>NC_047521.1:5282419-6612926 GCF_902827115.2 Pseudochaenichthys georgianus | reverse complement strand
GTCAGGTTTAGTGCTAGTATGCTGTTAGCTGTTGTGTTTTAGTGTTTGTCTATCGGTCTGTTGATAATCTATACTCTCTCTCTCCAGGTGTCGGCACTTCCTGTCCGTGTGGCACCTGCTAGACTGATTGTTGTTCCCGCCCCTGATTGTGTCCACCTGTGTCCCATTACCTAATATGTATATTTAGTCCTTCTCTCCCTTTGTCTGGTGTTGGTTCGTCTTGTGTTATCGTTAGATCCATGCCTGTTTACCAGAGATCATTATTACAGTACCTAGTAGATCCTAGTGATTCCATGGAGAGTCCTAGTAGAACCTAGAAGTCATTGATAGCTTTGGTTTCTTTCCAATAAAGAGTATTACCAAGCAACAGAATCGAGCATCTGAGTTCTTACGAGCCCATCGTATCAGAACGAACCAACCTAACAAGATGGACTCAGCCGATTCTACAACGCCTAAAAACGGCCCTGCAGGTGCAGGGTAGACTCCTTCATCAGCATGAGGAACAGCTGTCAGCTATTAACCAAGGGGTCCAGAGTTTGAATGTTCGTCAAGACAACCTTCAAGCTACTGTGTCAACGGAAATAAACCTACTGGCTGAGAAGATGCGGGAAGTACTCACTCATCTCGTGGCAAATCCTGGTGTTCCCTGCGGCACAGTTTTCCGGTCCAGCGGGGGTCGGGTCTGCTGATATTCCCGTTCAAGTCCCCGTACATTCGCCTACGATCCGCCTCGCTTCGCCAGAGAAATTCTCCGGAGAATCTGGAAACTGTCGTCCTTTCCGGGTGCAGTGCGATCTCCACTTCAAACACCAGCCCGCAGCATTTCCCACCGATCAAGCTAAGATAGCTTTTATTGTTTCTCATCTGACGGGGAGAGCGGAAGCCTGGGCAACAGCGGAGTGGTCCCTGGAACTCGCCTGTTTGTCAGTCATTAAGACTGTTTTTGGAGACCATGAGCAAGATTTTTGATCTGACATCACCCGGGAGAGAGGCAGCGAGAGCCCTGGTGAACATTAAGCAGCGGCAGAGGAGAGTGATGGATTACGCAATCGAGTTCCGTACTTTGGCAGCGGAGAGTGGGTGGAACTCAGCGGCTCTCTTTGATGCCTTCCTGCATGGATTATCGGATCCCATAAAGGATCAGTTGGCTCCATTACAGCTGCCTGAGATGTGGACTCGCTCATCGCCATGGCTATCCGGGTTGATCAACGTCTAGCTGAAAGAGAGCGGGAGAAAGGAAGGAATACAGGATCCACTCCACCTTTCAGACAGGAATTACCGAGGGAATACAACGCTTGGCAGAGGGATTCCCAGTCTTCACCTCCAGAGCGACCAGCGCCCCCTATCGCCGCGGAGGAACCGATGCAGCTCGGTAGAGCCAGACTCACTCCGGAGGAGCGTCAGCGCCGTCTACGGGAACGGCGATGCTTCTACTGCGGCCAGCAGGGTCATGTTTCGGCAGCCTGTTCAGTAAAAGATCGGGCTTATCAGCGGGAAGGAGGACGCTGGTGAGCCGAGGGACTTCCTTCGACTCTCCAGTCAGAAAATTAATGCAGGTACAAATCAAACTTGGTGATAATACTATGACTCAGGATGCATTAGTCGATTCTGGGGCTGATGAGAGTTTGTTAGACTGGGAGTAGGCTAAAAGTTTAAACTTAAAGGTCGTTCTTTTAGATCAACCCTTAGAGGCTAGTGCTTTGGACGGCCGCCTTTTATGTACTATTACTCATCGCACGGAGCCCATGGTATTAGTCATAGATCAGGAACATCGTGAGCAAATAAGTTTTCATTTATTTAACTCTGCTCAACATCCTATCATTTTGGGGTACCCCTGGCTTGTTAAACACAACCCTCACATTGACTGCAGACAGGTAAGGTTAAAGGGTGGGGGAGTTGAGTGCTCTCGTTCATGTTTAACCAGTAAAACAGGGTTGAGTAAATTGCATAGTAAACTCTAAGCAGGGGTCAGGCAATAACACTGACACTTTTTCTAAGCCTTCTGACTTTCCTGATTTGGCTAAAATTCCGGCGTGTTATTTAGATATCAAGGAGGGTGTTTAATAAAACACGAGCTACTTCTTTGCCACCCCATAGACCGTACGATTGCCCCATAGACCTTCTGTCAGGCTCTACTATTCCCAAGGGACGGTTGTACTCACTTTCTGGGCCAGAAAGGGAGGCCATGAAGGAATATATCGATTCTTCACTCAAAGCTGGTTTGATTCGGACATCTTCATCCCCAGCAGCGGCAGGTTTCTTTTTCTTGGGGAAAAAGGACGGGACATTGAGGCCCTGTATTGACTACAGTCCGCTAAATCAGATCATAGTTAAGAACAGATATCCCCTTCCACTCATCTCTACGGCATTCGAACTGTTACAGGGAGCTAAGATATTCACCAAGCTTGACTTAAGGAATGCTTATCACCTTGTGCGCATCCGAGAGGGCGATGAGTGGAAAACAGGTTTCAATACACCTACGGGACATTACGAATATTTGGTGATGCCTTTTGGACTTTGTAATGCACCTGCTGTTTTCCAAGCCCTCATTAATGATGTGTTAAGAGATTTTCTGAATGTTTTCTGTTTTGTGTATCTCGATGATATTCTCATCTTTTCTCCAGATGAGAAAACTCATGTTAACCATGTGCACCTTGTTCTTCAGAGACTCCTGGCTAACCATTTGTTTGTGAAGGCCGAAAAATGTGAGTTTCATGTGAACTCTGTGGCATTTTTGGGCTTTGTGATTTCCCCTAACAAAGTGGAAATGGACCCAGCTAAGGTCAGTGACGTGGCTAATTGGCCAACACCAGACAATAGAAAGAAAGTTCAGCAATTTTTGGGGTTTGCTAACTTTTACAGACGTTTCATACGCAATTTCAGTGCTATTGCCTCTCCTCTCCATGCCCTTACCTCTCCCCATGTTCAGTTTGTGTGGAATTCACAGGCAGAGAAATCTTTCCTGGAACTGAAGAGGAGGTTCACCACAGCTCCCATCCTGACGGTACCTGATCGCCACCGACAGTTTGTGGTGGAAGTGGACGCCTCCAACGACGGCGTTGGAGCTATACTGTCCCAGATATCAGCGGAGGACAACAAACTTCATCCATGTGCATATCTCTCCCGTAAGCTATCTTCTGCCGAGAGGAATTACGACGTGGGAAATCGGGAACTGTTGGCGGTGAAGATTGCTTTGGAGGAGTGGCGGCACTGGTTGGAGGGAGCGGAGCAGGATTTCCTGGTCTGGACGGATCACAAAGACCTGCAATACATCAGGAAGGTCAAACGCTTGAACTCTAGGCAGGCCAGATGGGCTTTGTTCTTTAATAGATTTAGGTTCACTCTGTCATATAGACCTGGTTCACAGAATGGAAAGCCTGATGCACTCTCCAGAATGTATGATCCTGAGCCATCCCCCAAGAGTCCAGACCCCATTCTGCGGCCAGACCGAGTGATAGGGAGTGTGACCTGGCCCATTGAAGCCAAGGTCAAACAGGCTAACAGCGGGAATCCTGTTCCTAAAGGGTGTCCTCAGAATCGCCTGTTTGTTCCAGGGACACTTCGTTCTAAGGTGATTCATTGGGCCCATACATCTGTTCTTTCATGCCATCCTGGAACCAAGAGGACCCTCTTTATGGTGAAACACAGGTTCTGGTGGCCTGCTGTGGGGAAACATGTGGCAGAATATGTGGCAGCATGTCCTGTGTGTGCTAGGAACAAGACGTCTCGTCAAGCTGTGGCAGGTCTTCTCCGACCTCTGCCCATTCCCAACAGACCATGGTCGCACATTGCGTTGGACTTTGTGACAGGATTTCCACCTTCGGCAGGTTACACCACAGTACTCACAGTCATTGATCGTTTTTCCAAGATGGTACACCTCATCCCCATGTCCAAATTGCCTACGGCCAGAGAAACAGCACAGGCCATGTTGTCCCATGTTTTCCGTATCCATGGTTTCCCAAACGATGTCGTTTCAGACCGAGGCCCACAATTTGTTTCACGTTTCTGGAGGGAGTTTTGTCGCCTGATCCAAGCCACTGTGAGCCTGACGTCCGGATACCATCCCCAGTCAAACGGCCAAGCGGAGAGGATGAACCAAGAAATGGAGACCTGTTTGAGATGCCTGGTGTCCCAGAAACCTACCACCTGGAGCAAACATCTGATTTGGGTTGAGTATGCACACAACACCTTACCCACATCAGCCACCGGAATCTCTCCTTTCCAATGTGTCCATGGATACCAGCCTCCATTGTTCCCGGAGCTCGAGCAGGAAGTTATCGTACCATCAGCACATGCTCTGGTTCGCCGCTGTCGCTGGGTATGGAAGGGAGTTCGCCAGATGCTGCAGAGAAGTGCGACCGGCATGAAGAGGTTGGCTGACCGAAAGCGACGTCCATCTCCTCGATACAAGGTCGGTCAACGAGTGTGGTTGTCCACCAAAGATCTTCCTCTGCACGTCCCCTCCAGGAAACTGGCTCCTCGGTTCGTTGGTCCATATCCCATTTCAAAAGTTATTAATCCTGTTGCTATTCGCCTATGTCTCCCAAAGTCCCTCAAGGTCCACCCCACGTTCCATGTCAGCAAGCTGAAACCAGTTTTAGAGAGCAGACTGGTTCCCCCCTCCACACCACCGCCACCTCCCCGGGTCATCGACGGAGGTATTGACTATACAGTAAAAAAGATTCTGTCAGAAAGAAAGCGGGGTAGAGGGAGACAGTTCCTGGTCGACTGGGTAGGGTATGGAATAGAGGAAAGACGCTGGATCCCGGGCAGCTTCATTGTCGACAAGTCCCTTATCACAGATTTTGACAGACTACGGTCTCACTATTCAGGGACGTCTGGAGCCGTCCGTAAAAGGGGGGGTACTGTCAGGGTTTAGTGCTAGTATGCTGTTAGCTGTTGGGTTTTAGTGTTTTGTCTATTGGTCTGTTGATAATAATCACTATACTCTCTCTCTCTCCAGGTGTCTGCACTTCCTGTCCGTGTGGCACCTGCTAGACTGATTGTTGTTCCCGCCCCTGATTGTGTCCACCTGTGCCCCATTACCTAATATGTATATTTAGTCCTTCTCTCCCTTTGTCTGGTGTTGGTTCGTCTTGTGTTATCGTTAGATCCATGCCTGTTTACCAGAGATCGTTATTACAGTACCTAGTAGATCCTAGTGATTCCATGGAGAGTCCTAGTATAACCTAGAAGTCATTGATAGCTTTGGTTTCTTTCCAATAAAGAGTATTACCAAGCAACAGAATCGAGCATCTGAGTTCTTACGAGCCCATCGTATCACCTGCAGGTTTCTGGGAGTTTGTTCCAGATATTTGGAGCATAATAACTGAACGCTGCTTCTCCATGTTTAGTTCTGACTCTGGGGACAGAAAGCTGACCAGTCCCTGAAGACCTGAGAGATCTGGATGGTTCATAGTTTAGCAGGTCAGAAATGTATTTTGGGCCTAAACCATTCAGTGCTTTATAAACCAGCAGCAGTATTTTTAATTCTATTCTTTGACACACAGGAAGCCAGTGTAAAGACTTCAGAGCAGGAGTGATGTGATCCACTTTCTTAGTGTTAGTGAGGACTCGATCAGCGGCGTTCTGAATCAGCTGCAGCTTTCTAATAGATTTTTTAGTGAGACCTGTGAAGACACCATTGCAGTAGTCCAGTCGACTGAAGATAAAAGCAGGGACAAGTTTTTCCAAATCCTGCTGTGACATTAGTCTTTGAATCCTAGATATGTTCTTTAGGTGATAGTAGGCTGATTTAGTAACTGTTTTAATGTGACTGTTGAAACTCAGGTCAGAGTCCATGACTACACCTATATTTCTGGCTTTATCTGTTGTTTTGAACATTGCAGACTGAAGCTCAGCGCTAACTTTTAAACGTTCTGCCTTGGCTCCAAAAACCATTACC
Organism: Pseudochaenichthys georgianus; assembly: GCF_902827115.2. Classification (NCBI taxonomy): domain Eukaryota; kingdom Metazoa; phylum Chordata; class Actinopteri; order Perciformes; family Channichthyidae; genus Pseudochaenichthys; species Pseudochaenichthys georgianus. The sequence goes on along the minus strand of NC_047521.1, from coordinate 6,607,021 downwards.
TCAGTTGTATCTGTTTAATTGGAGAAAGTTCTGACACATCCAGTCATTGATTTGTTCAATGCACTTACTCAGTGTTTGAATTAGAGCATAGTCTCCTGGTGAAATGGTTACGTAAATGTGTGTGTCATCTGCTTAGCTATGGTAACTTATTTTGTTGTTTTTCATTATCTGAGCCAGTGGTAGCATGTAGATGTTAAAGAGAAGAGGCCCCAAGATTACAAATATTACACACCAGAAAACACAGAAATATCCATGAAATAAACATACAGTAGGCTATAAACAATTAAAGGGATAATTGGGAAGGCATTACAAATGTAAATATATTTTAAATAATAAAACAATCCCACCACCACAGGTATCACTATCTACTGGAGAAGAGGGAATTATCTCCACAGAATGTTAATGCCCACGTGGAGAATGGAAATGCAGTCATGCGGCTGCATTAGCCATCTTTGCCATCCACAGTTTCAGCTGCACTGACGTGCCCCCCCGTCAGTGGAAGAAGCCAAAGGCAGCTAAACGTACGCATTCAGTGGCGGAGCTATTTCCTCCAACCAATAACTCATTCAACCCGCTGACAAGAGAGCCCACCTCCGAAGATCGTGACTGGCTGAGGGACAGACTCTGGGGCAGGTTCTCAGGAATGTCTTGGCTTCTCTCCCCCGAGCCAGAAGAGGAACACTACAGCTTGAAAACACTTACTGTTCCTGAAATTCTCAAATCTGTTGGGCATCAGGGACGTGAGGCAATTGTGGCAAGCATGGCATTGTCTGAGGAGCAACAGAGGGCAATTCAGGTGGCTACACTGGTCAGCGAACCAACCCAAACTGGCATTTGTTCAGGAAAGGAAGGTTGACTGGCAGCAACGTTGGAGCTGTCCTGAGGTCAAAGCGTGTGACTGCTTCCCTTATTGCCAGGGTGCTAGGGCAACAACAGGCCCTTGATGGTGTTTTGTCTGTACAGTGGGGGACTATGAATGAATGTGAGGGCGTCAGGGCATTCACCACTGCATCCCAGATGCAGGTCCATGAGTCAGGTTTGTGGCTCTCCCAATCAGGAGTGTTGGGGGCATCTCCAGATGGTCTGGTAGGTTCTTCCGCTGTGCTGGAGGTAAAGTGTCCCTACGGAGCCAGGGAAATGACAATTAGTGAAGCATTGCAAATCAAGGGCTTCTGTGTCAGTAAGGAAGAGAAACATTCAGCCTGCGTGAGGAGCATCCTTACTGGCACCAAGTGCAAGGTCAGCTTCACCTCACTGCAAGAAAGAAGAAGACATTAACAAATTGTGAATCGTTTTTAATTTACATTTACTCGCCTTTGCAATGTTGTGGTTGTTAGAGTGTTAGGCTTCCTGTCAGCTCGTCTGTTGGGAAGATATAAAATATTAGTTTCATGGAAGTCACACCGTCACATATAAGAGTATTAAGACATAGGCTAAAACAAAACATCTAAAGATATAACCTTGCACTTTGTCTCGTGAACATTTTCACTATTTTGACATTTTTATAGATCAAAATTGAACTAAAGAAATAAAGGTAGATTAATCCATATTGAAAATAGGTGTCAGCTGCTACACTGATTATAATAGTTATATTTCTTAATTAATTAAGATATTACTGTATTGATCCCAATTGGGGAAATGTTTGTGTTGCAGCAGCATAACAAGAAAAACAAAATATAAGTTATTATATATACAAAAGTATGTTAGGGATGGAATATTAAATTGAATATAAATGTAAAATGTACATGTGATTTTACGTCCAAGAGAAGCTATGGAGCAGAGAGTTCTCTGCCAGGCAGCGGTGATTTGTTATTAGTTCAATATGTCAAACTGATTTCCCTTACTACAATCTTTAGTTACATGGTGAAACGTTATGCTGCTTGTACTAATTAGACTTATCATATAAGCCACACAGGTTTTAATAGGATGTATTCATTATCTTTACTAGAGATGTCCCGATCCGATCACGTGATCGGAGCCGATCACGTGATTTTCAAAAAATCGGGGATCGGGAGAAAAGAATCGCGGATCGGGATTTCTTTTTTTTTTTTTTTTTATAAATTTTTTTTTTTAATTTAATGTCACAAAACAAAAATGACCATGTTCACGTCTTAAAGTCATCCTGAGGACTTAGTTTTGGTTTAAATTACACAACATCATGTATGTGTTGCTTTCTTTGGGCTTGTTTTCATAGACCTGGTTGCTTATTTCTCTCAAATCTGGCAACAGAGTGGGCGCAGTGTCTAATAGTAGCAGTAAGCTAACGAGAGGCTACGTTCAGCTGGTGACTCGGGAGTCGGGACAGAGAAAATGTCAGGAGTTTGGAAGTATTATAAAATTGAAAGCGAAGGCAGTGTAACAGCCAGATGCAATGTTTGCAAGGCAGAGGTTCCGCGCGGTGGAAAGTACAGAGCTACGTTCAACACGACTAATCTAATACGCTACCTGAGAAACAAACACCAACAACAACACGGCGAGTACACAGCGGCCACTCCGGTAATGGCACTGAAACAACCGACACTTTCAGAGACTTTTAAAAGGAAAGAGAAACTGCCCCAGAACAGTGAAAAGGCCAACACAATAACAGCCAAGATAGCTGAATTCATCGCGTTGGATGACCAGCCGTTATCTGTTACCTTTGTTTTCTCTTAATGCATTGCATAAAGATCGGATCGGGAAAAATCGGTATCGGCAGATTGTCAAAATCAAATGATCGGAATCGGATCGGGAGCAAAAAAAGGTGATCGGGACATCCCTAATCTTTACTTATGTTGCGGTCTTTTCAGCAGTGCCATCTCTAAAACGGCGATACACAACCCATTATTTACATTTCACCGTGACATGGACAAAAATGTAACGTCAGCTTACCTCATGACACGAATCCAGACTCTCCTTTGGAAAACATTGGCCGGGAAACGATAGAACGAGCACGTTTCATGCGAAGACCTGTGGCTGCAACCCGGAGCAAAGCAACAAACCATTGCGTAGCTAACTAGTAGCGCTAGCTTTAGCTAACGTTAGCCAACGAAACGAACTGCCGAGTCAAATTGGAAAACACTGGTAATTAATTGTTCTATAATTTGTAAAACTACGGTGTTAAAAATGACCATTTCAAAAATAGAGATTCTAATGGTAAGATATAGATATACAGATACTAACGATACTACAGATAGGCTACTAAAGATAGGCAGGTACTTGCTTTCAAGCAGAACACAGGGGAAAACAAACTTAGCGGGAGTGTTTACGTGTGTAGGCGTAATGACGTACAACGGCCTCGACAATTTCTGTAGTCCTATTCAGCCACTCGGTAACAACCATCGTTTTTCAGACACGTAAACTCTTCAAAAATCACCAGTGGGGTCACTGCTGATGTATCTACTGTCGTAGAACAAAACGTGATTTATCTCTTAAATTTGTGTCAACCACAGACCTTATTTCGAGCTATTTTCCAAAACCCTATGGAGAAAATACATTGCTTTTTTGACGAAGGAACCGGAAGTGCTAAAAATGCTAACTTACTTCCGGGTTTTAGGACGCGTCACTGCGGTTCTCTATTGTCTTCGTCGGAGCAGGGTGCCAGCTTGGCGGCCGAACATGCTTTCCCCCTCTCCGTCACCACAGCGCTACCGGCGATAGGTGGCATCCTAGGGGAACTGCCGGAGATCATATGCAAGGCAGCCGCCTGCAGAGATCTCCCCGTTCCCCTAGCTCAGGAGAGGTGTGCTCCGGACGACATGACCGGAGTTTTTTCGCGGGTGCAGACGGTCAGGAGTGACCCGATCTAGCCACGCTTCCCACCGATAAGGAGTTTCCTTGAGGGGGCGGCGGCGAACCCGAGGACCCTGAAGGCTCCGGTGGCCACATTTGTTCCCCTCACCAAGGTGGAGGGATTCACAGATGCTGGTTTCCCAGCCGCCCCTTCTCTGGAGCCGAGCCTGACAGCGTTGAGTGCCCTACGTTGAGCGCCCTACTTTGAGCGCCCTACGTTGAGCGCCCTACTTTGAGCGCCCTACTTTGAGTGCCCGCCAGGCCGACCGGATGCACCAGTGTGCCTTTCAAGCGGCGGCGAATAACATCGCGCTGCTCTCCAACTCGGTGGTGACGCTGGTTGAGCGGTCCACCCACTTTGGCCGCTGACGAGGCAGAGGAAATCAGCAAGGCGGCCAGCACGGCGCTCACTCTGTGCGCGTCCGTCGCTGTCTCCCAGGCGAGGATTTTGTTGAATAACAAGCTCGTGTGGAGTGCGCACGGACCCCCGTGGGACAGGCTCTCCCTGCCTGCTTGTAGGCGTGTGCAATGCCTCTGCAAAGCCAGCCTGCCAGGCGTTTCTTGGACAGAGCTTTTCCAGTCACCCCGCCCCCGAAGCACACAAACAGCTGTTCAGTGCGTCTCAGGGTAGCTGTGCGCTCTACATAACATGCTAACGCGCACACCGGGCAGAGGAGGTGTAATTTAGCTTCCCTGGCCCCACCATGGGGTGGAAGACTAAATCCCCCCCAACTGAATAGCCCTCGACCTGAACGCACTCCTTAGGCTCTTGGGCACAAAGGAGGGGTTCGGTCTGAGTGTCGCCCCGCCCCGGTCACCCGAACTACACGTTTGGGCTTACCAGGTCTATCCAGAGGCTTCCCCCGCCACTCGACCCAACTCACCACCAGATGGTGATCAGTTGACAACTCCCCCCCTCTCTTTACCCGAGTGTCCAAAACATACGGCCTCAGGTCCGATGATACGATAACGAAATCGATCATGGACCTTCTGCCTGGGGTGCTCTGGTACCACGTACACTTATGAGCATCCTTATGTTCGAACATGGTATTTGTTATGGCCAATCCATGACTAGCACAGAAGTCCAGTAACAAACCACCTCTCCGGTTCAGATCAGGGGGGCCGTTCCTTCCAATCACGCTCCTCCAAGTGTCTCCATCATTGCCCACATGTGCTTGAAGTCTCCCAGCAAGATTAAAGAGTCCCCTTCAGGAGCCCCATACAGGACTCTTTCCAGGGTCTCCAAGAAGGCCGTATACTCCGAACTGCTGTTTGGTGCAAGCACACCCAACAGTCAGAGTTTTCCCCCCCCATAACCCGCAGGTGTAGGGAGGCGACCCTCTCGTCCACTGGGGTAAACTCCAACAACGAAGCACCCAACCGGGGACTTGTGAGTATCCCCACACCCGCCTGGCGCCTCACACCTTGAGCAACTCCGGAGAAGAATAGAGTCCAACCCCTATCCAGAAGTAAGGTTCCAGAGCCGACGCTGTGCGTAGAGGTGAGCCCAACCAGATCCAACTGGTACCGCTCCACCTCCCGCACAAGCTCCGGCTCCTTCCCCCCCAGAGAGGTGACGTTCCACGTCCCCAAAGCCAGCTTCTGCCGCCCGGGTCTGGTCCGTCGAGACCCTTCGCTTTCACTGCCACCCTTCTGGCAGTGCACCCGACCCCATCGCTGTTTCCCGTAGGTGGTGGGCCCGCGGGACGGAGAAGCGGAGGTGTTGCCCACGTTGCCTTTTCGGGCTGTGCCCGGCCGGGCTCCGTGGCAAGCCCGGCCACCAGACGCTTGCTGACGAGTCAGGATAATGAACTAAAAACTGCTCCCGATGGCAAGGCCAACAGTGTGTGAATGTGTGTGAATGTTAGCTTCCCTTGAGCAGGGCATACCTCTCTGAATGTGTGAAAATGATTAAATGCTGACCTTCATCTGAAAAAACGCTTTGAAAGGTTACAAATACTGGAAACTATATAAAGCTATATAAATGCAGTAAATATATCATGGATTAATAACAGTCCATTTATCATGTATTAATAACAGTCCATTTAGGAAAAACACACTAAAAAGGGGAAATAAAATTAAGTTATGTGTATTTTGTTACATTCCTGATTAGCTGCTACAAGGCCTTTTGTATCTTTTGACATGGATCCTTCTGATACAAACCCACACAAATATACACACACACACACACACACACACACACACACACACACACACACACTCAGATCTGACCTCCACTTCCCCCCGCTCATATTTCATGTGTCTTTATTGACCTGGCTCGGCTGCTTGGTGCTGTGTTCAAGGGGGTCGTTCTGTGATTTATAAGCGCTCCAACTGCTGTGGCCTGATAACCTCCAACTCTCCTGAGGAGGTGACACGAGGCCACATCCAGGTCTATTTCAGGCTCAGCAGACCCTGCTATGTGTTTGATCAGTGATTCTGTATTTAACATGATGACCAAAGCAGAAGAAAACTACTGCTGAGGGCCAGATAAGACATTTGAGAAGATAAATGGAATATGCATCAATATATGCTTTGTCTTTTTCACCTTTTATGTCCAGCTACTACTGTGATAATGTCATGTAACTAAAGCTCTGATTTATTACAGAATATACCAGGAACAGGACTAGTCAAAGTCAACTTTATTGTCAATCTTTCAGTTTGTGTGTACAGACAGAGAGATCGAAATACCGTTTTATACATATGCACACATTAAGACCTAAATAAAAGCACAACAATCGATATATACAAAATAACAGTCACTTCAATATCTTTGAGAATTGGCTAATTGACTAATAGATCATGTTAGGTGTGATGACCCTGGGTCCTTATGTTGTGTGTTTTTTTGCCATGCCATTGTCCCTCCTGAGTGTGTGTGAGTGTGTGTGAGTGAGGAGGTTCATCTTAGCAGATCGGCTGCCTCCTAATGCCTGATTGGTCCACCTGAAGGCACCACACTATTTGAGCTGCAGTAAGGCAGTCCTTCGACCCTCTCTTCCTCTCCTGCTCCCAACAGTCAGCATACTGTGTGTTTTCAGACCCCTGTAAATATGTAGGCCTGTGAGGCAAAGTTGATCATTGTAGTAAGCAGTAACCTTTTGTACCGTTGTAAGTATTCATATTGGTGACATGCTTTTGAGTTTAAAGTAGGAGTGAAAAGCCCTTTTGTTTGAATCCTGTTTTTTGGTAGGAGTAAGGTGAGATGCCTGTATTTTATTTTATTTGTTTTGTTAGGTAAGTTTAAGGTCCTTTTGTACAGACGTTTTGTTTGTTATCTTGGCTTTTTCTAACGTTAATAGAAGCATTAATTAAACTACTAAAGGTGATTTTCGGTGTCACTGAGTATTTCTTGGGAGTGAGAAGGGTGGGGAGTTCGCATTGTTATGTTGTGTCCTGGTTCCCATAGACTGGGGAATAACATAAGTTTGCGGGGTGAAAAGAAGACATGCAGTTCTTTATTTTAGACCTTATTGTTATACTACTAGCTTCTGTACTGTTTGATGGAGCTGCAGAAAATGCATGATGACTGTCTTCTCGGTTTACAGTGCCTGAAGTGAAAATATTTAAAGAAGATGAAGGAGTCAAATGAAATGAAATTAACTATGCTGGGGAAAAACAATACAATAATACTCCACACAAGTGGAGTATTATTGTATGAAATGTGTTTTGCATCTTATGTGTTATTTATGTAGGAATAAAAAGGGAACATAACCTGCAAATATTATTTATTTAATGGACCTGAGTCGTGGCTGTGCTTGTTACTGTGATCCTGAGTCGTGGATCTTGAGTCGTGGCTGAACCTGTCACTGTGGTCCTGCCTGACTCTCATCATACTTCTCTGATGGCTCCCACAAGATTGTTGACATCCACCTGGATTCATCTTCTTATTATAGACACATGCACACTCAAGCATTTGGACTGTTGTAAATGTATTATCCTTTTCATTCACAGACGGCATCTATTGCACGTCTGTCCGTCCTGGGAGAGGGATCCCTCCTCTGTTGCTCTCCCTGAGGTTTCTCCCATGTTCCCCTTTAAACTGTGGGGTTTCTTTGGAAGTTTTTCCTTGATGTGAGGGTCTAAGGACAGAGGGTGTCGTATTCATATTCTGTACGAATTATATAGTCCACTGAGACAAATGCAACATTTATGATAGTGGGCTATATAAATAAACTTACCTATTAAATCACCATTTTTATTATTGCCGTTGAAGAGGTTTTAAACACTCAAAAAACTTTCGAGCTAAAAAATATTTGTTTAGCGTGCATAATTGTTAACTTTTGTCAGGGGTTTGCCCTTTTGTTTAAACATTATTGCAATCAGTTAAAAATAACTTAAACAATTAAATGAAACTCAACTCAAAAATCATTTTAAAAACACACTTTACTATGTTTTAATGCCATCATTTGCCACTTGGCCTTTAGCGCACAATCGACTAGATAAGATCCGAACATTTGCACCCCTATGTACTGAATATGAATCAATTGTGATCATATTGTAAGATATCAAAACTTAAAATCCAAACCAATCTGAAACCTGTGAAATCCTTGTCCCTGTATGAGCCTATAACTCCCAGCAGGCAGTAGAGCAGTGGGAGGGTGAGGGTGAGGCTGAGGGTCCGGGGGGGACGGCAGCTCCCGCAGAGTCTCACTGTGAGCTAATTGCTGCTAGAAGCCAGCGCCTGCTGCATCCTGCTGATAGTGCATGTATCCCAGCAGCCAGTGACAATTAGTCAGTGACACGCACACAAACAGTGTGCAGTCGCACTCGGGAATAACCTGCAGAGAGCTGCCTGAAGGGAATGAGCAGAGAAGAAGCTGTTATGGAGCCTTTGATATGTGTTAATGGCACTCAGGTTCTCTCAACACCGAGGGCCTGATGTAGTGACAGGCTGTTTACAGTGGAAGGAAAGGAAAGGCATGTTTATTTATAAAGCACCTTTTAACACAAGGCAATTCAAAGTGCTTTACAAAAATGAAAGACATTAAGAGCATTAAGAAATAGAGCATCAGAAACATATTATAAAATGGCATTTTAAAACACTCATTTAAAAGCAAAGATAATAAAACATGAATAACACAGGTGCATATATAAGCCAGTGTCATCTGGTGAGACAAAACAGTCCCCACACAGTGCAATAAAAAAGCAGATAACTAATGCAAACAGCCTCCCCAGTCTTAATTTCTGTGTGTTTACAGTGTACTAAAGTGTTCATATATGTTGCTGCACTGAAATTAAAATATTCCATTGCCTGTCCTGCATTCAAGATTTGCTTTAGTAAAAGAATACATGTATGAACATGCATGAAGCTCAACACACTACGGAATCGGGGACACTAAAAGGCGCACAACTGACATGCAGCTTATATGGATCTGGTCCCCTGATGCATGTAAGTCAACTATACTTATTCAGATACCTTAGCTCTGTTTTGGTCTCCACCAATCTTTGCTTGTATTGCTTTGCTGGACCGTAAACATATTCCATCACCAGACAGGTAATGGAATATTGCATTCAAAAAATGAGTAAAAGTACAAAAGTATTAGAAGTACAATTATTAAACTATGCATAGCTATTGTAAATATGAATGGTTCTTTAACGTGATCAGCATTTCAACCTTATAGCAACAATGCATCATATTTGCTGTTACTACATTTTGCTTTGCCTTGTGTTAACACTTAGTAGGGTACTGACACTAATAACCTAAAAACCATAAAAACAGCAAAGTCGGCGGGCAGACCAGAGCCCAGAGTTCTGGCACTTCACAGCCACATCTCTATCCAAAATAACACCCACCGACTCCCATGCAAAACACTACAGGCCTCCCTCCCACAGCTCAGCACACTGTAGCCATCGATGAGTTGACAGAAAAGAAAGAGGAATAAGGTAATTTTTAATCCCACTAACCCAATATACTCAAACATAGAATTAAAAAAATGTATACATTTTTGTATCCATCCATCCATCCATCTTCTCCCGCTTATCCGTGGTCGGGTCTTTTCCCTGGCGACATCAACCCAAGGCGCTCCCAGGCCAGCGAAGAGATATAATCCCTCCGCCTGGTCCTAGGTCTACCCCTTGGTCCCTAGGGAGGCGCCCAGGTGGCATCCTAACTAGGTGCCCGAACCACCTCAACTGGCTCCTTTTGACGCAAAGGAGGAGCGGCTCAACTCCGAGTCCCTCCCTGATGACCGAACTTCTCACCTTATCCCTAAGGGAGACACCAGCCACCCGGCGGAGAAAACCCATCTCGGCCGCTTGTATCCGCGATCTCGTTCTTTCGGTCATGACCCATCCTTCATGACCATAGGTGAGGGTAGGAACGAAAATGGCCCGGTAGACAGAGAGCTTTGCCTTTCTGGCTCAGCTCCCTTTTTGTCACAACGGTGCGGTAAAGCGACTGCAGTACCGCTCCCACTGCTCCGATTCTCCGGCCCATCTCACGCTCCATTGTTCCCTCACTCGAGAACAAGACCCCGAGATACTTGAACTCCTTCACTTGGGGTAAGGACTCATTCCCTACTTGGAGTGGACAGACCATCGGTTTCCTGCTGAGAAACATCGCCTCAGATTTGGAGGTGCTGATCCTCATCCCAGCCGCTTCACACTCAGTTGCGAACCGATCCAGTGAGTGCTGAAGGTCGCAGACCGATGAAGCCATCAGAACCACATCATCTGCAAAAAGCAGTGGTGCAATCCTTAGTCCACCGAACTGCAGACCCCCCCCCCACGACTACGCCTCGAAATCCGATCCATGTATATTACAAACAGGATTGGTGACAAAGCGCAGCCCTGGCGGAGGCCAACCCTCACCGGAAATGGGTCCGACTTCCTGCCGAGGACCCGGACACAGCTCTCGCTTTGGGAGTACAGAGATTGGATGGCCCTGAGTAGAGACCCCCTCACCCCATACTCCCGCAGCACCTCCCACAGTAACTCCCTGGGAACCCGGTCATACGCCTTCTCCAAGTCCACAAAACACATGTAGACCGGATAAGCGTACTCCCAGGCCCCCTCCAGGATCCTTGCGAGAGTAAAAAGCTGATCCGTCGTTCCACAACCAGGACGGAATCCGCATTGTTCCTCCTCAATCTGAGGTTCGACAATTGGCCTGACCTTCCTTTCGAGTACCTTAGAGTAAACTTTCCCGGGGAGGCTGAGTAGTGTGATGCCTCTGGGAACCACCACCCCGGTCTGCCACTCCTTTGGTACTGTTTCCGACTTCCACGCAACGTTGATGAGACGTGTCAACCATGACAGTCCCTCAACACCCAGAGCCTTCAGCATTTCCGGGCGGATCTCATCCACCCCCGGGGCTTTGCCACTGTGGAGTTGTTTGACGACCTCAGTGACCTCCCCCCGGGAGATTGGTGTTGATCCCCCGTCATACTCCAGCTCTGCCTCTAACATAGAAGGCAGAGTTGTCGGGTTCAGGAGTTCCTCAAAGTGTTCCTTCCAACGCCCTAACACTCCATCAGTTGAGGTCAACAACGTCCCATCCTTACTGTACACAGCTTGGATGGTTCCCTGCTTCCCCCTCCTGAGGTGTCGGACAGTTTTCCAGAACAACTTTGGTGCCGCCCGAAAGTCCTTCTCTATGTCTTCTCCGAACTTCTCCCACACCCGCTGCTTTGCCTCGGCCACGGATGAGGCTGCTGCCCTTTGGGCCTGTCGGTACCTTGCAACTGCCTCGGGAGTCCCCCGGGATAACAAATCCCTGAAGGCCTCCTTCTTCAGTCGGACGGCTTCCCTGACCACCGGTGTCCACCAGGAGGTTCGAGGGTTACCGCCCCTTGAGGCACCTAGGACCTTGAGACCACAGCTCCCCGCCGCGGCTTCGGCAATAGAGGCTTTGAACACCGCCCACTCTGGTTCAATGTCCCCAACCTCCACAGGAATGCCCGAAAAGCTCCGCCGGAGGTGCGAGTTGAAGGCCTCCTGAACTTGGGCCTCCTCCAGACGTTCCCAGTTCACCCGAACTACACGTTTGGGCTTACCAGGTCTATCCAGAGGCTCCCCCGCCACTCGACCCAACTCACCACCAGATGGTGATCAGTTGACAACTCCGCCCCTCTCTTTACCCGAGTGTCCAAAACATACGGCCTCAGGTCCGATGATACGATAACGAAATCGATCATGGACCTTCTGCCTAGGGTGCTCTGGTATCACGTACACTTATGAGCATCCTTATGTTCGAACATGGTGTTTGTTATGGCCAATCCATGACTAGTACAGAAGTCCAGTAACAAACCACCACTCCGGTTCAGATCAGGGGGGCCGTTCCTCCCAATCACGCCCCTCCAAGTGTCTCCATCATTGCCCACATGTGCGTTGAAGTCTCCCAGCAAGATTAAAGAGTCCCCTTCAGGAGCCCCATACAGGACTCTTTCCAGGGTCTCCAAGAAGGCCGTATACTCTGAACTGCTGTTGGGTGCATAAGCACACACAACAGTCAGAGTTTTCCCCCCCATAACCCGCAGGCGTAGGGAGGCGACCCTCTCGTCCACTGGGGTAAACTCCAACAAAGAAGCACCCAACCGGGGGCTTGTGAGTATACCCACACCCGCCCGGCGCCTCACACCCTGGGCAACTCCGGAGAAGAATAGAGTCCAACCCCTATTCAGAAGTAAGGTTCCAGAGCCGACGCTGTGCGTAGAGGTGAGCCCAACCAGATCCAACTGGTAACGCTCCACCTCCCGCACAAGCTCCGGCTCCTTCCCCCCCAGAGAGGTGACGTTCCACGTCCCCAAAGCCAGCTTCTGTCGCCCAGGTCTGGTCCGTCGAAACCCTCCGCTTTCACTGCCACCCTTCTGGCAGCGCACCCGACCCCATCGCTGTTTCCCGTAGGTGGTGGGCCCGCGGGACGGAGAAGCGGAGGTGTTGCCCACGTTGCCTTTTCGGGCTGGGCCCGGCCGGGCTCCGTGGCTCCAGAAGGGGACCCCGGGCTTCCTCCGGGCCGGGTATCCTCACTTCTTTGTTATATCCTCACTTCTTTGTTGTTCTTTCATGAAGGCTTTTCTAAAAAAATGTAATTAAATAAAAAAATGTAAACATCAATCTTAACGTATTATTATTATCATTATTATAATTATTATTATTAGATATTTAGGTTACAAAGAGGGGAGCAATAAACAAAAAAATGTTTAGGTAATATCTTACAGTATATTTTGGGGCTTCTTTGTGTATTTGAGTTTTTTTTATGCTTTCTAATATAACATAAAACAGTATTTAGATTCCTAATCCTGTAATTCATCCCCACTATTGTTGTTGTCTCTTTGCCCATCCTATGATGCACGTTTTATGATTCTCAGAGAGTAAACTGACCTGTTGTTCATTAACAGCTTTACATCCTGCTGCTACCTTACAGAGCTGCTTCTCTCTCACAGTGTAGGTGTTTAGTGAGTGAGGTGTTTATATCCAGGGCTGCTGATTGGCCAGTGCACCTTTACTTCTCATGGCAGAAACACGTTATGCATTCAAGCCCCTTCATTTAGAGTCAGTCAGCCATCGCAGACCTTCATGTGACCTCGCAAACTGAGGAATGATTTACCAGCAGCTTGACCTCAGAGTAAACACTGAATCCACCAATACGTTTGGCTAGAAGATTCAGTTTCATCAGGGGCGGCGGGTGCTGTCGGCTAGGGAAGGCTAAGCCTTCCCAAATATTTGTGTCACTGCATCCTGGTAAAATACAAATATAATGTATAATGTCTGTGTCTTTGACATTAGCGCTGCTAGCCACCTGTGCCCTGTACTACGAAGCCAGTTCAACATACCCTGGATATGTTCGAGATACAAACTAACTAACAACAACAAACTAACAAACGAGATCTCACTAAGCGGTCCTACGACGCAGGTTATCAACTCGGTAAATCAAGCCAGGGTTTCTCTCATCAGCTGAGAGTGCGTTCACGTGAAAGGGGCGGGGTTAGCTACATTTGACCAGTGGTGAGCCGTCAGGGCCCTCTAGGCCCTCTGTGAGGGCCTAAGATATTCTAAAAAATAATATTTGAAAACATTAAAAAAAACATTTGTTTTTAAATATTATTATAGTATTATATATATATTTTTACCCTAATTAGTTTTACCAACATAACTCGATTTAATTGTATTTAAAATAACATTTCCAAATAAATAAACCCTTCGAATCTGCCTGTTCAGTTTCTGTTGGAATGTAAAGGGTTAAATGCCGTCTCTGCGAGTTACGGCCCGTCCACACTACAGCGTCGACAGCGTCGAAAACTCCAATCTGCCCATTCACTTTCAATGGGGTGACGTCACGTTGCCTCGCTTTTTCGCCGAACTGAATTGTGGGTAGCAGAGCGGTCCGTCTCCGCCGGAGACGCCGGAGTAGCCAGCGCCAGCCAATCAAATCCCGTTTCTGAAAATCTGACAGCTGAAGCCGTAGCCAATCAAACCGCGTCTAAGCTGGGAGAGATATCCCGCCGTTCATTTCTATATTTCAAAAAAAGTTGGAGGAGAAACTAACTATCGCCGTAGCAATCACCCGGTTTTGTATGACCAGACCCTCTTCACCTACCGGGATACAAACCGGAGGAACCAGGCATGGAGGGAGGTGGCAGAGACAGTGGGTGAAACTGGTAGGTTTTCGCCTGTTTGGGGAGTTTATATATATATTGCTCCCATAAAATCCCCGGGGTTTTTTGCTTTGTATGTCGGGGGCGGGAGATTCATGTGATTGGTTGTTGGTCGTGTTGCTTGAATAAAATCCCCAAGCTCCAGACACGCCCAGCTCCAAGCTTTTTTTGAAGCTGTAGTGTGGACACTCCGTTACTGTGAAGACGTGAGAGCTTGTTGGTCCCTCTCTACATTCACAGAGGGCCAGCTTTAGTGGCTCAACGAGAGAGTAATGTCAAATGACAGTACAATTGACCAATCATATCTTACCTCTAAATGGGCGGGCTTTATTTTCGCGGACTTTATGACAAGTTCCGCCCGCTGTGAGGTCGATGCAAGGGGTGCAGTGACGCGTCCTAAAACCCGGAAATAAGCCGCGCTCGAATTCCCTCGACAGAAAGCAGTGGGATTTCTCCATAGGATTTTGGAAGATAGCTTGAAATAAGGTCTGTGGAAAACGAACCTGTTAGATAAATGCACGTTTTGTTCAGCCGGATAATATCCACATGTCTACCCTACTTTTATTAATTTTAAATCATAAATCTAATCAATAGATTTATGATCGATAGATTTATGATTAGCATAAGTTCGTTCATGATGGCTCACTTCAGTGATAGTGATGACATCGTTTGCAAAATTATTAACAGAGTCATTTTGAAGATTGAGTTACAATGATAAACTGGAGTGGCAAAGGATCAGCTGAATGACCCGCCATCAAGTGCTTCATCCAAAAGGACAGGAGGATGGACTGTGTTTCAGTGATTTGATCATCAGGTAGGCCAAGTCATTTTCGATGTGGGCCGCCGTGCCGACTTAATTCATTTGTAATTGTTACTTGGCTGTGGGTGCCCTGTCATGATAGGTGTTTATATAAATGGTGTTGTCTTGTGTGGTAGAGGGTCGCTTGCACCCCAGCCCGTTGTTTTGATATTCCGCTGAAGTATACGCTGTGACGTAATAACTCTTCTTTTTTCGAGGGAAGGGGGGTCAAAGGGTCTAGGTAGAAAAGTCACGACTCGCCACTGGTTGATTCTTAAAGCCAACTCATCCCACCACATGTCAAAACAATTATATTTAAAGCCAGTATTGAAATCTGCTGCATAACATACCTGTCCTTTTCGTAGGGTTAGGGTTTGGGAAGGGGGGTCAGAGGGCCTAGGTATAAAAGTCACGGCTCGCCACTGCATTTGACCAATCACAAAACAGGGACAAGTGTACCGACAGCGCAGCGTCATACTTCATTAATGAAAAGTAAACTAATATTAGACAAATATGAGCATTAAACATCCATGACTTAAACATATAATCCAGGATACAAGCCACAGAGTTGCACCTGCAAGGTGAATATAGAACTGGTTAAAAAATAACTAGGCCTACCGAGTGTTTGAAAGCGTATAGTTTGTGTCTACATAGTGTTTCGTCAACATAATGTGTTGCTTAAAATAATACTTCTGCAAACAGTATGTGTGACACTGTAACGGCCCGTCTACACTACAGCGTCGAGAGCGTCGAAAGCTCCAAGCAGCTCCAAGCTGCCCATTCACTTTCAATGGGATGACGTCACGTAGCCGCGCTTTTTCGCCGAACTGAATTGTGGGTAGCCGAGCGAGACGTCTCAGGCGACCCAGGAGTAGCCAGCGCCAGCCAATCAAATCCCGTTTCCCAAAATCTGACAGCTGAAGCGCTAGCCAATCAAACCGCGTCTAAGCTGGGAGAGATATCCCGCCGTTCATTTCTATATTTTCAAAAAAAGTCGGAGGAGAAACTAACTATCGCTGTAGCGAATCACCCGGTTTTGTATGACCAGACGGGTTGATGCGCCCTTAGCATTCGCCTATACTGCCTATGCCGAGGGCCGGCCCTGCTCCGGGGGCTCCACCCCCGAGGAGACATATGCCTGTGACACCGCCTCACACAGCCAGTGTGACAGCCGTTGTGCAGACAGAGGTTGCCCGATCGAGCGCTCTCTGTAATGCACAAACAGGCGCTGAGAACGGCGCCATGCCACCGTGCTCGCCACATAGCAGGACAGCGCGCGCACCGGACAGAGGAGATGAGATGTGGCTTCTTCCTCCGATTTATGAGGAGGCGGAAAAAACCCGTCCAGGGTGATCACTCTTGACCTGAAGGAGCTTGTGATGACCTTTGGCATAAAGGCTGGGTTAGGGCATAACACAGCCGAACTGCCATCCCCTTGGATCCGGAGGCATGACGGGGCCACAGAGAGAGCCGATAAATCACTCACCCTTTTCGCTGATGTTAGAGCCAAAAGCAGTACTACTTTGTCTGATAACATGTTGAGGGGAACCTGCTCTAAAGGTTCAAATGGGGCTTTGCTTAGTGCTTGTAACACCAAAGCCAAATCCCACTGAGGCGCCAGTGCGCGTGACACCGGTCTGAGTCTTCGTACACCTTGCAGAAACCGTTTCGTCAGGGGGTGACTGAACAACGTCCCTGCTCCGAAACCCACGTGACAAGATGATATGGCAGCCGCATATACCTTGATTGTGCTGAATGCCAAATTCCTGTCCAACAACAGCTGGAGGAATGACAGCACGTGAGGCAGGGGGCACGTGATGGGGTCCAGGCTTCTCCCTACACACCAACGCTGGAACGCTGCCCACTTGGCTGTGTAGGACGCTCTGGTAGACGCGGCCCTGGCTCCCTGAATGGTGCGTACAACATCTTGAGAGAGACCCCACCTCTCCAAGTGTTCCCGCTCAGGGGCCATGCCCATAAGGGCTGGCCTATCACTGGGTGACTGCAGATCGCTCCCTCCACCTGTGAGAGAGCGTCCCCCCGCCACGGAATCTCCCATGGCCTGCCTGACAGCGTACGCTGTAGGCATGGAAACCAGGAAGCTCCCGTGCGTTCCGGGGCAATTAGGATCACTGACAGCCGCTCCTCCTGTACTCGGTCCAGAGGTCCAGAGGTGGCGCTGGATCTGAGTCATCCAGGCTGTGATCCTTGCCTGGGAGACTGTCACGGCTGCGCACAGCGTGAGTGCCGTGCTGGCCGCCTTAGCGATCTCTTCCGCCTCCTCTGGAGCTACGGTGGTGGATCGTTCGACCAACGTCACCACCGAGTTGGTCAGCAACACGATGTTATTCGCTGCTGCAGACGCCTGGAACGCACACTGGTGCGCCCGGTCAGCCTGGCGGGCGACATACTGGTTTTTGAGGGTGGCCAACATAGGGCGCCGTCCGGCGACCTGCCTAACCCCAAAGAACGCCGTTAAGCTCGGTTCCAGAGCGGGGGTGTTTGGAAAAACCTCGTCTGTGAACCCCTCCACCTTAGTGAAGGGAACAAAGGTGGCCACCGGAGCCCTTAAGGTCCTCGGGTTCGCCGCTGCCCCTTCCTGGTATCGCCTAATGGCGGGGAAGCGCGGCCAGATCGGGTCACTCCTGCCCGTCTGAACCCGGGAAAACACTCCGGCCATGTCATCCAGAGCCACCCTCTCCCGTCCTCGGGGAACGGGGAGGCCTCTGCATGTTGCTGCTTTGCCGATTATTTCCGGCAGCTCCAGCATAATGCCACCCACCGCCGGTAGCGCCGTGGCCACGGAGAAGGGGACCACGTGCTCGGCCGCCACCTCTGACTCTCGCTCCGGTAGGAGTCGTCCGACTCCTGCCCCCCACTCGCCTCCAGAAACAGGCTGTTGTCCTTGTTCTGGATGGGCCAGTCGTCCTCCTCACCCGCAGCAGCTAGAGCGTCCGCCCTTTGCTTCCTGTCGGATGATGGGAGACGAACACAATGTGAACATGCGATCTGCTGGCTGAGAGCCGCGTCCGCGTGCTCTGGCCCCAGGCAGGATGCGCATATTGGCTTGTGCAAATCATAGCTCATGATGTATCCTGTATTGCACGAAGGACACATGCGGACACGATCATTGATGCTCATGATTTCTTCTTGTGCTTCAGTACTGCTGGTTGCTGAAGAAAAGAGGGAGCAGATTGCCGGGCCTCCTTCCTATTTATACCGGAAGGAAGCCCGAGGGTGGGGCCCACCTGGCGGGTGGGCGTGGACTACAATTGTGTTTCAGTGCTGCAAATCCAAATCCGGCAGCACCAACACCTGATCCGCCGGATTTTGAAGCCCCTCTTTAGTTTTTCACCTGCAGGGCCCAGAGTAAAATGCTGTTGTGTTGAAGTTGTGACTATCCTGGAGAAAGATATAGGGGGGGTTCCATATCCGGCAGGAGAAATACCTGCTCTGAACAGGTTATGTAGAGAACAGTGCAGATCTTCCCTATTGACACCAGGATTAACCTAGTCTAAAATAAGGAACATTAATAGTGTGATAGAAAATGAAATGTAATGTAATAGAGGCACAGATATAAGATCAATAATACACTTTATTTTAGGGCACCTTTCAAAGCATTCAATGTCACTTTAAAATACAATTTAAAAAAAATATGAGTGGCATTACAATACAAACATGTGTTGAGTAGGAATATATAAAAATGATATTCAAAGGAGCAATTCAAGTGAGTGAAGCCAGTTTGAACACATTATCTTTTAGGCTTGATTGAAAAGAACACAGTGTCTGTCATGATCATATATGTGATATCATTACTGTTATATCATTGCTTACTATTCGTGGTTATCAGACACTTAAACAACAGAGAAGGTGTTAAGAAATAGGACTATACTGACAAATCACATATTATCCTGTCATTGTCTGTTCTGTAGGAAGGAGGAATATAACAGAGTGGGACTACACTCAAAAACGTAAGTTTATTCCAATACGAAGATTGTGACAGATCTGAAAAACGTGTCCTTAAAACGAGCCTCCTCGCAATTGTATGCACATTATTTATTCAGCCGTTTGCTGTTTAATCTGATATATCATTCAAAAGAGAGATAAAAGCTTAGAAAAGGGTGAAAAAAGCTTAGAAAACGACGAACGCTCAATACAGGGGATGACGTCACCTTTGCGCGTCCCCACGAACAGGGCTTCAATCCACGGCAAGGCTTCAACCTACGGCATAACAACGGGTCTCAGTTGGTTTGGTGTCCTCTGCTTACTTTTAATACTTGTAAATTCTTTCACACAAACATACGGGTTTTGGGCCGAGGGCGACACCGTACTTCCGGTATGCGCCATTTCACGCGAGGTGCAAGCAGAATATCATAGTCTATTGCCTTAATCAATATAGTCAACTCTAAAATACCACATATATGCATTAGCATGATAATATTATAGTGACAAGTGGGGTATTCACCTGGTGTTTCCAGAAGATAGACGTAGATGCTGCCAAAATCGACCGAAGGCCACTTTCGAGAGTCGTTTTTCCATACATCTGCAGGCAGTCTGTAAGGGCACTCGGACAACCCACACAGCTCTAGTTTACGCTGGTAACGACCTAGAGCACACCTCTCAAGTCCAGAGATGTAATCCGAAGACATGCAGCGATTTCTTCGGTCGTTAATTCAGAAAAAAAACCTAGTGCGCTCTGTCTGGCTACGTTAGCTAGCCGTTTATATTAGCACCTCCAGGATATTAGCACCTCCAGGAAAATGGCGTATTTATATATATATATATGGCGCGCGTTGCATTGTGGGTAACTCGTGACGTCATTGTGTGTGAAAGAATACAACTTTTGGCCCGTAATTTCAATTCCCCATTTCAGCGACCAGAGAGAGGGGGGGATATATCCAGTCTCTGATTGTGTTACGTTATTATGAGAGTGCTCTCATACTTTAAATTGTATATATTTATATAAATATATTAGTGTGTGTGTCCGCATCTGTAGCCTGTTATTGTCTCATTATACCGCACTCTCAATGAATTCAAAGTAAATATGTGGGGGAACAATGTTCAGCTGATCTAACAGAGATTATAAAATATGACAAAACACTCGACAGCTGATGCAGCTGTTGGCACGTAATAATGAATGGACGTCGCTTTAATATGACCACTCAGAGGAGAGGAGTTCTCATTTCTTTAAACGTCTGCTGCTTCCCCTCCTCTCTCCTCGGTTCCCCTCCTCGGTCCTCCGCTCGCATCTCCTGTGGGCGGGACTAAGTCTCGAGGAGGGGAGTCGAGGAGGGGAAATTTAAGAATTGAGAAGCCTCTTATGTAGATTTACATGGAACCCTTCCCTGCTCATTTGTTCTTAATTGGACTCTTCCTCTTGTAAGGTTTCAGCGTTAGAGTCTGTGAGCTTATTGTTTTGTGTTTATTCTGGTGGCCTTGCAGTTTTATTTTGATGTTGACTCTGTCCTCTCGTTTCAGGTGTCATCACTTCCTGTGGTGGTGTGTCACTTGTCAGCTTGATAGTGATCTCCTGTTCTGAATTGTTTGCACCTGTGCCTCATTAACTGTTGTGTATATGTAGCCCTGTTTTCCTGTTGTCTTTTGTCGGTTCGTCTTGTCTCAACACTAAGTCCATGTCGGTATTTCCTCGTGTAAACTTTGAGCAACCTAGTCGAACCTAGTGAACTTTTGAGTGTCCTAGTAGATCCTAAATACCTTTTTGCTTTGAGAAATCTTTTGTATATTAAAAGATAGTTTTGAAGTCAAGAAAGAATCGTGCATCTGAGTTCTTGGGAGTCCTTCGTGTCAGAACGAACCGACCAAACAAGATGGACTCAGCCGATTCCACCGTGTTAAAGACGGCTTTTCAGGCGCAAGGAACACGCCTGCATCACCATGAGGAACAGCTGACAACAATGAATCAGGGGGTTCAGGACTTAAATGCCCGTCAGCAACACTTCCAGTCAACAGTGACAACGGAAATAAACACCTGGCGGAAAAGATGCGTGACATACTTACGCACCTCGAGGCACGTCCTGCTGTTCCTGCGGCAGAGTGTTCCGGTCCAACGGAGGTCGGGTTTGCTGAGATCCCCGTTCAAATACCCATGCCATCGTCTTCACTCCGCCTCGCTTCACCGGAGAAGTTCTCCGGGGATTCTGGAAACTGTCGTCCATTCCTGATACAGTGCGATCTCCATTTCAAACATCAGCCCGCAGCATTTCCCACAGATCAAGCTAAGGTAGCTTTCATAGTATCTCACTTGACAGGAAGAGCGGGAGCCTGGGCAACAGCTGAATGGGCCCGAGACTCGCCTGTCTGCCAGTCGTTAAGGTTATTCATGGATTCTATGAAAAACATTTTTGACCAGACAGCACCCGGGAGAGAGTCAGCGAGAGCCCTGGTGAACATCAAACAACGGCAGAGGAGAGTGGCGGATTACGCGATCGAATTCCGGACCCTGGCAGCGGAGAGTGGATGGAACTCAGCGGCTCTTTTTGATGCGTTTCTGCATGGATTAGCGGATCCCATAAAGGATCAGTTAGCTGCATTAGAGTTGCCTGTAGAATTGGACTCGCTCATCGCCATGGCTATCCGGGTGGACCAACGTCTAGCAGAGAGATGTCGGGAGAAAACAGCTTTCACTCCACTGTTCGGACGGGAGTTACAGAGGGAACACTACGGTTGGCGGAGTAATACCCGGACTTCGTCTCCAGAGCGACCAGCGACCCCTAGCGCCGCGGAGGAACAGATGGAGCTCGGAAGAGCCAAACTCACTCCGGAGGAGCGTCAGCGCCGCCTACGGGAGCGGCTGTGTTTCTACTGCGGCCAGCAGGGTCATGTTCTGGCAGCCTGTCGGGCAAAAGATCAGGCTCATCAGCGGGAAGAGGGACGCTGGTGAGCCGAGTGACTTCTTTCAACCCTTCCTCGAGAAGACTGACTCAGGTACAAATGAAACTGAAGGATAAGACTGTGACTCAGGATGCATTAATTGATTCTGGGGATGATGAGAGCTTGTTAGACTGGGAGCTGGCTAAAGAGTTGAACTTAAACATTGTCCTTTTAGATCAGCCATTAGAGGCTAGCGCGTTGGATGGACGCCTTTTATGTACAGTTACTCATCGCACGGAACCCATAGAAATTGTCATAGATCAGGAGCACCGTGAGCATATTAGCTTTCATTTATTTAACTCAGCTCAACAGCCTCTCATTTTGGGTTACCCTTGGCTTGTTAAACATAACCCTCACATGGACTGGCTTACAGGAAAGGTTAAGGGGTGGGGGAGTGAGTGCTCTCGTTCATGTTTAACCTCTCATACAGTTTCGAGTGGACCGCCCAGATCTGGGAACTGTAAACAGACGTCAGATAGGGACAGTATCATTTCTTCTAAACATTCTGACTTTCCTGACTTATCCAAAGTGTCAGAGTGTTACCTTGACATTAAGGAGGTGTTTAACAAGACACGAGCTACTTCCTTGCCTCCCCATAGACCGTATGATTGCCCCATAGACCTTCTCTCTGGCTCTACTATCCCCAAAGGACGGTTGTATTCTCTCTCTGGTCCTGAAAGGGAGGCCATGGAAGAGTATATAGCTCCCGCTCGGAGCTAGAAACTGAAAAGCGCTGGTGTGAAAGCCGCAAGAGAGACGTAAGCGACGTCGCCTCTTAGCTCCAAAGCTCTTGCCTCTGGACCGACAATTTTTTGGAGCTGGAAATGAAGCGGATTCCGGAGCTAAGAGCCGGCGCCGCTGCGGTGTGAACAGGAAAACCCGGCGCTTTTCAGGCTCTAGCTCCGAGCCGGAGCTGAAAAGGCGCTGGTGTGAAAGGGGCATCTTACGTCGAGGCGTGCAGGAAACTAAACCCACCTCCCCTGAACATGGGTCGACTGTCATGCCTGCCTACAAGCAGTAGTGCCTATAAACACACTTTATAAAGTCAGGCACCACTAACCAGGCTTCGTGTGATTCTGTTTATTTGTGCCTTACTTTGACCATCCGTTCACTGTTATCGATCATTGTGGAGAGAGGCAGACGTGTTGTTTTGTATTATTGCAGCTATCGGATGCAAGTAGTCAGTTTAGCTTCGGTTGCTATGCCAACATCACCCGTTTTATACCAGAGAAACTTTCATAACAGCGTTGTGATACCAAACAGTGTCAATTCAGACTGACACACATTCACTTAGGCTAAGGGGAACTGGGGATATGCATCAGCTGCTTGTGTGAGTCGGACAGTGAATACTTTAGAGCGGCCGCTGCAGTGTGAGCTAACCGGGAGCTAACGGGAGAATAAACTCCCGTGTAAGAGCAGCACTGCAGCGGTCGGTAAATGCTGCAGAAACACATTAATAAACAATGAACCACGGCACTCTGGAGCAAAGTATAAGGTTGGAGAAGTCGTTATTCAATTTATTCTGGCTTCGTGTGATTAAAAGCAACACGATCATCGACCCGACGCAGTTGTTGTTGTTGTTGTTGTGAGCTGCCGTTGGGGAGCAAATCAGCGATGTAAACGGCGACGTCATGACGCAGCAGGGGCAGCTCTGGGGCGCCAGTGGGCGGTGTGTACAGAGCGGGAGCTGAAAAGGGAAACCGGAGCTGAACCAGAAAAGCGCCCGCTCGGAGCTAGAAACTGAAAAGCGCTGGTGTGAAAGCCGCATGAGGGAGAAGCCTTTGCTGTGTTGTGGACGTCATTAGAATGATCATTTTCTAAATCTGAGAAATGAAAAAAACAAACACTGAAAGGGTTCAAGTTGGCATATTAGCGAATAGCGACCAGTCAATCACAGATGGCCATAAAGCATGCTCGGGTTTATCGTCTATCTAGCTTATAAATTGAACCATACTTTACAAAATAACGATCGTGCTGCATTGAACAAGACCTGAAACTATAGAGATAATGAACTTATCGGGAAAATATCAATAATCTGAATTATGTTTGCAACCACTTGCTGGCCATTTTAAATTTGCATTGGTTTAACAACTCATAACTGGAGTTTGCCTCTAGTAGCATGTCTATCTTTTTATGTGGTATGAATGGAAAACCAATTGGCAAGTTATTATTAAAGAAATTGTAATTTTATATCAGCAGTGCAACATTTACAAAAGTACATTTCCATATATGTTTACATACATCTGTTTTTCAATTGATTACCATATTATATATATATATATATATATATATATATATGTGTAAATATAGCAGTAGGACACAAAAATGCAGTAGGACAGCAGTCGGACACAAAAAGAACTATCTCCTGAGTCAGCCTCCTGGCAGATACATAAACATGTTTCTGTTATTTCTGGCATGTTCTCATTTGAGGTGTGTCATTGACATGTCATTTTTGGTCAGTGGCGTGGCTGTCGTCCACTCTGGGAAAAGGAACAGTGCTGTCTTTGTGCGCTCGGGACAAAGCTGGTGCTGTGAGGCAGCCAGGAGGACCTTGAGGAAGGACACCTGAGCACCAAAACACCTCCCTTCTTCCTTTTCACCGCAGGCTGGCTGTCACAGTGGGTACTCATCCTACTACCAGATACCACAAATGGAAAATAACTGTGGTTATCAGAGGCGCCATTGATGGTGAATTTCAGCATATAAAGGGAGCGCAGTCAAACAGAAAAAGCTTTTTGCTGCTTTTCCCTGTTTTGAGGGGCGCAGTTTGCCCACTCTATTGACACAGCTGCAACTAGAAACACTGTTTTTTGAGCTGTTGGCACCACTAATGTATCAGATGTACAGTACATTAAAGGAAGCCAGATAACCCAAACTCTGCACAACCCAAACCTTCCAAAGGTCAGACAACAGACCTTTTACAAATGTGAATATTCGCTTCGCTCTTATCGCATCGCTCTAAACGCTTTTTTTCACCGTGGCTGTCAGCTGTGTTTACTCCATAGGTTTACTCCTATGGTTTACTCGCATCATTCAAACAAGACGCGCTGACTCGGGGGCTACAACTACAACAAAATGAACATATTTTACCATTATCAAATTATAATACACGTTTTTAAATGATGCCGAAGTAACAACATACTGATACCGGTTAGTCAAAACCATGAATTAATGCTTTGACAAGTCTGCAGACAAGACGGCAGGCAAAAAACCTTTTAAAATGCTTGTTTTCTGAATGAAGATCGGATCGACCAGGCTAAGCTAACGTTGTATATGCTCCGTCCACACTCACAACCATGGGCGTCGCCTGGGCTAAAGCCCCGGAAAAATTCTCCCTCAATAATATACATTAACCGTACTTTACCTAGAGGACGGCAGAATTTTCATTTCCCGTGTTCAGTGAATGCAACAGAGGCAAGACACCACCAGACCAATCAGAGAGTTGCATGGAAATAAACGTGTTTTATTTCCTCTCCTCTGTGACTGTTTAAACTTTAAACTGTCAGCCGCGGACGCGGAGTTTCTGAAGATGGAAATGTTTTTTATAAAAAAGATGGCAATTCTCAAGTGGTGGCTCACACAACAACCCCAGAGCCACCACCTAAGCCAGGTGAACAAGGTATGTAAATGTCAGTAAACTTACAAGTTATGTCAACATGTAAGCAAAGCATAAATTATAGCTACGTTGACGTTACTTTGAAGTAACTATAGCTAGCCAGATATATTAAATAAACACTTTGTCATACAATCTAAATGTTGTGTTTTTTAGCGATACCTGGTGATTTCAAAGAAAGCTCTCTGGGAAATGTTGATCCTGATTCCTGAGTCCTATCAGTTAAAGTGTTTCATAGTTAGCTTAGCTAAGCATCAACCTAGCACTGAAATATATTCTTTCACACAGTGACGTCACGAGCTACCCGCAATGCAACGCGCGCCATATATATATATAAATACGCCATTTTCCTGGAGGTGCTAATATCCTGGAGGTGCTAATATAAACAGCTAGCTAACGTAGCCAGGCAGAGCGCACTAGGTTTTTTTTCTGAATTAACGACCGAAGAAATCGCTGCATGTCTTCGGATTACATCTCTGGACTTGAGGGGTGTGCTCTAGGTCGTTACCAGCGTAAACTAGAGCTGTGTGGGTTGTCCGAGTGCCCTTACAGACTGCCTGCCGATGTATGGAAAAACGACTCTCGAAAGTGGCCTTCGGTCGATTTTGGCAGCATCTACGTCCATCTTCTGGAAACACCAGGTGAATACCCCACTTGTCACTATAATATTATCATGCTAATGCATATATGTGGTATTTTAGAGTTGACTATATTCATTAAGGCAATAGACTATGATATTCTGCTTGCACCTCGCGTGAAATGGCAGATACCGGAAGTACGGTGTCACCCTCGGCCCAAAACCTGTATGTGTGTGTGAAAGAATGGATGTTATGTGACAGTATTTCCAGGGCTGCCAACACTCACGCATTGAGCGTGAGAGTCACGCAATTAACCCATGTCTCACGCACTCACGCCACACATTCCTTTCCTCACGCTAAGTTTTCGTCCAAAACAAATGTATATAAATATAAAAAATAAAGTGAAGGAACAGCAAACCGAGCGGTCTATGAAATGAGACGGTCTTCTGGCTTAGTTCAGTAAAGTTGGAACGATATTGGAGATTCGGATTTCACGGATCAATAACTCATGAACAAAACGTTATTCAGACACAAAGTACGTCTCCTAAGTACCGTGATAAGGTTGACAACGAACTACAATCACATTTTGATCAAAAAAAGCCAATATGCGCCGTCCTCCGAGCTGGGCACATTACATCGGTCTCTATCCGCAGCCGGAGAAGAAACGAGTGCTCAGGGATCGTCTGCAAAGTGCAACTCCGAAAAAAGAGAATACAATAATATTCACTATCATACAGTATGATATCATTTTCAAGAGAGATCTTGTGTCTCAATGAGATCTACACCTGTATAAATAAAGGCTAAATAAAAAACATGCTATCTCTTTTACAAAATAAGTGTCCAGTCAACAACAAAACATCAGTGATCGTATAGTGGTAGTATATTTTTCACAAGCAATGTGAAATATTAAGCTTATACAAACTGGTGTACACAACTCACATACCTGCGTTGATCTCCTGGAGTGTCTCTACTCTTTCTTCTCCACATCTCTTGTCCACCATCAGAGATTGCAAACATTTCAGAAACAGCTAGAGGTAGGAGACAAACAACTTGTTCGCTGGGCATGTCAAAGACCTCCCTGCTTTGATCAAGACTTTAGGGAGCCTTTCAGCCCCTCTAGCAAAGGGACTGGAAAGCAAGCTTTGAAAATGCAGTACCATCTACATGCTGTCATGTTCCAGACACTGCTCTCAACCACTCAGGGCTTCCAGACACTGCTCTCAACCACTCAGGGCCTGCACAAATACCTGCAGAAAGAAACAATTGACTTGGTGCACTTGAGGGTAAGGTGCCTGTATTATCTCGGTGGACAAAATGTATGTTTTTATTTTATAAGGACAATAACGTACTGTTGTGTTTGTTTAGTTTAATGTTAATTGTTTAATGCTCACAGTCACAGCAACATGTTTTTGTGTGATTGGCTATTTGTTTTATTTGATTTATCAACGTGATCATCAATAGCTAATCTGAGCACCAGAACCCAGCTCACGTGTCCTTTTATGCTGTCCATTGAAATGCAGGTATGTGAGTTTTGTACACCAGTTTATTTATGTTTAATGTTTCACATTGCTCCACATGATGCCTCGACTACAAA
This sequence comes from Pseudochaenichthys georgianus, assembly GCF_902827115.2. Lineage (NCBI taxonomy): Eukaryota > Metazoa > Chordata > Actinopteri > Perciformes > Channichthyidae > Pseudochaenichthys > Pseudochaenichthys georgianus. Next base: position 6,579,183 of record NC_047521.1, on the reverse strand, counting down.
GTCTTCCATGTTTCTACGCTTCTTCCTCTGCGTCACAGTTTCGGGAATATCAAGATCATTGCACAGGGCCTTGGTCTTGTCATAAACCTCATGTGCTTTCTCGTTACTTCTGTAACTTTTCAGTGTGTTCTCAACTGCTGTTTTGTAATCTGCTCAAGAGATCCTCACGTGCTATGAGAATCTCCCACAATCCATTGCGGTAACAAAGCTAATGCAGGCACACGTTTGTGTCACCAAATGTTGCCATTGTGTATGTGCGTGTGGGGAGTCTTGCAGTGGAACATTTGACTGTAGCGCCGCCACTGTGGGCTAAGCCCCACATGTTTCCAGGTCCAGGCGACGCCCCTGCTCACAACAACGGCCTACAGACATAAATAAACCAGCGACTGTATTCGCCATGACACAGACGGTCTGTGGTTTGTACTTGTTTAACTTTTGCCCAGTTTATGAACAGATATGAGGAGCTGTGAGCTCTGTCTGCTAACTGCTAACAGCTAACGGCTGATGTTTTCTGGTTGAACGTCAGTGACGGCAGGCTGAGATCCTCACTGCAGATTGGCTACCGTGAGATCGCGTCACGCGAATATGACGCTCGAGTTGAAAAAATTGAACTCGAGCATTTGTCGCGGCCCCCTTCAATCCCCTCAATCACGCCGCGGAATTCGCATCAACCGCATCATGCTCGCCGTCGGAGCGAATTCGCTTCTGTCCGCGTCTCTGCATTGACTTTACATTTAATCGCGCCGCCGCCTAACATTGCATCGCGTCCGGTGTGAAGGCAGTATTACAGAGCCCCTCCTCCAACACACACAAACGTGCACACGAGGGCACGAGATAAGTTTGTGCACGACATGGAAGGCTGACAGGCAGGTAAACCATCCAGTTTTTTTAGCCGGGCTTGGTCGTGCTTTTTACAGCGCTACGGTTTCCACAGATTACCTTTTTTTATGTATTTATTGTCAAAGCATTTAATATGGTTAAGTAGGGATGCACGATAATTATCGGCCCGATAATTATCGGTCCGATATTAGGAATTATGACGTCATCCCGATAAACCGATACCAGTATTAATAGCCCCGATAATATACAATATATTTTTTGGGTAAAAAAAAAATACTGCGGTGTGGGTGGATTGGGATGAGGGGCGCTTGTTTTTCACTCGGCTCCTCCAGTACTGTGGTGTTAGTGGTTTAGGAAGAGGGGAGTTCTTCACAAATCCAGCGCTCCCTAATACTTCGAACCTGATCAGTCACGCCATCGCTACGATGGTGTGTTAAAAGCGTACGAAGACAATAATACAATACTGTGTGTGTGTGTGTGTGTGTGTGTGTGTGTGTGTGTGTGTGTGTGTGTGTGTGTGTGTGTGTGTGTGTGTGTGTGTGTGTGTGTGTGTGTGTGTGTGTGTGTGTGTGTGTGTGTGTGTGTGTGTGTGTGTGTGTGTGTGTGTGTGTGTGTGTGTGTGTGTGTGTGTGTGTGTGTGTGTGTGTGTGTGTGTGTGTGTGTGTGTGTGTGTGTGTGTGTGTGTGTGTGTGTGTGTGTGTGAGTGAGCGCACATTGGAGCTATGTGCAACTCAAGGCATATGCTCGAACCGGAGCTGCCTGGACGCTGCAATCATGTTGCTGAGTGTGCTGACTTCTCCTACAATGTCCCGCTGTCTGCTTCCTGCATCAAGTCAAGTGCTCGGCGCAGTTGTGTGGATAGGGCGCTCCTCTGTTTTCATTTAAACAGCTCCTTATATCCGTTAGCGCAGCTAGCTAGCACCAGATGCTAACAACAACAATGCGTAAGGTCTCTCTCTTGCTCGCTCGGACCACACGTACACACACCCTCCCGGTCCTCCAGATGGCCAGTCGGTGCCTGCCGGTGAGTGTGGAAGTGTGGTCTGCCACAAGTGGGCGGCAGGAGCGGGGCTGTCAGCATCAGCTTGTAGATGGTATTTTAAACTCGATGCGCTCTGAAGCTACGGGGCGGCCGAGGACAAAAAATACACATGCGTTAATCGCGTTAAAATAATTAGTGGCGTAATTTTTATTATCGGTTATCGGTATCGGTCTTGAGAAGCAGGAAGTTATCGGTATCGGTATCGGTTTCAAAAAACCAATATCGTGCATCCCTATGGTTAAGCTATCGGGATGTTAAGAATGGAATATAACAAGAAGTGTTTCTGAAGTGAATTACCTACCCCACCTTTAATCTTCCAGCCATTTATAGTTACGCCTTTGTACTGTCGGCCACTGTTTAACTATTTTTCAAAAACTCAACCTCTCTTTGTTAAAGGAATGGTCCACTCATTAGATAATTAATCAAAACTTCAGTATTTAGTGAAACGTTATGTTTAAACCTTGCTCGGACCACACGTACACACACCCTCCCGGTCCTCCAGATGGCCAGTCGGTGCCTGCCGGTGAGTGTGGAAGTGTGGTCTGCCACAAGTGGGCGGCAGGAGCGGGGCTGTCAGCATCAGCTTGTAGATGGTATTTTAAACTCGATGCGCTCTGAAGCTACGGGGCGGCCGAGGACAAAAAATACACATGCGTTAATCGCGTTAAAATAATTAGTGGCGTAATTTTTATTATCGGTTATCGGTATCGGTATCGGTCTTGAGAAGCAGGAAGTTATCGGTATCGGTTTCAAAAAACCAATATCGTGCATCCCTATGGTTAAGCTATCGGGATGTTAAGAATGGAATATAACAAGAAGTGTTTCTGAAGTGAATTACCTACCCCACCTTTAATCTTCCAGCCATTTATAGTTACGCCTTTGTACTGTCGGCCACTGTTTAACTATTTTTCAAAAACTCAACCTCTCTTTGTTAAAGGAATGGTCCACTCATTAGATAATTAATCAAAACTTCAGTATTTAGTGAAACGTTATGTTTAAACCATACCCTGAAGAAATCAGCGATATTCCCCGGTAAATAATGATTTTATAGCTCTTTTTTATCAAGACCTGTATATTCCGTCTGGCCGCCGCCATGTTTGCCATTTTCAGTAGTCACGTGATGGTCGTGACGTCATCCATGCGTTCACTTTGTCAACACACGGAAACATGGCGGAGTATTTGAGTTCGGACTCGTCAGCAGAGGAACAAGTTTTGACCAATGTGAAGAGATTGGATGGGACAGTATGACAATACGACACCCTCTGTCCTAAGACCCTCACATCGTACAAGGAAAAACTTCCGAAGAAAACCCACAGTTTAAAGGGAACATGGGAGAAACCTCAGGGAGAGCAACAGAGGAGGGATCCCTCTCCCAGGACGGACAGACGTGCAATAGATGCCGTGTGTAAATTGAAAAGATAATACATTTGCAACATAGGTAGTCCAAATGTTTGGAAATGCATGTGTGTATAATGGGAAGATGATATAAGATACTATATGTATGCATGTAGTACCACCCTTGCTAGCGATTCCCTCTCTAGTTTAGCATACTCAGCTTCGTTGTCCCTGGCCATAGAATCACGATTGTATGGGGCCGGAAAAACTGGGGGGAAATACACACTAGCCGGTACTACGCTATATGGAAAGGCCACCAAAAACTGTCCTGGCCTGGACGTTAAAACGGGGCTAGCCGCTGCAATGGAAATGCGCTATAACATACCTTATTCTTACTCCGAGCACTACTTCTGCTCCTCCGTCGCTTCACACTTGCAGAGGGCGATTTCTCTACTGGCCGAACTGGTGTCCTGGTCGGTGATGACACCAGAAAGACCGATGGTACTGCATCTCCATTGAGTAATGGTTGTTCTTTAAATCCCATGTTATGTTTGATCATACTCTCAGAGTAGTCGTCCGGAAATGTGGAATGTTCGCTGCATACATGAGCCTGTAAATCTCTCGGTTCGGGCCGGCCACATTTCGCTAGCCACTGCCTCCGAATGTACTTCTTATGCTTACCTTTTGGCAACAGATGGAACCGAGCATTCCGTGGATTGTTCCTATCCGAATTATGGCAATATTTCGCGATACAGTGAGGCATATTTGAATAGAGAAACTACAGTAAATAACATGGAGATCAACGTGTCTTCGAAAACCAAACGCATGGATTACGTCACGTCCGGGAAATGGCGGCGCCCACAGTGTTGATGTTATTTCGGTATATAATCAGTTTAAAATCACTGATAATGTCATCGGATTAAAAAAAAAAAAGAGAGAGAGAGAGACTGGCAGAGACTGGTCTGTTTTATCGGATGATAATTTTTTTTAAATGAGTGTCATGAGCATACCATTCCTTTAAATAAATAAATTAAACTATTTCAGGGTCATAAAGTACGATAATCTTTTCCCAGGTTGCTTTCCTGGGAAATATTTGCCATATACAAATAGTTGGAAATACTGCCAGGCCTTTTGTGCACACAGGGTTTTAAACGGATTATATAACTAATCCCTCTCATGCAGAATGCCTGCAGCTTGAAACAAATTGTGTTTTTATGTCAGACTGTTTTGTTTTTTTACATATCAAGTATCCCTCTGTGAGCGGTTGGATTTTCAGGAAATGAATCGACCACGAGAGGAGGTAGAATTGCAAACCATGGTGACTTTCTTTAGCAAACACCACAAGAGAACAGACAGCCAGCATGTTCACCACTTTCCCTCCGATTATAGAGGATTTATTGCGAAAACCATTCACAGGTAATTTATAATAAATATACATATCATCATAATGGTTATAACGAATATCTATACTATTATGTGCATGCATGATTAGTGGTTAATTGCCATCTGTTAATTTAACCCGAAACCCACATTATAACTGACCATAATAAATATAAATACATTCCCAACTAAAATAGAAACCCCTACGTCTATCTCGCCACTTGGTTCGTCCCGGAACCTTCTTTGGTCAGTGTTTGTTTCCCCCGAAGACCTTTATGTAGAACACACTGGACCGGGCACAGGACGAAACAGCATGGATAAGCGATGGACGTAAACTTTACACAGTGTTCACTTATACAATTAATGCAGCTTAACGTCATGATATATACTCGCTCAAACATATTATTTGCACACAATGATTAATCTTAACCGCTGTCATTCTTACACAATCATAAACACTTTCGGATGGAGTCGAGGGTTAGCATGTATGGTTAGCATGCTAAAAATGTGTCACGTGGCACAAAAAAGTGCATTGAGGCTGATGGCAAGTTTTGTATAAACCAAGATATCTTTGTAAAACAAACTTTGACCTGGTTGGTGATGCAGAAATCATCAACTGTGTAAACAGTGTTTTATGGCTTATCTGTTTGAGCTACATATTCAGAAACCTAAAGATAGACTGTAAAAGATCGCTAATGCTTAGATATACGCAAATTATCCCCACACTTTACTCGTTTACATTTTCAAATAAACTATTTTGCACTTTAAGAAAAGGCGCTGCTGAGATTCGAACTCAGGATCTCCTGTTTACTAGACAGGCGCTTTAACCAACTAAGCCACAGCACCGTAGTGGGCACCCGTGGTAGTTGTTATTATATACATTGAAATGTAATTCCCACGCCGGTGCTTAATAAAGAACCACATGATCACCCAAATACGGGAAAAAGCCATGTTTACAAATACATCTTTTTGCCAAGTACTACTAATAAAATAAAGTATGTGTTGACTATCTTTACAAGTCCTCGGGGAATTCCCTGAAAACCCATGGGAGTCCACAGGCTGCACTTTGGGAGACAACTGGGTCATGTGAAATGTTGTTAACTGTATTAAAAATAGTTTCCCTCCCTTGAGTTTATTTTCTTTAAGTATGAGTCAGGTGCCAGATTTAATCTTTATTTCCTTCAATCTGCAAGCCTTTTGGAAACGGCAGCCGGAGGTAGAGCAGGGCTCCAGGATTTCCAAGGGAAACGGCGTTGAGAGAAACCTAATCTAGCAGCCGGGGTGGTCATGGTGGAGGTGGGCTGTTTGTGAGGAAAGCAGTGGTGGTCTTGCAGAAAACAAACCCCCTCAGCCTCCTCACTGCTCACATACCTGACATACTTAAAAGTTTCGGTGAGCTGACCTACACAATCTGATACCAAGCTCTGCGAGATCTTAACTGTGACCTATATCAAGTCATATATGTTACCTGAATGGAAAGCCTTTTTCATACAATGTGATTTTTTTTATTTTTGTGGCCTGTCAATCATCGTGTTATGTTCAATCCTTGTACATAGATTAAATGCAAATCAGTATTAGACAAAGTGTTTTTTTGTTTTTACGAAAGGAGTATTACTACAGTGTAAAGATACATTACAATTAATCGTGAATACATTTTATCTGGAGAAAGGGAACAGGAAGGCATGGACAATCAGGATTTGATTTTATAACAAAAAATATGAAGCCCTCAGAGATGTAGAAGGACCACAGTAAACATTTTAACTAAAAAAAAAAGACGTCTTATGAGACACTAGATTCAAACACTTAAGTTAGGGGAGCACATACTTTAAAAACAATATTTATTATGAAGGTGTGCTTCTCTCCTCTGAGTAGTATTGTGGCAGTATGAAAAGTAATTGTATTTTCTTATTCAGGTTACAGGCTTGCTTCTTATGTATAATAATGACTTGCTCTTCCTCAATGGTATATGCATTCAAATGTGAAAATAGGACTTTAAATTAATGTATTGTGTCAACAGGTTTCCATGTCATTATACAAACTTTCAGTTTGATCCACCTTGTACTAGTATGTGAAATGCTTTGTGTTTTAAATAAAAACGCTTTAAATAAAAGATATAATTGTTGTTACTTAAAGCTGCACTAAATATTATTTTGTGTTTATATTAAAGGGATCAAATGACTGTAATGTTAAAGGTGTCTCTTAAAGTGACAAACCTAAAGAATTAATTTCCGCCGTTTTTAGTGTATAAGCATTTTTCAGCCTATTGTTTTTGTATACCCTTTATCTGTGAAATTGCGATCCCTTAAAGCAGGAAAATAGCTTATGTTAACCCAAATTAGAATTGTTCATTGTTTGCTAGTTGATTCACTTTTTCACAATCTGTTCATTCATGTTAACTGATGTCACTGTAAACACTATACATCATCAGCTGGGTATCTTTCAATTGCCTGATACACCTGGACAGTTGTATGATGTCACCCTAGGAGTAGACCAACATATATTCTGCCCTTCTTACATACAGAGTAAAGTATGAACCAACAGGCACGCCTCGTGATACCAAAGCCCTCTGTGGAATGGAATCTATGATAGAGATAAAACCATTATCATACCACTAATCCTGTATCCTTGCAGCTATTAAAACGAATGCCTTTGTTCATGCTGCCCTTTGTTCTCTCAGCTACTGTGCAGGGCTTGCTTTTATTGTGGTTGCTTTTATTTGTTTGCATAAATATGAGTTTGTATGAAGCGTAAATGCGAGGCAGAAGCTCCCATTGGGATAAAGTGACATCGTGGGCCTCTGGTGAGATAACATGCCCCACCACACCTGGTATCTCATGCCAGGCCGAGCAGCTGCCATGTTTCCACTGCACGTTACCATGGACGTAGCTTACAAACATTGAAGTCTGTAGGGACTCAATCCTTCCTTTCATATACTAAACACACACACACAAGCGACACACCTCCTCATGCATCAGTGAATGGGTCAAATAGTTAAGAAATGGCCAGGGTATGAGACGGAATCACTGCACACACAAAGAAAGAGGACATCAAAGAGGCTTTACCCTGGCTTCTGAGCATAAAGGAGCCGTTTCACAGAGAACATCTGATTTACTATGGCTCTAATGCTCTTTACAGGTGGCTTCTGATTACATTATGTACCCAAACTATGATCCCAGCTTCCTGCTCACCTGAGTAGGACACATATCAGTTTCCTTCGGAGTTGAAATAAGTATTCGCTTCCTTTTATAAAAGTGGCCTTATTATTTCCCTTTCCTGTAGTGTGTTATATGTGTTTGTGCAAAGGCTCAAATCCCTGTGTTCCCTCCAGAGGAAATATCGCTGAAACGCCTCCATTGGACTCCTTTGTTTACTTCCCTGACAAAGTGACATCACTACGTCACACTCACGCTTCTATTGGCTAGCGCACCAACACACCGTACGTGATAGGCTAAGGGACGGGACATCTCTAAGCGGTTGACAAATCACAACACTGGTTGCCTCTACTTGAAGTGGGACCAAGTAATTGTTTGTAAATCAAAAGAAAGTCTTGTTTCTAAATTCCTGAGCATTGTCCTTATGCACTCGGAGTAACAGTTATGAGATATTTTCACAAATAATAAATGCTTTTTGAAAAGTGTACTGCAGAGTAATTTGTAATTCCTAGCTGAATGTTTTGCATGCTATCATCTTCTTTTTGCTGACTACAGCTGAGTCTTTACATTCACGTGTGATAATCCGAGGTGTCACCTGTTGTCTGTCTGCTGTCTGCCACATCTTCACCTCTTGCGTAGGCAATGTGATTGTATGTTGCAGGTAAATAACAACTGAATTAGCCGTCACGTTTTTTTACGACATTATTATTGTATTATTTAGGAACTGAGAGGATGTTAAGTAAATATAATTAAACAAACTAAATAGTAGATGACGTGTTGTTGTGTTAGAGTCAAATCTAAGTTGCAAATCTAAATTAATCAGATTCATGACTTGGCAAAACATTGCAAATGAGAAGTGACATTACATCTCTTCTCTTTGTTAGTAATTGAATAAAAGAACAGATCATTGTGATGAGGAAATACAATACATAGGCCCTTTGACACAGAACAAAAACATCTTTAAAAGTAAATGTTAACACATAACAGATAGGCCGACATCATGTCGTAGATCTGAGCAGGGTTTCTCTGTCGCAGCAACTGATGACATCTCTCAGCTGCAAAAGGTTTTGTTCAGTGCAAGTAAGGTGTGCTTGGCAACAATATAAAAATAGACATGAACCTAAGTTCGAGAGACTTCAAACCACAAACAAAACCTCACTTACAGATAATAATGTTATTATGTAATAAGCATAAATATATACATACATGTGTTTTTATGGTCTTTTAATTTGTGTGGGGTTTCTATCTTTACTATTATTTACGGTTTATGGGCTTTTTTGTAAGATTACCACTTCTCTTTTGGATCTTTACATGGGACATACCGATGAAACAATGACACCTGCTGGACAGAGATTGGAAATGCAAATAGTCTTCTGGGAACCGCCCAGAAACTACTTCTCGTTTTCCATTGGTTTACATCTTGAGAAGCGTGCTATCTGATTGGTCATATTATTTTCAGTTGGCCAATCAACGATTTTGTTTACAACCACACACATAGGTCATGGTTCATCCCAATTTGAAGTGACGCAACTAGCTTGCCAGGCAGCTAATGCTATGGATAACACACTCAGGAGGGAGCAAATATCAATATACCACAAATACCACAGCTCAGAGAAAATGAAGTATACCCACATGTAATCAAGCGTCGTATTTTCTGCGACAATGCTGTGTTTGCGTGTAAATGCCGCGAGGTCATTGGAGTCTTTGAGAAAGGTTGGTAGCTAAGCTAATGTTAAAGAAGCTAACGTGAACGGTATTTCTATTTCTAGCAGATATGACAGGCTGACTTTAACCTAACCTTTCATTTTTTACACCACTTTGTATTTATATGCATAAAATACACCATATTATTTCTACCGTTTAATAATGGGTAGTGCCTTTAGTTAAGTTTAAATGTGTCCCAAGCTCTGCAGTTATTCACTACTCAAATTAAATCATCAGGTTTTTTTTTACATTACTCAAATTAAATCATCAGTGCATGATATTAAGGACAGAGAGGACACACAGTAAAGGGGAACATATTAGATGAATACATTCACATTGCTAAGTTTCATGTATTTAACATAGATGTTGTTGCTATTGGTAGCAGTATGCATTACTTTTAAGTGTACCTGGGCCAGAGACATTCTCTGACATGGAAACCTAAACTGAACTATAAGAGACACTTTCACAATGCCACTGTTACTTGAGAGTCTTCCTCTGGGGGGTTTCTCTTAAACATAAAGTACGAAATCCAACCGAAGATATCACAGCTGTGCCTTTTATCAAACTGCCTCTTTCCTTCTTATTTCAGTGTCATTCATCTTGCACATAGATATGTACACATCACAGACAAAGAGTTCCTTTATTCTTTTCCCTATTTCATGTCTTCTTAAAAATAGAATACATTAACTTTAGATTTGAGGTTTTGACAATAAAATGTTAAGAAAAAATTGTGAAAATGGTCTATTCCACTTCTTCAAAATCCTAATTGTCTTGTTTTCTCACTCCAAAACCCAAAGACATTCACTTTAATATGATACCCAAAAAAAGTCTACATTTGATAAGCTAAAACAGCATGTTCTGCTCTTTTAAAAAAATATATAAAAACAACTTTAATGTTTAATTAAGATTTATCAAAATCTCTGGCAATTTCTTTTCTGCCAGTCATCTAATTGATAACTCTACTAACCTCTGCTGCTTTTCAGAAGATGTTGCAAAATAATAAGATTGCCTTCCTTTCTTATGTCATCATTAAAAGAAAATAGTTTGGAATCGAAAAATACTGACGGAGAGAAGAAATAATTGCATGGAATATCTTTTCAAAATGTGACTATAACTAATCACATGTTACTCTATTGTGTTCCAGCTGTGCTTCCTCTCCCTGATGCACATGAGACATCCGCCCCGTCCGTGCCCCGTGCAGCGGTGGAGCATTCAACACAGTGGTGCCGCTCGCTGCCTCTCTACCGGACCACCTGCTCCCCCCACACTGACTGACCCCTCCTCTGAGTGCACTGAAGCAAAGCCCAGCAACAGCACACCTGCCTGGACCCCTGCCCAGGGCCCCCCGCCGGCCCCCGCCCACTGCTGCATGAGCGGCTGCCATAACTGTGTGTGGATCGAACACGCCGAGCAGCTGCTGGCGTATTACCACGACGGAGGAGACCTGGCACTCGCAGCCATTGAGGAAAACGTCCTCGATGAAAACCTTAAAACCTACCTGAAGATGGAGATAAGGCTCTTGAAAAAGACGTGAAGGATATATTTGATCACAGTGTCGACATGAATGTAAACTTTACGCACACTCATCAAATCTACCGGGTTCAAATGTGACAAGAATCCACCTGTCCTTCCCGACAAAGATCTGTGTTAGGGATGCCAGCGATTATTCGATTATTCGAATATTCGCTACAGTCTCCATAATCGAATATTATTTTTTTAAATCGATTTTATTTATATATATATATATTTTTTTTTATGTTTTGGGGGGGGATAATCGATTATTATTCGCCAGGGCTGCCGAATAATCGATTTTGATCATGGTCAGTTTCTGGCAACCCTAATCTGTGTGTCTCCTCCAAACATGCTTGCCTATCTTTGGGGAGTTGTTTCCGAACCTGTTTGTTATTTGATCTTTTTTCTTTTCAGTGAGCACAAAGCAATTATTACTACTAGGAATGCCACTAGTTCAATCACAATGGTTGCTTAATGTTGTTTTAACAACGTAACTAAGGAGCCAGGAAGGATTGTCCTCACATTATTTTGTACATGCTTGAAAAGGTGAGTTTTTGAAACTGTGTGTTAAAAGATCATCGTAATGTTTCTGGCCTCATTCAAAAATGTATTTGGTTTAATATTACCTTTAATTTTTAATTTGTAGTGAATTGATTCATTGTTCCTTTCATCATAAAGCACATGCACATTATTTATTATTAGTTTGAAGTTTCAACTGGAGTGTTTAAATGATAATTGTATGTGTATAATGATAATGTGCTTTATTATATTTAAGAGTTTATTTTGATTTTGAAATGTATTTTTAAGAATTGTTTGTTAAATAAATGTTTGTCTTTGTGAGCTGACATGAAGATTGTTTCCTTTTCTTTTGAATGCTTTCGTCACTGACTGACCGCAGTACACACACTGCTATTGCAATTCATTTGATCAGGTTTTATAGTTTTTTCTTTAAAAGTGACTCAAACCAATTACTTGATTTTCAAAATAGCGATTGAAACAATTAATCAATTATTATGTATGGCTCTATGTACAAAATAATGATGTTTTCATATCGACATGACTTAGAATGAGCTGAATCAATACCCTGAGGACCACATGAGAAAAGAAGCGCTCAGATGGAGTGACGTGGTTCTGTGAGCCGCGGTGGAAACACCCGGTGTCTGCAGCTGTCAGTCTCTCCGTGTGAGGGGATGCTGACCCTGATCTGCATGACCTCGTCAGCAGAAGTCTGGTAGCGGCCCTCTGTAAGTCCTTGTTACACAGGGGGAGAAACACAGCACACACATCTGACCATGTCCAGACTGAGCTGTCTTCAGTGACTTCTCCTGGCTGGAAATCCATCTTCAGCATTTCTCTCTTGGAGCTGAATTATCCACAGAGGTAACCTGCTCTCTTAGAGAAATGGACCTGGTATTTAAAACGAGTTAAAGCGTATCACTGCACGTTGGACCCAGGTACTTCTCAACAAAAACACACCTGTTTGCAATCTTGGCTCGGTAGCACGAGGTCTCCATTAATATCAGCACAGCAGAAAGGCCAGACACCTTCCGTCGCAAACTGAAACCCACCTGATTGGCTTGTGCCGAGGCCATTCAATACAATTAAAATAAAATAGCACCTAACGAGTTTAACCCATTTGAAGGTAACTCACTATGGTTTGGCTTATTTGTAAAGAATATATCTGCACTCCTCTCTTTGTTCTGAGTATCTTCACGGTGTGTTGCACTTACTGTAAGTCACTTTGGATCAAACAGCTAAATAAAATGTAATCAGACTTTTAATGACAAAAATCTCTTTCTGAAAAACATACACTAACCTCAGAGGTTGATCCCATGGCCATTGCAGAATGAAATGTAGAGCTCTGGCTCTTAATACTATTCCCATCAGATTGAACCATTTGTATGCGATGCAAACGGAATGATGTTTTCTTCTAAATAACACTTTTGACATAATGCACATCCTCACCATCACCTGCTTTCCCCCAAAGCCCAAACATGCGACGTGTTGACATCGAGCAGGGATTCAGGGCATTCCTAATCTTCTGTGGGCTCAGCATATAAGAGGGGCCCTAAGCTCCCACTGGCCCCCACAGCAAGTCCAGCATAGAGCTCCTCAACACGGTGCTGTGCTCAGATCACCTCTCCCGTCAGCCGGTGAGTAAACACACTATTTCATCTCCATCCAAACCACACACATATTGGAATATGTAGAGATTTCAGAAGCTGGGGGAGTTAAAGAGCAATGATTGATGTTGTTCTTCTTGAAATGAATTGAGGTCAATGGTTATTGTTGATATTGCAATCTTTGTTTTTACCTGAAATGATCTCACTGTAACTGAAAAGATGGAAGTGTGACATAATCATAATATATTGAGGAAACAGATTCTTGTTTACTTTGTTTATTAAGCATTGTGTACAGAAGACGTATCAGTCAGGGCAGGGCGCTGTAGGGAGGGTGTAGCTTGCTAAATAATTAGAGCCAAGTCATGTTTGAAACCCTTTGATACTGACGTACATATGAGGATACATTTTCTTTCTTACTTTGAGAAAGATACTTTTAACAATCACAAATGTTTTCCCTTCAACGGAAGACAATATTCTGTAATATCAAATAGTGTCTAAACAAGCAGCTGTACCAAAACGCGGGATGGATATCAGCTTATCAGAAAAGTCATACAAATTTGAGACGAAATCCAATGCCTGCGATCGTGCTTGACAGTTGCTTTGATACTGCTGCCGTCATAGTACTGAGGGTTCCTGTCAAAGTATCTTCAACATACAGTACAATATGCCTGAACGATGTTGTACGCTTTTCCAATTGGTCACAGCATTGGTTATAGTCTTCAAACTAAGACTCAAAGATTCAAGATTCAAAAGGTTTAATGTCATATCATATACACAACTACGGTGTAGTTATGTAATGAACACAGAACTTCGGTCACAGGTTCCTCAACAATGCAATTAAGGATTGTTAAGCATTGGACATCAAAATAATGTTTTATCTTCCAAACTAACCACATCAAGTCCATAGGCTACAGATCCACTATGGTTTGATCTAAAACTACTGCACACTAAGATCCAGCCTTGGTGGAGAGGGTCAGTGTCATTGAGCAGATCACTGAGACCCTCAGAGCGTGCTCAGCATGTCTGTGTGTTGTCCTTGCTCTAACGAGATTACATTTGGAAACAGAGTACTTATTAACTTGAGCCAGGGATTATGGGAAAGTGGATCATCCTCAGAGAACATGCTGCAAGGTGTGTTCCATCTCACACATTCAATCAGTGGGAAATATGAGTATACATCCTGCTTGCTGATTAATGTTGTCTGACTGAGGTGAGAGGCTGCATGCTCATTCTAACAAGATTTTAATGATTAACTAATTGTATATATTGTAATATCAATGTAATATAGCCTATTGTAGTACAATAAAGTAGTTTTACTTGACCGTATGATGCTATCAATATTTGTATACTTTATTATTTTAATGGTGTCTTCTACAGAACTTCTTATTTTTAAATATATCATACATTTATTTTATTGTATTGTATCTTTTGTTGCATATTCTTACTTTCACTTTTTTATATTTATACAATCATTTGTATTGCACCCGGGTGTTTGTAGTCAACAATGATCTACATAATAAATAGCCTATTTTTGTTTCCTTCTCAAATAAAGGAACTGTCATTAAACCTAATGTACCCCTAGATCAGTGTTTCTCAAACTTTTTCATACCAAGGACCACTTAACCAATAAAAAAACACTCGCGGACCACCTAACTTCACAAATATCCAAAAACACATTGTTTTTTACAAATCGCCTGAAAATTGTACAAACAAGTGGCAACATGTGTGATGAAGGTGCTTATCTGGGCTATATCATGCAATCGAAAGTGAAACTTAAGCTCGTTCCATTGCGGAGATATTCCCGCGAGAGTGTGAAAAACTTAAATAAATGTATTTATTTCAAATGTTACCAATATACTCACGAACCACTAGGGGGCGCTCACGGACCACCAGTGGTCCGCGGACCACACTTTGAGAAGCACTGCCCTAGATAATTCAAGTATTCAGATTCTGATATCATATTTCTTTGTTTGAACCTTTTTCTTTTTCCTTTCCAAAACAAAAAGATATCATTGTGACTACTGTACTTCAGAAAGGTGTCTCTAAAGCCTGCACACACAGAGGCATCCTAACTTCTCAAAATGAATCTTGAGGTGCCCAAAACTGAGATAAAGTCTGCCACTCGCGTCACTGGCGGCCCCTCCACCCCACGGAAAGGACCCCCCAAGTTCAAACAGAGGCAGACCCGTCAGTTCAAGAGCAAGCCTCCGAAGAAGGGAATCCAAGGGTAAGGATTCGTCAGAGGCTTAGATATAAAGGCCAGTTTGGTGTGTAACTTGTTTTCTCTCTGTAGATTTGGCGATGATATCCCCGGGATGGAGGGCTTAGGAACCGGTGAGATCACTTTGAAATGCATTTTGTATGAGTTATTATATGAAGAGGCTTACCGGTAAATAACCATATATTCTTTCTATTTCTGCAGATATTACCGTCATTTGTCCCTGGGAGGCCTTCAATCACCTGGAGCTCAATGAGCTGGCCAAGTACGGTATCATCTGAGTCCCCGCTGAGGCTTACAGGCTGCATCGATACACTTCGTGCTGCCGCCTCAGTCTTCATCTTCTAACTTCAAATGGAACTATTCCAAACTACAATAACAAACTGTAACAAACAACTACACAAAAGGAACTGTCCTCTGTCCTCACGAGCATGCATTGCTTAAGTTTAGCATCCATTACATGACATGTTACTTGTTAGAGGCTTTTATCCAACAGTGAAGTGTCTCAGGGACACAACGACATGCTGACTGCAGTGGGGGTTGAACCTGTGCTCTCCCGATCCCAACACCAACGCACTAGTCCACTGCGCCACACGCATCCCTTTCTCTTCGCTTGCTTCTTGTCTCTTTTCTCCTCTCTTTCTCCTCTTATCTTTTTCTCACAGATAAAACAGGACATTTACGAAAGAAAGGCAACCTGAAATGTAGTGACAAAGAAGTGGTTGGATTCCCACTTCATGTGATTTCTACGCCTCCTTCGCCACCTCGGAGGCGTGTCCATCAATGTAGAGAATGTAAGATACAAAACCTGAATGATGTAAAGACTGGGAACCAGCTTGATGTTTCTGATCGTAACCTTTTAACTTGGATCATTTGAATCAATCCTATCATTTTGTCTCTTTGGTTTGACCATCACAACAACTTAAAATACCATTCTTCCATCATAGTATGTGTAAAGAAAAAAAACACACAGCAGCTTTTATGATTGTGTTTCTGTTTACTTATATTGTATATCCCCTCTTATTTGAATGTCATTCTTGTATAATATGAATGTATATGAACATTTGTGTTTTTGTTCTTGTCATACTTCCACACAACACTGTTGTGTCCTGTGTGTTATATTTTTGTTTTTAATATATATAGCAATTTCTTCTTTCATCCATCATTTATCTATTTTTCTTTTCATTCTCATTTCATCTCCATCACTGATCCTTCATGCTGTTCATGTTTAGAATATTACCAATCTGTTGTACATAAGATCAATGCATGCACACCTTGAGTTTCATTTGGCTTTTTTCTCTTTTACATTTTTTTTCAAATAAAGACAAGATAAGATATAAGGAAAGAAATACTTTCATGATCCCAAATTGGGAATTATTTTCCATTACAGCAGCATGTCAAAACAAAGGCATTGCACATCATTTGCAATGTAAAGAGTATACAATAAACAAACGTAAAATAAAGAAGATATTAACAAATAGGTTGCTAGCTGGTAAAGGAAGATTTTATGTTTTTTTTCTTAAATAACTTGTGTTCAATGATTGTTCTGTAGTGGTCATGGATGGCATAGGGATTAAAAGGATGGATGTTTCAGTACATGTTCAGATCTGAAGAGATGTATATAAAGCTTTGTAATTTCTACAGCATGAAGAAAAATTAAAGAGTAAACAAGTAAAATAAAAATGGAGATGTATCTTTTCTCACCAAATTATTGATCAGATTATATTGTTTTTATCAGCCTTACCGTAACATACAATTAAAGTAGTGTTGTAACAAATACAACAATGTGCACAACTCATTTAAAAAAATGCAAAATAAAGGAAAGGGGTATTTAGACTTTGATAATATACATATCATGCAATTGATGAAACTTTGTTTATTAAAGTTAATACAGCAGTGTAATACGTTGAGCATTTCATACAGTGCACACTACACTATCAGTTGCAGCTTTATCAAAATCCCAGGGACAATACAGTACTGTGCTTGAAGACTGCTGTGAATCTTGGTTTGTGGTAATGATTCAACCTGATTCTATTGACACATATACACTATAGAAGCTAAACTAAATAGGGACTTCGAATCAGGGTCCATCAACAAGCGTTAGCCACACATTTGCAATTAATACAATGATGTGCAACTAATTGAAATGCAGGTGGGACTTTGTTGGTATGGTCCCCTGCAGTTGGTAACCAAACTGTTACCTGGGCATGCCTTGTATATATTTATAATATTTGACATGCTTTTGAAGTTCTAATCTGCTTTGTTGCACAGCATCCTCTAAATTGTAGTTGAAGAACAATAAACAACTGCAATTTGAAATAAAAAAAGTGGAACGTGCCTTCTCAGTTTGAAAAAAAACGTGTTTCCTCCGTGGTCTCTTCGGTGTAGGACCGGTGCGAAACTGTCGGTCGCTAATGTCTGCAACACCCGGTGTTTGAGTTGTGGGATGGAGTTTCGTTGACAGACAGTAACAATACGTGACATTTGTATTTAGTGTCTCTGTCTTCATACGCAGCGACATCGGGAGGACTCCCCAGTGCAACATGGCGGATACTATTGTAAGCATAACGGCATGTTTTATTAACGGCAGTGAAGGGTAGACTCGGCTAACGTTAGCTAGCTTGTTAGCCGAAGTCCGGAGTGATGAGGCAGCAGAATTAGCTTGGTAGCTAACGTTCGCTGGCTATCATTAGCAATGGGTGACTGGGGCCTGTTTAGCTATCCGGCTAATATTAGCTCATAGGCTCTCTGACGACATTTAAATAATAAAAGGCGTCATTGGATAAAAGAAAAGCTACATTTAAGAATACAACTGTATGGCATCCCATTAGCCAAACATTGGCCAGCATATAATTGGTGGATATAATGGAAGCCAAGATGTTGTTGATTCATTAAAAGTTGACTGCGAAAGACCCCTCCACACCGTGACGGCTTTAGTTAACGTTGTCATATTCGACATGTTTTTGTCGTTACACCAAAGCTATTTTATGAAAACTAGAGACTCCTAGGCTAACGTTAACATTACTTTTTTGCACTGTCATCGCTGTCATAGTATCCTGACACTGTCACCACTGTAAAGAGGGGTAGAGGAGGATGGCCATTGTTTTTATGACAAGTGATTGGAAATCATATTGAAAATGTAACTAACAATGGAGTGTCCTATCCCAATTGCATGAAATGGTATAGCTTATGTCTTTGTCTCTTTTTAGATCGTCAGGGTACAATCCCCAGATGGCATGAAGAAAATTGCTTCTACCAAGAGGGACACTGCTACTGCTTTTTTAAAGAAGGTATGGTTTGAAAAACACAACCGTTTTCAAGTAATAATGGGTTGAACTGTCAAATCACACAATCCACTTTTGCTTTCTTTTTGAAGCCACCAGTGTGTGCCAGGGTACAACAACACACCATACCGTCCACCTGTTATCATCCTTTTTCTACAGTAATGCAGTCACCAACATGGGAATTGATATCACAAAGTAAACATGTGTTTCCCTGGGCTGTGCTTCTGCCTGCTCATTGTTCATTTATGTAAGGAGCTGTACAGAAAGTGCCAGAGTAGGTCAGCCCTGCACTGCCTCTTTGTGCTAAGCTGGCTCCTAGAGCTGCATGATATGACGGAAATATCCGATTACTTACATTTTTCAAGAACATTATTTATTGCAGCTCTGCCTTTCTACCCTTTTCATTGCACTGCTTCAAAACAACTTATTACTTATATACAATTATAAATTACTTTCAAAATGTTTTCACTCACCATACATTTAATTAAAAACAAAAGGTACCAATGAAACAATGAATGATAGTCACATTTTAAAGTGTATTTTTCTAATGGAATTCTCTTTAAACAAATTAAAAAAATCCCTGTGTGCAATATCACTGCTATTCACGATGTGTTCATTGTGAAAGCATCCCTATATAGCTATATTGTGCAACTCTACTGGTTTCCGCTATTAACACATGCCTTGCCAAGGAGATTTGTGTACAATTCAGCCGACTATCATGTTGTGATTACAACCCAGACACTTCAGAGAATAAACAAACGTCTTCAAAAGATAATTTGGCCCTGTAATGTGATATATTTGTAACAACTATCCCCTTCTGTTAAAGCGCCTACAAATAATTACTGCTTTAAATGCATTTGAGTTAATGGACTTAAAAAACCTAAAATAGAACCATTTTCCAGCAGCAGACCAGTCACAGTGAAGCATTGCAGCAGCACCTCATTAAAAATGTATGTCTCCGTGTTGAGGCAGGATGGTGTAGCCTGCAGATCAATGTGGGGAGATGGGCTCATTCCCTGCGGATGTGCAGCCTTTGATAGTTTGAATAGAAAGCCGTGGATCAGAGGTAGACAGTGCAGAGACCTGCAGGTTAGTATCTGGAGAGGGAATGAAAGGAGATCAAAGTCATGTTGTTTCTCATAGATTCTGACAGAACACAGTAATATCTGTTCTTTTTCTGTGGATTGAGAGAAATCGTGACTGCTGCTGTGACATGGACATGGATAACCCATTTATAATCGAGTTGTTGTTCGAACCCTTCCCTGTTTCCATTAGCCAATATCCCATTTTCTGAAACACAAATAGGCAAGCTGAAAGAGGACGTATTATGCTCATTCAGTGGGTGTGGGAGAGAAACTCCCTCTGGAGAGAACTTCGCACACAATCTATATAACACACTACAGGAAAGGGAACACCTAAAAAGCAGAATAGTTTCTCTCCAAGTAATCCAAAGGAAACCAGGATACTGTGTTATGGAAGCACCTTAGCCCAGTTATCGAGCAACGTTTACTTTCCGCACCAGCACAGCTTCAGCCAGGTGACGTTACAGAAATACAAACCATGCTGACAGCCACAGACACGGAGTCTTGTCTTTGGGTAATTAAAGAGGATGCTTATCTTCATCCACGGCTGTGTGTGTGTGTGTGTGTGTGTGTGTGTGTGTGTGTGTGTGTGTGTGTGTGTGTGTGTGTGTGTGTGTGTGTGTGTGTGTGTGTGTGTGTGTGTGTGTGTGTGTGTGTGTGTGTGTGTGTTGTGTGTGTGTGGTGTGTGTGTGTGTGTGTGTGTGTGTGTGTGTGTGTGTGTGTGTGTGTGTGTGTGTGTGTGTGTGTGTGTGTGTGTGTGTGTGTGTGTGTGTGTGTGTGTGTTGTGTGTGTGTGTGTGTGTGTGTGGTTGTGTGTGTGATATGCCCTAGAAACAAACAGCTGATGGCGTGCTAAAGCGGTTACAACAACAATGAGATGTTATTTTAAGCTCTCAGCGCTAACAGAGCGGTAAATACATTAGCAATGAAGTGGACGTAAGTGTATCGCGTAGCGTTTAATATTTCATGGCGCTCTCTGGTCTGGCTTGTTTGTGTCAACAATAGAGCGCCTGTGCAAATAGAATGCAGTAACCTAGTTACTAAACTGTATTTCTTTGAGGAATGAATAACCTAATTTATTTATGCACATATAAACATTATTATTCTTAATATAGGATCATAACCAGAATCATTGCTCATGTCCAATGCAGTCCACGGCTTTGTCCTCAAGGATTTGGACCGTGTCTGCTCAGTTGTTGCATACCGACTTTGAAGATTAAGAAAAAAGCTCTGCTCGATGGTTTGTGATGGTCTATTAGTTTAATTGTCAAGAGGTCAATGCAGCCGTCTGAAACATTCTTCTATAAGTGTCATCCTGATTTAGTTTTATGCCGAGATACCGTTCTGCTCTTAGAAAGGTTCATTAATTGTTAACTGAAGTGATGAGACGGAGGCTTATGGAGCCTGGTTGTCCTCCTGATACGTGATGTGGTGATGGAAGTACCAGCTCGGTGTGATCTTAGCAGCTTAGTTTGGCTTCATGCTGAGTTTCTCTCCTTCCAAGAGGCTCTGTGCTAATCTGCTTCTGTAAGGTGATTGGTATTGTTCGAAGAGAGACACCTTTCTTTGCACATATTCCTTGAACTCTTTCTAAGAGTGGATTTTAAGGATACTTCTGATATACTCATCATCTGAGACTGATTGAGAACATTGTGTGTTTTGATCCTCTTAAATGGATTTCATTTGATTCGATGAAATACAAGTGATGCATTCTAATCAGAAAACGTACCTCTCTCTCAGGTGGCCAAAGAGTTTGGCTTAAATTCCGAGTTTTCTGTTTACCTGAACCGCAACAAGACCGAAGAGCTCCTTTCCCAGAACAAAACGCTGAGCCTGCTTAAGATCAAGTAAGTAAACGTGTACAGTGTTGGGCATCAGTAGTCTAGATCCTTCCTTCATCAAATTGAGTTCTGCGAGTTTTTGAAAAAACACAATGTAACTTTTAAAAGTATCACCCATGTGCCTGTATCTGCTAAAAGAAATTAGAAAACAATCGTACAGTCAGTGTGAGAAAAAGTTTTTAGAGAGTACTCGTCCATGGACAAGTGAGTTTGGCAATGTACTTGTCCGAATACATTCTTCACTTGGGGCCACTGGAATCTTCTTCTTCGTCATCGTATTTTACATTTTCCCACGGTTTTTACGACACCGCTAACGTAAGTGAGCGGTAAGATTTGACTGCATCACACAAAGGGTTGGGTATCGTTTGGATTTTAACGATTCCGGTTCTGCTTTTCGATTCCGGTTATTTTCGGTTCTCGATTCCGGTTCTTTGAGAGGGTACAAATAAGTCAAACTGGGAGAAAAATATATTTATGAAAACATTAAGTCAAATCTGTATTCCTATTTACAAATCACTTCATACTGTTGAATTTCTTACGGTTATTGAATACAATTATATAAAAATAATCTATGCATTGTTTAGTTAGTTCTGTGGTGCAGTTTGAGAATGTACAGTTGGCCCAGTGTCCTCTGATGTGACACTGCAACCTGCCTGTGAGACAGAGTCCAACCACACATGTCCAACACATAGGACATAACCTAATAATAATAATAAAATACATTATATTTATAGCCTAAGGCCTAGCGCTTTCTACAACTCAAAGACGCTTGCACGCTTACACATGTCCTGCAATACACATGCTGCAGCTGCCCAGCTGCTCACTGTTTGTAAAAGTAAATAAATAGTATTTTCATTTCCATAATGTACTTTCTATACCCTGCTTCATAAACAATACTGACATCCTGCTCCTCCGAGTCTGGGGGTCCGGGGATGTGAGGACAGCGCGAGGACAGACAGGGAGGCTGCTTCACTTCATAAAGGGAATGGCGGTCAATATTAACAACATAGGAGTTAAAACACTTAATAACCTTCATTACGTTTTAGAGAAAGAACATAAGAAAGTTTGACAAAGATGAGGCTGTTAAACAGGCAGCGGATCCGCTGTGTGTAGAGAGAGAGAGAGAGAGAGAGAGAGAGAGAGAGACGCTGAGCTGCACCGTGCAGCGATCAGCTGATACGGAGCATAGAGAGAGAGAGCTGCGGTCCGCGGGGCTCGGCCTCGCCTCCTGTCCTCACAACTCTTATTAATCCCGGTACCGGACAATTGTTATTTGTTCCTACTCGGAACCGAGTTTTGCTTCCCAACCTGCCACTGTGCTACATTTCCGCTCCGCCCCGCCCCGCCCCCGTCTAACTGTACAGGAAGCGGCGAGATGCATTTGATTAGGAATCGACAAGCAGAACCGAAACTAACATTTCTAAATGAACAATGGCGGACACGTACACTTTGCGAATGAGTTCTGCCTTTTGTAAACTGAATGTATCAATAATTTGTCAATAAACGTCACTTGTCCGCCGGACAAGTCAATTGAAATATCTACTTGTCCGATATTGTAAATAACACGTCCCGGACGGTGGGACGTGTAATGTAGTATTAGATTAAGAAAATACATATTTGAATAATTATCCAAAAGTTACATGGGTCACACGCTTTGTCTTCTCTTCTCTGTAGGCATGGCGACATGCTGTATCTGGTCCCTTCAGGGTCCCCTTCCACCTCGGGGGAGGTGATGGACACGGCCACCCCGCACACATCTTCATCCCTACCACCTGTCTCAACTGCCTCATCCTCCTCTTCGTCCTCCATGATCCCCCGGTCCTTCTCAGCGCCCCAGGTCCAGGAGGACGAGATCGATCAGTATCTGTCCAAACAAGACGGCAAGATCTACAGGAACAAAGATCCACAGCTGTAAGAGAAACAACTCACTGCTGCAAACTAAACCCACATGTCAGGGACCTCATGATTCTTTCCTTCTTACAGATGTCACCACGGTTCCCTTGGAAAATGTGTGCACTGTGTCCCGTTAGAGGTAAGAGACTTTCACTTCAACTATCCAGACTATAATGCAAAGATTTGTTTGACTTATTTTACCTTTTTTTGTTGTCAGCCTTTCGATGAAGACTACCTGAGTCACCTCGACCCGCCAGTGAAGCACATGTCATTCCACGCATATCTCCGGAAATTGACCGGTGGAGCCGATAAGTAAGTAGTTGTGTTAAACATTTATTAAATATGCAGGGTTCGTACGGGTGCTTGAAATCCTTGAAAATGCTTGAAATTTGACGTGGTGTTTTCAAGGTTGGGAAAGTGCTTGAATTTTGGGAATGGTGCTTGAAATTGAGATAAAGTGCTTGAAAATGTAAATGCTTTACTTTTACAATAAATTGCTGTCTGACTGAATAGTTCGCTTTTTAGATTAAAAGAAAAGAATTGTTTCGCTTCTACATAAAACAGCCCCGCTCCGGCCTTCCCGCGCTATGCGCGCGACCTGCAAGTGTTTTTGTTTGTGTGAACTGGGCATTCTGATGAGAGATAGAGATGACAGGAGGTTGCTGTTTTAACGAGCGTTGACTATCCGAAGAAAAATACAAGCCATGCTAAAACCATGCAAAGGTTGCCAAAAAGAAATGCAGTTGTTCTCGATGGGAGAGTCTGCGCTGGCGAGCCACTTAAAGGTAAGCCGTAGTAGAGCATGTTGGCATAGGCTAACGTTGCATGTTACGTTTGTTTAAGCTAGTAACGTTAGCGAACTCAATGTGGGATAATTGCTTATGCAGGTGACAATAATTTCAGAGGAGCGCACCTATCGCCATCCTGTGGTGTTTCATGTCACACAGAATGATTTTAAAAGCAATGTATTTCTACTGGTCGTTCGTGGCTAAACCTGCTCCATCGAAATCAGTCGCATTGACCCGAAGACACATTTTGAGTTATATACTGTTGGAAAGAGGATATTCCTAGCTTTCTAACGGAGGAAACATATTTTCGTTTGTACTGGTCTGGGGGAAGCTCGCGAGTGTGTGTGTGTTTGTGTATTTTTGCGTTTGTGTGTATTGTGTTTGTTTCCCGGGGAAAACACTCACGAGAAACACCGGCTGTTGTTGTGCCTGCTGTGACGTCAAGTTCTCTGCTTGTAATTATGCCGAAGCTTCAAAGCTGTATTTATCATCTGAATTTGACGAAACAAGTTTAATATTCTGAAAGCTAAGACTGTTTATTTGAAATCAGATGAAAACAAACTGTAACGGACCCTGCCGTGTTATCTGATTACTATACGCCATATATTCATAATTTCAGCCGGAGGGAGGGGGAGCAGCGCTACGGAACAGCAGAGTGGCGAACTTTAGTGGAGTAGAAGTGTAGTACACAGTTGCATAAAATGAAAGTATAAGTATTTTAAAATTGTATTTAACCCTCTATCTATGGCATAGTGTTGCCCTCAGGCAACAAACCACTTTTTTCGATCTCACACTGGCCCTCTACATTTATATATATATTTAAATATACACAATGTCACCTGACATGCTGGTGTCCAATAAAATGAGGGAATTATATGGGTGAGGCATTTTGTTTGTTGGTGGAGCAGTCCTTTCTGCAAGCAAAACTGCAGGGGACTCAGGGCCACCACTTGGTAAGATACATTTCACTTTTTAACATATTAGAAATGTACACAACTTAAAATAAACACACACACACACACATACACACACACACACACACACACACACACACACACACACACACACACACACACACACACACACACACACACACAACACACACACACACACACACACACACACACACACACACACACACACACACACACACACACACACACACACACACACACACACACACACACACACACACACACACACACACACACACAACATACACACTCACACACACACAACCTACTGACCCAAAGGACCTTCCCTCAGTCGCCCCCCCCCCCAGCTCGGCCACAGTCCGGCTCTGTAGGCGTTGCAGTGTTGCAGTAGTCAGGAAGGCAGGGAACTAATTGTTACCTTGGCTGTGTAAGATGTCAGTTTGTTTACTTCAATAGATTTCTATGCTGTTTGGTATAATAAAAAAAAGGACTTTTGTGAAGGTGTGTGTCTCCCACTTCCATTTCCTTTCATGTAAATAGTTTAATCCTGTGATTGCTCCTGCATGTTGTGTGAGGATGCATTCAGGGAGTCGTGTGTTCTGCAGACCTGTGGCGGAGTACTCATCCGCCGCAGAGTAGCGAATAAATCCAGAGAAATTCACTCGATGGAGAAGGGATGTTAAAACCCAAACTGGAATCCGGTCTGTCTCAATGAGCCTTATTTTCTGATTTTAAAAAGTGGTTATACATTTTATCTTACGATAAATCAATATTGTAAAAACCAAAACTCCTACACAGAAACTGACCTCATGCTGTTACTTAGATTAAAGTCTTATGTTCTGTTTTTATTAGATAGAGAAATACCGTGCGTTTTATGGGGAGTTTGTCTATAATTTATATACATATATATATATATATATATATATATATCTTTGTATGATGTAGAAAGTATGTGCTCTGTGGCCTCGCTCTCTTCACACTGTGCTCGGTTGGTCACATTGTATCAAAATAAAACGTTTGTCCTAACCTTGGAGAGCCATATTTTTACTGCCAACCTAAAAGGACCTCAAACATGTTAATAAAGAATTTATTGAAAAGTTATTTGGCTGATTGTTTTATATTGGCTCAGCCAGGTTATATGGGATGCCCAGTCCACTTACATATGGGTCACTCATTTTAAAATATTTTATTTTTCTTTAATTTGTCATCCTCGTGTAGAATGCTATTACGAAACACACATTTGGTTGTTTATAGCATAAAGAACATCTGATTTAATGTGAGGTAGGGAAATAATCATTTGAGTATAAGTATGTGCATATAAATATGTAATTTACAAGTGCCGCTGTAAGCTGCTTGAAAAGCTTGAAAATGCACCTTGAAAATGCTTGAAAAGTGCTTGAATTTGACTTTGGAAAAGGTGTAAGAACCCTGAATGACCTTTTCTTTAATTTGTTGTTCATTTTTGACACTTTTTTTTCATTCCTTCCAGAGGGAAGTTTGCAGCTCTGGAGAACCTCAGCTGTAAGATCAAGTCGGGCTGTGAGGGCCACCCCCCCTGGCCCGAGGGGATCTGCACCAAGTGCCAGCCCAGCGCCCTCACCCTCAACAGACAGGTACGGGAACGAGCCTTTGTGTCTGAAGATGAAGCTTTCAGTGAGTGCAACAACAGAGGGGGGAAAGAAAGAAGCTTTTGTTTTGTTCCCGTTTTGTCATTTCTTACTTTGTAAATTCTCTTTTCTTTCTTGTCTTCACCTGTCCTGTAATCACTTAATCATTACATTAAAACACCTACAAAAACTAAGAAGCATCAGGATCAGTCTTGACATTTGGATATTATTATTATAATTATAATAGAGTTTGTGATTCAGTGAAAATCTTTAGGACATAGTATTTGAAGAGTCCCATTACAGGGTTTATGTAAAGCCTATTATTAATTGGGTAGCTCTATACATTCATTTGACTATTGACTTGTATTGTAATATCCGACCCGGGCCCTTTGCCGAATGTCGTTTGTCTTTTTGTTCCCTGCCTTTTGTTCTTTGCCAAAAGTATATATTTAAATAAATGTAAGAGAGAAGATTACACAGACGCTGGCCTGCTCTGGAATGATCTCCACTCAGCAGCGAGCCAACAATAACCCACATTCTGTCCAGCACTGAACAAACGGCAAAACAATTGTGTTGCATGTTTTTGCATCACAGCTGATGCTGGTCGACTTATATGTCCTGTCAAATACTTTTCCTTGATATCCACGTACATTTTTTAAGATATTTAATTGCTGGTAGTAATGGATTGAGTATAAAATCATAATAATTTAATTCAAAGCGTTGACCACGAGCAGCATCTACTATGCAACTACACTTTGACATGTGGACAGGTGGAGCTGGTGTTGGCATTGAAACAAACAATAACCCGCTCTTGTGTTTGGGCCCTGTGGCCAAAATGAACCCCACATGCTGAAGCATAAATGTGTCTTTCTCTGTTCTTCTCCCAGAAATACAGACACGTGGACAACATCATGTTTGAGAACCACACCATCGCTGACCACTTCCTGGACTTCTGGAGGAAGACGGGCAGTCAGAGGATGGGATACTTGTACGGCAGGTTCACTGAGAAAAAAGACATCCCTCTGGGCATCCGAGCCGAGGTGGCCGCCATCTACGAGCCGCCACAGGTGAGCAAATAACTCGAATGTATCACAGTTCATTTCAGTGTCCTTTTGTTTCGTATACTTCAGTCTGGCCTGCCATCAACAAAGAAACTCCTCATTCATTATTTGAGTTGTCATGTGATGGTAACACTTGTCCCTGCTGTGTTTCAGAACGCCAGTCAGAACAGCCTGGAGCTGGTGGACGATCCTAAAGCTGCAGCTGTGGACGAAATCGCCGCCAAACTGGGCCTGACCAAGGTTGGCCTTCTTTTGCTTGCTCTGTTTAGCACTGCTTTGTTCTTACATTTTAGACAAAGGTTTTCTTTTGTACCTTTCATTTAATCATGAAGGTTCTGCAGCATTGAGACCAACTTCAAATTCAAGATGGATTAGTTCTTCTCTGTCAAAGTGTTCCAGCTCTATGCCTTTGGCACAGAAATGGATTTACAATTAACATTGTGACTGCAAAGGGAACTGAGTTGACTAACATATTGCACTAGGAGTCACGTGTTAATACAATTAAGTGTATATCAGATTAGCAGGTTTAAAATAAAAAAAGGGGACATGCAGGAGTGGTGCTGTGTGTGTGAACGCCATTAACTCTTCCTGTTCTTGTTTCATTCTGTTTGGACGTCCTTTCGTGGACGTATGAATTAAGATCATTTTACCCTTATTTTTTCGGCTTCACCCAAAAGTGAATTCCAATATTGATTAATCTACTGATTTTTGTACAATTTATTATTTGGACAATAAAATGTCAGTAAATATTCAAATATACATGTCCATAAAAATGTTTACTATTAATTTAATTTCAAACCTTTATTTACCCAGGTGTATCCCATTGAGATCATTGATCTCTTTTTCAAGGGAGACCTGCTCAAGTAGGTTCCACATAAAAACAGAACAACAAAAAGGACATGTTACAGCATCATTACAGGGTTTACAATTTACAATAACTATCCACATGAGCAGGTACCAACAGCTTCCGACTGAGTAGCATCCAACCGAGCTTTAAAAACATTTAGTGGCACCAGATTGCTCAGTTTCCATTTAATTTGCAGACTATTCCAAGACAGAGGAGCTGCGCATCTAAAAGCTGTCTTCCCTAAGACAGTCCTAGCAGTTGGCACATTTAATAAAACCACAGCATTCGATCTCAGGCAGTAGCCACATACAATCCGCCGTGAGATCAGGGAGCAGATATAAGATGGAAGTTTCCCTAGCATGGCTTTGTATATAAAAATGTACCAGTGACTGAGCCTCCGTACAGTTAGTGAAAGCAAACCAGCCCTTGCATACAGGGTACAGTGATGGGTTAATGCTTTACAGTTTGTCACAAATCTCAGTGCACTGTGATACGCAGCATCTAACTTGACCCGGCAATTGGCAGGTGCATTCATATAGACCAGATCCCCATAGTCCAGCACAGGTCAAAAGGTCACGGAGCCTTTTCCTGGCCTCAAGCGAGAAGCAGGACTTGTTCCTGTAGAAGAAACCTAGCCTAACCCTCAGTTTTGTAAGCAGGTTATTGACATGACGTTTAAAAGTGAGACAATCATCAAGCCAGGTACCTAGGTATTTGTAACTATCTTTATAAGACTACAAAAACAATTAATATCCACATTTCCGAAGCACAAATTATGAATAGGTTATTTTGCTTTAAAAAAGACTAACATTAATAATTTTTACAGATTGTTAACTAATTTTTTTGATCAATTTCTTCCTGTTCCAGGTGGGCTGGATCTTCTCTGACCTGCTCTCTGAGGACACGAGGATAGGAACCGTCCGCTACACGAGAAACAATGTGAGGATGCAGCTCACTAAGAGAAAACCTCTTCACGACACAAATGTGCTGCTCTCCCCTAGGGGTGGGCGATATTGAAAAATATATTATCACGATATTTTTCAAGCAGTATCACGATAGACGATATATATCACGATATTTTTTCATGTCGGTTATTATGGTTATTTTTCAAGTTACTTAACAGTACAAGCACCTACAAGGTAACAGAAACTAAAACAAAAAGGAGTAACAAACCAAAATAGCATTTCAAGCTGGTTTTATTTCTGAAATGAATCCCTGAATGAACTTCTTATTATGGGAAATACGAAAACGTCTTTTTAAAACTACAACTCCCAGTAGAGACGTGCCATAGATAGAGAACATGTTGCGAAACAGAATAGCCAGCATGTGTAGTTCGGGGGACAGGGTGGGGGAGGGGGGACGCGGTGGACCCGTTCAAATCCAGTTTTGGACAGTCTGTGGTTCCATCCCATTTCAAGTGCTGTTCGAGGCTCGGCGTAACCCTCGGAGCACACTCTCCAATCACAGAGCTTGAGGACTATCATGGGGTTTGTCAAACAGAGCACATGGTGTAGTCCAAACGATAGCTGGGGATTCTGGTTAGTGTAGTGTCTTCTGCCATTCTTTTATCACGATAGATACGATATCTCTGAAAAAGTATATCGTGGAGACCTAATATCGTCACGACGATATATATCGTCATATCGCCCACCCCTACTCTCCCCTGTTGTTGTTTAACATGCTGTTTCTGCTGTCAGGACTCACACTACCTGAGCGCAGAGGAGTGCATCACTGCCGGATACTTCCAGAATCTACATTCAAACCCCTGCAGACTCTCCAGAGACGGACATTTTGGCTCCAAATTTGTGACCGTGGTGGCAACAGGTAGGTTTATATTCACTGAGGCTGAAGTGATGCGGTCATTCTTGCCTAAACCATTGTATTTGGTATGATGCGTTTATATAAGCTAATATCATCTGGTCCTAAAGACTTCCCAGTTTCCTCTTTACTAGTATTAACTATCACATGTAGCAGGAGAGGTTCGACAATTACAATGTCACTCCAAAACCCCCAAATATTTAGCTTTATAGGATTTATGACGGAGCGAAACACAAAATCTCAACATTTGAAAAGCTGAACAAAAATCCGTTTTTGCATTAAGAATGACTTTACTTTATAAATCAATGATCAAAATAGCCAGATGATTGTCTGTGGATTGACTGCAAAGGTCTTATCGTTACAACTCAATACAACCAATCATTACAACATGTGAATTGTCTTAACTGGTACACCATGGGTGGATTTGAAGAGATATGAATTTTTTTTTTACAAAAGCTCACACATCCAGACAATTTACAAGGTATATCTTTAGCTTTAGCTTAGCAGGATCACGTTTGGATAATAAAAGCAAATTACACAAAGATATCCAGGGTCTTTTAAACTGGCTTTGTAGTACAGGCCACAGGTAGAGCCTCTGCATGTGCTAAAGGAGTCCTTACTCTAGCACTCGGGGTTCTATTACTGCGTGCAGCAGTATTTTTGTCCCCCTTTCCTTTCTATTGAGGCAAAACAAAACTTTATACATAATCATATGAAATTACAAACAATGCGGCTGACAATCTTAAAATGAACATTCCTGTTAATGTGTCTTAGCCAGCCGACTCACAAGTATTAACTGACAGTAAAAACAGCATCAACATAAGCGTTGTTAAAGAGTCTTACTTCTTCTCAGGTATCTGCATATATAGTAATGTTGAGTCCAATGGAGCAGCTTAACTCAGGCCAGATGCTCTCAGGTCCGTAGGATCAAGGACACATGTTTACACTTTCCCTCCTTTACAACCGTGCCAATTATTGGTTCCAGAAAAGTACACATGTAACAGTGAGCTCATCACTTTCATTTGCATTAATGAGACGCTGACGTCATGGCTTCACATCTGAAGCAGAAATGTCCATCTGTTTTTATTTTCCTTTGTGTAAAGACGTAGTGTGTTTGCTAATCAGTTTCATGTGTTAAGAGCTATTAGATGAGATACAAAGCACACTGACAGAAAAACCCTTAAAAAACGTTAGCCGTGTGCCAAACTTCTTAGTTGGTATTTTAATTGGTTCTACAGATCAGGCGGGACTTGTTTGTATTTTTGTAGAGAAATAAAGTGATTAATAAAAATGAAGCAAGATAAAAAGATTCATAAATAACACATGCAGTGGGGCAAAAAAGTATTTAGTCAGCCACCAATTGTGCAAGTTCTCCCACTTAAAAAGATGAGAGAGGCCCGTAATTTTCATCCTAGGTATACCTCAACTATGAGAGACAAAATGAGAAGGAAAAAAAAATCCAGAAAATCACATGGTCTGATTTTTAAAGAGTTTATTTGCAAATTATGGTGGAAAATAAGTATTTGGTCAATAACAAAAGTTCATCTCAATACTTTTTTATATACCCTTTGTTGGCAATGACAGAGGTCAAACGTTTTCTGTAAGTCTTCACAAGGTTTTCACACACTGTTGCTGGTATGTTGGCCCATTCCTCCATGCAGATCTCCTCTAGAGCAATGATGTTTTGGGGCTGTCGCTGGGCAACACGGACTTTCAACTCCCTTCAAAGATTTTCTATGGGTTGAGATCTGGAGACTGGCTAGGCCACTCCAGGACCTTGAAATGCTTCTTACGAAGCCACTCCTTCGTTGCCCGGGCGGTGTGTTTGGGATCATTGTCATGCTGAAAGACCCAGCCACGTTTCATCTTCAATGCCCTTGCTGATGGAAGGAGGTTGTCACTCAAAATCTCACGATACATGGCCCCATTCATTCTTTCCTTTACACGGATCAGTCGGCCTGGTCCCTCTGCAGAAAAACAGCCCCAAAGCCTGATGTTTCCACCCCCATGTTTCACAGTAGGTATGGTGTTCTTTGGATGCAACTCAGCATTCTTTCTCCTCCAAATAGTTGAGTTTTTACCAAAAAGTTCTGTTTTGGTTTCATCTGACCATATGACATTCTCCCAATCCTCTTCTGGATCATCTAAATGCTCTCTAGCAAACTTCAGACGGGCCTGGACCAGGATTTCAGCTAGGATTTTTTCTCGCCGGTCAAATGTCCGGGCAGAATTCATTTTACCGGACTAATTTGAAACTTACCGGTCATATTTCAATAATAATAGTTGTGTAGCAGAGTTTCCGTTAGCAGGTAATTACCGGACTATGAGCAGATATGCTTCAGTTTAAAACTCAGTTCACGGGGCTCATTTTTATATTGCTTCAGTTTATAATCGTAACAGATCGAAAAATTCAGATTAATTTTTCAATAAATGATTCCACAAACAACAAACAACATAATTATTACATTCAAACAAACTACTTGTAGTAGATAACGTACATTATTCAGAAGTTTACATCAACTTTGAATAATAACACGGGAGAAACGGATCCTCTCTTTTCCCCTCTCTCTCCCTCTCTCTCCTGACAGCACGTCAGTTTCTCAAGCAGCTCCTGCAGCCCGCTAAACAGAGAGCGGGGCTTCAGGTGATTATGCAGAGCTGCGTGTCTCGGTCAGACTCAGCAGCCGATCTGATCTCTCTCTCGCGTCCGGTTACACTTCACTCGCGTTTATGTCCATATCGATCAGATCCAGCTCTCCTGATCGGCCTTTATAGAGAGCACCGATCAAACTATTAAGAGTGAATATCGGCCGATAATGACCGGCGGCCGATCGATCGGAGCCTCCCTAATTATTACCAGACATTTTGACCGTCAGGTTTTGAATTTACCGTTTTTTTATAAATGTTACCAGCTAAATACCGGTAATTACCGGCTAACGGAAACCCTGGCCTGGACATGTACTGGCTTAAGCAGGGGGACACGTCTGGCACTGCATGATTTGAGTCCCTGGCGGCGTAGTGTGTAACTGATGGTAGCCTTTGTTACTTTGGTCCCAGCTCTCTGCAGGTCATTGACCCGTGTGGTTCTGGGATTTTTGCTCACCGTTCTTGTGATCATTTTGACCCCACGGGGTGAGGTCTTGCGTGGAGCCCCAGATCGAGGGAGATTATCAGTGGTCTTGTATGTCTTCCATTTTCTAATAATTGCTCCCAGAGTTGATTTCTTCACACCAAGCGGCTTACCTATTGCAGATTCAGTCTTCCCAGCCTGGTGCAGGTCTACCATTTTGTTTCTGGTGTCCTTTGACAGCTCTTTGGTCTTGGCCATAGTGGAGTTTGGAGTGTGACTGTTTGAGGTTGTGGACAGGTGTCTTTTATACTGATAACGAGTTCAAACAGGTGCCATTAATACAGTTAACGAGTGGAGGACAGAGGAGGCTCTTAAAGAAGAAGTTACAGGTCTGTGAGAGCCAGAAATCGTGTTTGTTTGTAGGTGACCAAATACTTATTTTACCGAGGAATTTACCAATTAATTCATTACAAATCCTACAATGTGATTTCCTGGATTCTTTCCCTCCATTCTGTCTCATAGTTGAAGTGTACCTAGCATGACAATTACAGGCCTCATCTTTTTAAGTGGGAGAACTTGCACAATTGGTGGCTGACTAAATACTTTTTTGCCCCACTGTACATATATTCAATTTTCACTTATTGATCATGATAATTGCACCTATAATGGTCGAATTGTACGCTTGAAGAAAAGAATATATACATATTTAATGGATACAGAACATTGTACTACATAGATGACACCTATAGTATAGCATTGGACTAGAACAAAATAACAATGTATATAATGAGACAGGATCACAGACGATGATGTCATTTTGTTAATCTAACCAATAACAATTTTAGCAAAAACTTTAACTTTGAAATGAGGGAACCTGAAGTGGTGTAATTCGAACTCACTCCCGGGTCTTTGGACTCATTCCTGCACCACTCTATTCAGTCAACAATACAAAAACTGTGATAGTGATTATTCTTCAACCAACTAATGAATAAACGTGTGTTTCTGTGTGCAGGGGGTCCAGATAACCAGGTGCACTTTGAAGGATATCAGGTGTCCAATCAGTGCATGGCTCTGGTCAGAGACGAGTGCCTGCTGCCCTGCAAAGACGCTCCGGAGCTGGGCTACGCTAAAGAGTCCAGCTCCGAGCAGTACGTACCAGACGTCTTCTTCAAGGTGAGGCTTCCTGCGTGTACAAACAACATATCTTCACTATCCATATTCCAGGGTTCTTACGGTCATTAAAAAACTGGAAAAGTCATGGAAATTCAAAATGCTAATTCCAGGCCCTGGAAAAGTTATAGAAAACAATATTTTTCCAAAGGTCATGGAAATTTAACTAAATCAAATATAATTTATATTTTATCTAATCGCCGAAATAGTAATACTATAATGATAATAAATACTGTATCGTATAGTAATGAAACATAAAATGGCATTTAACCTGTTAAGCCCCAAAGACCCCTTCGACGGGTCTTTTTAATTTTTTCACGACACTGTGTCTCAGGGCTTCTTAATATTTAAAAAAACTATGAATGTGTCGTACCCTCCTAACGGGAAGAAAGTCAGCTAACTGATGATACGAACCATTTTTACCGCAACAAAACACAAGTCTCACAAGAAGGGTCTAAATGAGCCCTGAGCGAAAACATGCTAACGCACTTAGCACAGAACTCTAGCTATACCAGGGTTTCCCACACATAGACTATACTTGCACGTCACCTCAACCCCCGCTACCACCACCCCCCCAAGTATATTTCAGATCTGTGGGAAACACTGGCAGTTAATACACACAGGCGTTGGAGCTGTTCTTCATGAAATCCCAGAAGGATGAAGTGCTCTGACAAACAGTGCCATCTTTGCGCAAAATGATTATACAGGAATGAAAACTCAATAACTAAACATGTTGTTAAAATAGAAATAAGTATCATCACTGAGCGATCAGAACTCGTGACAGGGGAAGCAAATAGACAACACACAACGTAGCTTTAGGTAGCAAAACACGGAGATATGCTCACTTTAGCTGTTATTCTGATCAAAAGTTGTGTTCAATGGCATTAAAACGAGAAAAACGCTGCTGAAGGTTAATCCATAGGTTAATCCAATGTCTGTCACTTTGAAAAAATAATTGATAATCCATAATTCCATTTTTATGCAAAAATCGGAGAATAAATATTAGCTGCTAATGGTAGCCACTAGAGGTTAGCGCAGCTTCCGGTTTTTGCTACGCGTCACTCTCACCCCTTATTTGGTAGTGTATGTGGAACTTTCCCTCGATTCCATTGGCTCTAGCGGTTAGAAAGAGATGTCAATCATCACAATCGACCAAGGGGGGCCAGAGATATGGAAAATCCACCCAAATGACCCCAGAAGTGTTTTGTTTTTTTCTAAACCTCTCTAAAAAAGTCACATTTCACTTGTTTTGCATCAGTCTTGATACAGGGTACTTATTATATGTTATAGTTTGGATTCCTAAAGCTTTTAGTCTACCATCCCATCATTCAAGGGTGGTTTTCACTATAAGTAATGTGTTTTTTTTGGACGGACACAATAATTTACATTTTTTTACTATGTTCAATCTGAATTTACTTTAAAATAAAATAAATATATTGATTCTGACTCTTCTACATCCAACTCAC
Organism: Pseudochaenichthys georgianus; assembly: GCF_902827115.2. Lineage (NCBI taxonomy): Eukaryota > Metazoa > Chordata > Actinopteri > Perciformes > Channichthyidae > Pseudochaenichthys > Pseudochaenichthys georgianus. The sequence goes on along the minus strand of NC_047521.1, from coordinate 6,543,016 downwards.
AGGTTTATCATTGCTTTGAGAAAAAAAGATTATTAATTTTCCCCTTTTTAGAAGTGTAGTTATTTGGGCTGCACGGTATTGAAAAAAACTGACATCGCGATTTCCCCCCCCCCCCCCCCTGCGGTATATATTGCGTTTTTTTAACCTGTTAAACCCCAAAGTCCCGACGGGTACTTTACTTTTTTTTTTTCGCGACAGTGTCTCAGGGAATCGTAATATTTAAGAACCTCTTAATGTGTTATACCAGATTAACGGTAATAATCTCAGCTAATTGACGATACAAACCATTTTTACCAAAACAAAACACAAGTCTCATAAGAAGCATCTAAATGACCCCTGAGCGAAAAATGCTAACGCACTTTGGCACAGAACTCAAGATAAAAGTACCCTTATTATTACTTATCGTAGCTGCATTTACAAGATATCCGATTAAAGCTGAGGTTCCACGGATTATTTAGGTATATAGTATCATCACTGAGTGATCTGAACTCGGACAGGGGAAGCAAACACAGGCATCACAACACGTACCTTTACGTAGCTTCTAGGGGAGCTGTCTCACCGTAGCTGTCAATCTGATCAAAAGACGTGTTCAATGGCATTAAAATGAGAAAGAAAAAACGCGGCTGAATCGGTTAATCCATAGGTTTTTAACATCTCTGTATAAAAAAAATGATTTAATTTATAATCCATAATTCCATTTTTATGTAAATATCGCAAAGTAAAAGTTAGCTGCTAATGGTAGCCACCAGAGTGGCTGCTGCTTCCGGTCTTGGCTATGCGGCAGTCCAGCGCAGTCTAACCCATGAGTCTAACACACACACATTACCAAATAAGGAGTGAGAGTGACGCGTAGCCAAAACCGGAAGCTGCATACACTCTGGTGGCTACCATTAGCAGCTGTTGTGCTCCGATTTTTACATAAAAATGGAATTATGGATTATAAACAATTGCTTCAAAGCCACAGATACATTATCAACCTATGGATCAACCGATTCAGCCGCGTTTTTTCTTTCTCGTTTTAATGCCATTGAACACGTCTTTTGATCAGATTGACAGCTATGGTGAGACGATCTTCAGTAAAAGCTCCGTAAAAGGTACGTGTTGTGATGTCTCTGTTTGCTTCCCCTGTTGCGAGATCGGATCGCTGAGATACTATACTTAAATAATCTGTGGAGTCTCAGCTTTAATCGGATATATTGTATGTGCAGTTTCGATTAGTAATAAGGGTATATTTTTTTGAATTCTGTGCTAAAGTGCGTTAGCATTTAAAAAAAAAAAGTGAATAAAACCGCACGTCCCTGCGGTGTGAATACCGCGCATGCGCATACCGTGGTTATCGCCATGACACGGTATATCGTTCAGCCCTAGTAGTTATGGTCATTTGTTCTGGGAATGTCATTTTCGAGCCTGAGACCTGGAAAACAGGCCTAGGGCTTAACTGACGAGGTATTTTGCTGGTGAGATTTTAGTTGCTTTAGCCTGTAGGACAGTTGTCACCAACCTTTTTAAGCCCAGGGATCACCGACCTCTGCCTAGGTGAAAGGCGAGATCTACCTATTGCACAAATGAGTGAATAAGACGGCCCAGACAGTGCTTCCAATTTGAGGCCTTTTATATAGGCTAATTTCATCTGAATTACTGTTACAATAAAGGCTCCATAATCAGCTCACGGCATATAGGCAGGGGTAAAGTGCTAATTTTTATGAGTAGGGGGCGGACCTCACCTCCTCTAGGGGGGTCCGGGGGATGCTCCCCCGGGAAGATATTTTTTTTTAAATATTGAAGTTGAAAGCATCAATCTGGTGCACTTTGAGAGCAAAATGAAGAGATCTATGGATACCTCTCTCAGCACCCATATGAAACAGAACTGTAAACAGATTTTCTTTTTCTTTATGGATATTTTACAAATCACTCCTTTTAAACTGTATTCTTGTTTTACTGCCATAGTATTTCTTACCTGTTTTTAATTTATTCTCTTATTGTTTGTATAACTATAATGATCATATGAATGTGTGTCGCGGAAATAATCTTTTGAATAATTTGTGACAAAACCGTTCTAAACACTCAGAGTCCTTTAGCTCACCTGAGCCCCTCAGTCTGACAGGGGAGGACTCTCCTTCAGCTTGTTGTAGAAACAGCTCCTTATGTCCGTTAGTGCAGCTAGCTAACCAGATGCTAACATCACGGTCCCCGTTAGCACCGGTCCCTCTCTCTCCCTCTCTCTCCCTCTCTCACACTAAATGCGCTATTGCCACACACACACACAGCGCTGATCTTGAATGACACAAGCACACGTGTATTTCCATGCAACTCTCTGATTGGTCTGGTGACTTGCCTCTTCACTGAACACGGGAAATTGCAGTCCTGCCATCCTCTCTTGTGTCATGATGAGGTTCACGTAAAGCACGGTTAATGTATTATATTATTGAGGTGTCTCAAATATACGTCAATCAAGTGGCACCTGCTAACGGGGTGGTGGATGTTAGGTTTACATCTAAAAACGTATTTTTCAAACATTATTTTTATTTTATTTTAATTTATTTTGTTACTTTTTTTTTTAACGGTCAGCGATCTACCCACACTCGCGAACGACCGGTCAATCGCGATCGACTGGTTGGCGACCACTGCTCTAGGAGCTAGTAAGCCTACTATTTGATTTGTTTTAGATAAGCACAACATGTTTCATATGCAGACCTTATTTTCCTGTTCCATGTTAAAATAAACCATTGGTGAAAAAGTATATGAACCCTGATATTATATAACTCTGTTTTTGAACTTAATTAACTAGCACTTTGCTATTACGGCCAGGTGTTATGAGTTTGATCATCCAGATGTTTGTATCCAGGTATTGAGACTTTGTTTGTGATCATTTATTTTCCCTCCTACCATTCTACAGGACAAAGACAAGTTTGGAAATGATGTCACGTTTCTAGCTCGGCCTCTGCCTGTGGAGTATCTCATCATAGATGTGAGTATGACTGTTTCTACGCTCAGCACCTATACATGCAGCTTTTTTCTTTTATTACAATTTAATTTACTGACACTATTTATTTATTTTTTCAGATTACTACCACTTTTCCAAAGGACCCCCAGTACACCTTCTCTTCTACACAACGCTTCCCCATTGAGAACCGGGACATCATGGGAGAGACACAAGTGAGTCATTTCTGCATCAACTAAACCCAATACAGGTGGCTGGCAAAACTAGTTTCTACATTTTCTTGTTAAATACATTTTATTTTGTAATTTATTTAAAGTCTTACATTTGGGAAATATACCTTAAGGCTGAAAAAAAATGTGTTGTACAAATATCAAACGGATCCAAAATGTGTGAATAAACCCTAGAATTGTTTCTGTAATGATGAATCCCACATCGCTTGGGTTGCTATTATTCCAAGTGTTTAAGTCTTGCCATTTTTATTTGTTTTAAAGGGCCATAATGCTTTGTAAAATACTGAAATAAATTGAAAAGCATATTCAAAATAATAAGAATATTATTGCAAATTAGTGTTGTCACGATACCAACATTTTGGTTTCGATACCAAGTCAAGAATTGCGATTCCGATTCTTTTTCGATACTTTTCTTAAAAAAAGGGAAACAGTCTTAAATGTAATTATTGTGCTTTATTTCACACCAGAACCATAACACAAACTTTTAAACAATGAGAACAATAAATAAAAGAATTGACAATAATTTGTATTAAATACAATTAAGCATCATCTATAATCAACTTTTTTGTTTTTCGCTTCTGGCGTCTTTTTTGTCAACAAGCCGAGGCGCAGCGGCAGTTGCACTCCCACTTGCAGCCATGCTTCTCGTTTTCTCACATGCTCTGGCAGCTAGCGCGTGCACGAGAGGGGAGGGACTTAGAGCGTGCTTGAGAGGGGAGGGACTGCAGGCACGGCTGCAGTGCAGGGAGTGGAAGCAGAGAGCTGAACACACACGGCTCTTATTAAAAAGGCGGAGTACCGTCATTCTTAAAGTACCGATACTAATGAAACGGAGGAATCGTAACGTTTTTAACGGCAGGGTATCGCGGTACCTTTCAAGTATCGGTACACCGTGCAAATTAAATCCTATATTTTTGTTCAACTATAGAATTGAAATAAATGTATTAACCAATTATTCCTGAACACGTATGCAGTAAATGTGAGATATTGGGTATGTGTATATTCTGTCCATCCCAAGCATTGGTTAATGGAAATGTTTGTTAAAATAAGTGCTTTAAATACTGTATGAATCCTCCTCTCCTCATAATAGAGCTTGCACACGGCTACAGTTTGGTGTTTGAGAAAATGAGGGTAACTGAGCTTTTGAATTCCATACCCTCCGGAGGTCAGAGGAAGTTATACATCTTGTTTTTTGTTTTTGTGTGTCTGCAGAACTTCCACAGTTTAGCAACATACCTGTCCCAGAGCACCTCCACGTCGTTCCTGGAGATCGTGTCGGACTTCCATCTGCTCCTCTTCCTCGTCACCAATGAGGTCATGCCTCTGAGAGTAAGTCCATACTCCCTTTGTTTTCCTTTTGCTTAGCAGCAAACGGGTTATCGCGAGCCCACATTCTTCTCCAGTCTGGAAACGGTTACTGTTGTGAGGATGTTTTCACTCATGCTGACAGATTTTGAAACTGGCCCCAGGCCCATCATGACGATCAAAGGGTGATAACAAATTGTTGGATGCTTGATCAATTTGGACGTTTTCTATAAAAAGCAGACTTGTACCAGCTGGTGTATTTTATCCCTGAATTGTCTTGCGGATAGATGAGAGTTTGTGTTTGTTTGTGCAGGACAGCATTGGGTTGCTACTAGATGCAGTGAGGACTTCTGATGAGGATCTGGCCCAGACCTGGAAGAAGTCGGAGCAGTGGGCCACCATCGAGCAGCTGTGCAGTAAGTCTCTGCCCATCACACTCAGCCATACCCGTACAGATCTGGTTTGTGCACTAGTGTGGAATATTTAACTGATACATCTGGTTACAGAAATCTTTAATACCTTTTGCAGTTCGAAAATAGTCAAAACTGTGACACATTTTGATACATGACACTGTGTTGTGTTTTCCTTTTTAATTTGTCCCCTTTCTGTACAATAACATCTTTTAATTTGATGACGAGCATATACTAGTATTCTATCTTTGCCCTATTTATAGGTGTGTTTAGGTGTGGTACTTCAGAAGGTTTGAAAAGGGCTTGACTTTGTAAAAGAGAAGCCTTATTGTCAGACTAAGACATACAGTAGACTCGCCTTAAGTAGAAAGCTAACGTTAGGCTATAAACTAAATGACAGTAACATGACTGCACTAAGCTAAAGGGCAGCTAATGTTTGTCTTGATTACATTTAGTCTCATTTAGTTACTTGTTTGCAACCGCACTCACTTTTGTGACACATAGAAACTTCACCAGTGGGGTATTTAGTGACGCATTTGATGTTGTGGGACAAAGCATGAAGATCTATTTAGCTTGTGTTAACCAAAAAGTAGCTAATGCTGTGTCCTCCCTCTCCTCAGGTACAGTGGGCGGGCAGCCCTCCAGCTCTCAGGGTTACGGGGCCATGGGCGGCCCCTCGGCCCCCGCCTCCTCCTCGGCCATGTGGTCCTGCCTCCACTGCACCTTTATGAACCAGCCCGGCACAGAGCACTGTGAAATGTGCAGCCTGCCCCACAGTTAAAAAAAAACACCCTGCCCCCCTCCCCCTATGCCCCGCCCTAATCTCATCCCCCCCAGCCAATCTCATCGCTGCACCAGGACAAGCTGCGAGATTTGGATTCCCTTTTTTTGTTTTTCTTTCGCCTCGCTCTGAAGCCTTCCCATCTCCCAGGCTGCTGATGAAGGGGATGCACTCGTTTACACCCAATTCAATGAGTAAATAAAATAAAACCAGACTGTGATTATTCTGTATCCCTCCTCACAGCGGCTCTCGTGAGTCTCGTTAAGGTAAAGCACTTTTCTTTTGGCTGAGGCCCCTTTCCCTCAATCCCCCCCACCCTGAAAAATCAGCCCATCAAATGAGACTGGAGTGTTTGGATGTTCCCTCACATCAGTGCCCCTCTCACTCTCACGACGTCTTCTGGAATAACGTGCTGTGTATGAAACACCATTTGAGGAATGATGCTGTTATTTAATTCTTTATTGTTTGTATCTGATTGTACTGACACCTTCATGTTTTTGAATCTGTGGGCTCTACTCACGCAGGTCTCTGACAAGCCCCTTGAAGTACAATCATCAGTCAAAGCTCAGACCTGAAAACTCTTAAATAGCTCCGGAGTAAATCCACGTAAGTAGAGACTTTATATTTTCAGTATTAATTTACTTTAAGAATAAGTCCCAGAGTTGAAAAGGCATCAACAAAGAGCGTTTCACCCCTTACTCAACCTTAGCAGTGGTTTGAACCCGAGCAAAACTAATATGTAGCTTATTGCATCAGCTGTGTGTGCCGTCTGATGAAACCCAACTGAATGGCCAACATTATTACTGACTTGCACGATATTAGCCGTGAGGTGCTTCTAGAAACAACTGGTGCTCGCCAGTATCCTCTCCGTCGCTCCCTACCTGGGATTCTCCTTTGGTGTTCTTGCTGCGCTGCGGACGGGGGCCCTGCTGGGTAACCATGACGCATCCTTGAAGACTCCAAGTGTGAGGGGTCACTGGTCACTGCGAGGAGAGAACAGATGCATATTGATTTCACTTGTCTCAAGCAGGATGATTATGGTCCGTGTTGGAACTAAACCTTGAAGTTGGCATGGTCTGATTTATGTTCTACACATAATTGTAATCTTACAACCATAAACCAAGAGCCTCTTCCAGCAGGAGACGTCAGATGGATGTTTGTTGTCAGTGTTGTGGAAGGGGCTAAGGCTTAAGCCAATGTGAAAGCACTTGGCTCTCCTCAATGGCACTACAAAGGGTCAGTTCATCTAAACTGCAAAAAAGATTTCCATAGCTTTACGATATTCGATTACACAGTTTATACGTCTCGGAGTCTGCCTTGACCCCTGCAGTTGATGCAGATGATTGTGCTAAGAGCATGTGGGCGGAAGTTATCCATATAAGGAGGCAGACATCTCAGAGACAACAAAACAATCTCCATTTTACACTGCTGTGAGTGGGGACATTTTTTTTTCTTCATTTCAACTAAGTAACCTTTAACATATCACAGTCAGCAGGATGCATATGAGGATAGTCGGTTAAAACTGGTTCTTTTTCTATTAAAGTTTTTTTCCCCTTTTCTTCTTTTTGAGACACATTTGTCGACCAAAACTTGTGATATCATTTGAAACTCCCACATCTGGCAACAAAATGTTGAATTAAACGACCCCGCCTAGATTCTCGTAGCATTTCTAGCATCGGTTCAGCGAAATGGACCACGTTGACATTGTCCATGCAAAGTTAAGTGGGAGTCTTGGTAAGCTAATGTGTTGCCATAATGCCGTTTTTAGTACTATCAACAATATTCTAAAGGAACATATGTCTACATATATTAAATGAAAAGCCAGTGTAGTTTTTAAAATCATATTTAATGTCTGTCACCAAACTCATCTGGTTTGACTTGAATGCCTTTGCTCATACAGCAGATTTGTAGATCCACGTCCTCCGTATGTTTGCTGCTGACAGAAAACATTCACATCGCTACTTTCTTCTTCCTCAAACCTTTGTGCACTTCGCCATGAAATAGTTCCATGTCGTTACTTTGCTAAAAGGATCTGGCAGGAGTGAATGACTAAATACTGTGGCGTTTCATCGGGGTGTTGCCGGGGAAACGGGCTTCTTAGTTTGGACGAGAGACGCTGGTTTGCTATTTATGAATTAATGAGATGTGTGCTTTGTAAGAGCTTGACAGTGATTCCATGACATATATTTTTAGTTGTAGGTTAATTTGAAAGAAGCTTGTGTGTTTTTTTGGTTTCTTTCTTTGCCCAGTTGATATCATTATTGCCCCCCCCCCTCCCGTGTGAGTTCTTAAGAGCGATTTCTCTGATGTCATGCTAACGGACGGCGGTGACCTTTTCCTTTTGTATTGATCCGGGCCGTTTGCTGAGCGAGCATGCTCTGGTCTTACAGCCGGTCCTGACCGAGGACACAGAACGTTGTATGCTGTTGACCTGGATTTGAAACAAAATGATAATAAAAAAACGACAACAAATTCGTATTGCTGGTAATGTCTTTGATTTGTTAGTGTCAATCTGAAAAGTCAAAAAACAAGGCATCATTTAAATGAAGACTTTTTAAAGAGTTTCATTCAAAGAACAGGAAACGCTTAATTCTTTATAGATTTAGCTTCCATTACTTGTTTTAGGACTTTTTTTAATGATCCATGGACACATAACTTCGTTCTATTAAAGGGAAGTCTTAATGCTGCAGTATACAGGCATGCCGCTTAGAACATGTAAGTTTGATTAAATGACAACAAGAAGCACATTTAATTAGTAGAAAATAACCAATCAGTGAATGACAATCAAATCAAAAGACATGAAATAAATGCATGAAAACGGATGAGAAAAATAAGAATTGTGACCATTTTTACAAATCAGTGATCTCAGATGTACAACTGTTTTTAAATTACCTTAAAACGAGTTGGTATTTTTGTACCACCATTTTAAATGCGTGTCATGTTGTGCTTCTACGATCTACAAACGGTTGTTAAATTATTTTTCTCAATTCTTATTTTGGCCTATAACATGTCAATCTTCAGTCAGTCTTTTAAAACTACTCCAGCCTGACATACACATATGAATTATGAATTATACTTTGAGGATTTTAACCCTTTAAATGCCAGTTTGTTGAAAAAACTCCAGTTTTTTTATTGAAAAAAACTAGAATAATTTTCAAAAGATACATTTCAAGGAATATTTGATTATTGTTATTATTAGGTCCCTAAATGTGTCAATGATTGGCACCCTGCAACAAGTTGGTATTTTTGAACCACAATTTTAAATGAGTGTTATGTTGTGCTTTTACGATCTACAAACATCTAAAGGTTGTTAAATAATTTTTTCTCAATTCTTATTTTGGCCTATAACATGTCAATGGCAATCAGAGCTACCCAAAGTCCAAGTTAACGGCTTCAAATGTCTTGTTTTGTTCACAAGTCATCACATTTATGAAGATGGAATCAGACAATTGAACTTGTATTTTTCTTTATTTAAGTGGACACATTATTTAATGGTTCACAATAATCTATCAGTTTAGTTGAATAATTGTGAATCCGTAAAAAGAATGAACAAAGCGTTCTTTTATCAGCCGAACAAGGGGAAATCACTTTGAACACATTACAGGCTACTGAAGTGCACATATGGCCGTTTTATCACAACCGCAAGACTCTGTACATGTTTGATCGTTTCCAGGGTGCATGCAGAGTTCCCTGGAAGTGAATCTGCCATAACAGATGTTTAACTCGTGAGCAGGTGGAGTCCAGTGGAGGTGATCCTGGACATCACACACAGGGCTGCAGATGGACAACAGATGAAGGACAGGAATGTGTAAGTTCGACGTGACCGTACAACTTTCAGCACCTCTGCAGATCATATTGCACTGCAGATACATTTTCTTTTATCTGGACATGTTCTGCATTGTCTCACTCGACTAGAGGCAAATTGATCACAAAGAGACATGAAATACCCTCAGAGTCTTATAAAGTGTTGATGAATGATGCTGAGAGTTCTGATCGGGAACAGACTGAAGGAACAGGTTTGAGGCAGACTTTGAAGTGAATCCTGAGATATGATGGGAGTGGAGACTGAAGAAGACCCTCCCCCTCTGCAGAGAATATACCCTCCATCCTCTTGTACTTCACTGGATTACTTCACTTTGGACTGCCACTGCAGGTAGGGTTTTCACATTGTTTTTACTTTTAGCTCTGGAGTTGTGGATGTCTAATGTGATTAAGCATTTCGTTTTTTGTAATACCCTTAAATGTGTGTGTGTGTGTTTAAGGATGAAGACTGCTGGAGTTCTGCTCATCTTATCGGTGGCTCTGTGTGCCGCTCAGATAAAGAAAATAAGTGGGAGACCGGAGTGGGATTTCAGAAATGAAGGTGGGGAATAAAGTACATTTACTATCACATATCGTTTTAGAGATTTCAGTTTTTTATCATTTTAATTTAACATAATTCCTTAATCTCTAAAAAAAAAAACACGTCTTAAACTTGACGCAAAGTGCTTTAAACACATATTAATGTTACTTTGTTTTAATAGTACTGCATTGACTATTTTAATTTGTGGCCGGTCCTAAATAGACATTTTTAAAGATATTTAAGGTAACGCTGTCCGGTTAGATTCAAAGATTTTATTGTCATGACATACTACGGTGTAGTTATGTCATGTATTAAAAACTGCGATCGCAAGTTCCTCAACAGTGCAATTACAAAACATACAAAAATAAATATAAAAATAACAATACAAATAGTGCAAGCTCAGGTGTTTGATTGTCTTATGGCCTGTGGGAAGAAACTGAGTCTGGTGGTTTTTGTAATTATGGGACTCTAATTCTGACGCAACCTAAGACATATTTCTAACAATGCTTTCTCCTAAAAATTCATTTTCTTTTTCATATTATTTTCTTTTTATATTGAAATGCATCCTATTTTATGGTATTTACCCGTGATGAATTGTTTCTAATTATTGCCTTTTATATAAAGCAGTTTGTATTGCATTCTATGCGGGAATGTTGACCACTATTTTATTTTCGTTAATATTATTATTTTAATGTTGTTGTTTTTTTAAATATAATACAAATGTCTTTTTAACGTCCCAACTGAAAAGCACACTTTCAACCCACTAAAGCCAGATGTCTTTTACCTGCAAATCACTGAATCTGATATCCAGAGTTACAGATGCAGATGATTCATTAGATTTTACACTAAGTATAACAATTTCTACTTCTATCTTAGGTTATGTTTTTTCACTTCTATGATACATTTTCTTTTAATGTTCCTTATTTCTTTTCTTTATGTGTTTTTCTTTCTATTGTTCTACTTTCAATAACTGGATACAGAGCTTTTACCCATACTGCATTGGGTAACTTTTTATAATTTGATTCAGGTGCTTTTTCCACTACGGAAGATTATTTGAATAATTACTTTTACAAGCAAACATATCCACGTTATTTAATGATCTTGATTTGGGTTGGTTTGTGTTTCTCTGTGGTTCTTTGTGTGTGCAGCGGAGAAAGTGAACACCAAAGCATGTTCCAACCTCACGCTGGTGTTAGACAACTGGAAATACGCCATCATGACGCAGGTCAAAGATCTGCTGCTGCATGACCACAGCACCGTGCTGCCCGACTATGGACGGTGAGGATCTGTTTTCATTCAACCAGGATGCATGGATGGGTTAATGAAGGGGCCCAAAGGGGACTGCTGGCCTTCACCTGCAAAATGTCCCTCAAAGTGACAACCAAGAACAGATGCAAAATGACCTTAAAGAGACATAAAATACCTACAAATGGACACAAGAACACCACATAATGACTCAAAGGATAACACAAGACAAGAAAGAAACACAAGAAAAACACATGACACACAATGATGACAAAAGACTCAAAAAAGACAGGAAATGTACTCAAAGACACAAATTCACTCATAAAACAATTGACCACAACAAATAGACACAAGGCAATTACAAATAGATGAAAATGACAAGATTGAGATGCAAAACGACTGAAAAGAGACATTAAATGAACACAAAAAGGCACAACAATCATCAAACGAGACACAGAATTACCAATATATATATATATATATATATATATATATATATATATATATATATACACAAAACCAGACTGTATGTTACAACTTGACACAGACAGACACAAAAAAACAATAAAAGGATGACAGAAAATTATGGGCATAGATATATACAGTCTACTGCAGGGGTACTCAAATACAAATCTTAAAGGTCCAAAATAAATGTTTCAATAAGACAAAGGTCCGTTTATTACGGTCATTCAAACTTTTAAACAATGGCAACAAGATTCTTAACAAGAGGTTGCAAAAACAAAAATAATCTGAATGCAGCAGTTTTCATTGTTATTGTGTCTGTGCTCGACCCCTCAGAGTCGCAGTGTAAGAGCTGCACTGTTATGAATAAAGGCAGCTGCACCTTCTTTCATTCAGCATTCCCATTAGTGCTTTGTAAATGTCTTGCCCCCTTGAGTATCCACTGAGGTTCGTCAGGCCCAACACATCTTCAACAAACTCCCCCTTTGCCTCGTCATAAAAACTCACAAACACCAGCAACTGAGCATTGTCAGTGGTGTCAGTGGACTCACCCACAGCTAAGGAAATGCACTGTGCATTTTTTATTCCATCACAAAGCTGATTAATCAAATCACTAGCAAGTATGTATGTTCTTCTGGTTGCTGTGGAATCTGAGAGGGAGATTTGCTTGATTTGAACTGTTATTTCCTCTTTGTGTTTGCCTTCACCATGGTCTCCATCACTTCAGTCATGCATTCTTTATACTTCAGTTATTATCCAGTGGAAGGTCCTTACCTACTAACCTAGTTAAATCAAAGTGGTTACTTTTTTTTGGCTGGGCAGTGTAGTTTTACACACCGTCTTATTTGACTTTCTCAGGACTTAAAACAGTTTTTTGGGGGCAGACCCCCTCAAAGAAAAATATATATTTACACACGTAAGGTCATCATCTTAATAGTTTTGTATGCTCATCCGTGAGCAGAGCATGAAGTTGACGTGTATTACAGCTGAATTACTATTTTGTTCAGCAAAACGCCTCACAAACGTATTAAGATCAAAGCTTTAGTGCGTTTTGATTCAATGCTGAGTGCAGCCAAACTGACAGTCTCTTCTCTGTCAGTGTAGACCGCAAATACCTCATTCCTTCAGTGCTTGGGTCCGAATGCTTCTCGTTTTGCGCCGTCCCGTTCAAATGAAATCGCCGCCAATCATATGTTCACGCTCAGGACCGGGGGAGGGGTTACATGATATCAAATTAATTAATATATATATATATTAGCTGTACACTTCACGAATGTAATAGTTTTTTATGGACACATTTACCATTCAATCTCGTCCAACTGATCTTGCAGCTCTCACTCCTCGGCTCTTGGTAGTTCAGGCATTTATCAAACCTGGCAACTCCGGGCTTCCTTGCAGCTGTCAATCAAAGTCCAGTGGCTCCGCCCCAAAGTGCCAGAAACTTTTCACGCGCGCGTAGACAGACTCCGCGAGCAAGTGAGGCTGACACTCCCGCGAGGGAGCAAGAGGGCTGTCTTTCTCACGAGCGAGCGCATAGCCGCTCGCGGGGGTTTAATCTGCGCGCGAAAGTCATTTTATGTGCGTGTAAAAGCACATTTTCCGCTCGTGAGTAGCTTGTTTTACGCGCTAGAATATTGACCCAAATCTGACTCCATACAATACGCTAAATATTTTCACAAATAAAAAAAAGATCTGTGAATATCTCTTTAACATTTACAACTTTCGATCAGGCATTTGTGAATCCATTTTGTATTTGTCGACCAAAAATGCGCTTGCGGATCTCAAATCTCTGCTCGTGGATCTCACATTTCTGCTTGTGGGTCGTCTTTTTACACACACGGAATTTTGAGACATATTTTCCGCCGGTCTCGGCTAAAATCTACTCGTGTCACTCGGTTATTTTCGGAAACCACGTGATGGCCTGCTGATGATGACATTTCCGCATGATTTCAAAGTAAGAGCATGATGGTTTGTTTAATGCTCTGTTTTTTTATTATAATGAACAGCGGAACGTTAGATGCATTCTTTATCACCATCATCATCATCATCATCATCATCATCATCATCATCATCATCATCATGTTATAGTGATACAGTTAGTTTGTGTTAGTTTATTGGATCATTATAGCATATATCGAGCACTTTCGTTGATGTTGAAGTACAGGCTATATGCCACTTTCGGATCTCGGGGGGAGCAGCTGGCAGCGAAGCAGCCCAGATAAAACTCTTTCTACATTGTTTGTTCAGTGGCAAGCCGTGACTTTACACCTAGGCCAGGGATGGGCAACTTTGATGGTGGTGGGGGCCACATAATTGATGTACTGGCCACCAGGGGGCCGCAGATTCACTTGGAACACACACAAATTCCATGTGTTGTATGTAATTATTAACAAATATACTAAGTCTGACATCTTCATTGACATTTTACAATCAAAGGGAACATCCCCAATAAATGGGAACATCCTCTAATAAGCTCACTAAACAAATATCAGTTCACAGAAATGTTATTTCATTTGTACAAGTGGCATGTTTGTATTGAACAGGTTATTAAACAGTGGAATAAAGCTATTTTAAACTATTGGAAAGCACGGAAATTGTGTGTATTGAGATTAACCCAGACATTAGTTGTCTAACTTGAACCTAAAACACTTGTAGCCAGTCTCTGCATTCTCCTTATTCCACAATAAGGGGAATGTCAACACGCCCGCACTTTGCTGTTCCTCAGCACCGCTCCCCCTCCCTCCCGCTGAAATTATGAATAAAAACCGTAGTAATCATAGATAACACGGCAGGGGCCGTGACAGTTTGTTTTCATCTGATTTCAAATAAACAAAGTCTTTTTAAGAATATTAAACTTTTTCCGCCAAATTCAGATGATAAATACAACTTTTAAGCTTGTAAAGGCATAATTATAAGAGGCAATTTAACGTCACAGCAGGCATAACAACAGCCGGTGTTTCTTGTGAGGGTTTCCCCGGGAAACAAACACAATACACACAAATGCATCACAGATTATTTTGTGGTATTTGAAATCATGTACGCAGCTCGCGACGTAACTAGGAGTCTAGTGGACGGTATCAGTACTACAAGTAAAACAAATGAAACAAAAATATTTTTTTTTTTAATAGTTTTTTTTTTAATTAATTACGTTGTTTATAAATTAATATGAGGGCCGCAAAAAGAGGAGGTGGGGGCCGCATGCGGCCCGCGGGCCGCCATTTGCCCATCCCTGACCTAGGCCCTCTGACTTTAGGATTTATTTATTTGGAAATGTTATTTTAAATACAATCTGTGGCGAAGGTGGCTTCGTCACTATGGACTGACGGCTTCAGGCCGGGTGGTATGGCACTTTGTTAGCGTGTTTGCACAGTAGGCCTATATGTTGTCTGTGGCTGATGATTGTGTGCACCTGGTGTCCTGTGGTGTCTCCTCCCCCCTCACCTGTGTCTTGTTGTGATGATTGGAGTGTGGGTATTTAGGCTCTGTTGCCCTGTCTGTTGAGAGGGCTGGGGGTGTGTGTGTGTGTGTGAGATCCTTGTGGCTGCAGGATGGGTGAAAGGAGAACCGCAGATTGAGGCGGTGAACTTTGTGCCCATGTTTTGAATAAATGCCCACGCCGGGTTATATTTTTGGACGTTCTGCCTCTGCCTCCTTGCTTGGTCGGGCCGCTCAATTGTCAGCTTCACAAGTGGTGTCAGAAGTGGGATTTGACCAAGTGAGGAGGTGAAAATTGCGAGAGGGAAGAGGAGGGACCAAGGAGAGGAACCGCGGCTGGGGGTGGCTGTGCCTGGAACGGACCAGGGGGCCACGGCTGTTGGGGCAGCAGGAGACGAGAGACGAGCAGCAGGAGACGAGAGACCAGCAGGAGGAGCAGCGTTTGCGGGTCGAGGAGGCGGACCCGGACCCACGAGACTGTAGAGACACTGTGCTTCCGGGGGAGAGGGGGAAGGAAATGTGGCGAAGGTGGCTTCGTCACTATGGACTGACGGCTTCAGGCCGGGTGGTATGGCACTTTGTTAGCGTGATTGCACAGTATAGGTTGTCTGTGGCTGATGATTGTGTGCACCTGGTGTCCTGTGGTGTCTCCTCCCCCCTCACCTGTGACTTGTTGTGATGATTGGAGGGTGGGTATTTAGGCTCTGTTGCCCTGTGTGTGTGTGTGTGTGTGTGTGTGTGTGTGTGTGTGTGTGTGTGTGTGTGTGTGTGTGTGTGTGTGTGTGTGTGTGTGTGTGTGTGTGTGTGTGTGTGTGTGTGTGTGTGTGTGTGTGTGTGTGTGTGTGTGTGTGTGTGTGTGTGTGTGTGTGTGTGTGTGTGTGTGTGTGTGTGTGTGTGTGTGTGTGTGTGTGTGTGTGTGTGTGTGTGAGATCCTTGTGGCTGCAGGATGGGTGAAAGGAGAACCGCAGATTGAGGCGGTGAACTTTGTGCCCATGTTTTGAATAAATGCCCACGCCGGGTTATATTTTTGGACGTTCTGCCTCTGCCTCCTTGCTTGGTCGGGCCGCTCAATTGTCAGCTTCACACAATTAAATCAAGTTATTTTTGGTAAAACTAATGAAAAATATAACTAAAAAAAATATTTTAAAAAATATAATTTTTTTTTAATGTTTTTAAATATTATTTTGTAGAATATCTTAGGGCGTCACAGAGGGCCTAGAGTGCACTGACGGCTCGCCACTGTGTTTGTTGTGTATTCAGTCAAGCTGGTCAAAGTTACAAAGCACTTCACATAGCCTATTATTAATCGGCCTAATTTTACTTTACCAGTGCAGTAATAAAGTAATCTGTAGAAAAGCACCGTATTTAGGTTAGCCTTCATAGTAAGGCTACATTAAATGTTATAATATTCATCGTGTACTTTCTACTGTATATGCATATATTCCTGTCTATTGCTTTCATTTGTATTTAATGTTGTTGTGTTTATACTTGTTTCCACACATTTCACAATTTGGGATGAATGAAGTATCTATCTATATAATGATATCCATCTATCTATCTATCTATCTGTCTGTCTGTCTGTCTGTCTGTCTGTCTGTCTGTCTCTCTGTCTGTCTGTCCGTCCATCCATCCATCCATCCACCTGTCTGTTTGTCTGTCTGCCTATATACCTACCTATACCTACCTATACCTGCCTGCCCTACCTACTAGTTGTTTTGTTTGGAAAGGTTTTGTCATTGTATTGCTCTTTACCGGCACCTGCAGAGTACAGGACTTTACATTGTACTTACAATTTTACATTGTAACTTTGACCCGCTTGACTGAATACACAACAAACAATGAAGAAAGAGTTGTATCTGGGCTGCTTCGCTGCCAGCTGCTCCCCCCGGGATCCGAAAGTGGGATATAGCCTGTACTTCAACATCAACGAAAGTGCTCGATATATGCTGTATTGAACAATAAACTAACTATCACTATAACATGATGATGATGATGATGATGATGATGGTGATAAAGAATGCATCTAACGTTCCGCTGTTCATTATAATAAAAAAACAGAGCATTAAACAAACCATCATGCTCTTACTTTGAAATCATGTGGAAATGTCATCATCAGCAGGCCATCACGTGGTTTACGAAAATAACCGAGTGACACGAGTAGATTTTAGAAGAGACCGGCGGAAAATATGTCTCAAAATTCCGTGTGTGTAAAAAGACGATCCACAAGCAGAAATGTGAGATCCACGAGCAGAGATTTGAGATCCGCAAGCACATTTTTGGTCGACAAATACAAAATGGATTCACAAATGCCTGAATCGAAAGTTGTAAATGTTAAAGAGATATTCACAGATCTTTTTTTTATTTGTGAAAATATTTAGCGTATTTGCAGATCCGTTTTACACTTGCACATTTATTTGTGAGTTTGCAAATCTTTTAAATGCATTTGTGGATGGTGTTTTACATTTACAAATCACATATGTTCACACAAATAATTATGAGACATATCTATGCCCATAGAAAATCCACTACAAAATATTGTGTCTTGCTGCAATGTTGGAAAGATGGTGGGAACTCTTGCATGTCTGTGAAAGCGGCCATTTTGTTATAATAATGTGATTGTATTCTATTTATATGTTCCTCTCACGTCCTCATTGCGGGTGAAAATAGCTTTTATTGTAAGTAATAAAAGTGAATTCCCCTCCCTCAGAATCCAGCCACTGTCAGACGCTCTGGGAGATCTGTACGGGGAGTTCAACGCCCTGAAGGAGCGCCTCTCTGAGCTCACCGTCAAGTTCGAGGGAGTGGAGGGCTTTGTGGATGACGTGCGCCTAGGAAGGAAGCCTTCACAGCCCCGAGGTGAAGCCAGACCCCGGGGGTGGCAGCCAGGGGAGGGGGGGGCTGCAGGCTTCAATGCTGGGGGTCAAGGCAGGAGGAGGAGGGTGGTCGTTCGGAGAATCAAGAAACCTGCAGCTTGAGAGTTCGAATGAAGGATGATGACGCTTTGAGACCTATGAGACACAGCCTCATGCCTGGTGGGGAGCAATGTTATGTTTGATGCAGGATATTGCTCTTAGCCTCCAAACCAGTTAAATTAGCTCTTTCTGCTAAAGTGAGGGAATTTAGGAAACTGACGGATACATTTTTTATCTACAGGTGAGGTTATTTCCATCTCATTTTAGGCCTAACACTCGAATGTTTGGAAACTATTTTTCATTGCTGCAATTACATCACATGTTTAAATTGTAACACAGGAAATACATCCTAATTAGAAAAGTAATGCAGGATACAAAACCATAAAGAGATCAAGTGAAACTGATAGATTTACAGTATAACACGTTTTTATTTTCGTGTTGAACTTTGTAGTATTTTTTTGGGGGGGGAATGGAGCGCAAACCAATATGACTTTTTAATTTATTTATTCCTATTGCTCATCTTTTCTCATTGGACTGTCTCTGATAAACTTCCTGCATAAAGAGGTGTTTTTGTATTTTGTATATTTGTTTACCACAAGGTGGCTCTGCAACATCTGAAGTATTTGTATCCTTGATAGATAGAGTGTGTCCTCTGACTTTAGTCCATACGCTTGTGTAAATATAAATATTGCACTTCTTGTTAACTGAATAAACCATTTGAAATTATACAGTTACTCTTCAGCCTTTTCACTACAGTGATATATTTACATATTTGACCTGTGGGTCATCATCGAGCAAATGTATCTGGTTATAGAAAACAACTTTTCTAAATGTATTTTCATCATGACAACAACCAGCGTTCCATTAACACAACAACCCTCCAGTTATCATGTTTAATATACTCATTATTGTAATGCTTGCTCTTCATCTTACTAGTAGCCTGGTTTCCAGCAAAATAACTTGTTTTGGACATGCTTTGTATTTTGTCTGTTTCTATTGAATAAACATTTTTGAAGTCGATTTTTAAATAGTCCTAGACACATTTCACTAAACCTTACATTGAAGAAAAAGTCTGGACTAATGCATATAAATTGTATTAAAAAAAAGGTATCCATAACAACGGATTTACTTCTTTTTTTTGTTACAAAGACGATCATAAATTAGCAAGTATTAAAAGTACACATTTTGCAGAAAATTACCCATTTATAAATCGTTGGGCAGTTATTACTGTTGCATTCATCTGTGAAATAGTGTATGTTGGTAGGTGTAAGAATGTGGCATGATAGTGGTGGATTTACACAATCTATTTATGTGCAATCTGGTGACAGGAAATTGCAGAAAATAATTGGGGAATAATTGAGGAAAACGGACAATTGTTTATAAACACAACAGCTTCCAAGTAGTAGTACAAACTTGCTGTATTGTTGGGCCAACAATAGACATTAAATACAAATAGAAATAAAAGCAAGTGCTGCAAAAGTAAAACAATAACATAATTATAATATGAACAATATACCTACTATAAGCAATATATTGTATTGTTCAATGGACTTTCTAATGTAAATAGCTGCACATTTACCTCAAGTCTGTACTGTAATGCAATACTTAAGTAATGTATTTACATTCAACCTCTGGTATTATTATAGAATATATGCGTTTAGATAAGCACAAAAAACCTAAAGCATTGAAACCTGAAAAATCATAGGTTTCTAAACTGCCCATATGCTGAAGTGAAAGACAGTACCGAGTAAATGAACGCAGCATAAGTTTCTTGTTTGATGAGATTCAGAGAGAAATGAAACTGAAACCCAGGCTTCTGCATTAGGGACTGTCGAGAAATTGTTAGTAAATCACGAATGAGTATAGTGTCTTAATTGGCGATTTTTTAACCATAAGTGCTTTAAAAAATGATTCATATGTTGAAATAGGTTTTGCTAATTAGCACGTTAGCTTAGATAGAGTTTACGTCAAAGGGAAACCGCCAACTTTAAAGTAGTCGAGTAATTTTGCGACCCTCCCTTGAAGTGAAAACTAGGGAGGTTGCAGCAGATATAAAAAACATTTCCTCAACATTTCTTCACAAGTTGTTTTCCGAGATATCATCTGACAGGCCGTACCAACCTCTTACTGAAAAGGTAAGTAAACATAGCATAAATATATGACATGTCATTAGCCTTATATAAACTGCTTCACTTGTGCAATATAGCTACATTTAGTGCAGTTTTTACAGGTAATCCAAATATGTACCCAACATAGGCAGAGGTGGAAGAAGTACTCAGTTTCAGGTTAAGGTCCTGTATTCCAAATTGTACCTAAGTAAAAGTAAAAAAACATTGCATTATACTTTAAGTATAATGCAATGCTATTTAACATAGCATTATACTTTAAGTATCAAACGTACTCCTGCAGAATGGCGCAGTAATGAATTACACTACTGGGTAGCTTAACCTATCATAATATTTAATAATGTATTAGTTGAATTAGGCTACATGTTGTATTAAGAATATAGATCTGCAAAGTAGCTAGTAACTAAAACATGTTGTTAGTAAAAATAATGAAGTAGCTTGTGTGTACTTTTAAATGATTTAATAACCTTTTTTGTATCTTAATGAATCGTCAACGACCTAATTAGCTCAGAGAAATACAAATCAGTCAGTCAGCTGACATTTATGTTTTTATTGATTTATAATGTATTCATTGTATTGATAACATACTTGGTATTTATAACCCTTGTGGTGTTATATAACAGACTAGGTGACATATTTGTTTATTTTAGTTGTATAAATGATTAATTCTAACGAAGAGGTGCATTTGGAATCTATAGTGTCAGCATTTCTCTTCTTGCCACTTCCTAACTGACAGTTATCTAACTCAGTGCTTCTCAAAGTGTGGTCCGCGGACCACTGGTGGTCCGTGAACGCCCCCTAGTGGTCCGTGAGTATATTGGTAGAATTTCACATTTGAAATAAATAAATAAATTTGAGTTTTCCGCACTCTCGCGGGAATATCTCCGCAATGGAGCGAGCTTAAGTTTAAGTTTTGATTGCATGATATAGCCCAGATAAACACCTTCATCACACATATTGCCACTTGTTTGTACCATTTTCAGGCGATTTTTAAAAAACGATGTGTCTTTGGATATTTGTGGAGTTAGGTGGTCCGCGAGTGTTTTTTTATTGGTTAAGTGGTCCTTGGAATGAAAAAGTTTGAGAAGCACTGATCTAACTGACTCAACTTGAATAGTAAGTGTCCCAGAGAGACATGGAGGATGTAACTGAGATGTTTATATTCATAGACAGACATCAGGGGAACAGGGACTCCCTTCAGAAAGTCCCTACAGATGGAGGGGGGAGCAGGAAATGTCCCCAGCACCTCTGGATCCCAGCGAGGGGAGGATGGTGCAACCAAAAAACGCAAGAAAAGAAATAAGGTATGCCATTTTCACATTTTTCACACAAAGAGAGGTATGCAGCTCTTAGCTATTACCTACCACCAATCTAAAAGCACAACATTCAATTGACCACAGTAACACAAACTACATTTCCCTGTTATTTTTTTAGGGTGATAACATCTTAAAAAGAGGAAAGACATTTGAAGCTTTATATATAAACCTCAATAAAAGCTTGGAATGTAAAAATAAATAAATACCATAATCCCTAGTAACCAAGTATTTGACCATGCATAATGGTACAGGCCCCATGTACCCTCACAGGTGTTCAGCATCTATGTATTCAATTAGAAAGATGTAAATTGCCCAAAAACAAAACAGGATAGTCCTAAAACAATATGTTACCTCACATGAATGAAATAAGGTAGAAATGCAGTCATAGGAAGAAATCCCACACATTATTTGAGTGACCGTTTGATAAAATAAAAGCAAATCTTTATGTTGATGTGTATTCCAGGAGCAAAAACCAGGATATCACAACAAGAAGGTCAAAGACAAAGAGAGGAGGAAAAAGAGGAAACACAAAACACAAAAGAGCACCTCAAGTGTAAAGAAAGATGCAGATTCTGAAAGTGAAGACACAGATAAAGGTGAGATAGAGGTTGTAGGAACAAGCAGCCAAACTGAGGACACTCGGCCCGTAGAAACGCAACATGTGGATCCACAAGCGGAAGACAAAGTTCAGACTGTGGAAGAACAAAGCCATGGAGATGCTAAGATGGTACACGTTCACACTCAAACTCCCAAGGTTTGTCACAGCGACCAGGAAACACAGACCGACTTCTCTGAGACAAAACAAGACGATGAGAAGACTCGACCTGAGACGCAGACGAAGAAGCCAAAAGATACAACTAAATACACACAAACTCCTGTTGTTTGTCACAGCGACCAGGAAACACAGACCCACTTCTCTGAGGCCAAAACAAAAGACGATGAGAAGACTCGACCTGAGACGCAGACGAAGAAACAAGACACGCCAGAAGCCAAAACGCAAAGCACTGCTCAGAATCAGTTAAAGCAACATGCAAACAAAGGCAATGACAAAGCAACATCAGAGTCAACCGAGAAGCAAAACCCTGAGAAGGAGTCAAAGTCTGAAGAGGAGAATCCCTCTGCAGGTGCCAAACCCAAGTCATGGGCCAACGTAGTGTCTGGAGAGAGCGGGAGTCAGAACCAGTCCAATGTGGAAGCCTCCAAAGCAGCGGATAAAAACACAAAAACACCCCAAAGCACACGGTAAGACAGGCACAAGCAGCAACATGTGATACTGTGGTGGTTGGTGGGATAGTGAACGTGTATTCTCCCCTCTCCACAGGGGTCCAAGCCCCGTGAGACCTCCACCCACTGCTCCCATGTTCACCGTTCACATCTACGCAGTGCTGGACAAAAAGTTTAAATTCAACCAAGACCATGACACGCTTATGATGTGTTATGGTGAAGGGCAAACACCCCTTAAGATGACGCATTTTGTGTGAGTATTAACTTTTTAATCTGCAAATCATCCATGTAATTTAAGTTCTAACTCAAATTTCATTTGAGGGTATTAACATTTACACCAACAGTTTAGGACATGTTGCCCCATTTTATACATTGTCTCGCACTAGAAGATAATGTATATATGTATGTATATAGTTAATATGATTTAAAGCATTAATGAAATGTAACATCTATGCAAGAACTGTACTTGTGTACTGTACTTGAGTCTTGCTTAAGTATATTCACGTGTTTCTACTTTCTACTTCACTACACAAAATACTGTACTGTTTACTTTACTGCAGTTATTTCACTGCCATAGTTACAAGTAGGTCTGTATCAAATAGATACATCTTCAATCTTTTTTTATTACACGAACATTCAAATAAAATACAAAGAGTAAGCCCATAATATATGCACTGTAGCAGCCAAAGATCAGGCTACACTGGTATAATTAGTCAAATATCAAAAGGCTTTAAAAAAGATAGATGAACATGTTTTCTTTCTTTTATCCCTATTTGTTGGCGTTAAGCTTTTCAAAATCGTTATTTGACTGTGGTCAAAAAACAGTTTTCTCTCTCCACCACAATACAAACATTTCCTTGCATTTTTTAAGGTTGTTGACTTCATAAAATATGAGGACAGGAATTTGAAGCCAATTAAGATTTAATTACAAAACTTATTTTGTATTTCTGTAGCGCTTTGTATTCAAAAAAACATATTTCTGGTCCTGTATGGCAGTCATTGTTCAGCTGCTGTAGACAGGGATGCATTTAGCCTCTGTAGAGTCAGCGTTAATCAAAGTGTCCACCATGAGTTGCTTCTACATGGCCACATTATTAACATGACTTGAGAACATTTGCCTTGATTATAAGAGCATTATCTAATCCACACACCATTGCTCTGAGCATCATTGTTCAGATATTCTTCAGTATAGATGTCACCACAGATGTTTCAATATGTCCTGTGTAGTGGTGGACAACACAAGGAAGGATATCTGGTGGAAGCAAGTCTTTCCGTTGAAGAGCGGGAATTGGAGAGAGGCGAGTTCTGGACATATTGGTATGGTGTGAGGCAACGATCCAAAGACATAAAGACAGGAATCACTATAAGAAACGTTCTAATCCCATTGGACCCAAACATTAAAGGTAAGGCAAGAATGTACCTTTAGCAGGCTAACATATCTTTACAGTACGTTTTTGTCTTTCACAAAAAACGGCTTGTGTTTTATCTAGAGCTGCACCTTTACGAAGGCTTCATTTATCGTCATGAGGGGCAGAGTCTGTGGCAGTCAGGGCTTCAGATGGTGGGTTGGCAGAGATCAAATAGTGTCGCGGTATCAGAAGCCTGGCAGGCCTCAGCGGGGACTCTGCTGAACAGAATCTTCCAGAAGTGGACCCTGTCAGACAAACAGAGCACTCAGAGGTTATGTGACAGCTTGTTGCATTTTATGGGGAGTCTCGATTCTGTACATGGAAGAATGAGATTCCTAGACAACTCTCAACCCCCGATGATCAAGGTTGGTGCAACAAGAAGAGTATTGTTCAAAGTATTCATTATATGTTTGTGCACCTTTAACCACATTTAATGTATTCTCAGACATGTGAGCTGATTGCGGAGACATTGGTTCAGATTTTAAAAGGAGAGCCGAAGGAGAAAGTCCCCGGCAGCTGGAGGAGCAGCAGTCCTCTCATTCAGGGCCTGTCTGTGTTCGTGGTTTCCCAACAGTGTCAAATCAGCCTCGGAGAGAACGGCTTGGCTGAGCTGTGTGTCCTCGTGTCTTCAGAGGCTGCAATGGACAAGGACAACCTGGAGGGGTTGCTTGGTCATTTCCCACATCTACCATTGTAAGTCTAGCAAAATTGACAATTTTGACAAAAGTAGAGGTCCACTTACATGGTTTCTTTCCACTATCTTCCATAGCTTCCATGACTCATTACACTCTCTGAAATATGTAGCCTACTGACTAGGGATGCCAGCGATTATTCGATTATTCGAATATTCGTTACAGTCTCCATAATCGAATATTATTTTTAAAAATCGATTTTATTTATATATATATTTTTTTATTATTTATGTTTATTTTTTTTTTCTGGCTTAGTTTCAACCAAAATATATATATATATATATATGCTAATAATAGTAATAGTATTAATAATTGTAAATGGTCATTGGTCACACCACCAGTTTCTTTTACTGTAAACTTGGAGGAAGCCAGGGCTGCCGAATAATCGATTTTGATCATGGTCAGTTTCTGGCAACCCTACTACTGACACACATTCTTTATTTAAAATCGGTTCCCTTTTTCAAATTGATTCTGTATTCAGAACATAGAACTCCTAATATCAGGATCTACTCTGCTCCGCTCTGCGCTCTTACATTTAGTGTGACCAATAATGGCATGAAAGCATAGTGAAGAATATTTAAGATAATGGACATTTAAAAAAGTGATTTCAAAAAATGTAAACAATTAGGCAAACAAAAGCAACAAGGTAACATTTATTTATTTATGCTAAACTTTCACAGATAAAAACAATTTACCAAAAACCTTTTTAGTATTTCTCAATTCCCAAACAATTAGGAATGTTATAATTTGTTGGGGCAAAATAACACTATTAAAAGAGGCCCTATTATGCTTTTTAGGTTTTGGTCCTTTCCTGTAGTGTGTATTGGTTTTAGTGCATGTGTATGGCTGAAATCCCTCGAGAGGAAGTTTCTCTCTTCAGAAACTAAATTGTTACATGAATGGATTTGGCCTCATCCCTAATGCTCCCACTTCTCTGTCCTCCCTTCAGTATGCTGTTGGCTCTGATGAACCGCTGTGCTCAGTCCATGGTGTCAGAGCTCGTCCTGCTCCTTCCTCTGCTCTTCAGGCTCAGACAGCCGGGAGCGGACGCAACCAAAGTGGGTCCGTCTGTGGAGGAGGAGAACTGGTCAGGACTTGAAAGAGTCTATTACAGACAGTTCAGGGAGAACATACAAACCCAACCTGACAAAAGGAAGTGAGTGTGTCTCAAAGCATCCTTACTTTCCTAAAACAGATGGTGCTATTTTATTTAAAAAAACACTTAACTTGTTCACAGGAAAATGCTGGGTTTTATCCAGACACACTTAAAAAAGGCTGAGGAGATGCCTCTGCTTCGGGTGAGCTGGTTATCTCTGGTCGCATTTGAAGATCTTCCGGAACTTTCAGACATGACGGGAATACCTGCAGAACACCTGATCCAGAGTCTGCTGTACAGACTGCGAAGATGTGTAGAGTCAAGGGATAACAACAGAGCAGAGGAGCACGTAAAGGTGGACAAATCTCATACATTTAAATATGTAACACTCCAAATACTGTTGTTTAACAGCAAAATAATGCTTTGTAATATTTAATTTTCTGCATGCAGCACACTCAGAAAATCCTGACCCATTTACTGCTGAAGGTAGACAAAGAGAAGGACAGGTAAGGGCTGAAATATTTCCCGTGATGCATTCTAGCGTTGTGTTGCTCCCTGTAACGTGTGTTTTGTGTCTGTAGAATGATTGCATCTGGTAATATAAAACTGGTCTTCAAGAGCAGCATCAGTGTGTTGAAAAACACATGTGAAATAACGCGACTCGTCCAGTCGTACCACGCTGCAGTCCTCTCCTACCAGCTGGTGTTGAAATTGGCAGACATGGTGGATGCCAAACTGAAGAAAGAGGTAATCATTTTTTAAAAACGCATTATGACTGCCTTATTTTGGAGTAGTAAATGGTAATGGTAAATGAACTGTACTTATATAGAACTTTACAAGTCTTTACAACCCTTCAAAGCACTTTACTGTACATACTACATGTCATCATTCACCCGTTCACAACTCATTCATACAGAGCAGTGCCACTTGCTCTGGTAAGCTAACATTCACATACATTCGTACATTCGTTGGCCATGCCATCGACATGTTGACTGCATTGGCTGAGATCAAACCAATAACCTTCTGGTTGAAAGACGACCACACTCCCTGGCAACCACAGTCGCCCTAGTAGTCACTTTAATTCATGGTTTCTTTTGTGTCTTTCAGTCCTCAGAAGATGAGTTTGAGACCTTACATAAGAAACTCTTGGAGGATCTACAATCCGTGCAAAAGCGAGTCATTGAGTGGAGAGATGAATTGCTGCACAAACCCCTTTTGAAGCCTGAGTCTAAAACACTCAGCTATCCAAAGGAAATTGAGGTAAACATTAAAAAGAATATTGGGAAATATTTAAAGGCATTATTCAGTTAGGTTCTTTCTTGTATGCAGTTTGCAGCGAACAGATAAAGTGAAACAAAAATAAATGCTGAAAAGGTGAACACTGTTTTCTTAATGATCAGATGTGGGACTCGCTGCTGAAGGTGGAATGCTCTCTTGAAGAAGTGTCATCCAGTTGGAGGCTGAGCCTGAAAAAAGACCTGAAGAAGAGGATTTCTCAGGTGATAATTTATTGATCAGAGTAAAGACATTATTATAGGCATTATTAGACATAACCACGTGTAAGCGTGTGGGAAAAATATTTAGAGTATCTGTATGTGCACAGCTTATCTCTTATAATACTGTACCCTCAGCCTAATTTTGTGAGTGACCTTGTCTAGTTTGTATTCTGTTAGCAGCAGTTCCAGTAGCAGCATGTAAATGCTTTCCTCTTTACAGAACATTGACAGTGTTTTTTTGCAGGCCAGTGAAGAGGACAAAGTCTTCGTCTGCTGCCTTGAAATGTCAGCCATAAGAAAAAGTGACGAGGTGGTACAGACAAGTTTCAACGAGCTGTGTCAGTCTGCTATCAAGGATATCTGCCAGGTACAGTGCATATGAATGATCTGTTCAAGGTGCGTCCTTACAGGGACAGCTCTGTATTCATTAGATGCCTTTGGGTGTTAAGGTACGGTCAACACCTATGCATGCTAACCCATGTAATAGAGCTGTGCAAAAACCCAGAAAAGAGTTAGCATGTTACCACTTCCGACTGCTTGTCTCCCTTTTAAACGTCTTTTTGTTTAGTTACCTGAAATAAGGTCTGTGGTTAACACTAGCTTAAAAAAGAATTTTCACTTTTTTAAGATATCAAGATGCGAATACCCCACTCGTGAATGTCTGATCCTTATACGTGTCATTTAAAGCAGTGGTTGCTAACAAGAATCTAAATGTGACTAAATGTTGTCATGCCAAACATTAGCAGCCTTTAGCTTAGCGCTGGTGATACGAAGTCATGCTACCTTGATTTTGTTTTGTATACCCTACGTTAGCTTTTTACTTCTCGCAATTGCTTTTGCTTTTCTATCATCATAAAACGAGTGTCATGTGGAGATCATCATGCTGAAAAAAAAGTTAAAGTATCAAGAACATGTAGCCATGCTAACTTCCTGGTCGGCCTACACAAATACGTCATCAGCAGGGCCGCCTTAATGCACGGGCTGACCAAAATCACACGATAAATACATGTTTGAAACTTGTAAAGGGAAGATGACAGCTCTCACTCGCCACCCTGCACTTCCACAGCGCCGCCCCCCCTCCCTCCGGCTAACATTATGAATGTAAGGTGTATAGTAATCATAGATAACACGGCAGGGTCCGTTACAGTTTGTTTTCATCTGGTTTCAAATAAACAAAGTTTTGGCTTTCAGAACATTAAAATTGTTTCAGCAAATTCAGATGATAAATACAACGTTGAAGCTTCGGCCTAATTACAAGCGGAGAACGGAGTAACTTGACGTCACAGCAGGCATAACAACAGCCGGTGTTTCTCCTGAGTGTTTTCCCCGGGAAACAAACACAATACACACAAACGCAACATTACACAAACACACACACGTATACACACACACTCGTGAGCTTCCCCCAGACCAGTAATCCAAACGCAAATATCTTCCCTCCGTAGTATTTTGATCATTTGCTCCGCTAATCAATCAGATCGATGGATTCCAGAGATGACTCCGTAACAGTCAGTGGGCACCACTGACAGCCAATCAGAATGAGAATATGTTTCACATGTGACTTATTGAAATTGCGAGTGATTGAGTGACAGCTGAAGGTTGTTTAGGAGAAAATGTCGGAGAAGAAAAAGTTTGAGAGTGGCGCTCGGAAAAGGAAATTGTTGAGGGAAAAGGAGTTTCGAGACAAGCAGCTATTACAAAAAATGCCAAAGCCTACAGGTTTAAAATAACCTGTAGGCTTTGGCATTTTTTGCCAGGATGAGGAGGAAGGACAGATGAGTTCTGTACCGAGCGGGGTACAGCGGGGCCTCGGAGCCAAGTAGTCTGGTTCTGATAGCGATGGAGTAGCGGGAGAGGAAAAACAGACAGGAGGGACATTATCTGTTGGAGGAGATGGAGAGGACGATGAGGACTTGCTACGTGGAGGGGAGCCAACGGCAACCGGACAAATACATGAGGGAGGCCCGATACGTCACTCATCTGGAGGAGAGGACCAGGCGCGCGTAGAGCAGAGTGGAGAAGTGCGATCACAGAGCCTGCCGAGGCTATAAATGACTTTGATTTGTTGTTTAAATAGGGGGCCTACAAAGCCCCAGGGCCTGATGGCAGGTTAAGGCGGGCCTGGTCATCAGTGCACCACTCTGTCTCTTTTAATGACATCCTCCATCTGAGTGTTCATAAGTACATCTTTCTCAAAACCTTTCTAACAAAGCAGGTCAATCAAGAGTGAAATAATGACAAAAGTTAGATTATCATCCTTTTCTGTTTTCAGAGAAAGCAGGAGGGTGGCCTGATGCGGAGCCTCTATTCTAAGACGAAGGACCCACCCGTTGTTGTCTTGTCTGCTGTTGTGGTTGAATCAGCAGCACGATTCAGAGACGACTCTGTAGTCCAGCTGCTAGATCCACAGTCTGCCATGAACTACCTGCTGTCTTACAGTACTTCATTTCATTTTTTATCATTCATTTATATGATATTTTATCCTTAAAGGGTGTTTTAGTTTAGTTTTTAGTTTTTCAATGGTAACAATGGCATTTTTTTGGTGCAGGTGATTGGAAGTCGATCCACGTGGATGATGCTGCAGGACAGGTTTTCAACAGCTGTGTTACCGCTCTGCATCATCTGGTGGAGTCGCTGCTTCAGGGAGACGTGGCCCTGGGAAATCTGGAGACCTGTCTGAAATACAGAGACCAGTTCAAGAGACTTCATCAGCAGTGTATGAATCTTTTCCTTGATTACTACATTATATTCCCCCTTATTAGAAATGTTTTTAATTAATGATAGCTGCATTATGTCTTCCACAGACAAGAAACACATGACATCTGATAGCGTTCCTGTCAGTGCAGATGTGGTTTTGGATCAGAGAGAGAAGGATTTGGAGTCTTTCAAGCAACGAAAACAGAAAATGGATACACTGATGAAGATGATAGCAAAGGTGGCAGAAAGCCTCACAGGTAAATCAAAGTCTAAAAATAACCCATTGCCAGATAGTTTTATGTTAAATTAGAGAACTTTTGCATAGAGTTTGGATATGTATGTTTTTTGTGTTCTTATTCAACCAGTTCCTGAGATGTTAACTCTGGAGAAGCAGCACAGTGCAGCTCTGCACACTGTGAGCCTGAACAGACTGGTGGTTGTTCAGACCTTTGATTCTGAGGGGAAGCTGGGAAAGACGGGCCCCTCCCAGGTCCTCTGGTACAAAGTCTGTATGAATGTCCTGAAAATGTCCAATGAGATGCACAAACTGCAACACAGCAACCTGATTCTGCCCCACTGGGTCAGGGAGGCTGCATCTCTGGCGTCAGCGAGGCAACCCTGCACATCTCCTGTTCCAGTCACCCTGACACAGATCTATGAAATCATCTGGCAGCCGCTGATCACAGAGTTCTCTCAGCTCGGTGTCAGCATGGCCAATGCAAGCATCACTTTTAAAGAGCTCGATGAGGTTTTGATGGAATCCGGCGACCAGGGCGACGGGAAACGAATGAAGAAGGAGCTGAGTCTGATGTCTGAGATACTTTGTGAGTCGGCAAGCTTCAAACCTGAGGAGAACTGGGTGGAGCAGAGGCTGGCTCAGATCCAGGAGTATCGACAGGTCCACCGAGGCGGCCGCTGCAGCCAGTGCAATGCTGAAAATCGCAGAAAAAATGAAGCTTTCTGGGAACTTTGCAGAAATTGAAACTCTCAGCCAACTGGTAATTGTCTTGTGATAACGTAATTCAGTTAAAAAGGAATTGAGTTGCAGTGGGCGACAAAGAAGAAAGAATACTCTTGTTATTCCTTACTTTACTTTTTATCTGTCATTTAAATTAAAGGAACCTTTTTAGAAATGTAATTGAATGGCAGGAGGTAAAAGTTACATTTAATGGTTTAAACTAAAGATTTCAAATTTAACACGGTAACGCAACTGCTTTTCATAGTTTGATGATCTTTTTAACCTGTTAAGCCCTAAAGACCCCTTCGGCGGGTCTTTTTTTTTTTCACGACACTGTGTCTCAGGGCATCTTAACATTTAAGAACCTATTAATGTGTTATACCAGATTAACGGGAAGAATCTCAGCTAACTGACGATACAAACCATTTTTACCAAAACAAAACACAAGTCTCATAAGAAGCATCTAAATGACCCTGAGTGAAAAATGCTAACGCACTTTGGCACAGAACTCAAGATAAAGATACCCCTATTACTTATCGTAGCTGCACATACAAGATATCCGATTAAATCTGAGGTTCCACAGATTATTTAAGTATTAGTATCATCACTGAGCGATCTGAACTCGCGACAGGGGAAGCAAACACAGACATCACAACACGTACCTTTACGGAGCTTTTACGGGAGATCGTCTCACCGTAGCTGTCAATCTGATCAAAAGACGTGTTCAATGGCATTAAAACGAGAAAAAACGCGGCTGAATCGGTTGATCCATTGGTTGATAATGTGTCTGTCACTTTGACAAAATAATTTATAATCCATAATTCCATTTTTATGTAAAAATCGGAGAGTAAAAGTTAGCTGCTAATGGTAGCCACCAGAGTTATCGCAGCTTCCGGTTTTGGCTATGCGTCACTCTCATTCCTTATTTGGTAATGTGTGTGTGTATGTGGGAGTTCCCCTCGATTCCATTGGCTCTGGCGGTTAGAAAGAGATGTCAATCATCAAAATCGACCAAGGGGGCCCAGAGATATGGAAAATCCACCCAAATGACCCCAGAAGTGTTTTTTCTTTGCTAAATCTCTCTAAAAAGGTCAAATTTCACTTGTTTTGCATCAATCTTGATACAGGGTACTTATTATATGTTGTAGTTTGGATTCCTAAAGCTTTTAGTCCACCATCATTCAAGGGTGGTTTTCACTATAAGTAATCTTTTGTTTTTGGACGGACACAATAATTAATTTTTTTTACTGTGTTCAATCTGAATTTACTTTAAAATAAAAACATCTATATTGATTCTGACACTTCTACATCCAACTCACATGTGTAACCTTGCTTTGAGAAAAAAGATTATTAATGTAACCCTTTTAGAAGGGAAGATATGGTCATTTGTTCTGGGAATGTCATTTTCGAGCCTGAGACCTGAAAAACAGGCTCGGGCTTAACAGGAAAACTTTTTTTTTGAATATGTAATTGTCGGCTTAACAGGAAGAAGACACATTTAAGCAGAGGCCCCTGGGGTCCCTTACTGCTGACCTGTTTCAAGCCAAACGGCAGCTCTCCACAGTCACCAAGCATCACACAGCCTGTCTGGAAGAGTTTCTTGCGAGCCAGACTCTGGTCAGCTGGGTCAGAGAGAACCTTGAAAGTGAGTCTCCACATTAGTGCAAAACCATACATCTTCTTCAGTCCTGCAGAAGATGCCTGCTTACTACTCTGTTCCCTGTGTACAGAGATGAGCGATGTGAAGGTGTATGTGGACCTGGCTTCCATCTCTGCTGGAGAGAATGACACAGAGATCGACCAGGTGGCGTGTTTCCACGATGCAGTGATGGGATACGCTCCTCTGCTCTACTCCCTCTCCCCTGAGGCTGGCTTTCAGGAGTTCCTGAAGTGTGCTCAGCAGGTGTGGGACACCCAAAACAGAGATGACAAGCTACCAGACAAATTGGTAATTCTTTATTTGTATGCAGAACATATAAGCCCTGTTACTGTGTTAAAGTGACAATGACGCCACTGGGTTTGTTTCCCAGAGAGAGTCCACTCGCCTGCTGAACTGGCTGAAAGCACTGAAGGAGACGCATGGCTCTGTGGAGCAGTCCTCCCTCTCCCTGGCTTCTTCTATTAATGCTGATGGGGTTTATCACATAGGGTGGTGTGATGAAAACACAGAGAAGGTACGTGAACCATCTTCCATTAAGGTTACACTTTAAACTCAGTGTCGATAAGCTGGCACATGTCTTCTTATGTTTATATAATAGTTTATTATTTTCATTTTATCTTTACTGGACATATAACTTTAATTTATTATGGTCATATATCTTATTTGATCTTTTAATCCACATTTTAATAATATCTTTTGTTTTATTGTATTTTATTCATTCTAAAGTGGAACAACTGTCATGGAAACACATTTTCCCTTGGGATTATTAAAGTATTTCTGATAAAGATAAAGATAATTATTGAATGAATTTTCTTTGCTATTTATTTTATCAACATGAGCAAGCTTTTCAGCATCTTCCTTGCTCAGTAGAGTCCTCATTACTGTGCTACATTGTGCAAATGATATTGTTCAGAAAAATGACACACATTCAAAGTCTAAGATACTAAGATGAACAATGCTAACTGCATGCATACAAGCTATTTAAGATTTTAAGATGTTCTCTTGTTTGCAGAGATGTCTACAGAACATGATACGGGTCACAATAAGGGGCACAGAGGAAAAGAGCTACAAGCTTGAAGACCTTCTGGAGCTACAAAACAAGCTCATGCTCATGTCTTCCAAAGGCGAGCACGGCAGAGAGCAAGTCAACAGATTTACAGAGGTCAGTGGCAATACATCATATTCAACTTGAAACATCGTAAGTGAAGTGCAGCCCTAGGGTCTACTTTATCTTCTGATATTAACTGTATACATCCCTTCCTGTGCTGTAGGTCTTTGAAGGAGTTCAAAGGCTGGGCACCATCCTTCTACAGATGCAAACATCCGGCAACATGCTCTTCAGGGATTGGCATGCTGAGGTCAAATGCTGCCCACAACAGCAGCCGTGCATCAAAGCCACCTTCTTATCCCTGCAGGGTAAAGAGATGGCGTACAATGGCGAGGTGACCGAGCAGCTGCAAAAGCTGAGTCACTCCATGGATAGCTGCAAAGACGAATGGTGCTCCTTCATCAGTGAGATGCGCTCCTCCTTTAACTTGTTGAACCACTACACCTCAGAGCAGATGGTGTACCTGTGCCACTGGATACACAAAGTGTGTCAACATCAAGCGCCAGTTCCTCCACAGTTATGGCTTTTACTTTCCCCCATAAAGCCTCAGTGCACTCCTACTGATGTCAGAGAAGCTTACATTAATGCAGCAAGTATTCATTCAAAGCATGATGAGGAAGAGGAAGATGTTGAGTTTGTGAATGAAGATCAATCGGTTCTTTCCATGGACTCAACACCAGCTTCACCGGGACACAGTGAAGAGGACAGGGAGGAGGTTCTTGATTTGATGGATTTTTCCTCAGAGGATGAATATGATGGTGTCTTGAAGTGTCATAATGATGCCGCAGAGGGCGCCCTACCCGGGCACACTGATGATAAGATGAACTGCGATGAAGACAGTCTTGAAAAACTCTGGTGTAAATTCAAGAACGACATGTCACGGTACCTCGATGAGCACTTGGACATCCCATCTCTTGCCAACTTCCTCTCATGCCTCTCTGAAATGAACCAGGAACAGACCATAAGAAATCTTCCACCGGTTCTTCTGGAGGGAAAACCCAATCTTGTGATTTGTCCCAGTGCAGAAGTTTTTACCACCATCCTGTCTTTTTACATGCAGAGTCCAGATCAACCTCTTCCATCTACTGATGAGGTTCTAGTCTGCAAAGAGGAAACCACAGAGGAGGAGGTGGAGATTTTTCTCCGCCGAGCCCTCGGTCAGGGCTCAGAAGGAAACTGGCAGAAGATTTACTCTCTCGTCAATCCAGGGCTGCTGGGATATGATGTCAGTGTGGCCTCTGGGGAGCTCTTTGATTTTCTTGAAAGAAGTGCCAACCC
The DNA here is from genome assembly GCF_902827115.2 of Pseudochaenichthys georgianus. Classification (NCBI taxonomy): domain Eukaryota; kingdom Metazoa; phylum Chordata; class Actinopteri; order Perciformes; family Channichthyidae; genus Pseudochaenichthys; species Pseudochaenichthys georgianus. The sequence goes on along the minus strand of NC_047521.1, from coordinate 6,507,893 downwards.
TCATTATCGCTTGATTATAGTCAGTCCGGTTGAGCACCAGCACAGATATGTACCCTCTTTCTTCAGCAATTTCAAAGTACAGGCTGGCATGAATCTAACAGCAGAGACTGCCAGGAAATATCTACATCAACACTTCACACAAAACATCCCACAAAACCCTGTCACACAGGTTTCTCCTGATAAGCTCTCAGTCTGGATGGTGTCATCTGTACGCCCTGCAGTTGGTAAGGATGTCCCTAACTGGCATGCCATTATGATAATGCTTATACAATAGAGGCACATGTTGAATCAGTTTGTTATGTACAAAATATTTGTTAAATGCTATCATTCAAAGTTCCATAAACACATACAGTTACAATATTCAAGTTGTTTCATGAAACATTTATCCTGACTGAATACATTTGTTTTTTCTTTCGATAGGAAAATCCCTTTTTGTCGATCGTTTGTTTGAGAAGTTCCAGCAGAAATTTCCCAGAGCAAAACATATCAGGATCAGACTGATTGAGCCATGTGTTGATATGGACTCCTTGATAAAGACTCTTTCAGAAAAACTTGGCCCCTTGAGAGAGCAGGACCCTTGCATCCTGCACATAGACATCGCTGGAGTAAGTATGCACAGCTGTTTGTCTTGGCAGATGCCTTGTTCTGTTGATGGTTGTACTTGAAAGTATGTCTTTTTTCTGTACTGTTGTTACCCTTTAGGTCCGATCAGGTCTAGAGGAGCTCCTGTTCCATATGTTGGTACTGGGCTGTTTGAGTGACAGCCATGGCATGTTGTGGAGAAGAAATGTTTCTCATTTGATTACAGTTGAGGTCCTGAGAACATGCAAATCCACTCAAAACCAACCAAAAGAGGTATTGATATATTTTTATTTTTAACTGTCAGAAAATGCTGAATTAAAAAGTCATGTTATATGGATCTTTAGACATCAAAAAGGCTCAATTATGCTTTTTGGGTTTTCCTATTCCTGTAGTTTGTTATATAGTTTCTTCCACCACCTTAAAGCTAAGGGGCTCGACATTCAGACACATCACTAAGAGCTTGACCAATCTCAACAGAGCTGGTGCAGTGGTTCCCACAGCCTTTTTTGTCTCGTGTATCCATTGACCTAACTGCTCCTTGAATGAAAATCACTTGTATAATTCAACCTTAATACAAATGCATTTAAACTTGTTTAAATGTACAAAAAAATATATATTAAGACTCACTTCTAGCAGTTTGAACATCTTTTGTTAAGATTAGAGCTTTCAATGAGACACTTGGGCTTGCTTGTATTTCCTAAGCTTTGATAGTTCTTATATTGCAACCCCTAATCTTTCTATGTACCCCCTGCAATCCCCTCAATTACCCTGTGGGGTCCTCGTACCCCCAGTTGGGAACCACTGAGCTACCAATCAGAGCAGACTTGGCTCTGGTTTCAGACAGAGGGCGAAAAGAGCTGCGGCAGCACAGGCAGTATGAGAAAAATACAGACCTTTTTTAACAATGAACGCATGTAAACATGCCACAGTAGAGGCACACGATACAAATATGAAACTGAAAATGTGCATAATATGTCCTCTTCAACATCTTTAAGCTCTGTCAAGTTACAGCTTTTAATGACAGCATATATAATTGGTCCTGAGGCGATACGAACGTTTTCAATTAAGGAGTTGTGCCACTTTCAAATGTAAAGCCAAACATTTTTGGATTGATACCATACCTCTTTTTATTTGTTCTCACTCAGGTGAAGCTTGGACTTCTTGACATTCTGCCTACCATCCATTGTAGACCTCCAAAAGAGGTGAAGCAGTTGGTGGACAGTAAAGGGGTGTTGAAAAAATCGACCTTTGATCCACTCATGGATGAGCAGGAGTTTTGCAGTGAGGGTATTCAAAGACCCTATCAGTACTTAACGCTCTACAGTCAGAATCAGAATCTGGATCGGTTTAAATACCAGGAAGGATCCAGAACGGGAAATCACATTGATTGTGTCAATCTTTTTCTATCAAACTGTGGAATGCAAGATCCATCTTGGGCAGAGTTGAAGAACTTCTCCTGGTTCCTCAATGTGCAACTGAAAGACTGTGAGAACTCAATTTTCTGTAATCCAGATTTTCTGGCTGACCAGCTTCCTGGTTTCAAAGGCTTCGTTGTGAAGTTTATGATCCGAATGGCAAAAGATTTTGCTACGCCATCTCTGAACACATCTGATGAAAGTTCCATGCTGCACATCAATAACAGTCTGGAAGATGACCTTCTTGCCCGTCTGACAATTCGCAAGCATTGGGAAAACGAGTCTCATCCATACATTTTCTTTAATGCAGACCGATTCTCAATGTCATTTCTGGGCTTTAATGTGCGGAAATGTCAGAGGCAAAACACATTCAATGCAGTTGATCCTCGAAGCAACAAAGTCCTGATAGAAGATGTGATGTCACAAAGACTTTTTGAAGACTTGGAACGGCAAACGATTTGTCTCACAGAAGACTTTGATCAGTTGCCCCGGGCAGACAAAATCAAAAGGATTTCGTGCGTTGTTGGTGCAGAGAAAGGAATAATGGACAGAACATTTGATCCAGACCCAACATATGAACTCACTGCTGACAATGTGATGAAGATGTTGGCAATACACATGAGATTCCGATGTGGAATTCCAGTTGTCATCATGGGAGAAACAGGCTGCGGTAAAACCAGATTAGTCCGTTTCCTTTGTGCTCTGCAGAGGGAGCAAAAACCTGTGGAAAACATGGTACTTGTCAAGGTTCATGGTGGAACAACAGCAGAGATGATCTACAGAAAAGTGAGAGAGGCAGAGAAACTTGCTGTAAATAACCAAAGATCTCACAAACTAGACACCATTTTGTTCTTTGACGAAGGCAACACTACAGAGGCCCTTTTTGCCATCAAGGAAATCCTGTGTGACCAATCAATGAAAGGGGAACCTCTAAAAGCAGGCAGTGGCTTAAAAATAATTGCTGCATGTAATCCTTACAGGAAGCACTCACCTGAAATGGTTAAACGTTTGGAACGTGCTGGTTTAGGATACAGAGTGAAGGCAGATGAAACAGAAGACCGTCTTGGCAAAGTCCCCCTGAGGCAGCTGGTGTACAGAGTTCATCCTCTGCCACCAAGCATGGCTTCCTTGGTGTGGGACTTTGGTCAATTGAGTGATTCAACTGAACTCTCCTACATCAAACAGATTGTGCAGAAGCAACTCGAAGAACATCGGTTGCCAGCAGCCTGCAAGGACATCATTTCCAATGTGCTGGCAGCCTCGCAGGAATATATGCGAGGTCGGAAGAATGAGTGCAGTTTTGTGAGTCTCAGAGATGTGGAGAGGACTATGAAGGTGCTAGTTTGGTTTTACCAGCATAGCAAGGTCATTTTCAACAACTGGTCTCCCCTCAGTGCAGCTCATACAACATTGAAGTGCTTGATTCTTTCAGTTGGGGTCTGCTACTACCCATCTCTGGTGGCCAAAGATGAGTACCTCTCCGTGATTTGTAGGTACTTTCCAGACCCTTATTGCTCTTCAAAAGCTTTGCAGCAAGAGATTTCAACCTGTCAAGACTTCTTCCTTCAGAACATACAGACAGGGAATACCATAGCCAAAAATATTGCTCTCAAAGAGAATGTGTTTCTCATGGTGGTTTGCATTGAGCTCAGGATCCCACTCTTTGTGGTTGGTAAGCCAGGCAGCTCGAAATCGCTTGCTAAAACAGTGGTCGCTGATGCCATGCAAGGCCAGAACTCACACTGTGAACTATTCAAGAAACTCAAACAAGTTCATATGGTTTCCTTCCAGTGCAGTCCTCACTCAAGTCCAGAGGGAATTATAGGGACATTCAGGAACTGTGCCCGTTTCCAGAAGGACAAAAACATGGACGAGTATGTATCTGTGGTGGTCCTTGATGAGATAGGACTTGCAGAAGATTCTCCTAAGATGCCCCTGAAGACTCTTCACCCTCTCTTGGAGGATGGTTGCATTGACAACGACAAGCCAGATCCACACATGAAGGTTGGCTTTGTTGGAATTTCCAACTGGGCTCTAGACCCAGCAAAAATGAACAGAGGAATATTTGTGTCAAGATGTGATCCGAGTGAGGATGAACTTGTGGCAACTGCCAAGGGAATTTGCTCCTCCTCCAACCAAATTCTTCTGAAAATCAATCACCTGTTCCCAGCTTTGGCGAAGGCATTCTTGAGTATCTGTAATGAGACAACAAAGAATCAGTTCTTTGGTCTAAGGGACTATTATAGCCTGGTCAAAATGCTCTTTGCCGTTGTCGATTCAACACAAGAAGAGCCAGATGGTGGACAGTTGGTTGAGGCCATCTTGCGTAACTTCAGTGGACAACCAGAGGATTTTGACCCCGTAATGTTCTTCCAAGAGGTTCTCCAGAACTTAACAGAAATTCCAAGACCAAGCACCTTGAAAATGGTGAAAGATAATCTTGACCATGACACCAACCATGTGAGCCGTTACCTACTTTTGCTGACCACCAACAATGCAGCTCTCCATTTCCTTCAGCAACACATCTTCGCCAAAGGAGACTATCCACCTCCTGAAATAGTCTTTGGCTCAGGATTCCCGAAGGACCAGGAATATGCCCAAATCTGCCGTAACGTGAACCGTGTGAAGACTTGCATGGAGACCGGACGTACTGTCATCCTCCTCAACATGCAAAATCTTTACGAAAGCCTGTACGATGCCTTGAACCAGTACTACGTTTACCTCAGTAATCAGCAATATGTTGATCTTGGTCTTGGTTCCCACAGAGTCAAATGTCGTGTCCATACACACTTCAGACTGGTGGTGATAGAGGACCAGAAGAAGGTCTATGAGCACTTTCCCATGCCCCTCATCAACAGGCTTGAAAAACACAGGGTGGATAGGAGTACCGATCTGGAACCATGGCAACACAGGGTTCACCGCAAACTGAAGGAGTGGGTGAATGATTTCTCAGGTAACATTACAACCTTGGAATATTTCAAGTTGTCTGATATTTTCATTGGCCACCATGGAGATGCCTGTGCCAGTGCTCTCTTGCAAGCACTAGAAAGTAGAGCACAACAAGGTGAAGACAGTACAGTAAGAAAACATCAACAAATTGATCAAGAAGACCTACTGGAAGGACAAGATCCAAACAAATCACATGGACCAAATGCCAACAAACAGAAAGAAGACCCTGATAAAGAGGATGGTCAGTTGGGTGATGCAATGGACATAGAGACTGAAGGAAAAGGGCAAGAAATTGCGTCAATGAAAAAGAACGATGATGAATCCATTGTGATATGTGATGTGACTAACAAAGTGATGTCTGAGCTTGAAGAACCGATGGAAACAGAAAACGCTGTTGAGTCTCCTGGAGCAAATGAGGAAGAAGAAGTCTTGGATTTAGCTAAATGTCTCTTGTTGAACTGTGCAACCCCGGACGCTATTGTGAGGCTCAAGTCTTCAGAATTGGCAAACCAAGAGAAGGAGAAACTCCAGAGATTGTACTTCCAGCAACAGCATCATCACTGCCTTGGAGAATTCCTGAAAGATTTCCTGAACAAGCATCAGGGTTGTTTCAAGTTTCTAGAGGTAGGTCAGCACAACTGCTCCAATTTTTTTTTTTTTTTTTTTTTTTTGCAATTTCTACAAATTCTACATAACTGTCTTCCTTGTGGTTTTGCATAGATAACTACATTCTCGGGCTTGCTAACCAGATCAGATGTCAGCGTTTTAGCCAATGCTCTAGGACTACAAACTGACAGGATCCTCATGCTGTCACTCCACCAGTTTGACACTGAGATCTCCTTCTGCAACAACATAAGGTACCACATTTTCAGATAACCACAACATGGCCTTCTTTCAATTGGGATTTGATAAGCTTTTTGCGGGGGGGGGGGGGGCTTATCGAGGAACTCATTATTCTGACCGTAAGGGCTATATATGAGGCCCACTCCAAAAGCAACTTTTCCTGTATATGAATCAATTGCACACATTGAAGCCACAAAGCGTGACAATAATAAATAAAGGATTACAAAAAGAACCGTCTTTTTAACAGTAACATTACACTGGAATTACTTTACATCTTCAATTATTAATATATACAAAAACATTTTTCACAAATATCCAACCTTCAAATTGCCATGCTTAATCAACATTGTTCTGCACACTTAATAAAGAACAGTTAAAGGAACTATAGGTTACTTACGTAACCCCAGTTCTAAGAGTAACATGAAGTGAGATGTCTCACTATGGGATACGCCTCATCGCGGAGCAAACGGAAGCATCAATCTCATTACGCCAATCCTGATTGGCTGGTGATCTTGACGTCAGCGTCAGGGGAAATCACCCCCTATAAGTAGCTTGCGCCACAACGCATGCGTCATTCAAAATAAGCACCTCTTCTCGCTTCACCATAGCAAGGAGGGCCGTCTGGTGAGACATCTCACTTCATGTTACTCTGAGGCCTGGGGTTACGTAAGTACCCTATAGTTCTCATTCATAACACTCCGTTCGATGTCTCACTATGGGATATTGTAGCTCCCGTATTGCCAGACGAGCTTATCTCGAAAATCACCGAGGTAGAGTCCCGACTCAACAAGGTCCCCACGCTTGGAGCGGAGACGTCTAGCCTGTAAAAGCGGACAAAAGTGAGCGGCGAGGACCAGCTCGCCGCTGCACAGATGTCTTGGATGGAAACACCCTTGAACAAAGCCCAGGATGTAGCCAGGCCCCGAGTCGAGTGAGCCCGCAGACCCGAAGGTGCTTGCAGATTCTGACTCGTATAGGCCAAAGCAATTGCCTCCACAATCCAGTGTGAGAGCCGTTGCTTAGTAACAGGCTTGCCCTTGTGAGGGTTAGCCCAGGACGCGAAGAGTTGATCATTAAGACCAAGCTCCTTTGATCTGTCCATATATGTGTGTAAAGCCCGGACTGGACACAACAGATCCTGCTGCTGCTCCCCGGAGGAAACCAGCGGCGGAGGAAATGCCTCAATGTCAATCGGGGTAAACGAACCAACCACCTTTGGCGTAAAGGCAGGGTTGGGCTTCAACAACACTCTCGTTTGCCCTGGGGCGAACTGAGTGCATGAGGGCTGCTCCCGGGCTACCCGACAGGTCCTCGCAGAGCTCCGCTTGGTAGGCGGTTAGCAGCGAGGACACGTTCAGGGCCCTGGCGGACAGCGCTGCAGCTTTATAGGACTTTTCAGTCATTGTGGACTGAAAGCGGTCCGCCTTTGCTGGCAGCGTGGGGTTCCTGCTCGGTGAGGGGCCCACCTTCTACCGAAGGTGGGCCGCCACCAGCGGTTCCATGGGCGGTATGCGGAGCAGGCCGAGCCTCTCCATTCCATCGCAGTCCAGGGAGGAGGCACCCTGGATTGGGACCTTGTTGCTGAAGGGCCGGTCTCTCCACGAGACCGACACCTCATCCAACATTTCTGGAAAAACCGGGAGGAGTTGCCTCCCTTTGCCCGCTGTTTGGGGAAGATGCTTCCCCTCGTAGCGGGACCTGGAGGTCTCCTTGGCCATTTCAGGCCACGGAACATTGAGTCTGACCACAGCGCGTTTGCACACGGCCTGCAGGTCCCTGCTCAGACCGGGCGGTGTGCTGAGAAAAGGACGGTGTGGGTCCTTTATTCCCGCATAATACTGACTGGTGTGGCAGTATGCTCCTTTTTAATCCTTTTCCCCTCCGTGAGGAAGAGAAAAGAAAAACTTCCTCGCTACCGTGGTGTCGGTAGAGAGGGAGCGAGCTAGCAACAGGTGTGCTGCTAGCTTGAAAAAATCGGACCTACCTTACTTTCTCGTAGAGAAGGGCGAGGTCGATTTTTAAGTACTAACGGCGTTAGTACTACCGTCTTCCTGCGAAGCAGAAGGAGTAGCCGGCTAGCGCCCGTCGACCGAAATGGTATTTTGGGTTCAGTCTGTGGACAGTGAAGCTTGCCCGGCGACTGTGAGATGTGCTCTGAAGTAGTGTTGCACGGTGTAACGATACTTGAAAGGTACCGCGATACCCTGCCCTTAAAAACGGTACGATTCCTCCGTTTCATTAGTATCGGTACTTTAAGAATGACGGGGAAAAGTACTCCCGTGAAAAAGCGCCGTTTTAATAAGAGCCGTGTGTGTTCAGCGCTCTGCTTCCACTCGCTGCACTGCAGCCGTGCCTGCAGTCCCGCTCCTCTCAAGCACGTTCTAAGTCCCTCCCCTCTCTCGTGCACGCGGCCACGCGCCGGCGCTAGCTGCCAGAGCATGTGAGAAAACTAGAAGCATGGCTGCAAGAGGGAGTGAAACTGCCGCTGCGCCTCGGCTTGTTGACAAAAAAGACGCCAGAAGTCTGTGAACGAGCCAGAAGTCAGGTGTTCAGAGCAGAGCTCCCTGTCGGAGCGGCAGAGCATGATGTGCACTGAAAAGTTTTTCTGTCGCAATATTATCGTTGAGCAAACTTAACTAGCAAACTAGCATCACTATCTGCTAACGTTAGCTTTAGCCTTCGTTTTCTATTAGTTTTTTTCATAGGGTATAAACGGAGGTGGTATAAATATATATCTTGTACTTGAGTAAAAGTAGAAGTACCAGAATGTAGGAACAATCCTGCATTCAAAATGATCCTCAAATAAAAGTACAAAAGTATTATCATCAAAATATAGTTAAAGTAGCGACAGTAAAAGTATAAGTACTCAGGTCTTGTACTAGAAGCACCAGAGTGTAGGAATACTCTGTTACAGTAAAAGTAAAAAGTAGCGACAGTAAAAGTAGTCATTGTGCAGATTGGTCCATTTCAGAATAATATATATGATGTGTTTTATAATGATTGATCATGAAAGTGTTCTCAAAGCTGGTGAAGGTGCAGCTAGTCTGAATGACTTTGTAGACTGCAGGGTAGCTGGTGGATTTACTCCAGGTGGAACTAAAGTCTGATTCAACACTTGGTTATATTTCACATCATTTGTCCACATCTAAAGTAACTAAAGGTATTAAATACATGTAGTGGAGTAAAAGTACACCATGTACCTCTGAACTGTAGTGGATTAGAAGTACACCATGTACCTCTGAACTGTAGTGGATTAGAAGTACACCATGTACCTCTGAACTGTAGAGGAGTAGAAGTACACCATGTACCTCTGAACTGTAGTGGATTAGAAGTACAAAGTAGCAAAAGAAACATTGAAATACTTAAATAAAGTACAAGTATCTAAAAATTGTACCCAAGTAGTACTTGAGTTTATGAACTTAGTTACTTTAAACCATTGACCATAAAGATAGAAAGACTAAGCCTTGCACAGAGGCATGAAAATACATTTTCAAAATGCTCAACAGTGCTGCCAAAATGTTAAACTCACTGCTACACAATAAAAATAAATGCTTTTATATATATTTCTATTAGATGTGACTCTTTGGCATTTCTGTTCTTAGTAACACTGCTGCTTTAGTTGTTCTGACTGCTAAAATCATCTGTTATTCCTAATTTTAAAGCCGATATTCCGTGGGTCGGGGGCTCGGATCCTTGTCACCTTTTTCATACCTGATGAGTTTGCATCCCTGATTATATTTAAGACTGTTTCCCTTTTTTTAAGAAAAGTATCGAAAAAGAATCTGAATCGCAATTCTTGACTTGGTATCGGTATCGAAACCAAAATGTTGGTATCGTGACAACACTACTCTGAAGCGAGAAGAGGTGTTTGAATGACGCATGCGTTGTGGCGCAAGCTACTTATAGGGGGTGATTTCCCCTGACGCTGACGTCAAGATCACCAGCCAATCAGGATTGGCGTAATGAGATTGATGCTTCTGTTTGCTCCGCGGTGAGGCGCATCCCATAGTGAGACATCGAACGGAGTGTTATGAATGAGAACTACATGAGTAGTGACATTATCCTAATACCCTGCTTTTTATTGGTCGGGCGTACTACAATAGCTTAAAATATGTGTGTGGAAATCTCAGTTCATTTGTAGGGCTGCGCAATTATGGCCAAAAGTATGCTGTAAATCTCACAGTTAACAATTTAATCATAACCACATTCGGTGTTGATCATAACTCAGCTTTATGCACACACATAGCATGGTTATTTTCTTTATTTCTTGTCTTTTAATCTTCTCTTACTCTACTCTTTCTGTGTCAGGGCCTTCCTCAAAGATGCTGACAACTCTCTTCATATCATGCTAATCCAGATGGACCTCGAGGAATCCAACTGCAGCGATGAGCTCATAGCATCAGCAAAGTAGGGTTCCATTTCAAGATTCAGATTGAAACATGACTATATGCAGGTTCAGACGATAAAAACAACATTACAGGCAATTCACGTGTGTCTATGAATTCATCTGCCTTCAGGTATTGCACCATGAATTACTTGATGACACTGGAGCATCAGACCTGCTGGGTGATTTTCATTGTGAGGGTTTCTAGGATCCCAAGTAAATCCCAGTACATTGGTTTCCAAGGAGGTGAGGACTTTATGGAATGTGGTCATTATTGCAGTTACATTATTTGCTACTCCATTATACATGACTCATAACTAGATTAAAGTCATGTTGTGTCTCTTGCAAACAAGGTGTCTGGCAGTCGGTGCATATTGATGACTTGAGGGATTCAGACGACATGAGCCGGAACCTGTTGGTTTTCTGTGGAACTCTCATGAGCAGCCTAGTTAACCCTGCACTTCCAGGTAGAAACTGTATAACCTTTGGGTATTAAATGTGTGTTTCTGAGTATCTACATGAAGTCATTTCATGTAGTTCATTGCTCTCTATGCAATGTTGCACCGAAAATAAACAGTATTCTTGATCTTCAATAGAACATGATGAAGATGGAGAAACATTGAAGCAAAGGAAAGACCCCGAGGTTGGTACAATGTATATATTATGTTCCTCTAAAAAACTAATCTTATATTTGAATGTTGCTTACATTTAACTCAATTATGTTTGTGTACAGGGAGGTAGAGCCCATCTCGACCGCCTCTCCTTAGTGAGATCATGTATCCAAAAAGCTGTGGGTTTGATGAGGGAACCCGATGGTGTGACATCGCGAGGCATGCAGCGGATGCACATCCTTCTGACTCTTCTGAGAACTGATGAAGTGCAAATCAAAGGTAAACATCAGAACATTTTATTTTTAGGTTATTACTAAAGAGTTGACCAGAATGATTGGGTTTGTAGATCACTTTTGTGATTCATCATGTCTATTAGGCTCAGTCTAAAAACGGAATTGTTTCTGATTGATGTCAACTTTGTATTTAGTTAAAGCCCACTTTCAGGAGGTGATGTTGAGTCGACTGGCAGAGGCTTTGGCACAGAGAGAAGAACTGATGCGATCTCCTAAGGAGTGGGTGAGCAGAGAAGCCCAGAAACGCCAGGCTCTACAGGAGGGTGGAACTTGGAGGTAAAGTTCATTAGCAATATAACTTGTAAAGAAAAGAAAACTGAACAAGGAAAAAGGGATTTGTTTTCGGCATGAATCAAACCACAGCTGTTGAAATGTGGAACATTTTCTTGTTTCTAATAAACGGTTTGATCACGTTCTGCTTTCTTTTGTGTCTTCAACTGACAGACATACCCTGTGGCGCTGTCTGCAGTCCACCGTGACTCCGATCTTGGCGAACATGTTGGAAGTTATGGACAGGTATGCAAATCTGGACTTGCTCTCTGGTGACAGGCTCAGCGAGGGCCTGAGAAAGCTGTGGTTGGACATCCTGGCAGACTCACAGAGTTTGGGTTTAACAACCGTCCAAAACCCAAGGTATTGTGGATCACGTCTTCTGTATAAACCACAGAGTGAATTTAAGCAACACAAGGCTTCATTTTTCTTTGATTATCATATGTTCTAGTGAGTCAGACCAGGAGGTGCTTGTGCATCACTTCTTCCTGTTGGATGGTGAAGAAAAACCCTGTGCTGCCCCGTTCAGCTGGTGCATCAGAATGCACCTTGAAAGTTTGTGGGAGGAATCAGAATTCATGCCAGGTTTGCCTTTATCTTGGTTTTGTATACTATAGAACGTCTCCTATCAACAGTTTGGGTCTATGCCTACTTTCATTCAGTTGATGTCCTTCTCATGCACTGCACCAGTACCTTCACTTTGCCACCATTATAATGTTTGCATGTATAAGCGTGATCTATTTCGAATTGTGTCAAATGTTTTGTTGTGGTTTTATGACGGTTTCTTAGTAAGAGAGGACGGCACAGGGAGGATTGTCCAGTTTGTGAGCTCCTTCACCAACAGCAGGCTGGGCAGTCACTTCCAGAAACTCTCAGAAGAAGAGAGATTGGAGTACGGCCAACACTTTCTACAAGACTTTCTGCTGCTCGCTTTGAAGATCAAGTCTACGGACGAACTGAGGGTATGGACATCTTGAGTCTAACATTTGGACAGACATGTTTTAGGGAACAGCCAGTAATATGCTTCCCTTTTACACAGGTATTCACCAGGGCCATGTTGGGCTGTGTGTCCGAGCTTCAGACGTCTTTGGGTGCTGTCACTGAGCTCTCTCCTGCTTGGATAATGGCTGCTGCCAAACATTTTGCCCTGAGACTGGACACTCTCTGCCACATATTTCTGCTGCAGCCCCAGCTAGCCCACAATGTTCAAAAGCAGGGGGGAAAGAGGGAGCCGCCAGCAATGGTGAGAATACCCTTAAGGAATCTCTAGAACGTGACTCTTGTATTTATTTTTTTAAATAGGAAATTGTTTGGACACATAGGTTACGTACAAGAAAACAGTATTTCACATTCTGTCATTACCTCCAAATCTATTCCGTTTTTAATAAGATACCTCTAAAATAATTCCTTTCACCCTTTGCGTGGTTCCCAACCGTTTTCCTTAAAGGTGGGGTAGGTAAGTTTGAGAAACCGGCTCGAGTGCGCTAGAATTTGAAAATACACAACCGGAGAAAATCTGCCACTTCCTTACAGAGCCCCTCCTCCAACACACACGAACGCGCACATGACCAATGAGGGCACGAGATAAGTGTGTGCCCCGATGGAAGGCTGACAGGCAGGTAGGCCATCCGATTGGTTGTACTTTTTACAGTATTACGGCTTCTACAGATGACATTTTTTTATGGATTTTTTGTCAAAGCACTTCAGATATTCATTGCTATCGGGATGTTAAGACCATTCCATGGAATATAACAAAAAGTGTATCTCGAGCCGGTTTCTGAAACGTACCTACCCCACCTTTAAGGGATCCTATTTAAATTCATTGAGTAAACTGACGATCCGTGACTAAGTGACATAATAATTGATATTATATGTTATATTCAATTCATAACAATACCAGTCATGAACATCTGACACTCGGACAGAGAGTAATAACACCAGGAAGTTTGTTCAAATTAAACAATTTGGATACATTTTGAGCAGTTCATTTTCTTTAAATATTGAAAATATTTAATTCATATTTTAAAGCCTAATTTTCTTTGTGAAATTCAATGTTGGTTTTCTTCTCAATAACGCCTGGCTTTTGTTCCATTAACTATTGGGTTGATTTATTGGCATACTAATGCTCTGTTAATATAACTTGTGTTTAGGTCTTTACCGCGCCACTTTTTAATTAGATTTGTAGTTTCAATCTTAAATAATAATCCAAACTTTAAAACTCACTATGTAATTCAGTTTTCTTCACATAAATGAATTCAATTCTGAGATATAGGCCAACACATATGTGTGATTTAAAACATGTCAACTTGTCATAATCTTTTATTGTATGTCTCTTTCTTCTTGCAGGTGGAGGATATTCTCGCTCTTGGTATGTGTGTCGAACAGACCAAACTGCTGACAGTGACGTCCCAGCAGGAGTGTGAGACCTTCGTGAGCAGGATGAAACTCCTGCAGCCGTGTCTGGACCGAGCGTTCGGTCAGAAGTACAGAACCCTCTGCAGCCCCAGCTGTCTGCACCAACTGGACTCCATCAGGTGAGTGTGGTAAGATAAACAGTGAGGAGAAAAACAAAGTTATTTGACTTTGTATTAATGACCTCATTCGCCCTTTCAGGTCACTGTGGCATGGGATGCTGGTTGTTGCATCTTTCATACAGCACATCATTTTTAAAGTGAATACAAATGACTCAAGATTGAAAGAACTGGCTCTCAAACACTGTAACCTTCACCTGAACGTAAGTAAAATAGCTTTAGGCTGTGAATCATCTTGATATGACTGAAAAACAAATTGAAATGATATGACTGTTGGTGACTTGCGACATTTTAATAAGCAGATAAAAGCATAAACAATTACTTTTGTGAATTAATTTGTTATTTGAAATAGCACCTGCACTTATTTAACCTGAAGGTTAATGTTATTCTGTTTGCAAAGGCAGCCTTTATTTCAAGTGTTGTGGCAAGCCTCAGCTACTAAACACAGTATAAACCCCAACTAAAGCAACTTAGGAACCTAGCAGGAAGAGTAGAAATAAAATAATAACAAGTAGGCCTACCAAAAAGTATATTAAGGGACAAGACCAAAACATATTTGCAATAGTTGAACATTAAAAACAGAAACACTTTTATGTTGTAGTTGTCAGCAGAGTCAGATTGTGGGGAAAAAGAAGACATGTTTAACTTCCTTTTCATATTTCCTACCAGTTGATGCAGGAGTCACCGGATGTAAAGAGTGTGGACACACTGCAGCAGCTGATCCGGATCCTCAACTGTTTCCACGATGAGTGTATGAGCGGGGACCTGAGGTCAGGATCTGCCTTTACAATTTCTATTCTCTGTTTTGGTTTAGTTGAGTTTATATCAATGAGCTTAATGTGACGACATTAGCCTATTATGTAACCACAGCTTCACTGTTCAATTCAACACAATACATACTTTTAATTTGCAATGTACACAATAAGTAACAAAATAATCTTCTTAAAATAAAAATAAAGTTCTTATTTCAGAGTGGTGCCGGAATGTTTTCTAACACACAGACATTAGCAACGTTAGCATTTGACCACTTCCGGTTACTTTGTCTCAAAGCAAACCGTTTTAAAAAAATGTTTTGCTAAGATGCCTGAAATAAGGTTTACTACTCATCACGATAAACATTAGCAGAGGTGCATTGATGTAATTCCTCTTTAGCCTAACGTTAGCTTTTTACTTCTAGTGATAGCATTTAGGCTTCAAATATCATAACAGTGGTACCTATGTGGGAATGATCTTACTGAACAATACTTGTAAGCATTTTAAATGTGTTTGCCAAATATTTTTGCAATAATCCAAATGGAATGGATAAATAAAAATGCATTTTGTCGAGTTAGCCCTTGCGATGCTAACTCCCCGATTGGCTACATGAATACGTCATCACTGCAGCACTCTGTAATGATTTCTCATATGTTCTGCACAGGTTTTGCATTTCTTGCCCAGTTTGCCTGTCGGAGTTCAAAGAGCCGGCCGTCCTGCCCTGTCAGCATGTCTTCTGTTTGGCCTGTCTGCAACGCTGCATTCAGGAACACAGTTACTGTCCTAAATGCAGGGCAGACCTGCTACCTAACTTCAAGCCGGCTGTTTCTCCTGGCGTCAAGTGAGTTCAGAAAAAGCACTCAGAAATGATAGGAAAGGAATCAGAATTGGGGTTATTTGAAATGCATGATTTTATCTTTTAAGGTAATAAAAGAGATAATTATTATGAAATGAAACCCTGTAAAAATATGTATATGAAAATCAATTCTAAATGATAGCCTAAGATTTAGGATGTGGAGAGCAGCTATTGGCTAACACGCTCATCATACCATCTGATTGTAATGATGTCATGTTATAGTTTTTAGAATGTAACAGTTGCACAATTTAGAAAAAACATTTGACATACATTTTGTAATTGTTCTTGTTTTATGATTCGCTATATTAGAGGGAATAATACTCTGTGGAACATCCACATTATCATTGCAAAATGTATTAAAATAATCATGGTGGGATTTACTTTTAAAGATGATCTGTGCCAAACAAGGATGTATATAAAGTCTGTAGAATGCGCTTTGAACACCAATACTTCCCTGAAACACCACCATAATTATTTCAGACTGATATTTTCAAATATTTTGCCTTTCCCACATTTTGTGCTTCCTGCAATTTTGATTGTGCACTAGTCAAATTTTGCAATTTCAGGACATTTTTTAAATAATTGTGTAGCCATATGCCTCAGTCTGAGACACTCATTACTATGGCCACCTGATTCTATTGTCTGACAAATCTATCAGCTGTCAGCACCTTTTTTATTTCCCTGGTTCAGGGCAGCACTTGCACGGCAGGCAGCGATCAGGGACTGCTGTAACTCCTTCTTCCTGGAGGTGGTGTCCAGGTTCTGCCTGTCAGAGGGACAGACGCCCGGGGAGGGGGTGGTGGAGCTGCTCTTCTCCTTACTGGTCTCCGCCAGCGGTCAGTGAGACAATAAGTCAATGATAATAATAACCAGATAACTGAAGATGCTGTGCTAACGAGGCATTTACTCCTCGTTGTGCTGCAGGAGACGTGTACCGGACCAGAGAGCTCACTCCCTTCCTGGAGTGTGTGGACAACAGTCCAGTGGTGCGCTCTGTGCTGCCCAAACTGCTGCTGCAGTACAGGTGAGGGCATGGACTCAATCAAACGCAGTTACACAGCAAGTACAATATAGTGTCTATACATGTATATGAAAAGTATTTCATTTTTTTGATGTATTAAAACATTTGTCTGTTTCCGTAATTGAATCTCATTTATAACGCCAAAATCGACGATACCAATGGAAATGAAAATCTCCCAAATTCCAGCCTGTTGGGTGATGGGTCATATGTATACTAGGGTTAAGTTTAAAAACTATCTTTACTATCTTGGTAGAGTGATTAGTGAGAAATAGAGCCTGATTTAAAACATAGATGCATTATAATGTAAACAAAAAACACAATGTTGCTATATATTTTTTTTTTTCTTTGTTGTTGTTGTTGTTGTTGTTGTTGTTGTTGTAATGCATTATTATAGAAGATTCTTATGAGTGTAATGTGGATGTTGTTACATTCCCTTCTAAATCTAGGGGTACAAAGGGAAGTAACAACACACAAAACATCTGCTTTCGCTTCCAAGCTGCACAGTCCGCTATCAATGACCGGGTTATGACAAAAGAAACAAGGCTTTTCTGGCTTGGGGCCTGAAACTGGAAAACTGGCACGGGGAACGTACGTGTCACAAGCTCTATGGTAAAAGTCTCGCTGAGGGGAATCACGCTCTTGATGAGGGGGCTCACGCTGGGAAAAAACACTTTTATGTGTAAGTGCAAACTCATCTGCTCGAGTGGCAGCCTGCTGACGGGTAGACACTTTTCGCTCATTTAAATGAACTACAGTACGCTCAGGTACACAGTTTTTAAATTCCTCCAGCATCATTAGTTCACACATTTAGGTAATGTCATCAGCATTACAAGCTCTACACCACCTGTCAAAGAGGATTTCTTCTCCCTCGCGAAGTCCACATACGTCTGGCCAGACGTTTTCTTCAGGCCGCGGAAACGCTGCCTGTCGGCCTCAGGCACCAGCTCATCTGCCCTTAGAACAGCACCTTTCACTTGTCATACACCATAGAATCCTCGACAGAAAGAGCAGAGCACGCCTCCTGAGCCTTGCCGACTGGCTTGCACTGTACACGTACGGCCCACACGTCTTCTGGCCAGCGCAGAGCAGCAGCAATGCAAAGAAAATCTCCACTTCTGACTCACGAAAGACAGGGACCAGCTGAATGTTGCTACCAACATCAAAAGCAGCAGCAGAACCTGACCCGAAGAGGTACCAACCGAACCCGTCTGCAGCTCTAGCTGACGCATCCTGAAAGCTGTGTCTGCATCCAGCTTCCTGATCTCCAGCTCCCCCTGAGCTGAAACTCTCGCTCTCGCTCCTCCTTCTCCCACTGAAGACGAGCGAACCTCACTTTCAGCCTGGCATCTCATTTAGAACCAGTCTGAGAGGACTCACTCCACACAAGGGAGGCCATACTAAACACACCAACTAATGTTCAACACTCACACTTAAATCACCTCACTCAACAGGCAACATATCTGAGGCTACATAAACTTCGACTCTTTCTAATAACAAGCTTCCCCAGATCCTGCCTACCACACTCACCTACCTCTCTTCTGGAGCGTGCCGGGCTCGAGGCGACTTTAAAGGCCAACATCAGCGGCCGAAACCCTGAAACGCCTGCCCCCAACAGGGAGCAGGCCACCACCGGGCGGTGGTGGCGAAGTCGATAGGGACTTGGCTTGGGAACGGGAAGGTCACCAGTTCAAGTCCCGGCAAGACCAAGTGCTACCGAGGTGTCCCTGAGCAAGGCACCGTTCCCCACATTGCTCCCCGGGCGCCGTTCAAAATGGCAGCACACTGCTCCTAACACTAGGATGGGTCAAATGCAGAGAAATAATTTCCCCATGAGGGATTAATAAAAGTTCATCTTCTCAAATCCCCACCCAGGGTTACCCCGAAAATAAAAAAATGAGTGCCCGAAGGAAAGACTGATTCAGCCCAGCGAGACACTCCCCTGTCTGAACTGAGGAAGGCAATGCCACCAAACACAATAACACTAAACCACAAACAAATACTCACTCTTTTTCTGAGAGATTGGACGAGCCCCCATGTCACGTTCCCTTCTGAATCTAGGGGCACAAAGGGAAGTAACAACACACAACATAACCGGCCGAGAGAAAAAGGAGAGGAAGCTGAAGGCTGAAGCCACAAAGTGAGGTTTTAATTAATAAAAAAGTAAAGAGGCTCACCAGCCAAATTGCAAAACAAACTTAACTAAGGACAACTTTCTTTCAAAAGAAAGTGACGAATATAAAATACACAAAGACACACATCTCCTATCAATTCGCAGAACACAGGTTCAACTAGGCCTCACACAGAGACACTACACTACAGAGACACTACACTACAGGGACACTACACTACACTACAGGGACACTACACTACAGAGACACTACACTACAGGGACACTACACTACACTACAGGGACACTACACTACAGAGACACTACACTACAGAGACACTACACTACAGGGACACTACACTACACTACAGGGACACTACACTACAGAGACACTACACTACAGAGACACTACACTACACTACAGGGACACTACACTACACTACAGGGACACTACACTACAGAGACACTACACTACAGAGACACTACACTACACTACAGGGACACTACACTACAGGGACACTACACTACAGAGACACTACACTACAGGGACACTACACTACACTACAGGGACACTACACTACAGGGACACTACACTACAGAGACACTACACTACAGAGACACTACACTACACTACAGGGACACTACACTACACTACAGGGACACTACACTACAGGGACACTACAGAGACACTACACTACAGGGACACTACACTACACTACAGGGACACTACACTACAGAGACACTACACTACAGAGACACTACACTACACTACAGAGACACTACACTACAGAGACACTACACTACAGAGACACTACACTACAGAGACACTACACTACAGAGACACGACACTACACTACACTACAGGGACACTACACTACAGAGACACTACACTACAGGGACACTACACTACAGGGACACTACACTACACTACACTACACTACAGGGACACTACACTACAGGGACACTACACTACAGGGACACTACACTACAGAGTCACTACACTACACTACAGGGACACTACACTACAGGGACACTACACTACAGAGACACTACACTACACTACAGGGACACTACACTACAGGGACACTACACTACAGAGACACTACACTACAGAGACACTACACTACACTACAGAGACACTACACTACAGGGACACTACACTACACTACAGAGACACTACACTACACTACAGGGACACTACACTACAGGGACACTACACTACAGAGACACTACACTACAGAGACACTACACTACACTACAGGGACACTACACTACAGGGACACTACACTACAGAGACACTACACTACACTACAGGGACACTACACTACAGGGACACTACACTACAGAGACACTACACTACAGAGACACTACACTACAGGGACACTACACTACACTACAGAGACACTACACTACAGAGACACTACACTACACTACAGGGACACTACACTACAGGGACACTACACTACAGGGACACTACACTACAGAGACACTACACTACACTACAGGGACACTACACTACAGAGACACTACACTACAGCACGTAACACAGGCTGCACACAGCAGCCAGAGGAGAAAGGGAGAACGACTGCAGCCTTCCTCAGGTCCTTTATGGAGGCGCTGATTGGGGATTGGGAGCACCTGGGGAGAGGCTGCACCTGGAGATAAACAGAGGGAGAGAGAGAGACACCCACACACAAGCACACACACACAAGCACCAACTGCGGCACGTAACAATGTTCACAAAAATAGGTTGTCCTGTTTGTGATGCAAAAACATCAGGACTCTAGTTTTTTTAATTTAAAATGTTGAAGATTCTCGTAGTCAGAGATGATCTGAGCCTCACACTTAACACAAAGTGTCATTAACACACAGCCACATGAAGCTGTTACAAGTTTGACTTTTTGGAACTTTCCTCAAGTATAAGTGCCCCAAATGTGTTCTTACTGTATCTCCAATAACCCGTGGTGTGTTCCTCAGTTTCCATCAGGTGAAGGCTCACATTCAGACCTACCTGAAGAACCTGGAGGAGAACCTCCTGAACAGAGAAGACCGGACTGAACTCTACCTGCTGTTTGTCAACTGCTTCCAGGTAAAACACTTAAAGTCTTTCATTGTCTTTTACTTTGTGACTTGTTTTTACCATGGATCTTCTGCAAAGCATTCATTAATACACAACCAGATACTATCACTTTTTGTTGAAAATGTTTTCTTTTCTTCTCAGGACTCTCTGCTGTGCTCAGAAGCCAGAGAAGTGGAGCAGAGTGCAGAACAACAAAGACAGGCAGAGATCAGATTCCTGAGCAGCTTTGCCAAGAAGCAGACTCCGGGCCGACAGCAGGACCCCGCAGAGTTCCTGCTCAACACGGCCCGGCTGAGGGTCAACCTGAGCACTGCTGCAGAGCTGCTAAAAGCTGTCGCAGCTCAAGGTCTGTCATGCTCAACTTTGTTTGGATACAATCACTGCAATGTTTCTATTTAGAGGAGTACAACATTACAAAAGGCCTTTGTCCACATATCACATTTCCTGGCAGAGAACCCTCCCATTGCTTTTTTTGTGTTTCTATGGAAACAATATCTCAACAATGTATCACCACTTTTATAAAACAGACTAGCTTGCTCCCTTGGATTTTATTATCTGTTTATGACACTTTACATTTGTTTGACATTGTTTTTTCACCATTACAACCAACCGGAAGATTCTTGCTCTCACACTTTGTATAAATGAGCTTTTTCCCGCTCAATCTGACAGCTGTAGAATGATGAGAAAGATTAATGTACGGAGGTTAAAGTAAACACTCACTGGTGGCAACATCCAGTCAGCCTGGCCGATCTGCTCCAACAACTGGGCTTCCTCGGTCTTTGTTGAAAGACATGGCCAAAAACAAGCTTCTCCTCCCATTTTCTACAGTGAAGCCACTCGTGCTTTCTGAAAAGTAGAAATGTTTTCAACTGACAGCGCTTGGAGCAGACCTATCCAAAATTGCAAAGCGCTCAGAAAAAACTGTGCTCTGTGGACACAGGCCTTAAGATTTTGTATGTAACAAGTTTTGATGTTCTTTTGTGAAATGCACTGCAGGCAGACCAAAGGACAAGGAGGCCCAGTTCCTGCAGCAGGTGAAGGCAGTGTGTGAGGATGGAGGGAATGACTGGCACAGGGTGTACCTGCTCCGGGCCCTGAACAAATGCTCAGGTATGGACAGCATACTGTCGCTGCTGAACATCCCGGCCTGGAGGTGGCTCTTCCCTGCAGACCTCCTCCGACTTCAGGTAAAGATATCTTATAGAACACATATCTGGTAAAGGGGCCCGAAAACTATTTTGATAATCTCTATAACTATAATATTTGTTCGTACTTTTAAGAAAACATTGATATGAACAGCTTTTATTTGAGCATTTTTTTTTCTAACAAGGGCAGTTATTTTCTGTAGAAATGCAATTAAAGACACAACAATTATTTGGTTTGGACGATAAAATGTCTGAATTATTATACATTTCGAACGCCAACATCACATCAGTGATAACACAAAATCAAAAGGTGGAGCCTGAAGATTTTTCAAACATTAACAAGAAAAATATATAGCAGTTTACTTATTATTAACTTGTCCATCATCTTATTTATGTACTTATAACTTCAGCTTTACTCATTGTATCAGTTAATGCAGTGGTTCTCAATTTATTTCTGTCAGGCCCCCCCTTTGGAGAAAAAAAAAAGTCGGGCCCCCCCAACACAAAAAGTCAGGCTTAGTGGCGGTGCCAGAGATTCCTTTTGGGGGTGTTGTGGGGTAGCTTGACGTTTCATAGAGGGTGCTCAAACATTTAGGGTTTCCCATTAATGTACCGGTCGCTACAGTTGCATTTTCTACTGCAACACTCCACACACAAATACACAATGTACCCGCGACTGTTACAATGAAGGCTCGATAATCAGCTCACGGCATATAGGTGTAAGCAGGGGTCAAGTGCTATTTTTATAGGTGGTGTGTGGACCCCACATAGGGGGGTCCGGAGGCATGCTCCCCCGGGAAGATTTATTTTTAAATTTTGAAGTTAAATGCATCAATCTGGTGCACTTTGAGAGCACAATAAAGAGATGGATACATCTCTCAACACCCATTTGAAACAGAACTGCAAACAGATTTACTTTTTCTTTATGGATATTTTACAAATCACCCTTTTAAACTTTATTCTTGTTGTACTGTCATATAGTATTTCATAGCTGTTTTTCATTTATAACTATAATGATCATATAAATGTGTACCTCGGAAATAATTGTTTACATTAATGGTGACCAAAACGTTTGAGACCCACTGAGATAACACTGAGAGTCCTTTAGCTCACTGAGCCTCTCAGTCTGACAGGAGAGGACACTCCTCCACCTTGTTGTTGAAAAACTCCTTATATCCGTTAGCGTAGCTCGCTAGCACCAGAAGCTAACAACAACGATACAACTCTCTCTCTCTCGCGCACACAAAATGGCTCGTTCCACACACAGAGCCGAGCTTTAATGAAACACAGAGAGCCAGACGTAATAGTACTGTACTGTTTCATATTATTTTCGAATCAATAATTTTTCAAATTATGATTTTTTGTTGTTGTTGTTGTTGTAATATTTAAAAAAAATAAAATGTATATAACCATTTTTCCTCCTGGTCTCTCGCGCCCCCCCTGGCATGCCTCTGCGCCCCCCACTTTGAGAACCACTGAGTTAATGTATACCAAGTTTTATTGAGAACCGAGTACTAAATACGTAATGTCACCATTGCATGGAACTAAATTGCTCTGTTTCCTAGTATGACCTTTTCCCTTGTGTTATAAAAATGTGATCCATAAGCTCGAACTGTTTACTGTGTAAAGAGGAGTGTTGACATAAAGAAAAAAACACTAAAATATGATGTTTTCTCACAGAAGGTAACGCCATCTAACATGGACACGTTCCTGTGCTGCGGAGCGGCTTACGGAGCCGTGAGAGAAGCTGTGGGCCATGTGCTGCTGGAAAACAAGTCCGACAGCTTCATGACACAAATAAATGTGAGATGAGTTCACAGCTGATAGTTCAAATGTTTAGTTCAGTGTGTTTATGAGCAATGGGCCTGCTTCAGTGCAGTCTGCAGTCTGTCATTTCCCCTAAAAACCAGTAGAGGGCAGAGACAAGTCTTTCTTTTAACCAGGCACTTTGTAAACATTTAATAAATATAACTTTAGTGTTGTTTTACACATATATGTGAAACTCATCATTTACAGTGTGTGCCAACATTAAAGTTGATATTATTATGTTTTTACATTCAATTAGCTTGATTTTGTTTTTATTTCAATCATTTAGTATTTTGTAACTATTTGGTCAATGTTTATGCTTTTAAATATACAACTAGAAAAATAAGCTACCTAATGCAATTTGTAACTGTTCTGGCTCCTATTAGGACTAACTACCGCTATGTTTTCAATCCTTATCTGTTTAGACACTAGCCTCAAATTATACATGCCTAAAGTGGTCAAAACTAAATAAATAACTGTTATTTATAATTACAACTACATTGTAGTGTGTCATAAACTATTACATGTTGCATATAAATACCTGATGTAGATTAAACTAAATGATTACTGTTTGTGTGTAAATTACTGTCTATGTATTTGTGTAATTCCCATATTGACCAGTAAATGATGAGGGTAATAACATGGTGCTTAAAACCCTTCAGAAACCCAGTTAAATGACTGTTTGATTTGTTGTCACTGTTTTAATAACTGTTGTTGTTGTGTTTTGTAGAAGCTGAGAGGTCCTCAGATAGGCCTGCTGGCCTTGGCCTTGTACAGACAGGTCACCTGCCGCTACAAATGCCCTGACGCCCGTATGCTTCCCTCCCCACAGGTCACTATACGTCCTATCTAATGTCAATTGTGTCTATAATATATCTGCTTTGTAACAAGTCGCTCAAATGAACTTACAGGAGTTGGCGGGACTGGAAGCTCTCCTGAAAAACGTCAAGTCAAAGGAGTTGAGGGAGTTCTGCACTGCGCTCCTGTCCAATCACATCGGTGGACCGGGCTCAGGTCTTCGCATCAGCAGTAATGTTTCTGCTCAGAGACAAAACCTCCTGGAGCTGCTGGTCCACTTGGACTCTGTGATGCTCAGTGGAAATATTCTACTGCTTCCTCTTCATCAGATAGCCTCCCAGCCTCACAATGTCACAGTAAGACGTTTCTAGATATGTGAAAGGCCCAATAGGCCCCAAAATGTATAACTTCTTGTCTGGAAGAAAATAAGTGATGATGTCATAGTTATATCACCACATTTTGGAGACTTTGCAGAAAATAGTTGCATCACAAACACGAGGTGTGGAGATCAGAAGACGTGGTTGTTATCCAGACAGAGATACATTAACAAAAATAGGAACCAATATTGCAATATTGGAAATGTTAAATCTTTAGTTTTTTGAATAGCCCTATACTAGGGACTAGGGTAAGGGTTAAAAGGTCAAATATGTACTTTTATAATATAAAAATAACTTGTTCTGTAGTTACACTATTCCAAATGTTTCCAAACTTTTTTCAAACCAAATGAAATCTGTAGTGAAGGTAGAGTTATTGTTTTTATTGAGACACCCCTAGTGGCACATTACATACTTACAAACTTCCAACTTTATCGGTGTGCAAAACTACACTTCTCCATATGATTTTTATATCAAAAAGACGCTGAACACCATAATTAGTTTACATTTAACAAAAATGATCTTGAATACAAGCACAGATCAAAAAAACATTCCGGAAGATTTCAGTTGATAAGCTGTTGCTTTTGCTAAATCACATTTTCTTAAGAAAGTTTTGTATGAACTATGATGCATTTCCAGATATCACTGAAAAGAATGCACTTTTATTATAATGCACCTTCCCCATACTCCAAACTATTTGCACATTAACGCAACTTACTTTTTCCTCTAAGAACTCCTTTCTGCCAACCATGCCCGAAGATAATGCGAGTGAAATCCTACAGTTGATGACTCGGGGACAGAGATCACAAATCTACTGTAAGTATTTTACATTATAATACTTTTTTTTTTTTTTTATTATAAATTATTTGAATTGTCATAGAGGATATATTTATAATTTATTTTACATCATTCACAGCTTGTGCCAATGGGCATCCATGTGTTGTGACCGAGGTATGAGCTGTTTTTGAATCCCTCTTGTCGAACATTCTTTAAGAATACAGAATTCAATAAATAATACATGTTATGCTTCTCTATTATCTAAGTGTGGCAGACCAGTGGTTATAGCAACATGTCCCACGTGTGGAGTCCTAGTTGGTGGGAGTCACCACAACCCAGTGACTGGATTTACTGCAACGCAAAGGTATTATTCTCTACAACCTTTGTCACAGTATTATTTGTTAATTATTTGTGTTTTATTTAGGGGTCCCTCAATATTTAAAAAAAATTGTATTGATTTATTACTGACAATATTCTTATGATAATATTCTAAACAATTTCTTTTTCTTTCTGTTCTTTATTTATCTCTCAGTTTACCTGGTTGTCTTTTCACTATTTGATGCTTTTGTAACAGTCTCTCTCTTCTACTGGAGCTGACAGGTGCAAACACGCTACAACGGCCCACATGTCCAATTAGGAGAGACGTGATGCAGCTTAAGAAACGATGCAAATATAAAACATAAATTAAGGGCAGCATTTTCTAAAAGCGCCCGGCAGTGGCTCAGTCAGTAGGGGCTTGGACTGTAAGCTGTAGGGTCGCCGGTTCAAGTCCCGAACAGACCTAAATATGTAGTGGCCCTTGACTGGACAAGCTTTAAGTAAATGCTGCATTTGTCAAGTCAAGTCCAGTTGGTGAAGATTCTTAATTTGCATGTGTTTTGGCATATTTTTGTTTTAAAAAATGCAGCGTGTTTTATCCAAATGGAAATGTTTTGGCCGTTGTAGCGTTTTTTGCACTTGTCGGATACATAGATATTAAAAAATAACATTTTCAGGATTCATTTTGGCCACACTGATTGTGTGATGTAAATCTGCTAGTGTGACAGTCCTAGATTGATTGAACTAATGCTCCTCTCTTCTGTATAAAGCGTCACAGATCAAACTCGGACAGGACACATATTAGGAAGGGCTCACCAAAGGTCTGAAGCCCCCGAGAGACAGATGACCAGCACTCAGTCCTGCGTCCTGCGGCTGCTCACACACCTCGCCATGCTTCAGGGCTCCATCAAAAACAACCGAGTGAGACTTCAGTTCAATTTGCACAACATGTTGAATATCAGGGGTGTTAAATAAATGGCACGGTATAATAATACTCCTGTGGGTTTAATGTGGTGATTGAAGGGAGTTGGTGACATGATCCACCCCAGGCCCTTTGATGTTTCCAACTTCCTGTGGGAGCACCTTGAGAAGGACTTGGATGTGTTGGGGCAGACTCTGGATCAGAACATGGACAACACAGTTGTCACAGTTCATCTGATTCTCAATACCTGCACAGGATTCACTACAGGTGGCTTTACGACTATTTTCAACGTGTTGCTCTTTAAAAAAACAAACATGTAATCTTACTTTGCTATAATCTGCCCACAGGTTCCCGTGGAGCAACACAGGACCTGTCCTCCAAACAAGGACGGCAACAGTGGGAGAAGTTTGTCTGTGGTTCTGCCATCAAGCCCGTTCTTCAAGTAAGAAATACATGTTATTTTAAACCAGTGCATTGAGCCGTTACAAGGCTGTAACTGGAATCTATCCCCAGGAATAGGTTTTGTTTTCCACGGGACATTTGGGTGTCAAATACTTCATTTCCTAGAATCTGGCAAAAGAACAAATAATGAACCGATTTATTTAGGGAATGGAAAACAGAACATTCAAATGATTACAAATATATACATATACTGGCACAGTTATATTATAGTTATATTATTTCAGGAAAAATATTATTTTATGATCAAAAAGGTTGTAATAATACGATTACAAAAGCTGTAATTTAATCATAATAAAGCCATATTATTTCAGGAAGAAGGTTGTAATATTAAGATTATAAAAACACTAATTTAATGAAAATAAAGTACTATTATTTGAGAAAAAAGCTTGTAATATAAGTTAACAAACCTCCAATTTAGTGAAAAATAATTCTTACTATGAACTTTTAAAGTATTTGTATGAATTTATTATTTCATAAATTGGTGGAAATGTGGCCTTAAATAAAAAATGTGATCAATCAATAAATCTTTAAAGAGGAATAAAAGAAACACACAAAGATGTCGATTGCCACATGGTGATAACACGACGCTACTTCCACCCGTCTGTTTTCAGGATTTGAAGAAGAACCTGTCCAAAGCTCAGGACAGAATCGGTGCTGATGACGGTCTCGCTGGAAGCCCCCTGAGGATTCTCCTCTTCAAGGACCCCGGCTCCATGCTGACCCTCCCCTCCGACTGCCCGACACACCGCTCCTCCTTCTGGACTCTTCCACAGACGCTGACAGTGAAGCGCTTCTCTCAGCTGGTGGAGGAGGCACATGCACGCAGCCCCCTCCCCCTGCTGAGCCTCTTCATCACCAAGGTACCCCTCATCTTCACGGGCATGTGACATATGGGCCAAAGACTGGGGGCACAGTGGACTCTAATTAAGATGATGTTTTCTTTTAAAGGACAATTAAGTTGATTCATGAGAATAACGTAACAATGTTAAGAAAAAAAGGTTGTAATATTATGACAGTAACGCTGTGATTTAATCTTGACATGCTATTAATTTATTCTCGTTATTTTAATTTTAATTTAAGAAAATAATTTCTTCCCCAAAATGTCTTGGATGTGAGAAGCCCAACCAACAAGAGCTTTACATTTCAGGGTAATGAGAGAAGACGACCAGACCGTAGCTGTGTAATATCATTCAAACATATTTTTACTTTTTCAATATCATTTGCTTTATCATTTTAACTCTTCTATTTTAGTTTTCTCTTGTTACTCTAAGATGTAAAGCTGTTGTTGTTAAGCTCTCTCATGTCCATGATTTGTCCTTTTGTGATGTTACTTTAATAATAATAATAATAATAATTCCTTACATTTATTATAGCGCTTTTTCAATGACTCAAAGCGCTATTATACACTGTGACTTTACAGTGATTGTAACCAACGCAGCATCACTGAATGTTATCATATGCTATATGTTACGAGTGTTATATTACTTTGCCTGTGTTTGCCCCAGATACCCTGCGTGAGGCAGTTACATCACCTGCCTGAGCTGGCTGCTCTACAGTCCGACCTGTTGAGGGTGTTCCCTCTCACATCAGACTCCACAGATAAGACTATTGCACAGATGTTACAGCAGATACCAGCAGGTATGTCAACATTTCACTTTTAATTCAACATACCCCACTCCTGACAACACACACACACACGCACACACACGCACACACACACACACACACACACACTGAGCCTTCTCACTGTCCTCATTAGGATACCAGAAGAAGATGCTGACTGAGAGAGTGAAGAAATTCATGAAGGTGTGGAACTGCCTCGGAGCAGAGGTGGCCAACTGTAAGCATGTCTCCATTTACATTTCACTCTGATGTGTGCATGTACAGTTCTAAAGGTGTAACTATTTCTGTGTGGCTGCATCTGTTAAGAGGGAGTTTCTCTCCACACACACTCAAATATTAACATTTACATTTGCATATTAAGGCCCCTTTAAAGATACTTCAATACAAGTATAGTTTTAAAATGATTTAAAAGAGGACTCAATTAAACATTGTACATTTGTGAAAGTTTATGTCTTTAATATTCCTCATAAGGCAAAGTTAAGTTTTCAATTCAATGCCAGCTTTGTGATCAATATTAGAATGTAGGAAGGGACCCAATGTGACATGTCTAGATATTACTGTTGATAGAATAACATGTGGTCAAGACTTTTTAAAAAACGTGTTATTTGAAATTCATTGTTGGGTTTATTATTTGTAAGTAAGAGTGCTTAGGGCAGCAGTGTTTAATATAAGCAGTCTTCAATGTTGGTATCATAATATCTTGTGAAATGTGAAATAATAATAACATATTCTAATTATATAATGTAACAATTCTGTCAATTTGTTTAATGTTAACGTACAAAATCTAATACAATTGTGAAATAAAAATACAATTGAACCAAATGAAAACGTGTGTTCACAACTCTAATGATTATGTATGCCTTGTGTTTCCTCTGTTCACTCTTTCACTTTCTCCCACGCCTGTGTGTTTGCAGCAGCCAAGCTGGATGTGCACTTGTGTCAGGAGGAGGTGACAACCGAGAGCTCTGGGGAGTTTCTGACGCCGTGCCGACATGGACGGGGCTCTTGTCTCCGAACTCTGGTGGACTTCCTGTCGGAGGCTCACAACAGCCTGGTGAGAGCCAGCCGCACAGAGGACAGGTCGGTACCCCGGCTTCCGAATGTAGCGCAGTAGAAGTACAAAGTAGCATGAAAAGAAAATACTCCGCTATAATAAATACATTTTCTCACCTGTACCTGTCACAACATGTCAACTCGACTGAGCCGTGTGGTCTTAAGCTAACAGTTATTCAGCTGATCAAGGACATCCTCCTGTTTTATGTCCCCACAGTGAACACAGTGTTCCTTTAGAGAGCATATCAGAAACCCAGCTGGCCATGTGCAGCCCGGAGAGAGAGCTGCTACCTCTGGTTTTATCCCACTACCACTACACCTTGAAGAAAGGTGGGGAGACCGACAGCAACTACAACCTGCCGGGCATCCAAACCCAGCTGGCCCGCCGCTTCCTGGCGGGAAAACCACTTATCCAAGCGGTAAAATCAAGCTGCTTTACTCTGAAATGCTTTTAGACTCTAAAATGTGTTATTTGTATGTGTTTGAGTTACCCCACCTATTTCAAACCAATGTTAAGAAAAATGATGTTTTAGGAACATTTAGTACTAGGGGTTATTTTATTAGTGTTAGGAGTTTTTTAGCTTGTAATCTTTCTGGATGATACAGAATCTCTCCAATGTAAGCTGTGCTAGTAATATATATTGTAAAAACGTGCTTTTTTCGTGTCTGTCTTTTCCGATTCTTAAGATTCAGCTTATTAGGGTGTCCCATTTCACATACTGCATCTCCATATCTCCTATTGATTGTATATACATGGAAGAATACCAGACATTCTGCTTACCAGCGCTCTTGTCCTCTTTGATCAACACCAGGACACCTCGAGGTACTTAAACAGACAGCTGCAGGACTTCTCTGTGATTCTATCCGAGGTCAGAGGCAAGATTCGCCAGGTAAGACCATTTCACACTCTTTTGAAAAAGGAACATTTCACGGTACCAACGTCTTCATCTGGAACTGACTAATGCCAGCCGAAGAATGTTCACAGGAGTTTTCCTGCAGGATTTTGTGAGGCCACTTTGTAGGAGGTCAAATTCCTTCCCTCTCACTTTCCCCCGTCTGTACCACAGCAACCGCTGAAGGGTTCGGTGAGCAGCGCCATGAAGACGGTGCTGCGCTCGTACACAGATGTGTGTGATGCCGTGAACGTGGTGGAGATTGGCCTTCGCTTTCTTGGCAAGGCAGGCGGGGATCCACAGGGTCAACTCCTGACCTACCTCACTGATTCACTGCAGATGGAGAAGCAGATTTCCAGCACTGTAGCCAAGGTAGAAACCTCCAGACACACCGATATGTACAACACAGTTAATGTTGTGTCTTCTGAGGCCGAATACATATACAAGCTGACCGTATCTATTCTGGATCACTTTAAAGGGGCCCTATTATGCACAGGTTAATATTTATAATGTATGCCTACTGTATATACTGTGACATGTCTCCATGCTTTAATGTTCAACAAGCTCTTTATTTTTCTCGTACTGCCTGTGCTGCAGCTCCTCTTTTCACCCTCTGTCTGAAACCAGAGCCCAGTCTGCTCTGATTGGTTAGCTGGCCGGCTCTGTTGTGATTGATCAACCACTTAGAAATGTCCCGCCTCTAAAATATCACAGACAATGTGTTGGAGCGCTAGCCAATAGAAGCACAAGTGTTACATAACGATCTCACTACATTATGAAAATGTTGATTTTTCTCGAGTCAAAACCAATATCATACATTTTCCGAATCCTTTCAACAGAATGGGATGTGATCATGTTGACATTTTGTATGCAATGTACCTAAACAACAACTGTTAATTGTTATACACCTTTCTTATTTTGAAACGTATGTGTGGTATTAGGTACATAAAAATATCCATCATGCTATACTTTAACTTAAAAGTACATGTGAATACATTGGATTATTGTTGTGTTGTACTACAATGCAGATTCTGAAATTCAATCTCCATGTAATATGCATTATCATGCAAAGATAATGTTACTCCTGCTGGGTTACACAAGTGAAGCAAGTTGAACCAGTTTGCCACACACATGTATTGGTTCAAATAGCTGTGGCAGAAACCAAACACAACAAGAGCCATAAATACAGTAGTTATAACTTGGCATGGTGTTTTGACATTTTTCATAATTGTCATAATGTTATGTATTGTTTTATAGGCTCTTGGAGAGAGCAAACTGGAACACAGCATATCCACCTGGCAGATCCTGACTTCTTGGAAGTCTGAGCTAATGCTAAGCAGCAAGCAAGTAAGTATAACACAAATACATTACTTATTAGGATTTGGCAGAAGAAATTGAATTATAACATACAATAGTTGAATTTGCAGTCACAACACTCAACATTTGCAATCGCTTTTAAGACTTTAAGACTTAAAAATGCAACATCCATGAAAGAAACTCATGGATTGCCCACGGTATTTCTCTTTGAGGCTTCATTCTCACTCGTGACCCCGCTGGCTGCCGGCGACTGACCCCAAACACCATGCAGTTAAATGTCCTGGGCTGTAATCCATTAAAAGTGTGCTGTCTGACACGGCAGGCGCCCACAGTTTGACCCCAATAAAAACTGAATTTGATGAATTCTGATTCCACTGAAGTATTTAAAAAAAGTGTATTACACCCAATTGCCGATCATGTTTCAGGACCCGTTTCAGAAGCTACCCACAAAGTTCCAGAGGGAGCTCTCTGAGGACGAGAGGAAGGCGCTGAAGGTTTTCCTTGCTGCCACAGATGTTGAAACATTCTGTTTGGAGCTGCATGAAATGCTGCTTCTGAAGATCAACCACGACGTGCCTGCCGAGGGTTACCAAGCCCATTGGGGGTAAGCAAACAACCATTTGCATTCACAGTGAAAACAACCATTTCACCATGTGTGAGGTTGGAAGGTGACACACCAGATGGTAAAACAATCCCACAACATTAGCATGTTTGGCTTTTCTTCCCTATTCTAACCAAAAGGTGTATTTAAGAATGTTCTTTACGCTCCTGAATACCAGAAGTGTGCATATTGTCAGTTCAAAGATTACCACCCTAAAGTCCATTGATTTCAGACCGTTTGAATCAGAGTAGAGTGTGGTGGTCTCGCCCAGGGGCCGTCTCCTGGTATTGAAGCCTTTTGACTTCCAGGATGAGAGCGGGACCCCGGCCTCCAGGCAGCCATCTGTCAGGGGAAAGCAGCTTAAGTCGTATCCCCTCGGCCGCAGGTCATTTCTATTGAAGCAGCATCTGGGCAGGGAAGTGAATGGGCCTGCTCATGGTGAAAACAATGGATGCAGTGCTAACAGTTGTTCTGTGTGTGTCCTCCCACCCTCCCTGCTGTCTTCAGCGTCAGGTCCACCTTAGAGAACCATTTGGAGAAGAAAGGCCTTTCAGATCTGCTGGAGCTCGAGTCTTTATCAGAGGACACCACTCTGGGACAAGGGGCTGACGTGTGGAGGGCTGCTGTGGAGTTCAAATTAAGAAGATAAATTATGATTACAGTCTTATTTCTGATCTTTTTCTTATATTGCCATTTATTTGTGTTGTTATTGTTATATCATTAATGCAATATCTGCATTAGGATTGAATGTCTATGATAATGACAGGGCATGTTCTGATGAGTCTAAATATATCTGTATATTTTGAGATGTCTGAAAGTGACAGGATAGTGCAGTATATGTATTTAAAGCAGGCCTATTTTCATATGAATTATGTTATGTAAAGTGTGTTAATAACAAATCAGGGAACAATACTTAAGTTGATTATAAATTAATCAGAATTTAGTTTTCGGTGAAACCATTTTCCAACGTTGAATAATTACTTTTCTTTTTTGTTAAATTGTTGGCATTTTATTTTTCCTATTTTTCTTATAATAAAGACATCTTACATTTTCGAAGCTGTTAAAATTGAGTCCATTTTATAAGACAGGCTCCTGATTTATCCCTCTAAAGACAACTTACAAGTACATAACTTTAAGTAAAGTATAAATAGATAAAACAAATGGGGAAACATTTGAAACACTTAAGTTTAACGGTGTAAAGATCAGGTAAAGAATTGGATATCGTATCACATTACATGCTTTATTGTTTGACTTTAAGAGGTTGAAGAATGTTGAGATGAAACAGTGTATTATTGAACTCATTGCATAAACAAAATAAAACTTGTACATTTTACACTTGGTGGTATTTTTTTTTGTCATTTATATTAATATGAATAACTGTTTACACATGAACAGAAACACATTCCTTCTAAGCAAGACAAAACTCTAGTAAATATTTTCAGTAACAATTACCACATAGGTTTGTTCTCTACTCATTTGGGCAATGCCTGAATAAATGGACAACCGCTTCTGGACATCCATAAAATCAGTTTTCCATCACACCTCCCTTTGCAAAGTCAACCAAACCGTTGTTCCATCCACGCCCCTAGGAATCCAACTCAGTAGACCGACAGCTCCGTCCAGCCAATCAGATGACAGAACCAAGAGACAATGATCTCCCTTAACCAATCACAGACATCCAGAGGCGGCAATTACGTGTGTTGTTACCACAGAGATGATGTTACGCGTTATTTGGTTCCCAGTGTTTGTCCAGTGAGTCAACGGAGTACTTTCACTGGGTATCAGGAGGATTGTGTTGGGAATTAAAACCGTAACGCGTACTACAGCTTAACAGCAATGTTGCCAACCAGCTTTTGAAGTAAGTACTTACATTGCTTCTTCAGCAACCAACACATTTTAGGTTAATTGTGGGATAAACGTTGTATCTAGAGAAACGCTTGAAAGAAACAAGCCAGAAACACAACCGTTATTATTTCCAACCAATAACCGTTAACGTTAGCTTAGTTTGGCAGCTGTAATAAGGCAGTGATTTAACAAAGATAGTATCTTAACATACTTTTTTTAATTACGTCAAGTTACATTGCAAAACATCCAGTTGGGAATTATCTGTAGCAGTCAAGGTAACGTTACTACTAGCGTCACTCTTACATGAACCGTTAACGTTAGTTACGCTATAATAACGGTTAGCTTACCGTAAGAGTAGCATACAAACAGCTAGCTTGCAATTATGTTAACTCACACCAGCTGCTGTGTTTTCTTCTATAGCTCGTGCCGTTTCACACGTCACGATGTGTATCATGCCTGGCATGCTTTTACAACCTTGTGTTTGTGATGGGAAGATGATTACGTTAGCTAACAGAGCTAACATACACCTGCTCTAGTAAAGCAGCAGTGGAGTTAAGTTACCAAGTACATTTACTCAATAACTGTACTTAAGTAAAACATGTAGGTACCTACTCAAGTATTTTCTCATTTTGCTTTTACTCCACTAGATTTTGTAGGCGAATGTTGTACTTTTCACTCCATTACATTTATTTTTCAGATTTAGTTACTAGTTATTTTGCAGATCTAGATTATT
This sequence comes from Pseudochaenichthys georgianus, assembly GCF_902827115.2. NCBI lineage: Eukaryota > Metazoa > Chordata > Actinopteri > Perciformes > Channichthyidae > Pseudochaenichthys > Pseudochaenichthys georgianus. Next base: position 6,472,531 of record NC_047521.1, on the reverse strand, counting down.
AATACAAATTGTAAGACATTATTATATTTCTTACAGGTTAAGCTAGCCAGTAGTGTATATACAACTCCAGTTTGTCCAAGTGCATCATTGAAGTTATGAACATAATACACGAATAATTATAATACAATAATTTTAAATATATTGTGCGTACTTTTGGTACTTTAAGTGTATTTGTTATGCTAATACTTTTGTACTGTAAGTAAGTGCAATTTTGAATGCAGGACTTTAACTTGTAGCTAAGTATTTTTACACTTTAGTATTGCTACTTTTACTTCTTCTATCACTGTTCAGCAGCAATTATAAAAAGTTGTCAAGAGCAACAATTATGTTTTTTAAGAGCTGCTTTTCAAGGCTTAAACTTAGCAACTCCAGGGTTATGTTAGCCTCATAGCCTCATCATCATTACATTGTATTTATTTTACACGTTACCTAGCTTGAGTCATAGTCAATAATAAACATTAAGCTGTTAAAGCACAACACAATTCATGTAACTGTAAGTACTGTTAGTTATACTTTGATTTCAGCTTGTTCTCCAGATTTTCAACCTATCCCAGCTGTAGTATAAATAGAGTTGATTTGTTATTGGTTACCCTGGGAGACAAACCGTGAAGAAGGAAGTGGCTGTGACTCCCTCTGTTGTTGTGGTTTATTCTTCTAAATGTCTCATAAGCACGCCGTGTTGACTCTCTTTCAGGTTTTCAAAGAATGCATCCAACACGAAGCCCTTCATCCATCCCGACAGGTGTCTCGGGAGATGCCTTGGATCTCAGCTTGTCAGGCTCCCAGCTATCCATGTCCAAGAGACCCAGCAGTGCATCACCTGGGAAATACTTCTCTCGGTCTGTGTCGGTTTCTGTGGCAAGCGACAGCAGAGGGAAACGCAACACCCTGGTGAGAAGCTGTGCTGGCTACAGAACGGATTGTTTATGAGTTGTAACATCGTCTAACCAGGATGCAGATCTAACCAGGATGCAGGGGCAAATCAGGACAGTCTTATTAGTTGCTTGTCTCAGAAAACATCTTATAATTCATTAACACTCTTCTTTAAATCCACAGAGCGATGTCGGCTTTGGAAGCTCCCGCTCCATCAAGAACCTTCGGCGGTCCAACAGCACCACCCAGGTTAACCAGCAGGCCAACATCAGTTTAAGGTACACAAAGAAACATGGTGGGGTATAACCCTGGAACATGTGTAACACATTTATAAGTGAAACAGAAGTATTGCAGTGAGAATCACTATCCCCTCTTTTCTCTCTGGGCCAAAGCTATTTTCGTCAGTCTTATCGCTGGCATTGATGCAGTAACCTGCATAAAGAACAGCGTGTGCTGCTGATACATGTACTGTGCAGAGCCTCAGGCAAAGTGTGCTCGTAGATAGATCATCGAATGACCTTTACAGCATCTTCCATGCGTCTGAAAAATGAAGGACATGTTTTTAGATATGTGTGCATTTCAGGTAGTGTGTGCAAGACTGTATTTACGCCGTGCACATGTTGCAACAACATTGGTTGTAGGATATACTTTTTTGTAGGATAAAGTTTGTTGTTGAACTTTTCAGCCTCCTATGGACCTGTGTTGGAAAAATGCACTTCCCAAAAATAAATAAACCCAGGATTAATATATGTTACAAATCTAATGCAATCGTGATATCCATTATCAAGTTGCCAAAAAGGTGAACCAACTAGCTACTATCCCTGTGTCTCTCTGCATGGAGTGTTTGCTCTTTAAAGCAGAGTGGCTCTCTTCCCTGAGCAGCAGCTGGCCGGCCGAAAGCCTCAGCCGTTTGGACAATAGGAGTTGTAGCGCCAGCTCCTGCAAGATAAAGAGTGGAGGGATGCTGCGCGGCTGTTGCTAGGGTCGCGGGGTGCAGCGACTTGCTTTGTCCCAGGTTAGAAGGGGAGGGCCCGGACCCCGGGGTCAGGTTACCCCCACCACCAGGAGCCAGTGAAAGGAGAAGTGTGTGTGTGTGCGCGTGTGTGTGTGTACGCACACGCTCTGGTTCTATTGTCCGGCAGTTGCCGCCATCGCCCCTCCGAGGATGCACACCAGAGAGGCTTTACATTTAAAGACATTCTAAATACCCCCCTCCAAATCTCTGAGTCTCTCTGGGCTGTCATTGGGTCACTCACCACCCCTCTCACCGTCCTCCCTCTCCTCCCTGGGTCACTCACCACCCCTCTCACCGTCCTCCCTCTCCTCCCTGGGTCACTCACCACCCCTCTCACCGTCCTCCCTCTCCTCCCTGGGTCACTCACCACCCCTCTCACCGTCCTCCCTCTCCTCCCTGGGTCACTCACCACCCCTCTCACCGTCCTCCCTCTCCTCCCTGCACCACTTGTAAAACAAAAAGTAGAGGAATGTGCTGCCTGAATTGTGTTGTCAGATGGCTTTTCAGTGGGCCAGCTGGCTCCCCCCTGAAGACACACTCGCTCACTCACATGCACATGTCTATACTAACCAGACAGAAACACCCTGCACAGCACAGATACCAGAGGCCTCACAAGAGGTCCCCCTACATCTGCGCCTCATGATGGAGCTGTTTGGTGTGTGAGGCTATTTGGAGGATGAATGACAGGCCATTGGGATTAACATATGCATGCACGTATTTACATGGAACCATAACGGAGTTCCCCGAGCAGACGGTCAGCTGCTACACACTGAATTCCAGAACGTGTGGGGGATAGGAGAAGGGGGCGAGTCCTGTTTCTGCAGCTGCCATTACAACATGTAATCACAAAGGCTGCCGCTAAAAGCCGTGACTCGGGTTCCGTCTCTGTGTCGTGTTGTTTAATTGTGCTAAGTGCACTGCTAAGCCCTTGTTGCGTGAAGATGAAGCCCAGGATGTGATTTTACCCCACTCAATACGACACGTCAGAATTAGTTCTGTCTCACATTTAGCACCACAGCCTTTTAAAGAGTCAGTTTAACCAAATTGCAGAAACATACTTCCTCAACCCACTCGACTGAAACTAATACCTCGCAAACACTCAGATCATCTTTGGTCTTTTTTGTTGCCACAGTAATAATGTTATAGATTATTGTTCTACATAAACAATGTGACTCGCTTCTCTTGATTCCCCAGTCAGGAGCAGAGTGAGGACTACCTGGCTCTGTTTGACAGCAGCTCAGATGGACGCAAGAAACTGGCCAGCCTCAGCAAAGCCTCTCCCGACAGAACCACATGGAACATCCTGGTAATTGTCATCAACCACTCTGTTTGTTAACTCGTCATCACCCTTGATTTCATATACGTCTTGACAATCATGTTATCTATGCTAAGTAGCTCAAAAGGTATATCCAGTATACCCTGAATTAGGGGTCTTGCAATATACCGGCATTTGCGATAACTTTGATACATGAAAAAATAAGAATGTGTGTGTTAAAATACAAATACAGTATGATTATGTTGTCTAAATAACCCAGCAACTTTTGACTTCACTTCCATTTCTTTCCGTACTTTTTCCTCAATCTCCCTACTTTTTCAGTGGAATTAATTTGCCAATAAAAGACACACAAAACCCACAACAAACTAAATAACAGGGGAATTTGACAGAAAGCATTATTATTATTATTATTATCTTTTTTCTATAGAAATTGCAATAAAATCGTTTTTATAGATCCTTGTGTTCATAAACATGCCCTGCACATTTCGTAAAATCTATCAGAATATATTAATCAGAAATATCCTACAATTTGACACAAAATTATTTCAAATAGAAAAACGAATCCGTCCCATATAATTAATTCTCTAAAACGTCCAAATCAACTCAAAAAGCCTGGTTAAAACTGCTAACTTGGACTCTTAAGGACTAGGAAAGGGATTCAGCATCCTTAATAATTCCAATATCGTCCAAACTGTCCAAACCATTGTTGGACAATTATCCATGACGATGGATGATTTTGCCATTTAATGCAACTTGTGCAAATTGTGCAAATTCCTCAACATTTGCAAGTTAGCATCTGGCAGTTGCTAAATACTGGGTAGTTGTGTTGGACATCAAACTTGGGTGTAATCCACATGTCCAGGGTTCACAGTGCTAGCAAGTTGGCTATTATGCGACAGCCCTTTCCAGAATTTAAAAGTGTTACTATAGTTCTTACCAGATATCAGTTTTAACGGTGTCAAATGTTTCCACAGTTTATGGGGTAATAAGTGTGTATTCCTTGCTTTAAGGATGATCAGCCCAGAACATTCCCCCTTCACTCGAGCTCCCGCAGCACCGACGGTGTGGTCTCTCCCTCCGGCCTGAAGAAAAGAGAGCCTGGCATCACTCTGGCTGCCACCTTCACTGCCAACAACAGGTGACACACACTCACTAAAACGTCTCACAAAAAAGAGTTAAAGGTGACATGTCATGCTTTTCCGGTTATCACCCGTCCCCTTGTTGTTATGAAGGTTTGTATGCATGTAAACGATCTGCAGAGTCAAAACCCTCAAAGTACACCCTGTAGGGAGTAAAACTCTAACACAGAATACCTCCCCAAAACGCCTCGTTGGAGAAACGTCACTGTCCATTTGATTCTTCCGGGTACATCATGATGTCCCCGGAACGAAATGGACCAATCCGTGGAGCCTTTACCTTACGTCCGCGGAGCCGTTACGTTAAGCCCCCGCTGATTGGTCCAAATTGACCAATCCACGCACTTCCTCACACTCAGTGCATGCAGCTCTGCTGATCTCTCCTCCCTGGCTGCAGGCTGATAACAGACAGTTGGGATCGCGGCGAAATTCTCTCTGCAGACCCATTCTCACAGCGTCTATCAACCTTTTTCTTACTCAATATCAAGCCACACTTATTGCTTTTTACTTCGGCTGTGACTTTGTGTGTGCTCAGGGTGAGTTTGGCTGTGTTTCGCTAAACAAGGAAACCACACCTCCACGGAGCTCAGCGCGATTCACAACGTCCCGACTGGTCCCGACCAATCGGAGCACACTGGGCTCACAGGGAGGGGGGGGCAAGAGCTGCAGCGAGCCGTTTAGTGGAGAGAGTGAACACACATACTTTACAGAGATGCTGTGAGAAACCAATGTGAGTTTGGAACATTGAACAATATAAATCTATTCTAGTCGACCTCAACGATGGAATTATGATCAGTGGAAATGGCCGTGACATGGGACCTTAAGTCCACTGGTCCGGTGACTACCTGCACTGCTGCATTCTGGTTTCCTAGCTGCCTCTCATGTTTCATACCTGTTGATCATGGCAGCTGATACTGCCTTCAGGAATTCCTCCCACACACTGAGGACTTCTTCTTTCATGGAAATGGTGTGCATAGACTCAGTTTGTAATGGGGTTGAAGAATGTGTGTCAAAGTATGTACAGTATCAGTAACTGTAATTCCTAAGGGGGGGGAAAAGGGGCAGTGGCATTTTCAAGTCCTTTTTCTCACGTACAGTATCATGGAGGGTGTCATTGTGCCTTTTTGTTTTTCCCAGGAGCAACAAAGGAGCTGTGGGGAACTCTGTCACCACCATCTTACACAACAACTACTCTGAGATACCACTCACGCCTAAGAGCTCCAACCAGAGGCCGTCCTTTAAGTATGGACTCAAATGAACATTGCTTGCGTGACATGTGTTTGGAGATGTGATTAGGCCTTATCCAATATGTTGGGCGGATTCATATCAGTCAGTGTCAGTTATATCGTGTTTCTTATTCAATGTCATAATTGTTTATGTGAACAGTACTGATATGTTATTATGTCGGAGGTATACGTTATTATGATCACTATATATTTTTTGTACTAGGTCTAATTCATTTGATTTTTATTGAATGTTGTAAAATGACAGGAAAGTAGACAAAACTATAATTATCAACTATCACAATCTTGGTCAAATGTTTTGTCTGGTTTTTTCAGAATTTCAATTTCAATCTCCTAAACCTCCCTAAATCTCAAAAAGTTAAAGTTAAATTGAAAATAGTTTCACATTCCACCAAAAATGTTTTTTATTTTTTTAAACTACTATTACTTTGATAATATCCTTAATTTCATTGGTCTCTTAGTAGTTAAAATGCTGAATTGTCTTTTCGGTGTATTTGTTTGTTTGTTTATTTTATTTAAAGGACAGTGCACATTAATTCACATTGCTGTAAATGAGCCAGTATTAGCCAGCAGGCTAATTTTCAACTGTTGTCCTTGGCAAGATGTTAACTGACCACAACAAGACTAGAAAATAAAAACATAATTAGATAGAGTACAGCAGACAACATCAGTACACCAATAAATAAATAGCAGTACAAGAATAAATAAATAGCAGTACAACAATAAATAGGAACAGTAGTACAACAATAGAGAGGAAGAAACACACATGCAAACAGATGAAATATCATCATACCTTGATTCAGTTAAAAGTGTTCACATTTTTGATTGTTTAAAAGCCAGTTCTTATGATTGTGGTTAAATGTATGATAAGAGGTGTTATTCCTGATCTGTATTGGTATCGTGTTCCAGAGTGTAGGTGCCCTCACAGAGAAACAGTGTTTGCCAAAGGAACTGGACATTTACAGCCCACACTTTGTCTGTCTTCTCATCTCCTGCTCGTCAGTCATCTGTACCGCACTGCAATAACCTGTAACAAGGTGTCATTCCAATTAAGATTGATTGACAGTTTTGTCGCCTTTCAGCAACATCCTGAAGGCCACAGCAAACGACGAGGTTTCTCAAGATAACAGCTCCCTGACAAAGTCTCAGAAGAATTTCTCCTCAACTTCCTCCACCTCAAACAACAACTCTCCAGTGTCGGCCCAGGGAGGCAGCCCCATCACGCCCCGAAGGAGGGAGGCCACTGAGGAGGAGGCCGAGAGGTCAGACCCACAGCACGGTTGTGCGTTTATTGTTCTGATGATGCTGTCTGATCATTGTTCCGTGACTCATAGCTGCTCCTTTGTGTATCTGAAGGTTTATTCAGCAGGTGAACCAGGCAGCCGTCACTATCCAGCGCTGGTACAGAAGCCATGCCAAGAGGCGACACGCTGACCAGGCAGCGCTCAAACGCACCCTTGCCAGTAGGAGAAAGGTATCCATCTGTGCCCCAGGCTGCCTCTATCCTCACCTTTGATTCTCCATGGCCTTAACTGGGTTCATCTCTCTCTTTCCATTGCTACTGTAATAAGAGATACATTGTCTTTGTTCTGCTCTTTTAGGAGTGGGAGGAGAGAACAGAGGCGGAGAGTCACCTGGAGCAGCAGCAGCAGAAAAAGGACGAAGACAGGAAACGGATCCGAGAGGAGAAAGCTCGCCTGGCCCGCGTGGCTGCCATCCAGGTGCCCACATCTGATTCACTTCTAGCTGTATTAGCGTTTCCATAAAGTGTGGAGACGTGCAAGAGATATCTTTTTAAAAGTATGGTCAAAACTGATGTAGACAAGACTGCGATAGCCTGGCTTAGTGTGTGCCAAAGTATTTGTCTAAACACCCAGCAATAAGGCGCTTCTGTTGCCTGGGAAACATACTTGAAATCATGTTCCCATTATGCTACGAAGGTTCTTAAAAAAAGAAATCGTATCTTTATTGGACATTCTCTAGTGACAATCTATAAAATAGTCTGTAGATATTTGATTTGATTTCATGCACTTATGACCCTCCCTCCAAGCACTTTTTTTCTCCCATAATTGTAACGGTTTACAACATTGTCTTGTGTCTCCCTCTGGTGGTGTGTAACAGGACCTGCAGCAGAAAAGAGCCCAGCGGAATGCAGAGGTGCAGTGTGCAGCTGAGGTGGAGCAGGAGAGCCAGAGGCAGACGGGTGTGGGCGGACGAAAGAAGCCCCCCAGGATTTCTCTGACCAACAAAAGCTCAGCCTCAACGAGCAACAACAGCCCAATGTCTCCCATCGATGTGAAAGCCAAGAACACAGGTCCTTTAACTTCATATACATTCATCCTTCTCATATGATGAGATAACTCATTGGAACTTATTAGGAAAGAAAATAAGAAAGTCATTATCTTTGAATGATTTGTGGATAACTAAAAGTCTGGAATTCACCCAAAACTACTGCAGAAGTTCTGCAGCAGGAGTGAAGAAGACATTAAGCTTGACATTTGTAATACCTGCAAGTCAAAAATAAGCCATAGAGGAACTCTACTAAAACATGTTAGATATAGTGGTTATATACTAAAGGTAACATTTAAGTTTGAGCACTTTTATTTAGAAGTTTGAGAGAAAGTTAGAGAAGGTCCTGTAACTTTGTGCAACTTGGTCCAAATGATCTAATATTTAGTGTTTTATTATGGACACGTTTCTTAAATGTTTGGGCTGGCTGTCAACTATTCTTGCAAATAAAGCACAATTAAATCATTGCATCTCCTATTTTGAACATAGAAAAATACGATTAGGACGTAAATGTGTAATAAATGTCTTTTTATGTGTTCCCACAGACTCTAATTTGAATGTTGTTTCTGAATTGGAGCTACGCTTCAGAGCCATTTCCCCAGCTCTGTCCAATCACAGAGGCTCTCAATGTTCCCAGGTGAATAACAGTGTGTCTTCACAGCTTTGCTCTCCACTTGCTTCCTTCTCTACCCTTTTCTTTCTCCTTATATTTGACAACCCTCCCTGTGTTTCCCTCTCAGGATCAAGAGGACAGAGCAGAGGTCGACCTGGAGCAGCAGCATCAGCACAATGACAGGAGATTCATTCGTAAAGAGAGAGCTCGTCTGGCCCGCCTTGCTGCCACACAAGCAAACATTTCAGATGTATGTACTTTGTTGTGAACTTAATACATGGTTAAAGTAATGATTGGTCACAACTCTTGATTGACAGATGTCTCCCTCTGGTGGTGTGTTGCAGGAACTGCAGCGGAGGGTTGCAGAGGCTCAGCACATAGCTGTGGTGGAGCTCGAGAGCCTGAGGCCAACGGGTGTTGTCGGACGCAAAAAAACACCAAGGATTTGTCTGGCTAACAAAAGCCCAGCCTCGCCGAGCAACAACAGCCCAATGTCACCAAGAGATGTGAAAGCCAAGAACACAGGTGGGCCTTATTCAATGCCAACATATCCTCTAAAGGTTGCTAGAAGAACCCTGTAATAAGATAAGATAGTACTTTATTGATCCCAATTTGGGACATTTTTGATTTTGATTTGTAATAACTGTAAATGTTTCCTCAGACTCAAATTTGAATGTTGTAACTGAGTTCGGGGAGCTCTCCAGCTTCAGAGCTGTTTCCCCTGCTTTGTCCAACTGCAGAGGCTCCCAGTGTTCCCAGGTAAATGATTAAAAACCTCTAACTACCCTTTAATGATCTCAATTATTCACAAGTAGTCCATCAGCAAGTGCACATTTCTGAAGCAGTTGTTTATATGCTCCAGTTTGGTGTGTGTTTGGTAATTGCAGGAGATCCTGCAGAGGTCAGTGAGTGTGGAGGACCAGCGTCAGGGGGCTCTGTCCAGCAAGAATCCATCTAAAAGCACGCTCAACGAGCTGCTGGACACCCTGAAGCTGCTGGAGTCGGAGCCGCAGAGGCTGTCGGAGCCAAAGTGCTACACTAAAGACAAATACGCCTGGATAGATGAGGTGAGAATTATACAACATGTTCATAAGTGTTCAGAGTGTAATGAAAAGGGTGTGAACTCATCACTAAAAACTAAAAGACAATTAAATACGAAGAAATTGAGTAAATTATACAACTCAAATAGAATGAAATAATGATTACTGAAATAGCGATTGTTAGATACATTGCCAGTGATGTCCCAAATGTAACATGCGTCTCCACTGTGTCTGATCAAAGGATGTGGACTCCAACTCTCTGACCACTGATAACCTGGAGCGGCACGGGCAGCTGAGCCTCCACCCTGCACTGCCTGATGGGGCCGCCCTGCTCTCCGAGGCCAAGCTGCAGAGCATCATGAGCTTCCTGGATGAGATGGAGAAGTCTGAACAGGAAAGACCTCGCTCTGTCACTTCAGGGTCGCACAGAGAGGTCGGCATCTGGCACACGTCTGATAATGTTCATCCTGTTGTTAATGGATTTCCTGAATAATGAAAAATGCCAAAAGGTTTAAAAAGTCTGGACTTCCTGTTGAATGCAGCCTGTGTTTTCTCAGCCTGTGCTGTCTGAGGAGGAGCTGGTTGGAGTGGAGCAGGCGTCTGCCACTGCTGCTGAGGTCACTGGCTCCATGATGCGAATCAAGCTTGAGCTGGAGGAGAAGAAGCGCACCGTCAACATGCTGCAGACCGCACTGGTAGGGGAACACGCATAATACCTCAGTTTAAAGGGGACATCCATTTGTTTGTATTCATACATGTTATTACTATGGTCCTAGACCAGGGGTCGGCAACCTTTTTGATATGAAGTGCCATTTAAAAAAATAAAAAATTGTTATCAGCGTGCCAACGATCGAGAATTATCAACGGGGGGGGGTTGAGGAGCTTGATGCTCCTGAACTATCAGCAGGAGGGCGGGGGAGCCTGGCTGCGGAGAAGCATGTGTGGACCTGTCAGCGCAACTTACATGATGCCGAATTTAACAAACACATTTAAATAATTGGTTTAAACGGCATAATAATAAGGACGATCGTCCGTTCTGTGATTCTCCAGAACACACATGTTATGATATTAGGGTCATGCAGAGTGAGATGAGATCGCTGTCCCTTTAAGAGGTGTGTGTGGTCTAGCATTACTATACTTGTGGGGACCTAAATCTGTTTACACAGTCACGTGTGGGGACTCGCCTCCCTTATGGGGACAAATGGAGGTCCCCATGAGGGGACTTGGTTAGGCTTAGGGTAAGGGTTAGGCATGTGTTGGTTATGGTTAAGGTTAGGATAAGTCTCCAGGAAGTGTGTGTGTGTGTGTGTGTGTGTGTGTGTGTGTGTGTGTGTGTGTGTGTGTGTGTGTGTGTGTGTGTGTGTGTGTGTGTGTGTGTGTGTGTGTGTGTGTGTGTGTGTGTGTGTGTGTGTGTGTGTGTGTGTGTGTGTGTGTGTGTGTGTGTGTGTGTGTGTGTGTGTGTGTGTGTGTGTGTGTGTGTGTGTGTGTGTGTGTGTGTGTGTGTGTGTGGTCCCCACTAGGGATGAGGAAGTGCCACACACATCAGTTGGAATTGGTAATAATTATAAATGGTTTTATTGTAACAGGGTGAAACAAAATGGCAGGCAGGCAGCCTGAAACAAAAAAGTGGCCACAAGGGCGCAAGTTTAAATGAACAACCAAACAAAGGGAGGACTCTAAAAAGGGAGCTTGTTTACATACAAAGAAATAGATAATAACGGAACTAAATAGAAACTAAAACCCTCACTATAAAAGTGAACAAAGGGAGGCTGTAAGGAAACACAGCTAAGGTAAAGGACAACAGTCAAACAATACTACACTAATCGAAGCACATCTAATCACAACAATCCTGACAAACACAGACCACACGAGTTAAGGGGGGGGGGGGGGGGTGGTGTGTGTGTGTGTGTGTGTGTGTGTGTGGCAGAAAAACAGAGGTCTGTGATGTATTTTGTGAAACAGAAGAACAGCTAAATAAATGCACCGGCCTCCCAAGAAGAGCTCGCCTCTCTCCAGTCATTAAGCTAAAGTGGGTTATTGAACCTGAAGCTTGTTGCTTCTGCCCTGGGAGCCGACAGAGAGTCATCCCCTCCTCGACTACGGTCTGGGAGCCGACAGGAAAGTGCAACACACAGATGGCCAGTCCGCCCCTTTGTAGCATATTATTTCGATGAGAGATGAGCAGATCGCCCCTGGGCTTTCCGCCACGCAAAAACGGCGGCATTTGTACAGCTCCTTATGGGTACTGCAATTTGTGAAGTGCTTTCCTCTGTGGTGAAAGTCACCAGGAGTGGAGTGCACCAGATGGGCGTAAAAAAGTAGGGCTTAACTCTAACGTCGGGCTTAGCAACGTCCGACGTAGTGATTCGAATTTACACCGAGTGCACCAAGCCTGACTAGTCTCGGGCGTAGCTGCGCCTGGTCTTAAGATGCGCGTCCACGTGAATACATGCAAAACAGTAATTGTTGCCAAGCAACACCATTTTACAGACTCAGAGGACCGAAGAGAAGAGGGAAGTCCCACACCAACAGCGTCAGCGATGACTCAAGGGGAATCCCAAATGGCCGCACCCCGAAAGAGAAAGAGGGATTTGTCAGAGCTACAGCGGGAACTGACGGAGAAAGAAATCGGTGCTGGAGGGCCAATGAAACTTGTCTTATAGCCCGACATGCAGTTGTGCGATGAACATTAATCATGTCTCCCACAGTATTTCTGAAAGGCCCCGTTCGCGTAGAATCTGAGCGCAATCAGCACCTGCAAGGTTGGGGAGAGCGCAGCGTTTCGGTCTGATCCGTGCTGGAGTTGAGGGGAGATCTCCTCGATTAAGTCAAAAAGGGCTTGTCTGCCGAAACCTCTATCAGTTCACTGTCTGAATAGATGTCCAGTGGGTTTGTTCGATCACGGACGACTATTTCTCTTCTTAATGCCCTTTCATTGTTAAACATGTAAACAAGACGCCCTGCCATCGTTAATATCCTTCTTGCCTGTTTTACGTTACTATAGATACTAGTCTAATAAATAAAGATAAAGTCCTCCTCCTGACCTACAAGTCCCTCCATGCCCTTGCCCCCCAGTACCTATCGGACATCCTCCACCCACATGCCCCACCCCGGAACCTGCGGTCTTCAGACTCTGGCCTGCTCACCACCCCCCCGCACCAAACTGAGAACCTTCGGGGACAGAGCCTTCAGTGTGGCAGCCCCCACCCTCTGGAACACTCTCCCTGCGGAGATTCGCAACATCCCCACACTGGACGCCTTCAAAAGGGCCCTCAAGTCCCATCTTTTCATCAAGGCTTTCGGCCCTTAAATCGATCTGTTGTTTTGTCTGTCTGACCTTTGTTTTGTGTGTGCTCGCCCTATTCCTGTAAAGCGACCTTGGGTCCCTTGAAAGGCGCTATAGAAATATCAGTTATTATTATTATTATTATTAGTCTGTCTTTCCGAATTACGCCTGCTCCATACTAGGCGTAAAAGTTACACCCGGGCGCAACGCATACAGGGCTTAAGTCTAAGTGGTGCACTAGTCATAACTTTAGTTTGGTCTTAACCTTCGGTTCTACGTCAGACGTAGAGTTACGCCCAGCTTATGCCCAGCTGGTGCACTCCACTCCTGGAGTTAAAGAGAGCGGGGCTGCGCTGCGTGCATGGCTTCCTTCTGCAGGTAACGGGGAAACGAGCTCTGGCGGCGGTCTCGTTCAGGATCCGAAAATACAATTGAAATATTTTGCACACTTATTCCACTTATTTCTAGTGTGCCACTGGTTACGGTGCCAGGGGTGGCCGACCCCTGTCCTAGACAGTCCAAACTCAGTACCAGAGTGTAGTAGAGCACAATGTGCAGTGAATGTGTTAAAGTTACTTTTATTAAGACATTTAACTTTAATTTTTTTCTATATTCTAAAGTAGGATCAAGCCTTCATTTTCCAATATATATTTGTAATACATTTAAACTAAACCGTTTGGTTGTTCATATAGTAATAGTACACTCTGTGCCTTCAAACAACATATGCTCTCAATTTTAATGTGGAACACCCAGGGTGCTGAAACTCAAGTGTGTGACCCCATCAAGCATAAAGTCTGGAACTGCTTTATAGACAATGAATTGCGAAAGATGATTCAGATGAGATCACCAAATGAGAGTGCTCTGAGTATATGGCTACATGTTCTGTTGCACTATTGGGAAGACTTCAATACAATACAGTTCCTTTGTAAAAGAAAACAGTCAGTCTGCTGTGGGTCTACATAATCCAAGTGTGGCTAGCTACATTGTTGCCAAGTTGTTGTTAAAGTGTTGCTCTTGTTGATGTTGTGCTGTGAAATGGCACTGGGAACTACACTGAAAAAATATATAAATGCAACACTTTTGTTTTTGCTCCCATTTTTCATGAGATGAACTCAAAGATCTAAAACATTTTCTATATACACAAAATAACCATTTCTCTCATATTGTTCACAAATCTGAAATAATCTGTGATGGTGAGCACTTCTCCTTTGCCGAGATAATCCATCCCACCTCACAGGTGTGGCATATCAAGATGCTGATTAGACAGCATGATTATTGCACAGGTGTGCCTTAGGCTGGCCACAATAAAAGGCCACTCTGAAGTGTTCAGTTTTATCACACAGCACAATGCCACAGATGCCGCAAGTTTTGAGGGAGCGTGCAATTGGCATGCTGACAGCAGGAATGTCCACCAGAGCTGTTGCCCGTGAATTGAATGTTCATTTCGCTACCATAAGCCGTCTCCAAAGGCGTTTCAAAGAATTTGGCAGTACATCCAACCGGCCTCACAACCGCAGACCAAGTGTAACCACACCAGCCCAGGACCTCCACATCCAGCATGTTCACCTCCAAGATCGTCTGAGACTAGCCACTCGGACAGCTGCTGCAACAATCGGTTTGCATAACCAAAGAATTTCTGCACCAACTGTCAGAAACCGTCTCAGGGAAGCTCATCTGCATGCTCGTCGTCCTCATCGGGGTCTCGACCTGACTCCGGTTCGTCGTCGTATCCGACTTGAGTGGGCAAATGCTCACATTCGATGGCGTCTGGCACGTTGGGGAGGTGTTCTCTTCACGGATGAATCCCGGTTTTCACTGTTCAGGGCAGATGGCAGACAGCGTGTGTGGCGTCGTGTGGGTGAGCGGTTTTCTGATGTCAATGTTGTGAATCGAGTGGCCCATGGTGGTGGTGGGGTTATGGTATGGGCAGGCGTATGTTATGGACGACGAACACAGGTGCATTTTATTGATGGCATTGTGAATGCACAGAGATACCGTGACGAGATCCTGAGGCCCATTGTTGTGCCATTCATCCACGACCATCACCTCATGTTGCAGCACGATAATGCACGGCCCCATGTTGCAAGGATCTGTACACAATTCCTGGAGGCTGAAAACATCCCAGTTCCTGCATGGCCAGCATACTCACCGGACATGTCACCCATTGAGCATGTTTGGGATGCTCTGGATCGGCGTATACGACAGCGTGTTCCAGTTCCTGCCAATATCCAGCAACTTGGCAGCCATTGAAGAGGAGTGGACCAACATTCCACAGGCCACAATCAACAACCCGATCAACTCTATGCGAAGGAGATGTGTTGCACTGCGTGAGGCAAATGGTGGTCACACCAGATACTGACTGGTTTTCGGACCCCCCCAGACCCCCCAATAAAGCAAAACTGCACATTTTAGAGTGGCCTTTTATTGTGGCCAGCCTAAGGCACACCTGTGCAATAATCATGCTGTCTAATCAGCATCTTGATATGCCACACCTGTGAGGTGGGATGGATTATCTCGGCAAAGGAGAAGTGCTCACTATCACAGATTATTTCAGATTTGTGAACAATATTTGAGAGAAATGGTTATTTTGTGTATATAGAAAATGTTTTAGATCTTTGAGTTCATCTCATGAAAAATGGGAGCAAAAACAAAAGTGTTGCATTTATATTTTTGTTCAGTGTAGCTAAAACCTGTATTTATTTTTTTAGACAAAACAAACATTGTGATCTGAAAACATCTGATTAGTTGATGTTTCTGCAGCTCAGCCTTGATTTGTCGGTGCCACACCCCCACTAGTGTTTGTAGCTTAATATAACCGGCTTTCACTTCAAATGGCCTGTAGCCGTGTCGTTCTGTGAACATAGCATTACCTCTCTGGTTTCTGGCTTTGAGGGACAAGCTAATGTTCAAAATATTGATTTCCCTAGGCCAGGGATCACCAACTACATTTGTCCAAGGGCCAAAATGTATCCAATAGACACTATCCAGCGGTTTTTATATAGCCCAGCATTTTGAAGTTGTTGACCGGGGGGGGGGGGACCCCGCATAAAGCTTAGCAGACTCTTCACGCTAACGAAGGATCACTTCTCGGCAGGGTTACTTTGTAAATGTAATCAGTTACTGAATACAGAATACATGCTCTGAAAGTAATCAGAATACAGTTACGTGTCTTAAAAAACGTATTCAGATTACTTTTAGAATACTTTCTTTTTCCATAACAGATGGGTATGTTTTGGGGAACAGGAGACACTTGTTTTATTGTTTTAATGGCTTATCAAGAACTCAAACACAACATCTTGGTGTCATTCTGGACAGCTCCCTCTCATCTGCACATAAAACACATCACCCGGACTGCATTCTTTGTACTGTCTTAAAACCTTTCCTTGGAATATGTTATGAATTGTAAGGTATCCTTGGGTGGTTTGAAAGGCGCCCCTAAATAGAATGAATTATTATTTATTATCTGAAATGATGTAATGACTTGTTCCAGTCACTTGCCCCATGCATTCAGCAGCAGCAGGCCATTCACTTTGATTTGATCCTGTTATGAAATGTCATCATTGCGACAATAAATAAATGCTACATAAACGTAAAAGAGATCTCTCTCTCTCTCATCTGGTGCGGGGGCGGGGCCTCACAGACACACTGCATCTATCTGGCTCACAGACATGCTGCAGCGCTGTGCAGTGTGCACACCAGTGGCGGCGCTAGGGGGTTGCTACTTGGGTTCAAGCCCCGGATGTTTCACTTAAAAAAAAAAATGTAAACGTTTTTTTTTTTTTAAATGTCTCGGGAGTAATGTGCAGTACCGGAGTCCACCAGAGAGGCAGCCGCTGTTAGTCTACTACAAATAAACACGACGTTTATCTTCTGTTAACTTGATTTATTCCATCAACGTACATAACACCAATACAGAGCCATTAACGAACAGTGGACCTCATGCTCCAGGTCTACACAGACTCACTGCGCATGCGTTTCACAGCCTCAAGAGAGCAACCTAGACTACCGTATATCCTGTAGTATAGGCGCAAAGAGATTACATGTTAAAGGAATGGTCCACTCATTAGATAATTAATCAAAACTTCAGTATTTAGTGAAACGTTATGTTTAAACCATACCCTGAAGAAATCAGCGATATTCCCCGGTAAATAATGATTTTATAGCTCTTTTTTATCAAGACCTTTATATTCCGTCTGGCCGCCGCCATGTTTGCCATTTTCAGTAGTCACGTGATGGTCGTGACGTCATCCATGCGTTCACTTTGTCAACACACGGAAATATGGTGGAGTATTTCAGTTCGGACTCGTCAGCAGAGGAACAAGTTTTGACCAATGTGAAGAGATTGGATGGGGGAATTCATCCATACATATCAGTATGACAATACGACACCCACTGTCCTTAGACCCTCACATCGTACAAGGAAAAACTTCCGAAGAAAACCCACAGTTTAAAGGGAACATGGGAGAAACCTCAGGGAGAGCAACAGAGGAGGGATCCCTCTCCCAGGACGGACAGACGTGCAATAGATTCCGTGTGTAAATTGAAAAGATATTACATTTGCAACATAGGTAGTCCAAATGTTTGGAAATGCATGTGTGTATAATGGGAAAATGATATAAGATACTATATGTATGCATGTAGTACCACCCTTGCTAGCGATTCCCTCTCTAGTTTAGCATACTCAGCTTCGTTGTCCCTGGCCATAGAATCACGATTTTATGGGGCCGGAAAAACTGGGGGGAAATACACACTAGCCGGTACTACGCTATATGGAAAGGCCACCAAAAACTGTCCTGGCCTGGACGCTAAAGGACGTTAAAACGGGGCTAGCCGCTGCAATGGAAATGCGCTATAACATACCTTATTCTTACTCCGAGCACTACTTCTGCTCCTCCGTCGCTTCACACTTGCAGAGGGCGATTTCTCTACTGGCCGAACTGGTGTCCTGGTCGGTGATGACACCAGAAAGACCGATGGTACTGCATCTCCATTGAGTAATGGTTGTTCTTTAAATCCCATGTTATGTTTTATCATACTCTCAGAGTAGTCGTCCGGAAATGTGAAATGTTCGCTGCATACATGAGCCTGTGAATCTTTCGGTTCGGGCCGGCCACATTTCGCTAGCCACTGCCTCCGAATGTACTTCTTATGCTTACCTTTTGGCAACAGATGGAACCGAGCATTCCGTGGATTGTTCCTATCCGAATTATGGCAATATTTCGCGATACAGTGAGGCATATTTGAAGAGAGAAACTACAGTAAATAACATGGAGATCAACGTGTCTTCGAAAACCAAATGCATGGATTACGTCACGTCCGGGAAATGGCGGCGCCCACAGTGTTGATGTTATTTCGGTATATAATCAGTTTAAAATCACTGATAATGTCATCGGATTAAAAAAAAAAAAAGAGAGACTGGCAGAGACTGGTCTGTTTTATCGGATGATAATTTTTAAAAAATGAGTGTCATGAGCATACCATTCCTTTAACAATCTCATTCTATCTTTTTAAAGAAATAAACTAAACAAAAATAACTTTACATTGCACGAATCATAAAACAATCATACAGTGACTTAAAAAAAAATGTTTAAATTCCCTGAGTAGTCGACATAAATTAGGGAAACATTTAAGAAACAAATACATAAACAAAGGTGTTTTCAAAGTTCCATTTCAACAGACACTTTAACCCAGATCCCATTGTCCTTCACTGAGAGCACAAGAGCTGAAGCTCCTTTTTTTGTGAGACAGTCAGCGAGCTGAGATTTTGTGTCTGACCAACGCACCTGCTTGATCCTCTTGCTCTGTATGAGCTCCTTAATGCTACTGATTTCCAACCTGAGTCTCTTCTCTGTGACTTGTTTTGTGGACTTGAGCGCATCGAACAGAGAGTGGTTATCAGTCACACAGAGTACAGGGGGTGCATTCAGTCCAACATTTCCAGTAGTGAGCTCAGAAAATAGTGTGGCTAGAAAAATTGCATTGTCTACCCCATCTGACATGGCAAGAGTTTCCCCTGCAAGGGTACTGCGAACCACTCGTCTGATTTTCAGAGGGGGGAAAACTTCCCTCTTTCTCCCATAAGTGTTATAAAAGTACCTCCCTGTGTGCCTCCGTCTGGGAGGTTTCCAAATGAAGCATCACTGAAACCTATCAAGTTCAAAGCATCACTGTTTCCCAGATGTTGAAATCTGAGTGTCACCTTTTCAGACTTTAGTTTACGGATGATCTTATTAGCATCATGAACAGACTGTACTGTTGCCCCTTTTATATTAGAAGCCAAACAACATGAATCAAACATTACATCAGGTCTTGTCTGTTTAGCGACCCATAGGATCTGTCCTATTTTTGATCGTAACTGCTCTCTCTCAGTTTCGTTGAGGGGTTCATTTCTCTGTGTGGCCCGACTTGCTTGTATGGGAATAGGCTCCAGGTTCTCGATGTAACTTTGTTGATGTACCTGAACTTCACCGTTAACAGTTACCAAATCCATTCCTACATAGGAGAACTTTTCATGCTCCTCACGCCCAACCTTGAATGCAGACTGCAGTTGGGGGATCACATTGGATGAAAAGTTTGATGAGCCTGCCCAAAGAAAATCATCTACATGACACGCAAGCACCCCAGTGACCTTACATTGCTCATCCAACCAGTAAAAGACTGCCGGATCCACCTGTGACACGCTACCACCAGTACTCAGCATGATTTCCTTCACTTTGTTGTACCAATATAGTGAGGCATCTGCAAGACCATATACACATTTCTTTAGTTTCCATACAACATATTGACATCCTGCCTCTAGAGGGGGGCGGATATAAATATCCCTGGATAGCTCCATACCTTGCAAGAATGCAGATTTGATGTCCATAGAATGGACTTCCCACTGGTTTTGACATATCACTGATAACATAAGTCTGAGTGAATCTGGGGCACATGTCGGGGAATCTTTCGGTAAATCTTGAATATTCAGCTCTTCAAAACCTCTGGCAACCAGTCGGGCTTTAGGCACTATACCCTTGGGAGTGTCCTTAAGACTACAAACCCATCTGGTGGAAATGCATTTCTGCCCTGCATCTTCAACTTCCTCATACACATTATTATTGTGCCAGTTCTTTATTTCTTCCTGTTTAGCTGCATCACATGAGATGTCTTTGGTTACAAGTACATCAGCTTCTCTGTCTTCTGTTTCAATGTTGAGATCATCAACCTGTGAGATATCAATTGATTCCTTTTGCCCATCACTACCATCATTCTCTAGATGTTGCATGTTATACCAGGTTTTATATTTCCCCGTAGCCTTGCCTGATCTCCCTAAGACTCTTGCTTTAAGTAGAGTATTGTCACCTCTGTTCATATATGTTACAGTCTGTCCTGTTTTTAAACTCACACCTGCAGAAGGGCAGGATTATTATGGGCATTAGGCCTCTGCGCCATTTCAGTTTGTGTTACGCTACTCAAAGTATTTGGAGGATCGATCGCTTCACTTGTATTGGCTTCCCTGTCACCCAATTGTTGTTCATTCCCTGTATTTTGCTCACTGTCTAAACTACCAGTTGCATTGTTTATACCTTGCTCACTTCCTGCTTCTGTGTCAGCATCATTTTGTACCATTTGCTCTTCATTAACCTTTGTGTTCACCTTGGAAAGCCTAGAGTGATGCACTCTCACTAGACAACCACCATGCCTCACAAAAACACCATCCTGACCAATAACTACCCCTGGTCCTTTCCACTCAGTGCATTCAGCTCGTTTGTAATACACCTCGTCACCCATCTCATATTTCTCATCTGTGGGTCTGAGCTGCTTACGTAGTGCTCGTCTTATCCTTTCTGAGCACTCTGCTTCAGTAAATGCTTTTCTAGAGGCATGCAAGGCTGAAATGTGCTCTCCTACTCTAGCACTCATAGTGGTACCTTCTAGCGCAGGTGGTTTATCAACCAGTACAGAAGGAAGGTTGGGGTTCTGGCCAAACACCAGTTGATGAGGACTGTAGCCGTGCACATTGAGCATACTGTTCTTAGCCATGAGAGCCCAGTCTAGGGCTGTTTGCCAGTCACATCCACTCCCCGTCTGACCTTCTGGATGATGTTGGTGAGGGTCTGATTGTGTCTCTCCAGTAGCCCATTGCTCCAGGGGCTGCATCCAGCCGTGGTTTTTGTCTCAATGTTAAAGTTCTCTGCCATGTCACGGAACTCTGCATTGTTGAATTCTCCTCCATTGTCACTGTAAAGTCTCCGTGGTGGGCCGTGGACGCTGATCCATGTATGAAGGAAAGAGTTCACCATCACAGAGGAGTTCTTTGTTTCCACGATGCTTCCAGCGCTGAAACGTGTACATTGGTCAATGATGTGGAGGTACCATAAACTTGGTTCCAACTCGTGCAGGTCCACTGCCACCGTTTCATTGTACTCTGAAGCCAGAGGCAAGCCCACAGCAGGCTTCGGCTTGGTCTTGCTGTATCTCTGGCATATGTCACATTCCTGTACTATTTGTTGTAAAATAGTGTCACAATCTTTGTCTTTATTTCCCGAACTGCGGAGGAGTCGCTGTAGTCTTTCTGCGGAGGCGTGACCAAACTGTTTGTGTAGTTTCAGGAGAGCTTTGTGTTTCTCATTTGCGGTCATATTTTCTGTGACTGTAAGGACCTCATCTTCATTCTGGCTGTCTTCTGTGACTGTAAGGACCTCATCTTTCATTTCAATTTGATTCAATCCTGTGTCCTTGTCTCTGATATCTATACAGTAGTGTCCTGAACTGGTGAGTTCAAGAGGGATATTCTGTTTAAACATCACAGCTCTATCATTCTCCATGTCCAAGATGGTTCCTGCCCTTTTCAGTGAAGTCTTACTCAGAAGTAGTGGGATATCAGCTTTGACTACTTCAGTTTCCACTCGACATTTTGTCTGTCCTATTTTGGCAGGCAGGTGCAGTATTCTGGAGGAATGCACTATATTTCCATCTCCAAAACGGAATGGTCTGGAGCTTGGAGTTTCACTTTTCACAATCTGGTTCACTTGACTTTGACTGAGATCAGCGACGAAGCTGTCCAACCATTTTTCTCCACACACTGTGCGGGTACATGCAGTGTCAATGATAGCCGTCCCTAAAGACTCCGTTAGGAATACCTCTGATTCAGACAGTGAGGCTTTAGTAAACAGTGTAATGTCACATTCCTCTACCTTTGTTCCATCTTCAGTTAGCTTTACTTGTTCGCTACTCTTGTGAGGACAGTCTTTAGCCCAATGGAACGTGCTCTGACATATAGCACATTTTGATCTCTTACCGAACCAGTGGGTTGGTACCCTGTGACGGTTGCCTTTGTTGTCCAACTTGTCCAAACTGCTGCGTTGTTGGACGTCTGAATCTTCCTTGTGAGCGTTGCTCTGTGAATAACGCTTCATCGTTAACGTGTATTCCGTCTGATGTGCCGCCTTGCACTCTCCCCCCAAAGATCCTCTTCAGCGCGGACTTCATTGCAGCAAACGTTAAATCTGTACACGCAGTCAGCGCCATTTGTCTATTTTTCTCGTCTAGACAAGCCGTGTCCAAAAGTTTAAAAGCTAGCACGGCGTCAGGAAGAGTCATGTCGTACTTTTTCATTCGGTTGTATCGCTGTTCAAAGTCAATCACATAGTCCGCCATGGACACGGAGCTCTCCTTTTTGATACAGTCAAAAAAAGAGTAAGCATCGTATGCGCGGTCTCTCTCTTCTTTGAGAAACATGCCATCTAGTTTTGCTAGCAGTGTGTCCATACCATTGTCGTTGTTCAAATCCACAGCGGGTATTTCCATGGCGATGTCCCTTGCCCTTCCTTCCAGCCCCAGGACAACGGCGAGGGCTTGTTTCTTCTTATCAAGTTCAGTAACCAGCTGCCAAATGGCGATTTCATTTTTCCAACACTCGTATGGTCGGGATTCGCCGAACTTCGGTGGAACTTTGTAGTTAGCAGTAGCCATCTTCTGCTAACCATCCTCTGCTACCAATGTTAGTCTACTACAAATAAACACGACGTTTATCTTCTGTTAACTTGATTTATTCCATCAACGTACATAACACCAATACAGAGCCATTAACGAACAGTGGACCTCATGCTCCAGGTCTACACAGACTCACTGTGCGTGCGTTTCACAGCCTCAAGAGAGCAACCTAGACTACCGTATATCCTGAAGTATAGGCGCAAAGAGATTACATGTTAACAGCCGCTGCGGGACATTAGCCTGCGTACTGTGTAGCTTTCCCTGCCCTGAAGAAGAAGTGAACCTTCCTAGCGCCTGATGAGTTTTAAGCTAATAGCCTATAAAGTTATGGATATTAGAAAGTTATTTTCATCGAAGCAGGCGCCACAAGCTGCAGCAGCAGCAGTATCAGCAGCTGACAACAATGTCATCACCAGCAGTGTCCCGTAGCTCCTGCCTCTCTGTTGGACTCCGATACTGCACACAGTGGTTACTGCTCCGCCAACGCCACAGTCACCCCGTCGTGCGGGCCGGATGAGAATGTCTGGCGGGCCGGATGTGGCCCGCGGGCCGCCAGTTGGTGGTCACTGCCCTAGGCCATGGAAATTGCATTTCGGAATTTGTTAATTGAGATGGTGTTCCCCTTTTATAGAGAGACATGTTCGGTCTTATTAGCTGCTGTAGATACAAAATACTTAGACCTCAGGGGTGTTAATCTTCTTCATCTCCTCTCCTCTCCTCACCTTCAGGCCCAGCAGAGGGAGCTCACAGTGAGACACGTGAAGGAGACTGAGAAGGAGCTGAACAGAAACCTCCAGCTCCAGAAGGAACAATATGAAGCCACCATCGAGAGACACCTGACATTCATTGATCAGGTAGGAGTGCACACACAATCTGATCCCACCTTCATCAAACTTTCTTACATTTTTTTTGGTATGACTTTTGGTCTAAAATATGTTTTTTTTTCTCAGCTGATCAATGACAAAAAGTCTTTGAGTGAGCGCTGTGAAGGAGTGGTGGGGGAACTGAAGCAGGTGGACCAAAAGTACACCAAGAAGATTGCACAAATGCAGGAGCAACATGAGATGGTGAGAATAGGTTTCAACAGTGATAATGTAATAATGAAATGAAAGGCATGTGCAGGGCGAGCTTTCGCTGCACATGCCTTCTGCTTCTCTGCTTTGCATCTCGTGTGATCATGTTGCTTTCTTGCCGTGCTGCTTTTGTTTAACCGTCTTTTCTCTGTTTTTCCCTCTTTTTTTGCCGTCTTTCTCTGTCCTTGTCTATACATTTTTTTTTTCTGGACTTTAGGTGTGGCAAATTCTGGGTCCCTTGTGTGAGGTAACTTGTTTTCCTCTCACAGTCATCCTTGGCACGATCATCTCTCTCACTCTGTCATTCCTTTTCCCTTTCATTTGTCTGTCCCTCACAACTTCTGTCGGACGGCCTGTCTGCGTGTGAGTCATTCTTTTTTCAGTAATGCTTAGATTTAGATAAAGCTGTCGTCTTCCTCTTATAACCACTGTGGTGTTTTTGGAGTTGGTCTTGAATGTGTCACTGTTTGTCTCTGTGTGAAACTCCTTCCTTCCTTAAACAACACAAACACCCTGCTGCTAGTCTATTTGTGCCACTTCACTTTGACACAGAACCACAACCTTAAAGCCGCCTCCTCCCTCCACAGGAAATCAAGAAGTTGAAAGAGCTAATGAGCGCCACGGAGAAGATCCGCCGGGAGAAATGGATTGACGAGAAAACCAAGAAGATCAAAGAGATCACTGTTAAAGGTACCGCACAGCCTCGGCTCAGATTAAACCATCAGGGTACACCAACAGGAAGCAAACACGGGTCAACTAATGCTCTGTAATTCTACTCAATTTAGGGGATAACACCTATTTTCTTCACAATCCTCTACTGTGCCGGTGCCGTGCATCCTTTAGCAGGAATGTGACCTCAGATTCCTTTCAGGGTTCACATTGGTTCTAAGTCTCTTACCTTCCATCAGCTGGTAGCTTAGCATGCCATCAAACGCAAACACACATGCTACATTGCAATGTCTGTCGCATGTAACAGGTTTGTTTATTTGGACGCTGGATTAGAAAATAAACTAAAGTATTGTAAATGTATCTATTAAACTGGCTGTTGCATTTTCCAGCTTGTAAAATTGATAGTTCAGATGTTTGTATGAGGTCATCCATAGCCAGTTTATAACCTATGATAAGGCAGTTTGAAAGAAACAAACAAGAGAAACGGTGAGCAACTAATCACTGCAAACATTTTTAATAATATCAGTTGAAGTGTACGATCTATTTAGAATATTTGGTTTGGTTGGTTAGGGTTAAAATGTTGTTTATTTGGGCACATGATCAGTAAATGTATCCATTGTACTTGTTGTCGGTTGTTGCATTTTCCAACTTGTTGAATGGATGGTTTGAAGTGGGGTTTGTATGAGGTCATCCATAGTCAGTTTATCTAGAATAAGAAATAACATTTAGGCCATCCAAAAAGAATCATATCAGTTGAAGTGCATGATTTTGGCAGAATATTTTCACTCTGTCACTTTGTTTAGTTAGTGTTCACCAAAGTCAAACACAAACAAACTAACCAAGGCTGCTTTACACCAGCAACTTTGGCAAGTCGGGTTGTTTTGTGAGCGTAGATAAGGGCTTCAATGCCTTTGCAAAAACATACTGTATAGCTGTCATTGCAGTGAGAAGCTGAAAATGGAGCATGTATTTTCAGGGCAGCATGAATAAAGTGTTCTTCCCCTGTTGCATGCCTGTGAGGTGCTGAGTTAATGTAAAGTCACAGACAGTTGTCAGCCAGTGCTGATGAAGTGTTTCAACAGTCACAAGGCTTGAGAACCCAGAGTTGTTTGCTTACAGTTGTCTCATCTTCCAGAATTATTTTTAACATGAGTCATCCCAATTTTCCCCCGAGCAAATGTTATCCAGTGAGCCGTGAAGTTCATGCAGGCCCCGACCAGCCGCTGAACACTAACTATATTATGTTCCTGCTCCTCCCTCAGGCCTGGAGCCAGAGATCCAGAAGCTGATCTCCAAGCACAAACAGGAGCTGAAGAAGCTGCGGACGCTCCACGAGGCGGAGCTGCTGCAGGCAGACGACCGTGCCGCCCAGCACTACGTCCGGCAGTGTGAAGAGCTCCGCCAGCAGCTGGAGAGGGACAAGGAGGAGCAGTGTCAGCGAGAGAGGGACCTAGCCAAACAGAGGTAGGCATGACACATCATCAGTGCAGGCCTTTTCACTGTAACACACGTCATACACTACTATACTGGGCCTCTTTATGGCTCTGTGCTGGCGACAGTTGTAGCTGTTGCACA
Organism: Pseudochaenichthys georgianus; assembly: GCF_902827115.2. Classification (NCBI taxonomy): domain Eukaryota; kingdom Metazoa; phylum Chordata; class Actinopteri; order Perciformes; family Channichthyidae; genus Pseudochaenichthys; species Pseudochaenichthys georgianus. The sequence continues at coordinate 6,446,467 of NC_047521.1, read as the reverse complement.
ATGTTTTGTGAATGCAATATCTCAGAAGGTTCTTAATATCATTTTCTAAGATTTGGGCACACGCTGTTACTTGGAAATGAAGTGTTTTGAGTTTGGTTGTCAATGGTCAAAGCGGTAGGTCACTTTGACCTCATAGAACAAATATGTAGGCCATACATTGAGAATTGATTACAATTTCACACATCTGGTCTAATAAGATAACATTAGGACATTTTGAACAAACTGGAAACGAAATAAATCCTATTTATTTGACCAGCCAGCCGGTCTCATATAAATGTGTTTTTTCTTGTTTCTTGTCAGATATGAGAAGCAGCTTCAGGAGGAGGAGCTGTCCCTGCAGCAGCAGAGGAGGCGGCTCTACAAGGAGGTGTCTGATGAGAAAGAGAGGCTGGCTCAGCTGGCTGCAAGGTGAGAAATCTTCCCCACAGTGCTCCAGTAGCTGGCCATCATGCAGGTCTCCAGAAGAGGCTGAGTCAGTGGGAAATCAAGAACACACTGCAGTTAGGTTCCAGTCTGGTTGGGTAATGCTGGCACACTGTTGACAGGAAACCCTGAAGATGGATTAGACTGGAACTGCTTTCAGGTTGTGTGTTACAGAGTAGAGGAACTGTTCTGTTGTACCCACCATCATGCTCTGGCACAAAGTCTCAGTCCTGCAGGGAACATGTAGCCTTTATATATTCTTTCTAACACAGCTGCTAGGCACCAAGTGACCTTTAAAACATAGAGGACTAATGTGAGCTCTATTAAATGCCATTAAAAGGAAACAATATTGAACAAAAAGTCAGTTAACGGTAGACTAAATGCCAAAACGATTGTTTGGGTTCTACTTCTCAATGCTCTTCTTTCTGTTTGTGTGGCAGGCATCGCAGTGAGCTGGAGGATCTGCGGAGTCAGCTGGAGGAGAACAACTCTCTTGCTGGACGAGCCCTCAGAGAAGAGCTGGACAAGAGCAGAGAGGGACAGGAGAGGAGACACCAGGTAATGAGCGACATGGGGCGCAATAACAGTATCATTAACCATAGACTTTAACAGAACCCATAAATAAAGTCTGTCTCGTTAGTATCTCCACATCTGCTAACATCCATCCAGAACAAGGTAACGCAGCAAGATAATTGAGTGTTCTTTGTATTCCTAGTTGGAGATGAAGGCATTACACGAACGCATTGACATCGAAAAGCAGACCTGGGAAGAAAACTACAAGAAAAAAGAGGTTTGTTGGCATTCTGTCTAAACTCGACCTTCTTTTGTTCACACTGAGGTGTAACAGAGTACTGAATGTCCTGCATTGTGCTCATAGGCCCATCTATCACCAATGCAGGCACATCTTTCTGGAGCTTCTAGTTCAGTGGTTGTTAACGTCATTACGAATGTAAAAGAGAAGGAGACGAGGACTCCTGCCAAAAATCTATTTTCCATCGTGACTAAGGGAGGTGGCACGTGTCCAGCTCTGTGGAGTGCAGGAGAGTGAGAGCAACCTGTGCTTTTCAACTGTGTACTTAAAGAATAGTAATAATAACTTTATCAATACAGCACCTTTTGAAAAAGAGTTTACAAAGTGATCTGACATAAAAGCAAAGCAGCAGCAGCAGGATTCAAGACAACATACAAATAGAAAGCCAAACAAAAGTAATATTAAAATAAGGTTTAATTGGAACACAAAGACACAAAAATACTGTAGAGAGAAGGCAAATTATGATAAAGATACAAAAAGTATTAAAAAAACATTACAAAATATGAAAGTAAAGCACAGGCATGAAAACGGGTCAGGGGTGAAAAAGGTGAGAAGGATATTATCCCTCTAGGGGGGTCCGGGGGCATGCTCCCCCGGAAGAACATTTTGAATATTCCATATTTTAAAGCATCAATCTGATGCATTTTGAGATGCATTTTTTTTGCCAACCTGGGGAGAGCTGGAGAAACTTAACTTCAGCCATGAGTCAAAAATATGATGGCCTCCTTACTAAGTATTATCAGGGATGCAAACTCATCAGGTATGGAAAAGGTGACAAGGACCCGAGCCCCCCGACCCCACGGAATATCGGCTTTAAAATGAGGAATAACAGAGGATTTTAGCAGTCAAAACAACTAAAGCAGCAGTTAATAATAACAGAAACGCTAAAGAGTCACATCTAATAGAAATATATAAAAGCATTTATTTTAATTGTGTAGCAGTCAGTTTATAATTTTGGCAGCGCTGTTGAGCATTTTGAAAATCTATTGTCATGCCTCTGTGCAAGGCTGAGTCTTTCTATCTTTATGGCATCTGGTGTAAAGTAACTAAATTCATAAACTCAAGTACTATACTTGGGTACAATTTTGAGATACTTGTACTTTATTTAAGTATTTCAATGTTTTGCTACTTTGTTCTTCTTCTCCTCTACAGTTCAGAGGTAAATGGTGTACTTTGACTCCACTACATGTATTAATACCTTTAGTTACTTCTCAGATCTGGATGAATGATGTGAAAGCTAATCAAGTGTTAAATCAGACTTTAGTTCCACCTGGAGTGAATCCACAAGCTACCCTGCAGTATACAAAGTCATTCAAACTAGCTGCACCTTCACCAGCTTTGAGAACACTTTCATGATCAATCATTATAAAACATATCATATATATTATTCTGAAATGGACCAATCTGCACAACGACTACTTTTACTGTCGCTACTTTCACTATATTTTGATGAGAATACTTTTCTACTTTTACTTGAGGAACATTTTGAATGCAGTACTTTTACTAACAGAGTATTCCTACTAGGGATGTCCAGATCACCTTTTTTTGCTCCCGATCCGATTCCGATCATTTGATTTTGACAATCTGCCGATACCGATTTTTCCCGATCCGATCTTTATGCAATGCATTAAGAGAAAAAAAAGTAACAGATAACGGCTGGTCATCCAACGCGATAAATTAAGCTATCTTGGCTGTTATTTTTTTGGCACTGTTGTTTCAGTGCCGTTACCTGAGTGGCCGCTGTGCACTCGTTGTGTTGTTGTTGGTGTTTGTTTCTCAGGTAGCGTATTAGATTGGTCGTGTTGAACGTAGCTCTGTTCTTTCCACCACACGGAACCTCCGCCTTGCAAACATTGCATCTGGCTGTTACACTGCCTTCGCTTTCAATTTCATAATACTTCCAAACTCCTGACATTTTCTCTGTCCCGACTCCCGAGTCACCAGCTGAACGTAGCCTTTCGTTAGCTTACTGCTACTATTAGACACTGCACCCTGCCCACTCTGTTGCCAGATTTGAGAGAAATAAGCAACCAGGTCTGAAAACAAGCCCAAAGAAAGCAACACATACATGATGTTGTGTAATTTTAAACCAAAACTAAGTCCTCAGGATGACTTTAAGACGTGAACATGGTCATTTTTGTTTTGTAATATTAAATAAAAAAAGAAAAAATTATAAAAAGAAAAAGAAAAAAAAATCCCGATCCCCGATTTTTTGAAAATCACGTGATCGGCTCCGATCCCCGATCACGTGATCGGATCGGGACATCTCTAATTCCTACACTCTGGTACTTCTACTTTTACTCAAGTACAAGATCTGAGTATTTCTGCTTTTAATCAAGTACAAAATCTGAGTACTTCTACTTTAATCAAGTACAAGATCTGAGTACTTCTACTTTTACTCAAGTACAATATCTGAGTGCTTCTACTTTTACTCAAGTACAAGATCTATACTTATACCACCTCCGTTTATAGCCTAAGAAAACAAAACTATTAGAAAACGTTAGCACATAGTGACAATGTATGCTAGCTAGCTAGCTCAACAATAATATTGCGACAGAAAAACTTTTCAGTGCACATCACGTTCTGCGCTCCGACAGGGAGCTCTGCTCTGAACACCTGAACGGCCCGTTCTAACAGCTGTTCACCAGCGGTCCAGTCAGTACCACAGTGACTCCGGACCGCACAGTTAATATTAACGAACGCACCCGTAGGTAATGTGGCTGCTGAAGCGAGACCATCATCGCGGAGCAGCAGAGCCGACAGGCAGGAATACTCCGGGTCCCAGACCCCCCCCATACCCCAAAAATATTTGTATTGCAGATCTACATGAATCGCACAAACGACCTATTTTGGATTCAAAACGGCGAATTTCGCTGAAAGGTGAGTGATTTTCATGCCTGAAAGCAGTAATGTCGATATGTTCACAGAAGTAAACGGAGAAAGAAAATCTATATAACACACTTCAGGAAGGGAAAACCCAGAAATGCATTATAATAATAATATGAATTCATTACATTTATTTTGGTGCTTTTCCAAATGCTCAAAGCGCTTTACATTACATATTACATATATCAGAGTGTTAATGATTCTGCCAGCCTCATCGCCTGAGGCAGGTTGTCTCAAGGCCGAGGGGCCAGTGATGTACCTGAACGCGTTCATATTTTGGGCGAACGTGAACTGAACGTACTGTATTTCCGCTAGATGAACGTAATTGAGAACGCGTTCATTCTCAGCGCTGTATAACGGCGTTCAAAAGTGCGTTCATTCTCAGCACTGTATTATAACGGCGTTCAAAAGTGTGCCAGATTTCATATGCCTTTCAGCCGAAAACCCAGTTAAAACACACCGTAAACAGGCTTCAAAATAATGCGGAAAACCACCCAATCTGGCAACAGCAAGCTGCCTGTGACGCGTACGCGCCTGTCACCCCTGGCTGTCGCACTAAAATATAAATATACTAAATATATCAGACTCCTCACAACAAACACTGTGGAACCGCGGAACCGGCGAGCATTGAATGAATGAATGAATTAGTATGGACGAAGCCGAGAGCAGCTGCAGCAGCACTCGCTCAGAGTGAGACTCTACGGCAGGGGTGGGGAACCTCCGGCCGTATACGGCCCGAGAGACAATGTGGTACGGCCCTCGAGGTAATTTATAAACACGTACGCAAAAAATAAAAAAATGAAAGAAATCTAGACCGCAAAAAAATTAAACAAGCGAGTGCCTGTTTTTCCTGGCCAAGGTCAGGGTCCTTGAACACAACACGAGCCTAACGTGTCATCACGTGGTATATGTCTCCACTGACAGGGTCCAGTTCTGACGGAGAGCACCAGAACGCCACTCCAGCACTTCAGAAATTGCAGTACCGATAAGTCCATACACATGCCGCAGTTTCTGCGTGTCTGTGTCTTTAGTTGAAAGCCCAGTGGCGATCTGCTCATCTGTCATACAGTCAATAACTTTGTTGTTATTAGCATCTGGTTAGCTAGCTATGCTAACGAATATAAGAAGCTTTTTCTCCAACCAGTGAGGTAAAGGCACATCTTTATATGATCATTATAGTTATAAAAAAATAAGAGAATAAAGTAAACAGGTATAAAATACTATATGACAGTTATTAATAAAGAAGAATACAGTTTGAAAGGGTAGTGATTTGTCAAATATCCATAAATTAAAAGAAAATCTGCTTACAGTTGTGTTTGGGTGTTGAGAGATGTGTCCATAGATCTCCTAATGTTGCTCTCAAAGTGCAACACATCTTCCCAGGGGAGCATGCCCCCCGGACCCCTCTAGAGGAGGTTAGGTCCCCCCCCCCCCACACTTAAATCATGTTCACATGGATAGGAAACTAAATACATTTGCACACATCTTGTGTCCATAAATTATCTTTCTGTTTTGGTGGTCACGCCACACCCTGCACGTGCATGCATACGCGAGTCATGGTGAGATATCTGGATGAAGAGGTTGCTTTTTCTTTGCACAGACTGAAATGAATGAGCTGTGATTTTAGTTTTTTTAAGCAGAGGTCAATAACTTGTACGGGCCTCTGAGGATATTGTAAAAATTGAAATGGCCCATTAACATCGTACAGGAGACAAATAATAGCTCGCAGCAACGTATTGAAAAAATAACTATGAACTATAAATTAGTTCATTTTTGAAACCATGAACTTTAGTTCAACATTTTGAATTATGAACTATGAACTGAACTAGTTCATTTTAAAATGTGTGAACTGTGAACTGAACTAGTTCATGTAGAAAGTGAACTTTCCCAACACTGCGAGGGGCCCCGCCCCCATGGCAGAAGAAAGGTCACCCTCAGATATCAGCCTCAACTTTGGACCGTCCAGAAGGTTTCAAGGCTGCGATTCTTATCGAGTTAACATTTCCACCATGTAGCTTAGGGCCCAAACAAGACGGCTCTAAAAGTAATACAATCGTATTTAGAAATCTAAAAGGAACATGTAATGATTGGTGAGAAACCAATGGGAATCCGAGCTGCTGCAGGCTGTGGTGGATGAAACCCTCTGGGTGTAAATCACATGCAATGAGGAAGAACACATTTCATGAGTCAGTGGCTGTTAATAAAACAAGTCAGTTGTTAATTGTAAAGAATTAACCAATGAGGACAAACTTCCACATTTATCTAAACCTGGGTGTGTTATTACCTTTTTATGTGTGTGCGTGGTCATAAGGCAGCCAAGACAGACAGTGTGTGTGTTCACAGGAAGCGTGGCTGCTGAGCCGCGAGCGTGAGCTCAAAGAAGGTCTGAGGCGGGAGCGCGACAAAGAGATCGAGCTCGCCATCTGGACTCTGGAGGAGGAGACGAGCAAGGACAAAGAGGAGTGTGAGAGGGCAGCTGACAACAGGTGTGTGTGTGTGTGTGTGTGTGTGTGTGTGTGTGTGTGTGTGTGTGTGTGTGTGTGTGTGTGTGTGTGTGTGTGTGTGTGTGTGTGTGTGTGTGTGTGTGTGTGTGTGTGTGTGTGTGTGTGTGTGTGTGTGTGTGTGTGTGTGTGTGTGTGTGTGTGTGTGTGTGTGTGTGTGTGTGTGTGTGTGTGTGTGTGTGTGTGTGTGTGTGTGTGTGTGTGTGTGTGTGAGACCTGGATGACCTTTTGACCTTAATCTGACTCAGACCTGTCCTACATATAAAGAGGATGTTGATTTGACCCTTGAGGACTTATAGATTTTCCATGTTTTCCCATTTTTACTTTTGCAAATCCTAGTTTGTTTTAGGGCATACATAATAAAATGATCTACAGTTTACACTCAAAAACATTAAATAACAATCCACAAGTCATAAGAGGGGGAAAAAACAATTAAATAAATCAATTCTTTATATGTTATCATCTTTTAACCCATTCCTTGTAATGTGTTAAGTTATTGCTTCTCTTAATGACAATAAATAAGGTTCTCTCTTTTCTATTTCTTCTGGTGCTTTTCAATGAAGTAAGATATGTTGTGTAGTTATTTAGAGAAATAGTCTTTTATAGATATTTCCAAGAAGTCACTTAAATATGTTCCTCTGTTCTCAGGGTGAAGCGCGTGAGGGAAAAGTATGAGACTGAGCTGAGGGAGCTGGAGCGCTCTGAGAGGGCGGCCGTGGAGAAACAGCAGGAGTTGAGGAAGCATCAGGTGGAGGCGGAGGGAGAGCTGATCAGACTGCAGGGCGCGCTGAGACAGAAGGGACAGGAGGCCGAAGACGTCACACAGGTAAGGAGCAAAGCCCTCTTCTCAATGGTTTATAAAACCCTCTAGGTCCATGTTCTTACCTTTCGTGTTAGCAGCTTGTGGTGTGAGTGGGAGATTCCATATGACATGACTCCTGGACGTGTTTGCTCAGACCCGGGACAAGCTGGTGGACGAGCGCCGCAGCCTGGCCGAGGTGATCAGGCAGGAGTTTGCAGAGCGGCTGGTGGTGACGGAGGAGGAGAACCGCAGGATGAAGGTGGAGGTGTCAGAGGTGCGAGCTCGGCTACGGCTCGAGGTGGAGAGAGTCACCAGGGAGAAGGAGGAGGAGCTGGCAGAAGTCCACCAGCGGTAAGGTGGAGGGAAAGAGTACCCAATAACATTTAGGCTTGAATAAATCGTTTTATTCAGTTTTGAACAACATCTTTTAAGATTGAAACCACTGGTTTATAAGAGCCTGCTAGGTCAACTGACATGTACACATCTATTCAAATGTCTAATCCTGGTAATGTGTCACCTTGGGACAGAATGAGGCTCAGATGTGTTTTTAAATACGGAGAAGGGAATTTCTAAAAACAAAACAAAAAAGGTGATGAACACTTACAAACAACGTACGTTGAGCTATACAGCCTTTGCCATTTATAAATGCAAAATAAATGAGCTCAAGTGGTGCTTTTGTTCTTAGCAGTATGTTGGTCATAACTCTTTAAAGATATTTTAAATATTGGTAGACATTTTCTGTTTTGAAATAAGCCACCATAGCATTAGGAGTTGACCCAAAAACGTCAGCCTCAATAACCTTAATGTAATTTAACATATTTGGTTCACAAGCTAGGGGGAAAGTATTTGCGAACCTAAATCTCTCTTTAAGTTCCCCTTGTTAACGTCCTCTTTTCTGCCACTTGCCAGAGTGAAGTCGGCCATCTTGAAGAAGGAAGAAACTGTCAATACTCTCCGAAAGCAGCACGAGGTGAGTCAAGCAACGACACACAGGCGCCTCTTTCTGTCAGAGCATGATACATGAGAGAAGACGGTTGTGCAGAGACGACTGACGGCATGTATAAATATATGGCTCTCTCCTCTGAAAGGCTGCCCTGAAGAGAGCGGATCACCTGGAGGCCCTGTGGGAGCAGCAGAGGAAGCAGCTGCTGGAGAAGTGACTGACAGGAGGGCTTCATCTGCCTGGACCTCCCCCCTCCCCTCCCCCGCTCTGCCCCTCTGCTCTGAGCTCTATCCTTTGTGTCGCACGAGCCCTCATCTGATTTGTTTGTATTCACTTGGATGTTGTTCCTGACAGCAAGACTGAACCTGTGGAACAAGTGGCTGAACCCCGTCCTACCTCATACAGAATAGGGACATGAACTGGGCCTCGATGTTTAGCCCCGCCTCTCCAGGCATGAAGGAATGTGTTGTGTTGGAGCGTCCCTAATTTAAATGCCACAAACCAGGTGACCCCTGATGAATAGACTATGGTTGGACTTCGCTTTCCTCTTCTTCCCTTTTTCAAAAGGAGGATTGCTGCAGCTTTTTGTGACTGTACTCCCCCCCCCCCCCCCCCTTTCCCCCTCCCTCTTGGGCAGGAATTCCTCAATGTTCCCCACAGGGCTGCCACATAGAACAGTTCCAGATGCTTGTGAAACCAGCCCGGGCCTGTGCTGGTGTAAAGTGGGAGATGGACCACTTCAAACAAGCCATTGGGCATCCGAGCGGCCGTATGAGCTCCTGTTTGTACTCATGCTGCCCCTTCTATCTGCAGAGTCATGCGTTTGGTCCCAGCGCCTCCTCAAGGCCAGTGCTAATTACAGGATCTATGACGTGGCCTCGCTCTGAGCAGTTTGTTATGTGTGTCTCAAAGCAAAGGTAGGATCTAAGCAAGACGTACAAAGTGATTTCCCAACACTGGTTACACAAAAGGACACGGCATGATTGAGGCGGAAGACGGATGATATTTAGAGAACGTTTCTGAATGCGGGGGAGAAGCAAGAGGAGAGAGGATCGGGGGTGCAGAGAAGAAGGAATGCACAGAGAAGGCATGTGACCAGAGGTATGTTAAAAGCCATATAGCTTTCGCCCGCTCCGATCCAGAGGCTGCGCTGTGACAAAACGCATCACACTCCACCGGTGAGAGGGGGCCTCGAGTCGCACACGGAAACGATCTGCGTTTTGGATACTCTGTTTCCTGACCCTCTCCGGAGACGCCTCCCCTCAGCACTTGCAAATCTGCATTTTTATTAAATTTAGTTTTTGTCTAATTCCTTAACCCTCACAATGATTAGGGTTGAAGCCAGGCACAACAAGTCTCCACTTTCTGTGGATACGAGTTCAGCGAGAACGATCCAAAGCACGAGTTAGCGAGGGGTGCGGGGGCTGAAAGAGAAACTGTTATTTAGGTGCAACAGGATCCCAACATTAGACCCTCACATCAGAAAATATTTATTCTGTTCCTTTTTTCTTTATTTATGTTCCAATGTCGCACTGTTGATGCCCTCTTGTCGTGTTATTGGTCCTCAGAAAGGGCAAGGATCTTTTTCAAAGTCGACACAATAAGTGTTTTACAGTTACTTAGCAGAACTGCTAACTGCCGTGCTAAAACGCTATAACTATGCCATTAGTAGATGGTTTAAATACAGTATGTCCGGTTTTTCTGACATGGAAGGCGTCCGAGCCACGATGTAAAGGGTTCATATGAAGTGTGATGTAGTGCAGCTTTATGGGTAATGTAGTTTCTGACCTGAGGCGTCATATCAGATAGTCACAAGAGCCAAATACCACTTTCAACCCTCCTAAATGTAGGAGAATGTAAAATAAATATACGTTTTTATATAAATATATCTTTTCGCAAGATAAAAGTGGTTGATATGTGTCACTGTGAGTTTCAGGATCACTTACTGAGATTCTGTCATGAGTCATGAGGAATTGTTTGTTGGCATTCCTCACGCTCGACCGTCCTACACACACACACACACACACACACACACCTTGCCTTGTGTGTGTTTGTGTGCCACCACTCCTCCCATTTTGACCAGAGATGTACCTTTTTTTTGTTTTTATTTATTTTATTTGTAACGTTGTATACAAACCATTCCAGCTGTCATCGGTTATAGCTTGTTGAATTTCTACATGTACCAGTGTCTCTTGACCTCACTGTTTTCCTATCTTGATTTAGTTTAGTTTTTATTGTTAATCATGGCGACGGTTCGAAAAACTGTGAAGAAGATGGTGACTGAAGAGAAAATAAAAAGCAAAGACTGCTGGGAAGACGCGCTGTGTGTCTCATTTGTGTTCGCTGTGTGAAAACAGACAACTGTTTGTTTGTCTCTGACCCCCGCCCGCCCTCCCATCATCCCTTGCTCTCTCAGACCATAACTCACGGGTTGGGAAAGAAGAAGAAGAAGTGTCTTTAATCACAACACCCTGCGGAATCCAAACTAAGAGCCAACATAGCTGTTGGTTTGGAGCCTCACATGATTTATTCACTGCATTTAAATTAATTCCTGAAATATCTGTCAACCAATTCTTAGAAATGAGTTTGTCCGAGATGCCTTTTTCTTGCCGTGTTAAAACCACCTCTGGGATGTTTCAGCCTAAACATCTGGAATAATGTCCAGCGCTGACTCACTTCTCCCCTCCTTCTTCCCCTTCTTTCTTTTCTCGCCCTCCAGCTAGCTCACTTCCTCAAACTGCCAAAGCAACCGGTGTTGCGTACTGAAACGTGTTCCTCCTTTCACTTGACTCAGGAACCCACGGCATTGGCTCTCACTGGGCTCCGAGGGCCCGGCTGACTGCTGGCTGGAGTGACTGTAACTGGATGTGCAGAGAGCCTCTTTAAAAAGCTGTCAGCTGTGTGGCGGGAATTCAGCCTGCATGTTCCTGCTTGTCACCTCTGGTGTGTGTGTGTGTGTGTGTGTGTGTGTGTGTGTGTGTGTGTGTGTGTGTGTGTGTGTGTGTGTGTGTGTGTGTGTGTGTGTGTGTGTGTGTGTGTGTGTGTGTGTGTGTGTGTGTGTGTGTGTGTGTGTGTGGTGTGTGTGTGTGTGTGTGTGTGTGTGTGTGTGTGTGTGTGTGTGTGTGTGTGTGTGTGTGTGTGTGTGTGTGTGTGTGTGTGTGTGTGTGTGTGTGTGTGTGTGTGTGTGTGTGTGTGTGTGTGTGTGTGTGTGTGTGTGTGTGTGTGTGTGTGTGTGTGTGTGTGTGTGTGGTGATCCAGGGTCTCCCGCATAGCAAAGATCCTTCGAGCTGTCTGCTCATGTCTGATTTGATTGCAGCCCAGAGTGGGTTTCTCTTCCTCCAGCCCTCTCATGCTGTGGAGTTGAGGGGGTTGACCAATTGCCAGCAGCTGTTGCTCATTTCACAACGGTCCCGCCCATACAGTGCTGAGGCTGGCAGTGAGACGCTCCTCACCAGAGGAGAGGCAGAGCTCCTAACTTAGAGGAATACATGAGCATGCGAGAAACACTGAGACTCCAGACACCAGAGGACTTCTACTGGTAAGAGAATGTGTCTGTGTCCGTCTGTTCTCTATCTGAATGCTTTGTTTGTGTTAGACGGTGACTCCAGAGGAGTCCTCTGACTAAAGGAAGACTCATGATTTGTCACAGTCTGGTGCTGTATGCTTCCTTTCCTGCCTTTTATTTAGCTTGGAGCACTTTAGAGACGTGTTTGTCATTCATCCAGTAGAAATCTGCTAAAGCTATTTTATGTGTGGAAAATGTGAATTCTCCCTGGAGTTTGTTTCCCTTATTGTGTCCGTTATCAGAGCTGGGTTTATCACTGGATCCTAGAACACATTATTCCCATTCCCCATGTACCCTTTCCCCATGTACCCAGTTCCACAAGCTGGGAAAGGGTACCACTCACATTGTCATCAGCGCTGTTATTATTTCCCTGACCCACTTATCAAGTGATTACTCTGAAGGACTTAAGAAAAGCAGCTCAAGACTTAGTTTAGATATTTCTCACAGAATGGCCCTGGGCTTTGTTTATTACACTTACAAGGAGGTGAGAAGTGGAGAACAAGGTGGTGCTCGGGGGTCGATGCTAATGTCTTGAATATCTGCTGGGACCTCCAGGGGCATACATTTGCAGGGAGAGCGGAAACAAGAAGTGTCCTCTAAGATGGAGCTTCTGACTTCCTGCATGTGTTGTTTTCCCATCAGCTGCCACTTCTGTTCAGCTCGTGTCCCACATGCTGGATGTTTAAATGCTCCTTGGGTGCGTTTCTTTTCAGCATCTGGTCGAGTGCCAAGTATGTTTTCACGTAGGCTGTAAAGGATTTACTTCGAAGGGGGCTGAACACGTTGCAATGTCATGTTTAGTGTCTGCTTCCTTGTATTTTGTTTCAATGTATGCCCTTGGTGATCTTACAAGAAACACGTCAGATAATAATATACAATAAGTTAGTAAGTTCATTACATACACGACATAAGTCTAGAAGTCACACTTCAAGTGACTCTTCACTAAGTGTTCAAGGGTTTCATTAAAAAGGGATTACTTCCGTTGACGATAAAGTCCCCCCCCCCCCCCCCCCCCCCGAGGTGTTGCCCTTCAACTTTCTCTTTCTGTCTCCCTCACACTGTAGTTGTGCTGAGAGAAGCCCAGAGTGGATCCTATTGTGAGCTAATTAAATCCATCACCCTCCAACTCCTGGAAGATCAAAAGTCCTGAGCACAAGACACCGGGCTTCTCCTCCTCCATCCTCATGTCCCTCCAGGAGAGGAGGGCAGGGCACACACACATAGCTCCCCGGTCGAGGACACACACTACCTGACACGGATGGCGTTCCAGAAGAAGCTGCTGCTCGGGGTTGTTACCGCGGGCTCCCTGCTGTGCGTCTACATCCTGTGTTTGAACCTGGAGACGCCTCTGACCACATTCCATCGCTTCACACACACACTTAGCAGGTGAGCAAAGGGACCACGCTCACACTGATTTGCAAATGAGCTGAAAGTGGAAGTGACAGGTTTGTATTGTTCTGGCAGTCTGACATATTGTACGGGCAATTAAAATGCTGACTCCCGGCATTACTGGTCACTTCAGGGGGGGTTTTGACAGCCCATCCTGTCATCCTGTCTCACGCAGCTCGCTGAACCAGTATTGAGCAGAGGTGGGAGTAAGTCCTACATGTGCAAGTCATGAGTCTTGACCTACAAGTATCAAGCAAGTCCCAAGTCACTGTGGTGAGAGTCAAGCAAGTCAAGTCAAGTCATACGACATTCTGATGAATAAGCCCAGTTTCGTATTTAAATCAGTTAAAAGACAGTGGTTATGAAAATGAATTCAACCCACATATGATCTTCATTACATACACAGTTAATCATTTGAAATCTAATTTAGACCGATGACAATCATATTAACCCTAGAACTGCAGACAATATAGCTAGGACTCAAAAAGTCTGTTCAAAAAGGCAGAACTCCAGGTAAGAAAATCATATATGGCATTTTCCATTACACATATTTAATTTAAATGTCTGTTAGAACCACCAACAGCGTCAGCGCCTACATAGATATCATTTTCAAATCATTTAATTTGTTCCTCTTCATCATTTCCTTATAAACTAAGTAGGACGATTTAAAACTCACTTAATTGGGTTAATTTAGAAATTGCTTCAGTTTATCATCATAACAGATCAACAAGTTCAGATTAATTTTACAATAAATCAAGGAATGATGCACTTCTACAAACAAAAACAACATAATTAAAACAAACTACTAAAAGAAGATGAACTACATTATTCAAAAGTTTACAGTAACTTCTGATAATAACACAGGGGAAATAAACGAGGCATCTCTCTCTCTCTCTCTCTCTCTCTCGACAGCCCGTCAGTATCAGGGTTAGTCAAAATGAATCCCTGGACGGTTCTAGTGTTCATTTACCGTTGTGTCTTGTAAGTGTATTGGAGAACCCTGAAGGCAGGAGAGACTGAAAAGAGTCAAGGGAAGCTTATAAAAGTGAACAGCATTTAATCACACAAAAGATGCGGTGGTGTACAAATGAAATGTGCGACTGGAGGCGCTCTCCTCATGCGGCCGGTCAGTCCAGGGCTGCGTTTCACTAATCTTATTTTTCATTTCCTCGCTCCTCGGGCTGCGTTTCACTTCGGTTAACCTCTTAAGCCAGGGGTGCCCAACCTTTTTTGAACCGAGAGCTACTTTTTGAAGTTGCCAGTCTGCCGAGATCTACCAGTCCAAATAGAGAGGAGTAGCCATTACTGACAGCCTACTGCCAGGTAAACACACACTACTTGTATAAAACTGACCTTTAATACTGCAGATCCTTTGTCTCACCTCTTTCTAATCTACACACATACAAGTATTTAACTGAAGCTACACAACAGTGTTGTTGATACGGAGTTGGAGTTTATCCACACGTCACTACAGTGGGTAATGTTTTCAAGAAGCATTGAACAGTGCTGCCACATATGACACAGGGACAAAGAAAAGACTCTGAACCCTTTCTTTGCCATTATATACAAATAGTGTTGCTACAAAAGTATAAATTAGGCTTACTAATAAGACAACTCAGATCTGAAGCTACTCAGGAATCTGCTGCCGAAATGCAATAAAAAAAAAGACAAAATTAATAGAATCAAACCCTTTTTTGTTGCATTTTAGTCGAGTATAAAAAGAAATGCCTTTTAAAATAGGATGCAAGCAACACTAGCTTCTTAACCTGAATTGATAATAGACTATAATCAATTTAAGTTTGCATTCTTATACCATTTTGTACAATAATTATAATGAATAAGTTCAAACAAACTAAAACTTACAGCTGATTAATAACGGTATCTAACTTGAGTTTTTATTATATCAAAAACCTGTTGAAATGCTACTGTTATTTTTACTGTCCCCCAAAAGCGCGTCGGCAGCCTCCAGGAATGCTTCTTTCACAACTTCGCCGTCTTTGAAAGACTGCATGTGTTTCGCAAGAACGTGACTGACACGCATAGGCGGCGCGTGAGGCTCAGGTTTGGGAAGGCTAAATAACTTTTTTTTTAATGTCCGCTTAAAAAAAAACCCATTACTTATAGTGAAAACCACCCTTGAATGATGGGTTAGTAGACTAAAAGCTTTAGGTATCCAAACTATAACATATAATAAGTACCCTGTATCAAGATTGATGCAAAACAAGTGAAATTTGACCTTTTTAGAGAGGTTTAGAAAAATAAAGTCCAGGCGGACTCACCTCTGGGTAATTTGGGAACCATCAGTTCCATTTGAACTTTTTCACTGTAAAAATCATTTTATTACTTTGAATTATCACTATAGGTATTCATTCCATCCAAATACAACTGTTGTGAAAAAAAACAAAAAAAAACATACTCTGTTATCCTTGGACCGTCCACACTACAGCTTCAAAAAAAGCTTGGAGCTGGGCGTGTCTGTAGCTTGGGGATTTTATTCAAGCAACGCGGCCAACAACCAATCACATGAATCTCCCGCCCCCGACATACAAAGCAAAAACCCCCGGGGATTTTATGGGAGCAATATATATATATATATATATATAAACTCCCTAAACAGGCGAAAACCTACCAGTTTCACCCACTGTCTCTGCCACCTCCCTCCATGCCTGGTTCCTCCGGTTTGTATCCCGGTAGGTGAAGAGGGTCTGGTCATACAAAACCGGGTGATTTGCTCCGGCGATAATTAGTTTCTCCTCCAACTTTTTTTGAAATATAGAAATGAACGGCGCTAGGCTAACAATGACTTACCTTCCTCTTTGTCTGGTCTAAACTGGTCTTCAATGGCATTAAAACGATAAAAACGATGATGTAGTTAATCCATAGATTAATATCCAATGTGGCTGTGTCCCCTTTGAAATGTTCTGATAATCTATAAGCAATAAAACTGCAATTCCGTTATCTGTTGTCCGCTCTGTGCTCCGTGCGCTCTGGGTCCTGCTGCAATTCCTACTTCGTTACGTTGTAAACAATAAATGAAGTCGGCTGCGTAATGTTGTTACGCTGGCTGGCATTCTTTATACTTTACGCAGGACCATATCTCTGGAACCCATTGGTCGATTCGTGTGATTTACACCTTTTTCTTAACCATTACATCCAATAGAATCGATGGGCAGTTCCCAAATCCACGTAAACATTACCATAGCGGACGTAATAGAGAAGCAAACGAAGCATATCTGAAAGTGCAAGCCTGGACGGCAAAACTTTATACCCAGTAGCCTATATTGCCATAAATATGATGATATTGATTGATGATTATCAGTAAAAATGTCTACGTGACACAAAGACATTGGATTAACATTGAGCAGCGTTTTTATTCCGTTGAACACAACTTTTGATCACAAATCAAAAAAGGTAAGACGTAATTATTGTAATATTTTTGAAACCGGATGTTGTTTACTTTCTCTTTTCTGGCTGATAGCTCCAGGAATTGGAGGTCGTACAGTGATGACATTACATGTGTGGAATCTGTGGAGTCTCAGCTTTAAATCGTATATCTTATTTGTGCAGTTAAGATAGTAATAAGGGCATTTCTACCGTGAGTTCTGTGTAAAAAAGCGTTAGCATTAGTTAGCATTTTTTCGCTCAATGCTATTTCAAAGGCTTGGTATTACTCTTGTGTTTCTTTTAGCTAAAAATTGTTCTTATTGTCAGTTAGCGGAGTTTCTTACCTTTAAAAGGGTATGAAACATTAATAGTTTCATAAATGTTAAGAAGCCCCGAGACATAGTCTCGGAAAAAAAACTGTGGGAGGGGTCCACTGGGGGGACCTTCGGGCTTAAGAGTTTAAATGGATTCCTTGCATCCCTCACTTGCGTCGTTTCCCTGTGACTAGTCCCTCCCACCAGGGAAGCATGGAGAGATGCAAGGAAACCACGAGAAGCAGGGAAATAAGTTATAAGAGCAATGGGACGTCCTTTCCTCCGGAGCGTCACGTGAAGCGACGTCCGTTTGTGATGCACAGCTGATCGTCTGACAGCAGCCAGCTCTGTCCCCGTTATTTTCACAAACACCACCGCCACACATTTACTGACACAAACATTTGTATCATCTGGTAGACCCCAATAAATAAAATAAAAACTCAATCTCAAAAAAGATAAACGCCATTCTTAAAATGTATAAACGAACATTAGTTTGATTAATATTGATTAGAGTGCACAATAGAAATAAAATAATTGAGAGAAGAAAAAGAGATATATTATCTATCAAAACCCAGTTAGATTAACATTCATTGGATTGCACACTTTGTTTTGTTTGGATATGTAGCACATTAACATTTCAAATAGCACTTAATGACTCATGACTGAATGGAAATGACAATAAATGAAAATGTAAAACGAAAAAGGCGATCATGAAAATGTTTCAAAAAAAAGAATAAAATGATTTTTGACCACTTTGTTGTTCAGATATATCACATATTTGTTACTAAATGATACATGAATTTAAACAAAACACGGTATAAACTGAGGAGTGACTCCGTGAGGTTCATGTGTTTTTTTCACTCTGCTGGGAAACTGCTTTCATGTCAAGAAGCATGAGATCAGTGCATGCACTGCATCGTCCAATCAGTGAGCAATACACAGTAAGGGGGCGGGGCGAGTGTCTGAGGTTTTCATCGAAGGATGGTCTGGTGGTTCCTCGATTATAGCTCCTCCATTATCGCTCCTCGCTCCTCCGGCAAAAATAAGGCCATTGGGACGCTACACAAGATGGCGCAGACAAATCAACTTCCGGTGAGACCGAGGACATGAAAAGTAAGAGAAGTGAAACGCAGCCACGGTCTCAAGTCATGTCACTCGAGTCCCCACCTCTGGTATTGAGTGACCCGACAGTAGGGCTGAACAATTAATCGATTTTAAATCGAAATTGCGATTTGAAATGATGCGATTATCAAATCACAAAGCCTGCGATTTTTTTACAATTTTTTTTTTTTCTTCCTGTGTGTCAGTCATCCACACCAATCAGAAGTGCTGTGCTCCACATGTTCCAGCCATTGTTAACCAATCAGATGTGGCCCATAATAGAAGGTGATAGACAGATTGATCCAATCACCAAGTATTTTTGAAAGCGCTTGCCCTTTCCAAATGGATTCCAATGGAGCTTTCCTTGATGGTTTGGTGAAACAAACCATCTGAGTCAGGTTAGTAATGCTCCATCACATGTTTTACATCTATTACAGGGTGAGTCTTAAACTGAAGCTTGACTTTAAAGCAACCCAACGGAAGTTTCATGTAAGTTTAGTTCTTTCACTCGTAGCTCGGAATGCGGGGGTGCTAGAGACGGGAGCATGTTGATGCGACCTTCCTAGCCGGAGATATGGCCGCATTCCCTCAGAACATCCCCTCAATAGTTCCGGTGGAGTTCAAGATGGCGCCTGCATGTGTCGGCATGCCGCTCCCTCAGCTATCTGCCTTTAGCTATCCTGTTTTTGTTTTATGTTTGTCAGAATGTCTCTGCTCTGCTCGTCTCTCATCGCCAAGCTCTCCTCCACCTAAGACCCTCACTGGAGTTTATACTGCTGCCCAAACCTACATCTGGCAACCGTAAATCGACCCCCCCCCCCTCCTCTACTGTCAGATATTCCCACCTACCTGCATCAGTAGCGTGGGGTGGGGAAAAATGTAGGGGAAGCCAATGTTTTTGGGTCGGGGGGTTAATAACGTAACCAGATGAGTGATTACAGCACCCGGTAACATTTTACACACATTTGTATCATACAGATGCAGGACTTGTACACGTCTGTTATCTAAGCGACAGGTCCGCACGCACTCTCCAGGTGAAACTCTCTCGTCTTATTAATGTAAGCATTTTCTTATTCATTTATGCCAGCCTCCCCCCACCAATTCAATACCAGCCGCTCAATGCGCAGTGCAGATTCGGTAATTAATAAATAAGAAGCATTCATTTACAAACTAAATCAGGAGACCTTTAAAGTTTTACGTTCACATCAAAATATCAGTATGCGTTGTGTTGATAATGGACGAGACCCGCCGAGTCAGCGTAAATTTGAGACGATCTCTGTTTAATGTCTGAATCTGATAACAGATAAAATGATCAGTTTCACATACATTTCCCTCAGTGACTCCTCTCATTGGAACGTTTACAAAAAGGGAAACGTGAGGGACACAATATATACAAACAGTAAAATCACAAAGAAATGAAAGTCCTCACAACAATAAACTCCTGAGCACAGCTCTCCGACCTTGCCAGGTATTTAACATTCAATAAAATGAAGAACACAGAATAAAATAATATAAAACACAGAATGTGTGTGATTATACAAAATTAAATTAAATAAACCCCACTGCATATTTACATCTGTTACACTAACACACACGGCAAGTGCAGCAACAGTCCTCGTCTCTGTAATTAGTTCAGTCCGTAGTCCAAAAGTAACACAACAATATAAACAATCTCATCTATTCAGGTGATCGGGCCCGATATGGCATGCTATCTGCGATGCTGATTTTCGGATAGCAGCACCCTGTGCTAATTAAACAACTGCAATAAAACAACTACTTCAGACGGAACACCTGCAGCTAAATCCAGGCAAGCAATGCACAATAACCAACAGAACCACATCAGAAAGTGCACACATAGCTACACGGGCAGTTCAGGCAACAGCTATGCACAGAGAGAAAGGGGTGTGCATTTCACTCACCCTATTTGAAGAGGAAGGCCATTCTCCTGTCTTTCATGGTAGCGAAGTGGTCAATAACAATGTCATAGAACTTCCCAGCGGCCTTTAGGTCCTCCACAACAACAGAGTCAATGGATATTGTGGCTAGGTTGACAAGTCTGTCCTGTCCACACGTGTTCCTCAGATACGTTTTGATCCTTTTTAGACAGGAAAAGGAGCGCTCTGCTGATGTGCTGTTGGCTGGTATCGTGAGCATGAGCTGGAGCAGCTTGTAGACCTCGGAGAGTGTGCCCTGTAGGTCATCCTCAATAAGAAGCTGTATCAGCTCTCCTGGTGGCTTGTGAAACAACCTGTTGTTGTATAGCGTGTGCAGCAATCCTGACGCGTCCAAAAAGCTTTAATTTCACAGCACAATCTATATGATTTTTAGATGTACCGTGCCTCTCAATTGCCCGTGACAGGTTGGCAAGGTCGATGAATCCTGAAGTTGCCCAAGGATTGTTCAGGGAGCACGAACCCTTGTCAAAAAGAAGACATGGCCAGCAAAATAGACGCTGAAGTTTAGCGCTTCCAGTTAGCCACTCCGTGCGGACATAATTGTCCTCATTGAACGTCCAATTAGATCCCTTATTCCTCTGTGTACACAGCTCGAGTGTGGGCGTTGTCCTGCCATCTGCTTTATTTTGTAGTTGCTGCTGTAGCGGAAGTTTAGTGAAGTTATGCTTAATTAAGTACGCCAAATCTCCTCCCTCCATAATGCTTCATTTGCTTGATAATTTCTAACGGCGGTGATGACAGTTACAGTATTACAATTGATGTTGATGTGATTGGATGGCAGTGTCCAATCAAATCGCCAGCCGCCCCTGAAGGGAAGCTAGAGGCGGCTGGCTTCCCCTGGCATGGCCCTGACCAATCACAGGTTGGCAGGGGCATCACGTGGGCCTCATCTGATTGGTTGATCCCTCAATTTTTTTTCACCAAGGGAAGCTAGATTCTGCTGGCCTCCTCTCGCAACAGTGAATGCAATCTACTGTTTCACCATGACATCTAGAGGGGCGCTGTTTCACTCTTTGTAAAATACTCAATGAGAATGGGGGAGAGACGGAGAGACGGTCCGGCAGGGACACACGTGAAAGGAGAATTACAGAAACAAAACAAACTGTTTTTATTTATTTATTTAAATTATAACTACAATCAGAAAAAACAGGGGAAGCCTGGCTTCCCTTGGCCTCCGGGAGAAAACGCCACTGACCTGCATCCTGCCTCACCGAAAGCGCTTTAGATGACGGGGAAAGCGCATGGTGGCGCGCTTGTGCATCAAATAGCACACCTGACGGCTTCTTCTGGGACTTATCCACGCATCAGATGTCATGGCCCTCCCGCTGCACGCCATGTGAGGGATCGATGGATTCGCCCTGTCTTTCCGGAGCTGCGGCCTCTGCTGGGCCCGCTGGCAGCTCCTCCTGCCTGACTGACTGCTCCCGGCCCGCGCGGCGTTCTACATGCACATCTTCGTCCGCTAAGACGCACTACACCTTCGGCACCTCCGGAGAGAAAACTCTGCATGGCTTTGCTAAACGCTAGGTCAATAGCAAACAAGACGTTCCTGTTAAACGACTTCTTCACCTCTCGTGATCTGGATTTGATGTTCCTGACGGAGACCTGGGTCCACACTGGCGAGTATGTACCCTTTTCTGAACTTCTTCCTCCTGACTGTACTTTCTTCAGCTCCCCCCGTACCACCGGCCGTGGTGGGGGCAAAGCATCAGTGTTTAGAGCTAATCTCCAATGCCGATTGCTTCACCCTGTAACTAGCTATGCTAGCTTCGAGTTGCAGCTTTCTGAACTGAACCCGGCCTCGCCTATACTCTGCGCAGTCGTGTATCGTCCACCAAAGTCCAATAAGGATTTCATAACTGACCTTTCTGTCCGGGATCATGGTGAAATATGATCGTGTTTTGATCTGCAGAGACTTTAATGTCCATGTGTGTTGCAAGTCCAAACCTCTGGTTAGTGACTTTTTAAATCTCCTTGATTCTTTCGGTCTCATTCAGTCCGTGGCTGGCCCGACACACGATAAAGGACACACCTTAGATTTAGTATTATCGTTTGGACTGTCTATCTCTGTGGATGAAATCTGTGCAGCGACACGTATCTCAGACTATTTACCGGTTCTGTTTACAACCTCGATCCCTTCTGCGGGAGTCGAATCACGTGCGTTAACGCGCGTTAATTGAACGCGCGTTGTCTGCGTTCAATTAACCCCTTGACTGCCTCACAGTTTTCAGATGCTTTTAATGCTTCTCCGATCTGTAAATTAGAGGTGAACTGTGCTCTTAGTGCTGATGAGCTTATCTCCATGTTTGACTCGACATGCACACTAATACTGGATTCCGTTGCTCCTTTTACGCTTAGACGCACCAAAGTTCTCTTAGAGCCGTGGCTTAATGACTGTACTCGCGCTCTTAGACGCGCTTGCAGGCGTGGAGAGAGAAAATGGAAAAAGGATAAACCCCATGTCTCCTTAGAAATCCTTCGTGCTTGCCTTTCCGACTACCAGACGGCAGTCAAAGCAGCCAAAACGGAGCACATTTCTCTGTTAATCTCTAAAAACAGCCATAAACCTCAGGTTCTTTTTAATGTCCTCAACTCGATCATTAATCCTTGTGATGCTTCTCCAATTGTGCCATCGACTACCCTCTGCGATACATTTATTACATTTTTTTATCGAAAAAGTATCTGTGCTTAGGCTAGCCCACACTAGTGCTACCCCAGATTCTGCTCCTTTTCTGTGCCCTGCTGTCCTCGACCACTTTGAGCCTGTATCCCTCTCTTCTCTCTCGGATGTAGTCAAGCACCTGCGGCCGACAAACTGCACCTCAGACAGCATTCCCTCTCGCCTCCTTAGAGATGTTTTTGAATCAGTTGGAGCAAGTGTTTTATTGCTTGTAAACACCTCTCTTAGCTCAGGATGCCACTACTTAAAAAGAAAAATCTCGACCCTTCCATTCTCGCAGATTTTAGGCCCATCTCACAGCTACCTTTTTTATCTAAAGCCCTGGAGCGAGTAGTCTACGTCCAGCTGCAGTCGTTTTTAACCACACATGGCATCCACGAAAAGTTTCAGTCTGGCTTCAAACCCATACACAGCACTGAAACAGCCCTTTTAAGAGTTTTTAATTATCTGTTCCTAGCCGCCGACTCAGGTAGCTCAGCTGTCCTGGTGCTGTTGGACCTGACAGCTGCCTTTGACACTTTGGACCATAGCATCCTGTTGTCACGGCTTGAACAGTCCGCAGGCATCACAGGCTCTGCCCTTGCATGGTTCAGGTCCTACCTGACAGACCATAGCCTCTCAGTGCAGTTGGGTGCCTTCTCTTCTGCCAAAGCCCCTCTTACCTGTGGGATTCCCCAAGGCTCGATTCTGGGCCCCATCCTTTTTCTACTGTACATACTGCCCCTAGGTCTCACAAAACATAATATCCCCTTCCATTGTTACGCTGACGATGTACAGATCTATCTGCCTCTCAATCAAAATGCCAACTCACTACCGCAGTTGATGGACTGCTTAACAGAGATTAAATCCTGGCTGAGCCAAAACTTCCTCAACGAGAGCAAGACCGAGGTCATCTTTTTTGGACCCCGACCTCCAGCCTCTACGGTTGATATTCTGGGCTCCCTCAATAAAAACATCCTCCCCTCTGTCATGAACCTTGGAGTGACCTTCAATAGCGCTTTTAAATTTGATAAGCAGGTCAGCACCGTAGTCAAGACCTGCTTTTTTCAAATACGACTATTGGCTAAGATTAAGTCGTTTTTATCTTTTAAAGACCTAGAAAGGGTTATTAACGCCTTTGTTACCTCGAGACTGGATTACTGCAATGCTCTGTATGTGGGTATGGACCAGGCCTCAATTAGACGCCTGCAGCTAGTGCAGAACGCAGCTGCACGTCTTCTAACTGGCCATAAAAAGCGTGACCACATCACCCCAATTCTAGCCTCATTGCATTGGCTTCCAGTTCGGTTCAGAATAGATTTTAAAATACTTGTATTTGTTTTCAAAGCCCTAAATGGGCTGGCTCCGGCCTATGTAGCCAAACTCCTCCATCGCTACACCCCAGGCAGAGCCTTAAGGTCGGCTGACCAGCCGGACCCCAGGCTCTGGAACATTTTGCCCCTCCATGTGAGGTCGGCCCAGACCCTGGGGGTTTTTAAATCAACACTTAAAACTCACTTTTTCTCTCTGGCCTTTTAGGCTTCTCTTATCAAGAATAACTTTTATCCAACACCTTTTCCCTCTCTAACCTCTCAAGGTTTTATTAGAGGGAAACGGTTTGTAGAGTGGGCTTAGACAGACCGGGGAGTGTTACGATTCGTAGACACAGCGTACCTCCCTATCTCTCATCAATTTCCAACTAAGGCTCCAGTGGGGACCTTGTTCCCTGAGTGTGCCTCTCCACCTATGTTTCTTACTCTCTTACTTGCTACCCTTTGCCCTTAACCTATTCTAAGGGAGTGCTTGTTCTTCCGTCTGTCTGTCTGTGTCTGTGTATTCTCTTGTTCCGATTAACCCAGCCACATTTGTTCTTGTTTTGTGTGTGAGATCGAGAGAGACTCCTTCTGCAATCTCCCAAACTTTCTTTTTATGTGTGCATTGTTATTTGTGCTTGAGCAACATTTTACTTGAACTTTATTTCAATGAAATTAGTTGTAATTCTTGTCCTACATTTTTATTTGTTTTACAGAGATGTTTCACAGCTGTCTGGGCCTAGTGGCCCACAGGCGGCGTTTATCCAGCAGCCACAACATCCATCTGTGCCGGCCCCCAGGTCAAGATCTACTGTGGCTCAAGGGCCTTCACCAGAGCCATCACCACCAAGGACCAGCAGACCACCATCACTACAGCTGCCTCCACCTCCATCTGCGGCTGCCACCAGGTCAATATACACCTCAGCACAAAGGCTCCACCACAGCCATCACCTTCAACCCAGCCAGCAAGGAGGTCTCTTGGAGGTCTCGTATAGCAATTGTACACCCCACCTACACAGCCCATACACCATCACCCCCACCTACACAGCAGCCAGACCCACTGTCTTGGAAGACAGACAAAGACCATGACACTGTCTTGACATTTATAATGAATAGTTGGTTGAAAGTTCTGATGTTCAATTTTGTAAATAGTGAGATTTTCCAGTTTCTTATATTTATATAAATAGTTGGTTGAAAAAAACATATTTATAATAAATTGTTGGTTGAAAAAAAAAGGTTGAATGCTCAATTTGTATTTTTAACACATCACATGAACCTTGGTATGTAATATGAAGTCATTATTCAGTCCTAATATATCTCAGTCCCTGCTGTGGTGAAAGTAGAGTGATAAACACCTGTTTTACTCAAAATTCGAATTAAATTTTAGACATGAATTACACATTTATATACAGTGTAATTCAAATATTTCACTGCTTTTGTGATCCTAAGACTTTGGTAACCAAATCTAAAACACCAAAACAATTCGATCACATGAGTAAATTTGTGTTTTCACAAGAGTTTTGAAGATTTTCCGAAAATCGGATGTAACATTTTAAGATTTTGAGCTACTTATCTCATCAAACAGTGCTCTAAGGTGAGTAATTTGCATATATAGCAATACCAAAGATTGTCCTGAACATATTGATATTTGACACATGGGGTGCCATGTTAGAAGAAATACATTTATGCAGTGACCAACTCTTTGTATCCTGGGCTGACCCTCATAAAGGCAATCCCGTTACCAGGCAACGACTCTCCCACTGGATTGTGGAAGCGATAGCCGTGTCCCTCACTCTCCTCACATCCCAAGCTGCATCCCCAACAAGTTTATTATGTTGTTACATCGTTTCAGATGTAATGTTTCAGTTGTGCTCTTGATAAGCCATTAAAACAGTAAAAACACGTTCAGTTTCCTTTTGCTTTTTGTGTCTCCTGTTGACCAAAACATACCCATCTGTGATGGAAAAAGAAAGTAATCCAAAAGTAATCTAAAAGTAATCTGATTACGTTTACCTTTTTTAAGACACGTAACTGTAACTGTATTCGGATTACTTTCAGAGCCATGTAATCAGTAATCAGTAACTGATTACATTTACAAAGTAACCCTCCCAACCCTGCCAATAGTTCTCATTCATAACACTTCGTTCGATGTCTCACTATGGGATATTGAGACTCCCGTATTGCTAGACATGCTTATCTCAAAAATCAGTACTCAACAGGTAGAACTCTGTCCCAACACGGGGCCCAGCATTGCATGGGCCACACTTGTAAAAAATGGACAAAAGTGAGCGGTGAGGACCAGCTCGCTGCTGCACAAATGTCCTGGATGGAAACACCCTTAAACAAAGCCCAGGACGTAGCCAGACCACGAGTAGAATGAGCACGCAGGCCCGTTGGTGCCTGCAAACCCTGACTCGTATAAGCCAGAATCCACCCAGCCTTTAACTAGCTTGCGCTACGACGCAGCGCCATTCAAACGCTTCTTCTCGCTTCGGAGCACATCTCTAAATCATCAGTAGCCTGGCTAGCTTAACTGTCCATAGACTGAACCACTCTAAGCTAACTTTCGGTCGCCGGACGCTTGCTTCGCATAGATTCGAATATTAACACACCAGTTAATACTCGATTCTGCCCCGCAGTTTTTTAAGGATGAGGTTTTTGATTATTGAACAGTAACATACCAGTTATTGTTGCTTCGCATAGATTTGAATGTTAATACTCGATTCTGCCCTGCCATTTTTTTAACGGTAAGGTTTTTGATTATTGAACAGTAACATACCAGTTGTTGTTCCGTCCCTCCAAGTCGGCACTCCGGCTATCGAGGATGGACCCTTCTCTCCCTCACACCAGAGGAGACGGAGGCTCTGAGGCTCGACTTTGCGGCTGCGGGTATAAAATATCGAGCATGGACTCACACCAGGTCTGCTCGTCCTGCCTTGGGCTGGAACATGCCCGGAAAGAAAAAAACACAAGTCTCACAAGAAGCGTCTAAATGAGCCCTGAGCGCTCAGGGCTCATTTAGACGCTTCTTGTGAGACTTGTGTTTTGTTTCGGTAAACATGGTTCATATCATCAGTTAGCTGCGTTTCTTCCCGTTAAATTAGTAGGACACATTAATAGTTTATTACATTTTAAGAAGCCCTGAGACACAGTTTTGTGAGAAAGAAAACGGGGGGGGGAAAGCCCCTTAACAGGTTAAATGGGAAATAAATCATTTTAAGTAATTTTGAGTGTTCCCAAAGCCCCGGTGTTCTGCAGTTTGTGTGGGCCTACTGTACTGTTGCACGGTTTATGCTGTAGAAACTATGTCCAGGGGGAAGGGGCTGGGACTAAAATTCAGCCCTGGAAACTGACACATGAAATGTCAAATGTTAGACATTTCTACGTCCGATTCGCTCCTTTTTTCCTCTGTGTACACAGCTCCAGTTTGGGAGCCTGTCATCAGATTCCATTTTTATTTTTTATGAAATACTCCAAATCTCCACCCTCCATAATTGCACTTGCTTCAGTTGCTTGCTACTTTTTAAGGGCGGTGATGACAGTTACAGTACGAACTGAAGTTGATGTGATTTGATTGGATTGTGAGGCGTGACGTGAGCCTCATCTGATTGGTCAATACCTAAAAAAAATTCACCAAGGGAAGCCAATTTCGGTTAGCCTCCTCTCGCAACAGAGAGTGCAATCTACTGTTTCACCATAACATCTAGAGGGGCGCTGTTTCACTCTTTGTAAAATACTCAATGAGAATAGGGGAGAGATGGGCCGGCAGAATAATTATCAAAACTAAACTAAATGTTTTTATTTATTTATTAAAATTATAACTCCTGGCCTCCAGGAGAAAACGCAACTGAGTTCAAGGGATAATTCTCACCCACCTCTTGCTCTTGCCCTGCACTTGTATGTGCCAGTTGAGATAGTTCTTCCACCAGCTCAACTCTGTGCTCATCATGAATGCAGGAGGCTGGCTGTATATCTGAACTCGCGCCCTCATCATTCTCTTCATCATCTTGCACTTGTTCTAAGCTGCTGCTGATAGTGCTTGTAGCAGCGCTGCTGCCAAAAAGGTCTGTCAATTTGCGACATTTATATGCTTCACCTGCGAGTGACTTCACCTTTTTTTCTCTTGCCTTCTCGGCCTCACCTTTTTCTTTTTGTTTTCTTTGATTTTTATCCATGTTTTTTCATTCTCCCTGTCTGCTGCAGCGTCTAATCCCTTCTCTTCGTGTGGCTGGTCTTTTTTCTTCTTCGTGTGTGTGATTATTTGACAGATAAGAACCACACAACTGCATTAGCGGCCGCTGTCGCCGTCAGTCGGCCGTCAGCGCAACTTAAATGATGACGTTAAACCATTTTTTTGAACGGGCTGTTCTGTTCCTGGTTCTCCAGATTCTACAGATGGCCAGTCCGCCCCTGCTTGGCACTATGGGCCTGGCCCGTGAGTGGTATAATTTGAGTACAGTGGGGCTTCCTCAGAAGTTGATAAACACTATTCAGAGTGCAAGGGCTTCCTCCACCAGGTCTCTTTACGACTGTAAGTGGAGGCTGTTTTGAGGAGTGGTGCCTCCAAAAGGGACACGTCTCTTTTCAATGTCCTGTCAGTGTGATTTTGTCATTTCTGCAGGACTTGATTGATAAACACAGAGCTTTCTCTACGATTAAAGTGTACCTGGCTGCTATTGCTGCATGCCATGTGGGTTTTGAGGGAAAGACGGCTAGCCAACATCCCTTGGTCTTGGTTTACCCGACAGTAAACAATAAACATAACTATAACTAATTTAGCTAGTTCCAGAGGTAGATACGATTGGTAAATGTGACAGGTCTAACTTGAAATGTGTGTTCTCATTCATAACACTTCGTTCAATGTCTCACTATGGGATGCGCCCCCCCGCGAATGCCTCGGAAGCATCAATCTTATTACACAAATCCTGATTGGCTGGTGATCTTGTATCTGGCTTAGAATGGGCGTGTCGCCTTCTGTCCTGTCAGTGTTGGCAGGACATGAATTAAAATGTCGAACTCGGACTTAATTTTAAGGACATTTCGGCCAGGGGTGTAGAGCTATAGTTTAAGCACCGGATTGGCAAAACAGGAGAGTGTGCACCAGTCTGCCTTGATCTATTAATTCATGTCCGTGACACTCACAGTATCTGCTGCCCACAGCTGTTTTATAGAAGGAAAACCTCCTTCACTTCATGACATCTCTGCAGCGCCAGGAGGCAGCGGGAGGGTTAACTCAGCCTCTGAGAAGACCAGCGCGCCGCGCAGTGTCTTTCACGCACCGCCTTTCACGCACCGCCTTTCACGCACCGCCTTTCACGCACCGCCTTCACTGTGTATACCTTCAGAAATAATCATTAGTAAGGCTAAAGACTAAAGAGCGACCGCAGGCTGGTGTGTTTTAACCACACACACACCTATATATATACACACACACACGCGATTTAAACGCAGACTTTTGTTCCTCCATGTTTCGTTGTTATTGTTTCACTGAGCGAGCGGACCCGCGATTTTTTTTTAAACGCTATTTTGGTCCATCTGCGGCGGTAATAGGTTTTGTGGGCTGTGATGATTCGGCTGTTACTACTTGAATATTAAATGTTGAGAGGAAATCTTTCCACCAATAATTCCAATAAGTAATCGAAAATGTATTCACTTCAGGTTTACGAAAGTAACTGTAATCAGATTACTCGTTTTTGAAATGTAACGCGAGCTGAATACAGTTACTTGATTTTTGTATTCTGATTACGTAACGCCGTTACATGTATTCCGTTACAACCCAACCCTGACTATTGGTTACGAGCGTAACCCCAGGTCTCAGAGTAGCATGAAGTGAGATGTCTCACCAGACAACCCTTCTTGCTGAGGTGAAGGCGAGGCGTATATATTTTGTGGGAAAGTTATTAGTTTATGTTCATCACAATTTCGGCAGGCATAAAGGAGGGAAACACTCGGGGAGGATATTTTATTTATCTGAATTGCATTTTAAGAAAAAAAGAAAATGTTGATGAACCTAAATGATTTGTAATTGTAGATCCCCATTTTGATTAGAAAAAAGCTAGTTATTATTTATCCTAAATCTAAAGGGTAAAGGTATTAGGGCAAGGTATAAGGGGAGGAAATGATAGAATCATCTCACTGCGTTTAGGTTCCATATGTTGTTTCTAAATCAGAGACACATGAGGAGATGTGGCAGTTTAATCAGCATTCAGCTGAGAAAAGGGACGAGGTTGAAGGGTTAAACCTTTAGATCGTGGTATAAAAGGTTCCATGGTTTTTCTGTAACCAGCACTTATTCCCCCCTCTAGTTGTATCATTGTGGTTTTAACAAAGGAGCCACACAGCACTCGGCTGCACTAATGGAGGTAGTCTCTTACACGCGTATGTGAAATGTATGCGTTGTTATAATGGGCAGCGCTCCAGGTTTAAAAGCCAGCAGGTCCAGATAAAATACATGAACTCAGGGGAGAGACATGGGAAAGATGGCTGTTTCTAAAAGGTCTGTTACAGAAACTAAATGCTGAGTTTGGGCATGCAGAGCTCACAGGTCTTTCATTTAGAAAGCTGTTCTTTAATTTGAATGCCTGGGTAAAAATAAGGTTATGAGTGTCCTCCTCACTTCCCCTGCTCCGGGCTTTTTTGATATACTACACCTCAATTTTATTTTACTGGACTGTGGGGCCCTGTTGCATTTAAAGATAAAATATATATTTTTAAATGAAAATAAATAAATCAAGTAAATAAACTTAAGCTATGTTGTTATTATTCTTTTTCTTAAATATTTAAAGAAAAGCCATTTTCTTTTCACAATTATCTCAAAATAATAAAATGTAAAATAAGGAAAAAATAAAATCACTATTTCTTTCTTCTTTACGCTGCATCCCTCAAAAATATTTAACTTATATTTTATACATTGTATACAAATAATAGGAGGTATTAAACTCAAGCCATGTCATTATTATTATTATATATTTTTTAATAGTGTTTTTTATTAAAATTATCTATCAAAATCATTTAAAAAAAATCATTACTTTCTCTTTTACGCTATATTTACAAACTTATTACAGGTGGAATATAAATGACAAACAAGCTGCGTCCTGAATGACATCCTGCCCACTCTGTAGTTAACCTCTGATACTTGTTTAACATTAAGTAATTGTGTTCTAGTTACACTTTAACTTTTGACAGTGGAGTCTAACTTTCAACCATATACTGTAACTCAAAGTTTTTTTGCACCTTTAAGCCCCTTCTTTTTCTTTTCCTTTACTCCTTTCCTCATACACAAGTCTCATATGTGATGGCAACTAAGCTTTCTCCTTGCCACTGACAAACAGAAACATTTAGTTTAACAGCTCTGGAAAAATGCTTGAAGAAAACTTCAAGTTAATTGAGAATAGTCACACAAATGCAGCCTCCACCCTGCTTCATTATGGTGACATGTTTTCCATGCTATGCATACAAGTGTAGAAAGTGTGTTGGCGCCACAGACACGTCCTGTCAACTGTTGTCAAGCGTTAAATAAACGTGGTTTTGCTCTTGTTATTTTTGTTCTTGTGTTTAACAATGATGCTCAAATAGGCTTTCTTGGTTTTCTTGCCTAGAGGGACATGGATACTGTAAGGGAAACTTCTGTTGCAATGGAAAGGACTCAGAGAGACACGGGAGGAGCAGGAGTTCTGAATGTCAAACACTGATAGTTAGCTTAGCATATAGCCTGGAAACATGGAGAAATGTGGCTAACCTGATTGAGGTTAATGTCCTCCAGCATCTCAAAACTCTCTTTTTGTGTGTTTTATAGAAACAATAAGGTATGACATGCTGATTAATGAGCTTTCTAGATTACCTTTTGAAATAGCCAGCCATCTGTTTCATAGTAGGCTATTCCAGTCTTTATGCTAAGCTAACTAGCGGCTGGCTCTAACTTCAAAGTAGAGTGGTATCAATCGCATATTACAGTCATCAAGAACACAAATAAGCATGATTCCGACAAAGTTGAACTGTTTTTTCAAGAGTGAACCTTATGGGATCATGTTGAGAGAGTGAGAGGGATCAACTGATTTGCTTCCTGCTGGGACTCACTGCCAAATCCTGTTCTGTCCTCCACAGCAACTTACTAGACTTTGGGGAGCTTCTTGACCAAGAGGGCATCAACGACCAGTCGACCCCTATCTCCACCTTAGACCGAGAGCTCCCTGTTGAACCCAAACCAGAAGAGAACAGCGTTGTTCCCAATGTCTCAGATGTCCCAAATGTCCCAGATGTCCCAGAATCCAATTCTAGGTCTGATAGCATGGGTAAACCCAGGACCATCAACAAAGCCCCCCCACTGCCCCAGCAACAGCCCACAAAGGCCCACGGACCCACAGTGCCCTCCTTCATCGGAGACACCTACATGAGTGAAGTCTTCCCACCACAAACGGTAAGTTCTAAATGTGCTGGTATGACCTATAAGACCTCTAAAAAAAACTGTGAATGTTTATGTGTGAATAAACACCTTCAAATGATTGTAGATTAATAATGTATTTATATCTGTGGATCATAGTGCTTTAGTAACACATGCTTTCATTGTGCTGGATATGTTATCGGATGGGTGCCACAGTTGTCTGTTGTTCTAGTAAATCCTTCATAACAAATCAAACGTTGTC
This sequence comes from Pseudochaenichthys georgianus, assembly GCF_902827115.2. Taxonomy (NCBI): domain Eukaryota; kingdom Metazoa; phylum Chordata; class Actinopteri; order Perciformes; family Channichthyidae; genus Pseudochaenichthys; species Pseudochaenichthys georgianus. Next base: position 6,413,779 of record NC_047521.1, on the reverse strand, counting down.
GCCTGAAGCTGGGTTCTGCTTTTTCTTCCTAGCATATTTTTGTACGCAAGATAGATATGACAACTCAAATCTGCCTCAAAATATTGGGAGTGATCTTAGTGTTCTGCAAGAAAACGCATCATCCCTATATTTTACACACAGGCTGAATTGTTATTCCATAGAGAAGCAGTGGCGTATAACACAATTACCTAGATGCATACATTCATTGAGGTTTGTAACCTTTTCATGTAACCTTGTCTGTGTGCATGTGGTGTTATATGTATTGCACTGTATGTCCTTGTAAGTGTCCTAATGAATATGTCTGTGGATAAAAGCTCTTGTGGTTAACGCTGTTATTTGGCAACTGTGTTTATCCTAAATCATTGCTCCCAGTAGAGTGAGAGTCCGGAGGTTAATCTTGAGGTTGTGCTTTTGGCTTTATATTATGATCATGTGGGACACACTTCTATGTTGCTGCTAATCCATAGAGAGTAGGGATAGTACTGTGTGTTGTTAGATCAAAAGAATTCACAAACGTAATAGATAACAATCATTTTAACTTGGGTTTAATTAAAGTATCTACCTTTTTTAATTATGTTAAAGTGTACAATGTTATATATATCAAGCAAGATTGGTATACATCAAATAATATGAATGTAATATTGTTGGCAACATTTTAGAACAAAATCTTTTAAAAAACTAGAAAATTACAATTTATTGTGAAAAAAGAAAGGAAGTGTATGTTTGTATAAATGGAAAAGAAAGCATTGGATAACACAGCAGATATGCTATTTTGGTAGCATTTTTTGACATAAACTGTGAGTTGGTGTGAAAAGCTATTCCGTATTTGTTTATTTAAATCTGACTTCTTTCAGTGATAACATTTAGGGTGATGAAGATCTAATGATTGACAAATTACGTAAGAATTAACCTGTGATTAGGCTTCCAAATAAGTTTTGAAGTGCCAAGGAATATTCCCTTCACCTGAAAGTATCTTGTAAAAAAACAAAACATGTTTGGTATCCGAAATAGAGGAGCAGATAAGATGTGTGATAATGTTAACAACCAGGCTGTACCTGTTTCCCTCAGGAATGCACAGATAGTATACAAAGACTGGCCGCCAAAACGGAATTTGGTCGACGGTTTCTGAACGACATTCCAGTCGTGCAGTGGGCCCAACACGTCACTCAGGAAAGCTACCAGCGTCTGAGAAAGTACCCAGGAACACATGGCTGGGGGGGGATCGATTACAAAAGTGAGTTTTTGTTCTTCGATATGTTTTTTTCCCATTAAAGAGGACATATTATGCTCATTTTCAGGTTAACATTTGTATGTGTTGCTTCTTCCGTGACATGTTTCCATGCTTTAATGCTGCAGCACCTCTTTTCACCCTCTGTCGGAAACCAGAGCTCAGTCTGCTCTGATTAGTTAGCTGGCCAGCTCTGTTGTGATTGGTCAACCGCTTAGAGATGTTCCTGGAGTGTGTTGGAGCGGTAGCCAATAGAAGATGTACAACCCAGTTTCATGGAATTTCGTGTTCACCAACATGATTTTTAATCTATTGATTCGTGTTATTCTTTTCTAAATAACACACTGTTATTTACTCACCAATAACACACAATTATCCTTAACGGCATTGTAATACACGGTTCGGCTGCATTACATATTACAGATCTGCCGTAGTTCTTTATTTATAGAGCCCTGATGAGAAGAGCTTTGGCAAAACTGGAAGAAATGCCGCCGAAACTGAATACTTGACGTGTATCATAAATATATCAACAATTAAACAACATCTTCAATTTCTCTTCACACAATACGTCTCTTGCAGTATCAACACTAATTCTGCTGACTTTTACATTTGATCTTATTCATAGATAGGTTATATTTACACCATAACGGTGCACAGCTGATATAAAAGGACTTGTAGTTTTTAAAGATATTACTGATTTTCTTTGAATATAAGAGCATGAATAAAACTATCTTCAGATGTTGTACATCCATAAGTGTCCTACACTAATAATACAAAGTTAGTATGGCTGTGTGTACCTTGTGTGCACCGCCTAGTGGTTAAAGCACGTTATTGAATTATTGTTTTTACGTGTTATATTTGATTAAAAAAATATGAAGAGTACATACTTTCATAGGGGGAAAGTAGAAGGTCTGTGATAGAAATATAGAATATAAAAAATCAAGAAGATACTATAAGTGATCTCTACAATAAAACAGTTTAGTGCACGATGTACAAAGATATTAATAGGAGGAGGTGCAAAACAGACAAACGAATGAACCTTTAATTAAACATTAAATAATAATTTAGATTAGGTCTTCTTTTAAATAAGAAAACAACTTTGGGGATATCTATCTACAGATAAATATTAAGCCTGGCAAAGTACTTAACGTCTAATATATTGCTTTCCTGCAATGTTAACTATGTTGAAGCACTTATTTTAACTGATATTATACATATGAATTATACTCTCATGTATGTAGATAGTATAAGAAATGTGCAGAATATGACAGTTTAATGGTGGAGGTATACACACATATTGATAGATGTCTTTTAATGCACTGTTGAGGAACCTGTGACAAAAGATTTTCATTCATTTTATACACCGTAGTTGTGTATAATTATGATATGTCAATAAACCTTTCAAAATCTTGAAATCTGGAAAGGAATGTGCAAAATAGCCATCATATACAGTCTTTAATTAACTATTAGTAGAGAATAATGAGTAATGAATATACTTTATTACTCGTTTCCATTCATGTCAATTGCAGATACATGTTTAGTCTTCTCAAGCACCAACTATCAAATATCTCTCCTGATTGTTGGCACTTGACAATCACCTTCCCTGAATTTTACTCAGGTGTAACTAAAGTCTGATTTAAGGGTTGTTTATAATTAATCATTAATCAGAATCTGCAAAGTAACTCAAATAAATGTAGTGGAGTAAAAATACCAGGTTAACCTCTGAATTGTAGTGGAGGAGAATTACAAAGTAACAATGAGCTGTCATGTGGGTATATATTAATACTGCGCATTATGGACACAAGCAATTTTCACCCATTTATTAATTATATGTTTTACATTTGATAACACCATTTTGCGAAAGACAATAGCCAGCATGTGTAGTTCTGGTGGGGGGGGGGCGTTCGATTCCAGTTTTGGATAGTCTGGCGTGGTTTCGTTCCATTTCACACAGCTGTTTGACGCTCTGCGTAACCTTGGCGCACTGCCACTCCAACATCCAATCCCAGAGCTTGAAGATTAATCACGGGGACTGTAGTCCTAAATGATAGCTGGGGATTATTGGTAGTGTAGTGTCTTCGGCCATCCTAAACTCCTAGAGGCCTACGTCTGTTTCCGGTTATTTTTTATTTTGAAATTCAGTTCCTGACGGACGCCAAAAAAGGCAGAGATTATGGAATTAAACCAATAAATAAAAGCAAGGATAATTGTGTGTTATTGGTGAGTAAATAAAAGTGTGTTATTTTGAAAAGAATAACAAATTAGAAGGAAAAAAAGATTTCAAAAATACAGATTTCAGTATTCTGAGGCTCTGAGCCCCATTTATTTTCCTCACAGACGGCAACAGAAGTCAGAAATTATACGATATAAAATAAAAGCAATAATTGTGGCTTGATATTGAGTAAGAACATGTTTTTATGAACCACACAGCTTCCGGTCTTCCACGACCCGACCGGAGAAAAAGACGTGCTGCAGGCACGAAACACATTACCAGTAGAAATGCATTGCGAATCATTAGATTAAAAATTGTGTTGGTGAACACGAAATGCCATGAGACTGGGTTGAGATCATGTAACATAGTGCTGTCACTACCTATGGGGGGAATGAAGATGTTAGGCTGTACAGAGCATTTACATGCACTAAAACCTATATGACACCATAGACTGTATATATAAATGGACGTAGTGTCCGTGACGTCACCCATAGGATTCTGCAGAGTTGCCGAGAAGCCGTTAGTAGGTCGGAGTCGGCCACTAACGGCTCGACTGTGACGTCAGAGTCTAATCCTGCCTGCTCCAAATAAAGGCAAAGAGGCGGAGCCGAGGCGGGACCTGCTGCCTCAGAACTGGAAGTAAACAGAGCTAGCTCAGGCTAAGAAGCTAAGCTAACATGAAATACATGCATACCAAGTTACTGCTAACAGTGTAGTTCCCCTATATAAACGTTACATTCATAATCAAATGAGACAATCTGCAAGAGAATTAGCTATATTTTGTTATTCTTAATGCTTGTCATTCACACGTTGAGAAAAGACGGACTCCACCGCCCGGACCTAACAGAGCCGCAGTGGGCTAGCTCCGGGACGCCGGCTGGAGCTAGCCCCCTGCGGCTCCGTTAGCTCCGGCGGCCACCACTGGGATAATTGGGTCCCCTATTAACATTTGCTCCCGTTTAGCATTATGGGCGTCATAGCCATAGACTATAAAAGTCTTACCCAAGGCTGAATCATAAACTAAAATGTATATGTATGCATAAAGGGTTACGTCCGTAGCTGGCTAATAAGTAACAAGCTAAGCTACCAAGCACACAAACACCTGCGAACGGGGTTAACATGTATAATATTATCATGTTAGACTTCTTGAAAGTTCTGTTAGTACATTCAAGCGCACAGCACGACATTTTAATTGTCTGGTATTTGTAACAATATTCCCTAAAAGGCACAATCACCACGAACAAGGCTAAAGCTAAAGGGTCAAGTACAGTACTATGACTAACTAACGTTGTAGCCTCTATGGTTGTAGCCTAGCAGAGTGGACAAGTTGCTGTTAGCTGACAGTGAGGCATGTACGTGTCCATCAAACTGACCACGCCCTAATTTATGCAAAAACTTTAAGACCTAATATAAATAAAAGGGTCTTGTTAGAAAACAATTCACTCACAGATTCATAATCATGAAGGTGGAATCTAACTATATCGATAATAATATTTATTGCATCCAGGGGTAGAAACATGTTTTTTTCTGCTGTAAAGTTGGGCATTTTAACATGGGGGTCTATGGAAATTGCTCCTTTCTGCAGCCAGTCCCTAGCGGCCCATGTATGAACTGTAGTGTGTGGCACTTCCGTATTGGCGTCGCGGTGTAGGTACCATATCTGCTCGGGGTACCATATCTGCTGGGGGTGGGGGGGAGAAAAAAAAAGCCTCAAGATGGCGGAGTGAGAAGCAGCAACGTTGCAGGCTCGTAAAAAGAGTTTAGATTTGAGTCCTTGACTGCAAAACTGACAGGCAATAGCTTATTCATGATACACTTTAAGTTATTATAGAAGCTTAAATAGTCACAATTTACTTTAACTCCTCAGTTACCAAGACTTTTGACATAAAGTGCCTGCTAGCATGACCGACCACGATCACAACTTAAAAGTTCTCCGTGAGGCGTGTGTAGTGCTGCGTACCTGGACTCACATTCAGGTTCAGGTCCGGACTCAAGTCCAGAGGTTCAGGTTCAGGTCCGGACTTATAAGTCCGGACCTGAACCCATGGCTCGTGTCAAGTTGTGCGAGTAACTAAAGTGAACTTATTGTGAGCTAATTATCAATTGAAATTAACTCATAATCAACTCAAATTCAAACTCGTCAGGTTTATTGAGCTCCCTTCCAACTTGTGTCTACATTTCTCTACAAAGTACAAATGTAAAAAAACACTTTTTGCCACTTAGTCTACAAATGACTTATGACAGCAACTACAGTGAACTACTACAAAGTTCAAACATGTATTTCATTTACCAAACTAAAGTAACCAAACAGTCCCTGAGCTGACTGAGCCTAAATCCCTAAAACGTTGCTGAAAGGTAGAGTGTAGAGTAGACTATACGCATCACACTGTTACACACCTACTATACAGTATACACTGTAGTGACTGTACAGTCAGAGTGTACTGTACTGTCTGCACCATGTATTTTCTACAACTCTACATGTGTACATTATACAGTACATACTACATACATAGTGATGTACATACATACTGTTAGAAATTAAAATCAATGTTGATATGGCGTAATTTTGAATTAAATACACTATTGAATTTAAATCAGTTTTATTCTGAAAATCCGGAAGTTCACACTATTAACTTAATACTTTTATTCTGAAAATTATTCACTTCCGGTTAGCATTAGTATGTTGCGAAATGCTACGTCTTCAAACCGTGAATCGAAGGTGAAATGACATGTGATGTTGTACACTGAGCACACTGGGGTTAGCACTCATTTATTGACACTGAATATGTTTATCAGGGAATGTTTAAATAACCACAGACACCAGAATATACGTAAGTGCTAGTTTTTTTGCGAGTCCAAGTACCGGTTCCTGACGTTCCGGTTTTAACCGGACTTGAACCGAAACTTTTTACAAGTCCAGTACCGGTTCGGCGTACCGGTACGCAGCACTAGGCGTGTGACGACTCGGTTATTGAGGACATGGAAGCGGACAACTCTAAGGGACAAAAAGTAAATTGGGACCACACACCAACTAAAGGACCGAATCCAAAGAAATCAAAGGTTCATAGCAAAACACAAATGGCAGAGGATAGCAGCAGCACCATTCTCCAGGCAATACAAGTCTTATCCGGAAAAATGGATGAACAGACAGAGCTGTTAAAAAAGTTTGAAAAACGCATTGAAGCAAACACTGAAGCAGCTAAAGAAAATAAGAAAGACATTTCTGCTCTTCAGAAAAAGTTTGATGATCTTCTGAAAGATAACACTTTACTACGTAAGTCTGGCGAGGACCAAGCCCGCTACAAACGGAGGTGGAATCTGAGGATGAATGGTCTGCCTGAAAAAGAAGGAGAAAACACAAGAGAAGCTGTGATCGGGATACTCACAAGAGTTGTTCCTCTGTCTGTGGAAAAGCTGCGTGACTCAGTAGACACTATCCATCGGCTGGGTATGAAGGGTAATGCAGCTACTTCCAACAACACACCGAGGTCAATCATCATTCAGTTCGGGATGAGGACTGTTCGTGACGAGATCTGGAAAAAGTCCAAAGATGCGAGAGTCTGCAGCGAGATGCACATTCGTTTCAAAGAGGATTTCTCCAAGGAGGACCGGGAGGCTCGCTCCAAGCTGTGGCCACTGGTTCAAGAAGCCAGGAGAAAGGGGAAGAGAGCTTTTCTGAAGGAAGGCTTCGCGCTGATTGACAACAAAAGAGTGGACCCGGAATAACGTGAAAAACACCGCAGTAATTAACTGGAGGGACAGGGAGCAGGTTTTCAGTCCTCAGTAGGTATGCTGAAGTTTTCAGTTTGAGTGTTTATTTATTTTTTAGGATTGGACTTGTCTCAGGTTATATTCAAAATGTTGTGAGCTATTGCACTAAACATGTTTGTTAAGGGCTACGTTACTCACTCCTGCGCATCGATATAGCATTCCTTTGCGCATTTTCTTAAGGTTTCTATCTTTGCTCTTTCAATGTTATCGTTCATATCCTTAAATGCTAGGGGGCTAAAAAACAATGTGAAACGTAAGGCAATTTTTCTTTTTTGTAAGGAACAAAAGGCAAATTGTGTTTTTCTGCAAGAAACTCATTCTGCAGACGCAGATACTAAGTTCTGGAAAGTACAATGGGGAGTAGTGTTAATTTCGTTGACTAAAACTATGACGAAATATGTTCGTCAACGACCTTTTTTTCCATGACGAAAACGAGACGATGACGAGACGACACAGACGGCAGTAAACAATAACTGTAACAAAATCATCATGCAATATCGTTGACGAAAAGTGACGAGACGAAAATGTAGTTTACTAAATAAAAACTATGACAAAATCTCTCTTTACTTTCGTTGACGAAAAATGAGGAGACGAAATATTATCAAAGATAACGTTAAATCTCTGATAGTCAGTTTTTCTCCCAGTAGTTCCATTTCCGGTGCTGCGGCAGAGCAGCAGCTGTTTCTGTGCTGCGCGCGGCGGGAGATTTGAATTAGACCGGGCAGCGGCACAATATGAACTGTCAGGAAGACTCGGGTCTAACCCTATGGGTCTAACTCATGGTCTAACTAACCTTATTTAACAGAAAATAAAATGGCAACAACAGGGCTTAGGAGCAGTGGTCGCGTTAACCGAATACCCCCCCGTCAGCGCGAGTGAGTGATACATTGTGCACTCGACGGATAATAATGGATTATGACGGAAATGTTACGATCCTGTCCGTCAAAATGACTGACAACGAAAAAGTCTAAAGCCACCACTGCTTGGGAAAAAGAAACTATGTGATATTTGGGCCCATTTTCGCTACAATGAGGCGGAGAAAAAAAGCGAATGCATTGTTTTATCAGAAGGGAAGCAATGTGGCCATAACACAGCTGGTAAAAACACCACAAACTCTCTGCAAAGCTGCTTTCTTAATCATTCAACCTGAGTTTTTCATCAAATAAGGACAAGATAATCTTATTTATTTATATACTAAAATGACAAATTATTGGTTTTGGTTAGACTAGTTTGACTGAAATGTTCTATATAATCTGATGACTAAAAAAGACTCAACAGTTTTCATTGACAAAAAGTAGACTAAAATAATTTGTTTTCTTCGACTAAATCTTGACTAAAATGTTTACTGTTTTAGTCGACTAAAATAAGACTAAAATGCTCAGACTTTTAGTCGACTAAAACTTGACTAAATAAAAACAGGATGAAGGTGACTAAATATGACTAAAACTAAAAAGGAAATTTAACACAGGACTAAGACTAAAACTAAATTAAAAAGTAGCTGACGAAATTAACACTAATGGGGAGACAACAATTTTTCAGCCATGGAACATCACATTCGGCTGGAGTGATGATTTTATTTAACAGGTTACCTGGAAATATAATTGACCACAGGAGTGATACAAACAGTCATTAGCTAATGGTTGTGACTGATGTTAATGGGACTAATTACATACCGGTGTGTGTTTATGGATATAACAGAAAGATTAAAAACAATAATTTTCTTTCAATCTTGTGCCAAAAATTTGAGGAATGGAAAGTACTTTATATGACGGATAAGATTATAATCGGAGGGGATTTTAATGTAGTTCCTGATGAGTGGTTAGATCGTCGTCCTTTAAGGGGACATTGTCATAGTTTTAATGATTCTATTATTCACTTGGCCTCTAAACTTAATTTAACCGATGTTTGGAGAATAAATAATCCCTCAAAGTCACAATATACCTGGTTTAACTCTTCTAACAATGGTCAGTGTTCTAGGCTCGATTATTGGTTAATCTCTACTAGTTTAACTAATGTCTCAAAGTGTGACATTTCAGCATCACCTCTGACTGATCACTGTGTCATCTCTTTGTCCTTTTTACTATGCAACTTCAGTCCCAATCTTAAACCTATATGGAAATTCAATAATAGTCTTTTGGAGAATGCAGATTTTTGTAAAAAGATCAAACAACTGATAAAAGAAACTCTGGCTTTGGATATGTCATCTCTCAGTAAATGGGAATGGTTTACATTTAGTGTGAGACAGATTGCGATAAATTCCAGTAAATACTCCTCTTGATTAAAGAAACAAAAACAACAAGAGATGACAAGTGAAATTAATAATGTATGCCTTAAAGCTGAGTTATCATTGGATGAGCAAATTAAACTGAACAATTTACAAACACAATTAGACCATATGCATTTGGAAAAAGCTAAGGGAGCTTTTATTCGTTCGAGAGCCCGATGGATTGAGCAAGGAGAGAAAAACACTTCTTATTTCTTCAATCTTGAAAAGCAAAGACAAGTGAAAAAGAAAATCCAAAAACTGAGTGTTAATGATGTCACTATTGAAAATCAAGACCAGATAAACGAAGAAATTAGAATTTTTTTTTATAGCAATTTATATAACTCAAAGTTTTCTAAAGAAAATTGTGATATCTTTTTTAGTAAAATTACAGAATTCAAAAAGACAATAGATGATCCTTTTAAACAGTATATGGACGATCGACTAAAAATTGAAGAATTAGATAGTGCATTACTGCAAATGTCTGGTGGCAAATCACCAGGGCTGGACGGTATAACCATAGAGTTTTACAAATATGTTTGGTCAGATGTGCGAAAAATGCTTTATAAGGCTTTCACAGATTGCATTTCAGCAGGAAACCTTTCGCCAACCATGAAACATGGCCTTATTACCTTAATTCCAAAACCAAATAAAAATAATCTTTTGTTGGATAATTGGAGACCTATTACCCTACTATGTAATGATTACAAACTGTTAGCACATGTTTATGCTAACAGGTTAAACTCAGGTCTGAATCAACTAGTAGATGAATGTCAATCAGCCTTTGTTAAGGGCAGAAGTATTCATAACCATACCAGACTGATATTGGATATGCTCGATTACCAGGAGTTTATTGATACTGAAGGTCTCGTACTATTTCTGGATTTTTACAAGGCTTTTGATACTGTTGAACATTCATTTTTAATGGAAACTCTAACATTTCTGGGTTTTGGTTAACATTTCTGCAACATAATTAGGATGCTCTATTCGGACATCTATAGTTCTGTATCTTTGAACCCTGGAATGAGCCCTAGGTTTAAGGTTTTACGTGGTATTCGACAGGGTTGCCCTATTTCCCCAAAATTATTTATTCTGACCACCCAAGTTTTAACGATGCTTATTATAAAGAATCACAAAAATATTAGGCATTAACCTCTTTGACAAAGAATTTAAAATTAGTCAATTTGCGGATGACACATCCATTTTCCTAAAGAATAAATCCATGGTAAAGGAAACTCTTAACACAATTTCAATTTTTTCAAAAGCATCAGGGTTATCTCTTAATCTTTCAAAATGTGAATTACTCCCTATCCATTCATGTGATGATTCCATTATTGACTCCATTAGAGTGGTACCTGAAGTGAAATATTTAGGAATAACATTGTCTAAAAATGATATCAGGAGAGAAGATCTTAATATTTGTAACCGTATCACAGATATGAAGAAATCTCTGTCATTGGTTAACTAGAGATCTTACTATTTTTGGCAGAGTTCTTCTTACTAAAGCAGAAGGTATATCTAAACTTATTTATCCATGCCACTCATGTTTTGTCTCTTTGGCCAATATTAAAAAAACCAACTCAATTATTTTCCAATTCTTGTGGAGAAATAAAACTCACTACATTAAAAAGTCACAGCTTGTTAAAGAATATGATATAGGCGGAATTAAAGCCTTAGACTTTGAATCGATGATTGGAACAATTAAAATAAAATGGTTGAAAGCTTTTTTGTCCCAGCCAGAATCCATGTGGTTCCATATTCCAAAGGCCATATTTAAACGTCTAGGAGGGTTTGATTTTCTTTTAAAATGTGATTTTGAGGTTAATAAGATTCCGACCAAATTGTCAAATGTTCATAAGCAGATACTTCATTATTGGAAAATGATATTTACCCACAATTATTCTCCTCATGGATCTACTTTATGGAACAATAGAGTGATTATTATAAACAGAAAATCCTTGTTTAGGAGTGATTGGTATGAGAGGGGTATTTTGTTTGTTAGTGATTTACTAGATTGCAATGGTAAACTGCTAGATGTTTTGGCTTTTTCAACGAAATACAATATAACGTGTACTGCTAAAGATTATAACAAAATCTGTAAAGTAATTCCTGTACCACTTATTGAAATGATTCATAATACTTTACTCAAATGTTGTATCAGTTTTACCTAGTTTGGAATGTATTGGTGATACTCTTAAGAATAACAAATCTATTAATGCTTCTTTGAAATCCCACTTTTTTCACAATTTGAACAGAGGCTTATTTCCACAAGGGACCGATTTAGACACTTTATCTGTAATGGAAAAAGCTCTATCTTATTTTATAAAATGGCATATTTCTCCTAAAGCAAAAGAAACTCATTTTAAAATTGTTCATAAAATCTACCCGGTTTCTACTTTTTTTAAATTCAAGATTTTTATTTGAAGTGGAACCATGTTCCTTTTGTAATTTATCTGATGAATCGTTGGAACATTTATTTTTCTCATGCCCTTTTTCTAAATTGTTTTGGTCGAATGTGAGAGATTGGTTGTTACTTAAATTAACAAACATTCCGGCCTTCAAAATATATCACATTTTATATTATATTGATAATTTGGATCCTCCCATATCTGATTTGGTAAATATAATTATTATTTTGGGTAAATATCATTTACATTGTAGTAAATGGAGAAGAGGCAAGCCCTCCTTTCCCTGTTTCATAAATGAGTTCAAGTCCTTTTTTTTGTCCCTTAGGAAAATACAATCTTGTAACATGTCTATAAAGATTTGCAATGACATTTCCAAATGGTTATTATTTTAAGTAAGCTTAATGCCTCTCAAATGTTTTTGTGCCTTTATGCTTTTTTCTCTCCCCCTGGCTCTTATTGGATGTATTTTGTTTTGTCTTATTGTGAATGAATGTCTTGCACTTATGTTGTTAAGTTGATGATATCCTCACCGAGCTTTTGTATGTTTTAAAAATGTTCAATAAAACATTTATATTAAAAAAAAAAAAAAAATTCTTTTAAAATCTGCTCGTGTGTATTTCCGTCGCACCCGTCATCCGTCATATCCGTTATATTGTACAGCAACTCACCGCACCTCACCTCCCTCTGCTCCCAGCGCTCTGCTGCCACACACCAGCCGTCTGCGGAACTGCAGCCGGAGGAACTCGGGACAGCTTGTTATGTGTGGGGTGCTATGTACTTGTGCACGTAAATAATGTTTCTAATTATTTAAAATTAAAAAATATATATATTCTGCGTTACTTTAGCCAACACTTTTATAAGGCCACTAGATTAGATAATTATGAAATGTGTAGATAGAATACATATCTTTCAGGTTGTTATTTTGTCATTATGTTTAATGTTTTATTTACCTTTTAGTATTTTATATAGTATCTGAACTTTGGAGAGGAGTTGGGAGACACACGACACATCAAATCACATCTACAGATCAAGACGAAGCGAATGAAAGTATTCCTAGCGTGTAAATGTTTGTGAAAACGTGTGCATAGTCTCAGAACATCCTAAAAATAAGCTCATATTTGAATTCCCCATAAAAAAACACACCATTCAGTAAAAACAAGGCCCCACTGATCATCTACTCTCTGAGACGATTCCAGGGATGTCTGGCTTGAGTTTCTACCACCAGGGAAAGTGGACAAAAGTGCCAAGATCAGCCTCTTAATTTACCCAGGGCCTAGTGCTTGGCTTTGGGCATGAAAATTCAGGAAACTCCCCTGAGTATTTTATTAAATATCTGAACTTTGGAGAGGAGTTGGGGGACACACGACACATCAATCACATCTACAGATCAAGACGAAGCGAATGGAAGTACTCCTCGCGTGTGAAAATGTTTGTGAAAAACGTGTGCAAAGTCTCCGAAAACGGAGCAGTGGCTGTGATGCAAGCTTTGCGGCTAGCGGTTAGTTGTTATTGTTTGAAGTTGTTGCTATGGAAACAACATGACGGAGAAAAAATGTATATCTTCTACATATAATAACCATGATGATAACGGACAAAGTAAAGATTGAAGTGTAGGCTATGTTTAAATGTTCGGAATTTGACCGTGTATGATGGCCTTCTTGAGTTGCCGTACAACAGGGTTGCCAACTCTCACGCATCTGGCGTGTGACACACGCTTTCACTCTCAATCTCACGCTCTCACGCTGCCCAAACTATTCTCACGCCAAAAACAAGAATACCGAAGACGAGAAACGGTTTTGAAAACTTGTCAGGTAGTGATCGTCTTCTCAATAGAACATCTTTGATAATGTCTTCTGGCCTATCAGAATCAAGATAACGGCGTGGTGTGTTGTTCCAGGAAGTCCCGACGGAGAATACTTTTGCTGTAGTACATCTCTATATACATCGATACAACATTACGTGTTGATAGAAATCAACACGTAATGAAATAAGACCCCACGGTTTGATGATTTGCAGGGACGTGCACAGGTACGGGCTAATGTTGCCAGGGCAACGGCCCGTTTGGCCTTTTTGGCTGACCTGCCCCTCTGGAGAGAGCGAGAGTTTATTTTTATTTTTTCTGTTGTGGCCGAATCAACATGATAGAGGATCTCATTATTTGACCTTAAGGGATTTAGGCCTACACTGTGGCCCTAAAGCAACTGCTCCATTATCTGTATCAAATGCAGACATTGATGCCACCAAATGTCACAATAAAAATAGAAAGTACTACAAATAAACTGGAATTCATTTACATCTTAAATTATGAATATATATATACACAAAAATAGGTTTACAAATATCCAACCTTCAAATTGCTTTTTTAAATCAACACTGCTCTGCACACTTACTAAAGAACATTTGTCTGGAAATCTAAATTCTAAATCTAAAGCGCGCTGCGCTGGCAGCTCTGGGAGGAAAACTATTTTTTTTGACTGTTTGCGCTCATCCTAATTTTCGGCCTTAACATTCATAATTAAGTCAAGGTAACACCCTTTTCACCCCGGTTACACTTTTTATTTGCCCTGTACGATGGCCGTTGTAAGTGATGAAAGTGGGGGGTGTTGGCTTATCAGGCGTCCGCAGCTCACAGCCAAAGTGGGTGTGGGATCGAGCGAGAGAGATAAATGCAATTTATGTAAACAAATATTTCCAAGGCACTCTTTTATAATTATTGGTATAAACGGGTTTGAAATCATTTCAATGTATACTATAGGACAGTAAACCAAAAATATCGTTTAAAACTTGAGAGATACAAAAATATGCATAAATAAACGTTAACTAGGTAAAATAAGATATGAATGAACAACAAAAATAAAATAAGTTGCATTTATTTGCTATTGGCTATGGTAGGTTATTGGTTATGTTCACATACTTATTTGATTATTAAAATGTAAACCAATATTTTTCACATGGGTGTTTAGAGTTGTACCCCCTAGGTCAGGTCTCTAGTAATGTGTGCTCAAAGTGCACCCGATTGAAGCATTTTACTTTAAATGTTCAAACATTTCTTGCTGGGGGGGCATACCCCCGGTCCCCCCTAGAGGATGTGACGTCCACACCCCAATTCAAACATGTTCATACAATACCGAATACATTTGAAGCCTTTTATGTATATGACTGTGACGAAGGTGGCTTCGTCACTATGGACTGACGGCTTCAGGCCGGGTGATAGGGCACTTTGTTGGCGTGATTGCACAGTATATGTTGTCTGTGGCTGATGATTGTGTGCACCTGGTGTCCTGTGTCGTCTCCTCCCCCCTCACCTGTGTCTTGTTGTGATGATTGGAGTGTGGGTATTTAGGCTCTGTGGCCCTGTCTGTTGGGAAGGCTGGGTGTGTGTGTGAGATCCTTGTGGCTGCAGGATGTGGACAAGGAGAACAGCAGGATTAAGACTGTGAACTTTGTGCCCGTGTTTTTAATAAATGCCCACGCCGGGTTATATTTTTGGACGTTCTGCCTCCTTGCTTGGTCTGGGCCGCTCAACGGTCAGCTTCACATTGACTTATGTCAATACGTTTCTGTTTTTGTAGTGCATTGGTCTTTTGTAGAGATTTTTTATATATTCTATTGTGTATTCCTTGGATACTTTTATTTGTTCTCTGGCAGGGGGGGGCGCCAGCTAAAATCTCGCCTAGGGCAGCAAATTGGTTAGAACCGGCCCTGATGGTGTAGGAAACGGGCTCCGTGTTACAAGACGGGTCGGGGGTTTGGCGGTACCACTGC
Source organism: Pseudochaenichthys georgianus (assembly GCF_902827115.2). NCBI lineage: Eukaryota > Metazoa > Chordata > Actinopteri > Perciformes > Channichthyidae > Pseudochaenichthys > Pseudochaenichthys georgianus. The sequence goes on along the minus strand of NC_047521.1, from coordinate 6,398,132 downwards.
AGACTCTCTGCACACACACACACACACACACACACACACACACACACACACACACACACACACACACACACACACACACACACACACACACACACACACACACACACACACACACACACACACACACACACACACACACCGCTGCAGACTCTCTGCACGAAGGAGCCACGGTGCTGCAGCTCCTGATCGGAGCAGAGACACACGTTCACTAAGCGGAAAAACGATACCCTGTCACAGAGATCTGCTATTTTAAATTTTAAAGTCAACACATATCGACCCTAAATAAAGTCTATATTAAGAACGAGAGGTGTTTTGACATTATGGCTTAAACAAATGACAAATGAGCGAGGGAGATGACGTCAGAGCATCGTCCTATGTGCCGGGCTGAGCCCCGGACAGCCCTGAACAGCCCCGGCCCAATTTAACCCCTGGTTAGAGGTCCTATTTTATCAGTATGTCTGGACTGCACAGCAGTTACAATGGTCAAACTACATTAGAACAGAATTGTCCCCATTTTGTCTTTAATAGTTACTAACATTAGATATTTTAATGAGATATGGACCGCAAAACAAAAAATGTCCCTGATTTTCATTTTTTAAATTAAGTCACCGAATGCAAGTAGTTGCCTTAGCTTATTTTGTTATGAGATGTGAATTACTGTTCAATTTAGTTGATGTAATAATCATTTGGTTTCTTTTATATTAAAAAAAGGTCTTATGTTTTTTTTCGGGGGGAGGCCCTTTTTCCAGTTTAGAGCAATAGCCCCTCCAAATGTCTGTGCACGTCCCTGGATTGGTGTGTGGGCTGTCTTTCATTTTGACACACAGAACAATGGGGGCTCAGTATCCACCCTTATCCACAATGTAAAGTAATTCACAGTCTCTTCCCTCTTCTCTCTGTGAGGAGCAGCAGGTTCAGCTTTCAGAACAAAGTAACAAAAAACTAAAATGGCATTAACTTTTTTAATATGTCGTGTAGTAATAGATTTATTTATTTTTCTTCTCAAGAGAGTACCAGAATGTGTATTTTATGTTAGTAGCCTATTTCAAAACTAAAACAAAAAAAATCTCCTGGGGGAGAATCCCCCCAGACCACCCTGCAGGGGTTGGGTTTTCAGCATGTCAACTCTTTGACCTGTGGAGAAATTGCAGGATTGGCTCCAGGTCGCCCTTTTTATTTACTACAAGACAAATGTGCCTTTTTATTTCATACAGTTCAATTTGGATTGAGACAGGGAAATAATCTAAACCTCACGCGTGGCGTTTCACTGTCAAGGGGAGCGTGTATGTAATTTCATTGCAAATACTGACTTGAGCCCCACCACTGTATGGGTTAGCCCTACCATAGATTACCCAACAAAAATACTCTTATCGAGAATTTATCGAGTACATTTTTATTTATATAAGTCAATTAATTGCTTATCAGGCACACAATAAAATAGTGGAAAGATGTGTTTGACTTTCATTAGTGAATGAAACTTTGTGCCCTTTATAGTCTGTGTCCAATATTGTGTATTTGTATATATTGTATATATCCTATATATATGCTAAGGTCCCGCTGCTGACACGATAGCAGTCATTTCGTGCGCATATGTGTAATTAAACCCATGATATCAAAATCTCACTCCAGCCAGGTACCCAAAGTTGGCAACCCTGCGTACAATCCATCATATGACGGATGTGACGGAAATACACCCGAGCAGATATGGTACCCCGAACAGATATGGTACCGACACCGGCTCTTCCCCAGAGTTTGCTGCTTGTATGACGCACTACAGGAAAGGGAAAACCCCAAAAAGCATAATATGGTCTCTTTATGATAACATTTTTTATTTCCCTGCCTTTTTTGTATCTATTTCTTTAAAGGGAGGCAATCCTTATGACACGCATTTTTAAATAATTATCATCCGATAAAACAGACCAGTCTCTGCCAGTCTTTTTATTATTGTTTTAATCCAATGACGTTATCAGTGATTTTAAGATGATTAATTACCGAAATAACATCAACCCTATGGGCGGCGCCATTTTGACGAGTCACATGACTTATTTTACCGGAAGTGACGTGAACTATGCGTTTGGTGCATGGTTTGGTGTCGAGGACAAATTGATGTGCTTTGTTCATGTTGTTTACTCTAGTTACTCTCACAATTCTATTGAAATATGCCTCATTGTATCGCGAAACATTGCCACAATTCGGATAGGAACAATCCACGGAATGCTCGGTTCCAACTATTGCCAACGGGTAAGCGTAGGAAGTACGTTCGGAGGCAGTGGCTAGCGAAATGTGCTCGGCCCGAACCGAAAGATCCACAGGCGCATGTATGCAGCGAACATTTCAAGTTTCCGGACGACTACTCTGAGAGTATGATGAAACATAAAATGGGATTTATTAATCAACCATTACTTAATGGAGATGCAGTGCACTGCCAATGCCAGCCAGCGTAAGCACATTACGCAGCAGACTTTACTTATTGTTTACTACGTAAGGAAGCAGGAATTGCAGGACAGGAGAATTGCACAGAGCGGACAGCAGATAACGGAATTGCAGTGTTATTGCTTATAGATTATCAGAACATTTCAAAGGGGACACAGTCACATTGGATATTAACCTATGGATTAACTACATCATCGTTTTTATCGTTGTAATGCCATTGAAGACCAGTTTAGACCAGACAAAGACCAAGGTAAGCCATGTTAGCCTAGCGCATGTTAGTACCTAGCGCCACTTGTTTTGATGTACGTTTTTGTTGATAACGTCGCGAGTTTGTATCTTTCAGTGTTGAGGTGAGCACCGTTAGATTCTGTGTCTTTACGATCATAAACGATGAGTTGGATGTGCAGCTAGGATAAGTAATAAGGGAGCTAGGAGTGATTTTCGGTGCAGTAATAGGTTAGCATTTTTCGCTCGGGGCTAATTCAGAGGCTCACTGTTAGCATTGTGTGTTTTTTCTGACGAAAAAAAATGAAAAAGATCAGTTAAATTAGTTTTTTTTCCCGTTATATGGATACAAAATATTCATAGTTTATTAAATATTAAGGTTCCTTAGACGTTGTTTCCTGCAAATGACGCGATTTCGGTCCGTGGGGCCTAAGAGGATAACAGAGTATGTTCTTTATTTTTTTTACAGTTGTATTTGTATGGAATGAATACCTATGGTGATAATTCAAAGTAAGTCCGCCTGGACTTTATTTTTCTAAACTTCTTCCTCGGCTGACGAGTCCGAACTCAAATACTCCACCATGTTTTCGTCGTGTGTTTACAAAGTGAACGCATAGATGACGTCAAGACCTAGTTTTTCGGATCATGTGACTACTGAAAATGGCCAAAATAGAGAACCGCAGTGACGCGTCCTAAAACCCGGAAGTAAACTTCTTCCGGTTCCTTCGTGAAAAACCAATGCAAATTCTCCATAGGATTTTGGAAAATAGCTCGAAATAAGTTCTGTGGTTGACACACATTTAAGAGAATGATCACGTTTTGTTCAGCCGGATAATCTCCACATGTCTCCCCTACTTTTATAATTTTTTTATCATAAATCTAGTCGCAAAAAGCGAAATGCTAACGTTATGCTATAAACGAACTACAAGCCAGTACAGCAGCAGGGTCGCACGACTTCAACGTCACGCCAACTTAAGATCGTTTCAACTGACTTGCACTGAAACTGCACTTTGAACACTTTAAATATATTATTAACATTTTAAACTGTATACCCCGGTTATCTAGGCCCTTTTTGTTTTATGTATACATGTCACACTGTGGGAAACGATATTTCTGGATGTATAACACATGTAGAATTTTTGACAATAAAGCTGACTTTGACTTTCGCGTGCTTGCATATTTTAACAAAGCTTTTCATTTTAGCCACACAGAATTTAACTAGAAGTCATGGCTGTGTCAATTACCAGTCTGATATCGTTTTACAAAGATGACAAGAGTGTAGATAGAAGAGAGAACCACTACAAGTCAGGACACGTCAAACAGTGCAGCCTAGATGAAGGTGTGCTTACCGGTGTTGTCAGGGCTAGCATGAGGGACAAGGTTTATAGTGTAGGTGAGTAGTAGGGCTGTACCCGAATATTCGACTATTCGAATATTCGTTCGTTGGCCAACTATTCGGGTTTCAATTTCATTATTCGGATATTCGTTTTTTTTTTTTTTTTTCAAACAAAAAAATATTTTTAAAAATAAAATATTTTTCAAACAAATTAATATATTTTTCTAAATGTATGCTATTAATAAAGGCGAATTGCCATATTCTTATACTATATTTATACTTTTGAATTGCACTGTTAAAATGCGGAAATATATACAATCTCAGCCTGTGCTCCTGACATTGCGTTCACTGTTCACAGTCACGAACGCAAATGGCACGCTTCACCTCGCTTCACCTCGTTTCACCCATAAAATGCCGAAGACTTCAGCTGTGTGGGACCATTTTAAATTGGACGACGGTAAAAAGAAGGCAGTGTGCCAAATATGTGATAAGAAACTGGCCTACCACGGTGGCACAACAACTCTGAAAAGTCACCTGGATGCTGTAACCTAGCTTAGCTTAGCTGTTGTGAAGTTGCCATGATGAAGCTGCTTTATCCGCCGTTTAAACAGTAACGTTAAACATGATAAAAACGTGCACTTACTTTGCTTGGAAAATAGTTGCAAGCAAGCAACCGAATTATTTTTTTATATTAGTTTTTTAATTTTATCAGCATAGTGAAAATAATAGGAGTAATGTGGGAACATCTGGGGCTAAGGCAATTATTGGCATAAAGTTGAGTAGCTCAGCCTAATAATACATTGTGGCCATAGGTGCATCCCCACGCATCCCAGCCATCAACATCCTCAACAATACAGCAGACCCTACAGTTAAAAAAAACGATAACGGAGAAAAGAAAGATAGAGATAACAGATGCCATAGTACATTTCATCGCTATGGATATGAGACCCATTTACATAGTCGAAGGCGAAGGCTTCAGAAAATTAATGAAGAAGATGGAGCCCGGCTACACTGTCCCCAAACGCTCCAGTATTTTAGATGCCATGTCTCTGAAGTACAGCGATCACCGAGACCAAATTGTAACTCAGATTGAAAACTCAACTGCCGTAAGTTTTACAACGGACATTTGGACCACCTCGGTGCGTATGGAGGCGTATATGGCTGTCACCTGTCATTTCATAACTCGCGAGTGGAAACTCTGTAACTTTGTTTTGGAAACCAAAGTAATGGAAGTAAACCATACGGGAGTAAATATTGCAGAACAGCTTGGAGAAGTGGCGGACGCCTTTGCCATTCCGAATTATAAGCGAGTAGCCGTTGTCCACGACAATGCCAGCAACATGAAGCTGGCAGCTGAAATATGTGTTTTGTATCTTTGTTTGACTGTTCAGGTTGTAAAATGTTATAGACGGAATGTGGAACCAGATTTGGTCCCCGGGTGCTGCGCTGGGTTAAATGCAGAGGACACATTTAGTTTTAATGTTTGCGAGTACTGATACAATAAATACATATAAATCGTAATAGTATGCTCTATCTGCGCTTCTGCTTAACAGCGTGTTGTCAGGTGTCTCGGATTCGGAGCGTGTTATGAAACCTTTTGGGGAAAAAAAAAAAATGTGAAAAAAAAATGTATTAAAAAAAAAATACAAATCTCTCCGCACCGAATATTCGAATATTCGCTGCTGATTACTACCGAATATCCGGAGCCCGAAAAATGGTATTCGGGACAGCCCTAGTGAGTAGTGATAGCAAGAGTACCGTTAACCTAGAGTTAATTTATTCACATTAATTCCCATCAACAAATCCATTTTATGTGTCACATGAAATCTTTATTAGGCAAGGCAAGTTTATTTATATAGCACTTTTCAACACAAGGCAATTCAAGTGCTTTACAATTCAAGTGCTTTACAAAAATGAAAGACATTAAGAAAATGGCATTTAAAATCAGTCATTAAAAAGAAAAGCTAATAAAATAAACATTAAAAGAAAAAATACATGGATAAAAGTTACAGTGCAGTTTAAGATATGAATAGTTCAATTAAAAGCAGCGACAAAAAGAAAAGTCTTCAGCCTGGATTTAAAAGTAGTCAGAGTTGCAGCGGACCTGCAGGTTTCTGGGAGTTTGTTCCAGATATTTGGAGCATAATAACTGAACGCTGCTTTACCATGTTTAGTTCTGACTCTGGGGACAGAAAGCTGACCAGTCCCTGAAGACCTGAGAGATCTGGATGGTTCATAATTTAGCAGTAGGTCAGAAATGTATTTTGGGCCTAAACCATTCAGTGCTTTATAAACCAGCAGCAGTATTTTTAAATCTATTCTTTGACACACAGGAAGTAAAGACTTCAGAGCAGGAGTGATGTGATCCACTTTCTTAGTGTCAGTGCGGACTCGAGCAGCGGCGTTCTGAATCAGCTGCAGCTTCCTAATAGATGTTTTAGTGAGACCTGTGAAGACACCATTGCAGTGTCCAGTCTACTGAAGATAAAGGCATGGACAAGTTTTTCCAAATCCTGCTGTGACATTAGTCTTTTAATCCTAGATATGTTCTTTAGGTGATAGTAGGCTGATTTAGTAACTGTTTTAATGTGACTGTTGAAACTCAGGTCAGAGTCCATGACTAAACCTAGATTTCTGGCTTTATCTGTTGGTTTGAACATTGCAGACTGAATCTCAGCGCTAACTTTTATACGTTCTGCCTTGGCTCCAAAAACCATTACCTCAGTTTTATCTTTGTTTAATTGGAGAAAGTTCTGACACATCCAGTCATTGATTTGTTCAATGCACTTACTCAGTGTTTGAATTGGAGCATCGTCTCCTGGTGAAATGGTTACGTAGATTTGTGTGTCATCTGCATAGCTATGGTAACTTATTTTGTTGTTCTTCATTATCTGAGCCAGTAGACGTTAAAGAGAAGAGGCCCCAAGATTACAAATATTACACACCAGAAAACACAGAAATATCCATGAAATAAACATACAGTAGGCTATAAACAATTAAAGGGATAATTGGGAAGGCATTACAAATGTAAATATATTTTAAATAATAAAACAATCCCACCACCACAGGTATCTACAGGAGAAGAGGGAATTCTCTCCACAAAATGTGAATGCCCACGTGGAGAATGGAAATGCAGTCATGCGGCTGCATTAGCCATCTTTGCCATCCACACTTTCAGCTGCACTGACGTGCCCCGTCAGTGGAAGAAGCCAAAGGCAGCTAAACGTACGCATTCAGTGGAGGAGCTATTTCCTCCAACCAATAAGTCATTCAACCCGCTGACAAGAGAGCCCACCTCCGAAGATCGTGACTGGCTGAGGGACAGACTCGGTGGCAGGTTCTCAGGTATTTCTTGGCTTCTCTCCCCCGAGCCAGAAGAGGAACACTCCAGCTTGGAAACACTCACTGTTCCTGAAATTCTCAAATCTGTTGGGCATCAGGGACGTGAGGCAATTGTGGCAAGCATGGCATTGTCTGAGGAGCAACAGAGGGCAATTCAGGTGGCTACACTGGTCAGCGAACCAACCCAAACTGGCATTTGTTCAGGAAAGGAAGGTTGACTGCCAGCAACGTTGGAGCTGAGGTCAAAGCGTGTGACTGCTTCCCTTATTGCCAGGGTGCTAGGGCAACAACAGGCCCTTGATGATGTTTTGTCTGTACAGTGGGGGACTATGAATGAATGTGAGGGCGTCAGGGCATTCACCACTGCAATCCATGAGTCAGGTTTGTGGCTCTCCCAATCAGGAGTGTTGGGGGCATCTCCAGATGGTCTGGTAGGTTCTTCCGCTGTGCTGGAGGTAAAGTGTCCCTACGGAGCCAGGGAAATGACAATTAGTGAAGCATTGCAAATCAAGGGCTTCTGTGTCAGTAAGGAGGAGTAACATTCAGCCTGCGTGAGGAGCATCCTTACTGGCACCAAGTGCAAGGTCAGCTTCACCTCACTGCAAGAAAGAAGAAGAAATAAAAAAATTGTGAATCGTTTTTAATTTACATTTACTCGACTTTGCAATGTTGTGGTTGTTAGACTGTTAGGTTTCCTGTCAGCTCGTCTGTTGGGAAGATATCAAATATTAGTTTCATGGAAGTCACACCGTCACAAATAAGAGCATTAAGACATACAGTACATAGGCTAAAACAAAACATCTAAAGATATAACCTTGCACTTTGTCTCGTGAACATTTTCACTATTTTGACATTTTTATAGATCAAAATTGAACCAAAGAAATAAAGGTAGATTAATCCATATTGAAAATAGGTGTCAGCTGCTACACTAATTATAATAGTTATATTTCTTAATTAATTAAGATAAGATATTACTGTATTGATCCCAATTTGGGAAATGTTTGTGTTGCAGCAGCATAACAAGAAAAACAAAATATAAGTTATTATATATACAAAAGTATGTGAGGGATGGAATATTAAATTGAATATAAATGTAAAATGTACATGTGATGTTACGTCCAAGAGAAGCTATGGAGCAGAGAGTTCTCTGCCAGCCAGAGGTGATTTGTTATTAGTTCAATATGTCAAACTGATTTCCCTTACTACAATCTTTAGTTACATGGTGAAACGTTATGCTGCTTGTACTAATTAGACTTATCATATAAGCGACACAAGTTTTAATAGGATGTATTCATTATCTTTACTTATGTTGCGGTTTTTTCAGCAGCGCCATCTCTTAAACGGTGATACAGTCACTACCCATCATTTACATTTCACCGTGACATGGACAAAAATGTAACGTCAGCTTACCTCATAGCACGAATGCAGACTCTCCTTTGGAAAACATTGGCCGGGAAACGATAGAACGAGCACGTTTCATGCGAAGACCTGTGGCTGCAACCCGGAGCAAAGCAACAAACCATTGCGTAGCTAACTAGTAGCACTAGCTTTAGCTAACGTTAGCCAACGAAACAAACTGCCGAGTAAACTTGGAAAACACCGGTAATTAATTATTCTATAATTTGTAAAACTACGGTGTTAAAAACGACAATTTCAAAAATACAGATTCTAATGGTCAGATGTAGATAATGATACTAAAGATAGGCAGGTACTTGCTTTCAAGCAGAACACAGGGGAAAACAAACTTAGCGGGAGTGTTTACGTGTTAGGCGTAATGACGTACAACGGCCTCAACAATTTCTGTAGTCCTATTCAGCCACTCGGTAACAACCATCGTTTTTCAGACACGTAAACTCTTCAAAAACCACCAGTGGGGTCACTGCTGATGCATTTAATGTCATAGAACAAAACGTGATTTATCTCTTAAATTTGTGTCAACCACAGACCTTATTTGGAGCTATTTTCCAAAACCCTATGGAGAAAATGCATTGCTTTTTGAAGAAGGAACCGGAAGTGCTAAAAATGCTAACTTACTTCCGGGTTTTACGACGCGTCACTGCGGTTCTCTTGCTCTGCCTGACGGAATATAAAGGTTTTGATAAAAAAAGAGCTATAAAATCATTATTTACCGGGGAATATCGCTGATTTCTTCAGGGTATGGTTTAAACATAATGTTTCACTAAATACTGAAGTTTTGATTAACTATCTAATGACTGGAGCCTTCCTTTAAAAGTGTATATGAATATACTAACCCCTTAAGAGTTTGAGGCCCTTGCTTTTTTGTATTTACCACATAAATATTTTGAATGAAGTGCAGTATTTTACAAGAATTGACATGACCTTTTAAAACCTATTTGAGATATCCTGTCAACATGAACTCCTGTTATGCATGTGTTGATACAATGCACATAATTCAAATGACATTTGTATTAGACTTGTTGTGTAGAGATCAAAGGTTGAAGAAAGCTGTTTGTTTGCATGCCAAATGTTAAGAAAATATCACTCGACACCAGGTTGAGAATCAATAATCAGGTTATAGTTTATTCTTGCAAGAAGGAGCAGAGTTAAATCACATACAAAGGATATGAGTTAACTCAAACACATGGGGTATGTTGCTCGCCGGAGCAGGAAAAAACATCAGGCTTATATAGTCCAAAACACGGAGATAGATAACAACAAAGTCGTAAATCGAGGTGGCGCTAATATCAGCCGCGGGTGTCGGAAAGTATATGTAGGAGACAACAAGTAGTGCCTGTCTCCTCATAAAGATCAACAACCTGAAATGCCCTGCCTCCTCTTATCATAAAGTGGCCACTAGGTCGTACACAGTTCAGTCATGTTGGAGGTTTGGGGTTTTTACAACCCAACATTTACATCCTCTCCGTTCTCTGTTGTTTTGGCGAGTCCTGCTTGAAATCATAACAGGGAGGAAATTAGAAGACACCAGGATACCAGTTAAACAATAATCCGTTTTAATTAAACAAAGTAATAATGCAATACAATATAATACATTACTATACAATTCAAAGAATCATATAAGTAACGTGAGGAGTACTCCCGCCCTTATTCACGCGCTGTGGATCCTTTCGTCTGGGCAGCGCGTGAAGAGAGGCCCAACAACAAGATGCACATCGTCCTAATACCAACAGAAACAGGAAGGGGTGGAGTTTCATTTGGGAGATACCAAAACAGTAGGCTTGTTTGAGACACATTGCGGCTCGCCTCGAAAGTAGACGAGAGTAGCCGATCGCAGCCGGGGGAGGTCTCAAAAAGCTCGCCTGAAGTCGGACAGCTCGGAGACGGCTTCTTCATCTTCTTCTTCTTCTCTCGGTTTTTTGGCGGATTGCAAACAACTTTAAGGTGCATACCGCCACCTCCGGAGTCGGCTTGACTCTGTTTGCATTTATAAAGAATGCACAAATGTGTTTAATCGTTAATGTCAGATATGTACTAAGTAAATACATTTGTTCCTGCTCAAGATTAGATTAAACTTTATTGTTATTGCACATATTACAGGTACTGAGAGAACGAAATGCAGTTTAGCTTCTAACCAGGTGCAACAAGCAGTGAAGTGGAAAGTAATGTACACAATCTACAGAATAACATGTAGAATGAATTGAATGATGAATAAACAGTGGGGTATGAATACACTAGATATCAGCCTGTGAGCAGTATGAACAGTGTGTATGAATATGCTAAGATATATAAAGTATGAAAACGGTAAGCAGTATAGTATAAAATATATAGATATTAATTTCATGATGATAAACATTGTGGAACAATGATGAAAAATGGGAATGGATGTGGCGACGTAAAACTGACACAAAACAACAACAAACTTTTGCCAGCCAATGGGAGAGCTTCATCAGCAGCACGTGGTAAAAACCACCAATGAGCGCTCAGCTCGAGATACCAGCGAGCCGTTTCCCATCAAGCATTTCGCTTCCGCAGCTCGTGGAGAGCAAGTGCGCCAACTCGCCTCGCTCTCAAGGCTGCGGGCGTCTTTGTCCCGCGAGATTTCAAAGTCTCATGTGGGCGAGCCTCCAGAGCAAGTCGGACAAAATGACTAACCATCATGCAACGCACTAGCAAGACGTTGATCGCAAATGCGCAGGTCTGCGTCGGTCTTGCTTGTCTCAAACAAGCCTACTGTCTCACAGGGAATCAGCGCGGGCAGCTATGAAAGCCACAGGTGTTGGGAAGGCCTGCAGGATGCGCATCATTATATCCGGGGAAAATGTCCCTCCCAATTTGCAAAGCCTATCGATGGTTTAACCCAGAAAAACACTCAAAGGGGTAATCTTTTCACTCAAAACAGAACTCACAATTAATTCTACATCTCCCTTCTTCAAAAATAGCTTAAAAACACCCTTTTGATAAACAGGTAAAAAGTCAAAGAAAAAGACTATTGCGCTAATCTACTTTTAAGAAAAAGGGAACATTGTTTCAGGAATCTATAAAAAAACCTCTCTGTATGTATAAACCCACACATATATTAGGGATGACATGATGCAATACACCTCCTATAGATGGGTGACATTAAAATGCACATACCAAAAATATGCTGCCTCCCTTCTTTGGTACAATATCTCACATCAATTTCCACAGTCACACATGATGTCAGTGCATTAAAACAAACCCAAAGAGGAGACGACAGTATTTCTCCAACACCAAATGTATCCAGAGAAGGCACAAAGTATTTTGGATAATTTGAGGACATGTGGGCCTCATCACAGTTAAGATGATTATCATGTTGAGATAATTGCAGCTTCCTGTCTCTGTGCCGACACATGCAGCCTCGGGAGGGTTCTTCCTTTCAGATCACAAATAACTGGATCTGTGGGTGGATGCAATTATATAAGTAAAAAAAAAACTGTCGTTCAACAACTGCATCTTTTATTCACGAGTCAAGGATTTTTTAAAAAGCTGTTAAGACTGTGTTTAATACATCTTATCGAGATTAACTCTATTGTTCTGTTTCCACAGCGTTGGTGGATACTCTGTCCGTCCTCAACTCTTCTGCTAACTGGCGGTTGTTGGATGACTGGAAGGATCGTGGAGATAAATCAGAGTGTATCCGCTGTGCTGTGGTGGGGAATGGTGGGATACTGAAGGATTCAAAGAAGGGGAAGGAGATCGACAGTCACCACTATGTCTTCAGGTACATGTCCTACATTGAGAGTATCCTAACTAGAGCTAAATTCTACCCAACAGTCAATTCCATTGATTTCCATCCATTTTAGATAAGGCCACTTTAATCCAAGGAATTTTAATTTAATCTGCAGTTCGGTGTATTTAGTCGCTATACTTTACCGTGTTTTATTGTTAAATAAACTCAAATCTTTATATATCGCCTATGAATATACCAATGATTTTATCTTACTGCACACAATTTGTGTAATTTATTAACTTAGATTTAGTACAAAGTCCAAAATGTATCTGTTTTAAACCACTTAAACCTAAAATATAAAAACGAGTGAAATCCGAGTCTTCAAATACAAAAAGATGAGAAAAAAAAAACATACACATATTTGTTAAGAGCATGCCCACATCAAAAGCATATTTTTCTTCTTATAGCAACTTTAATTTAATAATTATAACATTAACTTTCATGCCCCAATCCTAAATAGGAACCTCACAGTTGCCTAGTATTTATAATAAAAAAATATCAGTGTATTACCTTTGAAAATTCATTATGTAAACCTAAATCACAACTATCCATCCATCCATCTTCTCCCGCTTATCCGTGGTCGGGTCGCGGGGGTAGCAGTTCCAGCAGAGAACCCCAAACGTTCCTTTCCCTGGCGACATCAACCAGCTCTGACTGGGGGATCCCAAGGTGCTCCCAGGCCAGCGAAGAGATATAATCCCTCCACCTGGTCCTAGGTCTACCCCTTGGTCTCTTCCCAGCTGGACGTGCCTGGAACACCATCCTAGGGAGGCGCCCAGGTGGCCTCCTTACTAGGTGCCCGAACCACCTCAACTGGCTCCTTTCGACGCGAAGGAGGAGCGGTTCAACTCCGAGTCCCTCCTGGATGACTGAACTTCTCACCTTATCCCTAAGGGAGACACCAGCCACCCTACGGAGAAAACCCATCTCGGCCGCTTGTATCCGCGATCTCGTTCTTTCGGTCATGACTAAATCTCAACTAATGAAAGTGAAAGACAAAATCTTTAAAAAGCTGTTAAAAACGAAACAAAAGGGTATTTCATGTAGATTGATATGTTTCCACCACAGTGTGCAGACTCCACACTCATAGTTTAATATACAGGCTACTACCACAGCTCTGGTTAGTAAACGTGTCTTAGTCCCACAAGCTGCATCTGAACTGTCAGATAGCTCCGAGTTTATTTCTCAAGTCCTGTCACATGCTGAGCCTCGGGTTACAGCGAGCAGGATGTGTGTTCAGGATGTCTCTATGGATGTTTGCACACCAACAGCTGGTGTCTCTGAATTACCATCCATTTATCTTACAACAGTCTTTAGCAAATCTACTGTGACTTTCTGTGTTGACTATTTAGATCGTGGTTGTTTATTTGCGCTTTTTTATAATAAATGCATTTAAATTGCATTGTCGTTGTAGGCTTCAATGCTAAACAATTAGTAACCTGCATTTTATTATGTAATTGTGGCATTAGCCAAGCTTGTTGAATATTGTCTTCCAGGAGCCTCAGCTATAATAATAATAATAATAATAATAATAATAATAATAATAATAATACTGCTTTTATTATGTTAATGAATAATTATTGTTATTATTGATTTAAAATGTATATATACCATACCTTTACCTTGACCATTTACATATTGTGTTATTCGACTGCCTATGCAGATGGGCCCCCTATAACAAATACAGTTTTATTTATTGAATTTGTGGACGCTTGTGTTCTTCAGGACCAATGGGGCCATCACTAAGGGCTTTGAGCAGGACGTGGGCTCTCGGACAACCCACTACACGTTCTCCACCAACACAATGATGAACTCCATGAGGGCCTACTCCGGTGCTGGGTATAGAGGCCCTCCTAAGTCTAGTGTGAGAAGAAATCCTCCATAAACTGCAAAAATGCGACATACCACATTCAGGCTTGAGTCACCTCACACTCTGTTCTTCTCCAACAGGAAACCCGATACGTTTTTCTACCCGACCACGGCCGTGATTACCTGCTGATGAAGGCTGCGGCTACACACACAAAAGTAGAAACAGGACCTGAGCGGAACAAAAAGTAAGCAACACTCTCAGGCTCTCATAATGAGGATGCCGTTTGACTCACAATAATGTCCTTTGTATGTCACTGTTTTTTATTCCTTTAACTGATAACGCATTGAGCCGTGTGTTCTCAATGACAATGTGCACACACCCTAAATCATATGCTGCTTTGTCTATTTTGCTTAAATGGAACCATTATTTACTAAATGAACATTACTGAGGTTATAAAACAAATGAGAAGTAGGGTAATTTTCTCCTCTAAAACTGAACGCCCTGATGTATACTGAGAGAATGCAAGTTAGAACGTCCCTGTTCAGTTTCTGAGTTTGCCGCTTGTTTCATAAAGAGCAGCCTCCCCGTGTTAGACAATACGCTGGTGGTTCGTGCAGTTTGTTTACCCACATAAGATTTTAAACCTCACTGTGCTACGCCCTAATCTCTACAGTTTACATATTCACACCCTATCAAGTGTTGCCTTGTGGCTAGCTAGAGAAAGCTCATGCTAATCATGCTAACCCTAGCATGTGCAGTAAACACTACATTCAGATTCGATTTGTAATTGGTCTGCACATGGTAAAGATTTATTTTATCTTCTTATGAACTTTTACTCTTTTTAACTAGTGACAGTTTTTATGATTCAGCTTTTTTTCCTATTAATTTCACATTTAATTCCACAGTCCATCCGACTACTTTGGAGAGGATGTGTCAGCAAAAAAGCTGAAGATATACCATCCTGATTTCGTCCGTTACCTCAGAAACAGGTGAGCGAATTATTGACGGAACAGGTGAGCAGAATGAAAGCAGGGCTCACATTTCAAATAGTTGGAAATTAGATTAAATTAGGTGGGTGGGGGGGCTGAAACCAGAGTGAGCCTCTGAAAACATTTCCCACACAAGGGGAAAAAGAGGAAGTTGCTCACACATAAATAGACCTTTCTCTTTTACATTTTTTTCTTGTTGTCTTTGTTTCAGGTTCCTTCGATCTCACACCATGCAAACCAAATTTAGGAACATGTACCGTCCGTCAACGGGGGCTGTGATGCTGTTGGCTGCCCTGCACACCTGCGACCAGGTGGAATTCAGTGTTACTTTAAGAAATAGTCACTGTCAGTCAGCTGTGTGTTTACTGTAGTGCGAGGCTGCAGGTGAGAATGGTTTGACTCTTGGCAGTTGGCCTTGCACATCCTGTTATCTCTAATTTGAGATATGCTTGCTGATAACAGCATTCCAACTATCTGTTATTCGACGCACAAAATTCTTTAATTTTATTCCCCCCGTTATTTTGCCGGTCTTCTTCTCCCACATTCCACATCGCAGAAACTCCGTTCAAACATCAAAACGTTCAGCTCGGTCGGGAATCGATTGCTATTACTTTTCTCATTCATAACTTTCATAATTCCAGAGATATATCCCATAATACATCACATTTTTAACCATTGAAGTCAATGGAGAAAATCTTCAAACTTTAACTGCTAAGTCACTATGCGACTTCAACTGCTAACTGTTCCTTCCTACTTTCACTCAGAAACCTCATTCCAACTTTAAAATGTTACACCTCTTTCTGACATTATTCATATTAAACCACTTTTAAATCAGATTCATACTTTTAGAAATATTAAACATTGTTCAGACCTTGGTAAAGAGTCCTTCTTCAGCTTTAACTTCCGCAACTTGTTAAGGCAGAGTGTGTGATGTCAGAGTTAGAGTGGAGGACAGTTTCAAATTTGCCTTCATATTTTTTTAAAAAACTGCCATAATTCCCAAACCCTACATTTCTGAGAGATAATTTTTCATGACAAACGTAGGAAAACATCTCGTAGCTTGAAAAATAAAAAAAATGAAACAAAACAATTAAACAAAATGCCTCTTGAGGGCATGAAGTGACACAAACTTTCAACATGTCTCCATTAAAGCCCATTGTCATTTCAGGCTGATCTTTACTCACAGCATTAGCCGCACACCTTTAGTTAATCTGCCAAAAAGGCCACATTATTAACCCGAAAGTACACAAAAATTACACTTCAGATACTCAACTTCCTTGACATGCTTCACGTTTTGAAATTTCACAGATATCTGTTACGGTTCTTCAACAAAACGTTCACATGTAAGAGGTTTATCTCTCATTCAGAACAATGAAAATGCTCTCCTCTCACTGATTACTGCACATCACCATGGAAACCTTTGATCTCTGGACACGTCGTTAGCTCAAATATAAACACCTGAGTCATGGAACACGATGATGTCATAACTCCAACTGACATGCTCAGAGCTGCCGACTTCAGATAATGCTTAATGGTCCAGCCCTCAACAGCTCTATGTCAATTATGGGGTGTCATCATATAGCGTTTCCATGGAAACGCATCCCTCATCATAAAAGACGATGTCGCTATACATGAACTCCTATGAAAATGTTCAAAAAGTGTGCTAACAGTCCAGCCGTGAAGACATATACGGGACAGTTTTGAGATTTCTTCAAATGCCATTGCCATGGCAACACAATGCTCGCCATGAAACACGATTTTCTCATAACTTCAGTGAAAATGCATGAAACGGCCCAAAACTTCACAGGTTTGGTAACGATGCAGCCATCAACGCATCTAAGCGTATTATCGGGTGTCATCAAATGTTGTTGCCATGGCGACAGACCACTCGCCATGAAACACGATGTCGCTGTAAGTCCAATGTACATGGTCCAATCGTCCCCCAAGCTTTGCTTATATATCACCGGTCCAGCCCTCAACAGCTCTACGTCAATTATGGGGTTTCATCATATGCTGTTTCCATGGAAACGCATCCCTCGCAATAAAAGATGATGTCGCAATAACTCATATGAAAATGTTCAAGAAGTGCTCAAACTTCACATGTGCTAACAGTCCAGCCGTGAAGACATCTACGGGACAGTTTTGAGATTTCTTCAAATGCCGTTGCCATGACAACACAATGCTCACCATGAAACACGGTTTTCTCATAACTTCAGTGAAAATGCTCCAAGCGGCCCAAAACTTCACAGGTTTGGTAACGATGCAGCCATTAACGCAGCTAAGCATATTATGGGATGCCATCAAATGCCATTGGCATGGCGACAGATCATTCACCATCAAGTTAGTTCAAAAGTTTGCAGTTCAAATATTCTGCTGCTTTTCAAAGCCTTTTTACTTTCTTTTCTTCACTTATCACCAGTGTTGGGCAAGTTACTTTTAAAAAGTAACTATTAATAGTTATAGTTACTGCTCTCAAAAAAGTAACTAGTTACTTTATTAGTTACTAAATTATAAAAGTAACTAGTAACAAGTTACTTTACTTTAAAAATAATAACAATAAAAATACAAGTTGTTGTGTTGTTCTGTGGCACAGTAAGAGAAAAGACAACTCCCCATCATTGTAGCAATTATCATTATGAAATGTAGTGGAACAATAAAACACAAAATATATGTTTAGACATTTTGACAGGCATCTTTATTGTAGCCTCAACAATCAAGTGGACAATGCTTTCTGTCCTGCACACAGTTTACATTTGACCGTAATATTGTTTGCGTCCTTTATCCCCACAAATTGAAAATAGTGGTTATCTCCAAGTTGTAAATGCGCTGCTGCTCTCGCTGATACTTTCCAGCGGTACTGTGAGAGGACATCACTGTATTCGCCTGTAAATTACATCCGCAGGGAGATTCGGTTCAGTTGGATCACATAATGTAACACAGTAACACACCCATTTAAATCACAGTAACTATAACGGTGTTACTGAATGGGAATAGGTAACTAATAACGGTATTAGTTACCACAAAAGGTAGTTACGTTACAGTAACGTGCTAGTTTGTAACGCGTTAGTCCCAACACTGCTCATCACACATTCAAGCCCCCAGTGTTCATGTATAATTTCAATCTAAATTATTCACTTTATTCTTACACATTACATTTCAGCATAGCAGTTTAGCATCAGCTTTTCAGCATAAAGCATTCTCGCTAGCAATTTCTTCAGGAATTGCATTCTCTAGTGCTATTGACTCGCCTAGACCACAGTTCAGTGCCATCATGACAAAGTGTCCTTAATAATCTCTGTCAAACCTGTTTTTCAAGCTGTCTTTAGTTTAGTTGATAGGGATGACAGTGAGTCATGCTTGAATCATGAGATACATTGAATCAGAATACATCTCTGTTTAGATTTCTAGAAGATAAGATGGCAGAATTTGTTGTCCTGACTGTTTTTTGTGTCTCTTTTGTTGATGAAGGTGAGTGCCTACGGCTTCATGACCCCGGACTTTAAGAAGTACTCGGACCACTACTACGACAGCGTCTACCACTCGGTGGGCTTCTACGCAAACCACGACCTCCGTATGGAACTGTCCCTATGGCAACAGCTGCACCAGGCGGGCCTCATAAAACTCTACATGCGTTAGTGGATTCAGGACGACTTGACATCACGTCTTCCCGTCTGCAGTCTGCAGCTTTGGGAAACAGGAAGTCCCGCATACCTGGGCTCTAAATGACTTATTCAAGACTCTCTGTACTGAGCTGAAAGAAATAAGAGGAAACACGTTTATTTGTAAGTAAAATGCTGTGATGGTTCAGCATGGGGAATTTTAGATATATATTTTTTATTTATAATAATTTGTTGGTGATTTGCTCATTAAAACAGGTCCAGACATCAGGGTTAAAATGAGACTACATTTGGTTAAACTGATTTTGAGCAATGTTGTTAGTCCACTGTGGACCAACACTATAAATTGACGGGGAAGGGGGTAGCAATAAAGATAACACCATTAAACAGTTACACAACATAACAGAAACGGCGTCCATCACCAAAACTATGTTTACTAGGCTGAGTTTAAAACGTATCATACAATCAGTCTCTGGCTGAGTTACAGTGGTGTCTGTCACTGTGTGATGCAGCGCAGGGACAAGGGACAGGACTGCAATTGAGTGGGCCACTCGCTTAAAATATCCTGCTCTAAATAGACATCAGAGCTCTGCTGGCAGTGGCCAACGACGTCTATTCTGACATTAACTCAGATGATGTTCTCCCTCCGGGTCTGTGTGTGGGGTTTACTGTGGAAGGATACACTGAGAGAATAGAGCTCTAATATTTGAACCTGTAGGTGTATTTACTTTAAGGGACTTCATTTATTTGTTATTGTTCTAGCCTTTTTTTAAGCACACAAGTATACTTTCTTCTTTTTACACTGCCACAATAAGAAAACTGAGTGCCTTTTCTTTGAATGTGAACCAGCAGTTTGGGTTTAGCATTGTGAATTTCTGAGGCGATTAAGGACGTCTCCACCACAACACAAAGAGGAATGACCGTGGCATTTTCATTCAGTTCATCCTTTGGGTTTACTGCTTGTTCAGCCACCACACCTTCTCTGAGGAAATGAAGGGAAAAGTTCCATTAGATTTAAATTCCACAGCTCGATTATGGCAAAAATCATAATCTCCATTATTTGGGTCAATAATTGATATCACGATTTTTAAAAACGATTATCCATTTACTTTGAAAACATCCATTTATTGAAGAAAAATTGAACAGTAGCCTATGTTTTTAACAGTTGATTACCCTGAACTTTAAGTACAATTAAACTGAAAAACCAATAATAAAAATATAAAAATAATCGTTTTATTTCGATTACGTTGTTTTCCTAATCGTTGCAAGCCAAAATCGTAATTGCGATTAAAATACGATTAATTGAGCAGCCCTACCTCTAACCCAATCATCACACCCTTAAATTAAGAAAAGAAACCAAAGACATCAGCAAATCAGGGAATGTGTGTGTGTGTATCTTTGTGTAATATGGAATCTCAACATATTCAGATAAAGTGATCCAGTCATATGATACTGGATTCTAATTTTACAAAGTGCAACAGGGGCGGGAGAAACCTTTTTTATTTTTTATTTAAATGGTGCAATTTCTTGAGGTTTACTTTTTTTAGTCTTTATTAAATCAAACTGTGATTGTATCTCCGAGTTTGTGTTTGTTTCTTTCTTGGTTAGTCACAGCAACGTACAGGTCCAGGTTTGGATCATTTCCAAAAGAAGGAACATTTGCTCTGGATGTAAATGTGGATTCCTGGAAAGAATTAGAGAATTGGCACACTTACATTTCTAATACTAAATAATAATCATTTAATTATTTTAAATCAATATTTTTTTTGAAGGGAACCCTACAGTGGCGGGGTACAAACATTATAGAACAGAACAAAACATTTTCATTAGGAGAAACGGCTGCAGTTTCAAAACGCTGCAAATATAAGAACACAAATGTTCCGAAACACTTGCACATTAGGAAAGATAGTCACCGACTTGACAACAGCATTGCAACCCTTACTGCTGCATAAACCAAAAGCTGTGAATACAAAATACTGCAAATAAATACATTCTGCAAGACAATCACAATCTGCTGTAACCAACGAGCTAATGTAGCTAACCTAGTCATTTCATATACTGACAAAACACTTACAATTATGAAACAGACTTACTCTGCGAGAGTGACTTTTAGCCAATCCCCAAACGTCAACAAGCGTTCCATTTGTGTTTATGTATTTACATCGTTTTTGAAAGTGCAGCACATTGGATATTTTTTGGGCGGCTGCAGCGCGTTTGCACCAATGGGCCACCATAGCCCTCCTTTTGAGACAGAGATATTCTTATTAAGTCAGTAAACTAACCAAACTGAAATAAATGACTTTCTTCCAAGAAACTCACAAGCAACTCTGAGCTTTTGTTGTCCTGACATACAACAGGAAACAGGAACACAAACGCCGAAAAAGGTCCACACTGTCATTCTCGAAATGAATGTTTGTGTTCCTGTTCTATGGTTCTGCCTTGGTGGGAATATATACTAAAGCAGCTATGTGCTAACACCTCCTCTATATTGTTGGGAAGCAAACACGTTTAGATTAAGGGTTAATCATTGCTGATAGCCTTGGACACAGTCAATTATTGACCAACTTTAGACAACTTTTTATACAATTCTATAAAAAAAAATGCATATTTGTCAATGATCCAGACAGAAAGCAGAGCATTCTTTAAGCAGGGCCTTTTTGTTTTCCTCTCTTATCTTTATCACCTCTCCTTAGTTAAACTTTACAGTGCAGATGCACTCAGTGACCTCTTATCTATCTTCCCCATGTGAGAGAGCCCTGTGAGGTGTGGGGCCAGATGTGTATGGTGTGATATGGTCAGGGTGAGGCCGCATTTAGGGAGTTACGAGAGTCATGAGACAGGCTTTGCAGGGTTGCCAAAATGTCTGGCAACAAGACGTTACAATTACACACAGTGAAGCTGGAGGAGTGCAGCTACCAGCCTGAACACAGGGCCTGTTCCATATGAACACATTTGGGTACATGGACAGATTAGGGTTCCCCTTCAGTTTCCATCAAAGCAGATCCAAAGTGTTCTCAGGAGCTCACTTAATATGCTTTTTGTTCCGCAAGAGATTGTATTTATTAGTTTTTGTAAAATCTTGGGCAATTTGGCTCTTGTCAGGAAATGTGGACTCTTATCCCTCCATGGCAACATGTACTACTGTTATAAACTGCAGCATGAGCGCACATTGTGATATTCTCATAACCTTTTGAAAAAACCTTGAATGAACTCCCTGGAGTGAGCAGCGCTGCTGTTCTCTAAAGGGGTGTCTCTTTGTCATGAAGAGTAACCCACTGCTGACCTCTAGTGGTGAGAACAGCTCAGTTCACCAGGAAGCACAACGTGTCAAATAGGCAGCAGTGTAAATTAAAGGTGGGGTAGGTAAGTTTCAGAAACCGGCTCGAGAGCACTAACATTTGAAAGTACACAGCCGAAAAGGATCCGCCCCTTCCTTCAGACTTCCTTACAGAGCACCTCCTCCAACACACATGAACGCGCAATGCACGCCCAATTACGGCACACCCAATGAGGGCACGAGATACATTTGTGCGTGCACGAGATGGAAGGCTAACAGACAGGGCTTTTTACAGTATTACGGCTTCCACAGATGACATTTTTTTATGGACTTTTCGTCAAAGCACTTAGATATTCATTGCTATCGGGATGTTAAGAGCAGAATTCCATGGAATATAACAAAAAGTGTATCTCGAGCCGGTTTCTGAAACTTACCTACCCCACCTTTAAGTTTATTAATTTTCACCTGATCACAATACCAGAAGTTTCTCAAAATGTCAGTAAGGATGGGAAAAAGTGGTTAACAAATGAAAAAAATGAAACCGGTCAAATGTATTCCCTAAAAAAACTAAAACACCCAACTTGTATATTATAAAAAGAAAATAACTTCACTTACAAAGAATACAGAGGTGGCAGCAGCCACAAAGTTCCTAGCGTCTCTCTAGACAAAAGGGAACTACGTGCGTGAAAATGCATACGGCACCCCAAACCTATTTTACCCCTTTTTTATTTTGGAAACAATTACCGGTAGATCTAACATTCCCTAAGTTCTTGATCCAAGAGGAGGAGGAGGATCATTCTTCAGGGAGGTGGTCTGCTTTCTTCCTTTCTTTCACACTTTGTAGTGACACAATGCAGCGCAGATTCATCTGATGATCTCTACTCCATCTTCACCATATCTGAGAACTCTGCAAGAGACCCATCAAATGTGAGGGTTTCAGTGCGATGAGTTTATGAACTTAAGGAAGCTGTCTTCTGTCTTAATTGAGTCTTTTTGTGTACCTTTGAAAGCAATTGAGCACAACTTTGTTAACAAAATGGACTATTAAAAAATGAATCCACGTTCAATCCTCACACATCACTGCATACACTGTGAAATGTACATTTACTCTAGTATTGTACTTATTTACACTTTACTTCAGTATCTCTTTTTATGTGGTGTATATTATTACTATACCACACAAATATTTTTGCAAATATTTATCAAATATGATGGTTTGTCATTTTTCATGTAAATAAATGTGTACTTTTTTCTTCTTTAATTTCTACTTTACTTGTTTCTACTTTACTTTAAGGACATTTTGATTATGCGTATATCAGTGGCGGTTCTAGAACATTTTACATGGGGTGGCAAAGGAGGGGCAAGAGGTCATGCCAGGGTGGCATGGGAGGGTGGACAGTACGTGGTATTTTATACTGTTTATAGAACCTTTTTATTGTTAAATCATGCCCTTACACAAATGTTCTTAATGCACAAGAGAAATAAAGTGTTCAGACAAACAAACTAAAATATAGTATAAAACAGCAGAAAATACTCATGATTAATTTACGTGGATTTAATAGTACCGCATATTTTAGCACATAAAAGTGATCGATCTCCCAGCTAGTGCTGTCTGCGTAGTATTTTGTAACGTAACGCCCCAAACAGCGACCGTCTGTTAAACGCTATCGATTCAAACAGCAGCGTTTTATTAATATTTTGTTTCAAGCTCTCGTCCTTAGTAAAAACAAAACTAGTCGAAAGGGAAATGCTCCAAGGGGAAGCTGATCCACCTTCAGTTGCTGGGGCCAACTGTCACTCCGACCGACTCCGTGGACTTTTTCTAGAAGGGTGCAACAGCACTAGTAGACGTCAATGAGCGAGACGACGAACCTGACACGATTTTCCTGTGGTGGGTGCAACCTTTTGTTTTCTTTATTTAGGGGGGGGGGAGATCATTCTAAACGGTTGAGTAAAACATTTACACGAACTATGGAGAAATGTCACCAACATTTATAATCAACATTAAAACAAATATTATTAATAAATTAATTGCCTACATTTAGGGTGGCAACTAGGGTGGCAAGGCATTTTTCTGAGGTGGCAGCTGCCACCCCGTGCCACCTTGTAGAACCGCCCTTGGCGTATATACTTTTAACATTTTCAATGCAGGACTTTTTATTGTAACAGAGTATTACTACACTCTGGTACCTTTACTTTGACTTAAGTACAAGATCTGAGTACTTCTCTCACCTTTGGTTAAACCTGATGGAAGTGAGCATTTTTACCCTCTGACATAAAGAGTGACTAACTACTGACCCTTAGTGGTGGTTCCCAGTCAGTGCAGCAGAGAGTGTAAAATGATAAAAATGCCTTTTCACCTCTGTAGTCGATGCGTCTCCATCAGTGTCAACAGCCTGGATCGTCTCCTCTTCAGAGAGAGGAGTGGATGACGTTGCAGTCGACATACCTGTAAAAACATTATTATTTTATTTTATTGGATAAGACATACATAAGTCCAATTTTCCAAACCCAACAATGAATGTATCATCTCACAAGTATTGTACAGTTGCAAGAAACTGTGAACCCTTTGGATCCTCCACACATAGCGTTGTGTGTTCCTTCCAAACAAATCAACTTTGGTTTCATCTGTCCACAGAACATGTTGCCAGTCGTGCTGTGGAACATCCAGGTGCCCTTTTGCAAACTTCAAACGTGCAGCAATGCTTTTTCTGGACAGCAGTGGCTTCCTCCGTGGTGTCCTCCCATGAACTCCATTCTTGTTCAGTGTTTTACGTATCGTAGATTCGTCAACGGAGATGTTAGCATGTGCCAGAGATTTCTTTAAGTCTCTAGCTGACTCTCTAGGATCCTTCTTCACCTCATTGAGCATTCTGCGCTGTGCTCTTGCAGTCATCTTTACAGGACGGCCACTCCTAGGGAGAGTAGCAACAGTGCTGAACTTTCTCCATGTATAGACACTTTGTTTTACCGTGGACTGATGAACATCAAGGCTTTAGAGATACTTTTGGAACCCTTTCCAGCTTTATGCAAGTCAACTATTCTTAATGGTAGGTCTTCTGAGAGCTCTTTTGTGGCATAGGGCAGGGCAGCTTTAACCAACACCTCCAATCTCGTCTCCTTGATTGGACTCCAGGTTGGCTGACTCCTGACTCCAATTATCTCTTGAAGTCTTTAGCCTCGGGGTTCACATACTTGTTCCACCCTGCACTGTGAATGTTTACATGGTGTGTTCAATGAAAACATGAAAACAATTGTTTGTGTGGTATTAGTTTAAGCAGACTGTGTTTGTCTATTGTTGTGACTTTGATGAAGATCAGAACACATTTTATGACCAACTTATGCAGAAATCCAGGTCATTCCAAAGGGTTCACTTTTTCTTGCAACTGTATGTGTATCAAAACCGTACGTACATATCTTCTCCCTCTGTGCCACAGAGCTCCATTGTTGTAAAGAAAACCTATTAAAAACACATCAGTATGCCACACTGGTAAACATGCTTTTTATTACCATGAACAAACATTGTAAAAAAAGTACTCAATAGAGCTCCAAATGAGATAGTCCATGCACTATTACCTTTTATTTTGTCTATTTTTTAAACTACAGATAACAGCTCTCACAGAAAATAATGTTTTGGACGATTCTTTTAAGATCATAAAGACATTAATGTTAGCGTTAATGTTGTTATTTTTAAACTTGGATTTTTCTTCAATGGGCACATCATTCCCACTCTGTGTAGCCGCTGCTGTCTCTGTGAGCACCCAGAGGTCCTCCTGATGGCCTCCTCTATAGTTTGTGTGCATGTAAATGGTCTGCAAAGGGTACAAAAACAACGACAGGTTAAAGGATAGATTCTGCGATATGTTATACACATTATAGATAGCGGAGACAAATTGTGGCTAGAGCAGAAATTATTTATTTACAGAAAATATTAACAACTGCCACCTAAGTGTTTTTTTTTTTAAAAAGTAATTGTTGCTGCAAACATTTTTTCAACCTTTTAAATATGAAAAAAAGTCCTCTTCAGTTTGACTTTGGCCATCGGTTCTTCCTTTTCTTGTTGTCCCAAAACACAGAGCACCTGCTGATCACCCTGCAATAACTCACAGGAAGTTCTACCTCTTCATTATAAATTCATCTCCAGCCCGTGTCTGCTTTTCTTTTTTTGCATTTTTTGGCAGACTCCGTGTCCTGTTAATCATCAGGCACCGGTCCAAGTCAGTACAACCTCAATTAGCGGGTTCAATTATGAGTCATAGCTGGGGTAGTCATGCACGGGTAGGTCATGGATATTTCTAGGCTTTATCTCAATATTGCATCTCAATGCTGATCTCAAAGGACCCGTCATTTCAGGCAGTAACACACACAGAAATGGTGGTTATATTGCAGGTTAGCATCGCAGCATATGAGTTGTGCAAACAGACTGCGGCAGAGGGGGGAAACAGCCAGTAAATCTACTCAACATAAAGAGTGTTGCTGCATTTCCACCGCTTCTTTCATCATTCTCTCTCCCTTCTGCCCTCTACCCAAACATCATTTACACTTCAAGAACTTTCTTATCAAGATGAATGTGTTTTTTGTCATTGGCTTGAGGTTATACGGACACAGCATAGATCAAACAAGACCTTTCTTTTCAAAGATCTACAGAGAAAAAGACAGAAACAGCACGATAGCAAAGGATAAAATTATTTTAACCAGAGGCGAAGCAGCTCTGAAAATATTGGACATCATTACAGGCCCATCACAAGACCCTTCCCATCTACCATTTCCCCCTTTCAGCCTACCCTGTGCAGTGCTACTCGCCAGTTTCAAGGTTACCTGAACCAACCCCCCCACCCCCCCACCTCCGTCTCTTATATATGGGAAGGAAACAGCCACCAGTGGCCTTGCACCTGTCTTGCCCCCCCCCCCCCCCCCCCCATGGAGCCATTAAAACCCCAGCTCCTGATGCTGCTGCAACACACACACACACACACACACACACACACACAGCACACACACACACAAACACACACACACACACACACACACACACACACATCACCCACACATACACCACACACACCCACACACACACACACACCACACACACCACACACACACCACACCACACACACACACACACACCACACACACACACACACACACACACACAACACACAACACACACACACACACACACACACACACACACACACCACACACACACACACACACACACACACACACACACACACACACACACACACACACACACATCTTCTAAACTTTTACTCAATTTCTAAAATATTTATTATACTAATTAGTTACTATATTATTTTACTTTAAATTTGACTGACCGAGAGGGGACTGGAGAGGGGAACTCGAGGAATTGACGAGAGGAGGGACTAGAGATGGGACTTGAGGAGGGTGACTTGAGGAGGTACTAGAGAATGGAACTCGGGAAGGGACCAGAGGAGGGACTGGAGATGGGACTTGAGGAGGGACTAGAGAAGGGACTAGAGAAGGGACTTGAGGAGGGACTAGAGAAGGGACTCGGGAAGGGACCAGAGGAGGGACTGGAGATGGGACTTGAGAGGACTAGAGAGGGGACTAGAGAAGGGACTTGAGGAGGGACTAGAGAAGGGACTCGGGAAGGGACCAGAGAGGGACTGGAGATGGGACTTGAGGAGGGACTAGAGAAGGGACTAGAGAAGGGACTTGAGGAGGGACTAGAGAAGGGACTCGGGAAGGGACCAGAGGAGGGACTCGAGAGGTGACTCGAGAGGGGATTCGAGAGGTGACTCGAGAGGGGACTTGAAAGGAGGCTCGAGAGGGAACTTGAGAGGGGACTCGAGAGGGAGCTGGAGATGTGACTTGAGAAGGAACTTGAGAGGAGACTTGAGACGATCGGTTCGCCAACAGAACACGGGGTCTGGAGTCGGCCGGAATGCCGACAGGGCACGGGGAGCTGGCGTCGGCCGGTACGCCGACAGGACACAGGAAGCTGGCGTCGGCCGGAGACGAGACCATGGCTGCTGGGGCCAGGACTGAGGCTGGAACCATGGCTGCTGGGGCCAGAACTGGGACTGGAACCATGGCTGCTGGGGCCAGAACTGGGACTGGAACCATGGCTGCTGGGGCCAGAACTGGGACTGGAACCATGGCTGCTGGGGCCAGAACTGGGACTGGAACCATGGCTGCTGGGGCCAGAACTGGGACTGGAACCATGGCTGCTGGGGCCAGAACTGGGACTGGAACCATGGCTGCTGTGGCCTGTACTGGAGCCGGAACCGTGGCTGCTGGGGCCAGAACTGGGGCTGGAACCATGGCTGTTGGGGCCAGAACTGGGGCCGGAACCATGCTGGGGCCTGTACTGGAGCCCAAAGCATGGCTTTGGCTGCTAGCCTGGACCTGCAACTCCTTCTCTTAGGAGCCTTTTGGAGGCTCCGTGGACCTCCAAAAGCCAGACGAGTTCCAGAGAACGGCTCTTGGACAGGAGCAGGAACTGGGGCAGAAGCAAGGGTTGACTCCAGACAGGAACACACCGAGGCGTATAGTGTCAGGTTGGGAATTGGGAGGCAGGGAGCTAGCATGCCTGGGGCTAGCAGGCCCGGAATCACACACCGAGAGGAAGTCCAAAATCCAGCCAGGTAAGAATTTAACTAAACCTGGTTTCTCCATAGCCCTCTGGTGCGCCTCAGCCAGAGCAGCCTCTCACTGCTGAACTCCGGACGCTCCCCTCCATCGATCAGAGCAGTAAGCCAGAGAAAAGGAAAAATCCAATAATTCCTGCTCAAATGGATCTGCTGGGCCCATCCTTGGTTGGATCGTACTGTTACGGTGAGTGAAGCAAGCAGGACCCAAATGCAGATAACGCTGAAAAAATGCACAGATGCCTTCACCACGAATGGCTACACGAAGATCTCATATCCCAAGCTTATCAACAAGCTAATGTTGCAGCTGAAATGTTCTCCAGGTCACAAAGTCAACCTCACATGATGATGTGATCCAGTTTTCAAGCACAGTAAATATTCTCTTCCCAGAGTATATGATGGGACCAAAGTGATGATTTAGTAGGCTACATGGTTTTAATAATACTTTTGCTTTTCAATGTTTGAGCTGCTCCGACCCTCGGTCCTGACGGACTCCAACTTGTGTTTATTAATCAAACAAATACATAAACACAAGGATAATTATGTGTTATTGTTGAGTAAATGGAGAATTGCACAGGGGGAAATAACGTATCTATTGTGGTGATTGACATTATTCACCCACGGATCTATGGGTTAGGGTATTGTTCTGCACGGACATTTTAGTGAGCCGGACTTCCTCTCTCCGCCGGTCTTCGCTTCCCGGGCATGAAGCTGTTTACATGTGTTTTGAGATGCTAAATAAAAGTCTAGCTTGTACCTTTGATACCCCGCCTCCGACTCCCATCTCTCGGCACCACACTATGCCACAATTTTAGATGCGGATTTGGTTAAACTAATACGTTTGCACTGTGGACCAACACTATACATTGACGGGGAAGGGGGTAGCAATAAAGATAACACCATTTTACCCAACATAACAGAAATAATATCGATAGCAGCGTCCCTAGCAACCACCTTGGTAACAATGAAAACGTTGTAGGCCTATAGACACAATTTCTTGAAGTAATCTTCGTAATAACTAGCAAACTAAAGATCATGTACATCCACTGCACACATAATCTGAAATAACAACTCATATTTCTCGCATCAAATGACATCAAAAGGCATTTTAATCGTCAAACTAACTTTAAAATAGGCTTTTCCACCGAGAATAAAACGAATGTCGGCCATGTTTTGTTTTTTTCTGCAGGGAGAAATGTGAAGATCACGTGACATAGACGCCAGCCATTGGAATGAATGGTGAAAAAAAACGTAGGCATCTTACAATTTCAGAGGCGTTTTTGTAGAAATACTACGTCCTACGTTGTGGACCAACGTAGTTATTACACGTTTTTTTATGAGACTGGGTTGAAAATACCCTTAACCAGACATACAAAACTACAAACGTGACATAACATGAGAATCCTGATAATAGCATTAAATCACATTTCTGAAACGTGACTCAAGTACTAGTAATTTTCAGATACTTGAATATTTCCATTTTATGCTACTTTGTACTTCTACTCCACTACAAGTCAGAGGTAAATCGTGTACTTTTGCTCCGCTACATCTTAAATCAGACTTTAGTCACACCTGATAATAACTAGTTACTAAGTTACTAACTAGTTATTAAGTACTTCTGGTACCAGTATATTTTGATGCCAATACTTTTGTACTTTTACTTGAGTAACTTGAATGCAGGACTTTCACTTGTAACAGAGTATTCCTACACTCTGGTACTTCTACTTTTACTTAAGTACAAGATCTGAGTACTTCTCCCACCTCTGCTTTTATGGTTGTATCAACAGTATTATTTTAGTCTTTAACTAGATCTACCTGTAGTGTCTCTCCTTGAATAAGTAAACAAAAGGGTTCCATATTTAATTCTCATGTCTCTAATGTTCTATCCAACCTCTTTTCCCTGCATATTTGATGGCAGATTATCTTCAGAACAAGGAAGGGTATTTAAAAATGTTATATTTTGAAATGTACTGTGCATTGTTCTGTAACGCAGACAGAGACTCTTCCTACAAACTGCCTCTGAATTCAATAATACATCTTGCATTTAGCATTTTTAGCTACTCTTTAAAGGTGTGAAAACTGAGTCAAAAGAAGTAGACTCCACAGCGTCACAATCAGAAATCATTGTGACAGTGATGCATCACTTTATCACGACAGTCAGCATGCTGACAGGTAATCAGGTCTGCTGCTGTTCACCACACAGTGCTACAGAGCTGTCAGACAGAACTGGCTGCTGCCTGTGCTACAGTTATATAACTCAGTGCTATAGTGTTAAATAACGTATGAGCAGAGAAACACTGGACCGTTGTGTATATCAGGGATCAGAGAAGGAAAAGCCTACAATACAGCAAGAAGCATGACGCTAGGCTTTTGAGAAGTTATTTTACATTTATTTCGTGTGCAAATGTGTCCTTTGGAGACATTATTTATTGAAGAACAAATGTCTACAGGCCTTTTGAAGCCTGTCACATCTTGTGTCGAGCATTTGAGTTGTTGTCCTGCTGTGTATTGATCGAGAGTATTGGAAATCAGTTTCCTGTGTCCGCTTTGTGACGTTGAACAGAAACCCTAAAGCTGCAGGGGTTTCAAATATTTTTCAAAAGACTGCACAACAGCAGATGGGAATGGATGTTGAAGAAGTGCTAAATTATATTACATTACATTGCATTTAGCTGACGCTTTTATCCAAAGCGACTTACAATAAGTGCATTCGACCAGGAAGACACAACCTTGAAGAAAACAGAATCATAAAGTACATCAGGTTTCATAGAGCCAAGTATTTCAAGTGCTCCTCAACTGGCTATAGATAAGCCAGTCCTTTATTAGTATATAAGTGCTCTGTTAGCAGTTCTTTGTTAGTCATTCTATCGCTCGAAGTGGAGTCGAAAGAGATGAGTTTTCAGTCTGCGCCGGAAGCTATCTGCTGTCCTGATGTCAGTGGGGAGCTCATTCCACCATTTTGAAGCCAGGATAGCAAACCCACGTGTTTTTGCTGATGGGAACTTGGGTCCCCCTCGCAGCGAGGGTGCAGCGAGTCGTTTGGCTGATGCAGAGCACGTGCTGGGGTGTACAGTTTAACCATGTCCTGGATGTAGGAAGGGCCAGATCCATTCGCAGCATGGTACGCAAGTACCAGTGTCTTGAAGTGGATTCTAGCAGTTACCGGAAGCCAGTGAAGGGAGCGGAGGAGCGGCGTGGTGTGGGAGAATTTAGGAAGGTTGAAGACCAGACGAGCCGCTGCATTCTGGATGAGCTGCAGAGGTCGGATGGCACATGCAGGTAGACCAGCCAGGAGGGAGTTGCAGTAGTCTAGGCGTGAGGTGACGAAAGCCTGGACCAGAAGCTGGGTCGCTTTCTGGGTCAGCTGGGGACGTATCCTCCTGATGTTGTAAAGAGTGTATCTGCAGCAACGGGTTGTAGCAGCGATGTTTGCAGTGAAGGACAGGTTGTTATCTAGGGTCACACCCATATTCCTTGCAGTCTGAGTCGGGGAAACAACAGAGGTGCCGATGTTGATAGTCAGGTCAAGAGTGGGACAATCTTTTCCCGGAAGGAAAAGCAGTTCAGTCTTGTCAAGGTTGAGCTTGAGGTGATGAGCAGACATCCACTGAGAGATGTCAGCTAGACAAGCAGAGATGCGTGCGACGACCTGGGTCTCTGAGATGGGAAAGGACAGAATTAGTTGGGTGTCGTCAGCGTAGCAGTGGTATGAAAAACCATGCGGGCTAATGACTGTTCCGAGCGAGTTTGTGTACAAGGAGAAGAGGAGGGGACCAAGAACAGAGCCCTGAGGGACCCCTGTAGTTAATTGACAAGGGTCGGACTCCGACCCTCTCCAAGTTACCCTGTAGGTGCGGTCTTTGAGGTATGAGGTGAGGAGGGAAAGTGCAGAGCCTGAAACTCCAAGTTCTTGGAGAGTGCGAAGGAGGATCTGATGGTTCACCGTGTCGAATGCAGGAGACAGGTCCAACAGGATGATGACAGAGGAGAGGGAGGCTGCTTTAGCCGTGTGCAGTTCCTCAGAGACAGCAAGGAGGGCAGTTTCTGTGGAGTGGCCTGCCTTGAAACCAGACTGGTGCGGATCCAGAAGGTTGTTCTGATGGAGATAACAGGAGAGTTGTTTAAAGACAGCGCGTTCAAGTGTTTTAGACGGGAACGGGAGGAGAGAGACAGGCCTGTAGTTTATAACATCAGACGGGTTGAGAGTGGGTTTCTTTAGGAGAGGGTTTACTCTTGCCTCCTTGAGACTGTTTGGAAAGTGACCAGAAGTTAGAGAAGTGTTGATGAAATGGGAGAGAAACGGTAGAATATCAGGAGCGATAGTCTGAAGGAGGTTTGAAGGGATAGGGTCCAGAGGACAGGTGGTAGGGCGGGCAGAGGTAATGAGGGTAAGAACCTCACTTGGTGAGAGAGGGGAAAAGGAGGTTAGTGTGCGGGTGAAAGGAGGGTCTGGTGACCCAGCGGTGAGTAGAGGCGAGTCAGAAAAAGAAGAGCGAATATCATCAACCTTTTTTTCAAAGTGGTTAACAAAGTCGCTTGACAGAAGGGAGGAGGGGGAGGGGCTTTGGGGGGGTCCAAGAGGGTGGAGAAGATGGAAAATAGTTTTTTAGGATTGGAATAGGAAGATTGGATCTTATCTTGAAAGAAAGTGCTTTTTGCCTGAGAGATCGAAGCAGAGAAAGAGGAGAGGAGAGCCTGATAGGTTAGGAGGTCGTCACGGTGTTTGGATTTCCACCATTTCCGCTCTGCTGCCCTAAGGACGGTTCTATTAGCACGCAGTGCGTCATTTAGCCAGGGAGCAGGAGGGGACTGACGAGCCTGCCGAGATGTGAGAGGACAGAGAGAGTCCAGAGAGGATGAGAGAGTAGAGAGGAGAGTTTCTGCAGCAGAGTTTGGAGGCAGGAGTTGGAACGAGTCAGAGGAAGGGAGGGCTGAGAACACCGATGAGGCAAAGGTAGAGGGGGAGAGGGAACGGAGGTTACGGCGGACAGGTGCAGGATGAGTAGAGATTAGTTTGTTATGTTTGGAAATGGGTAGAGAGAATGAAATGAAGAAGTGATCGGATGTGTGGAGCGGGTTTACAGAGAGGTTAGAAGTAGAGCAGTTCCTTGAGAATATGAGATCAAGGACATTGCCGGCTTTATGAGTTGGTGGGGACGGAGACAGTGAGAAAGCAAAGGCGGTTAACAGAGATGTTAGTTCGTCTATCTTCCCCGTCTGGAGGTTGAAGTCTCCGAGAAGTACAGCGGGAGGGCCAGTTTCAGGGATGTGTGAGAGGAGATTATCTAATTCCTCCAAGAAGTCCCCCAAGGCGCCTGGTGGACGGTAGAGAACAACAATGGTTAATTGTATAGGATGGGTTACTGTGACGGCATGGAATTCAAAGGTGGAAGGAGTGAAGTTAGGTAGCTTGAAGAGGGAAAAGCTCCATGTGGGAGAGAGCAGGAGACCAGTGCCACCTCCTCTGCCAGTGGGTCTGGGTGTGTGGGAGAAGGAATATGCTGTGGAGAGAGCTGCTGGGGTGGATGTGTTGGATGGAGTAATCCAGGTCTCAGTGAGAGCAAGGAAATCCAGGGTCTGCAGGGAGGCGTAGCCAGAGATGAAGTCAGCCTTAGGAACAGCTGACTGGCAGTTCCACAGGCTGCCTGAAACTAGATGTTGGATCTCAGTGGAGCACGTGGGATAGACGAGTACAGGCCGGTTATAACGATTACGAGATACACGGGGCCAGTGATAATTGCGAGAAGACACATGAACAGGAATGGAGAAAATACACATGATTATAGCATGAGGGGCTAGAAAGCTAAAGAAAAGAAAAATAAGACACCAGCAATACTTAGCTCAATCAGAGTAGGATTTACCTCCTCTTTTCCACCCTCGTGACTCCAGTGTCTGACGCTGACGCTCAAAGAAAGAGCTACCTAAATGGACGCCTGATTGCTGAGTTCTCACAGCTGTGGTGCGACGCCCCTCTAATTAGTTAACTCTCTACAGCTGATGGGCGACAGCTGAGAGGCCCTGCCTATTTAAATGCAGCCTTGATTGCCTACTGAGAGCAGTGTAACAGGTTCACGTGATCAGATCTGAGATTTAAATTCTCTCAAAAGCGCCGTTTTAGCTACAATAACTACAGAACAATTATACAGATTAGAATAACTGAAATAGAGAAGTCTAATTAAACAAGAATAGTACTTACAGTGGTTGCTGCGTTAATAGGTATTGTCGCCACAGGGTCAAAATGCACACTGCAGTGTGAATACAGTGTGTAGTGTAAATACAGTGTGAGTAATACTAAAGCTTGACTTTCCACGTTTACTTTTTGAGTCTTTAAATGACAAAACCCTGATTTATTTTCTATATTTGAAAAACAACAACTACAGGCTTAAAGTGTTGTTTCAAGTGCATTTGTGAGGTTTTATACACACTACTTGGCGAAAGTATACTTTTGGTCTGGGTGTGCCTCTTGGTTCCAATTAAGGTACATTTGAATGCTACAACACACAATGACCTTTCCAAAGAAAAGGGTGTGTTTCCAACTTTGTGTCAGCAGTCGGTGTTTGTCCCTTTTCTTTTGCAGCACAATAATGTCCCCGTGCTGGCCCGTGAATACAGAAATGCAAGCATTGTGTCTTTTAATCAGGTAAAAATGCTTTTTCTTTTTCTCATTCTGCCTCTTATCACCCTCTGTCTGAAACCACAGCCCAGTCTGCTCTGATTGGTTAGCTGGCCAGCTTAGTTGTGATTTGTCAACCGCTCAGAGATGTCCTGCCCAATGTACGAAATGTACAATGTGTCGCAGCGTGAGCCAATAGGAGTGCCAATATAAGTGCAAATGTTAAATAGTGAAGAAAACAAAGGAGTCCATTGGAGGAATGTCAGGCCGTGGGGGTGATTTTAGCCTTTGCAGACCATTTACATGCACACAAACTTACATTACACACTACAGGAAGTAAAACACAAAAAAGCATAATAGGGCCTCTTTAAAGCTTGAGATAAGCCCCCTCCCTTGGGTGTATTAGCACATATCTAAATCAATCTATTCAGTGTCTGGAACAACAAGACTTTTCAAACTTTTCAAACACAGATACAACTGTTTTGTAGACTTAGACCAACTCAATTTCATCGCGGGCCACATCAGCATTATGGTTGCACTCAAAGGGCCGGTTGTAACTTTAAGACTATATAAAAATACATATATAAATATATCATATATATAAAATAATGTATTATATTACATCATTGCCTCTGCATTGGATTATCATCGGATAGGGTAATAACTTCATAATTAACTAAGTCTGAAAGCAGAAGTCTCGGGCAAATAATTGCAAGTCTCTTCAGTGCGTATGTCCCAAAATGGTTTAAAAATAAAAGCCAAATTCTGGAGAAAAAAGAAATAGAAGTGACATTTTGAAATAAAAATCTAATTCTGAGAAAAAGGAATTCTATGGAAACATGCATATTTTGAAGAAAAAAAGGCAAATTCTGAGAAAAAAGTCATATTTGAGATGCATTGTGGGACATGTAGTTTATGGGCAACGTGCTTCTGTAGCATGTAACCGTATAATAAACATATTATATTCTTTGCAAGCTCTTGTGGGGCCACATAAAATGAAGTCGCGGGCCGAATGTGGCCCCCGGGCCTTGAGTTTGACACCCCTGACTTAGACCATCAGCACATTGCTTTATGCTTCAATCTCAAAATATGTTTAATTATGTTATATGGGTTAGATTAGCCTTAAAGCTTCTAGAATTGTTCAAATCTTTCAATGTAAAACCTACCAATTCAGCCAGGCCACACGTCTCCCTTTTGTCCCATCAGCCCCCTATAAAGCACTCTGCAGTTCATTAAGCCTTGTGTGTGCCTGTGTTTGACTAAAGCATGCTTGTTTACCCCAGCGTGTAACATCAGGTGACCTGTGTTTCCATTAGGACACTTTTATTGAGCAGAACCTTCAAGTTGTCTGACGCCATTGATCAGAATGTTCGATGTTCTCCTCTGGTGTGCAGACACTTCACTGGAGGATAGAGAATGAAAAGGCTACATCTTTCCAGTCCTGTCAGTATCATCACACTCTAATAAAATGGATAAATAAACTAAGAAAGGTGTAATAAATCCTATTAAGAACCCTAATCAGGTGTTCAAGGTGTCATCAAACCCAGTCTAATGGTAATTGACTCCATAAAGACTCATTCCGCTGAGGCATCACATTTAACAGACCTACATTAGCATGGTGGCTTAGCAGCACACATCCGTTTAGCAGACAGCTTGCTAATTATGTGTGAACATACAGAGCTGCACGCTGTCACAGCGTGTGTAACACTACTGCACCGCACCCTGTGTGAAATAATAAGAATACGTTTATTTCCTGCAGGAAGAAATGTCTCAAACAGCATACAGAATATCTAACGGAGCTTAAATCCTGTTTCACATCACCTCTACTCTTATGTGTGTTGTAATATAAAGCTTCAGCGATTAGTTGATTCATAAACTATTACCGCAAATTATTTTGATACATTTGTCATGCAAAAACGGCAATGCAGCCTCTCAAGATGTCTCTGTTGCATATCATATTAAAGTGAATGTGTTTTGGACTGACAAAACAAGACATTTTACAATTCGACCTTGGACATTTTTCACAGTTTTACGACATTTTATCGACCAAACAATTATTCAACAGTTCATTCTGTGTCCCAGAGTGGTCGGAATACATCTACAAATCCTACATAATGAAATATAAGCATCACAACTTGGAATTAAGATTCAGAAGTGTAAGCCAACAAAACATTAGTTGAGAGACTGTTTAATTGGATAGGTGTGGCAGGAGGGAAACATTTCACCAATCATTGCAGGATGATGTCGCCAATAAATATTCACTTCCAGGAAGTTTCCCAGGAGTTTTCAATTCACGTCACCCAATCAGGACACTTCGCTGGTTGATTCTGAATCAACACAGACTGCTTAATTCCTATAGTTGGGTGGAAACAGAGCGCGGGGCAGCCAGCAGGCACTTGGCTTGTAAACAGCAAAAATGAGTTTCAACTGTAATTCAACAAATTAACAATCTGCCTTTCTCCAGAGGGAACATAACAAAGCCTTTGTTGCAATAACCATGACAGACTCACTTGAAACGTCTGGGAGCTTATCAGTGTCCCTGCAGTCAGAGTGCAGCTCCTCTCAGTCTCTGCACCGTGTGGTACTGTGTGTCTGGGACTTAGTCACTGTATTCCCCAGGCACAGTGCTTCTGCCTGCAGGTTAGTCTAACACACACACACACACACACACACACACACACAAACACACACACACACGCACGCACGCACGCACGCACGCACGCACACACACACACACACACACACACACACACACACACACACACACACACACACACACACACACACACACACACACACACACCACACACACACACACACACACACACACACACACACACACACACACACACACACACACACACACACACACACACACACACACACACACACTTCCTGTCAGCTCTTCCTGTCTGTTCTCTATTTATTTGCTGATGCAGGAAGGGGGATTCCTGAAAAACCGTCTTGACATATTTCAGTTTTTTGCCCGCACATGCTTCTCCTCTGCAGATATATTATTGCTGGGTCTCACCAGTGTGCAAAGAGCTTCTTCTTATTGTTAAGTGTTTCAGATCCCTGCACTTTGCCAGCACATGTCCAGCCTCTGAATCCATACAGCGATATGTTGGGCAAGTCATCAGCTCAGAAGAAGAACAATGGAGCATTTAGCTACATGTACTGTTATTAACATCTGTACGGTGAAGAATTATGGTTGATATTATTGGATGATTAAAATGCATAAGAATGCCTTATTCTCTTATCTCCAACATACTTGATACAAATAAATGAAAGGCATATCTGATTTAAAATGCTTTGAATGTATCATGTGTGTTAATAGATGTATAAATCTATCTATATAGTCTTTTTTAATGAGTTGACCGGCTCCACAGGGAGCTGTTACAGCCGGGCTGGATGTCTGCTCCTTGGCCCTGCCATCCTGCCTCACACACCCCCTGGGACAGCTCTGACCTGACAAACAAAGAGTTGAGACCAGGAGGCGGAGTCGCAGTCTTACACGCTTCTCTGCGCTCTCTCCTAGGCAGTCATCCATAGGAATCCCGAACCCAATAAAATACCCAATATTAGCGGTGTGTGTGTCTGCCCAAGGACAATTTAAGGTAAAACCTAATAGAGGTGTCATACATAATAACCTAATAAAAGTAAATGTAACAACTACTACAGTGCAACAAAACAGGAAGATTAAATGTGGTCTCTTAAACATAAGATCTCTAGCATCTAAAGCAATATTGGTAAATGATTTAATATCAGATTATAATATTGATATATGCTGTCTCACTGAAACTTGGTTGAGACATGAAGAATATGTCAGCATAAATGAGGCCACTCCACCCAGCCATGTTAACATTCATATTGCTCGAGGCACGGGCCGAGGAGGTGGAGTTGCAGCAATCTTTGACTCAAGTTTACTTATCAATACTAAACCAAAATTAAATTATACCTCCTTTGAAAGCCTCGTTTTTAGTCTTACGCATCCGACCTGGAAAACTTTGCAGCCAATCTTATTTGTTACAGTGTATCGTGCACCAGGTCCTTATTCAGAATTCTTATCAGAATTCTCTGAGTTTTTATCAACTTTGGTTCTTAAAACAGACAAAGTAATTATCGTAGGTGAATTTAATATTTATGTTGACGATGATAAAAATAGCCTTACTGTTGCATTTAACTCTATATTAGATTCTGTTGGTTTCTGTCAGAGTGTAAATAAACCAACCCACTGCTATAATCACACTCTCGACCTTGTTCTGACTTATGGTATTGAAATTGAGCAACTATTAGTCGAACCGCATAATCCTGCTTTATCCGACCATTTCTTAGTAACTTTTGAAGTACTGTTACTAGACTACAAAGCATTAGTCAAAAGCTCTTGCAGCAGAAACCTATCTGTTAGTGCTATAGCCAAATTTAAGGAAGAGATTCCACCAATACTTAACTCGATAGCGTGTCTGCATGTAGGGGAGGAAACTTATACAAAATGTACACCACCCCAAATTGATCATGTTGTTGATAGTGCTACAGATGCGCTGCGAATAAAATTAGACTCTGTTGCTCCTTTGAAAAAGAAGAAAATAAAACAACATAGATTAGCTCCATGGCATAATGCCGAAACCCGCAAAATAAAGCAAAAGGTTAGACAACTTGAAAGGATATGGCGTTCCACTAAACTTGAAGAATCTCGTTTAATTTGGCATATTACTCTCAATGAAAATAAGAAAGCACTGCGTAAAGCGAGAGCAGCCTACTACTCTTCATTAATAGATGAGAATAAGAATAATGCAAGATTTCTTTTCAGCACTGTAGCCAGGCTGACAGAGAGCCACAGCTCCATTGAGCCTTCTATTCCCATAGCACTCAGTAGTAATGATTTTATGTGCTTTTTTAACAATAAAATGGTTACTCTTAGAAACTAAATTAATGACCTCTTGCCTTTGACCAGTATAGTGTTATCAACAGCTCCCGGAAACGTAAGTTCTAATATTACACTAGATAGTAAACTAGAATGCTTTTCAGCCATAAACCTTGAACAATTACATTCAATGATTCTCTCTTCTAAACCATCAACGTGCATGTTAGACCCAATTCCAACTAAGCTGTTGAAGGAAGTTTTTCCATTAATTAGCACTTCTTTATTAAATATTATGAATATGTCTTCATTATCAGGCTAGGTTCCACAATCATTCAAAGTAGCAGTGATAAAACTGCTTCTTAAAAAGCACAACCTCGATCCAGAGGTTTTAGCCAATAGACCTATTTCTAATCTTCCGTTCCTCTCAAAAATTCTTGAGAAAGCGGTCGCAAAACAGTTGTGTGATTACTTAAAAAACAATGATTTATTTGAAGATTTTCAGTCTGGCTTTAGAACACATCATAGCACAGAGACAGCTCTGGTTAAAGTCACAAATGACATTCTAATAGCCTCAGAC
Source organism: Pseudochaenichthys georgianus (assembly GCF_902827115.2). Classification (NCBI taxonomy): domain Eukaryota; kingdom Metazoa; phylum Chordata; class Actinopteri; order Perciformes; family Channichthyidae; genus Pseudochaenichthys; species Pseudochaenichthys georgianus. The sequence goes on along the minus strand of NC_047521.1, from coordinate 6,357,244 downwards.
AAGGGACTTGTCTCTATTATTTTTTTGCTCGATCTCAGTGCTGCATTTGATACTATCGACCATGATATCCTATTGCAAAGACTAGAGCACTTAGTTGGCATACAGGGAACTGCTTTAGGCTGGTTTAGGTCCTATCTATCTGAACGCTCTCAGTTTGTACGTGTTAACGATGAATCTTCCACGCAAACCAAAGTTAGCCATGGAGTGCCACAGGGCTCAGTGCTCGGACCTATTTTGTTCACATTATATATGCTTCCGTTAGGCAATATTATAAGGAATCATTCTGTAAACTTTCATTGTTATGCGGATGATACTCAACTATATTTATCAATCAAGCCTGATGAAATTAATCATCTAAATAAAATTCAAGACTGCCTTAAGGACTTAAAAACATGGATGACCTTAAACTTTTTGATGTTAAACACGACCAAAACTGAAGTTATTGTACTTGGCCCGAAGAATCTACGAAACAAATTATCTAAAGATATACTAACTATGGATGGCATTCATTTGGCCTCCAGTGAGACTGTAAGGAATCTTGGTGTTATATTTTATCAGGATTTATCCTTTAACGGCCACATAAAATCAATTTCAAGGACCGCCTACTTCCATCTACGTAACATTGCAAAAATCAGGCATATCTTGCCTCAAAACGATGCAGAGAAACTAGTCCATGCATTTGTTACTTCTAGGCTGGATTATTGTAACTCTTTATTATTAGGGAGTACCAAGAAGTCAGTCAAGTCGCTTCAGCTGATTCAAAATGCTGCGGCTCGTGTACTAACCAGAGTTAGGAAAAGGGACCACATTACTCCTGTTCTGGCTGCCTTACACTGGCTCCCTATAGAACACAGGATAGAATTTAAAATTCTTCTTCTCGCCTACAACGCCCTTAATGGGCAGGCGCCATCTTACCTTAAAGAACTCATTATACCCTACTGTCCTACTAGGGCATTGTGTTCCAAGAATGCAGGGTTGTTGGTTGTTCCTAGAATCTCTAAAAGTACAATGGGAGCCAGAGCCTTTTCTTATCAAGCTCCACATTTGTGGAATCAGCTTCCAGTTTGTGTTCGGGCGGCAGACACCCTATCCGTTTTTAAGAGTGCGCTTAAGACCTTCCTTTTTGATAAAGCTTGTAGTTAGGGCTGATTAGATTCAGCCCCTAGTTTTGCTGATATAGGCTTAGTTTGTCGGGGGACATCTTACTTCTTCCCTCTCTCTGTCTATACCTGTGTACTCTCATGTTCCGATTAACCCAGCTTCCCCAAATGTCTTTCTTTTTGGTGTCTATATACGCCGGGATCCGGAGTCATGGATGATCCTGCGGTCCTGTGTCCTGGATCGCGAGCCCTGGATCGCGAGCCCTGGATCGCGAGCCGTGGCTGTGGTCCTGGATCATCGGTCCTGGATGGATATCCTCGTGGATTCATCTTCCTATTATACACACATGCATTTCCAAACATTTGGTCTACCTATGTATTATCTTTTCAATTTACACACGGCATCTATTGCACGTCTGTCCGTCCTGGGAGAGGGATCCCTCCTCTGTTGCTCTCTCTGAGGTTTCTCCCATTTTCCCTTTAAACTGGGTTTTCTTCGGAAGTTTTTCCTTGTACGATGTGAGGGTCTAAGGACAGAGGGTGTCGTATTGTCATACTGATATTCTGTACACACTGTGAAGACCACTGAGACAAATGTAACATTTGTGATATTGGGCTATATAAATAAACATTGATTGATTGATTGATTGATTGATTGATCGATTGATTGATCGATCGATCGATCGACCGATCGACCGACCGACCGACCTGTGGGCTGAGGATGGAGAAGTTGCTGGAAGATTTACCAAGTCCAATTCCAGGCCAGTTTCTGATCCAGAACCTTTTCATTAAGTTTGTACTTTTTTATCTGGATGTAAAAAGAGCTTTATGCTTTCAAACAAGAGTCAAAGCCCTGGTAAAACCACCAACATCGGCAACATTGGCCTTTTATAGTTTAAGATGTCCCACCCGTATCAGTGAGGCACTGCTTCATCCTCTTTTTTACATTGGCAGCTTATGCTAAATAAAACCATGCACATGTATTTCACCCTCTTTTGGCATGATGTCCTTGCTGTCTTCAGGTTCATATCAGTATGTAGTGTCTCTACTTTAAAGAGTCCTCTCCTGCTGATGTTCAGGTGTATGTCAGTATGTAGTGTCTCTACTTTAAAGAGTCCTCTCCTGCTGATGTTCAGGTGTATATCAGTGTGTAGTGTCTCTACTTTAAAGAGTCCTCTCCTGCTGATGTTCAGGTGTACATCAGTATGTAGTGTCTCTACTTTAAAGAGTCCTCTCATGCTGATGTTCAGGTGTATATCAGTATGTAGTGTCTCTACTTTAAAGAGTCCTCTCCTGCTGATGTTCAGGTGTATATCAGTATGTAGTGTCTCTACTTTAAAGAGTCCTCTCATGCTGATGTGCAGGTGTATATCAGTATGTAGTGCCTCTACTTTAAAGAGTCCTCTCCTGCTGATGTTCAGGTGTATTTCAGTATGTAGTGTCTCTACTTTAAAGAGTCATCTCCTGCTGATGTTCAGGTGTATATCAGTATGTAGTGTCTCTACTTTAAAGAGTCCTCTCCTGCTGATGTTCAGGTGTATATCAGTATGTAGTGTCTCTACTTTAAAGAGTCCTCTCCTGCTGATGTTCATGTGTATATCAGTATGTAGTGTCTCTACTTTAAAGAGTCCTCTCCTGCTGATGTTCAGGTGTATATCAGTATGTAGAGTCTCTACTTTAAAGAGTTCTCTCCTGCTGATGTTCAGGTGTATTTCAGTATGTAGTGTCTCTACTTTAAAGAGTTCTCTCCTGCTGATGTTCAGGTGTATTTCAGTATGTAGTGTCTCTACTTTAAAGAGTCCTCTCCTGCTGATGTTCAGGTGTATATCAGTATGTAGTGTCTCTACTTTAAAGAGTCCTCTCCTGCTGATGTTCAGGTGTATATCAGTATGTAGTGTCTCTACTTTAAAGAGTCCTCTCCTGCTGATGTTCAGGTGTATATCAGTATGTAGTGTCTCTACTTTAAAGAGTCCTCTCCTGCTGATGTTCAGGTGTATATCAGTATGTAGTGTCTCTACTTTAAAGAGGTCTCTCCTGCTGATGTTCAGGTGTATATCAGTATGTAGTCTCTCTACTTTAAAGAGTCCTCTCCTGCTGATGTTCAGGCGTATTTCAGTATGTAGTGTCTCTACTTTAAAGAGTCCTCTCCTGCTGATGTTCAGGCGTATTTCAGTATGTAGTGTCTCTACTTTAAAGAGTTCTCTCCTGCTGATGTTCAGGAGTTCAGGTGTATATCAGTATGTAGTGTCTCTACTTTAAAGAGTCATCTCCTGCTGATGTTCAGGTGTATTTCAGTATGTAGTGTCTCTACTTTAAAGAGTCTCTCCTGCTGATGTTCAGGTGTATTTCAGTATGTAGTGTCTCTACTTTAAAGAGTTCTCTCCTGCTGATGTTCAGGTGTATATCAGTATGTAGTGTCTCTACTTTAAAGAGTTCTCTCCTGCTGATGTTAAGGTGTATATCAGTATGTAGTGTCTCTACTTTAAATAGTCCTCTCCTGCTGATGTTCAGGTGTATATCAGTATGTAGCGTCTCTACTTTAAATAGTTCTCTCCTGCTGATGTTCAGGTGTATTTCAGTATGTAGTGTCTCTACTTTAAAGAGTTCTCTCCTGCTGATGTTCAGGTGTATATCAGTATGTAGTGTCTCTACTTTAAAGAGTCCTCTCCTGCTGATGTTCAGGTGTATATCAGTATGTAGTGTCTCTACTTTAAAGAGTTCTCTCCTGCTGATGTTCAGGTGTATATCAGTATGTAGTGTCTCTACTTTAAAGAGTTCTCTCCTGCTGATGTTCAGGTGTATATCAGTATGTAGTGTCTCTACTTTAAAGAGTCCTCTCCTGCTGATGTTCAGGTGTATATCAGTATGTAGTGTCTCTACTTTAAAGAGTTCTCTCCTACTGATGTTCAGGTGTATTTCAGTATGTAGTGTCTCTACTTTAAAGAGTCCTCTCCTGCTGATGTTCAGGTGTATATCAGTATGTAGTGTCTCTACTTTAAAGAGTCATCTCCTGCTGATGTTCAGGTGTATATCAGTATGTAGTGTCTCTACTTTAAAGGAATGGTATGCTCATGACACTCATTTTTAAATAATTATCATCCGATAAAACAGACCAGTCTCTGCCATTCTTTTTTTTTTTAATCCGATGACATTATCAGTGATTTTAAACTGATTATATACCGAAATAACATCAACACTGTGGGCGCCGCCATTTTCCGGACGTGACGTAAACCATGCGTTTGGTTTTCGAAGACACGTTGATCTCCATGTTATTTACTGTAGTTTCTCTCTTCAAATATGCCTCACTGTATCGCGAAATATTGCCACAATTCTGATAGGAACAATCCACGGAATGCTCGGTTCCATCTGTTGCCAAAAGGTAAGCGTAAGAAGTACATTCGGAGGCAGTGGCTAGCGAAATGTGGCCGGCCCGAACCGAAAGATTCACAGGCTCATGTATGCAGCGAACATTTCAAATTGCCGGACGACTACTCTGAGAGTATGATCAAACATAACATGGGATTTATGGAACAACCATTACTCAATGGAGATGCAGTACCATCGGTCTTTCTGGTGTCATCACCGACCAGGACACCAGTTCGGCCAGTTGAGAAATCGCCCTCTGCAAGTGTGAAGCGACGGAGGAGCAGAAGTAGTGCTCGGAGTAAGAATAAGGTATGTTATAGCGCATTTCCATTGCAGCGGCTAGCCCCGTTTTAACGTCCTTTAGCGTCCAGGCCAGGACAGTTTTTGGTGGCCTTTCCATATAGCGTAGTACCGGCTAGTGTGTATTTTCCCCCAGTTTTTTCCGGCCCCATAAAATCGTGATTCTATGGCCAGGGACAACGAAGCTGAGTATGCTAAACTAGAGAGGGAATCGCTAGCAAGGGTGGTACTACATGCATACATATAGTATCTTATATCATCTTCCCATTATACACACATGCATTTCCAAACATCTGGACTACCTATGTTGCAAATGTATTATCTCTTCAATTTACACACGGCATCTATTGCACGTCTGTCCGTCCTGGGAGAGGGATCCCTCCTCTGTTGCTCTCCCTGAGGTTTCTCCCATGTTCCCTTTAAACTGGGGGTTTTCTTCGGAAGTTTTTCCTTGTACGATGTGAGGGTCTAAGGACAGAGGGTGTCGTATTGTCATACTGATAAAACATCAAAACTTCTTCCTCTGCTGACGAGTCCGAACTCAAATATTCCGCCATGTTTCCGTGTGTTGACAAAGTGAACGCATGGATGACGTCACAACCATCACGTGACTACTAAAAATGGCGGCGGCCAGACAGAATATAAAGGTTTTGATAAAAAAGAGCTATAAAATCATTATTTACCGGGGAATATCGCTGATTTCTTCAGGGTATGGTTTAATCATAATGTTTCACTAAATACTGAAGTTTTGATTAATTATCTAATGAGTGGACCATTCCTTTAAAGAGTCCTCTCCTGCTGATGTTCAGGTGTATATCAGTATTTAGTGTCTCTACTTTAAAGAGTCCTCTCCTGCTGATGTTCAGGTGTATTTCAGTATGTAGTGTCTCTACTTTAAAGAGTTCTCTCCTGCTGATGTTCAGGTGTATATCAGTATGTAGTGTCTCTACTTTAAAGAGTCCTCTCCTGCTGATGTTCAGGTGTATATCAGTATGTAGTGTCTCTACTTTAAAGAGTTCTCTCCTGCTGATGTTCAGGTGTATATCAGTATGTAGTGTCTCTACTTTAAAGAGTTCTCTCCTGCTGATGTTCAGGTGTATATCAGTATGTAGTGCCTCTACTTTAAAGAGTTCTCTCCTGTTGATGTTCAGGTGTATATCATCTGGGACATGTCTCCATGCTTTAATGTTGAAAAAGCTCTTTATTATTCTCATACTGCCTGTGCTGCAGCACCTCTTTTCACCCTCTGTCTGAAACCAGAGCCCAGTCTGCTCTGATTGGTAAGCTGGGCTGCTCTGTTGTGATTAGTCGACTGCTGAGAGATGTCCCGCCCCTTAGCAACGCAGGTGTTACATAGAGATGTCACGATGTAACGGAAGTAATCAAAGGACCATTTACATTCACAAAAAAAGAAAAAACACACCACAGGAAATGGAAGCTGCAAAAAGCTCAATATGACCACTACTAACTTGTGCTTACTTTTTTATTTAATAAGCAAGTCTTATTTATTTGTATCTGCCCTGTACCTTAGCTGCTGTTACGCTGTCAATGTTACCGCTGTGGGACCAATAAAGCTTTTGTGATTCTGACTCTGTGTTGGTGCAAGGCTAACACCCCTCAGGCCAGGTGTCGCTCTCCTTGCTCAAAGGATGTTCTGTAGCCCTCAGCATTAGGCTGTAGGCTTTCTATCCCCTGAAGAAATACACACACACACACACGCACGCACACGCATGCATGCACCGTCACGCATGCACACACGCACACACACACACACGCACACACACACACACTTCTTTGCTCATTCTAAGAGTTTTTAGAACACTTTTCAATAATTCTCTTCTCTAACAAGTGTATATGATTTCTACTAAATATATTGACCTTTGACCTTACTTTAAAATGTGTTTTGATTGAATTCACTGCCCCCATTGATTATATTTTATAATACAAAGCATTTTAGGGAAAGTTTTCCTCCAACAATGTACTGTTTACATTCCTCCAGTGTAATTATGTTTCTGCTCTCCTCAACATAAAATGATATGCATGAGTTGGTCAGCACGATCTGAATTCCTCTGGGGGGGGGCATGTGTTATTATTAGCTTTGTGCTGATTACAAACTATACACAGGGATATACTGCAGTTGACTTGATGCTTATCACGTCGGATGTAAGATGTGAAGTGACTGGAGAGCACGATCGCATCTCAACCCAGAAATCCATCTTCTCCTCTCCTTGCTGTTTCCACGGAAACGGCAGACATGCACAATGTATCAAAGAGAGAAATATGACGTGACGAGACAGAGAGAGGAGGGGGCGGAGGGGGAGTGAAAAAAAGATTGAGAAGGAATATTCCTGTCAGAGAAATCAAACGTCCAAAAATAGGAACCTGTATGTGAAATATAGACTGTGTCCTTCCTCCTCCTCCTCCTCTTCCTCCGTGAGTTCTTATTCATCAAACAGAGACTCCATTACAAAGTCAATGGGTCTGAAATGGAATCAAAGGCAGGGACGACAGGCCATACATCATCTCCTGCTCATTCCTCTGTCCAGAAAGCTATGACATCACATCCAGCACGAAAGGAGAGCTCAATGATGTCCTGTTACTGAGCTGAGCTCGGTCTCCTCTGACAGGTGGCACATTAAGGGGAATCCTTAGATGTGTAGAAACATAACAAATGAGTGTTTTCAATGTATGCAGAATCATTTATGTATACATCATTTAACAAGCTATTCCTCCTTTAGGCAGAGGTTAAAGAAACGATGACAATGTGCATTAAGCTGAGACTAATAGAGACTTTATCTCGTTGTTCCTATTTAACTAGGTACATTTCTTTTGTATTGCTTTGGAGTGCATCGTTGACCATGAAGCAAGTGAGTCTGAACACAGACGCTGCGTTTGGAGTTGATCAGAGGAAATTAACTTAATGTTATTCAAAGGAACATCATGTTGGAGTGAAATAGTGTTTATTATGCACTTTGTTTACATCCATATTCATAGTGTGTGCCCCACATGCCATCATCTTTGTTTTTGTGGTGTATCTTTTGGTTCTTTGGTGCATGCTCTCTCCCGCCTCCCTTCTGTTTCTCCTCAGGCCCTGCAGGGGGCCGGGGGCCGGGGGCTGCAGGTGAGGCTCGCCTGTACCCAACCACCTGATCGACCTGCTCCATACAATCCTCAGAGTGCCTCTCTGCAACGTAGAGCCTCGTGTTTCTGATCTCCTGTTTTTTCTACCAACTCTAGTGTTTTTTCCATGGAAAAGTCTCTCGGTTCGATATGTCTGCTAACCCGCTAGCTTCCTGCCATCACTGCCTGCCTTTTTTTGTTAGCATTTCTCATTAAAAACCTTGAAACCCTGACTTGAATCAGCCTCTGCTTTGGGGTCCTTTCAATACCAGAGTGTCACATTGTTATGCTTTAATGAGGCTCTGATTGGTTGGCTGGCTGGCTCAACTTGTGATGTGTCAACCGCTTAGAGATGTCCCGTCCCCCCCCTAGCATATCACGTTCAAAGTGTTGGAGGGCTTGCCAAACGAAGTGCTATTGCAGCGTCTTACTTAGTGATGTCACTATGTTACAAAACAAAGGAGTCCAATGGAGCCATTTCAGGCGGGGGGGGGGGGGGGGGGACGACACACACACGCACTCCCTCAACCCCAACAAGCGTAATGGGGTCTCTTAAAGATGATAGTGCAGGCATAATTAAATGTTAGCGAAGGATACTCATCTTAACCACCATAAGGAATTAGTTAAGGTATGTTAAACTCAGCTGAAGCTCAATGCTCACCTGTTTAGTAAAACATTTGCCAATGTTGCATCGTGTGGCTGTTTTAACCCTTCGATGCCCTTAGAGTGACTGGACCCTACACTCTTCCATAAGTGCAGGGGTGTCAAACTCAAGGCCCGAGGGCCACATTCGGCCCGCGACTTCATTTTATGTGGCCCCACAAGAGCTTGCAAAGAATATAATATGTTTATTATAAGGTTACATACTACAGAAGCACGTTGCCCATAAACTACATGTCCCACAATGCATCTCAAATATGACTTTTTTTTCAGAATTTGCCTTTTTTTCAGAATTAGATTTTTATTTCAAAATGTCACTTCTATTTCTTTTTTCTCCAGAATGTGGCTTTTCTTTTTAAATCATTTTGGGACATACGCACTGAAAAGACTTGCAATTAGTTGCCCTAGACTTCTGCTTTCAGACGTAGTTAATTATGAAGTTATTACCCTATCCGATGATAATCCAATGCAGAGGCAATGATGTAATATAATACATTATTTTATATATATGATATATTTATATATGTATTTTTATATAGTCTTAAAGTTACAACCGGCCCTTTGAGTGCAACCATAATGCTGATGTGGCCCGCGATGAAATTGAGTTTGACACTATGCATAAGTGGGTCAAAAAGGAAATTAGAATAATATGTTTTTATAACATTTTTGTCATTTTGGTTAAGAAAAGTCACTTGTATAATATTTAGTATTATATTTTGGTTCACACTAGAAATATTTTATATTTAATTTTTCACTATGTATAATTTTAGACTTTTCTTTTACATTTTGAAAAAAACCGTTTTGAACATATTGTCCCAAAGATCTCCGCTATTCTGAGACCCTCACAGTATTCCAGTCCCTTTTCAAAACTCATCTCTTCTCCTCTTGTCTACTCATAGCCCCTCCCCCATCAATCCATGCTGGTTGATCTTGTTTGATAGTCCTATACCCCCCACCCTAACCTTCCCTTATATTGTAAAGCGATTTTGAGTCATTGAAAAGCCCTATACAAATATAATGTATTATTATTATTATACTGACAGGTATCAGATCTTGCTGTGTAAAACATTCTCCCTGAGAGGTGTCACTTGTGATGTAGTCTGTGTGTCCTACAGTGAATGTATTCCTGACAGCAACAGGTGATAAGAATCAAAGGTTCCCATAGGATCCCATAGAAAATGCATGCGGGTCATTTTTGACCCACTTATGGAAGCTTATACAATTTCTTAAAATGTAAATCTTTTATTTGAATGGCATGATATCCAATACATGTTTTTTGAGGAATAGCTGGAATATGAAATGATACGAAAATGTAATTACAAAGATACTCTAAGAAAACCACCTCACCGGGTCCAAAAAGACCCACTTATGCATCTAAGGGTTAACTTTCTCCATCTTTCAAAAGCATCTTTAATTGTAATCAATGTTGTATCACTTCTCTGCTCATGGAGCTTTTGAGAAAGATGCTTACATCTGTAAATCAAAAAGTGGCAACCTGTTTAGGTTGTTGGCCCGATAAGAGATTTTGGGTAATAGATGGATGAGAAAGCCAAGAAGTCAGCAGACACCGAGCTTGCAGGTAAGGAGCAGGATATTCTGTACCATGGCGCTCACTGGACTGGACTCAAAGTTAAATCAGACTCTGGATCTGCTCTGATGGAGTTGGAGGGATGGAGGTTTGTTATGCGTACACTGAAACTGAAAGATAGAAGCAGGGTTTTTTGTTAAGCTATTACATCTGTTGTTACTTTGAATACCTATCATGATCCATATGTGTTTAAACAAAACTAAGATAATACAATGAATCTCGTCAGAGCACTTACCTTAAGGCTATCTTTGCTTCCAATGCAGCTCGATAACACAATGCAGCTCAATAACACAATGCAGCTCAATAACACAACGCAGCTTACATGTTTGTGGAAAAGCTTCTAAATGCCTGGATGTTCAGAATAGAGTAAACAACAAATGTCGTGGTGTAATGATATTGGTTAATAAGCTAATTTAATTATAAAAATGGAGAAAGAATTCTTGAAGGAGTTTGAGAAAATATTGATTTAGCTCATTGTTGCTTATTTGCATCCCCATGTTCAGCTGCCTGAATACTCGTCCCGATAGAAAACCTTTGAGACTGTGTGTGTCTATCAATTATAAATGATACATTACACAACTGTTCATCCGTGCAGATAAAAGCATGCACGATGATGGACCCTCTGACAAAGACTGGATTTGAGCTTGATCTGTATCTCCTCTCTCGCAGTTTGTGTCATGTCTGTCATGTGTGGGTCAAAAATCAGAATCAAAGTAAGTATTAAGATGCAAAAAGCAAAAGTTGACTCCCTCTGCTGCCAGAATGTGATGGGAAGAGAGGAGGAGGGAGCAGGGGAAGAGAAGGGGTGGATGCATGTGGGGGGAAGGGGTCTCTCCAACATGTATGAACGGTAGGATTAGAGTGGGGATAGTCTGGAGAGCTGTGTGCCTTTCCCTGGTGTTACATCACATCATCTTATCTAACTGAGGCAGAGGAGGAGCCAGCTGCAGAAACACACGCAGTGTAGTCACAAATACTTTTCTCTGTAGGTGAAGATATCAGCCTCGGAATACAAAACAGAACAGAATGTGTCTTTTTTTCTGCAAAAATAGTCTTTTATAGGCTCCACTTTCTCCGATGTATATTTCAGTCAGCTGAGTATCACAACACATCCTCACTCCCAGGTCGGCCTATGTTGACGTTATGTCAAGTCCCCTGTGTCGGCTTTTTCCAACGCAAGGGGGGGGGGGCCTTAGCGTCCATTTTCAACGCAAGGGGGGGCCCTTAGCGTCCATTTTCTGCTTTCCGGGATGTCCATATGCTTCTATGGACGCTCATGGAAGCACGGCATTCGTTTGTGTCGACTGCCCTTAAAGGCAATGTGAGCGTCCATTCCCATTGGATAACGGAGAATTGTACACCCGGAAGTAAGTATTCCTCTTACTGTCGATTGATTTTACAGTGATATCTGCACTACTCATCGACTAAAAAACACCAGATTATCCTTGTTAATTACACAACATTGATTGGTTTAAATTGTGTGCAATGCTTTTGTATTTTTCCCCTTCGATTCAGAGAAACAAATATTTTTTTGGAGTAAAGGATGGCAGAAGAAACTACACTACCCAGAATCCCCAGCTATCGTTTGGACTACACCATGTGCTCTGTTTGACAAACCCCGTGATAGTCCTCAAGCTCTGTGATTGGAGAGTGTGCTCCGAGGGTTACTGAGCCTCGAACAGCACTTGAAATGGGATGGAACCCAGTGTTGGGAAAGTTCACTTTCTACATGAACTAGTTCAGTTCACAGTTCACACATTTTAAAATGAACTAGTTCAGTTCATAGTTCATAATTCAAAATGTTGAACTAAAGTTCATGGTTTCAAAAATGAACTAATTTATAGTTCATAGTTATTTTTTCAATACGTTGCTGCGAGCTATTATTTGTCTCCTGTACGATGTTAATGGGCCATTTCAATTTTTACAATATCCTCAGAGGCCCGTACAAGTTATTGACCTCTGCTTAAAAAAACTAAAATCACAGCTCATTCATTTCAGTCTGTGCAAAGAAAAAGCAACCTCTTCATCCAGATATCTCACCATGACTCGCGTATGCATGCACGTGCAGGGTGTGGCGTGACCACCAAAACAGAAAGATAATTTATGGACACAAGATGTGTGCAAATGTATTTAGTTTCCTATCCATGTGAACATGATTTAAGTGTGGGGGGGGGGGGGGGACCTAACCTCCTCTAGAGGGGTCCGGGGGGCATGCTCCCCTGGGAAGATGTGTTGCACTTTGAGAGCAACATTAGGAGATCTATGGACACATCTCTCAACACCCAAACACAACTGTAAGCAGATTTTCTTTTAATTTATGGATATTTGACAAATCACTACCCTTTCAAACTGTATTCTTCTTTATTAATAACTGTCATATAGTATTTTATACCTGTTTACTTTATTCTCTTATTTTTTTATAACTATAATGATCATATAAAGATGTGCCTTTACCTCACTGGTTGGAGAAAAAGCTTCTTATATTCGTTAGCATAGCTAGCTAACCAGATGCTAATAACAACAAAGTTATTGACTGTATGACAGATGAGCAGATCGCCACTGGGCTTTCAACTAAAGACACAGACACGCAGAAACTGCGGCATGTGTATGGACTTATCGGTACTGCAATTTCTGAAGTGCTGGAGTGGCGTTCTGGTGCTCTCCGTCAGAACTGGACCCTGTCAGTGGAGACATATACCACGTGATGGCACGTTAGGCTCGTGTTGTGTTCAAGGACCCTGACCTTGGCCAGGAAAAACAGGCACTCGCTTGTTTAATTTTTTTGCGGTCTAGATTTCTTTCATTTTTTTATTTTTTGCGTACGTGTTTATAAATTACCTCGAGGGCCGTACCACATTGTCTCTCGGGCCGTATACGGCCGGAGGTTCCCCACCCCTGCCGTAGAGTCTCACTCTGAGCGAGTGCTGCTGCAGCTGCTCTCGGCTTCGTCCATACTAATTCATTCATTCATTCAATGCTCGCCGGTTCCGCGGTTCCACAGTGTTTGTTGTGAGGAGTCTGATATATTTAGTATATTTATATTTTAGTGCGACAGCCAGGGGTGACAGGCGCGTACGCGTCACAGGCAGCTTGCTGTTGCCAGATTGGGTGGTTTTCCGCATTATTTTGAAGCCTGTTTACGGTGTGTTTTAACTGGGTTTTCGGCTGAAAGGCATATGAAATCTGGCACACTTTTGAACGCCGTTATAATACAGTGCTGAGAATGAACGCACTTTTGAACGCCGTTATACAGCGCTGAGAATGAACGCGTTCTCAATTACGTTCATCTAGCGGAAATACAGTACGTTCAGTTCACGTTCGCCCAAAATATGAACGCGTTCATGAACGATCGTTCATTGAACGCGTTCAGGTACATCACTGATGGAACCACGGCAGACTGTCCAAAACTGGATTTGAACGGGTCCACCGCGTCCCCCCGTCCCCCGAACTACACATGCTGGCTATTCTGTTTCGCAACATGTTCTCTATCTATGGCACGTCTCTACTGGGAGTTGTAGTTTTAAAAGACGTTTTCGTATTTCCCATAATAAGAAGTTGCCAGTATTAAACTGTGTACATCCCTGGAGGTTTAGGGGATAGGAAACACTTACATTTAAAACATATAATTAATAAATGGGTGAAAATTGCTTGTGCCAGCATTAATATATATAGCCTACACACATGCATACACACATGCCAGCTAAGGTCAGAAGAGCTTTATTTAACAGCTGGTCTTATGTCTGTGACCCCTCCTGTTGTTAATTGATAAGCCTGAAACATGCACTTGTCAAGGTTCAGAGGCACATTTTGCAAATATGACAGTAGCCATCGATCATCTTAAGATAAGATACACTTTATTGATCCCAAGTTGGAACATTTGCGTTACATCAGCATGTGTAACAGTTAAATATGCAGTGGTGTTTATTTGTAAATAATTTAGTATAATCACACAAATTGGGTGTTTTATATTTAACAATTCTGTGTTCTTTATTTATTGATTGTTCAATACCTGACAAGGTCGGAGATGAAATATCTACATACATCTTATAAGAGTATAATACATTATGTATAATATCAGTTAAAATAAGTGCTTCAACATAGTTAACATTGCTGGAGGTATGCCCACATATTGATAGATGTCTTGTGATGCACTGTTGAAGAACCTGCGACCCAAGTTTTTCATTCAATGCATAACTACACTATAGTTGTGTAGGCCTATATGATATGTCAATAAACCTTAGCAAATCTTGAAATCTTGAAAGGGATGTGCAAAATAGTCATTATATACAGTCTTTAATTAACTAGTAGTATAGAATAACGAGTAATGAATATACTTTATAGGGATCCTATTTACAGGGTTGCCAACTTTGGGTACCTGGCTGGAGTGAGATGTTGATATCATGGGTTTAATTACACATATGCGCACAAAATTACTGCTATCGTGTCAGTAGCGGGACCTTAGCATATATATAGGATATATATATACAATACACAATATTGGACACAGACTATAAAGGGCACAAAGTTTCATTCACTAATGGGGTCTGGGGGGATTCTCCTCCAGGAGATTTATATTTTTTGAACATAAAATACACATTCTGGTACTCTCTTGAGAAGAAAAATAAATAAATCTATTACTACACGACATATTTAAAAAAATTAACGCCATTTTAGTTTTTTGTTACTTTGTTCTGAAAGCTGAACCTGCTGCTCCTTACAGAGACAAGAAGAGAGGCTGTGAATGACTTTACATTGTGGATAAGGGTGGATGTGGATAGCCCCCATTGTTCTGTGTGTCAAAATGAAAGACAGCCCACACACCTATCAATCATCAAATCGTGGAGTCTTATTTCATTACGTGTTGATTTCTATCAACACGTAATGTTGTATCGATGTAAATAGAGATGTACTACAGCAAAATGATTCTCCGTCTGGACTTCTGCAACAACACCACGCCATTATCTTGATTCTGATTGGCCAGAAGACATTATCAAAGATGTTCTATTGAGAAGACGATCACTACGTGACAAAAGTTTTCAAAACCGTTTCTAGTCTTCGGTATTCTTGTTTTGGCGTGAGAATAGTTTGGGCAGCGTGAGAGCGCGAGGTTGAGAGTGAAAGCGTGTGTCACACGCCAGACTCTTGCCAACTCTCACATGCGTGAGAGTTGGCAACCCTGTTTAATATCTAATAATAAAAATAATGAAATTCAATAACATGCTTTAACCACTAGGTTAAATCAGCTGTGCACCTTTATGGTGTAAATACAGCCTATCTACCAATTGGATCAAATATAAAAGGCAGCCGAATTAGTGTTGATACTGCAAGGAGACGTATTGTGTGAAAAGAAATGTAAGATGTTGTTTAATGGCTGATATATTTATGATCCACGTCACGTTTTCAGTTCCTCATGTTTGTCTAGAAGTCTTCTCATCAAGGCTCTATAAATACAGAACTACGGCAGATATGTAATATTTAATGCAGCCGAACCGTGTATTACAATGCCGTTATGTGATGACTTTGAAAGAGAAAAGCAAGCACACTCGGAATAAAGTATTATTTTATTTTTTAAAAATGTTTTCGGTCTGTTTCCGGTATTTGTTAATGACGATGTGCTGTGAGATGTGAGACTGGAATTGCACAGGGGGAAATAACGTAGGCTAGTTTTAGATGCGGATTTTGTTAAACTAATATGTTTGCGCTGTGGACCAACACTATACATTGACGGGGAAGGGGGTAGCAATAAAGATAACACCATTAAACAGTTACACAACATAACAGCAATAATATCGATAGCAGCGTCCCTAGCAACCACCTTGGTAACAATGAAAACGTTAGGGACGCGATTTCCTGAAGTAATCTTCGTAATAACTAGCAAACTAAAGATCATGTATATCCACTGCACACATAATCTGAAATAACAACTCATATTTCTCGCATCAAATGACATCAAAACGCATTTTAATGGCCAAACTAACTTTAAAATAGGCATTTTACACCGAGAATAAAACGAAGTTTGGATGTTTTTTTTTTCTGCAGGGAGATATTTGAAGATCACGTGACGTCAAACAGAGCACATGGTGTAGTCCAAACGATAGCTGGGGATACTGGGTAGTGTAGTGTCTTCTGCCATCCTTTACTCTGAAAAAATATTTGTTTCTCCGAATCGGAGGGGAAAAATACAAAAGCATTGCACACAATTTAAACCAATCAATGTTGTGTAATTAACAAGGATAATCTGGTGTTTCTTAGTCGATGAGTAGTGCAGATATCACTGTAAAATCAATCGACAGTAAGGGGAATACTTACTTCCGGGTGTACAATTCTCCGTTATCCAATGAGAATGGACACTCACATTGCCTTTAAGGGCGACACAAACGAATGCCGTGCTTCCATGAGCGTCCATAGAAGCGGACATATATGGACATCCCGGAAAGCTGAAAATGGACGCTAAGGCCCCCCCCCTTGCGTTGGAAAAAGCCATGGGAGCCTGGCTGCAGACCTCCACTCTCAGGACAGTTCCGGTGCAGACCTCCACTCTCAGGACACCTCCACTGTCAGTACAGGAAGTGACGATTCTGACGCGTTTTTTTCCCGCCCACCGAAGGACTCGTTTGATGGAAGTTTTCAAATCACGGAGGTGATGAGTCCGCCCACCGTGCACTTTGGGTCGGCCTTGGTCAAGCCCTTTTGACTTGGTCAAGCCCTTTTGACCCCCCCAGCCTGGTTCTCGTAAAAGTGTTTCGCTCAAATGACACCATGGAGGAATGTAACGGGAGTTGACAGGGGACTCTGCCCGCCTCACGAGTGCCTATTTTCGGACACTTTTTTTCACATTTCCCCGGTTTTATTATTTTTTTGGCTATTTCACCCGGTTTCTACCGGGGACATTGCCCGGTCTCGGGTGTCCCCCCACGGCCTGTGTCCAGCCCCCCGCCCCACACTCATCCCTATATTAACGGATTTTGACCATTTTTGTTGCATTTTTCTCCTCTCCTCTCACTGATCGAATGGCAAACGCGACCCACTGTCGGAGGGCCTCCGCGCCGGCCGATATGAAGCGTGACCAAGACGCACCGTCCAGGGGTCCCACGGGTCCCGCAGCGGGGTGGAGGTTCCCAGCTGGAACCTCTCCACCTCCGCCGCGGTGCACCTGGCAAACACGGTTGTTTCTCGAACCTTCCACTGTTGTCTAGCGGGTGTAACTAAAATACAAGATGTCGTATTTATATATATAAATAAATATATATATATCTATAGCCTATAGATATATATATAGATAATAAGTGTCAGTGCTATTTTATGTTGTTTTAGAGTGCATTTCCTGTTCGGAAAGTGGTGCTGTACTGAGAGTAAACAATACAAGGTGTCCCTACTTTTATATATATCTATATATACTTTATGTATATAATAAGTGTCAGTACGATTTTATTTTGTATTTGCGTGCATTTCCTGTTCGGAAAGTGGCGCTGCGGCTGTACTGATAGTAACTACAATACAAGGTGTCCATATATATCTATATACATATCATATGTATATAATAAGTGTCACGATCCGATTTTATTTTGTATTTGCGTGCATTTCCTGTTTGGAAAGTGGCACTGTCCTGATAGTGGTGATTTTTTTTGGAATTCTTAGCGTGCACTTCCTGTACTGACAGTGGAGGTCATAGATATATATAAACACTAGATGGCTCACCCGCGCTGCTGGCCAATGGAGACCGACGTTGCCACTTGGCCGCCATCTTGCTACAGGCAGTGCTCTCATTCATAACATTATGGTTTACTATTTAAATAACCATAGCTTGCTCAATTTTCAACCGATTTTCAAACGGTTTGGTTTTTTATAAACATCAAAGATGTAGTTATGATACTGCATACTTATAATCATGGACTTTCATATGAAAATAACATTAATCAGATAAAGCAATAGCTATACACACACACAAGGTATTTATATTAAATATTTGCCGGTGTATATATTTCCATTTATTTTATTATATTGTCAATATTTAAAATCAATTATAAAATTAAAATACATTTATATTTTATATATAAAAATCGGTCTCATGTTACCACTCTGTAAACCAAGAGTTGTTAATTGAGCAATGCCTTAGCTTGAAGAACAGGGACACAACTAATGACAATAGCATATGTTGGTATATTATTTAGATATTCACACCTTTATCAGAAGAACCAACCCAACATAAAATGTGCTCACAGACAGGCCAGTTCTGTCTAATTTATCACAATTATTTTTGACATGAGATCTTCATATCATCCTAGTTTTGTATTTAGTTTCTAGATTTGTAAACAAATCCAGAACCTTTGAAATATGTTATTGAAAAAAGACCAAGAATAATATAAACTGTACCATATGTCCTTCTGTAGTCCATTTGTGGTTTGTCTTGACTCACCCCGGCTGATATATCACAAAATCCACTGTTTAAATTGTTCCCTATATTGCCCCTATGCCCCTGTAAGGTGTCCTTGGGTGTTATGAAAGGCGGCCCCCCAACATAAATGTATTATTATTATTAAGAAGAACAACTTGGTGTGGTGTGGAGGGGATGTAGGAAGCAGGAGCAGGTGGGGAGAGATGGGGCTTCAAGGTTCAAGGTTATTTGTTTTAAATGTGTCTTGCACACAATAAAATAAAATACAGTATACCACAAAACCAATAAGACACACAGTGACACATGGCACACTAACAATCAATCATCGTCCAGCCTCAGCTTTGGTATTCTTTCACAACCATGTTATGGGTTTATTAGACTGAGCAAACATAAACATATGTGGTGATCCCACGGGTTCTTGTTTGCAGACAGCGGCGATTGGAGCATCCGTAGGCTGCACAAAAGTCCGGCATAGTCAGGTACTTCTGTAAACACAAAGCCAGCAAATTCCTGTATCATAATGCAAGACGTTTTTAACAAACCAAACCACTTGGAAGAAATCATGTGTAACTTAAGTTGTGTTGAAAAGAAAGAGCAGTTCTGCCTCTCCCACTGGTGTAAAGTTGCTGGGTTAACTTTGTAATACTAGGTCTCACTGACAGCCTCTTGTTATTAGCCAGCTAATAAATACAACCACATACACAAAGAAAAGCTGCAATGTCAACATGTCCAAGCATCCTGTATCATATCCATGCTAATCATGTTTATAATAAACCAAACCGTTTGTAAATCAGTCAAGATTTCAGCGAGTTAAGAGTATTTTTGTGCAGATCACTCACCTGACAACAGCTACCATAACGCGAATCAGAGTAACTGTTGACTGTAGCAAGATGGCGGCCAGTCAGCTACGCTGGAAAATCTCCCATGAGCCATCTAGTGTTTATATATATCTATGGTGGAGGTGTCCTGAGAGTGTAGGTCTGCACCGGAACTGTCCTGAGAGTGGAGGTCTGCAGGCAGACCCCTCTCGAAAAAGCCGACACAGGGGACTTGACATAACGTCAACATAGGCCGACCTGGGAGTGAGGATGTGTTGGAGCATCATGCAGCAGCAGCCTATCACCAGCCTCCCACAGCCCCTCCCCCTGCGCACCGAGCGCAACAACCACTCCACAAATTCTGTTTGGACGCATTAGCAAGCAAGATGGCGCTGTTGCTGTCAGCACCTCGGACAGCTCTCGAAACAAGACTGGACGTTTGATTTATGAGCAGAGGTGTGCCTGAACTCGTCCTGTCAGAGCTTCTCAGATGACGAGACCGCATGGATCTGGATCAACTTGACTGCTGTTAACCAGGACTTTGCCCTCCTCCGCCTCCTCTTCCTCTTCCTCTGCAGCTATTGAAGAGTTCAGGAGGACAAATCATACACCGGCTTCAGCCTGCAGAGGAGCAGTATATCTTCATCGCAACGGTGCGAACATGGAAGGGCGCGTTGGGAAAACACCCGGGACCGGTTCAGAGAGGAGAAGCGAGGCTGTGTTCATGAAATAGTGTTGCCTAGTTTCTTGAGTTGTAATTCCTGCATTCTTACTCTTTTGCTTTTCATCGGTTGTGAAGATGTTGGTGATCCTGGTGGCGATGTCTTCAGGCTTTTTCAGCCCCAGCTCTGCCCTCAGCTCCCATTTCAGCCCAGGTGAGCCGACATTCCTCTGCGAACATCCCCGAATAATGCTCACATGCGCTGCTGTTTGATAATGCTCGTTACGCGTTCAACTACAAGTTGCTCACAAACGCATACACATGTTAACGGCTACCTAATTCACAAGACGATCAGATACCCCGTGTTGAAACGATGCAATCGTTCAAAGCCGCAATTTGTGAAGGATCCTTGCGTGTGAATTGAGAATAAAAAAAGAAAAGAAAAGCAAGTAACAGAAAAATAATGTAAGCATTCTGTAAATATGATTTATAGACGTTCATATCAATAATGTGTTCTCTCTTAAAGGTGCAGTACATGTGAAAGGTGAAAGGGAATTGTGGGAGACTTCCTCTAATTGGAGTAGGAGGGTGCACCTGTGTTATCCAACAAGTAACACAAGAGGATTATGGGAAATGATTAATGGTGGCAGGTTGTTTTCACATCATGGTGAAATCATCAGAAATCCCTGCAAAGTCAATGGCATTTTTTTATAATGCAGCATAAGCAGCAACTGGCCTATCATTTATGTGGTTTCTATGGCAACCAAAAGGCGTTGCAGTCTCTGACTCTCTTGTTGCTAACAGTGAAAACGAAATGGATTTACTCCTACAGTGCCTAATCATTTTCTAGAGTTACTTCGTAGTGAGGACATTGGCATTCTTTTCTCTGGGTTGCTTTGACATAATGAAAATAGAAGCGTATTCATTTCCTGCAGGCGCTTAAGTGGGTCTCTACTGCCTCTGTTGAAATGGCTACCTTGGCTTCATAATGCCCTCCTGCCCTTTTCAAAGCACATTAATTTCATATCATGAATCCCCACTCTCCATTTCAGTATTGTAATCAATGCAGCAGATTGTCCTTCTCTTTTGCTTCAGAGTCTTTTCTGTTCTCTCATAATTATTAACACTCACCACATACTGTATTTAAAACAACATTTGCATAGTTGACAGGTCATCTTTCGCTCCATTGTTTATTCATTTTGAAGTGGCAGATTTGATAAATGCTACAAATGCATTTCCTTTCTTTAAAAAAGTAGGTCAGTAATTGGATAGCTGTTGTCATGGAGCTGCCCAAGGCACCAAAATCATGACATCGTGACAAATCTGATATTTCAACCCAGTCTCACATCTAAATGTGTAATAACTACGTTGGTCCACAACTTGGGACGTAGTATTTCTACAAAAACGCCTCTGAAATTGTAGGATCCCTACGTTCTTTTCACCATTCATTTCCAATGGCTGGCGTCTATCCATCTATCACATGGGCTGAAGTCGAATAGTCCATTTAACTTGTGAAATGACCCGGATGTCCGTCAGTGGCAGCCATGATAAGTGCCTTTCGAATTCTCTAGAATGATGAGAATGAAAGGAAAGGAGGTTTCAAACTTCCTTTATAACCTCCTTTAGCTTAGGAACCACTGGA
This sequence comes from Pseudochaenichthys georgianus, assembly GCF_902827115.2. Lineage (NCBI taxonomy): Eukaryota > Metazoa > Chordata > Actinopteri > Perciformes > Channichthyidae > Pseudochaenichthys > Pseudochaenichthys georgianus. The sequence goes on along the minus strand of NC_047521.1, from coordinate 6,335,594 downwards.
CCTCCCTTACCGAAAGGAGAGGAGAAAATGCTGCCCCACAATGCCTTGCAGCCGCAGCATTTGCCGTCACTCAACAGTCGGCCGTTCACGGAAACAACCGATTATGACCGAGAAATAATATCATGAAAGTTACGATGCTTATTAAGCATTTTAAAACGTATGTGGTAAGTTGTCAAAGTGCTTTGTTTTGAACGTTCATCAGTATTATAATCAAAAAGAGAAATATGAACGTTAGTTTTTACTGAAATGATCAAATAAAGTCAACATTTCAGTCTTTACTGAGCTGTGTGGGGTTTGTTCAACTTCTAAAAGATGTTTGAATGATGATATACACAGTGATAGATGTTAAGGACTAACGTTTATAATAAATACATTTGTATTTATTTTAAGATCTTTAGTTCATACAATCAAGCTCCCGCTCTGTACACACCGCCCACTGGTGCCCCAGAGCTGCCCCTGCTGCGTCATGACGTCACCGTTTACATCGCTGATTTGCTCCCCAACGGCAGCCATTACGGCACTCACAACAACAACAACAACTGCGTCGGGTCGATGATCGTGTTGCTTTTAATCACACGAAGCCAGAATAAATTGAATAACGACTTCTCCAACCTTATGCTTTGCTCCAGAGTGCCGTGGTTCATTGTTTATTAATGTGTTTCTGCAGCATTTACCGACCGCTGCAGAGCTGCTCTTCCACAGGAGTTTATTCTCCCGTTAGCTCCCGGTTAGCTCACACTGCAGCGGCCGCTCTAAAGTATTCACTGTCCGACTCACACAAGCAGCTGATGCATATCCCCAGTTCCCCTTAGCCTAAGTGAATGTGTGTCAGTCTGAATTGACGCTGTTTGGTATCACAACGCTGTTATGAAAGTTTCTCTGGTATAAAACGGGTGATGTTGGCATAGCAACCGAAGCTAAACTGACTACTTGCATCCGATAGCTGCAATAATACAAAACAACACGTCTGCCTCTCTCCACAATGATCAATAACAGTGAACGGATGGTCAAAGTAAGGTACAAATAAACAGAATCACACGAAGCCTGGTTAGTGTTGCCTGACTTTATAAAGTGTGTTTATAGGCACTACTGCTTGTAGGCAGGCATAACAGTCGACCCATGTTCAGGGGAGGTGGGTTTAGTTTCCTGCACGCCTCGACGTAAGAGAGACGTAAGCGACGCCGCCTCTTAGCTCCAAAGCTCTTGCCCCTGGACCGACAATTTTTTGGAGCTGGAAATGAAGCGGATTCCGGAGCTAAGAGCCGGCGCCGCTGCTGTGTGAACAGGAAAACCCGGCGCTTTTCAGGCACTAGCTCCGAGCCGGAGCTGAAAAGGCGCTGGTGTGAAAGGAGCATCAGAGGTCAAGGAATAGACGATAGGGTTAGACGTTAGGAGCTGATTTTTGGATTATCCGACCGCAACCATGATCTTCACATTTTTCTCCGCATAAAAAAAACATGGCCGACCTTCGTTTTATTCTCGGTGGAAAATTCCTATTTTAAGGTTAGTTTGGCCATTAAAATGCGTTTTGATGTAATTTGATGCGAGAAATATGAGTTGTTATTTCAGATTATGTGTGCAGTGGATGCACATGATCTTTAGTTTGTTAGTTATTGCGAAGATTACTTCAGGAAATTGTGTCTATACAACGTTTTCATTGTTACCAAGGTGGTTGCTAAGGGCGCTGCTATCAATATTATTTCTGTTATGTTGTGTAACTGTTTAATGGTGTTATCTTTATTGCTACCCCCTTCCCCGTCAATTTATAGTGTTGGTCCACAGCGCAAACATATTAGCTTAACAAAATCTGCATCTAAAATCGTGACATAGATACGTTATTTTCCCCTGTGCAATTCTCCAACCCAGTCTCACATCTCACATCATATCGTCATAAGCAATACCGGAAACAGACGTAGGCAAGATCCTCAGCTCGGTGATTGGATGGTAGGGCTGTACATTTAATCGTATTTTAATCGTATTTTAATCGCGATTACGATTATGGCTTGTGACGATTATGAAAACAGCATAATTGACAAAATACGATTATTTTGCTGGGTGTGCTTTCGCCCCTCCCTAAAAGCCCACTCGGCCACGTGGGAGTGACATGTGTTGTGAGTGTTCAGCGTGAGCGAAGATGTCAGAGATGTCAGAGAACAGCAACTCGTTAAAAAGAAGGGTCGCGGGGAGATTCCCAGTCGATCGCGAGATGTGTCTAAAAATAGAACAACAATATTCTGTTTTATCGTTAATGTCCTGTAACATAATCTTCCTGTGCCAGAATAATGCACTTGAACGCATCAAAGCTTTGTGATTGGCCGGCGTCACCCCATGTGTCGGGGCGTGGCTGGTGGGCAGTGCAGTGACAGTCCGCACACACACAAGACCGCAATTATGGCAGAAGCAAAAAAGCCCAAAATATATAATTTTCACTCAGAGTGGGAGGATGATTATTTTTGTATCTATTCCAATTGAAAGTGGGGTTCCACACTGGAGCTCATGTGAAATAAACTCTGATACAGTACGGTAGATGTATGTCTGGTAGGCTACTACTGTATAGCGGATCTTTGTTAAGATCCATATGTCACGGATAGGATCATACTCTGTGCTAAATAAGAGACATGTAATCATTTACAAAACATCACCATGTTTTTATTTAACAAAATAATGTTGGTTAGTCCACAACTACTGTACAAAAAACATCAGGAAGCCCGACGGCTCCAAAAACGAACGGGAGGAAATGCTCTCGATTTTTAATTCTAATTTAATCATCATCTTCACCACGATCATTTATGTTTATGTTCGCCGAATTTACATGATAGCACTGACAAATATGAATATATTGTAGTCAACTTCATTAAAACGTTATTAACGTGCCTAAACTCAGTAATTCACTAAAAATATTTATATTTTAATGGAGCCTCATCAGGCAGATCAGGGTCCCGACGTGTAGCGGAGGGATCTTGATCTGGATGAAGGGTGTTATTTTCCCCATAATGACCACTGCACATTATCCCACTTATTACATGGCCACATTCTCAACAAAGTAACAACATGACTCCCAATATTAATTGAAATGCTTTTATAGATTTAGAAAATGTTTTTATTGATTTAAAAAATAGTTGTAGGCTATGTATTGATTTAAATTGACATGCATCCGCTAAGAAAAATAGTCCGTTGTTACCTTTTTAAAGGGAAATGGAAACACTTTTCAAACTGCTTTCCATGCGACAATATTACCATTAGGAAATGTATTTATCTAGTCTATTTCCAATATAAACGATCGAGATACGCGAATTTACTTTTTGAAATATGTGCCTAATGACCATGGGCGCTTCCATTGCTCCGGGACTTTCCCAGTGACGTCACTGATTGGGTACGGCTTCCTGGGCCAAAGCTCAATAACAAACAACATGGCGTGCAATGCACCAGTAGTTTACATTACAAGAAAACGGTCGTCGTCAGGAGTTTATTGTATTGCCCCAGGCTGCACAAATGGATTTTATACAAAGAAGGAAGAAGTACATTTCCATAGGCTGCCACTAAAGGATGAGAAGCTGCTCAAAGTCCAGTCTGGATGCCTGGTTCAATACAAAACATTGGATTTGAAGCCAGGATCTGTTCCCACAATATTCGATTTCTCAACGTATGCAGTCGGGAACACCGACCGTCCCAGCACGTCGGCCGCGCAAGACAATGACAGTGTCAACAAACGTGAAGTTCGAGCCACCAAACGAGTTGCTTCAGCTGCCGAGAGAGAGGTAAATATTGCAGCACTACCAGATTACTAGCTCACACATGTATTTACTGACACAGTGTGACCTTATTAATTAACGCAATCGCGTCCAAACTAAATGGTAGCTATTATGACGTACAATAGAGAATTGGGGGTGTTCTATAGCTCAACTAATTAAACTGGCATACACACGCTCATCTGTCGAAAACAGCCCTAAAAAGGCTAGTATTGCTATTGATGGATGGTATTGCAGGACCCAGAGCGCACGGAGCACAGAGCGGACAGCAGATAACGGAATTGCAGTTGTATTGCTTATAGATTATCAGAACATTTCAAAGGGGACACAGCCCCATTGGATATTAACCTATGGATTAACTACATCATCGTTTTTATCGTTGTAATGCCATTGAAGACCAGTTTAGACCAGACAATGAGGAAGGTAAGCCGTTAGCCTGGCGTATGTTAGTACCTAGCGCCACTTGTTTTGATGTACGTTTTTATGGATAACTTATGGATAAGTTTGTATCTTTCAGTGTTGAGGTGGGCACCGTTAGATTCTGTGTCTCCTTGCGATCATAAACGATGTGTTGGATGTGCGGCTAGGATAAGTAATAAGGGAGCTAGGAGTGATTTTCGGTGCAGTAATAGGTTAGCATTTTCGCTCGGGGCTAATTCAGAGGCTCACTGTTAGCATTGTGTTTTTTAAATTTTTTTATTCCGGATCGTATGCCACTCTATTCGACCGAATCGGTTCATAAGCATAGGCCATGGGATGCCTGGTAACTGTAGATGCTTCCACATCAATGTCATCTCCCGACGAATAGTCAAATTCATCGTTCAAAACGTCGATCTCATTGCAAAATTCCTCCATCGCTGCCATATCTGCTACGTTGTGTTGACTTCAGGTGGAGCGAAAACACAGCCAGTGACGTCACCGTTTGGGACTCCCCTAATGGCGGCGGCCTGGTCCCGGAATTCCCCACCCGGGCCAGCGGATAATTAATTTTCTTTTGGCGAGTAATATCATATACAATAAATATTACGATCAATATCCATTGTAAAATGAATAAACTACCGGAATATTATAACTGTAATTGGTGTTTCCTTTCCCCTTTAACAGTCTGAATGAAACGGCAGCTCTCAGCTGTGTGTTTACACACCTAATGGCCCATCAGCAGTGGCGACTGGTCATTAGGGGCAGGCAGGGCACAGCCCCACCTAGTGTCAGCAGAAAGTATTAAAAATAATGATTAAAAAAAAATGCAAAAAAAAAATTAAAAAATATATAAAATATATTTTAAGATCATGTTTAATCATCTGATTCGTCTGTACATTGCTGTTTTAGTCTGTGTTCTTCTAATTAGTGTCTACAGTGTGTGCCAATTGAGCTGTTTAGAGCCATGTGGGACAAAACCCGATTCTGACCCTCCCTCTCACTGTCTAAGTCAATGGTGACTGTAAAAACTACACTGCGCATGCTCAGAGTATTGTCCTATTTAATGTGTGTGGCATAAACATAATGACCATAGGGGCATAGTGCTGCCATCCCCACCATACGTCATCTCACATAATTCAGAGCTGATTGGCTGTAAGTACGTGTGCCGCGAAAAGTGTGGTGTGTGAAGAGGAGGAGAGAGAGCTGCAGTGACGCGTCCTAAAACCCGGAAGTAAACTGTGCATGGCTTCCCTCGACCTAAAAGCAATGAGATTTCTCCATAGGATTTTAGAAAATAGCTCAAAATAAGATCTGTGGGAAACAAACCTGTTAGATAAATGCACGTTTTGTTCAGCCGGATAATATCCACATGTCTACCCTACTTTTATAATTTCGAATCATAAATCTATTCATTAGATTAGATTTATGATAGACTTTTGAAACTACAAGAAGATAAGGAGGACTTTTACAAAAAAGTAATAGAGATTTTTGTCCAGAGGGATAGGCAAATGGACTTAATCTTCAAGTCAAGGTAAGACTTCATGTCAAGGTAACATGTTTTGGCTATCCTTTTGTTGAACTGTCTGTTTAAAATTAATTGAAGCATCAGACAAAAAAAGCTTTTGAAAATAATATTATATTTTGATTTAGGTCAAAATATAATATTTGTAAACCTGAAGAGTCAGTGCCAGTGCCTCACCAGACATGAACCTCACTGCAGAAGCTTATATATAGACATCTACGTTTTTTGTGCCCCGCCACTTTTGTACATATAAAAACGCCACTGCCCATCAGGCACAGCTCTCTCCCCCCCCCCCCCCCCCTGATATGACACCATTGTTTGGTTTCCATGGTAGTGCGTCTCTTTAGTAGCGCACGCAACTGAAAGTCTGAGAGGGTGGAGATTGTTCACAGAAAACAGAACAAGAATCGACAACTCCACCCTCTGCTCACTCCTTTCCTGTACAATACAGGTCCAGCCAGGCAAAACAGTCAAATATGAACACCCCCCCCCCCCTGTGATCTCTCTTCTCCAGCAGTCTGGTTTGTGTTCGCATAGTTATGCTGTCGCATTTCCTGTTGTTTCTATCACGCATTGCCGGTATGAAAGGTTCTGTGCCGGATATATCAAACATTTAATACAAGCGAAAAACAATGAACAAGACTTAACGTATTCATAATAATTAATTGTATTTATTCAGTTTGGATGTACGATTTTTGACTTTGCTGCAGAGAGGAAGAGAAGATCACTACTCTAAACAGAGAGCTAAGCGCTGTCAGACCGGACCTAACCCTAACCCTGAAAAGTATTATCATCTGAAAGTAATGTCTCTTCTGAATCAACATGTGTCCCCTCTTCTTCATGTCTCTTCTACATCAACATGTGTCCCCTCTTCTCCATGTCTCTTCTGAATCAACATGTGTCCCCTCTTCTTCATGTCTCTTCTACATCAACATGTGTCCCCTCTTCTTCATGTCTCTTCTACATCAACATGTGTCCCCTCTTCTTCATGTCTCTTCTACATCAACATGTGTCCCCTCTTCTTCATGTCTCTTCTACATCAGCATGTGTCCCCTCTTCTTCATGTCTCTTCTACATCAACATGTGTCCCCTCTTCTTCATGTCTCTTCTACATCAACATGTGTCCCCTCTTCTTCATGTCTCTTCTACATCAACATGTGTCCCCTCTTCTTCATGTCTCTTCTACATCAACATGTGTCCCCTCTTCTCCATGTCTCTTCTACATCAACATGTGTCCCCTCTTCTTCATGTCTCTTCTACATCAACATGTGTCCCCTCTTCTTCATGTCTCTTCTACATCAACATGTGTCCCCTCTTCTTCATGTCTCTTCTACATCAACATGTGTCCCCTCTTCTTCATGTCTCTTCTACATCAACATGTGTCCCTTCTTCTCCATGTCTCTTCTACATCAACATGTGTCCCCTCTTCTTCATGTCTCTTCTACATCAACATGTGTCCCCTCTTCTTCATGTCTCTTCTACATCAACATGTGTCCCCTCTTCTTCATGTCTCTTCTACATCAACATGTGTCCCCTCTGTGGAAAGAGACTCTGAAAGTTTCAGGACACTGCTGGAAAGAGGAGATTCCTAGCTTTCTAATGATATCAGGATTGTTTTTGTACTCCAAATATTAAGCGACATATGTCACATTATATAATGACTGTCACCGAGTCATCATTTTGAGAAAAAGGCCTTCAAAGTTTCCTCTTCTCTGAAATCCATCGATCTGATTGGTTAGCGGAGCAAGTGATGAAACTACTACGGAGGGAAGATATTTTGTTTGGATTACTGGTCTGGGGGAAGCTCGCCAGTGTGTGTGTGTATACGTGTGCGTGTAAGTTTCCCGGGGAAAACACTCACGAGAAACACCGGCGGCTGTTCTGCCTGCTGTGACGTCAAGTTACTCCGTTCTCCGCTTGTAATTAAAAGCTGTATTTATCATCTGAATTTGCCGAAATAAGTTTAATATTCTGAAAGCCAAGACTTTGTTTATTTGAAATCAGATGAAAACAAACTGTAACGGACCCTGCCGTGTTATTTATGATTACTATACTCTTACGTTCATAATGTCAGCGGAGGGAGGGGGGGCGGCGCTGCGGAAGAGCAGATTGCGAGTGAGAGGGGCCTGTCTTGGTCCCTTTACGAGCTTCAAACATGTATCTATCGTGTGAGTTTGGAAATAAAAGTTTCATATTCTGAAAGCCAAGACTTTGTTTATTTAAAATCAAACAAAACACCCGAACCCCGAAAAAATAGTTTTTTACGCAAATCCACGTTTATTTTGAAATGAGCCGTTGCGACTTCCGACTGATTTTGATAGAGCGGGTCACATATGATTATATAGAGTCATTATTCATTTGTTTTAAAGCAGGAGGCGCAAACGCTTGCCTCGAGGAGGGAGAAAAAGAGCCACAGCGGAGAATAAACAGAAGGGCAACCATGGCAACCATGCAAGGGAAGTCTTCTTCGCTGCTTTTGTGGCAGACTACAGCGCCACTTACAGGCCTGGCATATGTACTACAGCGTCTCCAGCGCTTTCGAGCGGCAATGGCCGGCTGTGGCCCAACCTCTCATTCCCCTGATAGGTGGAGAATTGACCACTGAGCGGAGCACCACTTTTGTGACGTAGAAAATAATTCAAATCTGGATCAGTCTGTATCAGATCTGTTACAGCCCCTTTTTTAGAGATTTGGGTAAAGAGAAAAAGAGAGAGGGTTGTATTTTCTGACACTTGGTGAGTTCCCTGACACCCCGGGGACATATTCATGTATAAAAGATGTACAAGAGTGCATTTTGCATGATAGGTCCCCTATAAGTAACATCTATGTATAGCAAAGTGTCTTTGAGCGCTATATAAATATCATCTATTATTATTATGATTATGATTAATAGTATTATTAAAGGAGTGCAGAGGCACGCAGTCATGCTATACTAATGATTTTAGTTACATTTCTGGTTGTTGTACCTTACACCTAACTAAACATTAGTTGAATCACTCAGTGTTTAATTTATAGAAGTGTGAAGTTGTTGGTAATGTTCACATGTGCTGATTATTGTGCCAAACATTTAATTTATTACCTGGATAACATTAGAGAACAAGTTGAAAATGTCAATCTGGGATTTTTATTTTGTACTTTTTTGACCAGTTTTGGCAATCTGTCTTCACAGCATGTGAAAGCCATACTGCACCGTTTGATACGACACTTGAGATGGAATGAATGAAATAAAGTAGTAATTGGGAATTACAGAGGTCACATCTTGCCATGTTTGTTTGTGATTGTTGGAAAGTACAGCAGTTTTAATGAAGGGAAATTGTGGCAAGAAAATGTAAAGTATGGAGGCTGAAAGAACTGAGCTGAGAAATGGGACCGCAAGAACAACAAAGTGAAAGAGAGAGGAGGAGGGTGCTCATTCAATAACTGAGATCTCCCTCTCGCTGTGTTTAGGGGCGTGTGCGGGATGACATCACAGCTCAGGAAAGGCAGGGCAAGCAGCGGTGATGTTATGGGGGGGGGGGGGGGTTTACTGGCAGTGCTGGCAGGTTTCCCAGGCCCCAGGTTATCCATTTCACATCCCTCAGTGGGCTCCTGGCTGCGCACACAGAGCGCTCTCTAATGGCATGGACATACAGACGGGAAGCGGCACGTCGTGTGTGAACGCCCAGTGGACTCCCTGTCTCCAGGACATCACTGAACGAGCAGATCCAGGTGCTGGAGGACTTGAAGAGCTTGGAAAAGGAGGAACGTAGGTTAAGAGTACATGTACGTAGCTCGAGGTTGGATCCTATCTAAAAGACAAAATGGTAAATAGATGAGGAACTATAGAGAACAACACTTAAGAGGTTCCATCCTTTTGCGGATATGTATAGAAGATGATGTTTTGATGGGCACACAGCTGTGGATGTGGAATGGGATGCATGCCATCTACAGCGATTGAGCTAAATGTAAAAGCTTTCTCCCACATCTTGAAATCTCCCAACACTCAAAGCAGAGCTGAGAGATGAAAGCCCCGTGGGGGTCTGAGGTTGTGACTACCCGCCAGCACGGTCTCGCTTTATCCTGGAGAACATCTTGTTCAGAACGTATTCATTCCCATAAGTGAGACGTGGCTCTGATTGCTAATAGCTCCTTCAGTCTGAGGAAGCCTCTGTGTGTGTTTCTCTGAATAACATCCTCTGATTGTGTACCAAAGGATTGAAAGGACACAAACAGACTCCTCTCCGCCTCGTCTCAAATGAATTTAGGCTATTAAGGCAAGTTCCTGGTAACCTCGGTTGAATGAGCAGACAAGACACACACACACACACACACACACACACACACACACACACACACACACACACACACACACACACACACACACACACACACGCGCACACACACACGCGCGCGCGCGCACACACACACACACACACACACACACACACACACACACACACACACACACACACACACACACACACACACACACACACACACCCCGTTGGCTTCTTGCAGGAACACAAATACGCACCATCAATGAATTGACTACCTTGTAGGACAGAGCACTTCACCACTTTGCGTCCTCTGCTCAGCGTCTCTAAACTGCTGAGAGGTATTGAACCTAACCTTTGAAACCTGACTGGGAATCCATATGTTCATGGTGCTGAGCGTCTTTGTGTTTTCATCCAGACAGGACAGTTACATACTGTAGATCAGATACAGGGATATAATCATCAGGCAAGTACTTTTCCATCGGTCCAGTAACTGTGGACTCATTCAGTCTGTTATCATTTTAAAGAGGCCCTATTGTGTTTTTTGGGGGAGGGTTCTATGTGTGTCATACTGATGTATGTGCATGTCAATGGCCTGCAGAGGCTAAAATCCACCATGGCTGAAATACCTCCATTGGACTCCTTTGTTTACTTCCGTAACATAGTGACATCACTACACTCGCGCTTCTATTGGCTAGCGCTCCAACACATTGTAGATGATAGGTTTAGGGGAGGGACATCTCTAAGCGCAACAGCACCGGCCAGCTAACCAATCAGAGCAGACTGGGCTCTGGTTTCAGACAGAGGGTGAAAAGAGGTGCAGTATGAGAGAAATAAAAAGCTCTTTGAACATTAGAGCATGGAGACATGTCCCAGGAGAGGCAGACGATGCAGATATGAACCTGAAGTGAGCATATAGGGCCCCTTTAACCTACTCCCCGATCATCACACACCTTCAGCTTATTTGCTCAAAGACATGAGCATTTTAAATCTATGTGGACGTAAAAAGTCTCACTTGATGAAATATTAATGAAATGTGGTTTTCCTTTGTCTGCCCTGCTGCCGTGTGGATCTCATGTGTTGCTTGAGAATGGTAGAAGGACACTGCTTATCTAGTCGTGTACATGTCTTCGCTGCTGTTCAGACATGTGGCGTGGTGCCGAATGAGGCACTGTGTACTGATTGCTGCTTCGCGCTGAGGCTGGGCTGAGACCCTGCATTGCGCACTGGTTAGCACTCGGAGGTCTGAGTTATGTTCTTTTGTATACCATATCAATAACAAGGGTTCTCTGGGCTTGCTGAGGAACACATCTGAATATATTTTAGAAATGGGTCCAACAGTTTGGAGTGAGTTCTTCTTCTTCTTATGTATGTAGTCTTTGGAAACATGGGACGACTGCTTTTGTGAACCATTTGATTTGAAAGACATAAATAGATCTATAAATATAGACTGGGATCATTAAGAAAACATCATACCTCAAATGAACTCACGATGAAGAGAAGTTGCAGCTATGGCTAATAGAGGTTGTATGTTTGCATTTGGAATGGACATTCATTTAAAGGATACTTGTGTATACTCTTTGATGCAGTACATTGATTACATGTGTAAGGCTGTCTTAATCAATTCATTGTTAGGTCCTTATTAAACAAGGACCTTGCATACAAATACATAGCAAAGCATAGATTTGGCTTTTAGCTTATTTCCATCTCCCTATAGGTACACACAACATAATCCACAGACACTAAAAATCATTACAAAGTCTCTATCAAATAACAGTTCTAAAACAGATCAAAGCTTTTAACAACTTGGAACATTTTAAGTCAGCATTTTTTCTCAAGTTCTCAAAAGCAATGTTTCCCAAATATCAATCTCTCTCTGCATGCTGTTCATACACAATTCATCAGAAGCATGCTCATATTGGAAATCACTGCACTTCCCTTTGTGTAATCCTGATGATAACAGACTGCTGCTGAATCTTGATTTGATCACAATGTATATCAATACAATCCGTTTGTTTTGCCTCCCTATCCTCCCATGTGTTGTACTCTCAACAATCCAACGCAGGCAGAGCTTTCAGACTAGCTGCTACATGCTCTGATTCTTGATACACGGTCTCTGCAGTGGTGCCCTTGAGCAAGGTGTAGCAGCCCGCCACATCCATCTTCCCCTGTTTTAGTCCTGAGTAATGGGACAGATGATGTAGTGCGACACCTCCTCCGTCCCCAGGTGTGTGTGTGTCTACAGCGCCATTTCCCAGAGAAAGTTGTGTTTTGCCAGAGAGGTAACGTTGTTTAGAAAACACATGGCAGGCAGGCAGGCCTAATGGGTATTGTGTCCCTTGAGCCAGCCGAAATAGAAGTAGATTAGGACGGAGGGTGAGTGAGTGCTTTCCAATAATAAAGCCCCCGTGTTGGTGTTTCAGCACCAGGGACAGCTTCCACACCGGGCAGCGAGCTGAGGACGGACACTGGGGCTGCGTTTTTAATACATGTTTAATAGAAACAACTATTTTAGTAACTCTTCATTTCATCATCAGTACCAGAACTACATTATCATACTATTGGATTTGAGAGAAAGTGATGAAATACCTTGAATATCCATGTAAACATAGTTATCTTTTCATGTGTAAACACCATACCCAAAGATTTTAAACATGTGCAATGATATCTAATAATGGTAATAAAAAAAATGTTTATCTAAAATACACTGAACAAAAATATAAACGCAACACTTTTGTTTTTGCTCCCATTTTTTATGAGATGAACTCAAAGATCGAAATGTTTTTCTATATACACAAAATAACCATTTCTCTCAAATATTGTTCAAAAATCTGAAAAAATCTGTGACAGTGAGCACTTATCACACCAGTGTCTGGTGTGAGGGGTAGGGGTAGGGGTAGGGTTAGGGTAATGTTGTGAATCGAGTGGCCTGTGTTCGTCGTCCATTACATACGCCTGCCCATACCATAGTTAGAAGATGGTATCTGTACAGGGGCGGATCTACCGGGGTGGCATGGGGTGGCAACTGCCACCCTAAACAATAGCCTTGCCACCCCAGCTGTCACACCAGTTGGCATCTTTGTTTTGAAAGAAAAGTTGTGGCTCATCGGACATTTATTTGAGAAAGTCTCTAATGTCCGAGTGCAAGTGAATGCAGCATAAGATGCACGTCATGTAACCCCTCCCCCGGTCCTGGCCCGAGAGTGGAAATATGATTGGTGGCGAATTCACTTGAAGGGGGGACGGCGCAAAAGGAGAAGCATTTCGGACCCAAGCACTGAAGGAGCACTGACAGAGAAGAGACTGTCAGTTTGGCTGTACTCAGCATTGAATCAAAACGCATTACAGCTGTTGATCTTAATAAGTTTGTGAGGCGTTTTGCTGAACAAGATGGTAATCGACGCATTCAGCTGCATGCAAACTTGATGCTCTGCTCACGGATGACAGTTTGAGAATAACAAACTGTTAAGATGATGACCTTGTATGCGTGTATATATTTTTTTCTTTGTGGGGGTCTGCCTGAGAAAGTCAAATAAGACGGTGTGTAAAACTACACTGCCCAGCCAAAAGAAAGCAACCACTTTGATTTAACTAGGCCAGTAGGTAAGGACCTTCCACTGGATAATAACTGCAGCGATGTATATCTTTTAGCTGAATACACGTTTTCTAACCCCAACTGATGCAGTTAGTCACTTCTTTAATGTTTGTTCTTTCTGATGTAAAGTCCAGGTTATAACTGTATATCAATAATGATATCATTACTTGTTTTTCAAATTTGAAGGAGGGTGAGCAAGCATCTTGATGAACATTCATCATTAACTCCTCCAAAATATATAGTTTATTCAATAATAAATGAATATGTGAATCATAACAGTTCTTCACTATATCTGTAAAGCGTCTTTGAGCACCTGTAAAAACGCTAACAAATTAAATCTATTATTATTATTATTATTATTATTTATTAACAGTGATTGACAGCTGATAGGAATAATATGATTGTTAATAGTATCATATTAATTCAGACAAACATCGATGAGACAGTTAATTAATGTACTTATTGCAGCAGTCTGCATAGATTCGTTCCCCTGCTGGTCTAAGAGTGAGACAAACTCATTCAGTTATTGTTCAGTTAAAATTCATTAAATTACATCTGCCACCTTATATGTAAGGCTTTACTGATGTGCCACAATAATATCACCTATGTGATTGAGTTAAAATATTAATATTGTGGCTTTCCAAGTTAACATTGATTGTAGGGGTGTAACGGTTCACAAACATTTCGGTTCTGTACGTAGCTCGTTTTTAGGTCACGGTTCGGTACGTTTTCGGTACAGCAGAAAAAATGATCACAAAACATTAAATATTTTTTTTTAATTATTATTAAACTGTGACTAATGTATTCAAATAAATACAAAATATAGTAAAATAAACATTAAGGTGCAGCATTTCGATGAACTGAAATAATCTGTATTTGAATTGTACTAGTACCTAAGCAGCCAGTTTGACATTAGGACTTGCTTGTCATTGTATTTTCATGTTGTTTAAAGAAAGATGAACTTGTCCACATTGCTTGCCGAAAGGGCAGATCTGCTGGCACTAGCAATGTCTCCTGCTGTGGAGAAAACCCTCTCGCTAGGGACAGAGGTAGCAGACACAGCCAGGTAGCGCTTTGCTAACATGGCAACATGAGGATATTTGGCGTTTGTAATAGCTTTGGCTCGGTCTGAACTTGTTGCGAGTGGTGGAGGCTTACATGCTAGCGGGAGTTGGGTTTGCACTTCAGTCTTTTTTCTTTTGGTACCGGTGATATTCACATTCGGGTGATGCCTTTTCAAATGAGTGTGCAAGTTTGATGTATTGCCAGCCGCGTAACCACTTTTAGTTGAACAATGCCGACAAACAGCTTTGGTTCGGTCCACCTGTCTTTGTCCGTCATCCTTGTACGTAACTGCGAAACCAAAATGTTCCCAAACCGGAGACTTCAATGATGCTGGAGGATTTTCAGCTCAACTTTATCTGCGTTCGCCATTTCGACAGTTCCTCAAATTACTGACTACATTTGAACGTATCCCTGTGACCAGCTCTCATAGTATGCCTCTCGTCCAATGAAATGACTTGGTCGCTCTATGATATATACCTGAGATTACTTCCAGAAAGTTGTTCATGTTCTCAATTTTTTACGTGTAACGCTATATTCGTTCGGTACACACATGTACCGAACCGAAGGGCCCGTACCGAATAATTTCAGTATGGGTACGTGTACCGTTACACCCCTAATTGATTGATATGATTGCGATTTAAATCAGCATATACTTCTATCAGGGGATGCCACCCCTCAAAATCTCCTGCCACCCTCTTGCCACCCCATGAATATTTGTCTAGATCCGCCCCTGTATCTGTATGCCCATTAGTGTTGTCACGATACCAACATTTTGGTTTCGATACCGATACCAAGTCATGAATTGCGATTCCGATTCTTTTTCGATACTTTTCTTTTATTATTTTCATGATCAACACAATTGTAGTTTATCTGTTAAGTGTTTTCTTACAACATGGTCTCTTCTTTATACTTGAGTTTATGTGATTTCTTTGATAGTTAACTTTATGTTTTATTAACATGTAATAGTACAGTAATATAAATAATTATTGGCAAAATGTACATCGCAGATGTTAGCCACATTGGTAAGTTAGCTAAAAAGATAGCCATATTAGACAGTTAGCATTGCCATTAATTGCCTCGTCAACTACGAAAACGTTCATTTGTCACAAAATCAATTACACTTGTTTGACTTAGATTTGAGGGCATGGCTTGAGCATGATGTAATTATGTTATCTATCACATTCGCTAACCTGTCTGTCTTTAAATTCTTTAAACAGCTCTGGATGCCGGTCGGCGGGTGCTTAGCCAAGTCTGATGTGTTGGCTCCCTTGGTTTGCAGGGATCTAAAACATGTCTGACAGACAGGCCTCGTGGTGTCCGTAGGCTTGGTGCCCTCACGGTCAGAGATATCGCTCAAATACTTCCAAATTTAGCTTCTGGCGTCTTTGTTGTCAACAAGCCGAGGCGCAGCGGCAGTTGCACTCCCACTTGCAGCCATGCTTCTCGTTTTCTCACGTGCTCTGGCAGCTAGCGCGTGCACGAGAGAGGGGAGGGACTGCGGGCACGGCTGCAGGGAGTGGAAGCAGAGCGCTGAACACACATGGCTCTTTCTCACCGGAGTACTTTTCCCCGTCATTCTTAAAGTACCGATACTAATGAAACGGAGGAATCGTAACGTTTTTAACGGCAGGGTATCGCGGTACCTTTCAAATATCGGTACACCGTGCAACACTCATGACCATCAGAGTGATTTGGATATGTTTGTGTCCTCACTTAGCATCAGTGGTCTCAGATCTAAACTCTTTATGAATCAAATCTCTCTCCTGTTCCTACTTAAAACCACAAGAATCTCGAAGTGACAGCTCAGAAGAACAACTTCAGTCGGAATGGCTTCCTCACACATCACACCGACGTCCTTTCTGAAGATAGCAAGGCTTAGAAAAAAGCTATTTTCTCTCCGGAGATAACAGGAGCTATGATTGAATGGATTTCTTTGGCTATCTGTGTTATTACGAGTGTATGGGAATAACTCCATTTGAGCCTCTTAACTGAGGCATTCATGACATAATGGTGTGCCACCGTCAAAGAGAGCTCCAGTTATCATCTCTGCTCTGTTTAGTCTGTTTGAACAAGAGGCTGGAATATTAAACTGGAGGATGGGAGCGCCAATGGAGCATTGAGTGCAAATTCAATCAATGTTGTTGATTTATTTTGATTCTTTTGTTCTCCTTTTTAGGGTTTAATATCATAAACGTTTTCATTGTTCAGTTTCCTCTGTATTCTCCTCACTATCTGCAGCCTTTCTCAATATACCCCTTTCCATCTCTCTATGAACTGTGCAATGGAGGCGCTGCCAGTCCCTGCAGTTTCACAGCCGGCTGTTAAGCCTGTGACTTAGAGCGATTCATCGCTGGCCACGCTTGCCTGGCTGAGAAATGAAACGATTGGTTTGGAGTCCAAGTGCGTCCCGATGCAGAGAGAGAGGTTATAGTGTTGGTGGAAGAATGATAGTGAAAGGGGAGGATACAATGTGTGTGATAGTGACAGATCCAGGCAGACTGCCAAATAGATCTGAAGCTCCTCGTGTCAGGCGAAAGGGGGTTTCGTAAGTGAGTCAGGAAATTGAGGTTGTAAATGAAGATTCTATTCTGCATCCTCAGAGGATGTTAAGTCTTTGATCTCTCCGGTATGATGCTGCCCCGTCGCACATTAGATTCTGAGCACCACCATGACATGAGACTCAGCAGTATTTGTCGCTTTCAAAAACGTGAGTAATAATGTTTCTATAAGTGATAATATGTTCTGCTGAACCACATGCTTTGACAAGGAGATCAGATAAATCACTATTAGTGAAAATGATAGTCTATTTGGACCCGACTGTGATGCCTTTATGGATCCACTATAGGAGACTTGCAATGTGATGCAGCTCCACAGGGAATAAGGTACATCAAGATCAGTAAAAGGAAAATAAAAGAAATACATTTGCATATATACCTATATTTCAAAAAACTTGTTTTTCCCATTCTATACACACCCGGGTATACATAGCCTCATTGGCATGGCAACCCCAGTGCAACAGCCTTGTTCTCAACTCTTGTGAGAGGCTGAACGCACAAGATTTAAACATTATTTGATCCCTGTGCCAATACAAAATGTGATAATAGCAGATAAGGGATGGACATTATGGATTATCCTTGTTTTTATTATTCTTATATTTAGGAAAAAAAGCCCTATGTTGCTAACTTTTCCTCCTGTATTTGCGTTTTTCTGTTTGCCATCACCTTTTTTTGTATGTTTCTTTGTGGAAACTTTTCGTTGTCGAAAGCATGTGTGAAAAGCCTATACACATGTATATATGCAATTATATTATATTTTTATATAATTAATATATGAATATATAAACACCAGTAACAGGCATTGTTGTACCTGAAGAGATTGACTTTGAATCACGTTATACATGACAGTAGTTACAGCACAGCACATTCCCTTAAACTGTCTGTGAATCAGCGTTGGCATCCATTACAGGTTCATTCAACATTTCAGAACTCTTTGACCGATCAAGGTCTGAGCAAGTGAATCATACAAGTCTCTCTCTTCCTCCCCTGCTATAATAGTCTTCATCACAATGTGCACGTGGGCAGGCAGAGATCACACGTGAACAGCTTCAGCTCAAGGAGTTGGTTATTCAAGTTGTTCTAAGATGAGGGGTGAGGAGACACTCATAACTGTGTGTGATGTCCTCATGCGTGTAACAGGGTGTGTACGTCTTTAATGTATGTGCCTGGACATACAGTACATTGACTGTATTTGCTCATGTTGGTATTGGTAAGATAGCAGAGCCTCTGTGTGTGTGTGTGTGGGTGGATGTGTAAGAGCTTGCACATTTGCTCCAGTTTCTAGTTTTGGCTGTTCCCCCTGCCGCCTTCCGGACACAGCTGAGCTCTTCCAATATGTATAGCATCACTGGATCAGTGTTCCCTGGTCACACCCTGCATGGACCGGACCTGGACCACCACAATCCTCCAGATACACTCTCAGTCCATTTACAATGTCCCTGTGTTGGCATGGCTATTGTTACGGGTCCCCGATATGAGGACCACAGTAACAGTGGTGATACCTGTATGGTGCAGGTGAGACAGAAGTAATGAGGACACGTTGTGTTCAGTTTCCTTCCAGATGACTTCTCCTGAGGTTGCTTTATTACACAAAATCATATAAACATATTCATTATCTTATGCATTTCAGTTTCGACTAACATTCCTCAATAACCATTCACATACCTTCACTGTCTGTATGTTACTCTTTTATGTGATAAACACATGTCAAATTGAATTTCACATTCAATCAAATCTGTTGTATGTTAAATACATTTGTATACATTATTAACCTGTATATAATACTATTCTTCTTTTACTTTCACTTAAAAGTAATCCAATCCAATCCACTTTATTTGTATAGCACAGTTTAAAAACAGAGGGTTTGCCAAAGTGCTTCACAATGAACATAACATTATAATAAAATATAATATTACGAATAGATAAAAAAAAAAGTAGTATTTCATGACCCCTCTAACCTCTCATGTTGACTATTTACCTTCTGCCATTAATGGCAGGTCACTAAAATGCATCACTGAAACATATTTAAGTGTAACAAACAACCTTACTGTTTTACCAACAGTAACTAACTTACAACCCTTACAAAGTACATATCTATTACAAATTCACAATCATCATACATGTATGTAAATACTCAGTGTGCGGGAGCCTTCAGATATACTGACACACTTGTATCCTTAGGCCCAATCCCAAACCACTCCCTCGACCGTCCTTGCATCCACCTGGAACATGTTCTCTCTCCTTTCATCTCAGCTTTGTTCTCCACCAACTCTCTTTGTTTTGACCCGCTAAATGCTCCCCAGCTAGTCGCTCACGTTGTGTGTCTGCTTTCTGGTGAAAGGAAGGAACCACAACAGTGACATTAAAGGCCAAATAGTGCACATTACTTACACATATTTACTACACCAATTGTTAAAGGTCCCATGTCACGGCCATTTCCACTGATCATAATTCCATTGTTGAGGTCGACTAGAATAGATTTAAACTGTTCAATGTTCCAAACTCACATTGGTTTCTCACAGCATCTCTGTATAGTCTGTGTACTCACTCTCTGTCCTAAACGGCTTGTTGGAGCTCCTGCCCCCCCCTCCCTGTGAGCCCAGTGTGCTCTGATTGGTCGGGACGTTGCGAGGCTCCTTGCTGCGAGGAGCGGACAGGTTTCCGGGTCGGCGATACAGCGAGAAGAAGCGAAACTCATCCTGAGCACACACACACTCACAGCCGAAGTAAAAACAATACGTGTGGCTTGATATTGAGAAAGAAAAAGGTTTATAACGCTGTGAGAACGGGTCTGCGGAGAGCATTCCTCCGCCATCCCAACTCGTCTATTACCAGCGTTCAGGGAGCTCTATGCAAGTCAATGGGACTCCCTGTTAGTTAGCCAAGGGGTCCGGGTGTGGGAGGGGCTCCGCGGATTGGTCCATTTGGGCCAATCCGGTCATTTGTTGTTGATTTGGGTTTTCACACGTCACAGAACCCAGGAAGCAAACAATGGAAACAGAGAAATGTCCAACGAGGCGTTCTGGGGAAGCATAGACAGGTAGTTTCTGTGTTAGAGTTTTACTCGCTACAGGGTGTACTTTGAGGGTTTGTGACTCTGCAGACCGTTTTCATGCATAAAAACCTTCAGAACACACAAGGGGACGGGTAATAACTGAAAGCATGACATGGGCCCTTTAAGATAGAAACATGTATTTGTTTGCTAGTGAAATAGCACAGTAGTGATTATCAACGGTTTTGATAGTTGGGCTGGATCAGATGTTCTACTCCTCTGTAACACAGTGGCGAGCACTGGCCCAGTTACAATGCTGCTTAGATTTGGTGTACCTCTTGTGACATGTTCAATGGGTATACATTCAGTCTTTAGTATAGAAGAACCATGTAAGATTAAACATGTATTTTCTGCCTGAGCATGAATCCAGTTCTGAACAGGTACTTCACTCAGGAGCCATTTCCTGCTAAAAGCACCACACATACATCATCTCTCTGGCTAATGTTAGGGGGGGGGCAATCTGGAGAGGATTGTCTCCCTGTGATCATGCATACTGATGGCAGACACATATCACAAACCTGGCCTGCATCTCATGAATACTTGAAAAGACATGATGCTCTGCCTCTGTGTTGGTCATACGCCGGGCTCATTAAGTGGAGACGCTTCATAAGTTAAAAGCTTATGCAAATGTCCTGGGTTAGATAACCACCTCATAACAACAGTGTCTGAATCTGCACCCCTTTCCACCTGGCTGGCATTAGAGACGTTGAGGAACTGATTTGATCCAGGAATGTTATTTTCTTTCCATTAAGTGTCATTTTCCAGACAGAAATACTGGTCTACAAGTTTGTGTGTGACATCGAGTGGACTAAGAAACATATGCACTTCCCTTTCTTCTGCAATGGAAACTCTGCAGTAATACTTATGGGGTTGTGCTCCTTAACATCCTTTGTCATATGACCATACCTCTTCTTCTACATTGATTTAGCATATAATACTCACCATGAGTATAACATCATCACGGCCCACTGTGTCAGGATGGGGTCGGCTTACTGCAGCAAGAGGAAGAGCACACCGTGTTCTGCTGTGGGGAGAGAAGCTCAATCACAGGAAGTGGTGAGCAAAGCAAGGCAGGGTGTCACTCCAAATAAAACAGATACAAACACATCCTTCCTTATCAAACTCACAAGGTGCTGCTGAAGCCTACTTGGTCTGGATGACTCGTAGCTCATTGCTAATTCTAGAGAGATGTGCAATTGCTGTCACTGACATTACCAAGTTAGTTGGATGCCTTAATGCAGGGGTGTCAAACTCAAGGCCCGGGGGCCAAATCCGGCCCGCAAAAGCTTGCAAAGAATATAATATACAATACAATTGTATTGTCATATGTACATAGCTACAGTGTAGTTATTATGACAAAGAAATGCTTAGGTCACAGGCTCCTCCAACAGTGCAACACAATAAAACGGATACAATTGTGCAAGTAAATAAAATAAAATGTAATAGAAATAGTGCAGCATAGTCTATATACAAGTAATTGGCATATTGATATATATAAGTTGCAAACAGATTCATGTTATGGATGTTCTTTCATTGTTGAATATTTGCTTTCAATGATGTGCTCTAGACTTCTGCTTTCAGACGTAGTTATTTATGAAGTTATTACCAGGACTGATGATAATCCAATGCAGAGCCAATAATATAATACATTATTTAATATATATTCTATATTTATATATGTATATTTATATCGTCTTAGAGTTGCAACCGGCCCTTTGAGTGCAACCATAATGCTAATGTGGCCCGCGATGAAATTGAGTTTGACACCCCTGCCTTAATGACTCTACTTCATTTGCTTATGTTACATTGAGTTAAGCATGTCACAGATTGTTCACAATTGCACAGCTGTTGTTTAACAAAATCCACTTTTTTATTTATTTTATACATCAACATGTGTCCCCTCTGTGTAAAGACATTCTGAACGTTTCAGGAAAAAAATATTCTCTCTTTTTGATCCATTTCTATAAAAACCTGTCTGAAAATGAGCTGATCAGATTTTGGCCACTTTATGATGTCATAACGTTTTTTGGGATGTGTAACCATCAGCCAATCAGCAACCAAGGTAAACCTCCCCCCCACCTTAGCACCTGGATCTCCTCCTAGAGCACCATTGTGTTCTTTGTAACCACATCTCTCTCAGAGGGGCGTGGGGAGGGGCTCTTTATTTTCATCTAAAGTAACAGACAGAGAATCAGCACTTTGGAAACAGGGCTGAAACAGAGGGGATTATGGGTAATGCTGCAATGATCTGTTGGTGTTTGGAGCCAAACACTTCAGAGACATGTTCTGTATATATCTGAGAGCTATAATATATTGATGAAAAACAGTATAATAGGGGACCTTTAAGACATATTCAGGACACTTGATCCATGCTAGCTCTGTGTTGGTCTCCACCTCCTCCAGTGGACTCATGTGTCTTCAGCTACCAAAGCTCCGCTATAGTATAGTCTATCAAATAAATCAGGTTTATGAAACAAACTTTTAGAAAAAAGCAAAGCAAGATTTAATGTGTGGAAATGTTATGGTTTGATAGACTCGGAAGACTTCCAGAATGTGTTCTGAGGTGTGTGTTATGTAATCGCCCTGCATGCATCTGTGACGTGATGTCAGTGGGGACAGAGTGCAGGAAGAAGAGATGTGTGTGTGCTCCAGTGGCCTTGCTCTTCCTCTCTGCACGATCATCCCCACATGAATGGCAGCAGAAAGAGGAAGGGCAGCAAATAAAAGAAGTGTGAGTGAGTTTTGAGAAGGGAAAGACATCCCTGGGGAAAAGGCTGAGGAGGGGAAGTCAAGAGTCAGGTTTGGATTGAAAGAATTGAAAATGTAAACAGAATGTCAAGAACATGTGTGTCACTCTGCGATTATGAGGAGTTGATTCATTAAGATGACAGCAGTTTTCTTCTTGTCAGAAAACCAAATCCTGAAGAACACAGAAAGATGGCGGTGAAACAGGAAGTAGAAAAGTGGATTTAGACATTAGGATAAGGGTCAGGCATTTGTGTTTGTTTGTATGTGTTAATGTGAGGAAGGCAACATTGATTTGTTTGGAGCCAGAAGGAGAATATGTTCTCCTCAGCGGAGCAGAAGCTTCTGTGGACGTCCATGCTTCATACATCATGTATTTGCTGAATCTGTTAACATCGCGGCAGTTGCGTTTTGCTTTTAACGTAACAGCAATGTTTTCACCTGCGCCAAGTTGGACCTTTTTTGGTGGTGTTTTGGCTGCAAACAAACCTGGAGATTTAGGATGGAGGAATATTTGAAACAACGCTCCACAGATGGGAGATAGTTTGTATATACTTCACTGAGTTTCCCTGGCTGAGATTATTCATCCAGATGAGAGCCGCACAGCAGCGGGGCGTGAGGTCCGCTCAGGGGAACCATGTTTGTAATGTTCCTGCGTGTTTGCAACATTCTTCTGTGTGCAATGTGTCAGATGTTTCTGTGCATGGCATCGAACATTGCTCCACATTTACATAAAAGCTTGTTGTCCTTCATTTTCCTTCATGCTTCACTGGTCTCTGGGAAGTTGTGCTACACATTGCATGCTCCAAAGACCCATAATCCCCTGCTTCTGTGCTGCTCTCCCAACAACAAGGACGAGATAAGTGCTGGGCTTATTATTTGAGGCTACTCACTGAATATTCATCTAGCGGCAGATTCAGGATCTTAAGGATTCAAGAGTGATGATTAATGTAATGCAAAATGGAAATGAAATTGTGGATTAGTGCTATGTTAACGTTGCCAGTGTGAGCGTACGAGCATGCTGACATTAGGGTTTAACTCTAAGCACCGCTGTGCCCAAGTGGAGCCTCACACGTTTGTTTAACAGCAGCTTTGGTGCAGTCTCAGCGCTCTCATCAGCTGAAGCAAACATTGATCAAAGTTCATCAAATGAGATCTTCAACACTCTGTTCGCTACCTGCCCAGGACAAGAGAGAAGACAGACGAAGTGGAATTGATTTATTTAAAACAAGGGACAGTGTACATTAGTCAACATATTAAAAACATGTAAATGTACTCCAATTAGCCAAAAGGCTAGTTTTCACCGATAGTCCCTTTGGTGATCCTAAAAGCAAGAATACAAATACCACTACATTGTTATACAAAAGAATGCACATATCTACAATGGACGACATCACTGAATACATCACTGAATACAGGGAGGAGCTGGGCGAGGTGGCGGCGACCACACCTATGGTGGGCGAGGTGGCGGCGACCACACCTATGGTGGCCGAGGTGGCGGCGACCACACCTATGGTGGCCGAGGTGGCGGCGACCACACCTATGGTGGCCGAGGTGGCGGCGACCACACCTATGGTGGCGGCGACCACATCTATGGTGGCCGACAGGTGCAAATAGTGCTTCAACGGCCTAAAACATCTCCATAGGAGAAATGCGCTGCACTTTCAAAAACAATGCAAATATGAAAAAACAAATGTGTTTTGCAGCGTTTCCATTATTTTGCTTAAACCCTACACATGTTTTATCAAGTTGGTGAATGTTTTCTGAATGCAAAGCCCTCAAACAGCGAGTCTGCATCGGTGCTGACTTGAGACCGGTCTCTACCTGACCGGAGTCACGCTGTCTGTGTCCGTCAGGAAACACGCTGTTTACAACACAATGAAAGATGTTTGGAGTTTTATTTGAGTTATTAATTTTAATGTTTTGTCTAAGAGATGCTGATTTGAAACCGTTGTTACGGTTACGGCATTTCCGTTTCTGCCGGAGAGAGGGGAGTTTGTCCCAAAGCTTGCTGCTGTATTTACTCCCTCCACCTGACAGGAGGGAGCCTCGTGTGTCACTCCACGGAGTTCACTCCGTCACGGAGGGGGAGTGTCTAGGGGTAGGGTGTAGGGCGTGGTTTGGGATTGGGCCACAAGGAGGAAAACATTTCAAAATAAAAGGTGGAAAATGGCAACAAACCCAAAACCATGACAATATGTTGTGTTTTTTCAGTCAAAAAAGCACACAATTCTACCAAATGGATGAGGCTTAACGCAACACTTGTTCCTGGATGTACAGTTACAAATAAAGCCAAAAACAATCTAATCATTTATATTAAAAGCACTTTTACATTTATATTCACACCATGTGTCACATCATCAGCCCACACAGACATCATCTCCCCTCACCTCCATCACTTTGCTCACTCCAAGTGAAGTCCTCACAGCGGGGGTCGCCGGTGCCTCTTCTCTCTGACAAAGCAGCCCCACAGAGAACAACATAACTGCGGTGTATCCCCATGGAAAGCAGAAGCAGCAAGCTGTATTCAGTAAACCCACGCATGCCCATACTCCAAATCCCATCATCCCGACAGTCATGTTGTATTAAGATGGAGAGAAAAGACGAAGGCGAACAAAGGAGTGACATTCATGTCTGCTGTGAGGTCAGAGGGAGGGTCTCCGTGTTCTGACCTTTGACAGATCACTCACACATGTCACCAGCCATGGGGACACACACACTTTGAGCGATGAGTGTAATATCCAAATGAATGGCTGATGTAAGAGCAGCTGGGCAATCTATAGTCCAACTGTTCATTTACCTCATGGTCCCTAGGTGGATGTTACCCTGAACCTCTAAATGTTGAGGCATGGACTTTTATTTTTGACTCATCGATATAGTTTGAACTTCAGCCTTTACGTGGGTAAGAGGAATTTCAATGGTTTGGTTTGAATACAAGTGGAAGCAGCGAGGTTGAACAATACTTTATTATGTTAAAAGTAAGGAAAAGAAAATATAATAATTGGTGTAGAGAACACTGATCATTACTTTCATTAGGTTGATTAAAGAAGAAAAGGAAAGGAACAGGAAAGGAAAGGGGACAAAACAAGCAGAAGAGAGAAACAGAAAATAATAGTAAATTGAAGGTAAAGGGCAAAATAAAGCTGGGAATAAGGGAGGGGTGCAAAGAGGAAGTACACATTGAAAGAAAAATGAATTAATGATAGAGAGAAGGGAAGACAGAAGTAAAAAGGAAAGTAAAGAAGGAAGTTAATGACAAGAAAAAGGAAAGGAAGAAAAATGTATCTTGATTTGAAAGTCTAATATTCATCAGCAATAATATACAAACATGAAATAACTGCAGTGGAGAAATAATGTATCCAAAACTGAAAATACCCAAGTAAAGTTATACCTTAAATATTGTACTAAATTCCAGTAGTTGGGTAAATATATGCAGACCCGTTCTACTGCTGGACGTCCTGCTGAGGGGGCCGCAGGCCTGTTTCTGGGCAGGGAATCATGAGCTGCAACCAGACAGCACAAGCTGCACAGACGACTTTTTACTTTCTACTTCTTACATGTTGAACTCAAATACCTGTACTTTCTACTTCTTACATGTTGAACTCAAATACCTGTACTTTCTACTTCTCACATGTTGAACACAAATACCTGAACTTTCTACTTCTTACATGTTGAACACAAATACCTGTACTTTCTACTTCTTACATGTTGAACTCAAATACCTGTACTTTCTACTTCTTACATGTTGAACTCAAATACCTGTACTTTCTACTTCTTACATGTTGAACCCAAATACCTGTACTTTCTACTTCTTACATGTTGAACACAAATACCTGTACTTTCTACTTCTCTCATGTTGAACTCAAATACCTGTACTTTCTACTTCTTACATGTTGAACACAAATACCTGTACTTTCTACTTCTTACATTTTGAACCCAAATACCTGTACTTTCTACATGTTGAACACAAATACCTGTACTTTCTACTTCTTACATGTTGAACTCAAATACCTGTACTTTCTACTTCTTACATGTTGAACTCAAATACCTGTACTTTCTACTTCTTACATGTTGAACCCAAATACCTGTACTTTCTACTTCTTACATGTTGAACACAAATACCTGTACTTTCTACTTCTCTCATGTTGAACTCAAATACCTGTACTTTCTACTTCTTACATGTTGAACACAAATACCTGTACTTTCTACTTCTTACATTTTGAACCCAAATACCTGTACTTTCTACATGTTGAACACAAATACCTGTACTTTCTACTTCTTACATGTTGAACCCAAATACCTGTACTTTCTACTTCTTACATGTTGAACCCAAATACCTGTACTTTCTACTTCTCACATGTTGAACCCAAATACCTGTACTTTCTACTTCTCACATGTTGAACCCAAATACCTGTACTTTCTACTTCTTACATGTTGAACACAAATACCTGTACTTTCTACTTCTCTCATGTTGAACTCAAATACCTGTACTTTCTACTTCTTACATGTTGAACACAAATACCTGTACTTTCTACTTCTTACATTTTGAACCCAAATACCTGTACTTTCTACTTCTCTCATGTTGAACTCAAATACCTGTACTTTCTACTTCTTACATGTTGAACCCAAATACCTGTACTTTCTACTTCTTACATGTTGAACCCAAATACCTGTACTTTCTACATGTTGAACACAAATACCTGTACTTTCTACTTCTTACATGTTGAACCCAAATACCTGTACTTTCTACATGTTGAACCCAAATACCTGTACTTTCTACATGTTGAACACAAATACCTGTACTTTCTACTTCTTACATGTTGAACTCAAATACCTGTACTTTCTACTTCTTACATGTTGAACCCAAATACCTGTACTTTCTACTTCTCACATGTTGAACACAAATACCTGTACTTTCTACTTCTCACATGTTGAACACAAATACCTGTACTTTCTACTTCTCACATGTTGAACCCAAATACCTGTACTTTCTACTTCTTACATGTTGAACTCAAATACCTGTACTTTCTACTTCTTACATGTTGAACCCAAATACCTGTACTTTCTACTTCTTACATGTTGAACCCAAATACCTGTACTTTCTACTTCTTACATGTTGAACCCAAATACCTGTACTTTCTACATGTTGAACACAAATACCTGTACTTTCTACTTCTTACATGTTGAACCCAAATACCTGTACTTTCTACTTCTTACATGTTGAACCCAAATACCTGTACTTTCTACTTCTCACATGTTGAACACAAATACCTGTACTTTCTACTTCTCACATGTTGAACACAAATACCTGTACTTTCTACTTCTCACATGTTGAACCCAAATACCTGTACTTTCTACTTCTCTCATGTTGAACACAAATACCTGTACTTTCTACTTCTCACATTTTGAACCCAAATACCTGTACTTTCTACTTCTTACATGTTGAACTCAAATACCTGTACTTTCTACTTCTCACATGTTGAACACAAATACCTGTACACACACACACACACACACACACACACAATTTGTTAAGGGTGGCTGCACAGTGATAATATGGCTGCTCGGGGGGGGGGGTGTATCATGGTGAGTTGCTCTGAATTACAGACCCTCGTGTAATCAGGTTACAGGACGTGGGCGGCCTGCTTATGGAACACAGACTCAACTACAACATGATATGAATAGCTAATCGTACAAATCCTTTGTGTGGACAGATCACAACACTTAGATACGGGAGAGCAGCAGGAGCAATGACAATTTCTCTTGGGAAATACACTTGGAATACATATTTACTGACAAAAGAGGTCTTGGGAGTTCAGGTATTTGTGAAGTAAAGATGCCTTTTAAAATCTTTGTGTGAAAATGCATAGTAATTACTTACAAATCTGTAGTATTTGATGTAAATGTAGTCAAGTAAAT
The DNA here is from genome assembly GCF_902827115.2 of Pseudochaenichthys georgianus. Lineage (NCBI taxonomy): Eukaryota > Metazoa > Chordata > Actinopteri > Perciformes > Channichthyidae > Pseudochaenichthys > Pseudochaenichthys georgianus. The sequence continues at coordinate 6,306,719 of NC_047521.1, read as the reverse complement.
GGGGAAGACCCTTGTTTCTAGCATTGGTGTAAGTACTTATATTTCTTACTTAAAGGTGGGGTAGGTAAGTTTGAGAAACCGGCTCGAGATAGACTTTGTTATATTCCATAGAATGCTCTTAACATCCCGATAGCAATGAATATCTGAAGTGCTTCGATAAAAAATCCATACAAAAGTGTCATCTGGGGAAGTGATAAACCGGGCCGGCTAAACGGATTGGATTGCCGCCCTGTCCGTCAGCCTTCCATCTCGTGCACGCACAAATGTATCTCGTGCCCTCATTGGGCGTGCATTGCAGCAGTACTTCAATGACTCGCCAGCAACAGGCGGCCACTTTCACCAGTCTGCTGACGTCATGTGCGCGTTCATGTGTGTTGGAGGAGGTGCTCTGTAAGGAAGTCTGAAGTACTACTTTAAGAAGTATAAAATGGCTCCTTTTGTTACGGTGTGTGAAGCAGGCAGGACCCAAATGCAGAATAAAGTGAAAATTCCTTTATTTCAAGGCTAGGTGATAAACAAAGACAAAACAGAACACTCACCGACGAACTAGTCATGACACAAGACGAACCGACAAAGACAGACAGAAAAACCAGAAACACACAAGACTAATCACACAAACAAGACACAGGTGAGGAGGGAGGAGAAAACACAGGGACACCAGGTGAACACAATCGGGTAAATCAGACACACCAGGGAAACTAACGACAGGGAACCACAGACAGATTTAAACAAGACACAACGCAGACAGAAACAGGCAAGACGGGGGGTGAAGACCTTTCAAAATAAAACATGAAACAAAGGACAGAAAAAGACAAGACAAAATACAATACAGACAGATCGTGACACCTTTATCAAATAATGTTCTTATATGTATTTGTATAATTATTATACATTTTTTAAATTGTATTAATGCTGCTTAAACACGTAAGACAGATTTATATTCTATTGTATTTATGACTTATTCCTCGATATACCATAGCTTCCTATTTTAGAAGTTCATCATATGTGTCGTTTGTAAAACCTTAATCTCTAAATAGTCATTCCAGATGTCAGATGGGTAAAAATACTTTGTCGAATATTTTGTCCAATACTTTGTGAGGTGTGGACATTTTTCACAGTTTCAGAGGATGACCAATATTCTATTCTTCATGACCAGATCATCAGCTCCATGCAGCTCACATGTGTTTGTGACTCTCTAACCCCACCTCCACCCATCGGTCTTCCTCCTGTCTCCATCATCTCCTGCCTCTCCTCTGTTGTTGTTTTTTTAAATACTGTTGACTTCCTGTTGTCCTCCTGTCCCCGTCCCTCTCTGATAGCCGGATAGAAGCGCAGTGTCAGCAGAAGTGTTGCAGACCAGCAGAGGACGGGCAGTGATTTATTTGACCAGCCCAGCAGTTTTGAAACAGTCGCTCGGCTGCCTGCGAGCGAAGGAGCTTTGTCTCTGTCACCGTTTGGCACACAGACACACTCGTGCACTTCCCACAGTGAGATGTAGTGATTGTATCCATTCCTTCCTCCTGCCTTCCAGCACAACTCTGCAATACAATCTGAGGTTATGTTATCCTTTGCGTTCACAAGGTAGATTGTAATAGGCCTGGAAGAATTACTTATGGAGTAAAGCCCCTTAAGGTCACTTACCGAGACCAAAGTGAAGCCCTACATATTTCTAATGCTCTTCAATCTAAAAGTGCTTATATTATATCATTTGCGTCTGTTAAAATGTGGTATATAATCTGTATTTATGTTAATTGAGGCATTTAAGTTTTTGTATGGAATATTTATCTGCTGATGATTGGGCTTGGCATTTGTTAATCAACATAAAAAAAGGTTTTGAGGAGTTTTTGCTGTTATTCTCCGATACAAAAAAACCCCAATCCTTATTCAGTTATTACATTTAGAACAGCACTTTAAATGTAATGACTTAAATACATTTTCAAAGAGGGAAAATTATGTGTGAGTTTACCCTTTGATTCAGATTTTTTTTTAATCCACATTTTGATGACAATTGGGCCAGTAGTCTTTCCCTAATCCTGCTGACATACAGTACAAACAAGCTCAAAACACAAGCTCCTTGGCCGGGGAAATAAATAAAAATATATCCAGGATGTTATTTATATATAATAACTCAATATGTTACGCAACAAAAACTATTCTAAATATCCATGTGGAAGGTTTGGTTTATTTATTTCTTACCTGTTTTAAGTGTTTAATCATGATCATCACTTTGGTATATGGTAATGTGGCCTTACATCTTCAAAGGTCAAATGAGTTCTCACAGGGATACACACACAAGAAAACCCATGTACTGCATGCACCTCAGGATGTGTAACATTCCTCAGCAGACTGTTATTGTGCTGTCTCTCAACGTCTGTGGCTAGCATCGCTCGCCTGTTTGTAGCACTCAAGAGTCCAACGCTTGAAATACGCTTCACAAAACTCATTTACAAGCCTACATTTTAAGGGCAATGCATGAAATGAGGCATTCGGTTAGACCCCCACACAGACACATGGTGACGCTAGCAGTGTGAGCGTGTGGGATGGCGACCTTTACGTGACGCTAAAGATCACATTTGCATCTGATATAGAATGCTCTTTGTATCCCGGTCCTGTGGTTACAATCTTTGTAGTTGTCAACATTTGTGTATATGTGGCGCCAACTCTCCCTTCAAGAGTTAAAGCCAGTCACTTATATGCTTCTGAGATGTTGTTGTACTATTATTTGTTTATTTGACAGCTGATATGACACATTAGCCCTGTGAGTAAACATACTGGACAGCATTTTGGAATTCAAATCCTTATTGGGATCACAGTGTTAATCTGGCCAGCTGACAGCTTTCAGGTGGAGAGTTAGATCGTTTCAGCTGTGGCCATGACAGTAAACAGGGCTTATGATGGGTGAAGGATGTCAGCTGTGCCCTGGTTACACTTCCTGCAGATTCCCCTGAGCTAGTTCTTAGCATCAGGCACAGGAAGAGAGCCAGGCCACAGCTGTGGGCACCTTCTGGATCACAAGCACTTGCTCTCTCATGCCCATCTGAATGGAGGGTTCCAACACACTGATCCCTGATGACTGAATTAGATTTGTGATTACTACCTGCAAAGCAATTATACAAGCCAACATTGAATGAAACGTCTTTTTGATGGTAGAGTGAGTGTGTTATGCATTTTAAGCATGATGCAGAGTTGTTGAGGCTGATAGCAAGGATATTATGTTCACAGGGTTAAGAGTTTGCACCTCTCTCCGTCTGTCTGCTCTGATCCAAACGTCCTTCATGCCAACCGCACTTAAATCTATCTGACAAGCCAAGTGCCACCAGTACCATGACTCATACCTGCATGATGTACTGCTGGGGCTCAGACAGAGCTTATTGTGTGTTCTGTCATAGGCAAGAAAGTCTCAAAAAGACTGAGATAGCTGAGCACGACCGAAGATATTCCCTTTGCTGAAAGACAGAGGTCTCTGATGCCCAAGTGAACTGACTATCACCGGCATATGGAAGCCCAGATCAGCTGTATGACATTATTGGTTTATAAAAATGAAATATCTGCGGTGGAAGTTGCAATAATTAAAGTCGTTAAGCACAGAGTACAGCCAACAGCCAAGCATGTTATTTAGGGCGTGATAGCAGAGTCATTGACAGGAAATGGGGACCAATAAGTGCAGACTATGCTTTTCCGGGAGGGCAGGGCTATTGGGCAGCATGAGCGGAATAGGGTTTTTAAACATATTCTACTAGTATCCACAATTACTTACATAAACCTGAAAAGGTGTATTTTAGTTGCCCTTATGAGCAATTGAAGTTTTCAGGTTCAAAACAATCAAGGGAAAAAGGATTGTTGTTGTAATGCTCATTATGGCCACATGAGGCTTGAGTGTGCCATGACCCCATTTTCTAAATGTCAGTCAAAGCATTCACGTTAACTTGTAACGATCAACTATCTAAAATAGTTGTGTTAATTAAACGCACTAGGGGTTCTTGAATGAAATAATACTATAAAGGTAAACAGAAATAATAAAACGGATACTCTGCTCCTTAAACAAAATAAACAGAGACAGATTTCATGCATGGATCCATTATATTGACAGTTTTCCAGCCAAACAACATAAACAAAACTAAACAGTCCGCTCTGCGATACACACAAAGTGTCTTTACTGCCTAATCCAGGCTATTGTTCATTGACAAAAAAACTGTTGCTCCTGCGCCCGTCGGCGGCAAAAACAGAAATGTGTGTAGGCCTTTTCAGGCTATATTCCACACAAAAAAGGAAACACGAGGTCCAGCGTGGCCCACAGGAGCGATCTCACCCTGTGTCGGAGAGAATCTCTCTCTCTCTGTGCGCGTCCTCTCCAAGGAGACGAGCTTCCAGGTCGGTCGATGCAATATCCACATACGGTTACTTTCAGTTACTTCCCCATTGCATTTTTACATATATACACATGCTGAGAAACCGTAACTATCCCGCTGAATACCCGCATTCACCACACACAGGCTTCCTCCTCCCGTGAGAACCACACCTGGCATCCTGTTGACGTGCCCACTAAAAAGCCTCTGGGCGCGCCGCGACAGGTGAATATGCAAATGAGGCTTGCAGAACCACACCCTCAAACCTTACATAAAAGTGGACATTTTAACGACTGTAGTTGCGAGGATAATACACATGCATCATAGATTCTCATTTCATTTGAATCTAAACTCCATGCCTTAACCCTTTCCCCTGCCCCTACAGTTTAAAAGAAACACTGAGATCAATCTGCGACTGTCACAAACTTCCAGGTTCTTTCAATACATGTAGCATGTGTTACGAGTAAATGGAGAAATATAAACTCACAAGTGAACGTTTCAACATGAGGTAGTGTTGCATTGCAGTGTCTTGTGTCCCAAATGAGTATCACAACAACAAACACCTGTTCAATAAACAAAAAGGTAAACAAAGGGAAATGTGAAAGACTTTTCTAGCTAACTTTTTTTCACCTGTTCCTTATTCACAGCAAATGTAGGTCAGTGTTTGAAGTGGATTGTGGCCGGGCTACCTCATTAAATGCAGAAATGATATTCCACCCGTCTCTGTCTCTGTGAAGGCAGAGCGGGATGCGTGTTTGTCAGATCAACCAACCCAGTCTCACGGCATTTCGTGTTCACCAACACGATTTTTAATCTATTGATTCGTATTCACCAACACGATTTGCCCCTTTTTTCCGTGTTGCACAGCACGATTTTAAAAGCAATGTATTTCTACTGGTAACGTGTTTCGTGCCTGCAGGCTGCAGCACGTCTTTTTCTCCGGTCGGGTCGTGGAAGACCGGAAGCTGTGTGGTTCATAAAAACATGTTCTTACTCAATATCAAGCCACAATTATTGCTTTTATTTTAAATCGTATAATTTCGGACTTTTGTTGCCGTCTGTGAGGAAAATAAATGGGGCTCAGAGCCTCAGGATACTGAAATCTGTATTTTTAAATCTTTTTTTCCTTCTAATTTGTTATTCTTTTCAAAATAACACACTGTTATTTACTCACCAATAACACACAATTATCCTTGCTTTTATTTATTGGTTTAATTCCATAATCTCGGGCTTTTTTGGCGTCCGTCAGGAACTGAATTTCAAAATAAATATAACCGGAAACAGACGTAGGCATTTCGAGCGATTACCCAAGATCCTCAGCTATGGTTTTAAGCTCGCTGATTGGATGTGTTAGCCGCAATGCATGCTGGGATTTGGTGTTTATATTATATGAAATCCGGAAAACATTTTAAAATAATACTTAATTCCGAGTGTTCTTGCTTTTCTCTTTGAAAGTCATCACATAACGGCATTGTAATACACGGTTCGGCTGCATTACATATTACAGATCTGCCGTAGTTCTTTATTTAGAGAGCCCTGATGAGAAGACCTTTGGAAAAACCGAAGAAATGCCGCCGAAACTGAATACTTGACGTGGATCATAAATATATTAACAATTAAACAACATCTTCAATTTCTCTTCACACAATACGTCTCCTTGCAGTATCAACACTAATTCGGCTGACTTTTACATTTGATCTAATTCACAGATAGGTTATATTTACACCATAACGGTGCACAGCTGATAGAAAAGGACTGTAGTTTTTAAAGATATTACTGATTTTCTTTGAATATAAGAATGTAAATACTGAGTCTGAAATAGTATAGCAATATGCTGTAAAATTCTGTGAAAGCATGAATAAAACTACACATCTTCAGATGTTGTACATACATAAGTGTCCTACACTAACAATACAAAGTTATTATGGCTGTGTGTACCTTGTGTGCACCGCCTAGTGGTTAAAGCACGTTATTGAATTATTGTTTTTATGTGTTATATTTGATTACAAAAATATTAAGAGTACATACTTTCATAGGGGGAAAGTAGAAGGTCTGTGATAGAAATATAGAATATAAAAAATCAAGAAGATACTATAAGTGATCTCTACAATAAAACAGTTTAGTGCAGGATGTACAAAGATATTAATAGGAGGAGGTGCAAAACAGAAAAACGAATTAACCTTTATTTAAACATTAAATAATACTTTAGATTAGGGTCTTCTTTTAAATAAGAAAAAAAACTTTGGGGGTATCTATCTACAGATAAATATTAAGCCTGACAAAGTATTTAACGTCTAATATATTGCTTTCCTGCAATGTTAACTATGTTGAAGCACTTATTTTAACTGATATTATACATATGGATTATACTCTCATGTATGTAGATAGTGTAAGGGAAACTTCTGCAGCAATGGAGAGTCAGGACTCAGAGAGACACGGGACGAGCAGGAGCTCTGATGTCAAACACTGGTAGTTTATTACAAGCATCGGCCGGAGAATTCATATCACAAGCCCCAGCAGCAAAAGGTTCTGACTGCACGGGTGGGTTGTCATGTCAATTCTGATCAGCCTATCTCTTGATAGACCTTTTAAACTAGTTTACAGAGAGCTAATCAGCATATTGGGGGAAGGTATACGTGAACACCTGGAGACACTGAATCACTTATCTGACTCGATGGCTCTTGTGACCGAGTGTTGACCGGTCATAAAACTGATAATGTCAGTAATAGCTGAGACTTCCCATTCCTTAAGACAGATAACGGACTTAGGCTTCGTCGTAAATGTCAACAGGCCGAAAGGTCAAATATCTTAAGTAAAGACAAAATTATTCCCTAACAGATAGTATAATAAATGTGCAGAATTTGACAGTTTAATGGTGGAGGTACACACATATTGATAGATGTCTTGTAATGCGCTGTTGAGGAAGCTGTGACCCAAGTGTTTCATTCATTGCATAACTACACCGTAGTTGTGTATGATATGTCAATAAACCTTTGAAAATCTTGAAATCTTGAAAGGGATGTGCAAAATAGCCATAACATACAGTCTTTAATGAACTATTAGTAGAGAATAACGAGTAATGAATATACTTTATTACTTGTTTCCATTCATGTCAATTGCAGATACATGTTTAGTCTTCTCAAGCACCATCAAATATCTCTCCTGATTGTTGGCACTTGACAATCACCTTACCTGAATTGTACTCAGGTGTAACTAAAGTCTGATTTAAGGGTTGTTTATATTTCACATAATTAATCAGAATCTGCAAAGTAACTCAAATAAATGCAGTGGAGTAAAAATACCAGGTTAACCTCTGAATTGTAGTGGAGTAGAATTACAAAGTAACAATGAGCTGTCATGTGGGTATATGCTGCGCATTATGGACACAAGCGATTTTCACCCATTTATTAATTATATGTTTTACATTTGATAACACCAATGTGTTTAATACTGGCAACTTCTAATTGTGGGAAAAACGAAAACGTTCAGTAGAGACGTCCCATAGAACATTTTGCGAAACACAATAGCCAGCATGTGTAGTTCTGGGGGGGCGTTCAATTCCAGTTTTGGATAGTCTGGCGTGGTTTCGTTCCATTTCACACAGCTGTTTGACGCTCAGCATAACCTTGGCGCACTGCCACTCCAACATCCAATCCCAGAGCTTGAAGATTAATCACAGGGACTATAGTCCTAAACGATAGCTGGGGATTATGGGTAGTGTAGTGTCTTCGGCCATCCTAAACTCCTAGAGGCCTACGTCTGTTTCCGGTTATTTTTATTTTGAAATTCAGTTCCTGACGGACGCCAAAAAAGCCCGAGATTATGGAATTAAACCAATAAATAAAAGCAAGGATAATTGTGTGTTATTAGTGAGTAAATAACAGTGTGTTATTTTGAAAAGAATAACAAATTAGAATGAAAAAAAGATTTAAAAAATACAGATTTCAGTATTCTGAGGCTCTGAGCCCAGGGGCGGCGGGTACTGTAGGCTAGGGAAGGCTAAGCCTTCCCAAATATTTGTGTCACTGCATCCTGGTAAAATAAAAAAGATATAATGTAGCCTATAATGTTTGTGTCTTTGACATTAGCGCTGCTATGCAGCCACCTGTGCCCTGTACTATGAAGCCAGTTCAACAGACCCTGGATATAAGTTACGAGTTATCTTAACTAACCCTAACAAACGAGTTCTCGCTAAGCGGTCCTACGACGTGGTTATCAACTCGGTAAATCAAGCCAGGGTTTCTCTCGCCAGCTGAGAGTGCATTCACGTGAAAGGGGCGGGGTTAGCTACATTTGACCAATCACAAACAGGGACAAGTGTATTGACAGCGCAGCGTCATACTTCATTAATGAAAAGTAAACTAATATTAGACAAATATGAACTTTAAACATCCATGATTTAAACATATAATCCAGGATACAAGCCACAGAGTTGCACCTGCAAGGAGAATACAGAACAACTGGTTAAAAAATAAATAATCTGCAGAGTGTTTGAATTATAGGTTTGAATGCGTACAACAGTTGTATGATCCCTGCCCCACACACGAGTGGATCTGACTTTAATTACATTTGAGTGTTTCGTCAACTTAATGTGTTGCTTAAAAGAATACTTCTGCATACAGTATATGTGACACTGTAAGTGTTGCACGGCCAGATACGGCTGGAGAAGCTGACTCAGATAAGGAAATATTGTGATATTATATGATCGATGATCTGATTGATGATGTGATATGAATGACAAGTGCGACACTTCGGCGTCTTCTCTGCATACGGCAGTTTAAACTGTATTTCCTTTATCCTGTAATATGACTTGATAGATTTAAACTCCGCACACTGAGCTCTGATTGGTCAGCAGGCAGTGCTTTCATTGAGTTGATCTCTTTTCTATAGACGCCGGAGGCGGGCAGCGTCAGGTAAAAAAAAAGTTATTTAGCCTTCCCAAACCGGAGCCTCACGCGCCGCCTATGTCTGAGCCCCATTTATTTTCCTCACAGACGGGAACAAAAGTCCGAAATTATACGATTTAAAATAAAAGCAATAACTGTGGCTTGATATTGAGTAAGAACACGTTTTTATGAACCACACAGCTTCCGGTCTTCCACGACCCGACCGGAGAAAAAGACGTGCTGCAGCCTGCAGGCACGAAACACGTTACCAGTAGAAATACATTGCTTTTAAAATCGTGCTGTGCAACACGGAAAAAAGGGGGAAATCGTGTTGGTGAACACGAATCAATAGATTAAAAATCGTGTTGGTGAACACGAAATGCCGTGAGACTGGGTTGGATCGACTCAGTGTTCACTTTCTGTCTGCTCTCGGTGAGACTTGAAGCTGTGGCTCTCCAGATCTCTGAGTATTTAGTGTGTTGAGTGCTGTGGAGGCTCTCCTGGGGGGTTGGATGCAGAGTACACAGCCCTTCAGCCTCCTTCTCACATGCTTTCTTCTCTCCTCTTGTCTCTATTGCTCGCTCCCTCTTCATCACTTAGTCATCAGGATGTGCTTCAGCTCTCTGCCTCGGGAGGCTAAAAATGGCTACCACCTCTGAGTAGCTGAGAGCTACACGGTACTTCAGCTTCTAGCATCAAGGAGTAAAGGTGCAGCTGCTCAGAAATAGTCGGTCCAGGTTCACTGTCAGTGGAGGGACATGTCCTCCTGTGAACTAAACAGCCTTTATCTGGAGACATTTGTCTCTTTGGATCTGTGCTCTTTACAGCTAACGAGGCAGAATCCTCTCTATTTCATTAAGGTTAGCAGTCAATGGCATTGATTTTACACAGAGACAACAACAACAACAACAACAACAACAACAACAACAACAACAACAACTTGTGTTTGTGTTCCAGGGAAGGGTCCATACCATCAACTAGTTACAAAGAGAGGATTAATGACGTAGTTATTCGGTTACTAACTGGCCAGACGGCATCATAATAAGCCTGCATCAATAGATGAAAATGAATGTTCTCTTTCTCTGCTAGACATCTTATTAGTTTCTGGACTAAGCTTGTTTCTGCAACTTCCTACCCTGTAATGGAACAATTATCATTATGTTTTGGACTCAAGCCCATTCTGAATAAATGTAACTTAAACAGGAGTAAATGTAACTGTTGGGGACTGTACGTTCAGATGTGGATGAATCCAAATAGGATGCCTTTCCCAGTGTGTATGTGGGATTGAACCAACATTTGGACATGGGAATGAAGGAACATGTCAACGAGAGAGACTGAGTGGCTCATTGATGTGTTTTGAATGTTTTGCATGCACTGAGGGATTTTTTAAATAAGTTAAAAGAGAGTTTTGGTAGAAAACTGCACTCTTAAAACACACTTAAAATACCCTTTGTGTTCAGTTTAATGTATAATGCTTTCAGTAAAAGCACGTTGGTAAAAATGTCCTCGATTGTTTTAATTTAACGATTAAAAGTAGAATTGAATGCACTGTAGTTTCTGTTTTTTTCTTATCACAGCGGAAAATATATACTTTTTAGATAAAATATTAGTAATTCGATACATTCATTGCTTGTTTAAGTCTTTAGAGGACATTTGTTGACAATACAAAAATGATGGGCGTGGCAGTAATATAATTGTGTACAGTGTAACAGCTGGATTTAACGCCCTGTTTCATTGTGCCTAGCTGCACATGGACCTTACTGTGTTCTTCAAATATGAATCCTGAGCCGTTTCCCCGGTCGCTCTCTCCCGCTGTGCTGATATGTAAGTGAGGGAGTTTTAAATAAACCGCAACAGAGTATGTTCCTGCTCTCTGTAATCACCCCCCTGACACATAAAGAGTAATTCAATCTGAATCGCCTTGTATGGCGTTTCAAAGCACGGTCGTTGGCTGATTTAGCAATTTGGGTTTTTCCACTACTTCCACCCACTCTGCTTCATGTGGCATCATATTGTGCTTTTTATGGACACTCTGACACGGACCACTGCTTTTATTTGAGAGTAAAATTCAACAGTTAGGGACTCCATGTTCCACAAACCCCTGAGCTGGCCAGTTAATCGTGCACGGCACTGTTAAATGTGCATGTTTCCCTATTGTGTTTCTATATTCAGCCAGCCGGCCTCCTACACCACAATGTTCAAACTCTGTCCAATTACACTAAGAGCCTGATACTCACTGAGCCAGTTGAACCAGCTTTCAGAGGATCAGCGTGTGTGTGTGTGTGTGTGTGTGTGTGTGTGTGTGTGTGTGTGTGTGTGTGTGTGTGTGTGTGTGTGTGTGTGTGTGTGTGTGTGTGTGTGTGTGTGTGTGTGTGTGTGTGTGTGTGTGTGTGTGTGTGTGTGTGTGTGCTGGGTGGCAGGAATCAGTGTGAGAGATTTACAGCTGAAGGCATGGCTGTGTACGTTTCCGTGGTAACCGTTGCAGAATAAGATGGAAAAAATAAAATCATCCGCAGCTGAAAAATACCCATAAAATTGGGAACAGGACATAAAATTGGACAGTACTCACACATAGAGGACGATTCAAACCTTCAAAGTCTGAAAATAGGCAGCGCTGAAACAGATTGAGGCTCAGAGTGACAGAATGAAAAAGAAATGGAGACCTCTTTAAGTGTCTTTCAGAATGTTTTATTGGATTTTATGTCTTTGACTTGAGTTCTGGGTTACATGTTACAAAATGGTCTGGTTGAGAATATATATTGTTGCCTCGTGGTTTAAGGTAATAATAACAGCCAAAGATTGAATCTGCCTGTGGACTGTGTTCAGTTGCATGTCAGCATCTTTGCTTCTGGTATTTTATTTTATTTTTTGTTAGGTAATTGGTCGAAAATGCAAAAAGATAATTTCATTCTGAACTATTTCCACATGTACTAACCCTTAAATGTTTAATAGTATAAATACCAACTTAAGAAATATATGACCAACATGTTTGCTCTGTGGATTTTAGAAAAAGTCTGCTTGTAAAAACTATAAACCTTTTCAATACAGTACGTTTTACAATGGTTATGTTAATTCTAAAGTAAAAATTATGTGAGAAATATTAAAACTACCATACCAAATCATAGTGAACATGAACAACAAACATATCAATAGACCCACAAGTTGGCATCACAACAAACTTAATTATATACTGTAAAGTCTTAACTAAAGAGGGAGAAAAATATACTGGGAAAAAAATAAACAAAATGTAATAAATGCACACAATTAGCACGCATATACAGGGCCGCCCCTCCCTACAGGCCAATCACGCAGGCTGCATGGGGCCCCGCCTTGCGCAGGGGGCCCCGCCCAGAGGGCCTCAGCTGCTGTGTGCAGTTCCCCGCGAACCCCCCGCGAGAGTGAAAGTGAGAGGTGACAAGGGGAGCAGGTCTGTAACCTGACACCGTTGCAATGAATCGACATCTGACCAATCACGGCTTTGATACGGCCACTAGTGCAGGTGAAGAGATGTCGGTGAAAAGACAGTTTCAGTCCGGCGCAAGAAAGAGGGGAAACAAACAAAACATGAAGAAACGATAGTTACGGCTGTAACTACGGTTCTATGAGTCCCGGATGACCGCCAGAGGCGGTGCTTTAAGCACTGGATATGTCCATCGCGCGCATGCGCAGCTCAAGTACCAATAACAACAAAGTCACCTGTGACCCACGTGACACCGGCTATATCAGCCGGTGTCGTCAGAGGATCTGTTCCCAGAATCTTCTCGCGAGCACAGGGAACTCTGGCGGTCATCCGGGACTCATAGAACCGTAGTTACAGCCGTAACTATCGTTCTATTTCGTCCCTACTGAACGCCAGAGGCGGTGCTTTAAGCACTGGATGACTTATACCAACAATGTCATGAAGAATCCAAGCCCTTGCTCACCACTGGAAGCAGCAGAGCTCGGCAAAAGGACCACGCCCAAAGAATGGGGAGTGGCGACATTGACCTGATGACAACTGGAGAATGTGCCAGAAGACGCCCACGACGCTGCAGCGCAGATGGTCTCCAGGGGCACCCCTCTCAGGGCAGCCCAATATGTTGAGATGCTCCTTGTAGAGTGGCATCTCAGCCTGATGGCAGGGGGCGGCGTAAGCCTGTGAGATGGTATCAACAACCCAGTGGGGCAGCCACTGGTTCGAGGGCATAACCTCCTTTAGTGCCGCCAGGGCAAAATCAAGAGTTGCTCCTACTGCCGTATAAAAGCAGTAGCCTTGATATACGCCCTTTGGGCACCCCCAGAGCACAGCAACTTTGACGTGCCGTACTCCTGAATGTCAAAGCGTGCCAGCTGGGCAGGCTGATTGAAGTGGGTTTGTGGAAGGACCCCGGGCGGGAATGCCACATTTGCAGAAAGGGCAACACCTGAGAGTCTCACCTCGGGCATGTATTGTTTATGGAGAGGACATGCAACTCCCCGACTCGCTTCCCTGAGGCTATGGAAAGCAGAAATGCTGCCATCGTGGGCAGCCACCTAAGCCCCACCTGGGCCAGGGGCTCGAAGGGAGGAGATGATAGGGCATCCGGCAGCAGGGGCAGGTCCCAAGCCGGAGCCGTCGGGGTGCTAGGGGGACGCTGCCGTAAAGCCCCTCTCATGAAGAGGGACACCGTCGACCCGAACATGTCGGCCAGAAATCGCTGCCACATAAATTCAGAGTGGAGTGAGAACGTCCACTATCTAGAAGGGACTGTTGTCTAAGCAACAACGTACATGCTGTCCCCAAGGAACACGCACATTCTTGCCCCCAAGTTGGGGTAGAAAGTGCGTGAGTGCAAGCTGCACAGCCCGAATCTCTAGCACGTTGACCTGGCGCTCACTCTCCTGGGCAGACCGCTGACCCTGAACGGTCCTGCCCTGCCACACTGCACCCCACCCTGAGAGACATGCACCTATGGTGATGGTCTCCTGGCGGGATGGGATGGCGCCCATGGGCACGCCTACCAGGAGATAGGCCCTGCCCCTCCAGCGTGATAGAGAGTGGAGGCAACGCTGCGACACCCTGACTTCCCTGTGCCTGTGCCACTTGGCGTCCAAGTGAAGGCTGTTCAGCCACATCTGCATGGGGCGCAACGACAACGGGCCTAAGGGCCCAGCGGCCGAGGCAGCTGCCAGTCTGCCCAAGGGCCGGAGGAACTGAATATAAGGCACCCTCTTGCCCGGCCCACGTGGAAGTAGGCATCCCTCAAGTCCACGGTTGAGAACCACTCCACCTGTGCATATGCAGTGGTCAGCATATAGAATGGCAGCACCTTCAGGAATCTGTTGATTCCTCTGAGGTCCAAGATCGGGCGAAATCCGCCGACTTTCTTGCTCACGAGAAAGTACGCCGAGTAGAACCCCCTGGGCTAAGCAGAGGGTCTTACTGGCTTGATTGCGTCCTTGGACAGAAGGACGGACAACTCTTGGCCCAGAGCTAGGGCCCCTGCCGGATCGCTGACGACTGTCAAAGACCCAGCCGAAGGCTAGGGGCCGGAGCTGCGGTCCGTACCCCTGGGTTAAGGTGAAAACCACCCAAGGAACGGAAGTATAGACCGCCCAGTAACTGAGCTGCTGCTGGGAAATCAGCCGACGACCGCCCCAGGGATTTCAGGGCCCAGCCCCCTGGACCCTGGAGCCTCTTGGGGGGCTCTGGTAAGGCTCTGGGGCACGAGGCCGCCTGGATGGTGGGCGACCTGGGGCACGAAAGTCATTGGGAGGCGGTTGAGTGGGCCGCTAAGACCTCTGCAGACCACCCCTGTAATCCGGCCGCTGAGTGCGGCTGCTAGAGCGGCCCCTGGGCCTGCTGGGAGTGGGCACAGGTCTGCGAAGACCCGAGTGCTGCTGCCTGGTCTGCCTAGCTTGGGCGGCACGCTCCAGTGCCTCCAGGGCAGCTGACCTAAACAGCTCCCCTGGCTCGACTGGTACGCTACGGAGGACTCTCCTACATGCCTCAGTTAGTGGTGACTGGGCCAGCAAAACCTGGCGACGAGTCTGTACCAGCGACAAGGCGTCCTCATACAGAGGTGCGTCAGCCGAAGGAGGTGCGCCAACCGAAGGAGGGGCGCCAATCGAAGGAGGGGCGCCAACCGAAGGAGGGGCGCCAACTGAAGGAAGGGGGGGGGTCAGGCGGCCCGCTAGCAGCCTCTACACCGGGCCCAGGTTGAAGGGCCAAGAGGCGACTTCATCATGCCCCTATCGGCAGCTAGCCGATCCACTTTAGAGGACAGCCTGTTTCTAGTCCTTCTATTGGGGGGAGCACACATAGCCACCGCTCCCTCAAGTCGCCGGGAACGGCCGAATTGATCTGGAGGAGGATATGACAAGGAGAGGTGTCTGTTGGCTGCTGCCAGACGTTCCACCTCAGTGATTCTAGCCACTCTGAGCGCCCGAGGCATGCAGCTACAGCTCATGCAGGCGTTTACCGTGAGAACCTCCCTCAGATGCTCGAATTTCGTCCCCACTGACCGCCAGAGGCGGCCGAGGCAGGAGGGGCAGCGGTCGTGGCCGTCCTCGGGCTCAAGAGAAGCCATACTACATGAATGAACCATTCTGTAGGTAGCCAGATGCAGCGTAGCCGGGAGCGGGTGCAGGAACACAGCCTTCACCAGCTACCTGCTTAATGGAAAGAGTAGAGCGTTGCTGCTACTCGCCGAACAGAAAGAGGGATGTAATTACACCCACGTTACCGGCAGAGGGAGCGGGAGCGAGAGCACTGCCTTCACCTGGCTGGATTAATAAACACGGCAGTTCAGCGTCTACCAGGAGCAGGGGGCGAGAACACTGCCGGCTGAGTTAGAGACGAATGCCAGATGCAGCGTAACTGGGAGCGGGTGCGGGAACACAGCCTTCACCAGCTACCTGCTTAACGGAGAAACAAGGCAGTTCCGCGTCTACCAGGAGCGGGGGCGAGAACACTGCCTTCACTGGTTGAGTTAGAGACGAATGCCAGATGCAGCGTAACCGGGAGCGGGTGCGGGAACACAGCCTTCACCAGCTACCTGCTGAACGGGAAGAGTAGAGCGGTGCTACTACTCGCCGAACAGAAAAAGGGATGTAGCTACATCCGCATTACCGGAAGAGGGAGCGGGAGCGAGAGCACTGCCTTCACCTAGCTGGGTAAAATAAAGAAGCTTAACAGTATACGCAAGACTGCTAACGATCAAGCGAGATCAAGTCAAATAACACACATGTTTAAGACCAGATAACTAGCTTCTAAAGAAGAGAACAGCACAGAGCCGTATTTACAGCAGTAACCATGGCCAGGGCTCACACGGCATATAACCGTAGTTACAGTAGTAACTATGGCCAGTACTTACGCGGCTTAGAACCGTAGTTACAGTCGTAACTATGGCCATAACTTACGCAGCATAGAGCCGTAGTTACAGTAGTAACTCTGGCCAGTACTTGCATGGCTTGGAACCGTAGTTACAGTAGTAACTATGGCCAGTACTTACATGGCTTAGAACCGTAGTTACAGTAGTAACTATGGCCAGTACTTACACAGCATAGAGCCGTAGTTACGGTATTGACTATGGCCAGTACTTGCACGGCTTGGAACCGTAGTTACAGTAGTAATTATGGCCAGTACTTACGGCTTAGAACCTTAGTTACAGTAGTAACTATGGCCAGTACTTACGGCTTAAACCCGTAGTTACAGTAGTAACTATGGCCAGCACTTACACAGCCTAGAGCCGTAGTTACGGTATTGACTATGGCCAGTACTTACGGCTTAGAACCTTAGTTACAGTAGTAACTGTGGCCGGTGCCTAAAAGTGTCAGCCAAACGGCTGCCCACTAGACAATATAATATTGGGAGGATGAAATCCTCCTTAATGGCCATACATGCAGAGCACACGGCACACACAGTTAAGATTGTTCTCTGCATATCGTCCTAGTGCTAGGAGTCTAGTACTAGGAGCAGTAAATACAACGATATAGCGCTACTGCAACCATAGCATGCGTTTACCGGGAGCGGGAGCGAGAGCACTGCCCTCACCGGCTGAGTTAAATAATGAAGCTTAACAGTACATGCAAGGTGTTAGCCAAGCGGCTGCTGCTAACAATCAAGCAACCAAGTCAGAACACAATGTTAAGACCAGATAATTAGCTTCTAAGAAAGAGAACAGCCTGCATAGAACCGTAGGCCATGGTTACAGTAGTAACCGCACATGCAGAGCACACAGCACCCGCAGTGAAGATGTTCTCTGCATATCATCCTAGTGCTAGGACTCTAGTACGAGGAGCAGTAATACAACGATCTAGCGCTACTGCAATCAAACCCTACGTTACCGGGAGCGGGAGCACTGCCCTGAGTTAATAGTTAAGCTCAACAGCAAGGTGTTAGCCAAGCGGCTGCTGCTAACAATCAAGCGACCAAGTCAGAACACAAATGTTAAGACCAGATAATAGCTTCTAAGAAATAGAAAGTACTTACCTTACTCTCTGCATCTAAACGAAAAACGGGTTTAAAGTATGACACTCTGGGCTTTCCATAGTAAATTGAATGAGGGACGCAGCCAAAGCTGGGACTCAAATGCTAATGATAGCTCGGGCACAACGCCACAAGCAGAACTTTCAAAAGAGCATAAGGGCAACTTTATAGGAGAGGAAGCGGGAACACTGTCGTCACCAGAAAGTCTAAGCCAAACAAAAAATAAGATGGCAATCAGGACAACTTGGCTGGGAGAGGGTGCGGGGAAACAGCCATCACCAGCAACAAGCTGACACAAACCTGTCTGTTGAGGCTCTGCACAGCGCACAGCCGGCCACAGCTCCTGGAGGACGCGTTAACGACCCGTAGCTCCGACTGTCAGTCGCGAAGCTGCACGCGGCCAGCTGCTTGCAGAGAAATCCCTCAGATCAAACGTTCAAACCTGAACGCTGTAGGCTACAAAAATGTAGCCACGGTACCCTCGCGCAGCGAGAAGATGGAAGGAACAGATCCTCTGATCCTGTGACCCACATTTCACGTGGTTCACAGGTGACTTTGTTGTTATTGGTACTCGAGCTGCGCATGCGCGCGATGGACATATCCAGTGCTTAAAGCACCGCCTCTGGCGGTCAGTAGGGACGAAATAGAACTAGAGCATCACTTGAAGCTGGGTTGTTATTGTATGAGTCAAATGTACAACTTGTGAATGTTGAATAAGTCAAATTGCCAATTGCCATATTAAAACATCAGCTGCAATTCACGACATGAAGAAGGCAGTCTCTGCATAGCATATTGGCTAATGGAGATGCAGTTATTTCCAGCATTCTTTATTTAACATTCATTCAAGTATTTGATGCATTTTATCTGCCAATGTACAGGAGGAGGAGTGATACACTGTCTGTCTAGTTGGCTTACATAACAGTTAAAGTTTACAACCTAAAAAACATGGAGCATTTTTTCCCCTTTTATTCATTTTTATGTCAATTTGCACATTTCATGGTGATGCTCAGCCTCTCCCCTTAACTCCTAACAGTCATCATCATGTCAACAACAACACAGAGAAATACTGAGAGAAATGTGTGTGTAGTTGTTGATACATTGCTGACAGAGGGAACTAGAATACAGATTTAAGAACTATCAGTTTTTGAGCATGTCATAAGCATGTTTTGTCTTGACTATATTACAACTATTATAATAAAATAATATAGTATTTATATTATTGAATTGATTATGATTATTATTATTATTAGTAGAAGTAGTTTATTTGCATTCATTATATTTTAATCTTTTTGAGGCTAGTATTTGGCAGGAAATGCAGACGTATTCACCTGTAAACGCATACTGAACAACATACATGCATTACCATTTACCTCACTGTATACAAAAGTAACTGTGTTGATAATAATAATAAACAGGAATTATATTTGCAAAGTAGCCTACTTTGTTTCCAAAAGTTATTTTTCCACTCCTGTCGGTTGGGGGGGGGGGGGGGGGGCTCATCTCACAATGTCGCTTGGGGCCCCAAGTTGGCCAGGGGCGGCCCTGCGCATATACTATATCTTTATTTGCATATTACTCTCACAGTAATGTCATTTATTCAAATGAAAAAGCCATAACATATGCCTCTGTTTGGGTAAAGGTCATACATCAACAAATGCATTTCTAGGCTGGTTTTCTGAGCAGAGTGGATCATTGTGTGCTGCGTAAATTATACACAGCTATTATATTTCAGAGCATTTGATTTGGAGCAGAAACATTATGGCAAACTATAAATCAAACATGTGAATGTCGCAAAATAGAAATATGAGCTCTCCTGAGAAATCATGAGCTATTCTATAGTGCATTGGAAATGATATGATGTAAAACCTACTTATATAAGATCACAGTCCTTTTATTGTTGTAATTGAATTCCTTCCAAATGCCATACACAGGCTTGGGGAGTAACAGGATCATGTAATCAGGATACAAGATTTACAGTTATATACAAATATGTAATCAGATTACTGTTACATTTCTAAAATTGAGAATAACTAGCAGGATTACAGTGTTATTAAAACCTAAAAAGAGCACATAGTGTTTGTTGTAAAGGGTCAGATTGTATTTCTTTTCATTTCAGCAGGTGAATCTGTATGTCCATACAATAGTGTGTGTGAACTTCACTGCGTGTATTCAACTAAAACGGAGCATTTTTACGTCAGCTCAGATTTTATTTCGGCTTTTTTTAAACTGTAGGATGTGCTCATGTGTTTCATTGTTGGTGTATAGGCTACTGCCTGAATATGCTGAGGGAAAGGCAGGTCTTCCTGCAAATAAAACAATTGTTCATACTAAATATCTTGGTTTCTTATTTTCTAAGGTTACATTGTACTCTTGTCTTACATACTACATTAAAACATCTTATTGTTATTTATTTTCTCTTTTATTTATTTGCATTGATATTGAGGTAATCAAAAAGTACCGTAAGGTAATCATTTTAATTACTTTTTTACGTTACTAGTAATTGTTCTTTACATTTTTAAAGTAACCCTCCTGACCCTGGTCATATGAGTGTTAGGCCTGTGCTCATGTTCTGCCTGTGTGTAACTCTGTGTCCTGCAGATGGCGCTCCGCTGAGTGAGCTGTCCTGGTCCTCGTCCCTGGCTGTGGTCGCAGTCTCCCTGTCCGGCCTCTTCTTCTTCGTCTTCCTCATGCTGGCCTGCCACTGCTGCAAGAAAAGCAAAACCGGCTTCAAGGTGAGCCTCTCCTTGGAGCTCTCCTCAGCCTCTACATCAAACATGAAGGAAATATGAGGGATAGAGACACACCTCATACACACACTCATTCAATCATATGATGTTTTTATGGAGTCTTGCATGGAGATACGTACTCTATCTATGTCTTTGCCAATGCATGTTATTGACCCGCACACAGAGCGTTCCTCTCAGCCTGTCATTAGACTTCCATTAGATTGAGTACACAAGGTGCCATTGGTGATGTTGATGGGCAGTAGATAATGGCAGACAAAGGTGGTGAGGTTGTGTTTATGTAGCGGCAGGAGACCCTTCTGTGTCATTGATGTAGACCCGTATTTGTGAACAGCATACAGAAATGGGTCAGGGCCCGGATAAAATGGGACAGGGAGCAAGGAATGTAGTGAAAGTGTTTCTGTGGGTAGGTTGGAGGAATTGAGGGAATGTGCATTTAATTGCAGAAATGCTTAAGCTAGTATATCTGTGACTGCTTTCCTTCTGTGGGTCAGCTGTGTGTTCCTGTTTATTCACCTATTTTAAACATATTATATTGTAGCAGAAAAACTATTTATGTTATCATTTTCACTAAATCCCATTTTTTAAACATGGTTGCTTTAAAAAATAACTCTGAAACATTTATGCATAGATTTTTGGTTCATTTTGAAACTTGCATTATTACTAGTCTTCGTCCACTCTGCCATTTGGTGCAGTATTTCTTGGTCTATTATCACTAGCATAACTGAATAACTTGATACTGAGGAATGTCATATAGCTTGCCTCACATTTACTTGCTCAGTTGGCAGGAAAGCGTATCCCATCATCTCTGCAAGCTTGTACACACCGCTAGTGGTCCAAATCAGCATAGTCCATACTACTTTTGTAGTAGGTTATTGACAGAAATAGTGTTTACTCACAGCAGCAGGATGAGGCTGCTTGAGGAATGGCAGTGCTTTGAGCTAAATGCTAACAACAACATGCTAACACGCTCACAATGATAACCACCAACAACGACACACTGCAATTTGTTTCCCAGTAACTTGAGTTGTTCCCAACATTTTCCAGAACTGAGGAAAATAACTTAAATAAAATGTAACGGACAACCTGCATAGCTAGCAGGGAATGCTAAAATGCTATCTTCTTCCTGTTTTTGCTACAACTCACTTCCTTATAGCCGTATATCAAATATTAATTTTCCATTTCCCTTAGTTTTGAACTGTTAGTTGGGTATGAGGTTACATTTTACGTTTGAAGAAAATCATATCCTCAACAAACCCCTGCTGTGATGATATTCCTGCACAACAATTGCAACTGTCATTTTGATATTTAGGTCACAACGTCATGTAAGCAAGTAACGTAGCATGTGGGTCGATAATGTGATGAGAAATACAAAATGAAACCTGTCAGACAACTTTTATATTGAGTCAAAGACATACTGTATAAAACAGTTTACATAATGAGGTATGCCTTTGGGTGCATCTCCATCATCTTTTCTCCCTTTATTCATCCTCAGCCTTTCTCCATTCCTCAATGTTCTCTCCACTTTGAATGCCTGCAGAAGCACAGCTGTACTGATTTCAGAGGCCATGTTGCGTAACATCCTGTCCTCTCTTGTGTGTGTGAATACATCTGCATCTTGCATTTCTGGATGCCTATTCCTCACATACAGTTTGTATAACGTGAATGATGCCTGGTTTGTGTCTTTGGCATGTTGGACCACCCAGTGCGGACCTGTTGGGGTGTGTCCGGGGAAGGGGCCAGGGTTTGGAGGGAGGGGGAGAGAGAGGGTGAGAGGGCGTGAGGAAGGGCATACCCATGAGGCCACAGTGCATCCGGCCTCAAGGCCCCATCTGGAATCAGACACAGCCTCTCCCAGAGCAGGAAGAGAAAAAACTTCAAGAGGAGACGAGAGTGAAAAGATTCTCTGTGTTTTACTGAAGAAGAGATGAGAAAACATCCTCCAGAGATCCTTTCAGTTGAAACGGGCTACTTTCTGGGTTTTGACTTTGTTTTAGTTTTAAAAGTTTGCAGTAAAAAGTTTGCATTGAAAGCCTTTTCTGATTTCTATGATTGAATATTCTGACCTTTAAAGGTGACATGTCATGCTTTTCCGGTTATTGCCCGTCCCCTTGTTGTTATGAAGGTTTTTATGCATGTAAACGGTGTGCAGAGTCAAAACCCTCAAAGTACACCATGTAGGGAGTAAAACTCTAACACAGAATACCTCCCCAAAACGCCTCGTTGGAGAAACATCACTGTCCATTTGATTCTTCCGGGTACATCATGATGTCATGTCGTCCCCGGAACGAAATGGACCAATCCGTGGAGCCGTTACGTTACGTCCGCGGAGCCGTTACGTTAAGCCCCCGCTGATTGGTCCAAATTGACCAATCCACGCACTTCCTCACACACTCAGTGCAGGCAGCTCTGCTGATCTCTCCTCCCTGGCTGCAGGCTGATAACAGACAGTTGGGATCACGGCGAAATTCTCTCTGCGTTTATCAACCTTTTTCTTACTCAATATCAAGCCACACTGTTTTTACTTCGGCTGTGACTTTGTGTGTGCTCAGGGTGAGTTTGGCTGTGTTTCGCTCCACGGAGCTTAGCACGATTCACAACGTCCCGACTGGTCCCGACCAATCGGAGCACACTGGGCTCACAGCGAGGGGGGGGCAAGAACTGCAACGTGCCGTTTGGTGGAGAGAGTGAATACACACACTTTACAGAGATGCTGTATGCGAAACCAATGTGAGTTTGGAAAATTGCACAGTATAAATCTATTCTAGTAGACCTCAACAATGGAATTATGATCAGTGGAAATAGCCATGACATGGGACCTTTAAAAAATATGTTAAAATGAAAATCTTATTTGCAAATTATTTTTACATTTTAAGGAATAGCTCAACATTAAAGAATACCTGTCTTCTTATCTAACCCCTGCAAAAGAGAAGATAACTGCACTTTTCAAATGTCAAAGTAATCCTTTAAAGAAATAACTATTGTAGTTGGAAGTTTTCAGTATGGTTTAAGGAGAATGAAACTCCCAAAACTACGATGGCCAAATCATGTTACAACGGCCCAAAACACTTAGAATACACTCAACTTTCAACTGTCACTGGAAACTACCCTTAAATCTAAGTGTTATTGGCTTATTTTAACAATGTGATCAGATGGCTCCTTCCGATATTATTGCAGATCTGCTGTTAGCTAGCTAGCTCACGCAGCTAACCTAGTCAATTCAAATATACTGATTAAACATTTAAAAACAGGCTAACTCTGCGAGTGACAGTTGGCCAACTTTATAATCCCGAACATCAACAAGCACTCCAGTCTCAGCTGTGTGCGTCACTTTTCAGTGTCCCCTTCATGTCGTTTTTTGTAGTGTTTCGGCCACCGTACGAAAGGGCAAGATAATGTGTTAAAATACCTTAAGAAAACATGGATCTGACCTTCAACAAAAAAGAAGCGGAATTAGTTCAATATTTGGGACAACTATTCGTTTCCTAAGGATCATTTGTGGTTATTTAGTGATCAATTTAGGATTACTCATTCTATGCGCATTCTGATTGGTTAAACAGTTAAACAAGCCTAATGAATGTAAAGCTCCATAACTTTCCAGGTTAAGGCATATAAGTATGAAGGTGGAGGTCAGGTTCAGAGAACATGAATTAAAGCAGATTGAGGATGATCCGCATAAGTGTTATCCAAAAAATGTGTGTGTGTGTGTGTTGTCCATTTTTCTGGGGAAGGGGACTGCCCTGCAGATGTTCTTTGGCTTTTAGGAGGGAGAGAAAGAGAGAGGAAGAGAGGGGGAGTGATGTCACATGTATAGTATGTGAACCCCACCACTCCTCCTCCCCCCATCCTCCCACTTGTATTTTTTTCTCCCTCACATTTTTGTGGGGGCTCAATTTCTCTCCTCCTCTCCCTCAAGAGACAACCCCATCCGCTCTGGCCTGTGAGCTGGGAGATAGCGCTCCTCCTCCTCCTCCTTCCTCCCCCCCTGCTCCTCCTTTTCTCCATCCCTCCATCCCTATCAGTCCCGGGGACAGTCAGTGGTCAGCTCTCTTCCTCCTCTCCTGGACTCAACAATGAGACTCTCTCTGCAGAGATGATGCCTCTTTCTCCCTGGCACCACCACCCTCCGGCTGCCCTGCTCCCATCACACACATAGGAACCCTGTGTGTGTGTGGGTGTGTGTGTGTGTGTGTTTTATGGTTGTGTGAGAGAGAAAGACAGAGACAGACATGCTGAAAGCTAAGCTGAGGGTGTTGCCATCCCACCCTGTGGACTCTGAGGAAAGGTAAGATAACTGGGGGTCACAGAAAACTAATGCTCATGCATCAGGGACATCAAATAGGAGAAGATGTGAGAAAGTGATTTGTTTTGCCTATCACTATTTCATATCTGTTCATTTGTTTACTTTTTTTCAGTGTAAAGACCTTTTTTATTGAGTTGTGAAAGAAAATGTATAAATTAATGATTGGATTATATTATATTTAATTTGTTTTTGTTTTATTGCAGCAGCATGTTCACGAGGCATTGCACATGGTTTAAAATAATACTAAATAAAAACGAATTGTATACATAGACTATCTATCGAATACAGAATTCCCAATTTAAAATATACAGAATAAGTTGAAATACTCTGTTATAGACTAACCTATTACTACACATATATAAACATAGGATACTGTACATTACAATTATGAGTTTGCAAAGTAGTTGCAGTTTTTAAATTAACAATGAAATGTAATGAAGTTCAGTTTTATCAAACAAAAGTGCCAAACGTCTTCTCTTTCAGCTTGTAATTGAACCTTTTCTCTATATGTCTATTTACTTTCTTACTTGAGTTAATCTACTAATGAATCTATAGTGTGTGTGTGTGTGTGTGTGTGTGTGTGTGTGTGTGTGTGTGTGTGTGTGTGTGTGTGTGTGTGTGTGTGTGTGTGTGTGTGTGTGTGTGTGTGTGTGTGTGTGTGTGTGTGTGTGTGTGTGTGTGTGTGTCGATGTGTCGATGTGAGGAAAACCACATGTTGAATTGGAGGGCGAGCAGGGCCGTGTGAAGATTTGGATCTGAGGCGGAGGGAGGGGGGGGGGGGGTTGCAGCTTGCACATGTGTGTACTGTGTATGTGCTCGCGTTCTTGGGGGACAGGATGAAGTGAGAGATGCAGGTGTGTGTGTGTGTGTGCGTGCGTGCGTGCGTGTGTGCGTGTGTGTGTGTGTGTGTGTGTGTGTGTGTGTGTGTGTGTGTGTGTGTGTGTGTATGTGTGTGTGTGTGTGTTGCAGAGGGCTGCAGCAGGTCAGATATTTCCAGTGTTGGGCCCCCACTGCTTTCCAGCTTCTAACTAAGAGACTTTTATTCTAACATCCGGTCGGTGGATGCAGCCAAACCCCCCCCCCCCCCCCCCCCCCCTCCTCTGCTGCATCCTGTGATTCGTCCCTGCGTTCCTAAGACAGCATGAACCCTTCACACTAACACTCTGACAAAGAACACCAGAATGTTCTGGCATTTATATATTTCTTTTTTGTTCTCATTATTCATCTTCTCCATATCATCAGTCCAAAAGTAATTAGGTGATTACAGAGCAGTTGTTCATCTGGGGAACGTTGCTCCACCCAATGATGTTGATCCATTAAAAGGTAGAACAAAAAGATTTGGTAAGGAACATGAGCAAGAGAGAGAGAAAAAAACATGGATGCATTTAAATGTTTGAACAATCTTTTCTCATACAAAATAAATTCTCTTATTTATGTTACCTTTTTTGACACGTTCAATTTCATTAGGAACGTTTCTTTGTGTTTTTATTTAACTTCCAAAGTGACTCATTACCCTTTATACATTTAAAAATCTGCATTCAAAGTGATCAGTGTGATGAGGCTATCACGGTCTCTTCAGCCGACAGCCGATCAGAGTTGTTACGACCTATTCATACATCTTCTCTTGGTGCAGCTTTTGGCCTTTGAAGGTTAACGTTGGATCAGGGTAAAGCTTTAAGAAGTGCCCTCAAATACACACAATTGTGAATATTCTTATTCTGTTGATATTTAATTGTTAAATGTAATATGTAATCCATCAGGCTTAATTGCGGCGTGGAGGATTGAGAAACATGTAATCTTAGCACAAATAATGGTTGGGGCTTTGTTTATGTTCTGGTGCTCCACTGCGCCTGCAGCGAGCCAGGACAGCTTGCATCAGTTTATCTCAGCTCTTCTTCAACGCTCAAGCCAAAACAATCAGTGGTGGGGTTTTTCATTTCTACATGAACATTGATGCAGCCAAATATCACATATCTGTGATCTACAGGCAGATGATGTCATGTTTGTGTTTTTCCCTCCTCACATTTTGAGCCTTCAAATGACTAGTTGCCATTCTAATGCAAGCAACCTGTTCTGTGCATCTGTTCCCAGGAATTCAAGAATGGGGAGGGGGAGGAGTACCATGCAGACATGTCCACCTTGGCCTCGTCGGCCTCCCAGGGCAGCCCGGACGTCTACATCCTGCCGCTCACCGAGGTGTCCCTGCCGCTGTCAAAGCAGCCTGCTCGATCAGGTGGGTGGAGCTTCACTTTGGTTCTGTTCATTTGAACATCTAGGGCTCCTTCTACTTCAAACCACCTCATAAGGTGCATCCAAAGTAAAAGAAAACATGCGAGATTAAAACGTTTTTTTGAAAATCAGGCTGTAGTTTTGGTGAAAGAAGAAAATCACACAACAACAATAGTTTTCTATTTGCAAGGGTGCAGATTAAAGAGGCCCTATTATGCTTTTTAGGTTTTCCCTTTCTTGTAGTGGGAGTTTCTAGTAGTGCTATATGTTACATTCACATTGCTATCGGCTAGCATTTCAACACATTGTACTTGGTATGCTAATGAGCGGGAAATGTCCGACACATCCCTAAATGGTGGACCAATCACAACATAGCTGGACAGCTAACCTTGCTGGTTTCAGACAGAGGGTGAAAAGAGGTGCTGCAGCACAGGCAGTATGATAAAAATAATAAAGAGCTGTTTGAACATTAAAGCATGGAGACATGTCACAGTAGAGACACGTAATACAGATATCAACCTGAACATTTGCATAATATGTCCCGTTTAAAAAAAGCATGGGGCTATTAGTTGGAAATCATTATTAAGGGACAGTTAAAGTGCTCATTTAGAGTTTGAGAACTTGCTATTTCTTCTCACTCATGAAATCTTCAAAATCCCCAAGCTACATTTGAGAGCATGTAGGCTTTATCCCTCCTGTTGAAAGGGAGTATCAGATGGTCAAAGAATACCCAGTCATTCTATCATTTTGCTGGTGTGTCAGTGCTTTGTAATGTTTGTCTTCACTCTGATGCAAACCGTACAATAACTCTGTGAAACTGCTAGACTCGTACATGTTCAAGTACACTTCAAGGGTGTGCGAGTAATGTGAGAGCGATGATGAGCGTGTATCTGGCGTTTGTCAAAGTGTGTCCCCGGAGTGAGCTCCGCCCTGCTCTCGGTCAGCTGGGTCTCCACCATTCCCACAATCCCTCACTGCAGGTCCCCACAGAACGGACTCTGTGCTCTTTGGACTTCTCTCTCTCCCACAAACATCTGCCTCTTGCGTAATAAAGTCCCAGCGGCCAGCCTACACTGCTGCTTGTTGGAATGTCCGGCATGCACGAGCACAAACCCCCAGTGAGAGCTTTCCTCCCTCACTCTGTCGCCGTCTTTCTCTCGTTCTGCTCCTCTGTGACAATGCTCCTTCTGTGCGTTAATGGGCTGATGCTGCCTGATACACTTATGACACTGGAGTGTTGTGAGTCTTAATGGATCGTGCCCACGCAGTCAACTATGACTTCAGTCAATCTAATCTCAAGTTGAATTTAATTGTCTTTTAATCATATGGTTGTACCCACGCTAGTTAAAGGGACCCTATTATGCTCATTGTCAGGTTCATAATAGTATGTATCTCTACTGTGACATGTCTCCATGCTTTAATGTGCTGCAGCACCTCTTTTCACCCTCTGTCTGAAACCAGAGCCCAGTCTGCTCTGATTGGTTAGCTGCCCGGCTCTGTTGTGATGTGTCAACTGCTTATGCTGCGTTCACACCGGTTCACCGGACGCAATGCGAATATTCGCTTCTCTCTAATCACTCGAGTTTCACCGCGGCAGTCAGCTGTGTTTACTCGCATCATTCAAACAAGACACGCTGGCTCGGGAGCTACAACTACAACAACATGAACATATTTTACCTTGAATGAATTATAATACACGTTTATGAAT
Source organism: Pseudochaenichthys georgianus (assembly GCF_902827115.2). Taxonomy (NCBI): domain Eukaryota; kingdom Metazoa; phylum Chordata; class Actinopteri; order Perciformes; family Channichthyidae; genus Pseudochaenichthys; species Pseudochaenichthys georgianus. The sequence continues at coordinate 6,278,054 of NC_047521.1, read as the reverse complement.
GATGCTGAAGTAACAACATACTGATACCAACCATGAATTAATGCTTTGACAAGTCTGCAGACAAACAACCTTTTAAAATGCTTGTTTTCTGAATGAAGATCAGACCGACCAGGCTAAGCTAACGTGTATGCTCCGTCCACACTCACAACAACGGCCTACAGACATACATAAACCAGCGACTGTATTCGCCATGACACAGACAGTCTGCGGTTTGTACTTGTTTAACTTTTGTCTAGTTTCTGAACAGATATGACTATGAGGAGCTGTGAGCTCTCAGTGCTAACTGCTAACAGCTAACGGCTGATGTTTTGGTTTTGTGGTTCTGGCAGGCTGAGATCCTCACCGCTGATTGGCTACCGCGAGATCACGTCACGGGAATTTGACGCTCGAGTTGAAAAAATTGAACTCGAGTGGTTGTCGCGGCCCCCTTCAATCGCCGCGACATTCGCATCAACCGCTTCATGCACGCTGTCGGAGCGAATTTGCGTCTGTCCGTATCTCTTTACATGTAATCGCGCCGCCCCCAAAACATCGCATTGCGTCCGGTGTGAACGCAGCATTAGAGATGTTTGCCCCTTAATCACGTGCAATAGGTTGGAGCGCTAGCCAATAGAAGCTCCAGTGTTCCGTAGTGATGTCACTATGTCGATCAGTCCAATGAGGCGTTTCAGGCAGGGGGGGATGTGTGGGAGAGAAACTCCCAGGAGACTTTGGGATTTTTGCGTTTTTTTTTAAGACCATTAACATGCACACAAACCTATATAACACGAGCTGGGTAATACAAAAATAAAGGTAAATTCACCAAAATCCCAAAGAATATATTTTCTCTCTAAACAGTACCTATCCTTGTTGTAGATTTTGTTTTATCCTCTTTGGAAAACCAAAAATATGTCAATTGAAGGGAGGAAAATGGAATGTATAAAGAAGGAATTATTGATCGACATTTCAAAACCCAAACATTCTGCAAGGCTTGATAACGTGCGAGAACATGTCCTCACCATGTTCTGTGGTTGTATTGAACTGGCCCTTCCACATATGCCGTGTGAATAATAGCAACTATACGGTTTTACAGTAGTGGTCGGGGTCAGGGATTCGTTATTGCTCCTCCAGGACTGCCTCGCCCAGTGACATCATAAGGGCAAACAGATTTGTGTTTTTTGTATTAGTGAGAAATGTAATGGCTCAATGAATCTCTGATACTGCACTGTACTGAAGCTAGCTTGTACATTCCCTCTCTTATACTTTCCATACTTTTATTATATGTGTTGCTTAGGATGTTGTATGTGCCTCTAACTATACTGACTCACCAGTCATGTAAGAGCTTGGCTCAGTCCGAGGCCCAGTCCCCATCAGGACCCGCCCTGATGCAGCTGTTCCTGCACGGAGTAATGGAGCCCACACCCACTCAGACATGTGAACAGCTACACACACAACGAGGAATCTGACGCACACACTCACACAATGAAATGTTCTTCCAGTCAGAGGACATACATGTATTCAACACATCCTACTCATGTCTGCATTCATTATACATACATCAACCTTTAAATCCTCCACATGCTGCCATTACCAATTGAGTTACACAACTAAATGGGCAAACATCATCAGTGTATATGTGTTTAAGGACGGCTCAGCAGAGTATAGGATGCACTGGACTGGAGAGTATAATGGGAATTCCATTTGACTCTTAGTGATTTAGCCGTTGGCATTTCACTAAAGACTTCCTGTCTACTATAGCGATGAAGCTAGGTGCATTCTGCAGAGAGATGCGACACACAGCTGAGACAGACCAGACAGAGCTGGCAGGTGGGAATTGAGTTGGTGTAATCAATGGCTGTAAAGGCATATGAGAACTTACCAGGTTAAGACAGACATGGGATACATATGTAATTCTTTATTCGTGTTGAAAGTGTAGTTCATGAAAACAAATGTATTACTGTAACTATGAATCACTTGTTTCATAACTCACTTACTTTTGTATTCCAAAACCAAATAAAAAACTGCTAAGCACTGGACAAAACACAACCAATATTATAATATCGTCCTCCAGGATAAGTCTCATCATTGTTCCATCAGTATTATTATGATTTGAGGGTAACTAGATGGCATGGCTGTGAGTGGAAGTGAAACCTAAAAAAGTGAAACCTAAAAAACTGAAATGAATATAAATGTTGCAAATGAGTGGTTAGAACTCATCCCAAACGTATTCTTCAGGAAAGAGCGTAGAATTTACAATATACAAAAGTATTCATGTTTGTTTTGGGGTTACATTCTTTGATTCTTTAATTATATTCCTTCAGTGATCAACCCAAAGGTCTGACCCACATCAATGAGGCTGATAGCCACTCATATCGACCATTTGATTGGCTGATACCAATGGAACTGGGAGAGGTTGGGATCCATTGCTTGACGTTGTTGTCGCCAAGACTCAGTTCATTCCTCCGTCATAGAGCATGTGGATAATAGCCCCAGTGTGTGCCTACTAACTGGTCCTAACTGGTGCCATGCTTCCCCAAGCATCCAAACAATGGTTGTTATTCTGCTTAGCGCTGGAGAATGGGTGAGTGGGTGTAAGGAATGACCAGTCCAGCGAGAGAGACAGGGGTGTCCAATATGGCCTACACACAGGGACTGGACTGTGCTGCAGTCTGCAAGGCGACGACAGCTCCACAAAGATCAGTTTGTCCGCCTCTACGCCCAGACTCTAAGTGTCATCGTGGGAGACGCGGAGAGAAAGAAAGGGGATGGATGGTGAGGGGGGAAGAGCCGTTTCATTTCACTGAGCTGAGACGGACAGGCAGGCGTGTTCAGCAGGCAGGAAGGACTCCGGTCATCTGGGGATGCGGAGAGACGCATCAGGGATTTGGAGGACAGTCAGACAGAATACAGAATACACTTTGTTTACTCATGGACCAGCAACGTCCACTGGCATGTTTGGATGATCCATGTTAGAGAGGGTTAATGACCATCGGTTTCACAGACAATGGAATATCTATGGTGTCCACCAAAGATCCTGGATATGGTGCGTTCTTTCAATGTTATGTGTTGTCTTTTGGTCTGTATTACTGAGGTTTATGATTCACCTCCATAAAAATGCAATATATGTATTCATTTAAATTAAACCCCTCGTTAAGTAACCAACAATATGTGTGTAGTGTATTAAAAAGTACATTATTGTGTCAAGCAGGGAAGTAGATAGAGGCGTACTCAAAAAATAGTGCGACAAAAAAAATGTTATACTACGTTTTTTTTTTTTTAACTTACTACACTGTCTTTTTCTGCATATTTTCAACATACTATTAGACTCTATATAATGCTGTTTTTTTCAAAACTGGACTGGATAAAGTATACACTCTGCTAGATTCTATCTAGCTAGATGTATGTAAGTCATCCTTTTTCTGTTAAGCCAATGTGCTTTTTGAGCTTATTCTCAGAATTATCTCAGAATGTTCTGTGTTGTTTCAAAAACGTTTAATTATATGTGTATTATCACTTCAAGTTTAATAGTGTTAAAGTTAAGAAACAAGGATAGCATGAATTCCAACCAACAGGAAGCTTTTGTCTTTTCAACGTACTTTACTTGGAGCTTTTTTCAATATTTTTCACATTCTATACTCTGACTTCATATTTCTCCATCATACAATACTATTTTTCCGAATACTTTTAATCTGCTTTACTATGCCTTTTTTCATATTTTCAACATACATAGTGTATCGTGTTTTGCATATTTTGGGACATGCTCTACAGTGACATTTTTCCAAACTTTGGATATACTTATACTATGACTTTTTGTATGCATGTTCGACATACTATACAATGACTATTTTCAACATACTATAATAAGTATTTTTTCAAAATACTATATGATGTAATATACTATGACAATTTTCTATTTTTTTGACATACCATACTATGAGTTGTATCAACATATTTTATTGTGGTTTAAGATTTTTCAAATAATATAGTATGGCTTTTTTTCTGATAATAATGGTGTGTAGCATCATAGTATGATTGTAGTCTGTTTTTCGACTATACTACTATAGTATGAATCTTTTACGTAGTATGTTGGTCTAAGGACAGAGGGTGTCGTTTTTCTCATACTGATATTCTGAACAATCTGTGCTGTTGTATTTGCTGTAAAGTGTCTCTACTGTAGGCTATTTTTATTATATGTACAGCACTTTGGCTCCACCAAAAATCGTTTATAAATGTGCTATATAAATAAAACTTGATTTGATTTGATGTTAAAACATTTAAGATATTTAGTTTATTAACTAAAGTATTACTTTATTTCATATTTTTCAATAATCTTCTTTGTCATATATGACATTGCTGTATTATGACGATATACCATAATATGCTTTTTTATACCTTTACTGTGGTATGATATTTTCAACCTACTAGACTCTCCGATCGGAATCAGACTTCCTTTATTCGTCCCAGGGGGAATGTACATTGTTAGAGGACAGTGACAGTACAGATAAAGACAACAAATAAAACAATATTAAATAACGAGGCAAGAACAAGTTCATCAAATCAAATTCAAAAGTACACGTTTAACACAATCAGCAGGAATATGATTTTTAAACATACTACACTATGACTTTTCTCAACACACTATACTCTAGTTGTTTGACATAGTTTAAGACATACTCTACTATTAATTGTTTTCAAATAGTTTGACTTAGTATAGTATGACATATCAATTAATTGTTTCTTATTATACTATATTTATTTTCATATTTTTGGACATACTATACTATTACATTTTTTCAACATACTAAATAATACATTTTATTGATATTTTCAACATACCTCTATCCTATGACAGTTTTCTCAATATGCGCAACATGCTATAATAAAACATGTTTTCTACATCCTTACAAATTAAAACGTACTATACTACCACTTTTTTCACACTTTAAATGACTATACTTCGACTTGTTTTAATATTTTTGACATACCATACAATGACTTTTCTTTTTTAAAAACATTTAAAAACCACATAACAATGTCTGTCATAAATATGCAAGTATATTATGACCAGTATATAAGTATAGTATGTCGAAAATATGTCAAAACACGGCATAGTATAGTGTGTCGAAAAAATAAAAAAAGAGATAGTATAGTATGTCGAAAATATGCAAAAGAAGACATCATAGTATGTTGAAATAGAAGTCAAAGTATGTTGAAATATATAATAGATATTTTCAACTTAAGCCGTTTTTTTGCATATTTTCGACATCATGTTTTTTCAAATTAATTCTACATACTATATATATATTTTGAATCATAGTATACTTTTTTCCTACATACTATCTTATTTGAGTACCTTACTGGACCATTTACTTCATTTGACTTGACATTGTTGGAGACTTTTGAATTGAGGTCTATACAGTTATATATGTTCTATACATTGTTTTCTTTTGTCTCAAGCATCCTTTGTTTCCATCCATCCTCTAGACATATACAAATCGATCCACTTTGCTAATAGCTTGAGCTTGATAGTGTAATCCATCCGAGGGAATCCATCCTGCATTACTAATGTTGTGTTTGATAATGCAACTTATACAACATGGCGTAACATTACACTAATGTAACTAGCTAATAGATGTGTTATCATTATGGTGATCATATATAAGTCCTATGGAAATCACTGGGATAAACCCATGTAACATATCCAAAGCACTTCCCACAGTATGTGAACCAGCTGTAATGCACCATCATGTGATCAGCCGTGTAAACACCACAATAACATCATTGGAATCCCGTTGTCTATCCCTGTCACACCTTTCTCCTTCTTCTTCCCTGCAGTCCACCTCCTGAAATCCACAGACCTCAGCCGCCACAATCTGCTCTACCTGAAAGAAATCGGGAATGGCTGGTTCGGGAAGGTAAGCCACCTCTGAACCCTCAATCTGCATGACTTCCTGCCCGGTGGTTTGTCAGCCCCCCGTCAGGTAGATCGAAGTGAACCTCGTGCCACGGCTGTTAGTCTGCTGTGATCCTGGCCGACACTCTGAGTTACCTTTAAGACAAAGTGTGTGACGCAACATGGCCTTTGATATCAGACTTAGCCAAAAGGACACATGTAAAACTCAAATGAATAATAACCCATCAGTGCAGGTAGACCGTATGGTTTGGTGTTTTTACAACCAGATAACATGTTCTTGTCGTTCTTTCTCGTTCTCTCCCCCTCTGTTTCTTTGTCTGTGTCTCCCCACCCATCTGTTCACTCATCACTATACATGCGTCCTCTCCATCCTTGCGTACCTTGATTGGGTATGTCCATCTGTATGTGTGTTTGTCTGCATTTGTCTGTCCTTGGTCTCCTGTCCCTGAACTCCCGCACGCTCGTTCATGTCTTTGTGTCTGTCTTTGTGTAACTCTCACTCCCACTCCATGCTCAATGGGTTTGTTTGTATGTAAATGTGTGTGTTTGTGTGTGTACTTGTGGTCCCTGTGTGTATATGTCTATATTGACTGTTTCAGGTTCTGCTGGGGGAGGTGAACACAGGTTTGAACTCCTCCCAAGTGGTGGTGAAGGAACTGAAAGCCAGCGGCAGCGTGCAGGACCAGATGCACTTCCTGGATGAAGCAAAGCCTTTCCGGTACATGTTTACCATTGATTCTGTTTTTATATCTGTCTGTCATCAATGGAAAAGTCATCTTAGTCACATTGACTGTACTGTCACTTCTCAGGTGTTGGAAATGTACTTAAGGAATGACATTTTTGACTTTTTTTATTTTTATGTCATTCGGAAATAGGATTGTTTTTATGATTGCGTTATTATATAGTGCATAAATAATAATGATTTCCCATCCATGCTAACAAGACACCTTTATTTAGAATAAAATACAAATCCAAACCACTAACACCCTAAGAACAACAATGGTAATGAAACAAATAAATCATCCTGAAAAAAAATATCAACGTCAACCTACAGTACACGCATAACAATTCACTGCCTGCCTCATTATGTTCCTCTCCCCCTCTCCTCTTCCTCTCCCCTCTCTTCCTCTCCTCCTCCTCTCTCCCCTCCTCTCAGCTCCCTCCAGCACCCTGCTCTGCTGGCATGTATTTCCCAATGCACAGAGGTCACTCCCTACCTACTGGTGATGGAGTTCTGTCCTCTGGTGAGTATCCCAAGGCCTTACACATGTTAAGCGTTGATTAAGATGACATCTGAAGAAATGTCACAGGGTCTGAATCTGAGAGGAGTGCTAGAATGTTCCTTTTACTGCTAAGTGTTATTAAATGAAGCTATAACATATTGAAATAACATAGATATGAGCTATAATATTTGTAATGAAGCCCAGTTCATCTTAAAGTCTGCATTAGAACTCATCAGCACCCTAAATGGATCGAAAAAGGCAATAAAAACATTCTTGACAGTTGCTATAAATAGTTGACAGTTCAACCCAGTTGTCCTGCTTTGCTTGTACCACTTGAAATGCAGCTTAAAAATCCATCATCATGTAAAAAAAACAACAAGAAAAAACATTTAATTCAGCACAGCCATAATCTGAAATGGTCTGCTAAAACAATTGAAATGTACACATGCAACAGAGGACACACTGTTGGTGCATGTCTATTCATTATTCCACATAGTAATACCAAGCCAGATGTGCCTTCTTGCACAAAAGATGGTTGACTCTCGGCCCCATTAAGCACAGTACAATACAACACTGCCCTCCAGTGGTGGGAGCGTGTAACATACAGATGTTTTACTTTGTGTGCAGGGAGATGTGAAGGGTTACCTCCGAAGCTGCAGGACCGCAGAAGCCATGACCCCGGAGCCCCTGCTTCTCCAGCGGATGGCCTGTGACATCGCCTCAGCACTCTTACACATGCACAAACACAACTTCGCGCACAGGTAGTGAGCATATTAAATATCAAAACACGTCAAAGTGACATCCCCAGGCCCGGGTCTGTTTCGATATTCTGGAAATATGCCATTTGCTCCTTGGTTGCTTCCTGGAACAATATCCTGGTGCTGCCTGAGTGATCCTCGCAGACTCCAGCATCAGTGATTTTGTTGCAGGTGGTGGACCTCATCTCCACAAGTCAAGCGTCCTCTCAGTCTGCAGCTTGTTGTACAGATAGCAGCGTTGAACTATAGAACAACTGCAAAAGAATGATGTCATCTTGCAATAAGTCAAATATTACCTTTTTCAATTTGTATATGAATACATTAAAACGAGCTATAACAGCTGTATCACCTCTTCGCCCTTTGTATCCAGTGACCTGGCTTTGAGGAACTGCTTGTTGACTGCTGATGTCTCCGTGAAGGTTGGAGATTACGGCCTGTCCCAGAGCAAATACAAGGTCTGTTTATCAGAAAAACATGCACACAGTCAAATATAAACACATATTTATTTTACAAGCAAATAATTAAATGAATCATATTTTTTGCAAGGAATAACGTGTTAAGGGTACTTGGAATAAAAAAAGAAACCACATGGAAGATAGGATTCCTGGTACAGTTTGTTGTCTGCATACAGTACATTGCATTGCCATAACTATCTAAGGCAGGGGTCTCAAACTCAAGGCCCGGGGGCCAAATCCGGCCCGCAACTTCATTTTATGTGGCCCCGCAAGAGCTTGCAAAGAATATAATACGTTTATTATATGGTTACATGCCACTTTACACCACTAAACTACATGTCCCACAATGCATCTCGTTTTGTGAAATGCACACTGAAGAGACTTGCAATTATTTGCCCTGGACTTCTGCTTTCAGACGTAGTTAATTACTAAGTTATTATCCTATCCGATAATAATCCAATTCAGAAGCAATAATGTAATACATTATTTTATATATATATTATATATTTATATAGTTACAACCGGCCCTTTCAGTGCAACCTTTATGCGAATGTGGCCCGCGATGAAATTGAGTTTGACACCCCTGATCTAAGGGCCTCATGAGTGAATCTACAACAGATCTAGCATTTAGTCCACCAAAGTGAGTTCCTAGATAGTGCACATGTTACGGAGATTATTTTCACATGTTTTGATTACAATATTGAAATTGAAAACAAAGCAAAAAATGATGAAAAGTAACCATAAAATGCTTTAGTTTTGTTGTTGTTGCTTATTTTGACTGTGCAGCTGATATGATTGAATCAAACTAAATGATAAATAAATAAACACGACGTGTGTGTTCCTATCAGGACGATTACTTGGTCACATCAGATCAGATGTATGTTCCGCTGCGTTGGATCGCTCCAGAGCTGGTGGACGAGGTCCATGGAAACCTGCTGGTGGCCGACCAGACCCAACAGAGCAACATGTGGTAGGCAACACACACACACACACACACACACACACACACACACACACCCAAAATATCTAATTTATATGTCAGTGCTTACAAAACTCTGTTAGGAAATATTGATTGTTTTTCTGTTCATTTTTCAGAGAGATTTGGACATTCCTTAGGCCTATTTCATCTGAAATAATACTGTTAGTTATTGTGCATTTTGTAAAAAATGAAAGATAACGATCTGTGATCTGTGAAATAATAAAGTTCTGACTGTGATGGAGCAAGGTATCCCTTTGTTGTTATGTGTTGGTCTAGATTACACAGGGGGTATGACCAATACTTGATCTAATCGCTATTTTATATTTAATAATCACAACATCTATGCTATCCTGTGTCTCAGGTCTCTGGGTGTGACCATCTGGGAGCTGTTTGAGCTGGGCAACCAGCCCTACAGACACTACTCTGACAGACAGGTCCTGACGTACACTGTGAGGGAGCAGCAGCTGCGACTGGCCATGCCTCTGCTCAAAGTGCCGCTGGCCGAACGCTGGTGAGACACACACAGGAACACATTACATCACATTGCATTTAGCTGACGCTTTTATCCAAAGCGACTTACAATAAGTGCGTTCGACCAACAAGATACAAACTTTAAGAAAACAGAATCATATAAGTACATCAGGTTTCATAGAGCCAAGCATTTCAAGTGCTACTCAACTGGCTTTGGATAAGCCAGCCCTTTATTAGTATATAAGTGCTTTGTTAATAGTTCTATCGCTCGAAGTGGAGTCGAAAGAGATGAGTTTTCAGTCTGCGCCGGAAGGTGTGTAAGCTATCTGCCGTCCTGATGTCAGTGGGGAGCTCATTCCACCATCTTGGAGCCAGGATAGCAAACCCACGTGTTTTTGCTGATGGGAACTTGGGTCCCCTTCGCAGCGATGGTGCAGCGAGTCGTTTGGCTGATGCAGAGCGGAGTGCACGTGCTGGGGTGTACGGTTTAACCATGTCCTGGATGTAGGAAGGGCCAGATCCATTCGCAGCATGGTACGCAAGTACCAGTGTCTTGAAGTGGATTCTAGCAGTTACCGGAAGCCAGTGGAGGGAGCGGAGGAGCGGCGTGGTGTGGGAGAATGTAGGAAGGTTGAAGACCAGGCGAGCAGCTGCATTCTGGATGAGCTGCAGAGGTCGGATGGCACATGCAGGCAGACCAGCCAGGAGGGAGTTGCAGTAGTCGAGGCGTGAGATGACGAGAGCCTGGACCAGAAACAAGTTCAAAGCATGTACAGTTCTTACATTGAACACATTCAAAGCAACATGCTAATTCCTTCTATGATAATTGGATTCTTATTTCTTCTACAGGCTCTAATTATTATGCTTATTCTACTGGTTTTGATTCCCTTTCAAAAAAGTCTTGTTGTCTTAATGTCTTGGTCGCTTGAAGGCACATTACATATGTTGCACCGGTTGGTGTTATCTGCTGGAACCACCTGTCGTCTCCTATATGTGTATATGACCTGTGTTATGCTTGGGTCCCTCAGGTATGAGGTGATGCAGTTCTGTTGGCTCCAACCTGACCAGAGACCTACTGCAGAGGAAGTCCACCTGCTGCTCAGCTACCTGTGTGCCAAGGGGGCCAGTGAGGCCGAAGAGGACTTTGAGAGGCGATGGAACTCCCTGCGCCCCAACACCGTATTCAACAGCCACCGATGTGCCCTGGCAATGTCACAAACCCACGCCTCCGCAACCTCCTCATCTTTCCCTCTCCTTGAGCAATTTCCAGCTGCTGATGGCTACCACTCTGAGTCTGGAGATGATGTACTGACAGTCACTGAGACCAGCCACGGCCTAAACTTTGAGTACAAATGGGAACAAGCCAGAGCAAACCAGTCGTACAGAGCCCCGGACTCCTCCGGTGCCTTGAGTCAGGTCAACCATCATTATCAGGAAGCATTTTACCCACCCGGGGGCATTGTGGGAGGCTGCCCCATGGAGAGAAGCCACGGAGTGTCTCCTTACTACCAATCCAAACATCTGCATGCTCCAGGCGTGCTCCCTGTTCTTAGTGCCCATAGCCCCTCAGTGAACAGTGAATACTACATCCGCATTGAAGAGCCAGTCGACTGTACCATCGATCTGGACTACACCATGTGCTCCTACAGCCCAGACTACCAGGGCAGCAGTGGGAGCTTTCTGACAGGAAGTGCCGACTCAGGTGAGTGCATGGTCTGCCCGTCGCAGGGCAACAACATGGATCCCTATTGGTCGGCAGATATCAATAAGTCTGATATGTACGACTCAAATGACTCGAGTCCTGCCGTCTCCCTGACGATGGAGCCTCTCTTAGGGCAAGTTCTGGACAATAGCCCGCTGCAACCCTGGGAGTCTAGTCACTACGTGTCCTATAAAGACAGAGATGGGGGCTACTACTATGAGCACTCACCGCCATTGGGGATGGATCACTATCTTATTGGACATGAGTCCTCCAGTGAGCGCCACCAGGAAAGCTGGGGGTCAAGGAGCCTGCGCCAGGCGTTGGGGGAGTTCGATAACCCGCTCGGCGTAGCCCCCGTCGTGGGCAGTGCCCCTCAACAGGCCTACAGAGACCCATATCTGAACACAAGTCAGAACTCCATCATAGGGAAGAACACGACAGGGGGCTACTACGACATGATGGGCTCCCTGAGGAAGACGATGCCCAGCCACACCAGGCATAGCAGCCACTCTGTCAGTATTGACATGGAGACGGAGGGGGCGCTCTTCACCGGGCACAGAGACAGTGACACAGAGGAGGAAGAAGAAGAGGACATGTTTGTCGAGAGACACACCTGCAACACTTGGCCTTCAAAGCACCGCCACGGCAGTCACCAAAGACGCGCGAGCCACAGCGGCAGGCAGGATGCGTACGTAGATTTCCACTACACGATGCCAAGTACAGACATTGAAGACTCCTGGCCGGAGGAGCGAAGCCTGGCCTTCCACTCGCTCCCCAAACACATGGACTATCTTGAGCCCCAACAGGTCAAAGATAACAGTGCCTGCCTCAGTCTGAGTAAACATCCCCCGACGGTGCAATCAGACAGCTGCAACCCCTGTCTCTCCCTGTGCCATGACAGGGAGACGCAGGTGCCGGCCTCTGGAGAGTGCTGCCACTCGCACTTTGTTGACCCGCTCACAGGCTTGCTAGTCAGAAACAACAGCTACAGTCACAGCAGCTACGTCAGCGATAAGGCCGTTGACCCCCCGAGCCATGACGAGATGATCAATCTATCACCAGCTCCAGGGGGTCCCATTGTGGCCAAGCCTGCCTTGATGAAGAGTGAGGACAGAGAAGAGCATTATGTTGCCCTGACAACGGGTGATTCACACTTCAAAGAGAAGAGGGACGATGTAATCAAGGACGATTCAATCATTCAAAGACAGACAGAACCCATAGAGGAAGACGTGAGCCTGGCCACGGCTGTAGCCCCTCCCCCTCCAGCTGACAACATGCATGTGATGGTGGCCCTCACAGAGCCACAGTCTGAGATGAGTCAAAACGGGGACAGCGGGGTCGACCGAGGAGGCTCCAGTGTAAGTCTCGCTGACATCCTCGACTGCAGTGAGGACGAGGAGGAGGACGACAACACTGACGACATCACGGACGTCACCTCGGGCATCTTTGCCGATGATGCCAGCGAGCTGAACGCCTCTCCCGCCTTCAAGTCCATACATAAGCAGGTAGGAACTCCCGATTCCATGGATTCCATGGATCTGCCATCTGCCGCCGGGTCCTGTGAAGGCTTCAGCCCTGCGTCCTCCCACCCTTCCAGCTCACCTAAAGCCATGGACAGTGGCTATGACACAGAGAATAACGAAAGCCCCGAGTTTGTACTCAAAGAGCCCCATGAACCCCGCGAACAACCGTTGGGGAAGCCCACTCTGGACGCAAGCCTTGAGGAGGAGGAGGAGGAGGAGGAGGAGGAGGAGGAGGAGGAGGAGGAGGAGGAGGAGGAGGGTAAAGTAGTGTCCCCAGAGGATGAACCCTCATTGGGGGATGACTTGGCCTCAGGAGCCTCACAGACTGGCGACCACATCTTTTTACCACTTAGCGACAAGACTCCGTACAGAGACTCTGCCTACTTTTCAGACTATGAGAATGAGAGGCATTCTAGGGACGACGCGGAACAACATCCAGAGGCAGTAAGGCATGAGGAAACGGTTGAACAGGAACAGCACATGGGAGAGAAGAAGGGTGAACAAATAAAAAATGAGGAGGAAGAGGAAGAGCTGAGGGACACTGGAGTGAACAAAGACATACAACTTGAAATGGAACAGATGTCAACAGGAGGAATGGATTCACCACCAGGGAAGGATGCATACTTGACAGTCGAGAGCGGTCTGGATGAGGTATTGGGGCTACCTCTGGAGTCTTCTGACAATGCTTCAATAGCAGAAGGTGGGCTGGACGAATGGCCATCTCAGGAAGAGGGTTCATCCTTAGGAGACTGGGCAGCGGAAGTTGTGGGGGCAATGGAAGAGGCTATTGGTGCCCTGAATGAAGATTGCACCGCCACTGTCAAGGTAGAGGAGGACGCCGAAGAAGAAGAGCCAGAGATCAAGACAATTCACGACAGGCCATCGGGGATATCCGGTGACATCCGTCACTCTGTACCCAAAGACGAGGTAGCCTTGCAGCACAGGGCGAACACCAGGAGGTTTTCTTCATCCTCTCCACCACCGCCTCCATCCTCTCCTCCCCTTCCGGTCCCCGCCACAGAGGGCCACAGGTCTGGGGGAGAGGGGGATGTGGAGGACGTGGACACCGACGACAGCGACGAGTCGGATGAGGAGCTGCGAAGCTACAGTGTGCAGGACCAGAGCGGAGGGGACGAGAGCGACGACGAGTGCCACCCAGTGCCTATTGTGGTGAGTGACGACAGCCAGGACCACAAGCTGCGGAGCCTTCTGAAGCTGTCCACCCTGCTGACATCAGAACGCCTGGACGAGGAGCTTGAACGCAAGAAGAAGACGGTGTCCTTTTTTGATGATGTCACTGTCTACCTATTTGATCAGGTAAGAGAGGCTGTTCTGAACTTATAAAACCGTCATCAATGTTTTTGATATTAGCATGCATTCAAGTTAGCTTGTGGCTGAAAACTGCCACTCATAGTTTAACATTCATTGCTAATGATCACCAGTTATTCAGCTCTACCTTTTTGAACTCATTGCTTTTGTGTTTATGTCATATTAAGGGTATTGTCTGCCATTTTGTGTTGGGTAAACGGCAGACAAACCTTCCTGACGTAGCATGCTAATGTTGCCGTTTGCTAATACATTAGCTGCAATATAACACTCTCTAAAAAGCAAGTGAAATGCTTGCTTAGTGGAGCCTAGTGGCAATGTATCATACAGCTTGAGTTGTTCAAGTCTCAAGTCTTTATAACTTTGTTCTCCTTCGCTGTCTGCCACTAGGAAAGCCCAACGAAGGAGCTAGCTGAGCATGACTTCCCTTTAGCATCAGAGGGACAGAGTTCACGGAGCGAATCCCATGAAAGGCTTAACACCTCGGATGACTCTTCAGATGGGAACATCTCGGAAGAGAGTAAGTACAAGAAAACATTTAAATGTAGTACATAAAAATATGCTTGTTTTTACATCCATAACAACTCATTGAGTTAGCAATATACCTTCCTAAATATCTTATTGTCTGCTCCCAGGTGCAGGGTATGAGTGGGAGGACGACTTCCCCCTGCTTCCTCTGCAAACATCCTCAGCGGCAACCGACTCCCCCCCACCACGCTCCATCCCCAAAGCTTCGGAGCCCAAACCAGCCGTACAGTTCTCCCGCTTCACTGTCTCCCCCTCCGCCGTGTCCCGCTTCTCCATCACACACATCTCGGACTCTGATATGGACTCTGTAGGAGGTGGGTTCCTTTGAACTAACCACTAGGACTAGGTTGTATTGACTTGATTCTTACATAGCAGCCTATACATAAAACTTAATACGAAACGTAAAACGAATTTCTGAACAGATTGAAAGCAGTTGTGACTGAATGATCGATGACACTAAAAGTGGGAAACATAGCATGTCAGAACTAAGGGACAAAAAGAAAATGTCTAAAAAAGTCAGCATTGATATTTGAAGATAACCGACTTATGATTCTGAATGTGGAGTCAGTCCTAGACAGTTAACACCAAAACCATATTGAGTTGCCCATAATTTAGAGTGCATTGTATTTCAAAATATTAAGAATTGTTGAATTGTTGAATTAAAATTGTTTTTTTATGTATGCCTCGACTGTAAGAGTTACTCTAACATAGTCAGAAACAGGTATGGACATATATATAATATTGTTTAGAAGATGCTACGTTGTTCTTGTGTTAGCCTGCACGCCAATGTGGGTGACAAGCCCATTAAAAAAGCAATTATGTTGGCAACAGCTTATCGCCCCAGACCGAATTGTGTTCATTAAACCTCCTTGCCTCATTTTGTGTTTCGCAGGAAGCAGCGAGGATGGGGACAAAGAATAATGACCTGTGGATAATTACTGCCTCTCCGTGACAACAACTCGGCCTGCTAGCATGACTTCTTATTTATTTCTTGACGTCAGGTTTTAGAAACACAAGACAGTGCCTCTTACCGCCTGTGGACACTTTTGAAAAGGTTGTGCTTACTGACCTAAGCTGTTTAGAACAATGAAAAGAGAATGGTTAATATATACAAAATTACAGAATATTAATATATACTGTGTGTATGATGTAAACAGATCTATGAAAGTAGGGGATACTTTGAATTGTGCATATTTTTTCGGATCAAAGAGACACAATGGAAGGACATACCTTGGAAAACCTGGAAAGCAACACATATTCCACCTTTTTCACTTCTTAATTTATGACAGGAAGCATTCATGAGAGAGTGAAACCACCTGGACTTAGAGAAAAGATAAGTTGAACTGTGGAAACGGTCGCTTGGCAAAGACACCTCCACTTTTTTGGCTTTTCGACAGAGGATCAGCACTTTGAAGACTGTACAGCTCCACAGACTTTGTACTTTGTAGGAAATTGCTTTGCTTGTCTTAATAAATACCAACAAGAATCCTTAAGGTATCACAAGTAATATAATGTTCATATTTGGGTTCATTCAGAGACAAAGGGAAAAGAAAGCAGGAAGCAATGGGAATTGTGATGGGTCATGTCTGGTTTCAGAATGTTTTTGTATGGAAACAGCTGATCAAACCTGAACAATGTGATATTTTGTGACTATTTATTTTGTATCAGGACCATTACTGTACTCTTTAACATACATGTGGCTCATTCTCTCTACCAAATGGAATGCCAGCACCGCCATCACAACCAATCCCTCCTGTTGTAAACATCCAAAACACTATAGTGACAATAAGGAAAGAAGTCATTTCAGACTTCACTAATTAAACAGTTTTTTATAATAGCAATGCATGGTTTTAAGTATAAGAAAACATCATATTTACATTATTTGATTAAAGACAAAAAGGGACCATTTTTAATTGTGTCTTTTAGTCTTGACACATGGTCATGGAAATCCATTTTCATGTTTCCTATTGCTGCCATAAACACATCGATCAGCAATATCAATGATTCATGATATGGACTGCTACATGATGGATGAGTTCTCTAATAGGGGCCAATACGGGTGGGCAATATGTATGAAATCACAGCACATGAAATATTATATATTGCAGTTTTGTTATACTGTACCTCCTGCTGAAGTACTTTTTGCAGAACTTTGAATCGTGAGTCAATAAATAACTGTCTAGATTAGAACATCTGAAAAGTCAAGGTTCTTCGTCACATTGATGCAAAGCTGCAGCTAAGCTAAACCATAATGAATTTGAAACCACAGATATCAGTGGCAGTAGTTGTTTACTTATGTAACATAGTGACATCACTACGTAACACTCTTGCTTCTATTGGCTAATGCTCCTACACATGATACGTGCTAGGCTCAGGGACAGGACGTTTCTAAGCGGTTCACCAATGAGTCGTCTAGGTTACCAATCAGAGCAGACTGGGCTCTGGTTTCAGACAGAGGGTGAAAAGAGGGGCTGCAGCACAGGCAGTGCGAGAAAAGAAAGGGCGTTATCAGAATAGAGGCACACCTGAAAATGAGCATAAATGGACCCTTGAAAAGGATAGAAGCCCTGTCGTCATCATATTGCCCAGCCCTACAGGCCAATTCATTCAAATACAAACTTGCACAACAATAATAAAAGCTGTTAAATTCTTCTTTTGTCTGAACAAACATGCTGTTACTTAATGTAAATCAGCACATCATACATCTAGTGTGTTCCATATTGCTCATTGCTACTGTCTCCTGCTTCTGTATTGGCTACACTGACGTTGTTTGGAGCAGTTTTGTTCTATGATTTTGGTATTAAGCTGAAATATTGACCCTTTTCAGATTTGAAAGAAGAGTCACAGGGATGGGATAGATCAGTTAAGTGTTAAGTCGAATGTGTCTGATCAGCTTGTTAAAGGCAATGGGGAATGATGTCATGATCATGATATGTTGCAATGCTTTGCTTTCTGTGTGTGTTAATGATAGGAAGTGAAATGGAAGGTGTGTTGATGGGGTATTGGAGCGCACAGTGCTCTGTGATCAACATGTAGTGTCTTCTAGTGTTTGTTTGCATAGAACCATCTAGACAGCCGTCCGTAATATTTTTGTATCTCGACAAGAATACTTTTAAGAGTATTGATGTAATGTACCAGTACAGGAGGGAGGATTGAAAAAAAAAAAACATGTCTCTTGTGTTTTATTGTTGCCAAAGAGATGTTGTGTTGTGGATCAGGGGCAACAGGTGGGTTACCCCACAATGGAGATCAAGAGGCAGAGCAGGGGCTTTGGCCTGGTCGTTACAAAGAACATGCGATACCGTCAGTAACAGGTGCCCACCCCCACACTGACCTGGTCACATCATTACTTTCTGTACCTTCTATCAAATATAAATAAAGTCTGTTTTACACATCTGACATCTTTGCACCATTTGTTGATTGTGTTTTACCTACCTTTTTCCTTGGGTTCACATGAGAAAAGAATATAATTCACTGGCAATATCGAAAAAGTGTTTTAATTGAATGCGATGAGGCAACATTGTTTTGTGTTTAGGTCTGTGCTGGGATTAAACTAAACTGTGTTAACCCGATAATAGCCTGATCTGACTGATACAAAAAACTAAACATTGGGGATGACCAGAGGTGGGAAGTACATTTATTCAAGTACTGAACTGAATTAGAATTTTGAGATAGTAGTACTTTACTTGAGTATTTCCATTGTATGGTACTTCTACTCCACTACAATTCAGAGGTCAATCGTGTACTTTTACTCCACAACATTTATTTAGTAACTTTAGTTACTTTACAGATGTGGATGAATGATGTGAAATATAATCAGCTCTTAAAGGCAAGGCAAGGCAAGGCAAGGCAAGGCAAGGCAAGGCAAGGCAAGGCAAGGCAAGGCAAGGCAAGGCAAGGCAAGGCAAGGCAAGGCAAGGCAAGGCAAGGCAAGGCAAGGCAAGGCAAGGCAAGGCAAGGCAAGTTTATTTATATAGCACTTTTCAACACAAGGCAATTCAAAGTGCTTTACAAAAAAAAAAGAAAGACATTAAGAAAATGGCATTTAAAATCAGTCATTAAAAATAAAAGCTAGTAAAATAAACATAAAAAGAAAAAATACATGGATAAAAGTTACAGTGCAGTCTAGGATATGAATAGTTCAATTAAAAACAGTGACAAAAAGAAAAGTCTTCAGCCTGGATTTAAAAGTAGTAAGAGTTGCAGCGGACCTGCAGGTGTCTGGGAGTTTGTTCCAGATATTTGGAGCATAATAACTGAACGCTGCTTCTCCATGTTTAGTTCTGACTCTGGGGACAGGAAGCTGACCAGTCCCTGAAGACCTGAGAGATCTGGATGGGTCATAATTTAGCAGGAGGTCAGAAATGTATTTTGGGCCCAAACCATTCAGTGCTTTATAAACCAGCAGCAGTATTTTTAAATCTATTCTTTGACACACAGGAAGCCAGTGTAAAGACTTCAGAGCAGGATGTGATCCACTTTCTTAGTGTCAGTGAGGACTCGAGCAGCAGCGTTCTGAATCAGCTGCAGCTTTCTAATAGATGTTTTAGTGAGACCTGTGAAGACACAATTGCAGTAGTCGAGTCTACTGAAGATAAAGGCATGGACAAGTTTTTCCAAATCCTGCTGTGACATTTGTCTTTTAATCCTAAATATATTCTTTAGGTGATAGTAGGCTGATTTAGTAACTGTTTTAATGTGACTGTTGAAGCTCAGGTCAGAGTCCATGACTACACCTAGATTTCTGGCTTTATCTGTTGGTTTGAACATTGCAGACTGAAGCTCAGCGCTAACTCTTAGATGTTCTGCCTTGGCTTCAAAAACCATTACCTCAGTTTTATCTTTGTTTAATTGGAGAAAGTTCTGACACATCCAGTCATTGATTTGTTCAATGCACTTACTCAGTGTTTGAATTGGAGCATAGTCTCCTGGTGAAATTGTTACGTAAATGTGTGTGTCATCCGCATAGCTATGGTAACTTATTTTGTTGTTTTTCATTATCTGAGCCAGTGGTAGCATGTAGATGTTAAAGAGAAGAGGCCCCAAGATGGAGCCTTGAGGAACCCCACATGTCATATTTGTCAACTCAGATGTGTATTTACCTATAGAAACAAAGTTGTTTCTGTCCTTTAAGTAGGATTCAAACCAATTTAGAGCTGTTTCCAAAAGTCCCACCCAGTTTTCCAGTCGGTCTAGTAATATGCTGTGGTCAACAGTGTCAAACGCAGCACTGAGATCTAATAATCACTGAAGTTCTGCCACTGTCTGTGTTTAAGTGGATGTCATTAAAGACCTTTACAAGAGCAGTCTCAGTGCTGTGGTTTGGACGAAAGCCTGACTGGAACACATCAAAACAGTCATTTAAATGCAAGAAATTACTCAACTGTTGAAAAACAACTTTTTCAATGATTTTACCTAGAAATGGGAGGTTTGATATGGGCCTGTAATTGTTCATTACTGAAGCATCTAGATTATTCTTTTTTAAGAGCGGTTTAATGACTGCAGTTTTCAGGGCCTGTGGAAAAATACCTGAGTGAAGAGATTTATTTACTATATGAAGTAGATCTGAGGCCATGCAAGGCAAAACATCTTTGAAAAATCCTGTTGGAATAATATCAAGGCAGCAGGAGGAGGACTTCAGAAGTTGTATAATGTCCTCTAGGTTTTTATCATTAATCTGATGGAATTGTGTCATGGTGTTTGACTTGATGTTAAGTGGACACAGAGATAACACATTTGCTGTACCTGATGCAGAGGCACTGACTGCTTGTCTGATTTTCTGAATGTTGTCAGTGAAAAAGGAGGCAAAATCATTGCACGCCCTGGTGGATAGAAATGCAGAGGCTACTGACACTGGGGGTTTAGTTAGTCTGTCGATGGTAGCAAACAAGGCACGTGGTGGTGGTGGTGGTGGGTATGGACCCACAATGATTATTTTCAAAGGCAAGCGGATGAAGGCAGAATGGCTCTTCGGGGCTCCGAAGAATACCTTCGTAAAGATGTCCGATAATGACTGGATAAATAGAGACTTGTTCACAGAATGGGGGAATAGGTTTCTGCAAAGCCTTCCAAAAAGTATCCATGACCCCATCTGCTCCTTGTTGATGGTCACACCTCTCATGTGTACAACATCGACTTTTTGAATATGATGATAGAGAACTGAGGTTACCTCCTGTAACCCAGCTTCTATGAGTAATGGCGCAGCCCTCTAAGGCTATCGCTATTGGGTTATCCCTCTGCGCCCCCGCGCAGCACTGAAACACTTGTAGTCCACGCCCACCCGCTAGGTGGGCCCCACCCTCGGGCCTCCTTCCGGGATAAATAGGAAGGAGGCCCGGCAATCTGCTCCCATACAATATAACTTTTCTTCAGCTATTCGTAGAGCCAGTGGGGCCCAGCGCTTAGAGGGCTGCGCCATTACTCATAGAAGCTGGGTTACAGTAGGTAACCGAAGCATGATGTAGTCTGCGCCCCACTGGGTCCGCCCGGCACTAGAAGCACAGACACACCTGCTCAATAACACCCCCTGCCTGTTGTGCCATGCGTAATGGCGCATCACCGTCCCTGGAACATAGCAAAACATGCCTATCTTCCCAACGGGGTGAAGGCTGGGAACAATACATACCGGCCGCTGTGAGAAAGTAGAGACGAAGGTCCCACCTTGCCCAGCGACCATCGAGGGGGAACAGCAGCTCTCTGCGTGTCAGACAGGCAGGAGAGGGCTCAGCTGGATCCCTGACGTCACTCACTCTGATCAGGCACTCCGTACGAAGTGTGTCAGAGTAAAGGGAACATCCTTCTCATACGAGGGGAAAAGGGCCGCTCTCTGTGTGCCGAGCGGCAGGAGAGAGGCGCACCGCTGGTTCCCTGACGTCACTCACTCCGACAGGACACCCAGTACAGGGTGCGTCAGAGAGGAAACAATAAAAATAAATACATGAACAGGGGGAAGACCAGGATGCAGCAGTGCAAATATCTTACACTGACATTCCTCCGTGCAAAGCCGTGGAGGAGGAATTCCTCTGGTGGAGTGCGCATTGATGTTCTCCGGGGGCTCCACCCCAGAGGAGACATACGCCTGTGAGACCGCCTCACACAGCCAGTGTGACAGCCGTTGTGCAGACAGAGGTTACCCGATCGAGCGCTCTCTATAGTGCACAAACAGGCGCTGAGAACGGCGCCATGCTGAACTGCCATCTCCTTGGATCCGGAGAGCTGACGGAGCCACCGAGAGAGCAGACGAATCACTCCCCCTTTTCGCTGATCGAGCCAAAAGCAGTGCTACTTTGGCTGAACACAGTTTAAGGGGAACCTGATCAGGTTCAAATGGGGCTTTGCTTAGTGCGCGTAACACCAAAGCCAAATCCCACTGAGGCGCCAGTGTGCGTGACACAGGTCTGAGTCTCCGTACTCCTCGCATAACGGCTGCTGCGCTCTGCGAGCCCCTCTGTTCAATTCGCCGGGAATATACATTGCTCTGATGGAGAGCAACGTGTGTGCGCGCCCAGAACAGCAGCCGCCTGGCTGCGTTCAGAAGCTGCGCAGATCGTACTCCTCCCTGGCGATTGAGGTAGGCTGCTTCCATAGCCGTGGCCTGTTGTCTGTGCACTTTTAGGCAAAAGGGCTGCGAGGGAGTTTCCCCACGCTGCATTTCACTCCGTCTCTCATCATGCGGCGCGTACACGCCCAGAGGATGAGAGGTGTGTGCATGCTGTCCACACGAGGCGTTATAATGGTGCTCGTGGATTTATTATGACCGTGTGTAGGAGGCATATCTGGGACAGAGGAATGCCGCGAGCTCTGCAGTTTATAAACCAATAGGTTTAAAACAGCAGGCTTCTGCAGCGAATGAACCTCCTCTGGTGTCCCCCTGTTGGAAGAGACCCCGGGGGATCATCACGTGACCAGCTGACGCCAACGCCGAGCAGCTGCGTCACGGAGAGGGCTGTGTGGGTTGTGACATGCCGGAGGAGAGCTGTCAGTTTCTCCACTCGCTGCCGCGAGAGCCGCGCTCTGCTGGCTGAGTTTATCTTATTCCAATTTATTATGAAACTCAGGCTTTGACAGATGCGATACGAGATGTACCGTCTGGAAAGCGACTTCCTCCCTGGAGCGAGCCAGCAAATAGCAGGTCGTCCAGAGGAAACCACACTCTCATCCCTCCTCTGTGTAGTGGCTCCAGCCTTCTCTACACAAAAATGGGAGGAGCCAGGAAATATCCGACGGCAATGTCTGGTCTGATATTCCCTGAAATGAGAAACGCAGGAATTTCCTGTGATTCGGGATGAGGGGTACGTGGAAGTATGCATCCTTCAGGTGGAAGTATGCATCCTTCAGGTGGAAGTGAACCAGTCGTCCTGGTGAACACATTCCAGCACCTGTTTGATCGTCAGCATGTGGAATACTGACAGATCGAGGATGTCTCATTGCCCCAGTCTTTTTCGGGATTAGAAAAATAACGGGAGTGAAAACCCCTGATTTTCCTCCCTTTGAGGAACCCTGGAGATATCCTCTTTCAACAGGAGTTCCAGCGGCTCGGATTGGAGCGCAAGACATAGCTTCTGGGAGGACAGGAGTGTTTCCTGTATCCCATTGAACTGGGGGGGGGGGAGAGGCGGACTGCAGGACGCATCCTCTGCTGATCAGCCTGCTCATCCATCTGTCCATCAGACCCACGCGCTGCCACTCTGAGAAAAACTCTGAGAGCGGGCGCACGTGCTCGAGATGTATTTTTGGTCGCCATGGTGACGAGCCACGCCAGAGCCCCTGCCGCCGCTGCCCGTGAGGCAACCCAAGGCGGGGGCCTCCACACGCTGCGTCTCACTCCGACTCTCATCATGAGGCGTGTACACGCTAGGGGATGGATGGAGGTGTGTGCAGTGCTGCCCACATGAAGCGTTAAAACGGCGCTCATGTGTTTATTAAGGCCGTGTTTATTAAGGCCGTGTTTATTAAGGCCGTGTTTATTAAGGCCGTGTGTAGGAGGCGTATCTCGGACAGAGGAATGCTGCGAGCTCTGTAGGTTATTAACAGGGGTTAAAACCGGCAGGCTTCTGCAGCGAGCCCTGCTGTCTACTTAATCAACAGATTAGTGGCAGCCGGCTTAATTAGCGAGCTCTGCAGTTTATTAACCGATAGGTTAAAACTAGCAGAATTCTGCAGCGAGCCCTGACGCCGTGGCGCTGCGGGCGCTGCCGCTGGGGGCACTCAGCCTCCCGTGAGGCGAAAGGGCTGCGAGGAAGCCTCCACACGCTGCGTTTCACTCCGGCTGTCATCATGAGGCGTGTACACGCTCAGGGGATGAGTGGAGGTGTGTGCAGTGCTCTCCACATGAGGCGTTTATAACGGCGCTCATGGGTTATTATGACCGTGTGTAGGAGGTATCTCTCGGACAGAGGAATGCCGCGAGCTCTGCAGGTTATTAACCGATAGGTTAAAACCGGCAGGCTTCTGCAGCGAGCCCTGCTGTCTACTTAATCAACAGATTAGTGGCAGCCGGCTTAATTAGCGCGCTCTGAAATGTAACGGCAGGTTAAAAACAGGCTTTAGCAACGAGCCCTGCTGGCTATTAACCGACAGGTTATAGGCAGCTGGTTTACCCAGGGCGTGAGGCAACCCCAGGTGGGCTGGGACCGAACGGGCTGCGCGGGGCCTCCACACGCTGCGTCTCACTCCGACTCTCATCATGAGGCGCGTACACGCTCAGGGGATAGATGGAGGTGGGTGCAGTGCTGCCCACATGAGGCGTTATAACGGCGCTCATGGGTTTATTATGACCGTGTGTAGGAGGCGTATCTCGGACAGAGAAATCCCGCAAGCTAACCGGCAGGCTTCTGCAGCGAGCCCTGCTGTCTGCTTAATCAACAGATTAGTGGCAGACGCGAAAGGGCTGTGAGGAAGCCTCCACACGCTGCGTTTCACTCCGACTCTCATCATGAGGCGTGCACACGCTCAGGGCATGAGTGGAGGTGTGCGCAGTGCTGTCCACATGAGGTGTTATAACGGCACTCATGGGTTATTATGACCGTGTGTAGGAGGCGTATCTCGGACAGAGATATGGTGGACCGCTCTACCAGTGTCCCCACCGAGTTGGAGAGCCGCGATGTTATTCGCCGCCGCGCTGTGGTGACGGAGAGAGGGAAAGCATGTTCGGCCGCCAAGCTGGCACCCTGCTCCGACTCTGTCTCCCCCGTCCGGGGGAGAGGAGGGAGGGGAGAACCGAACGGTGAACCGTGGAGGGATGCGGGGCAGGAGTTGTTTTTCTTCGGACTCCTGCCCGGCACTCGGCCCCAGGGACACAAGGCCCCGTCCGTGGGCTCGTAAGCCTGGATGGGCCAATCGTCCTCCTCGGCCACAGCAGCAAGAGCGTCCGCTATCCGCTTCCTGTCGCCCGAGGGGAGACGAGCGCTAGTGTGTGCATACCTGCTGGTTTAGAGCCGCGTACGCGTGCTCTGACCCCAGGCAGGATTCTCATACTGCTTTTATCTCTGCTGCTCATAACTCATTATGAACCCAGAGCCACATGAGGGACAATCTCTCACACAATTGTTACTCATGTTTACTCTGAAATGGAAGTGTCTCTTGTGCTTCAGTAACGAGGTGCTGAAGAAAATAGGGAGCAGATTGTCGGGCCTTTTTCCTATTTATACCGGAAGGAGGCCCGAGGGTGGGGCCCACCTAGCGGGTGGGCGTGGACTACAAGTGTTTCAGTGCTGCGCGGGGGCGCAGAGGGATAACCCAATAGCGATAGCCTTAGAGGGCGAAGCCATATACGAAATAGAACAACGTCACTGTATTTAGCCTACCCCCTCACACAACTCACTATCTGCAGCCAGCAGACAGAGCACTGTTCAAGAGCTTGAAACACTACTGGAGGCTCGAGGGACGAAGGATCACCAGGGAGAGTGGAGGGAAACGGCTTGACAGGGCGTTGTTCATGCCACTGTTTTCAAAGGCCTGGATGAAAGATGCTACACCACTGAATGGCCAGGCTGGTTTTCGAGGGTCAGCGATATACCCATTCAACCCTGCCAAGATCAATGAGAATCTGTTCATGCCACCTCAAACATCTGCTTTCAAGAGACTCCAGTGGCCCCAGATGAGATGCTCTTTCCTGCACCAGCAACCCTGTGTCATCCTCCACATGATGATGATGATGATGATGATGATGATGATGATGATGATGATGATGATGATGATGATGATGATTGTGAAGGAAATATTAATATTCTGTGCATGGGGAAATGTTAGTGTTTTCCCTATGTGTCCTGTTTGTAACTTAGAGCAGGGCACAGGTCAAAGGTCCTGCCTTCCTGTGGGGGAAGTGTGGCCAACTGAGCAGATGACTTTAACAGACTTTCTTTGTCTCTGAAGATCTTTTATTAATTATGATAGAAAGGGCGCGAACAGAGGCTCCTCCTAGATTCTCTGGGTAGAATTGCCTGTGTTTTCTGTGTATTTCTCAGTGTTGACTCGGGATTTCATAATGCACGTTGGACTCACTCACGGCCGTGACTCTCAATAAACTCAGTGTTTGATATAAAGCGGACTCCAGCTTCCATTTCTTCCATCAACATTGCTGAGCAGAAGTTTCTCTCACAATGATGATGATGATGATGATGATGATGATGATGATGATGATGATGATGATGATGATGGTGGTGGTGGTGGTGGTGGTGGTGGTGGTGGTGGTGGTGGTGATGATGATGATGATGATGATGATGATGATGATGATGATGATGATGATGATGATGATGATGATGATGATGATGATGATGATGATGATGATGATGATGATTCCTGCCATCCACACATGAGGGAACTTCTGGAGCAGACCCCATGCCACCCTCTGCATGGTGCTGTTCAGCCAGCAACCTCCCCTCCTCAGCGCTCTCCACCATTGTCCCCCATTGTAACCCCACCACCTATGGCAGAGGAGGTTGAAGTATAGTGACACAGCCAGAGGTCTCCTTCAAATCTCTGATAACACTTCCAGTAAGAGAACGCCCAACCACCAGCCGCCAGAGGGCCAAACCTCCTTGCTATAGTTTGACTAGCGACAGCCATTTTGCTTTCATCAAAGAGAAAGGGGGAAAGAAAAAGGAGAAAAAGCAAAAACCTAAGGAGAAGAACACTGCACAAGTGATCCAAGAAGCGTGTGCAATCTGCCAGCATGCATATGGGGACAAAAAGGACCCCAAGTCCACAGAGGAATGGCTTTCGTGTGCAGTCTGTTTCCAGTGGTTCCATGAAAGCTGTGCAGAGAATAATGGGGTTCTGGATGATGATGGCTCCTTGACATGCAAGGACTGCTTGTTTCCAGACATGTAATGTTGTAAGCAATTGTTTTAGGCAGGTTCATGTTTGTGTGTGTTGTGTTGCCTTCAAATATAGGCTATCTGTTAAAGGTGTATGTGTTACCCGTGAAATAAATTGTAATGATTTTAATAACATTTTAACTTTTGTAATTGACAGCAACATGTTGTAAGCAATTGTTTTACGCAGGTTTAGGTTTTATGTGTTGCCTCAATGTTTGATATGTTGCCTTCAAATACACCTGCAGTTGTATGTGTTCCCTGTGAAATACAATTCAATGATATTTGAAAACTATTAGAATCTATTGTGGTTTGATGATGTTTGATTCTCACAAAAAAAAGAAAAAAAAAAGTTAACAACATAAGCCTAAATGTTGTAACAGCAATAACATTATAAATAGTAAAAGAGCTGAACATGGTATTGCACATTTAGCTCAGAGTGTTACTGACCTGAGATGTTTTATTACAATAATAAATAATTCAGTGTCCCACATTTTGCACAGAACTGTCCCACATTAGAAAAGCAGATTGTCTGAGACAACTTGGCACTAAGGGTACTGATATGTCTACCATTTATTTTATGAGTGTAATATCTGCATTTTCTCTTTTGGTTTGATTAGGACACATCCTGGGTATTTCAGAATGGTACTGGATGTAGATGTATTGTATTTAAATGCAAAAAATGTCCCACATTAGGGCAATTCACCCTAACATCTTATCTTAATAATATCTTCATATTAATAATAATGATAAAGACGAAATCAACACACGGCAATTCAAAGTGCTTTACAAAAAATGAAAGACATTAAGAAAATGGCATTTAAAATCAGTCATTAAAAGATAAGATAATAAAATAAAAATATCTCTGTGCAAGATGCCACAGAGAGGTGCTTTTCCCGGTGTATTTCATGGAAGTCTGACATAGCCTGTTTGCACATGTCAGGGAGAGATGCTGGAGCTGCTTAGTCCGTCATTTGGGGCTCTGTGTAGGGCCAGAAAGAGGTGGTTTTCGCGCTCTGTCTCCTGGTAGTGTGAAATAGCCTGTTTGCTCATGTCAGGGAGAGATACAAGTTACAGTGCAGTTTAAGATGTGAATAGTTCAATTATAAGCAGCGACAAAAAGAAAAGTCTTCAGCCTGGATTTAAAAGTAGTCAGAGTTGCAGCGGACCTGCCAACCCAGTCTCATAAAAAAACGTGTAATAACTACGTTGGTCCACAACGTAGGACGTAGTATTTCTACAAAAACACCTCTGAAATTGTAAGATGCCTACGTTTTTTTTCACCATTCATTCCAATGGCTGGCGTCTATGTCACGTGATCTTCACATTTCTCCCTGCAGACATTTTAAAGTTAGTTTGGCCATTAAAATGCGTTTTGATGTCATTTTTTGCGAGAAATATGAGTTGTTATTTCAGATTATGTGTGCAGTGGATGTACATGATCTTTAGTTTGCTAGTTATTACGAAGATTACTTCAGGAAATTGTGTCAATACAACGTTTTCATTGTTACCAAGGTGGTTGCTAGGGACGCTGCTATCGATATTATTTCTGTTATGTTGTGTAACAGTTTAATGGTGTAATCTTTATTGCTACCCCCTTCCCCGTCAATGTATAGTGTTGGTCCACAGCGCTTTACGTATTAGTTTAACAAAATCCGCATCTAAAATTGTGGCATAGATACGTTATTTTCCCCTGTGCAATTCCAGTCTCACATCTCACAGCACATCGTTATAAACAAATACCGGAAACAGACCGAAAACACTTTATTCCGAGTGTGCTTGCTTTTCTCTTTGGAAGTCATCACATAACGGCATTGTAATACACGGTTCGGCTGCATTAAATATCACATATCTGCCGTAGTTCTCTATTTATAGAGCCCTGATGAGAAGACTTCTAGACAAACATGAGGAACTGCCGCCAACACTGAAAACGTGACATGGATCATAAATATATCAGCCATTAAACAACATCTTACATTTCTTTTCACACAATACGTCTCCTTGCAGTATCAACACTAATTCAGCTGACTTTTATATTTGATCCAATTGGTAGATAGGCTGTATTTACACCATAAAGGTGCACAGCTGATATAAAAGGACACCTAGTGGTTAAAGCATGTTATTGAATTTCATTATTTTTATTATTAGATATTCATAGGATCCCTATAAAGTATATTCATTACTCGTTATTCTCTACTAATAGTTAATTAAAGACTGTATATAATGACTATTTTGCACATCCCGTTCAAGATTTCAAGATTTTCTAAGGTTTATTGACATATCAATCAAACTGTGTAGTTATGCAATGAATGAAAAACTTTGTGTATACCTCCAGCCAGGCCCGGACTGGCCATCGGGAGGACCGGGAGGTTTCCCGATGGCCTGGCCTGTTAAGTGGCCTGCTGGCCTGAGGAATTTCTTTTTTTAATGTATGTATTGTGAACGCAACGCTGCGCAAATGTGGGTCTGACTCTGCCTCACAGAGGGTGTCTACATGATGTGCCCTGCCGACATGGCCACTTTCATACAGATCATACACTAATGGCCTGGTCGCTAGCACCCTTCAAAGATGGACGACTTGCTGTTGATGACGTCATATTTCCTTATAGGTCTATAGGTATTTGTAAACTTAACAGTGATTAGAATGTGGGACTCTTTTGATCACCCGATGTAATGCCATATTGAAAAACACAAATATAATGTCGTGATTCGTGTATAAGAGTAAATATAAGACATTTGGCACAAAGTGGGTACACTCTTGATTCTTTATTCTCAGATTTTAATTGAACAGAAAAAGTTTGACAATAAATCACATGATACAGGTTTGAATATCTGTCATATTTCCACTGTTAGTCTTCATGTAACACTGAGAGCTACACTGAAACCGGTTTTATTATTTTGTGTCATTAAAAAAAGTATCCGATTTCCCTTTAGTGGTGTCTCTTCACCAGATGTTAAGGTATATTGTGAAGTTTACTGTGTTACATAAAAACAACAAAATGGAGTGAAATGGGACTAAATTTGAAGTGCTCACAGCCATTAAATATTCATCTTTAGAACATTCCAACAGCAACCTGTTACAGAAAGGCTTTGCTTGTCACTCTGGTTATTCCACGGACAACAGTCACAATTGGATGTATTTCTGTTTGTGGCTGTTCTTTATTAGTGTTGTGAAAACCTCAAATTAAACTTCATCTCCACTGAGTGGCACTAATTATTAAGGGACTGTATACGTTAGAAGATACCACCAGAGGTAAGTGAAAAATAATTTGAACACACCCTTAAAACATTATTCTTAGAATGGCCAAGATTGAATCCCAACCTGTATCGGTGTAATCCTGATTGCTCTACTTCACATCAAAGTGATCTTAACCAAAGACGCTGCAATTACTCATTGATTGTATTATTTAATTTACCTGATGAAATAATTTCTTTAAGAAGACCTTACAAACTGCTTGTATATTCATGTAATCACTAAACCGGCAGGACATTATTATAGGTACAAACACCTGCAGTGCGTATTAATGTTATTAATTAATATAGATTTCCTGTGAGTATACAAATAGTTGAATATATAGTACTATGAGTAGTGTGCTTATCAGTTTTGATGCCATAAATGAGCCCAATATTATTCCACAGATACTGGAGATTTCTGGCTAGTATACAATCTCTTATGTGTTTCAGGTTATCTCTTCCATTTTAGATGATCCACTTTGGTCCAGACTAATATGTGCAATACCTCTGCACCACCACCAGGTGCTAGCCCTGTGAGGAGGCAGTGTGAACAGTTGAGGCTAAAGATGTGAAGCGTACCAACATTGAAGCCCGTCAGTTGACAAGGAAGGGGAGGAAGCTGCATTTGAAAAAGCACAGATGTTGTCACGTGACTTTACAGAACAGCTGCAGATCCGTGGAGTCTACAGAAGTCATCAGTCATCAGTGTTTAGGTAGCGATACGTTGCAAATGAGCCGAGAACTCAAGTTGCCCACGCTGGAACACTTATTTTCTTATCACCTCATACACTTATATGTTCCAAAAATAAAAAAGTGAAATCACTTCGATGATGTCCATTATCTTACCCATGTACAGTATGTGAGCAGAAGCCTTTACAGACATACAACTCAGAGGATAACAATCAGGGAACATTTTCATTTAAAGTGCTTTCCTTGCTGGAAGATCAAATATTAATCAATTCTAGCTTTTAATCACATGATCTCTGAACTAAAACAGAGATAACTGTACATCGTTGTTTGTGCCGTTCATTTGCTGGTCAGAGTCATTTCTCTGTTTTAAAGTAGCACTATTTAGTTCTGTGGTTGAGTCAGAGCTGAGGCGAGGGGGTACATTGATGTACCTGCAGCTAGTTTAACCTGAGGCAGGGCTCAGTACTCCCCCGGGGGGGTGGAGGCCTTCTCCAAGGAGTCGTAGTGTGCTTCATGAGGCAGCTCTTCCTCCACTTCATCCTCATCATCAGAAAGGGGCGGTTTGGCTGGGGCCTCGACAGGCGGCTCCATGGGCGGATCATCGCTGGGAGGAAGAGAGGAAATATAGTAAAGAAGCTTGTTTTTGTTTTAAAAACTGAATGCAAACCATGCATGATGCGAAAGTTAGAAAAGGTCACAGACAATCTCATGTGTCATGCCAGAAGAAAAGAAAAGGAGGTAAAACACGATGCTGAAACATGCAATACATTCCCTGAAATGTGCAAGTACAGTTTTATACCCCACAATCAGAGTGCAGTCACATCACACAAAGAAAGGAAATAACCCAAAGCCACTCCACGACACCCAAAGCCAACACGACGAAGAAGCAGTCTTTGTGATAATGGAGACATTGGAAGAAGAAGAAGTGGTTGCATGAAGACCCACAGAACCAGGGTCAGTCACTTACGAGGAGTTTCGGTCACTCAAAAGCGAGCGTAATCTGGCCCGGGACTGAAAGGCAGAGACAGGCCACATGGGTCAACACTCAGGATGTTCTCAAATACCAATAGTCTTTATATTCTAATACTATACAGGGCAATGACTTGTTATTTCTAAATACAGTGTGTTCTTACATGGCTTTACAGGACGCATTTAATAAGTTGTGTTAGGATTCAGGATATTAACAAATGAGACCATGCCTGAGTCAACTGGGAGCCTTCATTTAAAACTTGATGCAAGCAGTGTTTCAAGTGTAAGATATTGGAAGAGACATTATTGAAATTGACTCCAATATATTTAAATATTAAGAGTGCCTTTGTGTCAACTTGAGGGGCCTCACAAAATGTTTCTAAGGGCCACACTTGACCCGCATGCCCCACTTTAAGAAACATGCTGTAACGGTTGCCAGTCAAACTCAAGGATGATCTTGCTTGTTCATGTTCTAGTGAAGTATATAAAGAAACTATTTCATTATGTTGAAGTGAAACAAGAGGACGTGCACAGAAACCCAAACAGACTCACAATTTATATATGTTAACATTAAAATATAAACCTAAGAATATTCAAGACACATGGTAATTAATACAATTCAAGACACAAAAATAAAACAGACAAGCATATAAAACACAACAAATAGAAAGACACTGGCAATATAACATGGATATGCCGTGAATCTGACACACACGTACACGCAGTGGAGTTGAAATAGATACCTTTGCTAGCAGCAGGAAGAGCAGGCCAGGGCGCGCACACACACACACACACACACACACACACACACACACACACACACACACACACACACACACACACACACACACACACACACACACACACACACACACACACACACACACACACACACACACACACACACACACACACACACACACACACACACACACACACACACACACACACACACACGGCCGGGGGGGGGGGGGTATGATGGGAACTGACTCGGCTCCAGAAATTGTGTCATGAAAAGTGACACCAAAAGTGCAAGTAGAGCCTCTGGTTAGTGGGTTAAAGCAAGAGGATGATCACCAGCTGTTTAAGATGATGTTTAACCTAATGCTTAAGATGACTATGAAATAAAGATAATTCCTTTTAAAAGGCGGAATCAAAGACACAATTCAAAAGACCGTCAGAGGCAAAACAAATTGTAATTGTCTTGAGATATAATTGCCTTCTGAGTAACACCAATGAACAGAAACAACCAAACCTTTTCAGCTGAATTCCTGTATTTCACACTTTTTAGTTGAGTATCCCTTACATTTGAGGTTATCAATGTTAAACTGTTTGGTACCGTAGATTCTCTGTGCAATATGTTGTTCATTTACATTCAAATAAAAGCATCAGTTGATGTAGCAGTGATTTGCCGACAGGTGGTCGGTGAGCGATACTGTGTCTGTCTATCATACGTTGGACTTGTTTGAGTGGAGAAAGAAGAAACACTGGCAGCTTCCAGTCGTTTTGTCTCTAAAGTCACCAAAACAGAGATTGGTAAAAGGGGGGCTGGCAAAGCTGAGGGGGAGACGGGTGTGAGGTCACACACACAGAGAAGACAGAGCAGACATGTGCAGCAAGGAAAACACTTGGATGGCAAAAGCGTCCATCCTGACTTGAGTTTTAAAGTATTTCTCTTGAAAGAACTGAAAACCATTCCACAGAAGTGTCTGTCCCTCCCTTTTCTTCTTTCAATAATCTGAAGAGAAACTTATGTTCAGACTCATTAGACTCATAAGACACCATATTAGATTTTAGAAAAGCGGCGAACAGTCTTCATTGTTTATCTCCTCTCTTTGGTCAACACAGTGTAAGGATAAGATTTTTGTAAACACTTCATAACATTTTCAATATTCAACTGAATATTGTTATTAGCAGCAGTTCGAATGAACAGACTATAAAGTGGACCGACAGAGACGGGCAGACCAGCGTCTTTATTTAGCACAGAGGGAGTCAGACACAGAAACACTTCTATCTTCAAAAACAGGATGCTTCCTCACTGGAGTTTGGACATCAAGCCTTTATTGCAATCACAAGAGAACAAGAAGGCTGAGTGAGATCAAACATAACATCCACTCCTCTCCTTCAAGGCTGCAGAGAGGCTGAGCAATAAAGGGTGGGTGTGGTTTCATGATTGTGATACTACTGATGCCTCATTCCAAACCAGAAATGTATCAGCATATTTGTATAATACTTTTAAAATATATATTGTGTTGTGTAACAGTACGAGACACTATAATATGAGCAAACAAACACAAAAATGCTAAATATTTTCAAATGTAAAGATCTAATGCACAAGCAAACAAGAGTTGTCTTATTAACCATGCCAGTGAGACAACTTTAATAATATTATATTTAGAATATTATCAATCCACCAATTCATTTCTCCAAATGTAATCATTTATTCTGAAAAAAAATATTAGTAAACACACCCGAATAAATATAAAAGAAAAAAGGTGCAAACTGACATTTGGTAGCTGGACCAAGAAGCAGGAGGCAGCAAGTAGTTTGCATTTTTGTAAAAAATAAATAAAGGGGCCCTATTTCACTCATGTTCAGGTTAATGTGTGTATCGAGTGCCTCTACCGCAGGTGTGTCAAACTCAATTTCATTGCAGGCCACATTTGCATTATGGTTGTACTCAAAGGGCCGGTTGTAACTTTAAGACTATAAAAAAATACATATATAAATATTTAATATATATCAAATAATGTATTATGTAAGAGAAACTTCTGTAGCAATGGAGAGTCAGGACTCAGAGAGACACGGGACGAGCAGGAGTTCTGATGTCAAACACTGGTAGTTTATACAAGCATCGGCCGGAGAATTCATATCACAAGTCACACAGTCAAAGGTTCTGACTGCACGGGTGGGTTGCCATGTCAATTCTGATCAGCCTTTTAAACTAGTTTACAGAGAGCTAATCAGCATATTGGGGAAGGTATACGTGAACACCTGGAGACACTGATTCACTTATCAGACTCTATGGCTCTTGTGACCGAGTGTTGACCGGTCATAAAACTGATAATGTCAGCAATAGCTGAGACTTCCCATTCCTTAAGACAGATAACAGACTTACGGCCCGTCCACACAGCGTCGTGCGTGTCTGAAACTCGACCAACAACCAATCACATGAATCTCCCGCCCCTGACACACAAGCAGCGGTTTGATTGGCTAGAGCTTGTACTGGCAT
The DNA here is from genome assembly GCF_902827115.2 of Pseudochaenichthys georgianus. Taxonomy (NCBI): domain Eukaryota; kingdom Metazoa; phylum Chordata; class Actinopteri; order Perciformes; family Channichthyidae; genus Pseudochaenichthys; species Pseudochaenichthys georgianus. Next base: position 6,242,757 of record NC_047521.1, on the reverse strand, counting down.
ATGATTCGATTGGCTGACGCTTCTGCCGAGGCGTCAAAAGTTGAACATTGCTCAACTTTTGCAGCGAGCCACGCCGCGTCGCTTCCCACGATGCATTTCCGCTAAAAGTGACGTCACCCCATTCAAAGTGAATGGTGAAGCGTCAACGCACGCCGCTGTGTGGATGGGCCGTCAGGCCGAAAGGTCAAATATCTTAAGTAAAGATACAATTATTCCCTAACATATTATATTACATTATTGCCTCTGCATTGGATTATTATCAGATAGGGTAATAACTTAGTAATTAACTACGTCTGAAAGCAGAAGTCTACGGCAAATAATTGCAAGTCTCTTCAGTGAGAATGTCACAAAATGATTTAAAAAGAAAAAACACATTCTGAGAAAAAAGTCAAATTTGAGATGCATTGTGCTCCATGTATGGGCAACAAGCTTCTGTAAATCGGCATGTAACCGTATAATAAAAATATCATATGTTTTGCAAGCTCTTGTGGGGCCACATAAAATGAAGTTGCGGGCTGGATTTGGCCCCCGGGCCTTGAGTTTGACACCCCTGCTCTACCGGGACATGTCTCCATGCTTTCATGTTCAAAATGCCCTTTATTTCTCTCATACTGCCTGCCCATTGAGAGGCTCCTATCTCATAATGCATTCCCCAACCCTAATTTAAGGTAACACCTGCTTCAGAACTAAAGCGCTTCAACTCTAACTAAAGTTAGTTCAGTGGTTCTCAAAGTGGGGGGCGCGCCACCCCTGGGGGGCGCAGATGCATGTCAGGGGGGGCGCGAGAGACCAGGAGGAAAAATGGTTATAAAAAAAAAAAGTAAAATAAATAAATTAAAAAAAAAATCATAATTTGAAAAATTATTGATTCGAAAATAATATGATGCAGTACAGTACTATTACGTCTGGGTCTCTGTGTTTCATTACATCTCGGCTCTGTGTGTGTGAAACGAGCCATTTTGTGTGCGGGAGAGAGAGAGAGCGCACCGGTACCGGAGATCGTTGTTAGCTTCTGGTGCTAGCGAGCTACGCTAACGGATATAAGGAGTTTTTTCAACGACAAAGTGGAGGAGAGTCCTCTCCTGTCAGACTGAGAGGCTCAGTGAGCTAAAGGACTCAGTGTTATCTCAGTGGGTCTCAAACGTGTTGGTCACCATTAATGTAAACAATTATTTCCGAGGTACACATTTATATGATCATTATAGTTATAAAAACATAAGAGAATAAAAGAAAAACAGCTATGAAATACTATATGACAGTAAAACAAGAATAAAGTTTAAAAGGGTGATTTGTAAAATATCCATAAAGAAAAAGTAAATCTGTTAACAGTTCTGTTTCAAATGGGTGTTGAGAGATGTATCCCGATCTCTTCATTTTGTTCTCAAAGTGCACCAGATTGATGCTTTTAAGTTCAATATTTAAAAAAAAGAAAATCGTCATGCCCCCGGACCCCCCTATGTGAGGTCCACACACCACCTATAAAAATAGCACTTGACCCCTGCTTACACCTATATGCCGTGAGCTGATTATCGAGCCTTCATTGTAACTGTTGCGGGAACACTGTGTATGTGTGTGTGGAGTGTTGCAGTAGAAAATTCTACTGTAGCGACCGGGACATTCATGGGAAACCCTAAATGTTTGAGCACCCTCTATGAAACGTCAAGCTACCCCACAACACCCCCAAAAGGAATCTCTGGCACCGCCACTAAGCCTGACTTGTGTTCTCCTGACAGAAAAAGTTTGAGAACCACTGAGTCAGTTAAAGATGCCCTATGATGTTCATTTTCAGGTTCATATGTTGTACCTCCAATGTGACATGCCAACAATCTCTTTATTTTTCTCATACTGCCTTTTTTCACCCAGTCTGATCTGATTGGTTAGCTGGCCAGTTCTGATGTGATTGATCAACCGCTTAGAGATGTCCCGCCCATTAGCCTATCATGTACAATGTGTTAGAGGGCTAGCCAATAGAAGCGCAAGTGTTACATAGTGATGTCATTATGTTACGGAAGTAAAGAAAGGAGTCCAATGGAGGCAGGGGGGCAGTTTGTGTGGGAGAAAAACTCCCACTGGTGAGAACTTTGGGATTTTAGTTTTGCAGACCATTTACATGCACAAAAGAAACATACAACACACTAAAGGGAAGGGGAAAAGCCCCAAAAAGCACAATAGGGCCCCTTTAACAATTGTGCTGATGAATATAAACGAATGGTTTCCGCACTCAACTCGGAGCCTTGCATCTCATAAAGGGGTGAGGGACAGTTGACCCCACCCAGCCTTGGAATGACATTCACACACTGCAATAGATGGAGAGGACCCCAGACCCTAGCTTAGTGTGAGCTCAGTGTCCCCCCCACCAAGATCAAAGGCTGATACTGAAAACGTTACAGTGAGTTTGTTCACAGAGAGTCAGAAATATAGAGTATTACTTTTATAAGGTGCAATTTTTAATGAACTCATAGATACTTCTGGCACATTTATGTACAGTTAACATTCACATACTGTAGTCTCTGTTTCACAAAACATTTACATGAGCAGTTCACTTCTCTTATGTCAGAGGAATACAAAACCTCACAGCATGAAAAGGTTAAAAGTATTGTTAAATACTGAAAGACCCAGTAAAATATCGATTGTAATGCCTTTTTTTAATACACGATAAATCCTCTTCATTTCACACACTGATTCACGTATCCTTCACATTGTCATTCTGGTGGAGAGCACTTACATTGGTGGAAATCAGGTTCCTTTTGGTGAGGAAATATAATCCCCAGCGATATGTAAAATAAATGTACATGCATGAAAGACAAGCAAAAGATACATTTTCCTCAGAGAAAATGTCCATCCCATTGGTTTTGATTATTCGGATGGCACAGTCTGTGTTGTTCAGGTTTTGGCTTCACCAGTGGCCCCCTGTTGGCCAGTTAGCTCAGAGCGGGGTTGGGGGGAGGAAGAAGGGAGATCAGAGAGGCAGGGGAGATACAGACCAAAGCTCCTTCCTTGCATTGATTGGCTCAGGGAGAGTGTATTGCTGTAAACTGGAGGTTAGGAGGCGGGGGAGAGGATGAGAGGGGGGGGGTTGGTTGAGGGGCAGCGAGGACAGTCCTATCGCATCGTCAGGATCAGTGTCTGTCTGTCCTCACACTGTCGAAATCAATTTGCCCTCTGTGGAACTGTGGACAGAGAGAGGAGCAGACTTCCAGGTGGGCTGGCTCAGGACAAACAGCAGCAAACACAACCAGGACAAGGAGAGGCGGAGCTACATCCACCCTCCAACATGACAAATTAACCCCATACTATAACGTAACTTATATCATACATTAACCATGAATAAGAAGCAGGGTGAGCTAACAGGGATTGGGTGGGTGTGCAGTTAGCAGGTGGACGCGCTACTGAAGCTGCATGGTGCAAGGGTGGAGCATTAGAAGGAGCTGGGAGGGCAAAGCTGGGGGGTTTGTTAACAAAAAGAAAACTTAATCCAACTTAAGCTTTTGACAGAAACCAAACTAACCAATAACACAAATGGTCTTCTACCAATATGCAGTATAAACACTAAATTATTTGATTACTTATCGTATCCTATCAAACGAGGGCAAACAGAGGAGAATGCAAACGTAAAAGAACACAAAGGTAAAACAAACACAAAATAAATGTGGTGTGTTCTGCTGGTTGTGTGTTATCAGGGTCAGGTCTTTAAAACATCCCCATCCCAATCTCAACTCCTCTTCTGCTTTTCAACATACTGAAATGGTCCCAGAGCCATTACCAAAAACACATTCTTGATGATCGTCTGCTTGAACTTACTGAACATGAATTCAACTTGATTTTTATATCATTACAACATTAAAACGTATTAACTACAACAAGTGGTCCTTACCTTGTAGGGAAGCGGGGCTCGTACTCTTCAGCTCCTTGCTGTAAAGACAGACAGATGATTGATTTTACAAATATTTTTTATTATAAACCAACATTACAAATAATTTTCTATCAAAAAACTGATATGTGCAATGACCACAGCAGCCTGCAGGTGGCAGTAAATCAACACGGTGGAAGTGATACATCAGAATCTCACAGTGACCTTATAAGGCCTTTCCTACAGAAGCTGGGAAATCAAGACGGATAAACTGTATGACTACACTTGGAAACGATCAAATTATGTCTTTCAATAAAAACATATAACATATTTGATGTTGTCCATTATGACTTAAATAACATATTGCTCTTTTTGATGTCTGATCTGCCTAGTTAGTAACTACTGCTATTACTACTACTTTTGTTTTTGTCAGTTATTTCCATTAATCAATATTTAAAAGACATTTTTTAGTACTTATTCATCAGTGATGTGAAATAAATCCTAAATGCGTATTCAAATATACTCAATTCAATGATTTTGGGAGTTGTAACCACCTACAAAAACGTAGGCCTACAAATGATCCACTCAAAGTATTGCAGACACTTCCAGGTGCCCCGACCCCCCGGGGGGCCGCCAGGGGGGTCACGCAAAGTTTGAGGGAAAGGGGAATTTTTTTCTTTTTTTAAAGTTAAATTTAATTTGTTGTATGTTATTAATAACTGTATATCTATCAATCTATGTGTCCTTTGATGCCAATCTTTCAATATTTTTTATTTATTAATATTTTAATTTTTGAATCACATGACCGCCCTTCAAGCCAATCAGAATCGAGCTGCCGCTACTGAGAGTGAAACTGAGTATCTGCTCAGCTTTTGGAGCAAGTGAGAGCTAGTGAATATTTCGCTCTGCAGCTGGATGAGAGCACGGATGTAGCAAATATTGTTGTTTATATATATGAATATAAATATGTTTATTGTTAATATTACTGTTGAATATTATATATAAATAGCTTTCAAAAATGCTAAAAATATATGTTAATTGTTCATATTACTGTTCAAAATTATATAATATTATAAAGACAGAAATCACTTTAAAAATATGTTTACTGTTGATATTACTGTTTAATATTGTGTTAAGAATGTTTATAACAGAAGACACAATCACTGTAATGAATGACAAACAAAAGATAAATACAAAACATGTTTTGAAGAATAACTGATTATTAATTATTCGTACAAAATATATTAAGAAAATGTATTAAGATGTATGACTAATTTGTCATAATGTACTCATCATTTAAAAAAAAAAATTGCAACAGGGGGGTCCCCGCCAGAGGATAATACCATATGGGGGTCCTTGGCATGGCAAAGTTTGGGAACCCCTGATCTAACCGACAGGTCCGCACACACTCTCCAGCTGAAACTCTAATAAGCATTCATTCACAAACTAAATCAGGAGACCTTTAACGTTTTATGTCCGATTTGCTCCTTTTTTCCTCGCTGTACACAGCTCCAGTTTGGGCATCGGCCTGTCATCAGATTGTATTTGTTGTTGTTGCTGCTGTAGCGGAAGTTTAGTACAATTATTTTTGATTAAATACTCCAAATCTCCACCCTCCATAATTGCACTTGCTTCAGTTGCTTGCTACTTTCTAACGGCGGTGAGAGTGGTGCAGTGACGCTATCTAACTATCGATTAGATTTATGATTCGAAAATTATAAAAGTAAGGTAGACATGTGGATATTATCCGACTGAACAAAACGTGCATTTATCTAATCGGTTGGTTTTCCACTGACCTGATTTCGAGAAACCGAGCGCAGCTTACTTCCGGGTTTTAGGACGCGTCACTGCAACACTAAGTTGATGCGATTTGATTGGATTGTGAGGCAAGGGAAGCCAGCCGCCTCTGGCTTCCCTTGGCATGGCCCTGACTAATCACAGGTTGGCAGGGGCATGACGTGAGCCTTGTCTGATTGGTCAATCCCTCCATTTTTTATTCACCAAGGGAAGCCAATTTCGGCTGGCCTCCTCTCGCAACAGAGAGTGCAATCTACTGTTTCACCATAACATCTACAGGGGCGCTGTTTCACTCTTTGTAAAATACTCAATGAGAATGGGGGAGAGATGGACCCGCAGCAACACACAACAAAAAATGTCCGAAACTAAACAAAGTGTTTTTATTTATTTATTAAAATGATAACTACAATCCGAAAAACCAGGGGAAGCCTGGCTTCCCTTGGCCTCCAGGAGAAAACGCCGCTGACATAAACCTAAATAAAAACGTGTTAAATGTCAGCAGACATGTTTCCATCCCGACAGGCAGTGAGGCGGAAGAGGCAGTTTAAGTTGTTACATGACTGCTGAGCAATTAAGCTTCGCCCACATGTGATGTTGCGTAGGAAGGACAGGTTCAGTGTTGCATAAGTCCACTTCTGGTTTTGCCTTCTTTATAAAATGAATCCTCCTTCCTTTATTGCCACGGCAACCTTCTCTCTTCCTCCTCTTCTGTTATCAACTGTCTGTCAGAAGTTCTTCCCTCAGCGGGGCAGCAGAGTGAACTGCTCCAATCTGAGCTGTGCCACATCCCAACCTCCCGTAAACAGGGACATGTGAAGTGAACGAGAACGGATATCTGTGTCTAGGTAAGCTAATGTAGCGTAGCATCTTCTGCTAGCTTTGGCAACACAATACTCAGATTACTTGTAAAGGAAGACACAGCCTGTCAAAGCAACGCTATTCCTGTATATCTCAGGTCAGCAGCACGCAGGGAAAAGCTACTTCTAAACTTTCTGAGACAGACAAGTGCTGATCTCTGCCAGGATTCGTGCGACGGCTTAGCTTGTGTGTCATCTGTGGGTGTGTGTCAGAGTGTGTGTTTGTGTGCTTGTTTTGCGGACCCCCCACCTGTGGGAAGCCTGGCACGGCCACACTGTAGGGGCGTTGCTGTCTGCCGTGCAGCGCAGCAGCGCTCTGTGCCGCCATGAGGGAGTGGACACCGTAATCAGGGACAGGGACCGCCATGTCTTCTCTCTCCAGGAGGTTCCCCGTGCTGCTGCTCTTCCCGTGGAGGCTGGAAACACATCAGGACATAAACATGGTTTCCCCTGAATGAATGCTTCTTGGTCCAATCAGGGACCAACATGTTGGCATGTTTCCCTGCAGGGGAGACATCAGTGGGTGGTTGCTTTTGACATTACCTATTATTATTGGTTGTTTAATTTTCAATTGTTCACAAGAAGGTTTTACAAATGACAAGCTTTAAGCTTTGTAGTTTTTCCATCTACGTAACATTGCCAACATCAGGCCTATCTTGCCTCAAAACGATGCAGAGAAACTAGTCCATGCATTTGTTACTTCTAGGCTGGATTATTGTAACTCTTTATTATCAGGGATTACCAAGAAGTCACTCAAGTCGCTTCAGCTGATTCAAAATGCTGCGGCTCGTGTACTAACCAGAGTTAGGAAAAGGGACCACATTACTCCTGTTCTGGCTGCCTTACACTGGCTCCCTATAGAACACAGGATATAATTTAAAATTCTTCTTCTCGCCTACAAAGCCCTTAATGGGCAGGCGCCATCTTACCTTAAAGAACTCATTATACCCTACTGTCCTACTAGGGCATTGCGTTCCAAGAATGCAGGGTTGTTGGTTGTTCCTAGAGTCTCTAAAAGTACAATGGGAGCCTTTTCTTATCAAGCTCCACATTTGTGGAATCAGCTTCCAGTTTGTGTTCGGGCGGCAGACACCCTATCCGTTTTTAAGAGTGCGCTTAAGACCTTCCTTTTTGTTAAAGCTTATAGTTAGGGCTGATTATCAGTTTTGTCATACTGATATTCTGTACACACTGTGAAGACCACTGAGACAAATGTAACATTTGTGATATTGGGCTACAGTATATAAATACACATTGATTGATTGACAAGCCCTCAGGTCAATCATTATCATTATAAAATAAAATAAAAAAGTCAATAATGAAGTTTCATGAAAATAAGATGTATACAAAATGACACAAAAGCATATAAATATGCCTACAAAACTGATGTTGGGTAATGATCAGTGAGGCAATGACTTATTCTCTTTGTACAAGAGTAACATCCAAAACATACTTGTGTACTCGGAGCTGCCTCATGGAGTTGCTGTCCCCGTCAGAGATCACGCAGGTGTAGGAGAAGGGAAACCAGCCACGCCTGGAGGGGTGAGGAGGCACCAGATATTAGCAACATAATATACAACTTTTTAGAATCAAACCCAACTGTGATGTGTCAAATATGGTGGAAAAATGTGTTAAATCCGTGGAATTCACAGAACATTCCTTGCGGCAGGTCTAGTATATTTATACTTTATATAAAGTAGGGGGTAAAGGTAAATATCCACCTTGGTCCCACATTATATATATATTTTAATTAACATTTGTTTTCAAAGTGTATTTCACATTAACATGTCAATGGGATACATGTTGTTGTATTTTTTTTTTTATTACACTGTCATTCAGGTTCGTTGATTTGTTCAAACTTCAAAGAGACAAATGGGTTTTATTATTTGGGGCTAAATAAATACCATTGTTTATTTATTAAACAACAATGATTTCCCACCAAACCCAACTAGAATCTGTGGAGTTATGAGTTATCTTGGCTATGCCTCACTCTACAGCCTGCAGCTCAGAGTCACTCACATCCGGGTCTTCTCGTTCTCCCCGTAGTGCCACCCGTCCCGGGCCTCGGGGACCAGCAGGGTGATCACGTCGCCCTCGAAGAAGCTGAGCAGGGTGCTGTTGTCCCCGGCTGTGTGGGAGAAGATGGCCTGGACCCGGGTCCTGCCGTTCCTCTCCAGCCCCGCTGCCATGGAGCTGGACCGGGGCAGGGTGCGGGTCTCCGCTGGATAACGGGGGGGGGAGAGCTTTGAGTCTCCCTTTCTCTAATAAACAGTGTATAACACGATGTGTAGCCACACCAGCTGCACATACTCCAGTGTCTGAATCGCTTTTTTTCAAATGTCCTCCTTGTCCTGTATCTATTTTTACTTCTTATATCCCTTTCTCCTTTTTAATATCACATCTCCTTGGAATCCTGCTTACTTTGGACTATTTTTATTAAAAATAAGATAAGATACACTCCACAGGCAGTGTTGGGAAAGTTCACTTTCTACATGAACTAGTTCAGTTCACAGTTCACAAATTTTAAAATGAACTAGTTCAGTTCATAGTTCATAATTCAAAATGTTGAACTAAAGTTCATGGTTTCAAAAATGAACTAATTTATAGTTCATAGTTATTTTTTCAATACGTTGCTGCAAGCTATTATTTGTCTCCTGTACGATGTTAATGGGCCATTTCAATTTTTACAATATCCTCAGAGGGACGTACAAGTTATTGACCTCTGCTTAAAAAAACTAAAATCACAGCTCATTCATTTCAGTCTGTGCAAAGAAAAAGCAACCTCTTAATCCAGATATCTCACCATGACTCACGTATGCATGCACGTGCAGGGTGTGGCGTGACCACCAAAACAGAAAGATAATTTATGGACACAAGATGTGTGGACATGTATTTAGTTTCCTATCCATGTGATGTGAACATGATTTAAGTGGGGGGGACCTAACCTCCTCTAGAGGGGTCCGGGGGGCATGCTCCCCTGGCAAGATTTGTTGCACTTTGAGAGCAACATTAGGAGATCTATGGACACATCTCTCAACACCCAAACACAACTGTAAGCAGATTTTCTTTTAATGTATGGATATTTGACAAATCACTCCCCTTTCAAACTGTATTCTTCTTTATTAATAACTGTCATATAGTATTTTATACCTGTTTACTTTATTCTCTTATTTTTGTATAACTATAATGATCATATAAAGATGTGCCTTTACCTCACTGGTTGTAGACAAAGCTTCTTATATTCGTTAGCATAGCTAGCTAACCAGATGCTAATGATAACAACACAGTTATTGACTGTCTGACAGATGAGCAGATCGCCACTGGGCTTTCAACTAAAGACACAGACACGCAGAAACTGCGGCATGTGTATGGACTTATCGGTACTGCAATTTCTGAAGTGCTGGAGTGGCGTTCTGGTGCTCTCCGTCAGAACTGCACCCCTGTCAGTCGAGACATATACCACGTGATGACACGTTAGGCTCGTGTTGTGTTCAAGGACCCTGACCTTGGCCAGGAAAAACAGGTACTCGCTTGTTTAATTTTTTTGCGGTCTAGATTTCTTTCATTTTTTTATTTTTTGCGTGTGTTTATAAATTACCTCGAGGGCCGTACCAAATTGTCTCGCGGGCCGTATACGGCCAGAGGCCGGACTCGGAGGTTCCCCACCCCTGCCGTAGAGTCTCACTCTGAGCGAGTGCTGCTGCAGCTGCTCTCGGCTTCGTCCATACTAATTCATTCAATGCTCGCCGGTTCCGCGGTTCCACATTGTTTGTTGTGAGGAGTCTGATATATTTAGTATATTTATATTTTAGTGCGACAGCCAGGGGTGACAGGCGCGTACGCGTCACAGGCAGCTTGCTGTTGCCAGATTGGGTGGTTTTCCGCATTATTTTGAAGCCTGTTTACGGTGTGTTTTAACTGGGTTTTCGGCTGAAAGGCATATGAAATCTGGCACACTTTTGAACGCCGTTATAATACAGTGCTGAGAATGAACGCACTTTTGAACGCCGTTATACAGCGCTGAGAATGAACGCGTTCTCAATTACGTTCATCTAGCGGAAATACAGTACGTTCAGTTCACGTTCGCCCAAAATATGAACGCGTTCATGAACGATCGTTCATTGAACGCGTTCAGGTACATCACTGTCCACAGGTTAGGAGACACCCAGGTAGATGTATTCCAATAGCTCTTTTAATGGCTTTTATCTTTTAGATGTGATAACTCAAGAAATACCACCTAAATTAAATATAGAATATTTGCTTTGATAAAAAAGGTTTAGTTTAGTCAATTTCCATTTATATAATAACACGGACTGAAAAAGCATAGGCTTAAGTTTCGGCTTATTACCCTTATTACATCAATTATTATTTTTTTTTTTTAAAAGGAAGAAAATAAGCTAAATTAAAAATATGTATATTATATGCACCAAAAAGTCAAACAAATATTAATATAAATACCAGTGCTCAATAATCAGTTTATATTTGTTACCATCCTTAAGGATATCTTTTTTATTTTGGTATTACACGTTTTAACTGACCTTTTCAAAAGGATTCCTGAAATGAACTTTTTTTAGGGTTTTGTTTTGCTTTCATTCTTTTTTTTCTGATTATATATTCTAAATATGCTCATTACTCTTAGCTTGTACTTTCCTTTTTTTGGGAACAACCTCTGGATATGTATTTTTGTATAAAATGTTTTGCTTTATAGATCAATTGTGCAAATCTCTAGAGAGATTAGAGACTTATGGAAGTATAGTCAAAGTATAAAACATTTATGAAACGCAGTATGCCTATGTAAAGTGAACTATAACACTGCTTTCATTAACTGCTCCTGGTGTTCTTCATCCTTCCACATCCCTTGCCAAATAAACAGTACGTGTCCTTACTCAGGGTGGTCTTGCTCTTGGCGGGGGCGACCTTGCGCACAGGCAGGGTGTTGGAGTACACCTCCCCCCCGTGCCGCTGGGTCTGCAGGGAGGCCTTCCCCTGGGCTACCTTGCCCTCCATCCACTGCTGGTAGTCCTCCCCTCCGTGAGCCCCCGCTGTGCCGTTCATCGCTGGCATCCCCCCGTCCACACCTCCCATCAGCCTCTGCAGAGACGGGGACATTAGCATACAGGCAATTAGAAAACTCATCTCTCTTTACCTAAAGCTGTTGCATAACACCCAACAATGAACATACTATAAATGAATGTATGGTGCTTTAAAGATTAACATATGGAATGACTACTGGGAGACTGCAGAGAGTTTCAAAGTGTGTTTAATCTGGGAACATAAAACACCACTGAATGTGTACCGGGGTTTTTTAATTAAAAGCTCGAGCCAGACTGAAGCGTCTTTCATAACATCGTGAAGTTTCCCTCCTTTTCTCCAGGAGCCAGGCCTGCCGGAGGGGCAGGGCGAGAGAGAGCCCGAAAGTGAGGAAGTTATTTTCTGTGCAACGAGCTAATTAGCATGGTTCGCTAACAAGTTAGTTTGCATTCACAAGAGTTGCCTGAGGATGCTCCGAGGGCTCCCATGATGCAACAGTCCTCGAGCCACTCCAGGTACTTATTAAGAATCCTATTAGACAGCACTCAGCTGTGTTCGGGTGCTTCTAACTTCACGAGAGTCGATTAGAATGTGTAACCATGAGAGCTGAAAGTGGGTACAAGCGCTAACGGAGGACATTTTAGATTCACTTGCTCTCACTTTTTCAAGGGCTGTTCGAAGGTCAAGACTTAATTCAAGGGGCCCAATTATACTTTTTGGGATGTTCCCTTTCCTGATGTGGTGTATAGGTTCCATCCAGAGGGAGGTTTTCTCCCACACACTCCCCCCTGCCTGAAAAGCTTCCATTGGACTCCTTTGTTTACTTCCTTAACATAATGACATCACTATGTAGAACTCGCAATTGTATAAGCTAGTGCGCCAACACATGGCTAAGGGGCGGGACATCTCTAAGCGGATGACCAATCACAACAGAGCCGGCCAGCTAACCAATCAGAGCAGTTTGGGCTCTGGTTTCAGACAGAGGGTGAAAAGAGGTGCTGCAGCACAGGCAGTGTGAAGAAAATAAAGAGCTTTTTGAACATCAAAGCATGGAGACGTGTCCCAGTAGCAGTCAGATAAATGTTATGATATTGTTTTGACTATTAAACACCTGAACTTGAAACATAACATTTATCTGGCTGCTACTTAGAAATTATTTATCTAATATATCATTCCAATCACTTGCACTATTTTACTATTTCTCCTTTTGTATTTACTAATTACTTGCACTATTTTTGTGTGTGTATCTGTTTAATTGTGTTGCACTGTTGGAGGAGCCTGTGACCTAAGATTTCCATCGTCATAACTACACTAGCTATGCACGTAAGACCAATAAAAGCCTTGAAACCATGAAACCAAAATATAAATATGAACCTCAACATGAGCCAGGGCCCCTTTAAGTACATTTGCGTTGAAGTTGAAGGGCTTTAGTTCTGAGGCAGGTTTTACCTTAAGTTAGGGAATGCATTCTATGGGATATGAGCCTCACAATGGCTAGCACACGTATCGACTATTCAGTATATAGAAAAGTGACAGGCACCTTTTTGAGAATATATCTATCGTTTTACTAACTTTTCAAGCAGAAATAGATAAACCATTTCAGAACGTTTGCTTTTCCAGCCTCTGAGGCTGCTATTCTGCTATTCTGTCTTCAATCATTATTGTTATTCTGTACATTGTCATGTAGCGACAACAGTTTCAAGATTAAAAAATTAATAATTAATAAGTAGTTGCAGCCCTTTTGTGAAGCATTCTAGAAAAAAAAATATGATTGTATTGCATTATGTGGATCCACACACCAAGGAAACTATTGCATTGGAACATTACATTGCTACTGTTTCTATAACAACCTACTATCTTATTAAAGGCTATAAATACTACAGTGGGCACAGGTACTGTATGACTACATGAATGTTTAAGGCTAGAGGAACCGACCTGCTGTCCCATGCCTCCACTGGCCCTGAGGGCGGCCAGCTCTGGGGGCACAGGCAGGGGTTTAGCCCCAGCGAGGGGCTCGGAGAGGGGCATGCCTGGATGATGTGTGATGGGAACCATGGCGCCCGCAGCCCCGCTCATCTGCTGGGCCAGGAACATGGCTCGGTCCGGCAGCTTGTTGGGCTCGGCACACGCCTGCTGCCACGCTGGGAGCTTCTGGGTTAAAAGCTCCTTCCCCTGAAAAAAAAGAGGGGTTAGGTTTTTTGTTTTTTCAAATGAGAGAATAGTTCGGTTATGCTGCTGATATATTACATGACATGTCACTTGTTAGTCGCTTTTATCCAAAGCGACTTCCATACTCAACACTGTGGGCGATCCCAACAGGAGCACTTTGGGGTGAAGCGTCTCAGGGACACCACGACGTGCTGACTGCAGTGGGGTATCACACATATTTCCCCATGTGGGTTGACTTGACTGGGTGTCAAGTTTAAGTTCACATACAATACTACTTTTGCACATTTTTTAAACTTTATTTTGTGTGATAGAAATAGAAGAGCTAAAATATACTCTACACATTTATTTTAAATAAATTAAAGAGCTATCTTTATCTTTGGCATCATTATGTTTTATTTACTTATTTTAATTTAATTGTGTTTTTCTGCATCTCATTTTGTTATTGTGTCGTATTGTTATCATTTCTAACATTTTAATGTTTACATACTTAAATGACTTTTAGAATATCAATCGATAAAGCATTTATTTTAATTCATATGATTTGTCACATTTTCTATTCAAAGAAAACAGAAAATTGTTCATAACGATATTAAAAAAGGAAACGCATTCCCCGTCCCACAATGCCAAGTCCTCTTTAATACGTGAACCAGATGAATCACTCGTCTGTTGGAGTATTTGATGGATGACAGGAGGAGAGGAGGAACATACAGTACACATCAGCAGAGAGATGAGATGGAGGATATGAAACCTGTTTATGAATGCGTAGCGCAGTTACATAAAGACACTTCTCATTAGCATTCATCAACATGGAACAGATAGGAGTTCTGAAGCCATGCATATTTGAAGTATAGAGAATCCGCTGCTGGAACACTTTTAACTCCAGCAGGATGGAGAGGAGGATAATCACAGTGAGGGGCCAAGGTCTTCTGAGAGTGTGTGGGCGGGGGCTTCAGGTTTCACAGTGTGGGCGGGACGATCAAATAAATTAACACAAATATACAGCAAACACAACCTCATACCAACACTGAGCATTCTGTCACCGGGGATTCAGGCTGGAGCTGGAATGATTTCTCCGCCACAGAAAAACTCGACTAATTTCAGACTCGATTGGTGGAAAACACTAGGAAGTGGATGTCGCCCTTCTCTTTCTATGCAGCAAAGTGGTTCTCCTGCTACTTGTAAAAAATGATGAGTCACCACAACCTCAGTTAGCCCTTCTGAATCGCTAAGGAGAGCGTAGGTGGGACGCTGCCTTTACCAGTGTGATAATGAAATGGACTAGCAGACAGTGGCTCTTTTCTCCCTCAGTCTTGCCTCACACAGGAGAACCTCTCCTACAGGAACTGCATGTGTGGGAGATTCGCCAACATGTGAATGTACCCAACAAGGGAAGATAGCAAAGTCACCAGTGGTATTTCTCCTAAAACATTTCAAAAGACATCTGTGGTAACTAGAGCCGTCCACAATTAAATCAATTCTCAGTTGACTTACATAGTTTTATCAATTTAATTCAATTGATGTATGTATTTCTCCAAAAAGAATCATGGAAAAAGCACCTTTTTAAATGGTGTTTTAATCAGATGTGCATATGTGATTCTTGAAAATAAGTGATTCAGCATGAAAGGCGTAAATAAGTGATTCAGCATGAAAGGCGTAAATAAGTGATTCAGCATGAAACATGTAGAATTGACTACGCCGAAACGACCAATTCCGTGAGTGTGGATTAGCATTTTTTCTGTGCACTGTATATGATGCTAAGCTTTAAGCATTTGCATTGCAAAAGCTTTTTACTTTATACTATTGGAAACATGGTAATGGATTACTTACTTTGTACAATTCAGAATTCATATGTTGTTGTTGCTTTGGGTTATAATCTAGTGAACGTCTATGGTTGACATGACGACAACCTAGTGTCATCCTAGCAACGTCTCTGAAAACATGCAACATGAATTAAATCCCTTAACAAAAGCAAAGGGAACCACTTTATATACAGTAGTCCCATGTCTCTAATGCACAATAGACATACAGTATTCTGCTTGTATCTCTTCTTAATTAAAGCTGCAATGCTTTTAACATCAATCGTGAAAAAGTATGTAATAATGACTCATACGGTGAAGTTATATAAAACTACCTAATTGTTGTGACTTCCTGACATTTTCTCCCCTATGGAACATTCTGTATTATAATTCACAAAACAAAATGTCTTTTTAATCACTGTTATAATGCAACTTATGTGATCAAAAGTTACTCGAAGTGAAGGCTGCATCTCATTATCTTTGCCATTATCAATTCATTTATCATTTAGTCTATACATGTTCTAAATATTCCTATTCCCCGCAGACAAGACGATGTTTTCAGAATGTTTCTTTCATTGGAAAATCACTGTAAACCTAAAGACAGCTGGGTAAATATACTTTATATAAAAGCATCAATCTTCACATAGATCAAACTAGAACCAGAGAAAATCTGAAACAAATAAATCAATAAAGTGGCTACCATTTTAAATTCCTATCCCTTATTTTTTATAATATATTTAAGATTTGACTGATCTTCAGAATGTTGTTTCATACTGATTCCATCTTGTGTTTATGCATCATCACGTCAGCAGTGTGTGTTCTCTTCTTCCCTGTCTATCAGTCACTCATTCAGACACGTTCACGCCCACACAGTCAGCGAACCAAGTGTTCTTGCAGGAAGTAGGTCATCCTCTCTCCCGCTGCCCCCCCACTTCACCCACTCACCCTCCCTCTCTGACACTTCCCTTTACCATTTCCCCGGTGCCAAGAGGTGAGATGAGATGAGTTTCTAATAAGATTTCTGGACGATATGAAGCTCCTGATGAGTGAGGGGCTCCGATGCACGGCCCTACTTTCTCCAGAATGCAATGGACTAATAAATGCAGAATGTAAACAGTTGATTGCTAACATCTGCACATTTGATTGGAAATGTGTTTTTAATGAGTTTACGTGACATCTGATTCTGTTTTTGCTAGAACACACTTTGGCTGGCACCAATAAGGTTTAAACTGATCTATCTGTCTATATTTTGTATTTCAAAGAGCCACAACTATACAAAATCAGATTTTTTTTTTTGACAGTAAAAAAACAAGACTGTTGCCATTTGCACCCGGGTGTATATAGTGCAACAGGACTGGGCTGATAAAAGAGAAAGTGGTGTCATGACAGAGGCAGTGTTTAAATCCAAACAAAGCTTTATTGCTTCCAAACTCAAAAACACCTTCCAAAACAGAAAGGCTAACGTAGCCGCTAACCGATTTACCAGCTTACTCCTCCTCCTGCTGCTCCCTCCAGGTGCCACACACAACTCAACAGCTCTGTGTGAGGTCTCCACCCTCTCCCAATACTGCTAATTGGGAGAGGGTGGAGCCACCTGTTGGGAATGTAGGTGCCTCCCACTACCCTGCCTCTCAGCCCCTTACAATAGCATGGCAAACACATGCACCCAGATGTCTGTAGTCCGCAGTGCTGTTTACATCCGGGTACCCATTAGCTTCCGTTTTGAATGTATATGTTTTCATGGATTTATTTGATTTCATGATAACTTTATTCCCTTGTGGAGTCAAATTCACTTATGGTGAATCGACAAAGGAACATCTAATCTTCTGCGCTGTAGATTTGAAAGCGTTCTGTTTTTACTTCTATGTGATTGGCTGAACATAAAGTCACAAAAGAGGCTCAACTAAATATTTTACCTAAAAGGAAGGTTACAAATATGCTAGATGACTCATTTCAAATCTGGATAAATATGACTTTTGAAAAGCTATATATACATTTCCTTCAACAGAATATATCCTAAATATGCTGTCATAAACGTATAACTCAAGCATCTAAAGCACCACTTGTATATGGGGAAATCAACAAGTCAATGACTTCAGCACTATAACAGCTATAGATGTGATGTGTGCCATGACATGAACAGGAAGTGGAGCGCTGTTTTCTTTCTCACCTTGCCGTGGTAGACGCTGCTGTTCTTGGCGACAGCACACTGCCGGTCCACCAGGAAGCAGTACCTCCTCCTCTCCTCAGACAGAGCGTGCTTGTAGCCCTCTGCGATGCAGTTGTCCAGCTCGCTCTGCTTATTGCTGATGGCCTCCACATACTAGAAACAGCAGGGGAGGGAAATGGTATTATAAATGGATGGCATGTCTTTATTAGGACATTATCTCACTAATTATGGGGGTTAAATCTGAGAGAAGGACTAAGCCAAGATTAATTGAAATGTGTTGTGTGCTATAAAGCTCTGAAAAACAACCAACAGGAACACCTCAACCTATAAACACTGTCCTGATTACTCTGGGTAGTGTAGAGACCTTTGAAAACCACTAAATACATTCCATTGTGTGAATTGGATGAGTCATCCCTCCAACAATTGAAGCTCTGAATGCCTCTTGCAGATGATGGACAGCATCTGCTATGGTTTTTTTATAAATGGACTATGCCATTCTAAATTGGGCATCATACATCACAATCATGACATATAAAAGGCAGCGAAATTGCGCTTCCGTGTACTACTTTGAAAGTCAAATTGCTGTTCATATTGAAAATGTCACAGCCAATCAGCGTTGAAAACAGTGAATCGGAACAAAAGAATACTGTCTAATCATAGAGGCGTCTGCTATGTGATGTCGGTGGCTGGTGTTCGGTATTTCCTGTAACATTGCTGAATTATAGAGCTTTTCCCTTTCTTATTCATACTCCCTCACCCGTATGGCTTTTAAACTCCCTCACCCTCTACTCCAACAGCTCATCCCTCTGTCTTGTGTAGAGGTGCGGAGGACATCTCTTTTAAACAAGTGGAACCACTCGGCAACACCTAGCATCGCCTTGACAGGAAGTAGCATGTGGTGAACCCCACTTTGCCCTCGGGGTTAGTTATGTAACTGTAAACATTTGACTCCCATAATGTTGAATAATGTGAACCAGCCTCCTCCGAGTGGCAGGCAGCGCTGCAGTACGAGGTGTTAATGACTGCGGCTGAGGAAGTAAGCATCCTACGCACTGTCGAAGTCAGGGGGCAAAAAACAAACTGCTGGTGAGAGATAGGATTTTAAACGAGGGACTTAAATGACCTAATGCCGAGCTATCATCGAGCATAAGAAGATCATTCATTCAGTTTTCTTTGCAGTCATTATTAGATAGCCTCGACAACATGCCCATTTAAAAGTGCCACCTGTAATGTTCCAACTATGGACATCACTAATGTCTTCACCAAAAACAGATATGAAGATGAAACCCAAAGGTCTATTCAGCATCTAAACTGAAGTTTTGCTGCTGTGCTAAAACGATTTTAAATAAAACCAATATTTGACAGGGTTACCCAACAAATAATTGTTTTTGTTGTCTTTGATTGAAAGACCTGTCATAGGCTCCATTCCTACTTATGTTCAATTCAGATCAGAGATTGTGTTTTTATCTTTAAATATCATTGACTACTTTTTTTCCAATCTTTTTTCGTTGGTCATTTGTGAGGAACACATTTTGCCTCAATCTGGCCCGTGGCTGTTCAAAGGGAATCTGCTCTGCACTTACAGCTAGAATCATATGCCATACTGGGGGGATGTAACACGTTGATAAGACCAAACCACTCAACGTACACTGCAGTAAGTGGGCCAATTCAAATGTGAACATGGTGCTGCACATGCTAAGAGATTTCATTAAAAGATTATCTACAGATATAGATTGTGGGGACATACAAATATCCCTGGATCAAAGGGCTTATAATGATGGTCCACTGCAACATAAAGCATAGAGGCTGAGGCTGTGTTCACACCCAATAGTCCGCTCTCTGGTGCGCACCAGACCACAGTTTGTTACATTGTTTCATTTCTCAGAAGGTTCGGTTTGCGTTCATACTGGCAAAAACTCAAAGGGACTATAAACTTTAAACACAAGTCATGTGCACGGAAATGCTGTTCACCCATTGGTCAGACATTAAGGGGGTACAAACGCAAATCCCGGCAATTTCTAGCGAAGCCTCCACCATGGACCATCGGCAGGTTATTCTCATGCTGCTGTTAGTCTGGAGATCAACAGACATGATTATATAATCAAACAACGTCCGTTAAAAAACATTATTACATGGCTTTGTTGAATACTCGATTCTGATTGGTCAATTCAAAACACGTGACACGTTTTTAATCCAGAACTGACAGACCGCTGTCAAGGATTTATTGACCGTTGTTAAGGACGCTCACATCTGCACAAAGAAGTCCGTTCGATTTAACTGTATACAGTTTGGCTGAAACTAACTGACAAGACAAGAGCGACAAGAAAACAGCGGAGAAGTAACGGGCAGAAACCCTCCTTTTTACGCAGCGGTCCAGACATAGGACAGACGGCGACACATATTCAGTTGCCAGTTACTTTGGCATTAGGGCAGGGATATCTAGATACTTCCCAAGGTTTGACATAATGAATTGTGCTACTTTTAAAGCAAGCAACGATTTTTTCAAATCTGTAATCAAAAAGCTCCTCAACAACGCTATCGAAGCAGTTCCTGCCGTTGCTACGTTAGTTCAAACAGTAACAACGGACTATTTTTCTTAGCGGATGCATGTACATTTAAATACATACAACTATTTTTTAAATCAATAAAATAATTTTCTAAATCCACAAAAGCATTTCAATTAATATTGGGAGTCATGTCATTACTTTGTTGAGAATGTGGCCATGTAATAAGCGGCATAATGTGCAGCAGCGCGGTCATTATGGGGAAAAGAACACCTTCGTGCCGATCTAGATCCCTCCGCTTCACGTCGGGCTCCTGATCAGCCTGTCGGTGTTCTTTTCCTGCTTATCCATGAGAGACGTTCTGCAGAGGAGGGGCGTTTCACCGACGACAGGTGTTCTTACTTTTATGTAGCTGACGGAGAATTTTTACTTTATACGACACTGTTCAACACTTCATTCTGCTTTACTCTTTAACTAAACAACCGCGGATGTCTTGAAAGACTCTTTCGCTAAAGATTTTTGAAGATATCCGCGTTCTTGTGACACGTAAATACTGCGCTTCCTATGTTTTGGTGCGGACTGCGTTCACACCAGCAATGAACCGCTCCAGAGTTCGCAAGCAAGCGCTCCGAGACCATCTATTTTAGCGGACCAGAGTCCGGTTGTTTAGTTCACTTCAGAGGTCTCGGACTGCGTTCACACCGACGAACCGGTGACCAAATGAACCGCACCAAGCGGCTAAACGCACCAGGGTTCGATTCAACCGGACTATACAAGGCAGGTGTGAACGCACCCTGAAACACCGATAGACTTATACCCTCAGTTCTCTGTAGTGTCTGATGAAGATATTCACTCTGTTTTAATAATCCTGTAGAGCCAAATTGTTTATGAAAATAACACTTTTAGAACTAATTAATAGAATGACATATTTTCATTTTCATTTGTGGGATTTCATCCAAATAAACAGAGGGTTCATCGTGGGTCGATTGTTTAACCAAATGACTGATAACTATTTGATCTGCTGAGATGTTTTAAAACATGACACACTAAAAACAAAAAAACTAGATAAATAATCTAACCAAAACTCAACTAGATTTACTCAATATAGTGTATCAATTATATTTGTAGGTATCCAAGGGAAAACTTAGAAAGGGCCTTCTTTACCTTCCTTTTTTATACTTGAGTTGCAATTCAATGCTTTTGGTTTTGACCCGTGATTAATCCCATTACAGTTCTCATTCATAACACTCCGTTCGATGTCTCACTGTGGGATGCGCCTCATCGCGGAGCAAACAGAAGCATCAATCTCATTACGCCAATCCTGATTGGCTGGTGATCTTGACGTCAGCGTCAGGGGAAATCACCCACTATAAGTAGCCTGCGCCACGACGCATGCGTCATTCAAACACCTCTTCTCGCTTCAGAGCACATCTCACAGTAGCCGGGCAAGCTTCACTGTCCACAGACTGAACCCAAATACCCATTTCGGTCGACGGGCGCTAGCCGGCTACTCCTTCTGCTTCGCAGGAAGACGGTAGTACTAACGCCGTTAGTACTTAAAAATCGACCTCGCCCTTCTCTACGAGAAAGTAAGGTAGGTCTGATTTTTTTCAAGCTAGCAGCACACCTGTTGCTAGCTCGCTCCCTCTCTATCGACACCACGGTAGCGAGGAAGTTTTTCTTTTCTCTTCCTCACGGAGGGGAAAAGGATTTAAAAAAGGAGCATACTGTCACACCAGTCAGTATTCTCCGGGAATAAAAGACCCACACGTCCTTTTTCTCCGGGTTTAAGGACAAGGTGGTAATACCTTTTTTCCCGTCCCACCTGTCGAGAGCGGGCCCTCTCCACGCTACGAGGCGACCAAGATGGACGCCCCTCTCCCTCACACCAGAGGAGTCAGGGACTCTGTGGCTCGACTCTGTGGCTCGACTCTGCGGCTGCGGGTTGAAGATCTCGGACACAGACACACACCAGGTCTGTTCGTCCTGCCTCGGGCTGGAACACGCCCGAGGCGCTATCGACAACCCCGGCTCGTGCGGACATTGTGTCCGTTTCACAGTTAAGAGCCTCCGCCGACGGCTAGCGAGACAAGCTAGCCTGTCGGAGCAGGACCCCCCCATGTCCATGGACCCGCCGGCCGGCAGTCAAGACACGGAGGCGTCCGCCACAGAGAGCGAACCCCTCTCCGTGTCGGTCTGGGGCTCATTATCAGCGAGGGCCTCAGAACAGGAATCCCGCGCCCTGGCAGGCCGGGACCCGGTGACGACAAGACACGCGGGAACGGATTCCCAGCTCCAAGATTTTCAAGATTTTTGAAAAGCTGCTGTGTGGACGTACCGTAAGGAGCATACAGCAGGAGATACTCACGACATCTGCCTGGGCTTCTCAAAACAGTTACACTTTTTCTGTTTTCACAAGCCCAGAGAGAGTCAACCCATATTCTGGAGAGAGAGGTTCTCTCTCTCCTAGAAAGAAGGGTTTCATCTATAATGCCCGCCGAGCAGAGTCAGATTACGCAGACAAATGTCCTCGTAAAGCACCCGCTCAAAATAGGTCTCATAATAAAACTAAACCCCGCTCGCCACGAAGTGCGGAGAGTATTGCGGGACGCGCCTACGGGTGCTGTCCTTTCACGGAAGGTGGTCACCACGGACGCACGTCAGACAGGCTGATAGGGTATTTACGAAGGTCACCCGGTGAGAGGTCTCTAGAGCAGAGACCTCCAGCGGGCGCACGTAAATCACCCGGAGCTCTTAGCGGTGTTCCCCACCCTAAAATGCTTCCTGCCTTCTCTCAGAGGACACCATGTCCTCGTGAGGACAGACAACACGATATTGTGTATGAACCGCCAAGGGAGGTTGAGTTGTCTCCAGTCACACACACTGGCACACAAACTGATCCCTTGGAGCGGCAGACGTCTCTTCTCTCTGAGAGCGACACAGGTACCGGGAGTGATGCACCTCGGGACAGAACTACTGTCCAGGGGTGCACCACTCTATAGGCCCATTCACACTGTGGTACTTTTCCCACAAAGGTTCATCCGAACTTAGTTCATGCGAACTCTTTAGTTCTCATGAACTAAGTACAGATCGCGTTCACACCAGAAAAAGTCCCTGGGGGTGGATTAGGCAAATGAAGCCGCTGACGTCACTTCTTCTTCTGCTTTGGGCTTACTGGCAGGCCGCAAACCACTTCACGGCGTATACTGCCGCCCAAAGTCCCCGGCCGGAAGTCCCCGGAGTTGGGGACTGGCTTCAGTAGAAGCTGCTGGGAGTCCCAGCAGCTTCTACTGAAGCCTTCCGAGTAAATCGCCAGAACGCCGACACCTCCTCATCTCCACCGCTCCCATGTTTTATTTTGTGTTGCCATAAGTTAGTCTCTCTGCGTTTCTGCGCTGGGATAATGCTAATGCTAATAATGCTAATGCGAGGATAATAAAATGGCGGCTTCACAAAACTTTTTGGGAGTTTTACGGGGCGTGGTTTGCAATCCGCCCAGCCAGTCAGGAATATAGCTCTTTTCTCACAAAAGAGCCCCTCGAAAGTCCCTGCTCTCTAGCAGGGACTTTCGAGGGGGTAAAAAGGTTCGCATGAACACATTTTAGTACCGGCTCTTTTTGGTGTGAACGCGATCATGAACTAAGTTCGCATGAACCTTTGTGGGAAAAGTACCACAGTGTGAATGCGCCTAATGCAGACTGGACTCCACATCCAAGGATCGTGAGTCCGCTGTGGGTGCGTTACGGCGGAGCCGCGTTAAATCTGTTCACATAAAGAAAAAATGCTCAATGACAGCTGTTCTCTTTAATGCACGATTTAAACGCACTGTTAGGCGGGGACGCACTCGTACACGATTGACCTCCGGGTCCTCTGTACTCGCTCCCACCCCTAGCTCTGATACCCCCAACTCTGGCCAGAGTGAAGGAGCAACGCCACACACTTACTCTGATGTTTCCGCCCTAGCCCGCAACGTACGGGCTGGTGGAGAAATATCAGCTGTTGTGCGGGCAGCCATGGCAGCCCCCACCACGCAGGGACAGATTGTCTCAGGCGGGGGGGGGCGATCCTTCACCCACGCCCAGAGCGCGGGGCACTATGGGCCTGACCCGTGAGTGGTACAATCTGAATACAGTGGGACTCCCTCAGAAGGTGATAAACACTATTCAGAGTGCGAGAGCTTCCTCCACCAGGTCTCTTTACGACTGTAAGTGGAGGGTGTTTGAGGAGTGGTGCCTTCAAGAAGGACACATCTCTTTTCAATGTCCTGTCGGGGTGATTTTATCATTCCTACAGGACTTGATCGATAAACACAGAGCTTTCTCCATGATCAAGGTGTACCTGGCTGCTATTGCTGCATGCCATGTGGGCTTTGAGGGTAAGGCGGCTAGCCAACATCCTTTGGTTTGCCGTTTTATGAAAGGGAGCGCGCAGGCTCCTCCCTGTCTCCAGGTCGCTGGTGCCCTTATGGGACCTGGCAGTGGTTTTGAATGGGCTCGGAATTACCCCATTTGAACCCCTGGAGGGAGCTGACATGAAACATCTGTCACTCAAGACAGTGCTGTTACTGGCCCTGGCATCCGCCAAGCGGGTCAGCGATATCCATGCACTGTCTGTACATCCCTCATGCACTCAGTTCGCCCCAGGGCAAACGAGAGTGTTGTTGAAGCCCAACCCTGCCTTTACGCCAAAGGTGGTTGGTTCGTGTACCCCGATTGACATTGAAGCATTTCCTCCGCCGCTGGTTTCCTCCGGGGAGCAGCAGCGGGATCTGTTGTGTCCAGTCCGGGCTTTACACACATATATGGACAGATCAAAGGAGCTTCGTCTTAATGACCAACTCTTCGTGTCCTGGGCTAACCCTCACAAGGGCAAGTCTGTTACTAAGCAAGGGCTCTCACACTGGATTGTGGAGGCAATTGCTTTGGCCTATACGAGTCAGAATTTGCAAGCACCTTCGGGTCTGCGGGCTCACTCGACTCGGGGCCTGGCTACATCCTGGGCTTTGTTCAAGGGTGTTTCCATCCAAGATATCTGTGCAGCGGCGAGCTGGTCCTCGCCGCTCACTTTTGTCCGCTTTTACAGGCTAAACGTCTCCGCTCCAAGCGGGGCCCGAGTAGTGCTGGGCACCTTGTTGAGTCGGGAATCTACCTGTTAAATTCTTGTTGATCGGTGATTTTCGAGATAAGCTCGTCTGGCAATACGGGAGCTACAATATCCCATAGTGAGACATCGAACGGAGTGTTATGAATGAGAACTATAGGTTACTTACGTAACCCCAGTATCAGAGTAACATGAAGTGAGATGTCTCACCATACGGCCCTCCTTGCTATGGTGAAGCGAGAAGAGGTGCTTATTTTGAATGACGCATGCGTTGTGGCGCAAGCTACTTATAGGGGGTGATTTCCCCTGACGCTGACGTCAAGATCACCAGCCAATCAGGATTGGCGTATTGAGATTGATGCTTCCGTTTGCTCCGCGATGAGGCGCATCCCATAGTGAGACATCTCACTTCATGTTACTCTGAGGCCAGGGGTTACGTAAGTAACCTATAGTTTTCCTGGGCTCTTGTAGTACATCATATCTGTCCGTGGTATTTCTGGTGGCCAAAGGACTGTGACTTGGGGAGAGGGAAACTGTGTGCACTTAACAGAAATCACCAAAGAGAAGGAGGAACCAGATATGTTGTTAACCCTGTAGTCCATGTTCTGAGTTCCTCATGATTATACAGCCTTCCTAGCATGGCCTGTCAGCTCTGACAAGGAAGGCTTAGCCCCATAGGGCTAAGGAAGCACAAGCATAACGAAAGGCAAGGACTAAGTTTTAACTGAGACAAAATGCTGCCATAACATGCTGTCAATGCTATAATCGGGTCTACAAAATATTGAAACATTGTTAATAAGGCCCACTGCCAGCTTCCACAGTCCAATGTAGCATCATCAAAAAAACAAGGACATTTTCAATGTTCAATAATATGAAACATATACTGTAGAAGCAGCAGAAACAATTACAATTTCTTGAAATACCAGTAGCTTCGTAATCATTTGAATTATTCAGTTTGGGAGTGTTTACATAATCCTGGTGGTCTCTTTCATAGTATTAAAGTCTAATTCTATGACCTGCATTATACAGTAGCAGTTGAGTTTTGCCAAGGCACATCAACTTAAATCTGTGCTTACCGAAAATCATATAATACACAGGATGGGGAAAGTTTTAGTGCTTTAACAGAATTCAGGGAAGCACCACTACTTTGATATACATTGAAGCGCATTGACCCACTGAGGCTCAGTTGCTTTTCAATAATTGAAGTCGTTTTAATACACCAGTAACTTTTGAAGTACTATTACGAGACTACAAAGCATTAGTCAAAAGCTCTTGCAGCAGAAACCTATCTGTTAGTGCTATAGCCACATTTAAGGAAGAGATTCCACCAATACTTAACTCGATAGCATGTCTGCATGTAGGGGAGGAAACTTATACAAAATGTACACCACCCTAAATTGATCATGTTGTTGATAGTGCTATAGATGCGCTGCGAATAAAATTAGACTCTGTTGCTCCTTTGAAAAAGAAGAAAATAAAACAGATTAGCTCCATGGCATAATGCCGAAACCCGCAAAATAAAGCAAAAGTCTAGACAACTTGAAAGGATATGGCGTTCCACTAAACTTGAAGAATCTCGTTTAATTTGGCATATTACTCTCAATGAATATAAGAAAGCACTGCGTAAAGCGAGAGCAGCTTACTACTCTTCATTAATGAGAATAAGAATAATGCAAGATTTCTTTTCAGCACTGTAGCCAGGCTGACAGAGAGCCACAGCTCCATTGAGCCTTCTATTCCCATAGCACTCAGTAGTAATGATTTTATGTGTTTTTTCAACGATAAAATTGTTACTCTTAGAAACTAAATTAATGACCTCTTGCCTTTGACCAGTATAGTGTTATCAACAGCTCCTGGAAACGTAAGTTCTAATATTACACTAGATAGTAAACTAGAATGCTTTTCAGCCATAAACCTTGAACAATTACATTCAATGATTCTCTCTTCTAAACCATCAACGTGCATGTTAGACCCAATTCCAACTAAGCTGTTGAAGGAAGTTTGCACTTCTTTATTAAATA
This sequence comes from Pseudochaenichthys georgianus, assembly GCF_902827115.2. Taxonomy (NCBI): domain Eukaryota; kingdom Metazoa; phylum Chordata; class Actinopteri; order Perciformes; family Channichthyidae; genus Pseudochaenichthys; species Pseudochaenichthys georgianus. The sequence continues at coordinate 6,215,462 of NC_047521.1, read as the reverse complement.
TTATGAATATGTCTTTATTATCAGGCTATGTTCCACAATCATTCAAAGTAGCAGTGATAAAACCGCTTCTTAAAAAGCACAACCTCGATCCAGAGGTTTTAGCCAACTATAGACCTATTTCTAATCTTCCGTTCCTCTCAAAGATTCTTGAGAAAGCGGTTGCAAAACAGTTGTGTGATTACTTAAAAAACAATGATTTATTTGAAGATTTTCAGTCTGGCTTTAGAACACATCATAGCACAGAGACAGCTCTGGTTAAAGTCACAAATGACATTCTAATAGCCTCAGACAAGGGACTTGTCTCTATTCTTGTTTTGCTCGATCTCAGTGCTGCATTTGATACTATCGACTAGAGATGTCCCGATCCGATCACGTGATCGGGGATCGGAGCCGATCACGTGATTTTCAAAAGATCGGGGATCGGGAGAAAAAAAATCGGGGATCGGGATTTTTTTTTTTTTTATAATTTTTTTTTAATTTATTTAATGTTACAAAACAAAAATTACCATGTTCACGTCTTAAAGTCATCCTGAGGACTTAGTTTTGGTTTAAAATTACACAACATCATGTATGTGTTGCTTTCTTTGGGCTTGTTTTCATAGACCTGGTTGCTTATTCCTCTCAAATCTGGCAACAGAGTGGGCGCAGTGTCTAATAGTAGCAGTAAGCTAACGAGAGGCTAAGTTCAGCTGGTGACTCGGGAGTCGGGACAGAGAAAATGTCAGGAGTTTGGAAGTATTATAAAATTGAAAGCGAAGGCAGTGTAACAGCCAGATGCAATGTTTGCAAGGCGGAGGTTCCGCGTGGTGGAAAGAACAGAGCTACGTTCAACACGACCAATCTAATACGCTACCTGAGAAACAAACACCAACAACAACACGGCGAGTACACAGCGGCCACTCAGGTAACGGCACTGAAACAACCGACACTTTCAGAGACTTTTAAAAGGAAAGAGAAACTGCCCCAGAACAGTGAAAAGGCCAAACAAATAACTAGATAGCTGAATTCATCGCATTGGATGACCAGCCGTTATCTGTTACCTTTTTTTTTTCTTAATGCATTGCATAAAGATCGGATCGTGAAAAATCGGTATCGGCAAATTGTCAAAATCAAATGATCGGAATCGGATCGGGAGCAAAAAAAGGTGATCGGGACATCCCTACTATCGACCATGACATCCTATTACAAAGACTAGAGCACTTAGTTGGCATACAGGGAACTGCTTTAGGCTGATTTAGGTCCTATCTATCTGAACGCTCTCAGTTTGTACGTGTCAACGATGAATCTTCTACGCAAACCAAAGTTAGCCATGGAGTGCCACAGGGCTCAGTGCTCGGACCTATTTTGTTCACATTATATATGCTTCCATTAGGCAATATTATGAGGAATCATTCTGTAAACTTTCATTGTTATGCGGATGATACTCAACTATATTTATCAATCAAGCCTGATGAAATTAATCATCTAAATAAAATTCAAGACTGCCTTAAGGACTTAAAAACGTGGATGACCTTAAACTTTTTGATGTTAAACACGACCAAAACTGAAGTTATTGTACTTGGCCCGAAGAATCTACGAAACAAATTATCTAAAGATATACCAACTATGGATGGCATTAATTTGGCCTCCAGTGAGACTGTAAGGAATCTTGGTGTTATATTTGATCAGGATGTATCCTTTAACGCCCACATAAAATCAATTTCAAGGACCGCTTACTTCCATCTACGTAACATTGCAAAAATCAGGGATATCTTGCCTCAAAACGATGCAGAGAAACTAGTCCATGCATGTGTTACTTCTAGGCTGGATTATTGTAACTCTTTATTATCAGGGAGTACCAAGAAGTCAGTCAAGTCGCTTCAGCTGATTCAAAATGTTGCGGCTCTTGTACTAACCAGAGTTAGGAAAAGGGACCACATTACTCCTGTTCTGGCTGCCTTACACTGGCTCCCTATAGAACACAGGATAGAATTTAAAATTCTTCTTCTCGCCTACAAAGCCCTTAATGGGCAGGCGCCATCTTACCTTAAAGAACTCATTATACCCTACTGTCCTACTAGGGCATTGCGTTCCAAGAATGCAGGGTTGTTGGTTGTTCCTAGAGTCTCTAAAAGTACAATGGGAGCCAGAGCCTTTTCTTATCAAGCTCCACATTTGTGGAATCAGCTTCCAGTTTGTGTTCGGGCGGCAGACACCCTATCCGTTTTTAAGAGTGCGCTTAAGACCTTCCTTTTTGATAAAGCTTATAGTTTGGGCTGATTAGATTCAGCCCCTAGTTTTTGCTGATATAGGCTTAGTTTGTCGGGGGACATCTTACTTCTTCCTTCTCTCTGTCTATACCTGTGTACTCTCATGTTCCGATTAACCCAGCTTCCCCACATGTCTTTCTTTTTGGTGTCTATATACGCCGGGATCCGGAGTCATGGATGATCCTGCGGTCCCGTGTCCTGGATCGCGAGCGCTGGATCTTGAGTCGTGGCTGTGGTCCTGGATCATCGGTCCTGGATGGATATCCTCGTGGATTCATCTTCCTATTATACACACATGCATTTCCAAACATTTGGACTACCTATGTTGCAAATGTATTATCTTTTAAATTTACACACGGCATCTATTGCACGTCTGTCCGTCCTGGGAGAGGGATCCCTCCTCTGTTGCTCTCCCTGAGGTTTCTCCCATTTTTCCCTTTAAACTGGGTTTTCTTCGGAAGTTTTTCCTTGTACGATGTGAGGGTCTAAGGACAGAGGGTGTCGTATTGTCATACTGATATTCTGTACACACTGTGAAGACCACTGAGACAAATGTAACATTTGTGATATTGGGCTATATAAATAAACATTGATTGATTGATTGATTGACCAGCTGTATTCGGTGTATGTGATATGGAGCTCTAATTAGGATTCCAACAGCCCCTTCCTGCCACTGCCAGTCAGCTGCTTGCCTGCAGCTCCCTCTGAACACAGAATATAAATCTGGCCAAAAGCTGCTCCTGCTATCTGCTGACAGTGAGCACAATCAGCATTTAAGATGTGTGCTGGGAGGGGGGGCTTTGGTGTCCAGCGTTATTGACTGATTTCATATTAAGGAAGGTATAAATCCTTGGTGCAGTGTGAAACGTGTGAAACATGTCAAAGTGTGGTTTAAACTTGGACTGCAGTTGCTCAGTAATTAGAACAACAACATTAAACATGCTTGTCGAGATGTTTCTACTGTAAGCAACCTCACCAGAGTGATATCGAACACTGTGATGGAATGCAAATTATTGAATGCATGCTTGGCAGAGCTAAAAGAATACCTGGACTGCTTTAATGAGTTTTGACTTTATTTTCTCAACCGGACAAACCTCTCTGTGTCTAATGGATATGAAGGAAACTGCCAAAAAGCACACAGAAAATGGGCTTCTAATGGCCTGATGCCAGTCAGCATTTACATCAAGTTAGCATCTTCTTGAGTCGTGTCAGCTGCAGTCGGATACTGTGGGTGTTTCTCAATGTCGAGGACGCTTGCTTGGTAGCACATGTCTTCCGAGTCACTTGTTTCAGAAGCGAGGCAAAAATACATCCTGGCATTCGGAAAACGAAGAGTGGAACAGGCGAGCAAGTGTGCAGGTGTGAGTCATATGAGAGGCCCCGCCTTAGATTTTCCGCCACAGATTTGGGGAAATTGGTCCGTGCGCAAAGCATTGTGGGGATTTTAAGACTGCGGAGTCTACACATGTGCAGCCTCGAAATGTCTCGCTACGAAGTACGCCGGGCTCGGTAGATTTCCAAGTATGCTGGACATTGGAACAGTCCTTCGGCGGCACTCGATGACGTAGTATGCTTGAAATAGAGGCTCTGGAGCAGCCTTCCTCGACATTGAGAAACACCCTGTATCTCTACGGAGAAAAGTGTAACGTTGACCCTATAGCTTGATTTTTATGGATACGGTTTTGCACGAGGCAGAGTTAGAAATAGTCTTGTCCATTTGTTGTTGATAAATGCATTATGGAATGACGAAATACAATGCGAATGTGCCTGAAGAGACTTTATATCAATTTAGATTTCTCCTTTTGTAAAGGGTTAAGGAATAGATTGATACCTGGTGCCTGTTTCATAAAAAGTAAGTTCCCATACTAATAAACTGCATCCTCAAATAGTCATCTGCAGTTTTAAACACTAAAGCTTTATATTGTGAACTGCGACACAAAAACAACATTTGGTTAGTTTGAGTGAAAGATCATGGTTTTGGTTCAACTGTTTTTAAGCTAAAATAAGTCAACTTTGACATTTTGTTTCACACAGGACACACACAGCTGTCTCTTGGATGATAGTCCTGTGTTTCAACCTCCCAATACAGCCTCACATAGACTTGAATTAGAAATGTATTTGCAAAAAACAAAAGTTAAAAGTATCAATTTGAAAAGGATGTTTTGATATGTGAAAAATAGGATTGATGTATTTACCATTATCATCATCTAAAGTCTAGCTATGGCCCCTTTCTACTAACCATGCCTCAGTCATAAATGTACCAGGAGATGTATCAGACTGTAGGCAGCCGCTCAGAGCTTTATGACCCCTGAGGGACACCGTTGTAAACGTGTGAATGTGCTTCGCCTATAGTTTTAATAATACCAATAAGTGTGTACGCCATATTGTATGATCAAAAGGCAAATGTGTTCTTTTTATGTTTGGCTGTGAGTTTCCCGGTTCAGGCCACTGGCGTCTCCTGTTCCTGCCAAGACCTAGTTCCTCCGAGAGCTAATATGACGCACAGCAAGAATCTGGCTACCTATACACACTCCGTACATACACATGCTACTGAGGAGGTCCACAACACGCTAAAGCACTAAATGTTGCAGAAATGCTTCACACATTTGTATATTTTATGAAGTCTTTTCTTTCAAATGGATCTGCACCAAAAATGGAACTCATAATCCTTCATTCTTGACCAGTGGCTGAACTTCAACAATATTTCACAGAAACACAGGGAAAATACGGAGATATCGCTAACAGGCTAACAAGCATACAACAAATACAAAACTAACCTGCTTAATGGAGGTGATGAACACACACCTGCTCGTTATAAAATGTGTGTATTGTCCCACTGACCTTCGAGAGCCAGTATGATGCACAGTAAGATTCTGACTAACTAAACACACTCCTTCCATACACATGCTACTCAGGACTATTCTATGAACCTCTTTTTCCCAAATGGATCCGTGAAAATTATTGGCCAATTGTTGATCTTCTACCACAATTCACTGAAATAACAGTGAAAAGACTGAGATATTGCTAACAGGTGTAATAGAAAAATATTATACTCACTTACTTACTTTAATAATATCATTACATTACATTGCATTTAGCTGACGCTTTTATCCAAAGCGACTTACAATAAGTGCGTTCGACCAACAAAATACAAACTTGAAGAAAACAGAATCATATAAGTACATCAGGCTTCATAGAGCTAAAACATTTCAAGTGCTACTCAACTGGCTTTAGATTAGCCAGTCCTTTATTAGTATATAAGTGCTTTGTTAATAGTTCTATCGCTCGAAGTGGAGTCGAAAGAGATGAGTTTTCAGTCTGCGCCGGAAGGTGTGTGAGCTTTCTGCTGTCCTGATGTCAATGGGGAGCTCATTCCACCATCTTGGAGCCAGGATAGCAAACCCACGTGTTTTTGCTGATGGGAACTTGGGTCCCCTTTGCAGCGATGGTGCAGCGAGCCGTTTGGTTGATGCAGAGCGGAGTGCACGTGCTGGGGTGTACGGTTTAACCATGTCCTGGATGTAGGAAGGGCCAGATCCATTCGCAGCATGGTACGCAAGTACCATTGTCTTGAAGTGGATTCTAGCAGTTACTGGAAGCCAGTGAAGGGAGCGGAGGAGCGGCGTGGTGTGGGAGAATGTAGGAAGGTTGAAGACCAGACGAGCCGCTGCATTCTGGATGAGCTGCAGAGGTCGGATGGCACATGCAGGTAGACCAGCCAGGAGGGAGTTGCAGTAGTCTAGGCGTGAGGTGACGAGAGCCTGGACCAGAAGCTGCGTGGCTTTCTGGGTCAGCTGGGGACGTATCCTCCTGATGTTGTAAAGCGTGTATCTGCAGCAACGGGTTGTAGCAGCGATGTTTGCAGTGAAGGACAGGTTGTTATCTAGGGTCACACCCAGATTCCTTGCAATCTGAGTCGGGGAAACAACAGAGGTGCCGATGTTGATTGTCAGGTCAAGAGTGGGACAATCTTTTCCCGGAAGGAAAAGCAGTTCAGTCTTGTCAAGGTTGAGCTTGAGGTGATGATCAAACATCCACTGAGAGATGTCAGCTAGACAAGCAGAGATGCGTGCGACGACCTGGGTCTCTGAGCGGGGAAAGGACAGAATTAATTGGGTGTCGTCAGCGTAGCAGTGGTATGAAAAACCATGCGGGCTAATGACTGATCCGAGCGAGTTTGTGTACAAGGAGAAGAGGAGGGGACCAAGAACAGAGCCCTGAGGGACCCCTGTAGTTAATTGACAAGGGTCGGACTCGGACCCTCTCCAAGTTACCCTGTAGGTACAGTCTTTGAGGTATGAGGTGAGGAGGGAAAGTGCAGAGCCTGAAACTCCAAGTTCTTGGAGAGTGCGAAGGAGGATCTGATGGTTCACCGTGTCGAATGCAGGAGACAGGTCCAACAGGATGATGACAGAGGAGAGGGATGCTGCTTTAGCAGTGTGCAGTTCCTCAGAGACAGCAAGGAGGGCAGTTTCTGTGGAGTGGCCTGCCTTGAAACCAGACTGGTGCGGATCCAGAAGGTTGTTCTGATGGAGATAACAGGAGAGTGGTTTAAAGACAGCGCGTTCAAGTGTTTTAGACAGGAACGGGAGGAGAGAGACAGGCCTGTAGTTTATAACATCAGACGGGTTGAGAGTGGGTTTCTTTAGGAGAGGGTTTACTCTTGCCTCCTTGAGACTGTTTGGAAAGTGACCAGAAGTTAGAGAAGTGTTGATGAAATGGGTGAGAAACGGTAGAATATCAGGAGCGATAGTCTGAAGGAGGTTTGAAGGGATAGGGTCCAGAGGACAGGTGGTAGGGCGGGCAGAGGTAATGAGGGTAAGAACCTCACTTGGAGAGAGAGGGGAAAAGGAGGTCAGTGTGTGGGTGAAAGGAGGGTCTGGTGACCCAGCGGTGAGTAGAGGTGAGTCAGAAAAAGAAGAGCGAATATCATCAACCTTTTTTTCAAAGTGGTTAACAAAGTCGCTTGACAGAAGGGAGGAGGGGGAGGGGCTTTGGGGGGGTCCAAGAGGGTGGAGAAGATGGAAAATAGTTTTTTAGGATTGGAATAGGAAGATTGGATCTTATCTTGAAAGAAAGTGCTTTTTGCCTGAGAGATCGAAGCAGAGAAAGAGGAGAGGAGAACCTGATAGGTTAGGAGGTCGTCGCGGTGTTTGGATTTCCACCATTTCCGCTCTGCTGCCCGAAGGACGGTTCTATTAGCACGCAGTGCGTCATTTAGCCAGGGAGCAGGAGGGGACTGACGAGCCTGCCGAGATGTGAGAGGACAGAGAGAGTCCAGAGAGGATGAGAGAGTAGAGAGGAGAGTTTCTGCAGCAGAGTTTGGAGGCAGGAGTTGGAACGAGTCAGAGGAAGGGAGGGCTGAGAGCACCGATGAGGCAAAGGTAGAGGGGGCGAAGGAACGAAGGTTACGGCGGACAGGTGCAGGATGAGAAGAGATTAGTTTGTTATGTTTGGAAAGGGGTAGAGAGAATGAAATGAAGAAGTGATCGGATGTGTGGAGCTGGTTTACAGAGAGGTTAGAAGTAGCGCAGTTCCTTGAGAATATGAGATCAAGGACATTGCCAGCTTTATGAGTTGGTGGGGACGGAGACAGTGAGAAAGCAAAGGCGGTTAACAGAGATGTTAGTTCGTCTATCTTCCCCGTCTGGAGGTTGAAGTCTCCGAGAAGTACAGCGGGAGGGCCAGTTTCAGGGATGTGTGAGAGGAGATGATCTAATTCCTCCAAGAAGTCCCCCAAGGCGCCTGGTGGACGGTAGAGAACAACAATGGTTAGTTGTATAGGATGGGTCACAGTGACGGCATGGAATTCAAAGGTGGAAGGAGTGAAGTTAGGTAGCTTGAAGAGGGAAAAGCTCCATGTGGGAGAGAGCAGGAGACCAGTGCCACCTCCTCTGCCAGTGGGTCTGGGTGTATGGGAGAAGGAATATGCTGTGGAGAGAGCTGCTGGGGTGGATGTGTTGGATGGAGTAATCCACGTCTCAGTGAGAGCAAGGAAATCCAGGGTCTGCAGGGAGGCGGAGCCAGAGATGAAGTCAGCCTTAGGAACAGCTGACTGGCAGTTCCACAGGCCGCCTGAAACTAGATGTTGGATCTCAGTGGAGCACGTGGGATAGACGAGTACAGGCCGGTTATATCGATTACGAGATACACGGGGCAAGTGATAATTGCGAGAAGATATCATTGTGTGATTCTTATTTGCTAATGTTTGTCTATGCTGACTGGCTTGCAGGTCTTTGCTAAGCTTGGGAACATTCTTCATGAAGAAGATGTGTTGCAGTGTTGTTAGTTACACTCTCTGTGCACCAACAGTATGACCTTCAACTTCTGTTGAACTGAGAACATCCTGATACGTCCTCCCTACCTCCCAGAATGCTCCTTTCATTATGTATCAACAAGCTTGACCCTCCCTTTTCTCCTCTCTCTGTTAAAATATGCAACCCACACTCTACTCTTCGTCTTTCACTCTGCAGACTGTATGCTCTCTGTATGACTGACTGAACGTTCTTGCAAGAATTAAAATACCTCAAAGACAGATGAATGGTTTGATTCTTTATCCACATTTGATAAAGTCAAATCCCACCACACAGGTAACAGCCATACAAAAAATAAGCTTGATGGAGGTTTATAACACACCTGACTGGGTACAACATGTACTTTTTTTGTCCACTGACCAAATGGCTTGTTCAAATTCTACCAACCACTCAATATACTGCCATTGTTTTCTTTGTTGGGCCAAAACAAATCTACTAGCCACTTGCATATTCTACCAGCATCTAGCTTGTTAACGATGCCCGACACATGCCTATATGAACGCAATATTATGATCTGGTCTGATATTCAAATCAGTGAGGTGTTCACTCCTGGACATTCAGTTGGTCTCAAAGAGATGAAGCATCATGGGAAAAGGCCTGGACCCTCAGCTCTTTCACACCTGATCATCCGTTAAGCTGCAGAGGAGCTGCTGGACTTCAGGGCTGAGCGTTGCTGTTGTTCCTCACAGCTCCATGTATCGATCTTTGTACCGACCGGAGCCGACCCTGCCACGCTCCACCAGCCATCTGTCCAAGCAACACTAACAATTACACAACGATTACGTCCCCGGCTGCTCCTGCAGAGCGGGGGGGCGACCGCCTCAGGCTCTGACGGGATGCAGAGTTACCCTGTCGCTGTGCTCAGTCCTACAAAGTATGTAAACCACATATTCTCCTACTGTACACATCGTTTTTCTATTGTAGTATGTGATTATACATTGTCAGAATACCGTTTGTGGGGGTCTTGCTTGATGACCTGCCTTAAAATCATCGAGCTTTGAGTCTGTCCTATTAGTTTATTTGTTTTGTTTAATTAAAATACAGAGTAGAAGACTGTAATAACACATGGTTTATTACATTTGTATAAATAACATTAAGAGATGCCGACCCAAAAAACAGTTAAGCTGAAATCTGATCAGACTCAAAAGAACTTCTGTGATTCATCTTTTTGCCCCTTTTATTTAGCCTTTAAGCAATCATTTCAAGCTTTTCTTCCTAGAGTCAAAGTACATTTAATTACAAACATTTTCAGAAGTAGCCTGGTTCTGGGTCCTCCTCATGGACTTGTAGATTAAGATGCATAATGATTAGCCGCCTTATTCCTTGTTCAAACCAGGCCAGGGACCTCAGTCACATCTCATACCTGTTCTCTTCAGCTTTACTATCAAATGGCTAAAATGCCAAATCATTCGTAAACTAAACAGGAATCCAGGTGCATTAAACTGCTGTTTACTTCTGGACCTTCATCTGTGCTGTGCTCGTCAGAGTAAAGGCGCATATTCCCTGTTCCATTGTGAATGTAATTATTCACTTTTGACACCTGGTGTGCTGACGAGGCAGAAATTAAACAACAGAAGTCCATCAGCAACAGAGTTAGCTTATCGCAGAAAGCAGAGTAATTGTTCTGTCACTCTATACAGAAACCCGCTGACAGCCACAAGAAGTGTGTGTGACTTTTCAGTCGGCACACACTGAATGTCAGGTCAACATCTGAAAAGAATCCATTATGTTCTTGTAATTTATCAAATAAAAGCACATTATGGGACAAAACATGTGGAACATCCACATACGCGTACACCAGGGGTGTCAAACTCAATTTCTTCGCGGGCCACATCAGCATTATGGTTGCACTCAAAGGGCCGGTTGTAACTTTAAGACTATATCAAAATACATATATAAATATTTAATATATATAAAATAATGTATTATATTACATCATTGCCTCTGCATTGGATTATTATCGGATAGGGTAATAACTTCATAATTAACTACGTCTGAAAGCAGAAGTCTAGGGCAAATCATTGCAAGTCTCTTCAGTGAGAATGTTACAAAATGATTTAAAAAAAATCTAATTCTGAGAAAAAGGCAAATTCTAAGAAAATATTTATATTTTGAAGAAAAAAAGTCAAATTCTGAGAAAAAAAGTGAAATTTGAGATGCATTGTGGGATATGTAGTTTATGGGCAACGTGCTTCTGTAAATCGGCATGTAACCATATAATAAACATATTATATTCTTTGCAATCTCTTGAGGGGCCGCATGAAATGAAGTCGCGGGCCGAATTTGGCCCCTGGGCCTTGAGTTTGACACCCCTGGCGTACAGCATGAAGTATAGCCAGAGGTGTAATGCAGTGAAGTAAATTTACTCAAGTACGATTTTGGGGCACTTGTACTTTACTTGAGTATTTTTATTGTATGCTTCTTTATACAGTACATCTACTCCACTACAATTTGGAAGCCAATATTGTACCTTTTACCTCACTAAATTACATACAAAGACAGTTACTATTTACTTTAGAAATGATTAGCTAATACGATATATAAGTAAACTAATAAAACAACTGTGCTATACAATTATAGGTTAAGATGTCCAGCGGTAGTATATGAAGTCATTAAAAGTACCCCCACCTTGACCAGCCGTGATGAACACAATAATGCAGCAATAATTAAAGATTCTAAAATGGAAGTACTCTTAATTTTGGTACTTGATGCCTACACTTTTGTATTTCTACTTGTATCTATATCTGAGTACTTCCTCCACCTCTGAGTATATCACATACAGGCTTGTAACTCCCTATCACTTTCCTTCACTCTCTGCCTGCCTGTCATTGGCTGAGGAGCAGCTGATTGACAGCCATCACAGCAGCTAACATCAGCATGGCCTGTAAAGGTTGTGTGAGAGGTCTCTGTTGTCCACGTTCATGAAGCAAAGCAGCAGCATCAGAGCACGGTGCAGAGTCTCTAGATGAGTTTACAATAGTCCCTCGTTCTTATTGAACATCCATGTTGTAGTCCGCTGTATAGAAAACTGTGGTTTCCATAGTTACCCCACAACAGCAGACGCACACATTGACGTCCGCTGGCGCATCATAAACACGTCGGATAGTGAAAGTGCAGTCGGATTCTCTAAAGTACCGCAGTCTCTTCTCCTAAGTCCTCCTCCTAAGAATTCTCCTATCCACTATCCCTTAACCCCGTGACCTTTCACTCAGAGGTCAAGGAATAGGAGATAGGGTTAGAACTTAGGAGCTGATCTTTGGACTATTCGACTGCAGCCTAGAACCGTCTCCTCACGCCTCCGCTCAATCAGCTACCTGAGCGGAGAGAAATATGTTTCACTCAACCCTCTCAAATGCCCTAGATGCTGTAAACAAATATTATGTAATACTGAGAAAAGTGCAGCAACTAGAAACAGATTTATGCAGTCAGAAGTCGAGGAAGCACTTTGGTTACTAAATAAATAAGTAAAGCACTGTGGTTTCTCCTAGTTATGTTTGCGTTATTTGGAACAGCGTTATCTTGGATGCGTGTTACAATCTGGGACGCGGTCGCTAGGATTTTTCAAAAGAACGCACTAAAAACAGCAAAAGAAAAATGGAAATCCGGGCAAAGTGCTGCAGGGTATTGACACTTCAGAAACAGCCATACACGACAAGTCTGATTCAGGGGATTCTATACTTTTAGTAAATCCTTAACACTGCGCTTCAAGAACAAAATGTACCAACGTCCCTTATCTGACCAGTTTGTCAGATCTTAGACCACATGAGTTCTTGGGAATACTCGATCCCTTTTATTTTTGTTTTTGTTGGCTAATTATCTGTATTTGTACCAGACTAACACATCAGCTCTCCTTATACTGCGGTACACATGTTGCTGTACTTCCAGCTTCCAACACCATGGTACCATTGCAGTCGGGACGGTGTCTGCTGATGAGTCCATGTGTGCTGCAGTTGTAACCTTTGCCACCTCCGTTGCTCTCACTGCTGAGCGCCTGGCAGACTGGCATCCAGACTGCGTGTGCCCAGTCGGGGGTCCCGCTGCATTCAGCTCAGCACGTCCTATCCTATCAGCGGTGTCACGGATTACCCGGCGCACTGAAGCTCAAATCCCTGCAGGAGGAGGGAGAGCCGGAGAGCTACCGCGCAGAGTCAGCGTGAGGTCACTTAAGTCTGCCGCGGTGAACATAAGTCTGACTTTGCTGAAATGAAGACCCAGCGAATGAGAGCCGGGTTTATGTGCCACGTACTGATCTGAAGCCAATTGGATCCTTTTTCTTTGCAGAGGCTTTTGTAACGATACATGTTGGTCTCCCTGCGACACACACACACACACACACACACACACACACACACACACACACACACACACACACACACACACACACACACACACACACACACACACACACACACACACACACACACACACACACACACACACACACACACACACACACACACACACACACACACACACACACACACACACACACACACACACACACACACACACACACACACACACACACACACACACACACACACACACACACACACACACACACACACACACACACACACACACACACACACACACACACACACACACACACACACAGTTATAATCAAAATGTTAATTTGTTTCCTTCATGTTTTTTTCAAAGAGGCCCTATTATCCTTTTGGGGCTTTCTCCTTCCTGTCGTGGTATGTAGGTGTTGGTGCATGTCAATGATCTGCAGAGGCTAAGGTCCCTGTGTTCCCTTCAGAGGGAGTTTCTCTCCCACACACTCGGACATTGGACTCCTTTGTTTACTTCTGTTACAAAGTGACATCACTATGTAACACCTCCATTGGCTAGTCCGATCACATTGTATGTGATAAAGAGGTTGACCAATCACAACAGAGCCAACCTGCTATTTAACCAATCAGAGCAGACTGGGCTGTGGTTTCAGACAGAGGGTGAAAAGAGGTGCTGCAGCACAGGCAGTACGAGAGAAATAAAGAGCTTTTTGAACATTAAAGCATGGAGACATGTCCCAGCAGAGACACTACATACAATTATAAACCTGAACATGAGAACAATAGGTCCTCTTGAAATGTTCACTTTAGTTTCAGAGAGTATTTGCTAGTTTTACAAAGTGGTCTTCCTGCCAGCCATAAGGACGATCCATGAGCCACTGAGCCAAGACATCGGTTTCATCTCTCATTGATCCACAGAAGCACCGGTGTGCACCATCCCGACACACATCTGTCCGCTTCATGAGTACTCATCCACCCTGCAGTCACACGCACTGACCTGCATCTCCTTGTCTCCATACTTGGAAGGGTGCTTGCTGCCCTGGCTCTTTCTGCGCAGCTTTTTCAGCTCCGCCTGGCACTTCTCCAAACTCTCCCCTTTGCTCTTGTGCTCCGTCTGGTACTTCTTCAGCGCGGCCTGAGGGAGGCAGCACACCGTCAGCAGGGCGTCATGTGTCAGCAGCATGCACAGAACATGTGTAACACTGATGGACATACAGTCATAGCAGGTGGTCAGCTTCTGTGTTATTGTCCGGTGCGTAATGGAAGCTGGAGGATGGCACTTTGGGATTACGCTTTAGTTATAGCCCCTCCTTTGTTCTGGCTGGTTCTAGAGCATCACAGAATTAATTGGGTACAAAAATGTGGTACAGGTGACAACTTTTTTACGCTCCCCCAAGCAAAAACAAATCATTAGCTGAAGGTTTTAAAGAGGCCTTATTATGTTTCCTGTAGTGTGCTGTAAATGGTCTGCAAAGGCACACACACTTCGCCCCCTCCCCACCCCCGCCTGAAACGGCTCAATTGGACTCCTTCATCACTATGTACCACCTGCACTTCGTTTAGCTAGTGTTCCAACACTTACGTACGTTATAGGCTAAGGGGCGGGACATCTCTAAGCGGTTCACCAGTAACAAACGAGCTGGCCAGCTACAGTAACCAATCAGAGTGGACTGGGCTCTGGTTTCAGACAGAGGGTGAAAAGAGGTGCTGCAGCACAGGCAGTATGAGAACAATAAAGAGCTTTTTAAACATTAAAGCATGGAGACAAGTCACAGTAGAGACACAATACAAATATGAACCTGAAAATGAAGAGAATATGTCTAACATGTGTGCCTCCAGCTTCTGAGTCCGGCTTCTTAAATGTGAGAATGTTCCCTTTTATTCCTTTTATCTTTCTTGGGTTGGTTTACTTTTATTCGTAGAGGCACAACATACACATATGAACCTGATAATGAGCGTTGGATGTCAGCTGTTTATGTCCATACTTTGCATCCTGCATTGTGAAAAAAGCACAGACTAACAAAGTATGTCTGCTGCATGTGTACAATATAACGTATTTGACCAACATGTACAGGACAAAGTACAAAGTACAAATCAAATGTTAAACGGGTCATTAAATGTCTCTGGAGCTGATTTGCATTTGGATACATCAGAATGTCAGACCATTTGAACGATCCAAACATACACGTCGAAAATGATCCAATGTTTCTGGGAGTATTTCCAAACTACTGATCACCATAAATGAACAAGCCTATTTTTTTGTAATGCCTCATTTTCACAGAGTGAGTCATAATTCACAGTGGAGTGGGAAGTCTTTATGTAACTGTCTGCAGCGGTTTGGATAAAAGCCGGAGAGTGCGCTTTTTGTTTCTGATTTCATGAGAAGATGTCCCACACCGTATTCCCCTTACTCTTGAGCAGCAGAGCTGAAAGTAGGGCTGCATGGAGCATGTGGGGAATGTACACGGTTACATAATGTAGTTATGATTATGATTGATGCTTTCAAGCCATCCATTATTCATTTCTGTTGGAGAAAAAGTTTTTCAAGTTTTTCTTCTTTACTGAAATTGTGAATACGTTCGGTAAGGCTTTTAGAAATGTAATAATCGCCATTTTCAGCAGATATGAACATATGAGTTAGACTCTAAACATATTACAGTCTTGAAATAGATTTTTTAAACTTAGTTTTCAGGGTGTGTTTGCTTGTTTTATTTAGTAACGTTATTGACACTTGTTTGGGCTATCTATAATGTCTTAAGAAGCACCATAGACGTATAAAATACCTGGTCAGAGAACTCAGAATCAAACGGACATTAGACTGAGACTGGTCAAATGGGATTTGGTATTCTAGAATGTTCTTGTTTTTTAATTCTTCAACAAAAGTAAGAAATAACAGGGATCAACTGTGGAGCAATTGTGGCATAGCGCCATCTCCTGGAAGGTCAAGTGTGTTCGGTTTCCATGGTACAGAAAAAGGAAACTAATTTCAACTCCTTTTACCTCGTTATATATTATATATAAAAGAAAAGTTGAACTGAAATTAATTCAAGGTATTTTTTATTTATTTTTAACCAGGCAAAATGGTTTTAGTATTCGTTAAAGGATATCATTGTTATATTTTGTTATGATCATATTTTTTCATATTATTTTGTAAGAGTTTTATTTGACTCTAACAACACTGATAACAGCTTAGTCATGTGGTGCTTCTGTAACAGTGTGACATCAGAAAGGGATTCTCACGTTCAGGTAGCGAGCGTCCAGCTCCACCTTCTTCTCCAGCTCCGTGAGCAGCTCGTTGTGGAAAGACTTCAGCTGTAAGACACAGAGACCTCAGAACAACACCACAAACAGGCGGCTCAATCATGCTAAACCACAGTGCATTATTTAAAACAAAAGGAGGGACAACATTGCAGTGAACGACTGGAATGGATGTCTTTGTCTTGCTGTCGGAAATGTCGCACCTAAACGATTGGGGGAGGATGTCTGGTATCTCAGCACGTTCAGTATGTGTGGTCGGGTTGAGCAGAGCTGAATACATGCAAGTGGTGAAATATTACAAAAAGAAACTGCAAATGCTAATAAAAGTATTTTATTTATTTCAATTGTTAGAGTAAGATTAAGATGGACTTTTATTAATCCCCGTGGGGAAACGGTTTCTCTGCATTTGACCCATCCTAGTGTTAGGAGCAGTGTGCTGCCATTTTGAACGGCGCCCGGGGAGCCGTGTGGGGAACGGTGCCTTGCTCAGGGACACCTCGGTAGCACTTGGTCTCGCCGGGACTTGAACTGGTGACGAGCCAAGTCCCTATTGACTTCGCCACCACCGTATAGCAATCTATTAGCCCACTAAGGAACCTCTCAGCCTCTTCGTCTCGCCCTCATCCTCCATGGGAGATGATATTTTATAACTACTATCAGCAGGAAGTCTGTGCAATAGAGAGAGCATCCGATCCGGTTACTTTCCCTCCACTTCATGTGGAGGTGAAAACACTCGCCGTCTTTTGACTGGCGGTAAAACTGATTCTAGGGTTTGAGCTAATCACATAAAAACATGTAACAATACCGTGCATCTCTGTATCTACAAGGACCCCGACTACGATGTTCAGTCAAGCAAACAATTAAACAATGTCTCTGGACATCGTTGCTCTGCGGCAATATATAGTTACACGGTCACGACTTTGACTTTAACATGTCAACCGTTTACTTTGACGGTTGATGCATTTCCCACATTGACTGAACGAGTCCCATTGAAAATGGAAAGACAGGTCATGTCTTGTCCTGTCCTTGTTTCTAGGTGAGAGGAAAGAATTGTGTGACTTTGGATATTCGTTGCAGTTTGACGACACGGCAGCTTTTACGCAAGATACAACTAGTATATCCGCTTGGCCCCAAGAACGTGTGACGAGTAGTGATCAGGGGGGATATGCCAGTGTACAGAGATGTGTTTTGAAAGTGGTGAGAGTCAATAGGTGAGGGGGGGGGGGGGGGGGGGGGGTAATCAGACCGAATGACATTAGTGATGTGAGTGTTGAAAGAAAGTGTGCTGTCGCAGACGACACCCTTATCACACTTATCTAAGATGTCATGAGTTCTGAACAGCGTCACAACAGTTAGAATTGTATTGCCTCATGTCACGATCCCAATGTCCCCGTGAAGAGATGAGCAGCTGCTCAGAGCCCACTTTGTAAATGAGACTGCTCTGCATAATGGTGGCCTTGGATCATTGACATCCATTACCCAAAGAGAGCATCTTCTCTGCTAATGTTTCAACAATTGGCCAATTTACTCTGGAAGATTCTAATTAAATCTTTTGAGGGACTGAAATGAAAAGTGTTTCCAGTCTGTGATTTACATATAAGATCAGCCAACGTGTTATTAAGTGAAACTGCTGCCTTCAGAAGATAGAAGGAGGCGACGTAAGAGTTTGTTTAGCTGAGTGTTACATATCAAGCTAATGTGGAGGCTCCAACGAGAGGCGCACACTCTGCTTAAGACCACGTGCTCACCATCTCCTCGAGCTGGATCTGGATCTGCCGGTGCACCTCAGCCATCTGAAAGAGCACCTCCCCTGCAGAGAGGAGACGAGGAGAAGAAAGACGATACACAAAGAAAGGGAGGGGAGGAGAGAGAGAGAGAAACGGTGTTATTAAATCTTTCCAAATGATGTAAGAGCTACATAAATCGTGCACAAATAAAAACACCATGCGGCAACACGGAACAGATGTGAGACAGGTGTTGGGAGGAGGAGGAGGAGGAGGAGGAGGAGGAGGA
Organism: Pseudochaenichthys georgianus; assembly: GCF_902827115.2. Classification (NCBI taxonomy): domain Eukaryota; kingdom Metazoa; phylum Chordata; class Actinopteri; order Perciformes; family Channichthyidae; genus Pseudochaenichthys; species Pseudochaenichthys georgianus. Next base: position 6,197,329 of record NC_047521.1, on the reverse strand, counting down.
GGAGGAGGAGGAGGAGGAACAGTCATAACACTGACGGAACGTAACAGACTCAAAAGAACAGCAGACAGAATTATGGAAAATCAAAAAGCCAATCAAGCAGCAGTCTACTGATGGAGTGTTCCAGAAGGGCTTCCAGCACGACTGCCAATACACACACAAGAGCAAAATCAAAACAAATCTAACAATCAGGTATTCCATCTGAGTCTTATGCAACAACAAAACTAAAGAAAACAGCAAAATCATAAGTAAAGGCTAAAGAAATAGAGCATGAGTCATGCAGCCAAGGAGGTGCGTGTCGCTTTAAGATACCTACATGCTGCCTCCTCTGAATATGCAATGCGTTGTAAAAAACAAAAGGAACAAAAAGATCGAGTTTGAGCAAAGAACAGAGGGAGAAGAGACCTGGAGAGGACCCCAGGAATAATGAGACACACAACAGGTGGTCGCACAGAGAAACAAGCAGACAGGCGGTTAGTCAGACCCGTTTCCACCGGCTGCTCGGTCACCGGTCATACCGGGGTTAGGGTTCATGTTTTACATCAACACATCTTAAGATAAGAGCTTTATTGTCTCCCTTAGGAGACATGTGTCTTGGGCATCGAGGTAATACACATAAAACATTCAGGTCAAAACATTTTAGAAGAAATATCTCAAATTTGATAGAAAGCTACATGGGTTTAACTTGATCAATACTCATGCTGGCCAATAGGAAATTGCAACACAGAAATGTGATGGATATGTTTAGAAGTTATTTTATATCACCATTAATGTGTCCATCAAAGAGTACACAGTTAATTTGTACTCTGTAAAATGCACATTACATAACTGGATCCTGATTCTTACTATTATGAATGTATTTTATTTGAGTTGTGTTTATGACGCCACCTTTTGGTCAGTGTACCATTATACATTCTAAAAGCTTCTATTCGTCTCAAATCCAAAAGATACTTCATAATTAAACAAATAAATAAATATAGGTGATATAATAACACTTATGTAACAACTGACAAAATATTAATATATAAAATAAAACGTAATATGTCTTACTCTTAAATAAAGAAAATAAGGCTTATGCATAAAAACACATTTTCTTATTCTAATATACTTGCAATCTCTTATTGTACATCTACCAAAATATGGACATGATATTGCTCTATATAAAACGGACAAGTCAAATCAAGCAATCTGATTGGTTCTTAGCCGTGATATACTGAGCGTATACCACGGGTAGAATTGTAGCTACTTTTCACAACAAGTCAGTATCCCTCCGCGTCTGAGAAAAACTGTATGCAGTTTGCCGACCCTCCGCTTTGCGTCGGGCCGAACCACGCCCCTTAGCTGTGATATAATGAGCATATACCACGGCCTGTCGTGAGCTATTGCTTAAATATATATCAACCAGGCACCAACACATGTAGAATAAGTGTATACATTGGCATTGAGGCCACAGTTAAACACTATGCAGCTGCAGCTTAAAGCGCCGAGAGACCATTTATTCCAGACGAGCCGACTGACGTGCATTAACGGCACTCATCTGCCTCCAGCATAATCAATCAATCGATGTGTATTTAGCCCAATATCACAAATGTGGTGGTCTTCACAGTGTGTACAGCATAATGTATGCTAATATCAGGTCATGTATAGAGCTGACATGAAGGCGCACTGAGCGGGGTGTGGGGGAGTTCCGCGGGGTGTGGGTGGTCCAGTGGACAGACAGAGGACAGAGGACAGTCAGCGGGGACAGAGAGAGTGGGCAGGAACCGGATTACATGGCTTAATGGAAGTGCTGCGGTCATGCTGACAAGACTCAGTTGAAGTAGAAGGGATTAAGAAAAGGTCAGAGCAGGTGGCACAGGTGGGAAGGAAACACGTGAATATTCAAGTACTGCACTTAAGACTAAGGGGATATATTAGTTATTTCTTAAGAATACAAGGAGATACAGACATGTACAACGGATTTGTTTGTTCATACTTAACCGAGGTGATGGAACACCAACCCAAGACTTTTGATTGTATTTAATTAAAATCATTCTTTTGAATTATGTTAAAAAATGTTGTCCGATAAAAAGGAAAAAGGTTTAGACTGAGATGGAATCGCTCACACTACTTCATACATCTGCAATGCGGAAACATGTTCTGACAAGTACGTTTCAACCAAATGTTACATTAGGGATGGAACAACACGTGTGGTAAACATCTCCCCCTTAATGCGACACAAAACAAAGTGACAACCGAACAATTTTGTCGGCCTTCAACTCATGATTGAGTGAGTGACTGATCTCTGAAGTCTTCTTTAAGAAAAAACTTTGTTCGGCTTCATGAAAAAAAACCTCAGCAACAGGAGACTTTGAGGTAAAATAGCTGCCCTTTACCTTCCCACAGCAACAGATGTCACATACACCAATGGCATACAAGGACTTTTTGTCCAGTCAATGCTAACGCTCCAGAAACACATCACACAAGCAGCCCCCGCCAATCTGCTTATTAAAATGCAGTCGCAGCGATAACACTGGAGAAGTGTTGGAGTGCCGCAGGACGGGGCATTAGGAGTAGTGAGGCAGAGGCAGATACACACACACACACACACACACACACACACACACACACACACACACACACACACACACACACACACACACACACACACACACACACACACACACACACACACACACACACACACACACACACACACACACACACACACACACACACACACACACACACACACACACACACACACACACACACACACACACACACACACACACACACACACACACACACACACACACACACACACACACACACACACACACACACACACACACACACACACACACACACACACACACACACACACACACACACACACACACACACACACACACACACACACACACACACACACACACACACACACACACACACACACACACACACACACACACACACACACACGTGTCTTTTTTCACTAAATATTAGCAGGCTTTGTCCAAATAGAAAAGGAACGTTGTAACTCTGAAGTTGAAAACTACTACTCGTGCCAAAATCAGACCGTTGGACTGTCGCGATCCCCCATGATACAGATACATGATCTGATCGCATACACATGAATGATGAACCATACGAATATTCTCATTACTTGCTAATCTGTTAATCATTTTCTCGATGAATTGTGTGGTTTATATAAAAAAAATAAAAATTTAGTACATAGTCAAAAGCCCAAAGATATTCATGGGGTTACCTTCCCTGCTAGCTTGCACCGCTACATACCGCTGTCATCCGATTCCTCCAACTGGAAAGGTCAGCGCTCCCGAGGTCAGAGTTGAAATAACTTTTGAACACGGCAACAATTTCGCTCTCTCCATAGAAACTCAACAGCAACGTCAGCGCAGAGACGTTTTTTACCACGTATCATACGATTGCGGGCCAGCTTAAAGTGCACCTATCATGCTATTTTTAGGCATATATTATGGGTCTATGATGTGTTTTTCTCAAAATACAAACAGATCATGCATTTTAGACATCCCTTATATCCCTCTATTGCAGCCCTGTTAGAGAAACTCAGATTTTGGTTCCTTGGCTTTAGATCAGAATTCTACGGGAGTTACATTCTGCTGTGATAAAACGCCATCCTGTTCTAAACCACATCAAGGATTATTTCTGAAACAGTATGGAGCTCAAATGCTTTTTCTCTTGCGGGTTTATCACAAGATGAGTTCCTTTTTGTATTTCCTGCTCTTTAAAAACACATGTGCTCTCCAGTACAGGTTAGCTCTGAGTGTTAGCGAGGCTTGCTAATGTAAACAAATACCATATTACGTCCAAAACACGTCAGGCATTCTTTCTGATAGCAAATCTCTGTGGGCCCACCATCCGAAATTACGTAATATGGGCAGCAAATCTGTATCCGCTCATTGTACCCCTGTTTTTAAAAGATTTGGGTACGGAGGAAAAGAGAGAGGGTTTTATTTTCTGACGCTGCGTGAGTTCCCAGACACACCGGGCGGGGACACATATTCATGTGTAAAAGACATAACAAAGTGCATTTTGCATGATAGGTCCCCTTTAATTAAATGGGTTTTTTTCTGTTTGATCCACTTCATCATTGAAGCTCTCCTTGTAAGGGTCGGTATAGGTAACGAGCATTTGATTTTGGGTAGCTGGTGCTTTAAAAATATTGCATTAGACGCTTTCTTATGTACAACTACCAATGTCATGATAAGCAAAACAAAATCAGAAAAATTAAGTTGAAAAAACACAGGTTTTTGAAAGGTTAAATAATGATGACTTCATTGTTCACTTCTCAAACACTTGCAGTAGGGTTAACCCTAACCCTTGCATCAAAGCAACCTTGCACTGTGAGCACTCTCTCCACAGAGGGAACATGTCTGCCAGCTGGTAATAATATATTTAACTCCGATTAACTACACCTCCTGCTTCCCTAAAATGGAGCCTTGGTCATTATTACTGGCTTTCCTAACAAATGTGTTCCATCTATAATCTAATTAAAGGGTATCGCTCATTGATCCCGATGTCTTGTATTTGTTCTTTGGCTGGTCAGGGTTCAGCTGAAGAACAGCACTCTGGGAGCCCCAGCGCCTCATCACTTCACACTTGAGTGGAGCAGATGGTCAATCAGAGGTCACCCTGCCAACCACTGTGCAGCCAATGAAATGTGTTATCGTTATCGTATTAAAACATTCAGCAGTTAGTGTGGTGCAGTACCCCGTTAGAGACGATGGTTAAAGGTACAGATAAAAGATCCAAGCCGTAATGAATCTGAATTATCCTTTTAAATTAATACTGGTGTAAACGAGAAATAGGTATCAGATCAGTGTAACTTTAACATCATCTGGAAGATCCCCAACATCCTGGATGTACTCGTTTCATTGCACCCAGCTAATCCAAAAAGCCTTCCACCGGCTTGTATTGTGAAATACAGGACTTCAACCCACCAGAACTAAGCTGCTTACAGGTAATCAGAGCATATCACTACACTTGAGAGGGGAGGAATTCACATTGTTTTCCGGACTCATGTCAAGTGATTCCGAAAGGCTGTAGAATACGAAAGACTCTTGAAAATAGATAGCAAAGCATCCCTACAACAACTGAAAGCTTGATAAAAAAATAGTCCCTATTGGTGTCTTACCCAATGCATGTCAGACTATGTAATGCCAGTGTCTACAACATAAACACAATGCATTATTTGAATTGAATGCATGACCATTTCATCTGGCAAACTAAATGCAATTACCCATTTTTTCTAATACCTACAAGATCCATCAATACGGTGGTTTACAGAATATGTCAGGAGAAATTAGGTGAGCACATTTCAGAACACGGCTCACAGAGTTAATGTTGACAATTAAGCCTTGTGCATTAACCCCGGTAAACCGAAATTGGTTAGAGGTCATTCTCGGAAAAAAAACCTGGACTTTGAATCGACACCGTATGTAACCTCAACAACAAGTGGAGGCTGAGCAGTTCTGACTGCAGGGCGGGTCAGGTACACAACTCAGAAAAGCTAACCCAAGGGCGGCGCTCACATCTTGGGTTCATGACCAAGGCTTCTCTCCATATGACCCCTGGGCTCAACACTGGCAGACGCAGAGACAAAAAGAGAGGAAGTGTGTACTGCCATGACGGTGTTGTATGTACGGGCGCCTCTAAAGGCACCGTGTTGTAGGAGCCTGAAAGCAAACGGCTCTAATCCCCAGAAAGCTGCAGCGTGCGGAGGACAAGGTGCTGCAGGGAGATGTGTCCTGCTGAAAGGCACATGATTGACGCTGTAATTGTTGTGCTCTTCTGGGTCTTTAGTTTCTCTAAACGCCGGCAGAATCAGGATGCTTGCAAGCATACTCAAGGACAAACATTTCCACTATAGCAAACACAATTCCTCATTAGTATTTACATTTTAAGCACCTACTTGACTGCAGAGTGACTCACCGATGACACCGTTTGTAACAAAACCAATCTATCAACAAGTGTTAGATATGTAGTCTTGCATGAGATAATATAATCCTGCACTGTGATGGCAGTAATATACTGTAGAGCAGGGGTGTCAAATACAAGGCCCGCGGGCCATATCCGGCCCGCATCCTCATTTTTTGTGGCCCGCAAGAGCTTGCAAATAATATACGATACAATTGGTGTAATTGTTGAATATTTGCTTTCAATTATTTGCCCTAGACTTCCGCTTTCAGACTTAGTTATTTATCAAGTTATTACCAGAACTGATAATAACCAATGCAGAGCCAATAATGTAATACATAATACATTATTTCATATACATGAATATCCTTAGAGTTACAACCGGCCCTTTGAGTGCAACATTAATGCTAATGTGGCCCGCAATGAAATTGAGTTTGACACCCCTGTAGAGGCTCAAATGTTTGCGCTAACTAGAGGTGGGGGAACATGGATACATGAGTCAAAGGTCTTATCCTTTAAAGAGGGCATATTATGTATTTTGGGCTTTCGAGTGTTATATAGGTTTGTGCATGTAAATGGTCTGCAAAGGCTAAAATCCCAAAGTTTATCTCCACAGTTTTTCTGTGGACAACATACTTACTATACTACTTAAATGTGCATGTTTCTTTAAAAAAGGCAGCCAAGCCTAGTAATGGTAATCATGTAATAGGCAGCATCACTATTGTTATTATAACTTCTATAACAACGTCGAGAATTGAGAAATACTAAACATATTTGAGTTGAAAGCTTATTTGTGCAAGTTAAGCACACATGAAATGTTACGTGTAATCCTAAGTGTAAGCATGTCATGTCTGGTCTCTGTTTGACATCTTATCTATTATTGTTTATTGAAAAGAAAAAAGAACTCTTTTCAAAAGAAGATCGATCGGAATGACTAGCTATACATAATCATTACAGGGTGGCTGATGGAGAGCAAAATGAAGACTGATTATATGAGACAGCAGACGCAAGCTGGGAGCGAAGAGGACCGAGGACATGAGCGGAGAGAGAGGGAAACTGATTGATTTTTCTGTTTTGACAAACACACACGGACCTCAGCTGGTCAATACGACCCCTGGCATCCAACTAATCATCTTTGGCCTACAATTTGCTTCCAAAGGGAGGCAGGTAAACATTTCTTTTCATCAGTTAGTTTTCATTAATGGATCCATCACCAGGTCTGTTCCTGTTTCGTAAGCACATTGACTCATGAAAGGCAGACATGGTCTAAAATTGAAGAAGGATTGCAGACTTACAAATGTATAATTTCTATAACAATGAAAACAGACATAGTTTTAAAAAGTCAAGATACTGACAGCTATATAATACAGCTTGGTGATAATAAACTGATGGGAGTTAAAAACCCTTCAAAATGTTTCATAAAACGTCTTTACCTTTCTGTTGTATCTTGATTAATTCCAACAAAATGGATGGTGTGTGTGTGTGTGTGTGTGTGTGTGTGTGTGTGTGTGTGTGTGTGTGTGTGTGTGTGTGTGTGTGTGTGTGTGTGTGTGTGTGTGTGTGTCAGCGTGTTTGTTTCTGCAGTGCCTCAGATCAGAGCCCATACTTCACGTTATTATCAGCATCATTAAGTCACCATTTGGCCGAATCCCAACATCAAGGACAATGCGACACCTTAAGGACGTGTTATGGTCCAACACGTTATTAACCTGTTAAGCCCTGAGCCTGTTTTTCAGGTCTCAGGCTCGAAAATGCCATTCCCAGAACAAATGACTATCTTCACTTCTAAAATCATCTTTTTTCTCAATGCAATGATGAACCTGTGAGTTGGATGTAGAAAAGTCAGAATCAATATAGATGTTTTTATTTTAAAGTAAATTCAGATTGAACATAGTAAAAAAAATGTAATTATAGTGTCAGTCCAAAAGAAAAAACATTACTTATAGTGAAAACCACCCTTGAATGAAGGGATAGTCCAAACTATAACATAATAAGTACCTTGTATCAAGACTGATGCAAAACAAGTGAAATTTGACCTTTTTAGAGAAGTTTAGAGAAAAAAACCCACTTCTGGGGTCATTTGGGTGTGTTTGCCATATCTCTGGAACCCATCGGTCGACTTTGGTGATTGACACCTCTTTTGAACCGATAGAGCCAATAGAATCGAGGGGAAGTTCCTAAATCCATCTAAAAATTACCATTGGTGAATGATACGCAGCATGCCCAAAACTGGAAGCTCTCACACACTCTTGCAGCTCTCATACTGTAGCAGCTATATATGAAAACTCATTTTTTTACATAAATGTTAATGATGGATTATCAGTAATAATTTCAAAGTGACAGACACATTGGATTAACCTTCAACAGCATTATTATGCGTTTTAATGCCATTGAACACAACTTTTGCATTCGAAAACAGCAAATGTAAGACAAGTTTTGGTCGTGGAGTGATGATACTTGTACCTTTGGAATCTGTGGGATCTCAGCTTTCATTTGATATTTGTTTGTGCAGAATCGATGAAGTATACAATATTTCTACCGTGAGTTATGGGCTAAGTGCGTTAGCACTCTTTCGCTTAGTGCTAATTAGGGCTGCACGATTTAAAAAAAATAAAATCTAATTGCGATTTTTCTGACAAATATTGCGATTTGCGATATTTATTTTTAAGCGACCCAACGGAAGTTTATTGTAAAATGCGGCCATAACTCCGGCTAGGAAGGTCGTATCAACATACTCCCGTCTCTAGCACCCCAGCAGCCCGAGCTACGAGTGAAAGAACTAAGCTTACATGAAACTTCCGTTGGGTTGCTTTAAAGTCAAGCTTCAGTTAAAGATTCACCCTTTTAGATGTAGAACATGTGATGGAGCATTACTAACCTGACTCAGGTGGTTTGTTTCACCAAACTATCTAGGAAAGCTCCATTGGAAGCCATTTGGAAAGGGCAGGCACTTTCAAAAGCACTTGGCAGGTGATTGGATCAATCTGTCTATCACCTTCTATCATGGGCCACTTCTGATTGGTTAACACTGGCTGGTACATGTGGGAAGCACAGCACTTCTGATTGGTGTGGATGACTAACACACAAGAAGAAGAAAAATAATAATAAATAAAATAATCGCATCATCTCGAATCGCGATTTCGATTTAAAATAGATGAATCGTTCAGCCCTAGTGCTAATTCAGAGGCTTGGCGTTAGAGTTGTGTTTAGTTTCGGTAAAAAAAATTCATATTGTCTGATAGCTGAGTTTCTTCCCGTTAAGTGGGTATGACACATTCATAGTTTGTTAAATGTTAAGAAGACGCTGTTCAAGGTTCTTTATTAGTCATACGAACATAGCTACAGTGTAGTTATGCCGATGAAAATCTTGTGTCACAGGCAGTGTTGGGACTAACGCGTTACTGTAACGCCGTTATTTTTGGCAGTAACTAGTACTCCAACGCATTACTTTTTAAATTCAGTAACACAGTTACCGTTACTACATGGTGCGTTACTCCGTTACTGCGTTAGTTTTTTTATATAGTCAACAGCCAGGCGAACAGAGATGAGAACTGTACTTAAGTACAGTACTTGAGTAAATGTACTTGGATACTTCCTGTGTCACATGCGGAGACGGGCTGTGGGCGTGTTTGTGTTGTTTACTAACAAGACTGTCATGGCGGTGGCGGAGTCTAGTTTCTCCATGTAATGAATGGTCGGTATGGGTGATCAAAGTTCTGGTACTTGGGCCTGTGTGCTCTGTTTGATTCGACCAAAGACCGACTGAAAGGCTCTAATGAGGCAGCAAAAAGTCGCTCCGTCTCCCCCCCATCCTCTTTCTTTTGTCTCTCGTTTCTTCTTCTGTTACTCTGCGCTCTCCCTCAACCCATGAGGTGACTGTAGGACACGACTTTCTAAAGGGCAAAAGCAGTGAGGGAAACTAAATTGGAACAGTGGATCTGTCCTGCTGTCGCGCAGACAGACGAAGGATAGCTACATCACCCATCTGAGAATGGTCACTAGGGTTTTCATAATTAGATTGTAAATTGACCTGGTTGGATATTAAAATACCAGCCAATAAGCCAGGCCAAGTGGAAACAAAGGTATTCACAGCAGGAGGTATGAGGGCCAAAATGCCTGTAATGTAAGTCCAATTTGTCTGTACCTTCATATCTGAGTTGCATGTTTCCAATTTGCCCTGATGCCCAACTAAAAGGGCACTTTAGTGGTCTAAAATATCTCTTATGATTGGACAGATGTCCCGAAGACTTCAGCAATTGTGCCTCTAGTCAGCCAAAGTGTCCAACTAGCAGCCCCTGCTGTCAGCCAAATTGAAAACAGTTAAAAATAAGATTTTACCACATGGAGAAACTCATATGACCCAGTGCTCCAGATTTGAAGAGGCCATAAAGTCCAGAGTAAAGCAAAATACGAAAACATACCCACAAGAAGCTACATTTAATCACAATGAGACCTATTCATTAAGCTGAATAGTATACAGGCTGATGTCTTGAGGAATAAAAGGATCGTTGTGTATACTGTACTTGTTTTGGCTCAGGTTAATGCTGCCAATTAAAAGGACGGGTTCTTGTTTACCCAAGGGGCCTAATGCCTGGCCATAGAAACCCTCTGAGGTTGCTCAACTGTGGCCTAACTGCCCCTCTTGTTGGTGATCTATAACCTCATAAGAGACCCTTTATCTCTTGGGTGCCCACCTTTAGTCCAACTGCCCAACGTATTGGCTCAGCTGCCACTCTTGTCTGCCCATGAGTTTGTTGTTGCAACAAACTCAATCCTCTCGTACATTGACAGTTCGTACATCATTTAATCGTTATGTATAACTCAATTCAGCTTAAAGGGGACCTATCATGCAAAATGCACTTTTTGATGTATTTTATACATAAACATGTGTCCCCGGTGTGTCTGGGAACTCACGCTGCGTCAGAAAATAAAACCCTCTCTCTTTTCCTCCGTACCCAAATCTCTAAAAACGGGGCTACAACGGAGCTGATCCAGATTTGCCATCCGCTATGACGTTATTTACGTAATATCGGATGGCACCCACTATGACGTTATTTACGTAATATCGGATGGCACCCACGTGGTGGACCCACGCCCTATCAGAAAGTTGCTATCAGAAACAATGCCCGACGTGTTTTGGATGTAATATGGTCGGTGTTTACATTAGCAAGCATCGCTAACACTCAGAGCTAACCTTTACTGGAGAGCACATGTGTAAAGAAGCAGGAAATAAAAAGGAACTCACCTTGTGGTAAACCAGCAAGAGAGAAAACCTTTGAGCTCCATACTGTTTCAGAGATAATCCATGATATGGCGTTACATCACCGCAGTATTTAGTTTAGACAGTAGCTGCCCGTCCCGCATGAGCTCAGCCCCCTCCTTTTTTTTTTTTTTAAAGCTTTATACTCCGAATCAGCACTTTTGAAACAGGAAGTGAAATAGAGGGATATGAGCAGGGCTGCACATAACTGGTGCGCAAAAAAAGAGCACCGGGTCATTTGAAAAAAGGCGCATTTGTATGAGGGGCCGTACGGGACATTATTCAGAAATACCGTTCACACACACATATATGAAATGCACTCACACACATGAAACTCACTCATATTATACACATGTGAAACACACACACACACGAAATGCTCTAATACACATGTGAAACGCACTCACACACACACGAAATGCGATTTCGGTATGTTGTGTGAGGGATTTCGGTATGTTGTGTGAGAGGGATTTCAGTATGTTGTGTGAGAGGGATTTCAGTATGTTGTGTGAGAGGGATTTCAGTATGTTGTGTGTGAGGGATTTCAGTATGTTGTGTGAGAGGGATTTCGGTATGTTGTGTGAGAGGGATTTCGGTATGTTGTGTGAGAGGGATTTCAGTATGTTGTGTGAGAGGGATTTCAGTATGTTGTGTGTGAGGGATTTCAGTATGTTGTGTGTGAGGGATTTCAGTATGTTGTGTGTGAGGGATTTCAGTATGTTGTGTGAGAGGGATTTCAGTATGTTGTGTGTGAGGGATTTCAGTATGTTGTGTGTGAGGGATTTCAGTATGTTGTGTGTGAGGGATTTCAGTATGTTGTGTGAGAGGGATTTCAGTATGTTGTGTGAGAGGGATTTCAGTATGTTGTGTGTGAGGGATTTCAGTTGAAGGTATCTCAGTTGAAAAAACAGCGAAGAACCGCGAATTTCAAAAAAGCGAAAACAATATTTTTCGTCTTTCCGTTTGCGATTGTTCCATTCCATCATGTCTGCTCAGTAGCCTGCACAAAGCTTAACTGATGCAGCAGCGCTGTCAAGTAATATCCTGGCCTCAGCTGAGGCTATTTGAACGCTATGGAACGTGGCCACAACCGGGCCGCAAACGACTGTTGGAGCTGCAAGTGGGATCACATTGGACGGTCAGCTATCGCCCCTCTTCCCGTCCCGCGGCGGGAAACGGTCCACTACAGCTCCCCTTGTAGGGAGAGACTGTGCACCCCGATATCAAGCACAACACTGCTTTGCTCTGCAATTGATTTAGTGGTGTTGAGGGGAACAAATAAATAAAGATTAAAAAAAAAGCACAAAAGCATTATAATGGAGAATTGTAGATAAGAGACAAAGAGGAAAGATGATAAATGTTAGTCATTTCCGATGTATGACATCTTATTTTGTTAACTGCGTTGAGGTTTGTTTTTTACTTTTTCTTCCATATTGAAGAATGAAAGCATTTCTTAATCAAATGTATACACTTGTATTCTACTGCGGTCAAGCCAGCCAGCCGCCCGCACGTTATATTGCGGTGCGCGAATATCCTATGAATTACGGTAAAGGCTTGGAAAAACTGCCTTCAAAATAAAAGAGCTTACTCGGTCAATAACAAATATACCAAACATATTCAAATATACTGGAGATTAAATTAAGAAATATGTACTATATAATGTGATCAATAATAATTTAAAACAAACTACGTATAACTACCACATTATAACTGAGTGAATGTAAAAACTTAAGGAGTTTAAAAATAAAATACTTTTGAAATCTCATATGGGCCTTCTGTTTTTAGATAAGAATAAATACAAAACTGTCAATCATCAAATACTTATTTCACTTCAGTGTGATAGCAGGACACCCCACTCAGAGAAAATCAGGACATTCTGGTGTAGAGTTTCAAAATAAAAGACCTTTGAAATCTCTATTATATGAGCTGTCATCCCTCTGTTTTTAGATAAGAATAAAACAAAAACCCTTCAGTATCAAAGACTTATTTCACTCCAGGGTGATAGCGTCATTCACCCTGGAGTGAAATAAGTCTTTGATAGTTCATATATATATAAAATAGAGATTTCAAAGGTCTTTTATTTTGAAACTCTACATCAGAATGTCCCGATTTTCCTTCATGCGACAGGAAGGCCTTCCTTTTTTAACTGAAAAGCAAATTAATTCAATACTGAACTCAGCGTTTCACGTACGTGTGTGTGTGTGTGTGTGTGTGTGTGTGTGTGTGTGTGTGTGTGTGTGTGTGTGTGTGTGTGTGTGTGTGTGTGTGTGTGTGTGTGTGTGTGTGTGTGTGTGTGTGTGTGTGTGTGTGTGTGTGTGTGTGTGTGTGTGTGTGTGGTGTGTGTGTGTGTGTGTGTGTGTGTGTGTGTGTGTGTGTGTGTGTGTGTGTGTGTGTGTGTGTGAGAGAGCATTTTTGACCGTTGGGGCTTATCCTAATTTTCGGCCTTGATGTAACAATATTCATAATTAAGTAAATGTAACACCCTTTTCACCCCGGTTACACGTTTCATTTGCCCTGTACGATGGGCGCTGTAAGTGGTGAAAATGGGGGATGTTGGCTTATCTGGCGCCCGCAGCTCACAGCCAAAATGCGAGTGAGCGAGGGAAGGCGCACCGGTACCGGCGCTGTTGTTATTAGAATCTGGTGCTAGCTGTTCTAACGGATATAAGAAGAAGCTGTTTCTACAATAATGTGGAGGAGAGTCCTCTCCAGTCAGACTGAGAGGCTGATACTACAGCTCAGTGAGGTAAAGGACTCTGAGGGTTTAGATAGTTCACTTTAGTCTAAGTTCAAACGGTTTGGTCACACATATTTCCAAGGCACTCCTTTATAATTATTGGGGAAAAAAGGTTTGAAATCATTCCAATGCATACTATAGGACAGTAACCATAAATATCCTTTAAAACTGGAGATAAAAAAAAAATGCATAAATAAATATTAAGGTAAAATACGATATGAATGAACAACACAAATAAAATAAGTTACATTAATTTGTTATTGGCTATGGTAGGTTATTGGTTATGTTCACATACTTATTTGATTACATCCACTTGTCTAAGATGACAACAGAGACCTTCGACCCAAAACCAGCTGTTGACTTGGATGCAAGCATCTAATCGCAGACTCAACCAGAGAGAAAGAAGTAGGCCTGCATCATCAGCTACCATGTCTGACAGAGAGGAAGACAGTCAGGAGAACAGTCAGGAGGGTAGTGATGACAGCTTGTAGGATTACTGGTCGTGCTAATGTTGTCTTGTGTTCACCTCTGCATGTGTGTTCAGTGTTCACCTCTGTGTGTTCAGTGCCGTGTGTGAGGCAAATAAAGACCCCCTCAAAAGTTACAGTTTATTTAATTTTAAGGATGAGCACCAAGCAACATCTCCAGGTGATCCTTTGAGAACCAAGGCAAAAAAATGTGCACCCCTGGATATGAGGCATGGCTAGAATGGGTGATCCGTTTGGTATTTTTGAGCAAAAAACTTCACATGTTTTTTATATATTTTTATATATCTGAGGCCTATGCTATTGCCTAAAAATAGCATGATAGGTCCACTTTAAAGGGGAAACACAACCCTCTCTTTTCCTCCATACCCAAATCTCTAAAAACAGGGCTGCAACGGATCTGATACAGATTTGAAATATCTCCGACGTCAGAAACGAGGAGCTCCACCTATATGGGCAACTCTCCACCTATCAGGAGGAGACAGCCACGGCCATTGCCGGTCGAAAGCGCTGGAGACGATGTAGTACATTTGTCAGGCCTGTAGGTGGTGCTGTAGTCTGCCACAAAAGCAGCGAAGAAGACTTCTCAGAATCAGCCCTTGCAAAAACAGGGCTAAATAAGAACAAATGGAGCAAAATGAGGCATGGCTAAAATGCATGATCTGTTTGGTATTTTGAAAAGAAAATTCACAGACAAGTTTTATATAGGTATGGCCCTACAATATATTATTCAAATATAACATGATAGGTCCACTTTAAGTAATGTTCCTTAGGTCTGACTTTGTTGTGTGGGAGTGTGTTTAGAACTTTTTTTTTGACAATTCATCCTTTAAAGTATCGAAAAAAGCTGAAAATGTCCCCTGTAAGATAATGCGCATGGACTACGCAGACTGAACGCTGGCTGAATTCAGATTGGGGTTGAAGCTCGAGGGAAATACAGCCTGTGTTGGCTCAGAAAAACGAGGGGTCACAACGAGGTCACCAGCTTTTCCTCAAACTAATCAATGTGAGATTTCAAAAAACACGCAGTTGGAGGAGAAACAATAGCGAATACTGTTGACGAACGTCCCTTAGAGTTGTGAGGCAATATAACATCTCAGAGTTCTTTCCTAATCTTGTTTATGAGTCTCTATTATTGCTTTCATCTTCTCTTTTCTTTACCTCTGCTTCTAGGAGGAAGTGGTCATATTTCTCCTACTGCCATCTAGCTGTGCGGACAAAATATAATTATTGGAGAGACAAATGAGGAAAACATTACACTGCTGATGAATATTAAACAACGGGAAGGAAATGTTGTCAGTTTTGACCAAACATAATTAAATCCTCCCCAGCTGTTGTCTAATGGAGTCAGTGATATCCACGTTGGAGCTGAGCTTTGTTCCCTTTTGTGAAAGCCTGCTATCCTCTCACAGTGTGTGTGATGGAGTGGAGGAATGTGCCTTGAAGGCCCACACACACTCTTCTAAAGCATGTTCCTATGAATTAATTAACCAAAGTGGAATTGTTCTCTAGACCTCAAATTTGGATATGTGAATTAACCTTAAATTGTTTTAATGAGATGGATGTTATGCTAAAGTGTGTTCTGCCCTCGGCAATGGGAACATGTGAGAGAATTATGAGAATTAAAGTGAGATGGAAGGAAAATCTAATGAGATCCAGAAATATGTGGATACACTATATTCATTTCCTCATGATCACACTAAGCAGGAAATGTCTAGGGCAGTAATTAATCTCATGGTGTATATTGGGAAAGAATGTTAAAGTTTCCTCATTTTTTTCAGATATTAATAATAATAATATCAGATTATTTACACCTAAAGGGTCTACATATCACATTAGTATGGGTTAAATATTCCCAAATATGGTGTCAAAAGGTTACTTGTAAAAACTTAACTTTTATCGGATCCCTTTTTTTTTTTAAATCCTAGTAAATGACTTGGAATGACAAATAATATCATTTGATGTTTCAATCAAGCACATTGACTGATAGTGACATGGTCCAGACTTCCTTTTCCGAAGAATGTATGGGTGAAACGCAATAAAAACGCCTCAACTGCATGTTAGACCCAATTCTAACTAAGCTGTTGAAGGAAGTTTTTCCATTAATTAGCACTTCTTTATTAAATATTATTAATATGTCTTTATTATCAGGCTATGTTCCACAATCATTCAAAGTAGCAGTGATAAAACCGCTTCTTAAAAAGCACAACCTCGATCCAGAGGTTTTAGCCAACTATAGACCTATTTCTAATCTTCCGTTCCTCTCAAAGATTCTTGAGAAAGCGGTTGCAAAACAGTTGTGTGCTTACTTAAAAAACAATGATTTATTTGAAGATTTTCAGTCTGGCTTTAGAACACATCATAGCACAGAGACAGCTCTGGTTAAAGTCGCAAATGACATTCTAATAGCCTCAGACAAGGGACTTGTCTCTATTCTTGTTTTGCTCGATCTCAGTGCTGCATTTGATACTATCGACCATGATATCCTATTGCAAAGACTAGAGCACTTAGTTGGCATACAGGGAACTGCTTTAGGCTGGTTTAGGTCCTATCTATCTGAACGCTCTCAGTTTGTACGTGTTAACGATGAATCTTCCACGCAAACCAAAGTTAGCCATGGAGTGCCACAGGGCTCAGTGCTCGGACCTATTTTGTTCACATTATATATGCTTCCGTTAGGCAATATTATAAGGAATCATTATGTAAACTTTCATTGTTATGCGGATGATACTCAACTATATTTATCAATCAAGCCTGATAAAATTAATCTAAATAAAATTCAAGACTGCCTTAAGGACTTAAAAACGTGGATGACCTTAAACTTTTTGATGTTAAACACGACCAAAACTGAAGTTATTGTACTTGGCCCGAAGAATCTACGAAACAAATTATCTAAAGATATACTAACTATGGATGGCATTAATTTGGCCTCCAGTGAGACTGTAAGGAATCTTGGTGTTATATTTGATCAGGATTTATCCTTTAACGCTCACATAAAATCAATTTCAAGGACCGCCTACTTCCATCTACGTAACATTGCAAAAATCAGGCCTATCTTGCCTCAAAACGATGCAGAGAAACTAGTCCATGCATGTGTTACTTCTAGGCTGGATTATTGTAACTCTTTATTATCAGGGAGTACCAAGAAGTCAGTCAAGTCGCTTCAGCCGATTCAAAATGCTGCGGCTCGTGTACTAACCAGAGTTAGGAAAAGGGACCACATTACTCCTGTTCTGGCTGCCTTACACTGGCTCCCTATAGAACACAGGATAGAATTTAAAATTCTTCTTCTCGCCTACAAAGCCCTTAATGGGCAGGCGCCATCTTACCTTAAAGAACTCATTATACCCTACTGTCCTACTAGGGCATTGCGTTCCAAGAATGCAGGGTTGTTGGTTGTTCCTAGAATCTCTAAAAGTACAATGGGAGCCAGAGCCTTTTCTTATCAAGCTCCACATTTGTGGAATCAGCTTCCAGTTTGTGTTCGGGCGGCAGACACCCTATCCGTTTTTAAGAGTGCGCTTAAGACCTTCCTTTTTGATAAAGCTTATGGTTAGGGCTGATTGGATTCAGCCCTTAGTTTTGCTGATATAGGCTTAGTTTGTCGGGGGACATCTTACTTCTTCCTTCTCTCTGTCTATACCTGTGTACTCTCATATTCCGATTAACCCAGCTTCCCCAAATGTCTTTCTTTTGGTGTCTATATACGCTGGGATCCGGAGTCATGGATGATCCTGCGGTCCTGTGTCCTGGATCGCGAGCGCTGGATCTTGAGTCGTGGCTGTGGTCCTGGATCATCGGTCCTGGATGGATATCCTCGTGGATTCATCTTCCTATTATACACACATGCATTTCCAAACATTTGGACTACCTATGTTGCAAATGTATTATCTTTTCAATTTACACACGGCATCTATTGCACGTCTGTCCGTCCTGGGAGAGGGATCCCTCCTCTGTTGCTCTCCCTGAGGTTTCTCCCATTTTTCCCTTTAAACTGGGTTTTCTTTGGAAGTTTTTCCTTGTACGATGTGAGGGTCTAAGGACAGAGGGTGTCGTATTGTCATACTGATATTCTGTACACACTGTGAAGACCACTGAGACAAATGTAACATTTGTGATATTGGGCTATATTAATAAACATTGATTGATTGATTGAGTTTTCTAAAACAAAATCAGTGACCTCTACAGATTATATAAACCTAAGCCAAAAAGGACTGACACTTGGCTGAATTATGTGCCAGAGCGCAGACCTGTGTGAATAGCACCTCTGCTGATATTTGCATCTGAATGGCAGAGCCTTTATATGGTCAGAGAGGGGAACCGGAACTGCAGGAGCTTCCTTCCATTGTTTTATTCCTCATACCGTGTCCATATTTAGTATACGGAAGAAAGACGACAACGTGTTCATCCGTACTGACATCACCAACGAGCCATGTTTGGGCTGCGGATGGAAAGCATCACACTCCTTCTCTCCTCCTCCTTTGGAAGTGGCTCTGGTCGATTTATTTCATCTATTTTTAGAAACGAGTGCAGAGTCGGCGTGTTCTCCCAGGGCTGCCTGAGCTCCCACATCAATGAGGGGGCGTTCACAGACACAGAGAGCGTGGTAGTGTAAGAGGAGAGGAGGATGTCACTCCAACACTGCAGTGGTGTAGTATCTCGTCTCTCCGGGCGGCGGGCACATTAAGAATAAGCGAATGAAAACAGAGAAGCATCATTTCCTCTTCCTGTGCTGAGTGATAAACAACACCGCTCTCCAGAAATAAGTGAATCTACAAAAGATGTGTGCCGGTTTATTTGGGCTTCAAAAGTGGATAATAATCATGTAGTTATTTTTAAGTCCCAATTACTCAGTGCGAGCACAGCCTACACTGACATGTGAGGGCGTGTACTTGTGTGGCTCTACAGTTTACATGATGTGTGTGTGTGTGTGTGTGTGTGTGTGTGTGTGTGTGTGTGTGTGTGTGTGTGTGTGTGTGTGTGTGTGTGTGTGTGTGTGTGTGTGTGTGTGTGTGTGTGTGTGTGTGTGTGTGTGTGTGTGTGTGTGTGTGTGTGTGTGTGTGTGTGTGTGTGTGTGTGTGTGTGTGTGTGTGTGTGTGTGTGTTCCCCTGCCTCTGCTACTGTTTCTAAAGTGACACACCAAATGATCAGTGTTCCTGTGAGAATGCCACGCAGCATCCCACACACCAGAAGCTTCCGGGGTGCACAATGAACATCTGCGAATAAAAACATTGTTTGCAGTTGCCATGTTTGTATGAAACATTCCAGTTAGGTATTAATAAAAGAGTTTGAATTCAAGACCAGTGCAGGGGAGAGACAATGGGAATGGCACACGGAAAATGGTCCACTTCGGGACCTCGCTCCTATTGTATAGGATTGTAAAAAAAGAAAATTCCAACTCTTCGGTAGACCTCAAATTATTTTTAAATGTATCCCGTTATTATCCCTATGCCCCAGTGTCTCCTTAAGCTAGGACCTCAAACTCTATGAAAGAAACCAAACTGGTTACTGGTCAGAAACGCATATTCCTACATATAGGAAGATTGTAAATCAAGAAATTCAAACAATACCCAAACAGCATGTATGCATAGACTGATCGTTCAAATAAAAAGTTACGGCAGGTTGACACACCCCTTAATGCCGTTAAAACCTCCACATGTAGCATGCAATTTGATTTCAAAATGATTTCTTAATCTGTTAATAAATAAACAAAATGCATTATATTCTTTCAAAGTGTCAGCTTGTCTTCCAGCAGAAGGATTTGTCGTGAAATTATTCTATTGCAAATGTTTTGGAATACATAAATACATGAAATCGTTGTGTAAGAAAATCACTATACATTTTGGATATTAGTTTGTGTCCTACTGTATCAACTGCCAAAACCAATATTGATTATTAAAGGGGCCCTATTATGCCCATTGTCTAGCCAATTGAAGCATGAGTGTTAGTGATGTTACAAAAGTAAACAAAGGAGTCCAATGGAGGCGTTTCAGGAAGGGAACTTTGAGATGTTAGCCTTTGCAGACCATTTACATGCACCAAAGCCTATAGAACACACGACTACAGGAAAGGGATCATCCCAAAAAGCTAAATATGGCCCCTTTAATTAATCTGTATCATATTGCCAGAGTCTAGCCGATACACAGCCCTACTTATAGGTGCTTGTTTCTTCAGGACAGTTTTTAAATGTCTCTCCAGTTAATGAAGTTATCCATTAGTTCTGACTACTTTAGT
Source organism: Pseudochaenichthys georgianus (assembly GCF_902827115.2). NCBI lineage: Eukaryota > Metazoa > Chordata > Actinopteri > Perciformes > Channichthyidae > Pseudochaenichthys > Pseudochaenichthys georgianus. The sequence goes on along the minus strand of NC_047521.1, from coordinate 6,176,676 downwards.
GATGCTAATGAAGTCCATGAATTCATCAACCAGTCCAGTGCCTCTCCTCCCTGAAGAACATGATGTTCTCCACTTTCTCCATCCAGCTCAATTTCTCAAACGCAGCTCTCGCTCTCTCTCCTGACTTGGCTCCGTCAGATGCAGTTCCACATCCTCTGTCATATGCAGTCCCACATCCTCTGTCAGATGCAGTTCCACATCCTCTGTCATATGCAGTTCCACATCCTCTGTCAGATGCAGTTCCACATCCTCTGTCAGATGCAGTTCCACATCCTCTGTCCATGTGCTAATGCTGTTCATCAGAATGAAGCTCTAATTCATTACACTGTGACAGAGAGTACAGGCAGAGGGATTCTGGCTCCGCCACCTCGGAGAGACCAAGCAGTGTAAAGTCCGACCATGTTCACTCGGCAGCCCACACACTTTCCCGCTAACACAACCCAATTGAAATGCACAATTACAAGCTGGACGACTTTACAAATCTGCCTTCAGTCCTCATCAATTATGAAGCACGAGGTAAAGCCCTGTGCGAGTGATTATCCCTGACACACACACACTTTTATCTGTGGCTCTGTGGTCTGAGCTCTGGTCACAGTAACAGACTGAAGAAATGAAAACCAACACACACATACTTGTACACACACACACACACACAACCACAATGCTTGTTATCAGCTAATCAATTAGCTTGCAGGCTTTCTTTTCTACTCATTGGTTCCACAACATTGGTGCTCAATGCGTTTCCTTATGTGGAAACAGGCTGAGAAATAATACCACTGCCACCTCACATTGTAATGTATCAACAGGAAGGCTGATCACTTCATGATAGATCAATGCATCTGCCTAAAGAGGGACATGTTGGTGAACATATCTCTCATCATTCCTCTCTTTCTACCAATCTATCTTTGGTGTTTATTTAGCTGTATTTAATTAAGCCGTGTTACCGTTTGTCTTTCCATTATTATTCCTGCCTCCCAGAAATATGTCAGTAAAGGCGGAAATAGATGCTTTCATCACGACATGAGATAAAACATGCTATTACATTGTTTAATAGAACAATAAAAAACGGACAATTATGTATTCTCCATTCTGCTGCTTTTAGTATTCTCTTAGTGTTCTGCTGAAATACAACACACGAGCACGAAAGGCACCATTCGAAATAAACATACAAATATGTTGATCAGGTCAGGTAGATTTGTGCCGTTTTCTACACACTTTCAAACACAGTGAAAAGAGCAATATTGAAGTATTTTGTGAAAACAAGTTGACATGGCTTTGACAATGAAAACAATATATATGTTGGAGGCGTATTTATTAAGTCACTAGGAAAAATGTGTTTCCTGCTAAAGAAATAAGCTCTTGTGTTAGATGTGAATGTGTTGGAGGCCCCACTATCACATTATGGTAACAATAAACAAATACTGGAAACAAAAGCAGACCATGTTAAATCTAAAGTTGGAGAATCCTCCTTGAACTACATGATTTCCTCTCTTTGCATTACGCCTGGTAACAAACCTATTCCTATGGTAATGCACCAAGGCTGTGAGGCTTAACACAAGTGATGACATCGGCTGCTTTGTCAGAACAACAATCCCCTTTCGGTCTGCACAGACCCGCTCTGATCCCTGCTGATTTCTCTGATCATGGCTTCCAGAAAGAGAACTGAACAAAAGAACATGAAACAGGCAACCACGATATATATACAAGTAAAAGACTATAAAAGCACGAAGAAAGCATGAAATGAATGAAAGCGAAGCCCGCAAGCTGATGGAGATGGGGACGTATAGATATCCTGTTGGGAACTTCACACACCGAGTCAAACTGTTCCTCGTGATGCAGAGACATTTCAAAAGCATATCAATGCCTCACATGTAAAACACAGCACGGTATGCAACATATTGTCCCAGAACACTTTATGACAGAGCTTTTATAGTTGAAGACAACTCCAGAACACAAAGTGGTTTTTACTTAACAGATATTCAGAGACAAAAATAACGGCCTCGCTATTCAAGTCATTAGCCGCGTTCACACTGCGGTACTTTTCCCACAAAGGTTCATGCGAACTTAGTTCATGATCGCGTTCACACCAAAAAGAGCCGGTACTAAAAGTAGTTCATGCGAACCTTTTTACCCGCTCGAAAGTCCCTGCGAGAGAGCAGGGACTTCGAGCGGCTCTTTTGTGAGAAAAGAGCTATATTTCTGATTGGCTGGGCGGATTGCAAACCACGCCCCGTAAAACTCCCAAAAAGTTTTGTGAAGCCGCCATTTTATTATCCTCGCATTAGCATTATTAGCATTAGCATTATCCCAGCGCAGAAACGCAGAGAGACTAACTTATGGCAAAGGTTCCCATGTCTGATTGGCTGGGCGGATTGCAAACCGCCATTTTATTATCCCGCATTAGCATTAATAGCATTAGCCCAGCACACAAACGCAGAGAGACTAACTTATGGCAACACGAAAGAAAACATGGGAGCGGTGGAGATGAGGAGGTGTCGGCGTTCTGGCGATTTACTCGGAAGGCTTCAGTAGAAGCTGCTGGGACTCCCAGCAGCTTCGACTGAAGCCAGTCCCCAACTCCGGGGACTTCCGGTCGGGGACTTTGGGCGGCAGTATACGCCGTGAAGTGGGTTGCGGCCTGCCAGTAAACCCAAAGCAGAAGAAGAAGAAGTGACGTCAGCGGCTTCATTTGCCTAATCCTCCCCCAGGGACTTTTTCTGGTGTGAACGCGATCTGTACTTAGTTCATGAGAACTAAAGAGTTCTCATGAACTAAGTTCTCATGAACCTTTGTGGGAAAAGTACCGCAGTGTGAACGCGGCTATTGGTACATGTTCATTTATAAAGCCACCTTCTTATATCTGCTCTCTGATCTCTGGACGAATTGAAAGTACGTATGTATTGCCGTATGTGCCAAGTGCTAGGACTGTCTTAGGGAAGAAAGCTTTTAGTTGTGCAGCTCCACTAACTTGGAACAGTCTGCAAACATGTTTAAAACTGAGCACTTTGGTTCCCCTGCAGCATTTTGAAACTCGGCTGGGTGACATGCTGTTTGATACTCATGGTACCCGTCACTGTGAATAGAGTTTGTAAACTGTACATTATGTTGTATGTCGTCCTTATTGTTGTTCTGTTGTTTTATGTTACATGTGTAACTAATGTCCTGCAGGTCATCTCAAGGGGCTTCACCTGGTTAAATAAAGGCTACAAACAAACAAAGGGTTTGTATTTACACTCTTTGTTGTTTTGAATAATTGAGTGTTTCCCATGAGTCGTAGGCCTCAGCAGAACTGCTGCATTAAAGCAGAGAGTAGATTTCTCAAACATCGATGAACGTAAAAGCGATAGTAACGAGCTTCTATTAATTGTATTAAGTATTTACTGAAAAAGACACGGGGAGGAATAATGAAATGATGAGGCTTGAGGATAAATGTGAGGGAGCACCCATAAAGGTTTCCCCGTGAATAATGAATGCAGCTTTTTATGCCCTCTCCGTCAGACGTCCCTCTTTTCCATCCTCTCACTATCTCTCCCTCATTCCTCACTCTCATATGTGCACGTCTGCTATCTTAGGTCCCATCAGAAAACGAAAGGGAATCAGTGATCCAGCGGTAACGCGGACTCCACACACTCCTCGCCGTGTGACTATGACTGACTCGACTTTGCACAATGCGCGACAATGATAGACACCTGCCTTGCTTCCTACAGAGGTTCCTACCTGTGTGTCTGCTAGAAAAGGGCTTTCCATGACCACCTATGCAATGTATAACTATAGACAAGCCTATAATGAGCAGAACCAGGGCTGATCCAACTGAAACCAGGCGACACGCCGCGGGAGGTCTGAGCGACATGTTGTTGGCGAACTGGAAGTCTATAAATATATCAACGGTTTTAAGGAACGAGAGCTAATTGGCATGGGATTTGTTTTGAATATTGTATGCCAGACACATTTGTGAATTTATCATTGGCTCACAAAGGCTGGAATATAAAAGAAAACAACTGCAAGCCTTTATCTTTCCTGAATGGTAGGGAAACAAGAGATTAACCAAATGGGAATGCTGTGACAAACGTGCTGGATAAATTCCTCTTAAATTAGAAAATGCTTAGTTGTATGAATAAGCCCACGTTAAAGTAAAAAGCAGATTAATATTCTATTTTTATCATTTAAAGTATCGTAATGATCGAGTTATGTGAAAAATGGCGCTGTGTGTGTGTGTGTGTGTGTGTGTGTGTGTGTTGTGTGTGTGTGTGTGTGTGTGTGTGTGTGTGTGTGTGGTGTGTGTGTGTGTGTGTGTGTCCGGTTTCAGGTTGGTCATCAGCTGCTTCTGCTCAACAGCACGAGCCATCCCATTCACCATCTGCTTGTGCAACCCCCCTCTACCCCACCAGGGGTGCTACAGCCACTACTAGGACTCACCAAGATCCTTAGAGCCTTGACTTTCGCTGGCCATCTCGCCCATCCGCACCAGAGCGTCGAAGTAGCCCTTTGCAGCAAATGTGACACCTGGAAACATGGAAGCATTGGGCATCAGATCAAGGGGGGCGGAGTTGAAATGTATCTTCTTCAGCTCCTGCAACCCTCCCCTAAAGCACCCCCCCCCCCCCACAGAGAGGTAAGGTTGGGCATGGGGGAAAGAAGAGCGACAGGCGGAAATGGAGACCAGGCAGGAAAAGAAAAAGCTCTATGGAGGCAACTACAGGAAACAGAGATACAGCTGGAGACACTAATCCCAAGAACAACCAGTTATAAAACATTCAAAACGGTCTGTAGCAACAACAACCAACCACTTTGAGGTCAACCCCTTTTCAATCAGTTTCTTTAATTGCAGCAAAAAAAATGTTTGTACTTTATCATAATGGTAATATATAGCCATTTAATCCGTTTCAAGTTCTAATTCATCTTAAAAGCTGCCATCACAAGGATAAGTTTACTTTGATTCCATGATGTGGAATTGGCCAATCCAAAGGCTGATGAATATAAAGTGTTAAACTACCTCTTTAAAAAAAAAAAAAAAAAAAAGAGCCACATACAAGACATTTTACATTGTGGTCAAATCTGGAAAAGGCATCCCTAAAAGCCATTGTCTAGTTCATATCTGTTTGGGACCAGTCACATTAAGTTAAGGGTGAGACAATGAAATATAATAAAGAAAGTCAAGTTTGAGTCACAAATCCATGAGTTTGAAAGCTCGTTAAAAGCCAGTGTATTAGGTCTGAACAGAACAGAAATAGTTATACTATATTGGGATTTCTAAAATTCTAAATATTTCAAATGCCTACTGATGTGTTGTGCTCTTTGAAACATTCAAATACTATGTGCATGGCTAGATAACACTGCAGGTATTTGGTTGAACTGAATCTTATAAAATCCTAAACAGCACCATCTAAACAACCTTCTGAAACGTACGCAGTCGTAACACCGTCCACAGCCATGCTGTGAAAGCACTTTGCAATTCAAATTCTATATGTCATCCATTATTCTGTACGGTGCATTGTCACACACGCCAGGGACACTGGCTGAGGCATAGCGGTGACTCAGGCCTTTCCAACAGCCACGGTTAAATAAAGCAGCTCAGGGGTTAGCCACACGGCGACTGACAGCCACGGTGACGGAGGAAACATGTCCGAGTGGGAGATACATATGGATGAGGTCTGAGTGTATTACAGAGCCGTCATGTCGATGTGCTTGGAGCTGCTGATGGACACTGGTGTAGAATGCCCCAGAGTGGGGGGGAAATGACAATGTATTTATAAATTCATACGGGAAACAATGGAAGTCTATTCTGAGTTGAGGTTTACTTCATGACGAGCCCATGGAGACAATAAGAGAAGCCCACTGCTATTCACGATATTGTTCTGGAAATGAAAACAATGCCTGGCTGCTCAGTCTGTAAACATAATCAAATAAATCTTCAGACAAATACGAGACAACTTCTGATATAACTTCCAGTTCTTTGACCAAACCAGTAAAAACAAAGAGCCAGTAAATCCCTACACAGCGATCCATCCCTCCTGGGTTAACTAGGACAGAGAAGAGCCAAGACCTCTGTCTAGCTTCTCCTAAAACTGGCCTTAGTGAGTCTAGTTGGGATGAAAGAGAGCAATAGTAGGGATGGAAGTGAGGTTAAAACGGCTGGGTGAGCGCGACTAATTTAATCGATGTCGGAGAAATCCCCAAGCGGGAGGAGAGCAGGCCAAGTGAGGCCGGTACGCTTCAGGAGACTCTTGGCTTGTCTGCCAGTTGAGACGTGATAAAGTGAGGTAGGAAGGAGAAGGAAGGAAGAAAGGGAAGGAAGGAAGGGTTCCGCCTGTAAGGAGGATTAGAACAGGGATATAAAGCCGATACAGAGCGGAAAGTGTCAGTGTGAATGAAACAAAACAAGAAAGAAGTCAGCCGAGTCTTCCACAGTGTTATATCATATCCTCTCATATCCCTACCAGTCAGAATGGGTTTGATGCTTTGCAGTTCAAAAGACATCGAGGTTATAACCGTGTTAAAAGTATTAAAGCTGTTCTGGAAATAGCACTCATGACATGTAACAGTTGTTTCAACAGTGAACCCGTGTTTGGGTTGGTTTTGGGCTTTACAAACAAGCAAGCAAACAAGCTAAGTGACACACGTAACTGTAAATCATCAATAGACTAGTTGAATAAGAAGTTGGCAGATTATCCACAATTTCCTTTATCATTAGTAGTCCCCCTTGATACAAATATAATCATTTAAATGTAGTTGCCTGCATCTAGATCGCTCTCATAGTAAACCAAATGGGTTATGTTAATGTAATGCAGTTTGAACCAAGACTAGATATCTTCTGACCTCATAACTATCCAATCAGTGCTTAGACTCACTTTACGTCTCCCGGGTGAGTTTGCAATATTTCACAGCCAGCAAATGCAGATTTGAATAAAGACTGAATTCCAGTAGAGCCTTAACCACACTCCCCACATTGAGTCCAAGTATGGCCCAATTAGTTTCAACTCAAACAAAGAAAACAAACCACAACAACGTACTGCCTCAATGCTGCTCGTTTCCACGGTCTCAAGGGATGAACACCCCAGGTCTTGTGAAAACCAGAGGCTGAACTGGCATTTCTCCAGTGACAGTGGATACTCTGCCCTAGTCTATATTGTGCCTCTGTGCTGCTGCCTGGCATTGATGAAGTGTAATCCCCACTGAGGGAGTCGCAGTTCTATTTATAGCCTTATCTATCAGACTGGAGTGAGGCCTCCTTCATTGGTCTCGTGTGCTGCCGAGTCTTCCCCTCCGAGCACACGAGGGAGAGCCCTGCACTGCCCCACACCACACACAGAACAGAGCACCACCACTGAGTATGATACCATCCTGATCCTCCCTGCAGAAGGAAGCTTCGTTATCGATAGATGAGCTCAACATGCTTGGAGGCTCGTCTTATCTTGAGCGAAACCCGGGAGCATGAAATATCTTAATCTTTGCTGATTCCAATCAAAGTCAGTAAATAGGAACAAGCCGCTAAAGGCTACTCATGTATCAGTTTCTCTTCACGTCGTTGAATATTTCGCTCAACCTTTTCTTCCCACCACTACATTTTTGTCCTCGATACCGGCTTGTTCTCGTTTCCTCGGCCCCACCGGGGGTACCGTTACTCTCGCAACTCCTCCTGTTCCACTTCCCCATTGGCTTATGCTCCACTTAGCTCCCCCAAGACATTTCCAGTGGGGTTTTTTTTCTGTAACCTTGAGCCACTGCTGAAAGAACACCTGAGTTTTTCTGTGGCTCACACACACACAAACACAACCATGCAAACCTGTGCAAAAGAAGAAGACAAGGGACGTACAGTAGAGGCGGACGTGTAACACCAACGAACCGGTGGAAGGAGGAAGACATGTGGACATCATCACACAGGTACTATCTGAGGATATCAACCCCAGTGTCGTTTTTTTGGACCCATATTCTAGGAATTTCTGCATTTGGTCAAGTTAAGGATTCTGGGTTGATGCAGAAGTCACTAGAAAGATACTTCTGAATATCTGTGTCGTCATCACACATCTCCACTAAAGAGAAATCAAAGAGGATAAAAGCAGCACCAAGTGTCGGGTCGGCCGGCCCTCTGCCTGGACTATACGGGACAGACGGGAGGAATGAAAGAAGGACGGAGACGGAGAGAAAACCAGAAACGGTTGTGTACTCACTGGTCAGCGCCTTCTCGTAGCTCTTCCCCATGGCTATGAAGTTCCGTAAGCAGGGGTTGAACTGCTCCATGATGGACTGGAAAGGGGGGAAAGAAAAAACAGCACGCTTGGTTAGTCAAAAGGCAGACAAGATACCGATACAAACACTGATATGAGCTAGAATGACGGAGTGCCACTCTTTACTGGGGCACGAACACACACACACACACACACAGTCAGATGAGCCAACCAGGAGCAAGAGGAGTGCAGCAGGGATTCGTTTCAAGCTCTTGGAAGGGACGATGGAGGACAAGTCACTGGGAGGGCTTGTGTGTATTAGTGTTGTGGTGTTGGTGGATGAGGGGGGTCTGTCTCTATTCAAATGGACCCTGGTTTTGGCTGCTGACGCCTTCCTCTCAGCAGTAGACCTGGATCCATCACTGTTTCCTTCCGTCTCTCCAACACTCTCTGAACTGCGGCTCACTGTTCCTGCTAATTGCTTTTTACCTGAGTTATAAATAAAATATGTTCTCTCCAAGTTCTGGTGGTATATAGCCAGCGTATCCAACAGACGTGGGGTTAGATATGGGAATTTATTTTACAAAAATAGATCAAACTCACAGTAAGTTGACTGTGGTAGATTTATAGTATCGGAATAATCTTGAATATCTTCAGATGACTTACTTAAATAAAAAATAGAGCCCTTTTTTAAGAAATACTTGAGCTATCATGTGAGAAAGAACACATGTTTTTTGCAGTGGGACCTAATGATTACTTTATTTAAGACTTTTGAATTGTTTTTTACTAAAAATGATATGCACTAAAAGAGACGTGTGGCGCCAGCAGTATATGTTGTTCTTAACAAGATGTAAGGTAAAGCCATTCCAGTATGTTTTAGTGCAATTTAAAGAGTTTTAGAGATAATTATATTTTTATCGGGATCATATCGCAATTGCAATTACTTTGGCCAGGAAAGGCACAAGTAGTGTTCTTATCATCTCTGACTAGATCAGAAACAAAATGGTCTAACTTGATTCTTTGGGTTTTAGCTACACTAATAAAAATGATAAGTCAATTCAATTCAATTCAAAACCTTTATTTATCCAGGTAAAATCCCATTGAGATCAATGATCTCTTTTTCAAGGGAGACCTGCAGTAATAAGTAAATATTCTACTGTGAAAACAGAAGCTAAAAGGAAAACTAGTGAACAAAGCGTTTCAATGTCTTTTGGTAAGTGCAGATTCAACAGTCGGCAACATGAGATGTGCCATTTCTTCTGGTTTGATCCAGTTGTGGGTGATGAAGGGAAACATGGAGAAAAGGCTCAACCAGCACGGAATTATCCCAGAAACACACAAAGCACCATCAAAATCGAAATCGCTCCTTTTTTATGACGGATAACAAAGCATGGGTCAGCTGCACACAGGCAGTGGAGTGTGTCTGCAGCGAACACAACAAGCAGCGTGAACCCTTGTTAACAAGTGAAGGAAACATCACAAATAAATATAATAGGTTTTACCGTCTCTGGAGTTACTCAACCTCCCCCTCAAAGGTGCCTTTTCACTACTGCGGCGTCAAGACCCAGTACTTTTACTGTCTTTACTTACTTTGAAATAGCAAGTTTTAGGCAGCACAGTCGCAAGCCCCCATGTTTCAGCCACGATATAGCGATGTGCATGTGTCAGGGCAAATTACCTAAATCAAACAATGTTTTTGATGCTTGTTAAAAGACAAACACTTTGCCATGAATAATATAAAGGAGGAGTCCCTCTGAAAGAACATAGTTTATTGTGATCCAAGGGTTTTTAGATACAGAGAGTGTCTTGTTATATGAACGCTCTGCTTGCATAGCTAACCACCAATCACAATCATTCTTGATAAATGTATCAAACAACGAAAGCAGACCCCGCTAGTCTTAGACCATCAGAGTCTTTTGGCTACGTAAATGATGATGTTGAGGAAAACATTGTCATGATCTAGGGCAGAGGTGCCCAGTACATCGACCGCGGGGGCAATGCTGGTAGATAGCGAGTCATTCATAAAACAAAAATCCAGCTCCGTTACAATCGGTTACAATAGACGAAACAGGTTTTGATCCCTCCTCCCTGCCACTTAATTCAGGAGTTTACTTGATTGACAGAAAAAGCGACCCATCGCTTTCCAGTCCGTTAACCCAGAATGCCAAGCGATACAGAATCAGTCAAGTGCCGGGAAAGCTCAAATTAAGTTAAAGAGACAAACAAGAGACAAACAACAAAATGAGTGCGGGACCGAGCAAAAAGCTAAAAACATACCAAGCGCTCCAAGGTGTGGTTAAATGTTACCCGTCTTGAGGTGGACAATGCTCGTTACCAAAAGTGCAATAAGAGTTTAGCATGTAAGGGCGGTAACACGAGCAATTTTTCTAAACATTTAGCAAAAAATGCACCACATCCAGACGGAGGAATGCACCGGGTTCTATTTCGTATATGGCTTCGCCCTCTAACGGAGCGTCCACACTACAGCTTCAAAAAAAGCTTGGAGCTGGGCGTGTCTGTAGCTTGGGGATTTTATTCAAGCAACACGACCAACAACCAATCACATGAATCTCCCGCCCCCGACATACAAAGCAAAAAACCCCGGGGATTTTATGGGAGCAATATATATATAAACTCCCCAAACAGGCGAAAACCTACCAGTTTCCCCCACTGTCTCTCCATGCCTGGTTCCTCCGGTTTGTATCCCGGTAGGTGAAGAGGGTCTGGTCATACAAAACCGGGTGATTTGCTACGGCGATAATTAGTTTCTCCTCCATCTTTTTTTGAAATATAGAAATGAACGGCGGGATATCTCTCCCAGCTTAGACGCGGTTTGAGCTGTCAGATTTTCCGAAACGGGATTTGATTGGCTGGCGCTGGCTACTCCGGAGACGGCCCGTTATGCTACCCACAATTCAGTTCGGCGAAAAAGCGAGGCAACGTGACGTCACCCCATTAAAAGTGAATGGGCAGATTGAAGCCGTCGACGCTGTAATGTGGACGGGCCGTAAATAGGAAGGGGGCTCGGCAATCTGCTCCTTTTTTTCCTCAGCAAACCAGCACAGTTACTGAAGCACAGCAATTGAGAATCATCAGGACAACTGCGTCCGTGATTGTCCCTCATGTGGCTCTGGGTTCATAATGAGATAAAAGCAGTATGCGAATCCTGCCTGGGGTCAGAGCACGCGCACGCGGCTCAAAACCAGCAGGTAGCATGCACACACTGCGCTCGTCTCCCCTCGGGCGACAGGAAGCGGAGAGCGGACGCTCTTGCTGCTGTGGCCGAGGAGGAGTCCGAAGAAAAGCAACTCCTGCCCTGCCTCCCTCCACGGTTCACCGTTCGGTTCTCCCCTCCCTCCTCTCCCCCGGACGGGGAGACAGAGTCGGAGCAGGGTGCCAGCTTGGCGGCCGAACATGCTCCCTCTCCGTCACCACAGCGCGGCGGCGAATACCACAGCGCGAAGGCGAATACCACAGCGGCGAATACCACAGCGGCGAATAACAGCGCGGCGGCGAATAACAGCGTGCGACTCTCCAACTCGGTGGGGACACTGGTAGAGCGGTCCACCACCAAGGCAGAGGAAATCAGCAAGGCGGCAGCACGGCGCTCATTCTGTGCGCGTCCATCGCTGTCTCCCAGGCGAGGATTTCCGCATGGGTGACACAGGTCCAGCGCCACCTCGGGCTGAAGTAGGCGTCTGTTACGGAGACGGCCAGAAAAGTGCTACTGGACGCTCCAATCAGCCCGGCCGGGCTGCTTGGACCCCAGTTCCACGCCATGGTGGAGTCCATGAAGACGGCCGCGGAACAGGCGGACGACATTCGCCAGCATGTGCAGCTGGCTCCAGCCGGCTGAGCTGCCACAGCGGCATCAACTCCCGCATCAACTCCCGCAGCAGCGCCCTTCGGCGGCTGCAGGGGCTCCGTCCCACGTCTCCGCTCCCCGCCACCCCAGAGACAGGGTCTCCCGGCGGCGAGTCAAAGGGGAGGGAGGCTCCCCCGCTCCTGATCTGCTCCGCGAGAGCCTCCGAGGACGCAGAGCGGTAATTAAGCCGGCTGCCACTAATCTGTTGATTAAGTAGACGGCAGGGCTCCCTGCAGAAGCCTGCTGGTTTTTACCTATCGGTTAATACCCTGCAGAGCTTGCGGCATTCCTCTGTCCGAGACAGACCCGGCGTAGGGTTGCCAGAAACTGACCATGATCAAAATCGATTATTCGGCAGCCCTGGCGGGAGAGAAAGAAAAAAAAACTCAGACAAAAGGAATTCCGTTGTTTTCTTTACTGGAACATGTTTAACAGTACAAACAACAAACAAGCATGTCATCACAACGACGTGGCCTTGAAGTGAAGTTGGTAATGGCCAGCTGCTGTGTCTTTCTCTGTAACCTCTTTGGCGTGCTTCGCACTCAAATGCGAACGCATTGTTGAGGTTGAGCTGTGATAGACCAACGTCTTTTCGCAGAGCTTGCATTTAACTTCCTTTGGACTTGTAAGTTCGAAGTAGTTTCACGAGGAGGAACTCTTTTTACCTGCCGCTTTGTTCATCTTTAGTCGCACGTGTGAGGGAGAGGGGGGGCGGGGTCGGTGTGTAGCGTGCTGCTGCAGCAGCAGTCTGCTCTGCACGCAGGCTTCCTCCAAGTTTACAGTAAAACAAACTGGTGGTGTGACCAATGGCAATTTACAATTATTAATACTATTACTATTATTAGCATTAGTCTATATTTTGGTTGAAACTAAGCCAAAAAAAAAAAAACACATCAAAATATATATAAATAAAATCGCCTCATGTGGACAGCACTGCACACACCGCCACTCATCCCCTGAGCGTGTACACGCCTCATGATGACAGCCGGAGTGAAACGCAGCGTGTGGAGGCTTCCTCGCAGCCCTTTCGCCTCACGGGCAGTGGTGGCGAGGGCAATGGCGTGGCTCGTCACCATGACGACCATTACGGCACATCACAGAGAAGCCAGAACGGGGGAAGGAGCAGTATTCCAGGCTGAGTGCCCCAGCGGCAGCACCCGCAGCGCCACGGCGTCAGGGCTCGCTGCAGAATTCTGCTGGTTTTAACCTATCGGTTAATAAACTGCAGAGCTCGCTAATTAAGCAGGCTGCCACTAATCTGTTGATTAAGTAGACAGCAGGGCTCGCTGCAGAAGCCTGCCGGTTTTAACCCCTGTTAATAACCTGCAGAGCTCGCAGCATTTCTCTGTCCGAGATACGCCTCGTACACACGGCCTTAATAAACCCATGAACGCCGTTATAACGCTTCATGTGGGCAGCACTGCACACACCTCCATCCATCCTTCCAGAAGCTATGTCTTGCGCTCCAATCCGAGCTGCTGGAACTCCTGTTGAAAGAGGATATCTCCAGGGTTCCTCAAAGGGAGGAAAATCAGGGGTTTTCACTCCCGTTATTTTTCTAATCCCGAAAAAGACTGGGGCAATGAGACATCCTCGATCTGTCAGTATTCCACATGCTGACGATCAAACAGGTGCTGGAATGTGTTTACCAGGACGACTGGTTCACTTCCACCTGAAGGATGTATACTTCCACCTGAAGGATGTATACTTCCACGTACCCATCATCCCGAAACACAGGAAATTCCTGCGTTTTCTCATTTCAGGGAATATCAGACCAGACAATCGTCTGCCGTTCGGATATTTCCTGGCTCCTCCCATTTTTGTGTAGAGAGGGCTGGAGCCAGAGGAGGGATGAGAGGGTGGTTTCCTCTGGACGACCTGCTATTTGCTGGCTCGCTCCAGGGAGGAAGTCGCTTTACAGACGGTACATCTCGTATCGCATCTGTCAAAGCCTGGGTTCCATAAGAAATTGGAAGAAGAGCTGTCCTCTTCCCTCTCAGACAAATGTTTATCTGGAGTGGAATTAAACTCAGCCAGCAGAGCGCGGCTCTCGCGGCAGCGAGTGGAGAAACTGACAGCTCTCCTCCAGCATGTCACAACCCACACAGCCCTCTCCGTGACGCAGCTGCTCGGCGTTGGCGCCAGCTGGTCACGTGATGATCCCCCTGGGTCTCTTCCAACAGGGGGACACTCCAGAGGTGGTTCATTCGCTGCAGAAGCCTGCTGTTTTTAACCTATTGGTTTATAAACTGCAGAGCTCGCGGCATTCCTCTGTCCCAGATATGCCTCCTACACACGGTCATAATAAATCCACGAGCACCGTTATAACGCCTCGTGTGGACAGCATACACACACCTCTCATCCTCTGGGCGTGTACGCGCCGCATGATGAGAGACGGAGTGAAATGCAGCGTGTGGAAACTCCCTCGCAGCAGCCGTTGTATGCGAGGAGTATTGAGACTCAGACCTGTGTGGGGCGCAGACTACATCATGCTTGGCTCTACGAATAGCTGAAGAAAAGTTATATTGTATGGGAGCAGATTGTCAGGCCCCCTTCCTACTTATACCGGAAGGAGCCCCGATGGTGGGGCCCACCTCGCGGGTGGGCGTGGACTACAAGTTTTCAGTGCTGCGCGGGGGCGCAGCGGGATAACCCAATAGCGATAGCCTTAGAGGGCAGCGCCATTTACTCATAGAAGCTGGGTTACAGTAGGTAACCTCAGTTCGACTGTCTTTCTTGTAGCTCTGTAGCCCCATCCACGAGTAACGTTTCCACGTCAGGTGTTATGTATGCTAGCAGCAACACACAGAGTTAACTCAATTATACAAACATGGGTTCATGATTAGAGGTAACAGAGTTATTTAGATTGTTAAAGTTTCAGCTATTCTATTTACAGTTCTGTCATCAGATTATTTAATACGATTTGTTAAAACACTGTTGTTTCTTTTGATGTGAAATATTATTTATTTAATTTAAATAAAAAGCAATGTTAGTTTTGTAAACAATTTGTTAAGTTAATTTAATAATATATGTATTTTTGAATCAAGTATTCATCTTTGTCTTCATTGCTAGTTTCCACATGCCTAAAACAACCTCAAGCTAAATCTAAAAGTTGATGGCTAAATAAGAGCGTTTGAGAAATTGTGCAAGGCATACAGTAATAGTCCGAATAGTCAATTAATCATTTCATTAATCGATAGATTAATCGATTATCAAATTAGTAGTTTGTTGCAGCCCTATTGTAGTTATCCCATGTATAAATACAACGTGTTATTCAGCAACCCTTGCAATTTGGGATATTATTTTGGGTTGGTAGACCTCGGTGAGCTGGTCATTTCAAAAGTAGCTCACCAGCCAAAAAAGTGTGGGCACCCCTGATCTAGGGCTAATTCCTTATTCAGGGTACAGTATATGCAGGAATCCTGAAGTCAAATGTAAATGTAAAACCTTTAAGACCTTTTTAAGCAGTTTTCCATACATTTTAAGACCTCATCGCCACTTGGAGTTCTAACCGGTTACATTGGAGACACACTTTACCTCACATTGACTATATACAGTATTGATTGTCCTCCCTCCTTATCTTCCAACCATTTGGAACCACTTGCATTTCCCCATAACGATGTTGTTTAACAACCGGCGTAAACGGACCTCCGCGCGCTACACAGAATCACACTACACACCTACGCAATGATTACATTCAGGCAGACTGTAGAATACAACCTCTTTGGACCATTTATATACTTTATATAGCTACTTTATATAGCTACAAAATGTAATACCTTGGAAAATGCCGTTTAATACTTTTTAATAGCCTTAATTTTCGCTAAATGTATCGACTTTTAATACTTTTTAAGACCCCGCGGACACCCTGTTATATAGAAATACATTGCAGGAAAAACTATTGCAATGTCATTTTTTTTCCGATACTGTGTGTAGACCTTTAAGCATGCACTTATTGTAAGTCGCTTTGGATAAAAGCGTGAGCTAATTGTAATGTAATGTAATGTAAGAAGGCAATAAGATTGAGGGATGATTGAGGAGAAGGGGAAGGATCAAATACGTTGCAATTACTGAAATGTAGCCTTTCTTCAGCAGGAGTTCAGATAAAAGGCAGCACTGTGTTTATAGGTTGTTATCGGTTAAATATTTTACAGCATGGGAGTAGAAAAGTAAGGAGATTTAGCTGTGTTGAAAGAAACTGAGGCAGGGGCGATACGAGGGTACACTTAAGGTTGACAGACACATCTATTCATGGCTGCTCGCTACGAGGGGTGCCTGCTAATGCCCGCCGGCTGACGCACAACAGTCACCTTGGTACATTCACTTCACCATAACTTCAGAAAGGGAAGAAGGAAGTAGGACAGGACGACGCAGAGGTGCAGGAGAAATAGGCTGACTGCCCAGTGAACAGCTTTACGGTACAGGTGACAAACAAACTTACTCAGGAAATGTAGAGGAATGGGACTTGCATGGATATGGGCTGATAATAAATACATCATGTGAGGAAACTGGTTTAGATCTAAGCTGATTTATTGATGAAAAACTGATAGAACTTCTGATCAAAAGCACCCTGCTATGGATTCTCAAAGGAGAGTTTCTATCATCGCTCTACCGCAGAACTCACACAAACACGACAAAATGAAAAAAAAGAGGTTCGCAGGGTTTCTTTGTGCATTTCTGGGGACAAACAAACCTATTTATACCCCGATTTCCTCTCGCCCCACTCCCATCTCTGGGTGTATTTTGGGTTACGTAAGGCATCGGCTGGTGAACAAACCAAGTGAGTGGAAGCGCTCCAGACGCTTGGCAGGAAGAAAGGGACGATCAACAAAAGATTAATTCTAGAAGATGGAGAGCGCCACGGTTCTCATGTCTAAATCAACAGAGGTACCGTACGTATTGTCTCAGTGTCGTGTGTGTAGAGTGTTTCATGCCTGGGACTGACTGAGTGATGAAATGCGTTATGTAATCACTGTCGGACAGGTTTGGCTTCATGCCTCGAATTCTCCTTCTGAAACTACGTTGTTCAAATACTTTCAAACACGTGGATAAACACACACAGTTTCACTGATACACCGGTCAGAGGAAGTGGAAAACACAAGAACTTTACAAAATAAGCCAATCTCATCCAATTCATGTGTTAACCATGGCTTTGAAAAAACTTGGACGACCGACCAACCCACAGTCCAACATTGCTGGAAAACATGTTCATTCACTTTCTTGCAGTGTTTTATGAACCAAACCCAATAACACCGCACGAATATAAAAGCAAGAGCCAGCAGAAGATTAGCTTAGCTTAGCATTAAGGATGAAAATGGGTGGACCGGCTAAACTGGCTCTGTCCAAAGTTCAAGCCCACAAAATATCTCCTTTGCTTAATCTGCACACACAGAAGAATAAAGGAGACCATTTTGTTTCAAACTGAACTGCTACCTCCGCGACCCAACCACCATAAGCGGGAGAGATGGATGGATGGATTTTGTTTCAGGTGGTGCTTGCAATGGCTAGCCATACTGCAGCTCTAACACTAACCCAACACATTTATTCTAAAATCTGCATACTTGGCACAAACATCTGCACATATCCCAGTGGTTCCCAAATGTTTTCTGTCTTCAGCCTTTTTGGAAAAATAACCATTCTCATGTCATGCCTCTGCACTTTGACTGACCAAGCCTTACAAAGCAGCTCACTGCAATGAATACCAGTATGGTGGCAATTTTGAAGCTCTTGAACTTTACCAAATTCTCTTCATTCAGAAGTACGGGAAACGTAGGTGGGTTCCAAAGGCCAAACACATGTTAGAGTGGTAAATAATGTCCTAAGTAGACTCTTCACATCAACACCGAAACAATATGTCAATCACGTCAATGCTGCCCTGCACATGGTGATGATGAAACAATTCATGAGTGCTCCTCCCCTCACAACGTGCTCACAGAGTTTAGGGATCATTTAGTGGACCCATCCTGGCTTAATCCAATCTCAATCAGCTGAGCTTGTTCCTTCAGCACCAGGGACTGAGGCTGATTAGCATTCCACTGAATGAAAGACCATATTTGACAGAGTGCATTGGAAAGGGAAGGGGTTACCGACTAAACCCCGCTTTGTCGCATTTTGCCCGAATGCTTTGGTCATGTGTTCTAATGGAACGGCTAATCACCTCACCGATTAAATGCCCAAACTTGATAACAATACAGGGATTGTGTTATCACGTTGGAGCGTTGGGAAAAAGCTTTCATAAACATCCTAGATCAACACAACTCAATGTTATCTGGATGGAAAATGCCAGCGTAACAACAAATGGTTCATTGTTTTCAGCTTTTTATAAACATTTAATACAAAAAAAAGAATAAATTATGTCTAATTTATCCAAAGATAATGATTGACTGGTTTTGTCAATTATTTATATGGCTTCTGTTTCACAGGGCAGCTTTTTGAGTCCTGGCTGCCTGACAGGAGCAGAGTAAAAGCCACAGCGGAGCTAATCACTGAACACTTTGAAATCTACCATGAAGCATATCACTGATCTAACGAGGAGATGGAAATATCACACAAATAATTAGCTGACTCCTGACAGCGGTGGAATGAACCTTTCTGAAGGAGAAGTGTGAAAACAAGATGGTTTCAACATTTCTAAAATGAAGAGAAAATAGTTTGTTTTGAGCACGACTGAAAGAGAACATGAATCATGGTTGGCATCTTAAAGACAACACATTACTGTATTCATATTAGAGAATAAGCAGTGGTAGAAGAACTAATCAGATAATTACTTTAGTAACGGTGGCAATACTACGAAGGTACAAATACTAAATTAGAAGTCCTGCATTCAAAAGCCAACTCAAAAGTATAAGCATCAAAATATACTTTTAGAATCCAAAATAGGAAAATATAGTATCACTAATAATTGTTGCTTTAATGTGGCGTCACTGTAATGTTGCAACTGGTAAAAAATATATATTTGAATTTGAATTACTGATGTGTAGATTAAAGGTGGGGTAGGTAATTTTGGAAACCAGCTCGAGTGCGCTAGAATTTGAAAATACACAGCCGGAAAAAATCTGTCACTTCCTTACAGAGCCCCTCCTCCAACACACACGAACGCCAGAGGTTGCGCTCGACTTTTTCACTGCCCGTCATTTTGACGGACGGGATCGTAAAATGTCCGTCAAAATTCAGTATTACCCTTCGGCCTGTCCACTCTTGGGGGGGGGGGGGGGGGGGGGAGCACGGTCGTGAACTGTCAACGGGGGTGTGGGGGAGAGAGCACAGTCGTGAACTGTCAACGGGGGGCGGGGCGCACGCTTGTGAACTGTTAGCGTCGTGTTATGCATGCCCACTGCACCTCGCGGGAGTGCGCACCGCGTAAAGCCAAAACTCAGACATTTCAATGATTTGTAGGGCAAGGTTGGGTTTGGAAACGGTATAATTTCCTTTTTGGCAGGCATGCTTAACACCGGAACCTCCCTGCGGGAAAACTTTGGCGCTGTTCCGAGTTTGTTCTAAACCGTCAAAATGACGGACTGCTTTCAGATTTTTCCATCATTGTTAAAGAAAAATCTGTCATAGACGGAAAATATTCGGTTAACGCTACCTCTGACGAAAGCTCACATGACCAATGAGGGCACGAGATAAGTTTGTGCACAGATGGAAGGCTGACGGGCAGGTAGGCCATCCAGTTACTTTAGCCGGGCCTGCTCAGGTGATTGGTCGTGCTTTTTAGAGCGCCACGGCTTCCACAGATGACATTTTTTATGGATTTTTTTTGTCAAAGCACTTCAGATATTCATTGCTATCGGGATGTTAAGAGCATTCCATGAAATATAACAAAAAGTGTATCTCGAGCCAGTTTCTCAAACTTACCTACCCCACCTTTAACCTAAAATAATATATAATAATTTATATTTTTTCTATTAATATTTGAATCTACAAATTAGCTAGTAACTAAAGCTGTATGACAAAGTAGTTGAGTAAAAAGAACAACATTTGATCAAAAAAATTGCAGAATAAAAGTAGTATACACACACACACGCACACACACACACACACGCGCGCACACACATGCGCACACACGCACGAAGCATCAGAGCGTGACAAAATCCTTGTGTGCGTTTGTGTTAAATACAAATGTGTTTGAGTTGTGCTTTGAGTGTGTGTAGTTGTTCAAAGTGCACTGTGCTGGCAGGCAGGTCTGGCTGCCATGTAGTATCAGTTTAACAACCATACACCTAAAATGGTCTTTGCCTGGTTTAGAAATATCATTATTCCCACCACATCGGTCTGTTTTCTGGCAAAGACGTGTTACAACCGTCATATCTTAAAAACAAAATGATCTAAGTCCTAAAGAAAATGCATTTCAGAACATCCCAGAATCTGACTCATTAGCTATAATTGCTTCGTACCGATTGGATGTTTCTCCTGAACATGCTCGGTTCTTGAATATTCTAAACAGCCAAGATTCTTCCGCTTAGTCTCAAATTCCAAGTCATAAGATTCAAGCTTGAAAGTCAGGTAGTAAATCTATTTGTATTTTCTCTGAAGCCGCTGAATTCAAGATCAACGTTTCCAAGTCATCTAACACTACAAATAGCACAGTAAGAAATATGTTGCGAGTGTTTTCGAATCGTACCCTCTTGTTTTTCCTGTATTTCAGAGTGATTACCACCCAATAACACAGCTGAATCAGTGATATTTGACTATAGTAACCACTGCGGCCATAACACTAAACTACGGCTAATGTAAATGCTTGTAAATGAGGAGAGGGAGATTGAAAAGCTAGTAGCTACCCCTCAACATCAAGGATAAAACATCCATCAGAGCAACATGGCAGCCATGGACCACCCGTCTCCTGACAGATGACTGATGTGGAACATTAATGCAATATAATGTAACAATAAAAAGGTGATTATGACAAGTGTATTCATACATCATACAGTGACTCACATTTGAAACTGGCTGCTTGGGTAAACACTTCAAGTATTTGTCATATCTCTTTCTGTATTATATCTGGTAAAACCAAAATGGTATCTTTTAATCAGGGCTGAATATATCAAACTTAACATATAAAGTGTGATGAATACAAACCACCTCACAGCGTTAAATACTTCAATCTGATAAACTGGAGATAAATATACTTTGTTATTTCTCATTTCCATTTGTTTTGTGCCTTGTACAAAGCAGTAATTACTTCCACTACACTCACAGCTACACACTTGAGAGAACAAAGGGAAAAACAAGCAGTATTAAGAACGTTGTGACCTAGCAGGCTCTGCCATGAATGTTTAGGGGAGTGTGTGCGTGTGTGTGTAAGTGCGTGCGTTGGCAGCAGGAGAGTGTGAGGAGTGAGTCAGAGCCTACATACACAGCAGCAGGTTTGTATCATGTTGGGGCGTAAATTGCTGTAAAGGGGAGCCAGCCATGTGGCTCCATTACAGCATGCTGCGCTGCTCACCGCTAAACTGACCCACCACCAAAAATGGACCTGGCAACCCAACAGAGAGAGAGAGAGAGAGAGAGAGAGAGAGAGAGAGAGAGAGAGAGAGAGAGAGAGAGAGAGAGAGAGAGAGAGATCAGGTGGAGACAGGCATAGTAAAAAACAAAAAACAAGGGCTGTCAACATTACAGCTTGCGATTAATCTGCAAAAACTGAACTATTTAAAAAATGTACGCATAGGAATCCCATTACCAAGTTTAAAAGTGCTGATGTTTACCACGAATAAAGCCAGCGAAAAACCTCCAGCTTGACTTGAGACCGCCACCGTGATAAATAAATGTAATTATTATTAAGCCAGCTGCAATGGATCATTGATCCACCAGGGGGTGCAGTGGGGTTCCACACTGGATGTGAAATAAAGTCAGATACAGTACGCTCAGCGCCATATAGACTGAGAGTTACGTCATCTCCGTTCACTCCAATGGACCACTTTTTTACAGCAATGGCGGATCGTGGAGCCTCTCAATCGTTCCCCGGAAGTTAGCGCCAAGGCTGGCAGAGCTGTGGAGTTGCAGCATAATACACCGTTCGTGACGGACTTTTAAAGGTAAGAAGAAGTTTAAAGATTTATATTGCGGATATTATCAGTACATCTGATTCTAATTAACATGTGTATTAAAGGATGTCAGTGGATTATCCCTAAATTAGTAGATTTAGGGAACGTTTACAGATAACAGATTAAGCTAGCATACCGAAGCAAGTTAGCAACACACGTTGAACAGCCTTTTAATTGTAAATTCCGTTCTCTTAATGTCATTTCGTCCAACGTTGTTGAATTAGAGAAGAGGGGCTTCTAAACGGGATTGTATGCGGGGGTGGAGGGAGTTAAATATTAGATAAAAAAAACTAAACTAAAAACTTTGGTGCGTGTAACAGTGAGTGTTTTTAGCAGAGCCATATTGTGTCCTTGTGATTATGTTGATTATTACCAGTCTGTATAATGTTGCAACTCAGCTGATTTTGGATTGATGGCAAAGGGAGAGGGACTTAAGTGAGAGTGAAAACACAAGGTAAGTTTAATACTACTGTTTTATATAAGTAAACACCTTATCTCCCCAAGGCATTTCCCATCCAATAGGTGTGCAGTGTTTATAACCCTTTCTCCTGTCTGTTACTCCCTCTTTCAGCACAAGAACCAGAGGGGGATTCAATGGAGCCTGAATACCTGCACTGAGACCCTCACCCTGAGTCTCAACTCTGTTTTTCAAGCCTTTCCCTGTTTTTTTGTATTAAACAAAACATTAAGCTTTCCCAATGGTGTGGTTTTCGTTTTGTGAAAAAGTGCAAATGCAGTGTTTGTATATAATTACATCACATATTGTTTTGCTGATGGTCGTGAAATTGCTCCTGCTGACTTGAGCCAGCCATTTTTTCCTCCGCTCTGTGTCAGTGGGGAAGCCGTACATTCGTACTCCTTTCTCTGAGCGATTTGAGCATCCCCAGGCAGCACAGCAAACCATGGTGGCGACTAGGAGGCAGCACAGCAAACCAGGACAACACGGAGGAAAAGGCACCGACAAACTGCATGATATGCTATTCAATGTTTATTGATGTTTATGTTTATGTTCCTAAAACAACACATTTAACATCATCATCATGTCCTGCTAGTCCTGCTGCTGCTGCTAGTCCTTTGATAGTCACCTGTCGGTATCCTGTCCTTTCTGAAAGCCATAAAGATGACATTAGTCATTTAGATAACTTTTGTCCTCAATTACCAGGGGATTACTGAAACTACCATGAATTTAAGAAAATGGTAGAAATTAATCTAATCTGTGTGATGATTCGGCTGTTCTTTTAGTAATGAATATTAAATGTTGTGAGGAAATCTTTCCACCAATAATTCCAATAAGTAATCCAAAATGTATTCACTTCAGGTTTACAAAAGTAACTGTAAGAGACTTTAATATTTTATTGAAAAAAAGTTACATTGCACACACACAACACACATCACACAAATTGACCCGATTGGCGGTTCTAGTGTTAAATAAACTCACTAATTAATGAAACCAGTTCAATACGCATTATTCTTATTCTTATCATTCTTTATGAGCGCAGAAATAGTCTTAAAATCAGATCAACAACGCTGCTTTTCCATGTTTAGTTCTGACTCTGGGGACAGAAAGCTGACCCGTCCCTGAAGACCTGAGAGATCTGGATGGGTCATAATTTAGCAGGAGGTCAGAAATGTATTTTGGGCCTAAACCATTCAGTGCTTTATAAACCAGCAGCAATATTTAGAAATCTATTCTTTGACACACAGGAAGCCAGTGTAAAGACTTCAGAATAGGAATGATGTGATCCTGTTACGATTATTGTGTTATGTCACGTTTTCTATGTCTTGGTTTGGGTGTTTTGCTCTTCTGCCCGTCATGTTTTCCTCTTGGTATATTGTCTGGTCCTTTTCCCTGTGTTTTTCCTCCTGTCGTTAGTTTCCCTGGTGTGTCTAATTCCCTGATTGTTCCCACCTGTGTCTAGTTACCCTGTGTTTAAATTCCCCTGTCTCCCAGTGTTCAATGTCGGTTCGTCTTGTGTCATGACTAGTTCGTCGGTGAGTGTTCTGTTTTGTCTTTGTTTATATCCCTAGCCCTAGCCTTGAAATAAAGGAGTTTTTTCAGTTTATATCTGCATTTGGGTCCTGCTTCCAACATACACCGTAACATTACGAACCGACCCAAAGATGGACCCAGCGGATTCAGCTTTTTTGATGCCACAGGCGGCTGCTAAGAGAAGGAGGCGCAAAGCCAAGCTCGCAGCCATGCCTTAATGCTCCAGTACCGGCCCACGCAGCTTTGCGTCCATACTGGATTACCTGGCTTACACAGCCAGGGTCCAGGCTTCCGCTCCGGACCTTACAGCCAGGTCTCCGGCCCCAGCTGCCACAGTCCCATCTCAAGTTTCCTCTCGAGTCCCCTCTCCAGTTTCCTCTCGAGTCCCTTCTCCAGTTTCCTCTCGAGTCCCCTCTGGAGTCCCCTCTCCAGTCCCCTCCTCGAGTCCCCTCTCCAGTCCCCTCCTCGAGTCCCCTCTCCAGTCCCCTCCTCTAGTCCCTCCTTTAGTCCCTGCTCTAGTCTCTGCTCTAGGTCCCCTCGTGAGTCCCCTCTCGAGTTCCCTTCTCTAGTCCCCTCTCCATTTCCCTCTCGAGGTCCCTCCTCTAGTCCCTCTTCTCGTCCCTCCTCTAGTCCCTCCTCTAGTTCCCCTCGCGAGTCCCCTCTCGAGTTCCCTTCTCTAGTTACTCCTCTGGTCCCTCCTCTAGTCCCCTCTCTAGTCCCCTCTCTGGGTCTCCTCTCGAGTCCCCCTCTCGAGTTCCCCCTTGGTTCCCCTCTCGGGTCTCCTCTCGAGTCCCCCTCTCGAGTTCCCCCTTGGTTCCCCTCTCGGGTCTCCTCTCGAGTCCCCCTCTCGAGTTCCCCCTTGGTTCCCCTCTCGAGTTCCCCCTTGGTTCCCCTCTCGGGTCGTCTCTCGAGTCCCCCTCTCGAGTTCCCCCTTGGTTCCCCTCTCGGGTCGTCTCTCGAGTCCCCCTCTCGAGTTCCCCCGAGTCCTGCCAGTCGTATGTCTGTCCCGTTGGAGGCCCCGCCGACTGCTCTCCTGCCGGGGGTCCTGCCAGCCCTTTGTCCTGTCCCGTTGGAGGTCCCGCCGTCTGCTCTCCTGCCGGGGGTCCTGCCAGCTCCATGTCCTGTCCCGTTGGAGGTCCCGCCGTCTGCTCTCCTGCCGGGGGGCCTGCCAGCTCCTTCTCCTTTCTCGTTGGAGGTCCCGCCGTCCGCTCCCCTGCCGGGGGTCCTGCCAACCCTAGGTCCGGTCTCGTTGGAGGTCCCGCCGTCTGCTCCCCTGCCGGGGGTCCTGCCAGCCCTGTGTCCTGTGCCGTTGGAGGTCCCGCAGAATACTCTTCTACCGGGGGCCCTGCCAGCCCCATGTCCATCACCTGTCTCGCCGGGGTTTCTGCCAACTCCTGGTCCACTTCCGTGGGGGATCCTGCCGAAGCCTGTCCGACCGGCTCCGGTTTTTGTCCGGCCGACACTGGGTCCTGCCCGGTCTCCGGAGCTGTCCCATCAGTGCTTTCCTGCCCGGCCTCCGGATCCGGTCCGGTCGACACCGGTTCCTGCCCGGCCTCCGGAGCTGTCCGGTCTTCGCCCTCGAGCCCGGCCCTCTGAGAGCCGGAGTCTTCACCCTCAATCCCGGCCCCCTGAGAGCCACGGCCTTCACCCTCGATCCCGGGCCCCTGAGAGTCACGGCCTTCACCCTCGAGCCCGGCCCCCTGACTTTCCCGGCCGCGGTGGCCTTCGCCCCTCCATAACCCCCACCTTGGACTCTGTCTTGCCCCCGGGCCGTCCGCCCGAGTCCCCCTTCTCGACTTCTACCTTGCCCCCGGGCCGTCCGCCCGAGATCCCTTCCGGGTCCTCCGCGGTGCTCCTGGGTTGTCGGCCCGGACCCGTCCTCCTGACCCCCTCCACCCACCCTGGTGGCCCTAGTTTTATCTTTCTTAGTGTCAGTGAGGACTCGAGCAGCAGCGTTCTGAATCAGCTGCAGCTTTCTAATAGATTTTTTAGTGAGACCTGTGAAGACACCATTGCAGTAGTCCAGTCTACTGAAGATAAAAGCTTAAAATCAGAAATCTGACGGCAGGCAGTTAGCTCTGATCACCTAATGATAAATGCGCCACACCTAATCGCCGGCCAATCAGCCACAGAGCTCCCTCTATACAAATCAAACTATAGACGGTGTGAAAGCACCCATTGTTTTAAATAATGGTCGGAATGGGACCTGTGAGCCTTTTGAATTACCGTGGGACAGCACATTCTAAACTAAAATGTTCACTCAATAAAGTAACATCTTACCTTATCTTAATAATAAATCATACAGTATGTGTCCGAAAGAGAGCAGGAGGAAGCAAACACAAAAATATACTGCATATTAAAGCAAACGATTGTAAAGGTAAAAGTATGAGCATAACAAATAAAGAAGTGTAATGTAAACATTCCTCGATACTGGTTTTAGGCAGGTCGTAGGCAGGAAGCTGTAAACTGGAGTCCGAAATTAAGTGCTACATCTGTAAATCACAACTGAGAGAACATCTTTTTGAGATTCAGGGTGTTTCTCAATGTCGAGGACGCTTGCTTCCGAGTCACTTGCTTCAGCAGCGAGGCAAGAATACTTCCTGGCATTTGGAAAACAAAGAGCGGAACAGGCTAGTAAGTGTGCAGGTGTGTGTCATATGAGAGGCCCCGCCTTACATTTTCTGCCACAGATTTGAGGAAATTGGTCCGTGTGCAAAGCATTGTGGGGATTTTAAGACCGCGGAGTCTACACATGTGCAGCCTCGAAATTTCTCCAAAACGAAGTACGCCGGGCTCGGTAGAATTCCAAATATGCTGGACATTGGAACAGTCCTTCGGCGGCACTCGATGACGTAGTATGCTTGAAATAGTGGCTCTGGAGCAGCTTTACTCGAGATTGAGAAACATCCTGTGTTTGGTCAAAATGGAAGTCAAGTACTTGAGTTCCTTCCAAGATTTATTTTCCTCATACTACCGCAGATCTACACCAGTTCATTTTCTAGTCCGTATATCAAGAATGTTGATGGATATTTTGGATTACACTAAATGTTTCCAAAAGCAAATGGCATTGTTTGTAAGTTTGTATTTCCTTTTACTTAGGATTTCTCCACACATTCTAGCAAGAAGAAATAATAACGACACACAAACAGACACATCATTGCTTAAATTAGAATATTACGAATGACAATTTCAGGATAAATGCAACTCCATCCAACTAAGTCCAAACTGAATTAAGCTCGCCATCTCTCTTTAATTTCCCTGTCACATGACTAAAACGAAGGTTACTTCCTCCTCTTAGTGCAGAGGAGTGGATGCTGAATCTGCAGGAGGTGACATCATGTGAAGTTCACTGAGTCAACAGGTTCAGGGTTGATAAGTAAAGTCTACTCTCCGTCCCCTGCCATTAGATGTGTGTGAACTGGTCAGGATATGAAGGTTACCCAGATTATAAGCAAACATGCAAACACACACAGAAAGGTTTGTCATCTGGTTGGTCGTCCTGGAAATGGTGCACTGGGGTGTGTTTGGCTACCACTCACTAGTCAAGGTGACTCCTTGTCATCAAGTTTTACGGTGTGTGATCATATGTGTGTGTGTGTGTGCAAGCATACAGTATGACACCTCTCTCAATAATCTGCCACCGCACCGTGTACAGGTGTCAGCTGGTGTATAAACTGTCATCACTCACACTAACACACAGCACAGAAGCAATTTATTGTCACCACATGACGTTTTCAATCAAAACAACATGGGTAGTGTTCTGAACAAATACTCTGCTTATAATAGTCCTGGGTAGTTTGGTTACAATGTAAACTAGGGCTGCACATTATGGCAAAAATGATACATCTGAATTATTTTTGATCAATACTGAGATCAGGATTTGATTTAGATTTTTGGCACAACATTTTTCAATTGCAGTTTCACATTTAAATGCGTCATATTATGCTAATGTTTAGGCACATATTTGTATGTTGCGTCTCTACTGTGACGTGTTTACATGCTTTAAATGTTCAAAAAGCTCTTGATTTCTCTCATACTGCCTGTGCTGCAGCACCTCTGGAAGGAGGGGTTTAGCCTTTGCAGACCATCTAAATCACACGTGTCAAACTCAAGGCCCGGGGGTCAAATCAGGCCCTTGGTGGATTTAATTTCGGCGCCCACAGGATAATTTTGAATTACTATTAGATCTGGCCCGCCGGTATATTGCACACCTTCACTCAATCCTGAGGAGTTCCTCAGCTCAGAGCCTGACCTCAAACATTGATGAACCAAGATGAGATGCCAAGTATCTGGCTTGAACTAGCATCACAGCAGCAAACTGAGTTCCAATGGATGTTTCCTTTTGCACTTTCTCTCTCACGACAACAGGGTATGTTTGGTTTTCTCTTTGAGGGAAATAGTTTTTTAGAAGCTGTTGTTGGCCTGTGGAAAAATGTAATCAGAAGAAATGACTCTGGAAAAGCTGCAGATAGAGCCATAAGAAAGGAATACAAGTGATTATTTAATGTTTAATGTTGTGTTTATAGGCAATAATTTAAGCTTCGTTAGTTCCAGGTTGAATATGTGCAATAAGTTCATTTCAATAAGTTCTGCAATAAACATTGAACCAGTCCGGCCCTCGACTAGTACCCATTTCTATATTTTGGCCCACTGTGTATTTGAGCAGGGCTCAACTCTAACTTTTAGTTATACATCAACTTAATAATGAAAATGTGACAAAAGAATGTTCAAATGCTTTACAATAAGTAATTGACACAATTAGAGATGTCCCGATCCGAGCACGTGATCGGGGATCGGAGCCGCTCACGTGATTTTCAAAAGATCGGAAAAAAAAATTGGGGATCGGGAATAATTTTTTTTTTTTAGAAAATATTTTTATTATTTTATTTAATGTTACAAAACAAAAATTACCATGTTCACGTCTTAAAGTCATCCTGAGGACTTAGTTTTGGTTTAAAATTACACAACATCATGTATGTGTTACTTCTTTTGGGCTTGTTTTCATAGACCTGGTTGCTTATTTCTCTCAAATCTGGCAACAGAGTGGGCGCAGTGTCTAATAGTAGCAGTAAGCTAACGAGAGGCTAAGTTCAGCTGGTGACTCGGGAGTCGGGACAGAGAAAATTTCAGGAGTTTGGAAGTATTATAAAATTGAAAGCGTAGGCAGTGTAACAGCCAGATGCAATCTTTGCAAGGCGGAGGTTCCGCGTGGTGGAAAGAACAGAGCTACGTTCAACGCGACCAATCTAATACGCTACCTGAGAAACAAACACCAACAACAACACGGCGAGTACACAGCGGCCACTCAGGTAACGGCACTGAAACAACCGACACTTTCAGAGACTTTTAAAAGGAAAGAGAAACTGCCCCAGAACAGTGAAAAGGCCAAAAAAATAACAGCCAAGATAGCTGAATTCATTGCGTTGGATGACCAGCCATTATCTGTTACCTTTTTTTTCTTTTAATACATTGCATAAAGATCGGGGAAAATCGGTATCGGCAGATTGTCAAAATCAAATGATCGCATCGGATCGGGAGCAAAAAAAGGTGATCGGGACATCCCTAAACACAATTATTTGAAACTAAAGTGGTAGTAAACTTGTCCACCCTCAATTGCTGGTATACAAAACACCAGTAGTGCAGCTGCTGTCATGTTCTTCACAGATCCACAAATGAATTGAGCAAGTCACTAGTTTCTTGGTCATCCGTTGTCTCACTTTCAAGTTTGGGTTTTCCTGACCTTTGTGCGGACCCCCACCACAGACCCGGCGCCAGAACAAATCTAAAGGGAGGGCATATGATTTTCATGGGAGGGCACACAAAACCATCATGTGCTGCGGGCCTGCGGCACAATATATATCAAACAGCAAGGCCAACAGCATTGCACAAAGACGCACACTTATCGCAAATACATACACAAATAAAGAGCAACATAGAAACCACTTTTGAAACATTGTCTGCGTGGCAGCACAAACACTGGTAAATCACGAGCAAGACACACTGGTTAAAGGGAGGGAATGCTCATGACAAGCATTTTTAAATAATTATCATTTGATAAAACAGACCAGTCTCTGCCAGTCTTTTTTTTTTTTTTTCGATTCGAATTTCTGATCATTTTGTCATTCAAACAGAAATGGGAGTCTAGAGAATGCACAATAAACAAATCCAGAGTGTGACGCTGTGATTGGTCTAAATGTGGACGAATCACAAATCACAACAGACACATGCATTTATTTGACGTAGCCTGCGATTTTTTTTTTTAGTAACTATCTGACATCACATACATCGTAGCATAAAAGTTCACAGTTTTTTTATAATTAAAAAAATAAAATATATATATATTTTTTTATAAATAATAAAAAACGTGTTTATTGGGGGAGGGCAGGAATGTCAAATGGGAGGGCCTGGCCATTCTCAAACCATTCACAGCTAAGAATTAGATATTAATTATTAATGCTGTAAATTACCTTTAATATGTCTAACTATATTTAAAATGTGTTACCAGAAGTGAATGGACAACGGAGCAGAATGTTTCGCCTCCCTAGACTTTACACATTTCCTCTTTGCTCTCGTTCGGGTTCACCTTGCGCTTTATCAGTTCAATCACTTTGAACATTCGTTTGAGATGTTGACGGGTTGGCCGAACTTTTTACCCCACGGTCAAACAACTTAATTTGCTTCGCCATTTTTTGTAAAACAAACACACGGCGCACGCGAGTAAACGTGCATTGCTTTCTGGCTCCGTAATCACCAATGCACGTGCAACTTAAGTCTCAGGTTCCGACTGGTCACAACAATAATTAAATATCACTCCTAATACAACAAATAATTAACATGCATCTATTTTGGGGTGCACATTTAGCTGTCCTTATTTCTTCATGCCACTGATGGCATCCAAAGGCCAAGAAGTGGTTTTTTCTGAATGGTTGCCAATGGCAACCGTTACTGTCAAGCCCTGTTGAGTTTGACACCCTTTATCTAAATGCAACAAAAAAAAAAAACTATAACACTACAGGAAAGGGAAAACTCATAACTCAACCTTTGCTTAGCAAATGTAGCATGTTGTATAGGTTTTAGTGCATGTAAATGGTCTCCAAAGGCTAACATTCCTCCAGAGGGGGTTTCTCTCCCCCACACTCCGACCCCCACTGCCTGAATTACGCCTCCATTGGACTCCTTTGTTTACTTCCATAACAAAGTGACATCACTATGTAACACTCACGATTCTATTAGCTGGCGCTTCAACACATTGTACGGGATAGGCTAATGGGCGGGAAATCTCTAAGTGGTTGATCCCTTCTTTTCCTCTTCAAATCTCAGGTTACAATATCCCTTAAGGTACAGGTCCAAATACACACTGCAGCAGGAAAGCCATGTCTCGCCTCTGTCCTTTTATTCCCCTTAATTTCAGTCAAATTAGAGTCTGAAAAGAACAGTGGATCACACACTGTGCTTCCATTTTCCCCGTTCCATCCTGAGTCTGTTTGGAGATGCATCCCAGTAACTTTCCTTTCATCCTCTGCCATCCTCCTGCTCAGCCTGACAGCCTGCACTTCTCCTCCCCTATCCCCCAGCAGCTCAGCTTGGATACGTTACAGATGTGCTAAAGGCTGCTGGCATGCTGCATACGAGCAGCAGATGCCAGCAGTTATGCTGGATGACAGCTAGCTGTGCTGCAACAGCATAACAGAGCAGTTGGTGGAACCTAAATAATACAAAAGGATAGCTGCACCAAGCTCATGTCGTCCGGATGAGGATTTGGGGCACTGCCTGTTCTTTAAATAAATATTGAATTGTTATGTAAAGGGTAATATACAACAAGATAAACCGAGGAAGCCAATTCAGAAATCTGTCATAAACGTTAATAGTTATTAGCTGGCTTTGAGGAATACAATCTCTGGGAAGAGGACACGTTTTGGTTTCTAAATCAGACATTACATTACATTGCTTTTAGCTGACTGAATAAGTGCGTTCGACCAACAAGACACCTAAGGGCCCAGTTCCCCCACGGTGTTGCGTGCATTGCCATGGATGCAAAGTACTTTCCTGGTTATTCTCCCCCACATCAATTATTACATTTAGCTGTGGGGTTGCACGTTGGGTGTCTGTCTGGAATAATGCTATTCAGTCTGGATTTCTGCCAAAGTGTGATGATGATGATGATGATGATGATGATGATGATGATGATGATGATGATGATGATGATGATGATGATGATGATGATGATGATGATGATGATGTGAAGACAGCAGTAACATTATAGCTGTGGCTGAGCAGTGTGTACAGTTTATATATAAGGAATAGTTGCTAGTACAACTTCCAAAATAATAAGCAGTAGCATATAACTAGCCAAACTTCTGACACAATATTAGAACAAGTTGAAGCACGTTTAGCCCCAGCTACTAGCGATCCAAAACATACACTGTGATGCAATAAAGCACACTTCTCCCCACAGTGAACCATCAATACTAGTGACTGATTCTACTATTCGCAATAGCAATTACCATAGTGAAAAATAACATGGCCCAAGTGCATTGAGTGGCAGTGGCCTGCACATTCGCACACATCGATGACACCCTTTTTTCAAAAACAAAATCAATGTTGTCTTATTTTGTTTTCATATATCTATTTTTGAGTATTTGATGTATTGGCTTTGTAGATATATACAGCTGAGTGAAAATGGACTAACTGAAATAAATACATAAACGCTCTTGACTAAATAATAAAACTAAAGAAAAAATTAATTAAACAATAAATCCCATGTACTTCACGTACACTCCTTTATAACCGTTTGCATCATGAGCAATCATGATGGGAAGAAAACTCTAAATTATAGCATGTAAAGAATCTCTTTTGAAATGGATTTATAAAATTGGGGGACGAATCAATTCTATCAGACTACATTGAACACATCATATATATAACTTATCTTATACTTATCTTTAATAAAATGATATAGGAGGGGTAAAACTAAATGCATCTACAATGTGATGCAGGTTCATGTAGGACTGTAAAACTGTACCTGCTTCCTGGTTACACAACACAATGGTCCACCCTGCTACACTGTCTGTCAGTCAGCGTCACGACGATGCTCGCAAACATCGATACCGCCCAAAGACCAGTAACATGTTGGCACAGAGCTGGAACAGAGCCTGGAGCCAGGAGGCACGGTGCTCTGCAGGGACAGAACACACAGCTGGGACGGAGCTCCGAGCTGAGACAATGGAGGTGAGCACAGTGGGACTAATCAGAGTGGAGGAATCAGTGGTTTGAACCAATCCCACTGGAGGAATCGGGCCTAAGCAGAGCTTTTGGATTCAATATACTTCATTCCACGAGGCTCCGTTTCACCTCAAATGACCCCAAACATGAACAAAGGGAAACGTAACCGAGCTCAAACTGCCTGCTCCGAACTGAGGCTGACACCAAGGCATCTTTTCATGATGGGAATGAGGAAGTAATGCTGTTGGGATTTTTTGGTTTCCATTACACCTTGCGTTCTGCCTGAAACAGCAGCTGGCCATGACTCTACTACTACTACTACTACTCGGCATTAGGGGCTGAACGATTCATCGATTTTAAATCTAAATCGCGATTTGCAATGATGCGATTATTTATATATATATATATATATATATATATATATATATATATATATGCTCCCATTGTTAACCAATCAGAAGTGGCCCATGATAGAAGGTGATTGACAGATTGATCCAATCACCTGCCAAGTATTTTTGAAATACTTTTCCAAATGGCTTCCAATTGAGCTTTAGATGGTTTGGTGAAAAAAACATCTGAGTCAGGTTAGTAATGCTCCATCACATGTTCTACATCTATTACAGGGTGAATCTTAAACTGAAGCTTGACTTTAAAGCAACCCAACGGAAGTTTCATGTAAGCTTAGTTATTTCACTCGTAGCTCAGGCTGCTGGGGTGCTAGAGACGGGAGCATGTTGATACAGGGTATATGCAGGAATCCTGAAGTCAAATTTAATACCTTTTAAGACCTTTTTTAAGACCCTTTCCATACATTTTAAGACCTCATCGCAACTTCGAGTTCTAACCGGTTACATTGGCGACACACTTTACCTCACATTTACTATATTGATTGTAAGATAGCACAACTAAACAGAGTGCAGACAGAATACTGAAGCCTCCTCTCCACATGAACTTCAACCTCTCTGTGAAGGTCAGGTTTAATGCAGCATGCTGCTTTGTTGATTCTGTACTCTGTGCTCTTTCATTCCAGTAGAACTCCTCAGAAACCAGTATTTGACCAATAAACAAAACTTTGAAATATGAAATATATTAAACTTTGGAGAGCTTCAGCGGGGTAATGCCATATAGGAGCTCCCTCACAAATACCCAGGGGTTAAATTGGGCTGGGGCTGTCCGGGGCTAAGCCCGGCACATAGGACGATGCTCTGACGTCATCACCCTCACACATTTGTCATATGTTTACAAAAAACAATATATATGTTAAGACTTTTCTCATTCTTAATATAGACTATATTTAGGGTAGATATGTGTTAACCTTACTTTAAAATAGCAGATCTCTGTGATCGGATATAGTTTGGCTTAGACCCCGGCCCCACACAGTAAAACGCAAATGCAAAAAAGTCTTCCGTTCACACACATTCGATTCATTAACGTGTCCGTTCACACTAGACCGCTGGAAATGCTGGAAACGCTGTAGTACATATGCCAGGCCTGTAAGTGGCGCTGCTGCCGCCACAAAATACACCAAAAGCAGCGAAGAAGACCCCGGAGCATGGTTGTCATGGTCGCCCTTCTGTTTATTCTCCGCGGTGGACGGCGTGTTCTCCTGCTGTATATCTCTCAGGTAGTCCACCAGCAGATAAACCCCCCCCCCATAGAGCGGAGCAAGGCAACGAAACTTAAAATAAGAAGCAGCATTTTATGGCACGCTATGCATGGGGCCGCCTTGAGGGGGTTTCCCGACATGTTGTTTCAGTAAATTAAAGGGTGTTTCATGTTGTCGTTGCTGTGGACCTTCTTAATACCTTGGAAAATGCCGTTTAATACTTTTTAATAGCCTTAATTTTTGCTAAATTTATTTATCAACTTTTAATACTTTTTAAGACCTCGCGGACACCCTGTGATACGACCTTCCTAGCCGGAGATATGGCCGCATTTTACAATAAACTTCCGTCGGGTCACTTAAAAACAAATATCGCAAATCGAATTGCAATATTTGTCAGAAAAAAATCGCAATTACATTTGTTCCATTAATGTTAATGAAATGATGGCTTCGGTCATGGTAACGGTCAACTATTATAGAGCTGCTAGGATGACCCTAATCTAACTTACCAACTAATCAATTAGCAGATAGATATTTTTCATACACAAATTGTAGAAAATGCTTTGACTAGCAGATCAGGATATTTCAAGACATAACCTTGGACTTTGAGAATCAAGGATTTTCAAGACAAACGAGAAAATTATCAATATTATTGTATTTTAAAACTTTATACAAGTTGTATTGGGGTATATCTGAGAAGATGGCAGAAGAACTACTATTGTTGACTGTCAGTTTTAGTTTGTTGTCCACAAGGGTTAAGAAATGAAAAGGCTTCACTGAGCAGATTGGAGTGTTCGGCTGAATGACTCACAGCCCCCACACATCAGACACATGGGACCCAAATCCCCCCCTCGTGAACACAGTTTTGGAAATATGGCAATGAATGCTCCCCGATGGAAATTAAACAAATTCCAACAGCATTCCTATTATCTCTAAACGAGAGTGAAGCTCTGTGCTTTTTATAATGCCTCTTGAGAGTTGCCAGTTGCACAAGTTTCACAGCAAACTGCACTGCTCTTAATGGAAGTAAATAGTGAAAAATGCCAATCATAAGCTCATGGTAACTTCTTCTTATTTCTTCTTCTCACTAGGCCTCTGATAATGATAGTGCATGAGAACTCTCTAGTTCTCATGCACTAAGCACAGATCGCGTTCACACCAGAAAAAGTCCCTGGGGAGGACTAGGCAAATGAAGCCGCTGACGTTACTTCTTCTTCTGCTTTGGGTTTACTGGCAGGCCGCAAACCACTAAAAGTGAACGCGGCTTATAGGCGCTTTCACACTGCAGTACTTTTCCCACTTTAGTTCTGAAATGTCTCGTTCACACCAAAAAAAAAAATCCGGAACTAAAATGAGTTCATGAGAACCTTTTTACCCCCTTTTCAGTCCCTGCTAGAGAGCAGGTACTTTCGTGGGAGACAAAGGTTCCCATGTCTGATTGGCTGGGCGGATTGCAAACCGCCATTTTATTATCCCGCATTAGCATTAATAGCATTAGCCCAGCACACAAACGCAGAGAGACTAACTTATGGCAACACGAAAGAAAACATGGGAGCGGTGGAGATGAGGAGGTGTCGGCGTTCTGGCGATTTACTCGGAAGGCTTCAGTAGAAGCTGCTGGGACTCCCAGCAGCTTCTACTGAAGCCAGTCCCCAACTCCGGGGACTTCCGGCCGTGGACTTCGGGTGGCAGTATACGCCGTGAAGTGGTGTGCGGCCTGCCAGTAAACCCAAAGCAGAAGAAGAAGAAGTGACGTCATTTGCCTAATCCTTCCCCAGGGACTTATTCCGGTGTGAACGCGATCTGTACTTAGTTCATGAGAACTAAAGAGTTCTGATTAACTAAGTTCTGATGAACCTTTGTGGGAAAAGTACTGCGGTGTGAACGCACCTTATGTCACTTGATTGATGAATCAACAACTGGTCTCCCTAGGTTATTGAATCTATATGCAGTTTCTACTTAGATTTTTCAGAAAACGTAGAAACACATTTATATTCCAACATGTGCTTTATAGACCATAATCGAGACGTTTCCATATCAACCACACCTGAAACTATCTTGCCTTGGAGCTAGAGATCCTCTCTTAAGATCTGGAGGACAACATTGGTAGAAGAGCTGAGACACAAACACATAGCCACTACACAAATCAATGAATGGACCACGTGATGTTTCTCTGATAATCCACCAGCCTGGCCCGACACTCGAGCTTCATCACACACACGGAGCCTGCAGCACGGTTGGGATTACATCACGTGGCTGAATACACTCCTGAACAAACATACAGATGATGCTTGTTCAGCAACCACAACAACAACAACCCGAGGAGAGGCGGTTAACCCAATGTCAGAGGGTAACTAGCACATCTCTACCAGCATCTTCACCAAACACGGAGTAGAGTTGACTCTTCAATCCAACGAGGAATTTCCCCCTTTGTTATTAGCATCGTCTGATAGGACATGTCATTGTAGAGGCAGATATATTGCCAGCCGCTCAATAGTACAGTTGGGTGCGAAGAAACAAAACAGTCGTGAGACACTGCCCACACACACGCATGCATCCGCCATTGTGAGTCATGTAAAGATTACACTCAGTATCTCTAGTTTCGGCAGCAGAGGAGTGGGGTTATGGTTTCGGTCCTCTACTGTTGGTTTTGATGTATATTGTTCTGACATCTGATACAAACAAAACAAACTGGATACAGAGATGCAGGAAAATAAAATCATTGTTTATCCTGGCAAAGATCATCCCTCTCAGTTTGTAGACCGCCTGGGAGTAATTAAACCCCACTCTTCTTCAAATAATAGCAGCTGCCCTGTACGTGCCCTGCTTAATGGCAGCTGTTGAGAAGAATTATTATTCAAATATGAAATCTCTATTGACAGAATTCCATATCATATTCCGATTTTGTGGAGTCTAATAAGGTTTTGATACATTTTTAGGCTAACACGTTGGTTTCCAAATTCATCGTTGTGACTTGAACTGCCATACATGTCGAATCCATCCCACATCCACTAATGACTCCTGCTCAATCTGCAAAACAGATAGCAAATCACCTCCAGTGCGGCTTCACACCAGCGCTTTCCCTTTCCAGCTCCGAGCCAGAGCTTTTCTGGTTCCGCTCCGGTTTCCCTTTTCTGCTCCCGCTCTGTTCACACCGCCCAGAGCCCGACTGGTGCTGCCCTGCTGCGTCATGACGTCACCGTTTACATCTCTGATTTGCTCCCCAACGGCGTTACGGCGCTCACAACAACGGGGAACTGCGCCGGGTCGATGATCGTGTTGCTTTTAATCACACGAAGCCAGATTAAATTAAATAACGACTTCTCCAACCTTATGCTTTGCTCCAGAGTGCCGTGGTTCTTTGTTTATTAATGTGTTTCTGCAGCATTTACCGACCGCTGCAGTATTGGCTGCTCTTCCACGGGAGTTTATTCTCCCGTTAGCTCCCGGTTAGCTCACACTGCAGCGGCCGCTCTAAAGTATTCACTGTCCGACTCACACAAGCAGCTGATGCATATCCCCAGTTCCCCTTAGCCTAAGTGAATGTGTGTCAGTCTGAATTGACGCTGTGTTGCATCACAACGCTGTTATGAAAGTTTCTCTGGTATAAAATGGGTGATGTTGGCATAGCAACCGAAGCTAAGCTGACTACTTGCTATTGCTATCCTTTTGAGGCATAAGCCGTTTTCTACAGGCACATTTTACCGGCGTATTTTTATTATGATTCTACTTATGATAGTCGGACACGAAAACCTGTGCAGCCCATGTATTGATTCCATCCGATAGCTGCAATAATACAAAACAACACGTCTGCCTCTCTCCACAATGATCGATAACAGTGAACGGATGGTCAAAGTAAGGTACAAATAAACAGAATCACACGAAGCCTGGTTAGTGTTGCCTGACTTTATAAAGTGTGTTTATAAGCACACTGCTTGTAGGCAGGCATGACAGTCGACCCATGTTCAGGGGAGGTGGGTTTAGTTTCCTGCACGCCTCGACGTAAGAGAGACGTAAGCAACGCCTCTTAGCTCCAAAGCTCTTGCCTCTAAACCGACAATTTTTTTGAGCTGGAAGTGAACCGGATTCCGGAGCTAAGAGGCGGCGCCGCTGCGGTGTGAACAGGAAAACCGGCACTTTTCAGGCTCTAGCTCCGAGTCGGAGCTGAAAACGCGTTGGTGTGAAAGGGGCATAGTTGTCGCTTGAGCACAAATGCAATATAAAATGGCCATAACCAAGTGTTCCAAACTGATTAACATGTGATTTAGAGCAAGTCATCCCCGTAGAAACAGAGTCAAGTCGCAGCCTATCAGCAGCTGTATTCTGATCATCGAGATGTTCATTTAAAGCAGGTTCACAAGTGTACAAACCTTTACTAGCATGTCTTAAATTCATGTTCAGGTAATTGTATTTTTACCAGTAGGCCTATAGGTAGATTTGGTTTGAAGGAATCCATTATGGAAAAGTCTTTAAAAGGTGAACCCCACTCGTACCAGCATTAACTAATCAGATGGAGTTGTTGGTGTTTGACTGCTTCATTGTGACATTACGGTCTATAATCATGTTCCTGGCCTCCATCTCTGTACCTTCTCTCCTCAGTGGAAACAGCCCCGTTAGCTTCTCTAAACACAGGCGCTCAGATCCCTCATT
The DNA here is from genome assembly GCF_902827115.2 of Pseudochaenichthys georgianus. Classification (NCBI taxonomy): domain Eukaryota; kingdom Metazoa; phylum Chordata; class Actinopteri; order Perciformes; family Channichthyidae; genus Pseudochaenichthys; species Pseudochaenichthys georgianus. The sequence continues at coordinate 6,137,138 of NC_047521.1, read as the reverse complement.
GGACCGGCTCATAAATACCACCCTGCACTGATTGCCCCCCCAGCGACTATTGGTCCCCTCCAATCAGCAGCAGGTCGCTCGGGCCCTCTGCTCCTCCTCCCTCCTGCTGACTCCAGCCTGCTGATGACAGGAAGAAACCCCACTGCTGCTTTCTGCATGATGGCATTTTCATAATGGACCCCCGGCGCTCTATTGCCAAGCAGTCGGCTAATGGTCGTGTTTCTGTTGTTCCATTGATCGATATGCAGAAGTTGGGTGCCTGTAGTATGTCAGAAAATGTTGCAAGGTCATATATTGCAAGGTTGGCTATTCACTGTCTGATGATATACAACATGGGAAATCAGAAAATCCTCACATTGGAGAAGCTGGAAACTGAAAATGTGTGTTTTTTAAATGACAATCTTTGTTAATTATCATAAATGTTTTGCCAATTGACTTATGACTTCCCCTCTTTTCAAATTGATGCAGATCTGCCCATCATGTTTCTCCTCCTCCCTCCTCCTCCCTCTCTGTGGTGTCTCTGGCTATTGCTGATCCGAAGAAACCTCCCAGTCACAACACCAGGCGCCTCCTCCTCCCTTTGTAACATCGCGCCCTCGTAATTTAGAGCCTTTCCAGGTGAAGAGCGAGTTTTGTTGGTGTGTGCTTTCATGTAGCAGAGAAAATCAGATACTACTATAGGCTGAGTTCTGATGTCATGTGACCCCATATTGCCTCGGCCACACTAGGAAGCATGAACTCTGTTTAACCCGACCTTCACCAAACGCATCTTTGGCTCAGTGAGCATTTTTCTCCTGCGTCCACGAACACCTCTCCGGTACCAGGAAGCTTTAGGCAGTCCAGCTCTCTCCTGGAGTGTTTCTGTAAACAGGTGGAGTTTCTTCACATGAAGGAAACCCTTGTGATGCGTTCGCTGCCTGAAATCTACCTCACCTGGACAGATGCCCCGAGCGCAGTGAAACTGAACAGTACCCAGAACAGTTACCGTTTACTCTCAATACTGCAACTAGTGTAATCATGAGCACTCCTGTGGGGAGACATGTTGAGAGCCCCCACCTCTTTAAATAAGCTCACACAGGTCATGTCTACAGATACTTCCAGGAGCATTTCCCACAGATGATGGTGACGTCTTCTCCTCTGCTATCTCGTGTAGCTTTAGCTGAACTGCCAAGGGGCAAACTGTCTGAGAGGTGGAATTTACACGACTGACTTGCAGCATTCTTGCACAAATAGCATAGTAATAACCGGAGTTGGAGGGAAGGTTCACAACACATAAATCAAATGAGTGCTTACACAGTGCCAAGTAAACGATTAGGATTGAAATAAATGTTTTTTTTTGCTGTGATTGGTTCATTAGAAAACGATTTGAAGACATCATATTTGACTTTTTTATCATTTCCGACACTTGAAAATCATGATTCTGTTTACCTATAAATAAAGCAACAATCTGTCTTTCTAAACAGACCTGAGTTTCTGTGAGATAGATGTACAACCATCAGTCAGGCTAATGACCCAGCACTTTTAAAGGATATACACTAATAAAAGCCTCCTCAGAGGGCAACCTGTCAGTTAGGAGGTGAGGTCACAGTGAGGTGGAATTAACAAGACTGACTAGTATCATTCCTGCTAAAATAGCATTTTAATCAGAGGGGAAGGGAGGTTCACTAGACATCAATCAAATGAGTCCATACACTGGGTAAACAATTACAGTTGAATTAATTGATGCTCAATTTGACTGAAGAAGGGGATTCGAGTACATCATATTTGAATATGTCTCATACTTTGTAAATGAAATCATTAATCTGTTAACCTAAGGAAAGGAATCATCTGTCTTTCCAAACTAGCCTCAGCTTCTGTGAGTTAGATTTACAACCATTACACAGGCTAATGTTAGTGTTCCAGCACTTCTTTTCAAGGAAATACACTAATAAAAACCCTTTAGGTATCACCTAGTGATCATGTCTTTATCATAAATCACTTTGACACATGATAGAAAAGCCACACCACCCGGGCTCAGTGAAGTAAGTTAGCCTGTCCTGAAGCCTCCCCCCGGTGCAGCAGGTGTCCCTCCGCGGCAGGAGGACGCCAGGTCAGCGGCAGGAAAACAAACAAGCTCCGTCTTACCTTGTAGACATTCTCCGTTATACGGTGCACCTCGTCGGTCCGGGACATCCTTGTTGGAGCGTCAGTCAGAACCATAGACTAAAGCTTTCCTTTTAGGTGAGGTCGGGATGCTTTTCCGAGCTGTGGCGGGAGAAATAACACAGCTGCTGGCGGGGACTCGCGGCTCTTGTCTTGCCTGTGACAGAGAGACAAGCTCGGTTGACCGTGGGATCCCTGCTTTTATAGGAAAGTCCTCCGCGGCACCCACACGGCTCCCCTCCGCCGGAGCCTCCCGTCGGAGCGCAGAGGCGGACCCACTTCAGAGGGGCGGTGCTGCCTTCAAGGTCGGTGGGAAATCAAACATACAACAGCAGCCTAACGATTGGATAAATCATGCTAGAACATGTAAATGTGTTGTACAAGAATGCATGCATGATGCATATAAAAAGTAAGTAAAGTGAAGGACTACATTGTGGGATCAAATGGCAGATTCCATAGCAAAAAGCTTTGAATATGATCATTTGTGTGTAAATAAAATAAAAACAAGATAGGCCTACATTGTTCAGTGTTTTGTATGCACATGGTCAAATGAGGTCAACTCAGCTGCTGGGTCCCTATATTAATAATAATATTAATAATGATAATAACCTGCTACTTTTATTGTTTAATATTGTGGTGACTACCTATTTAACCACTGGGACATAATTCAAACCTGGAACTACAGTTGCGGTTATTGTTCCCACACGGACATGTTATGGGTTACCTATAAATAGGTGTGCCCTCTTGGCTCTGTTGCTTGTCGACCCGGGCTGCGACCCGACAACATGTCCTTTGCAGCTTGTGATTAAAGTTCCCTTTTGTACCTTCGATGCACCGCCTCTGACTCCATATCTCTCGGCACTACAATATTGAGTTTTAAAAAGAGAATTCAAATGTGATTTAACCACACATTCCTTTCTCTAAATGGTGTACTATTATTTCACACCTACGATTGATGTAGGAGAACTGTTTTGAAATTAAACAAACTATAATTTTGAAATTTGCAACATCGTTGAGTAATGGAGTCCTTTATTATTGAAGAATTTGACACATGGGCCTACTTTTATATTGTGCCTCAATAAGAACTTGAGTGCTTTGAGGCAAAAAAAAATCCAAAATGCCAAAGACTTGAAGTCATGTGGATATGACTAAAGACATGAGTACAGTCTATTATTTTTCTGCCTTTTGTTTTATGACTACTAATTAATTCTAACCAACCTCAATTTGAAGACACTAGGAGTTTACGGTGAGTCCGTGAATGCAGCCTATAATTTAGAAGCCTCGCCTCCTCCGCTGTCACGCGCTACCCACGCCGCCGCCTCTGCCGCATCCATTCAGAATACCCGAGCAAGCATCTCACAGGAACCAGAGCAGTCTACACATTTAATAAGAAGAATGATATCGACTCTAACATTAAAGCACTGTAACATTTCATGATACTCCTTGGGCACTTGAATTTAGGATGTAGCCTATGGTATTTATTGTTTTTTAAATATGGATCCTGTCAATGTTTACTTCTGTGGGCTGAGGTTGATGATGCACTAATGTACCTGGAGGTAAGATAACTGTTGATCCTTTATTTGTTTACCCTGCTCTATATTTGTGTGGCTCCACTCCTTTTGGCTCAGTGGGTTTCGGTATGAGTGGGATGGAGCCACATTTTCTTGGATTACAAACCGTGTGGGTTGGGGAATCCCACACATTTCAACGCATCACGATCTGAAGGCCTTTGCATGAGTAAAAGCACAGAAGAAGAGAAGCAGCAGTGTGTCACGCCTTTTCTATTCTGCAAAACAAATGTTAGAGAGATGTTATATGAGATATTCAAGGAAGGGCTGCTGGTAGATAATAAAGTGGAGCATCAATAAACCACCAAAACAGACCCCATTTTGCAAAGCGACCAAACGGACACCGTGAAAATCTATCAGGCATGCTTGATCTTTACCAATGCAAACAGCAGCGCTCCCTCTGTCAGACAGATATTGATGTATTCCTCTCGGCTACTCAATTCATGCAGTTAGTTTCCATGATCAAATATAGCTTTCCATTGTGTTTGGTGATTGCCAATCCAACTAGAAGTCTAATTGTACACAAATAAATTAAGAACATGATTGTTGATTACGGTTAGTTGAGTCAGGCATTCATTCTCAACAATCAGGACATGTGACTTGAGAGAGAAGAGAAAAAAGTTTGACTTTGAAAAAAACTGTAATAATGGAGTCAGTGATATCAAAACACACTCAGAACCAATTTAAAAGGCAACATGTTTCAAATCATGTCTTTTTTTATTGCTCAGCATTAAGAGATCTGAAATACTTGCATCCGACAATTTGCTGAGGAAGTCTTGAACTTAAAGGATTTTACACTTGGATAGTGAGATTGGAGGCTGTGGCTCAGTGGATAGTATGATGAACTTCCAATCAGGGGATAGCAAGTTTGAGTCCCACTGCAGTCAGCATGTCGTGGTGTCCCTGAGACACTTCACCCCAAATTGCCCCTGTGGGGATTGTCCACAGTATTGAATGTATGTAAGTCGCTTGGGATAAAAGTGCCAAGTAACAAGTAACATGTAATGAGACTGCATAAAATAATATTATGACATTTGGAGAGATATGCTAGTTTCTTTGCCAATAGCTGGATAAAAAGACTGATACCACTCTCACTAAATGTGCAGCTACAGCCAGGTAGAGTATATTAGCAGAGGTGGGAGAAGTACTCAGATCTGGTATAGGAAAAGTAGAAGTACCAGAGTGTAGGAATACTCTGTTACAAGTAAAAGTCCTGCAATCCAAATGTTACTCAAGTTTTACACTTTAAGTAGCCTAACAAAAGTAAAAGTAAAAAGTGCAGATTGGTCTATTTCTCAAGTAAAGTACAAATCCCTACAAATTGTCCTTAAGTACAGTACTTGAGTAAATGCATTTACACCTCTGTAGCTTAGTTTACTACAAAGACAGCGAAACTGGAAACAACATACTACTGAGTATTGAAGATATTACCTCTACAAACAGATAGATTACAGCTGTGTACTGAATCAGGGATAACACTAAATTATAGAAGTTGATCTACAGGAGAATAAATGTATGGAATAATTGTAATTGTATTTTGAATTGCCACCTGACACCTGAATTGTGTGTTTTCTTTTACATACAGTAACTCTAGACTGAGGTTAGTTGTCCCAAAGTGTAGAACAAAGTTACAGCTTTATTACGGCAGCTATCGCACCAAAGAATACGTCGTAGCAGTGTCACACAGATGTTTTTTATTGATTCATTAACTTTGAATGTTATTAGAGATATGTCTGTGTTGTTTTTAGAATGTGTGTCAGGATGGATCCCTTGTCTTTTTATCTGCAAACTCAATCTACCTACGGGTACTAATAAATAACCTGAACCTGATAACTAAAGTATGGTGGCCCTGAAGTGGCCCTGACACCACAGCATTTCAGAAAACACAACAGCATTTCACAAAACGCCACAGCATTTCACAAAACACCACAGCATTTCACAAAACACTGCAGCATTTCAGAAAACACCACAGCATTTCACATTGGACGGAAAGGGTATTCCTTAGGGAGAACACTTCTTGTTTGTGATTGGACAGAGCCAGCCAGAGAAGCACTGCTGTGATTGGTTGTTTTTTGCTGCCAGTCAAGAAATGACGCTTCGTGATTGGCCCAACACATCAGCTGTTAGCTGTTAGCACACACTCAGAGCTCACAGCTCCTCATATCTGTTCAGAAACTGGACAAAAGTTAAACATATACAAAACACAGACTGTCTATGTCATGGTGAATACAGTCGCTGCTTTATTTATGTCTGTATGATGTTGTTATGAGTGTGGACGGAGCAGCTACAGGTTAGTTTAGCCTGATGGATCCGATTCTGTTTGAATGACAGGAGTAAACCGAGTAAACACAGAATTAATGTTTTTTTAATTTATGGTTTTTAAGAGGCTTATCTCCATGTAAATACTATGGTAGACTACCCAATATTCGCATCTCTAATCGCTCGAGTTTCATTCAAACAAGACGCGCTGGAGAGGGGGCGGGGCGTATCTCCATGTAAATTCTATGGGAGATACCAACTACAACAAAATGAACATATTTGACCGTGATTTAATTGTAATACACGTTTCAAAGTGATGGCGAAGTAACTACATACTGACAACGGTTAGTAAAAACCATGAATTAACGCTTTGACAAGTCTGCAGACAAGACGGCAGGCGAAAAGCTTTTAAAATGTGTGTTTTCTGAATGGAATCGGATCCATCAGGCTAAACTAACCTGTAGCTGCTCCGTCCACACTCACAACAACGTCATACAGACATAAATAAAGCAACGACTGTATTCGCCATGACACAGACAGTCTGTGGTTTGTACATGTTTAACTTTTGTCCAGTTTCTGAACAGATATGAGGAGCTGTGAAATGCTGCTGTTGTGTTTTGTGAAATTGCTGTAGTGTTTTCTGAAATGCTGTGGTGTCTTGCACTTCAGGGCCACCGTACTAAAGACACTTTTATCTGAAATGGCATTTCAATTCACCAAAAAGCAGAATGAGTATTTGATCAAGGGGGCAACCTCAAAACCCCTCTTATATTTGTCCCTCAATATTAAAACAACATATTCATACTTGACAGTAGCTATGTCACATGATATCAAGTATACTCACATATTAAAGGTCCCCTATTTTACAGTTTTTCATCAATATATTATAGGTCCAGTGGCGGTTCTACAGGGTGGCACGGGGTGGCAGCTGCCACCTCAGAAAAATGTCTTGCCACCCCAGATGGCAGCTTTGTTTTGAAAAAAAAGTTGTGGCTCATCGGACATTTATGAGAGAAAATCTCTAATGTCCGAGTGCAAGTGAATGCAATTCAGTTAAACTTCATGAAATTATGTCTGCCACCTTATATATTTATATGTAAGGCTTTACTGATGTGCCACAATAATGTCACCTAATGTTATTGAGTTAAAATATCAATATTGTGGCTTTCCAAGTTAACATTGATTGATATGACTGCGATTAAATCAGCATATACTTCTGCCAGGGGATGCCACCCCTGAAATTCTCCTGTCACCCTCTTGCCACCCCATGAATATTTTTCTAGATCCGCCCCTGTATAGGTCTCAGATATATACAAAACCTGTCTCTGAAGTGTCTGGCTTCCAACACCAAACAGATCATTGCAGCATCCCATAATCCCCTCTGTTTCAGCCCTGTTTCAAAAGTGCTGATTATCTGTCTGTTACTGTATGTGCTGTTACACGATAACGCAAACGGTTGTATCCGCAACTTTTCTCTTTCGTTTAGCCCGTTCTGCCACACGAGGCCGTAACGGAACCACGGAAACGAACCGCGGAAACGATAACGGGTCGCAAGGTGGATAGATCTGCAACCGGAACGCTCTGGGGGGCCAAACGGCTCTGTGTGTACGTCCTATACGATCATTTCCTGATAACGATGAAGCCATAGCCCCGCCTCTCCCCACCTCTGCTGCTCACTGCTGTAGCATTGTCAGTAACTACTGCTACTGCTACTGACCATGCTACAGATGTTAGTGCAACATCTACAGCTCCTCTACCACAACCATCAGCAACAAGTGGACATGGAGAATTACATGAACTGCATGTTGCTAAATCCACCGCGGGGCATACACAGAAGGGCAACCATGGCAACCATGCTCGGGGGTCTTCTTTGCTGATTTTGGTGTATTTTGTGGCGGAAGTACAGCGCCACTTACAGGCCCGGCATATACATATATACAACCCAGTCTCACGGCATTTCGTGTTCACCAACACGATTTTTAGTCTATTGATTCGTGTTCACCAACACGATTTGCCCCTTTCTTTCGTGTTGCACAGCACGATTTTAAAAGCAATGTATTTCTACTGCCTGCAGCACGTCTTTTTCTCCAGTCGGGTCGAGGAAGACCGGAAGATGTGTGGTTCATAAAAACATGTTCTTACTCAATATCAAGCCACAGTTATTGCTTTTATTTTAAATCGTATAATTTCGGACTTTTGTTGCCGTCTGTGAGGAAAATAAACGGGGCTCAGAGCCTCAGGATACTGAAATCTGTATTTTTTAAATCTTTTTTTCCTTCTAATTTGTTATTCTTTTCAAAATAACACACTGTTATTTACTCACCAATAACACTCAATTATCCTTGCTTTTATTTATTGGTTTAATTCCATAATCTCGGGCTTTTTTGAATTTCAAAATAACCGGAAACAGACGTAGGCATTTCGAGCAATTACCCAAGATCCTCAGCTATGGTTTTAAGCTCGTTTATTGGATGTTTTAGCCGCAATGCATGCTAGGATTTGGTGTTTATATGATATGAAATCCGGAAAAAAATTTAAAAGAATAAAAGAATACTTAATTCCGAGTGTTCTTGCTTTTCTCTTTGAAAGTCATCACATAACGGCATTGTAATACACGGTTCGGCAGCATTGTATATTACAGATCTGCCGTAGTTCTTTATTTATAGAGCCCTGATGAGAAGACCTTTGGAAAAACTGAGAAAATGCCGCCGAAACTGAATACTTGACGTGGATCATAAATATATTCAACAATTAAACAACATCTTCAATTTCTCTTCACACAATACGTCTTCTTGCAGTATCAACACTAATTCGGCTGACTTTTACATTTGATCTAATTCATTGATAGGTTATATTTGTGACCCGCTCTATCGAAATCAGTCGGAAGTCGCAACGGCTCATTTCAGAATAAACGTGGATTTACGTAAAAAACTATTTTTTCAAGGTTCGGGTGTTTTGTTTGATTTTAAACAAACCAAGTCTTGGCTTTCAGAATATGAAACTTTTATTTCCAAAATCACACGATAAGTACCTTTTTGAAGCTTGTGAAGGGACGAAGACAGGCACCTCTCACTCGCACTCTGCTCTTCCAGCAGCGCTGCCCCCCTCCCTCCGGCTGACATTATGAACGTAAGAGTAAAGTAATCATAGATAACACGGCAGGATCCTTTACAGTTTGTTTTCATCTGATTTAAATTAAACAGAGTCTTGGCTTTCAGAATATTAAACTTGTTTCGGCAAATTCAGATGATAAATATAACTTTGAAGCTTGTAACGGCATAATTACAAGCGGAGAACGGAGTAATTTAACGCCACAGCAGGCACAACAACAGCCGGTGTTTGTGAGGTGAGGGTTTTCCCCGGGAAACAAACACAATACACACAAACGCAAAAATACACAAACACACACACGCACACACGTATACACACACACTCGCGAGCTTCCCCTCCAAACGAAAATATCTTCCCTCCGTAGTATTTTGATCATTTGCTCCACTAATAATCAATCAGATCGATGGATTCCAGAGAAGAGGAAACTTTAAAGGCCTTTTTCTCAAAATGAGGACTCGGTGACAGTCATTATATAATGTGACATATTTCGCTTAATATTTGGAGTACAAAAACAATCCTGATATCATTAGAAAGCTATGAATATCCTCTTTCCAACAGTGTATACAACTCAAAATGTGTCTTCGGGTCAATGCGACTGATTTCGATGGAGCAGGTCACATTTACACCATAACGGTGCACAGCTGATAGAAAAGGACTGTAGTTTTTAAAGATATTACTGATTTTCTTTGAATGTAAGAATGTAAATACTGAGTCTGAAATAGTATAGCAATATGCTGTAAAATTATGTGAAAGCATGAATAAAACGTGTCCTACACTAATAATACAAAGTTATTATGGCTGTGTGTACCTTGTGTGCACCGCCTAGTGGTTAAAGCACGAAATTGAATTATTGTTTTTATGTGTTATAATATAACACGTAAAAACAATAATGTACTCTTAATATTTTTTTCATCAAATATTATTTGAATATTTGAATACAAATATGAAGAGTACATACTTTCATAGGGGGAAAGTAGAAGGTCTGTGATAGAAATATAGAATATAAAAAATCAAGAAGATACTATAAGTGATCTCAATAAAACAGTTTAGTGCAGGATGTACAAAGATATTAATAGGAGGAGGTGCAAAACAGAAAAACGAATTAACCTTTATTTAAACATTAAATAACAGATTAAGGTCTTCTTTTAAATAAGAAAAAAACGTTGGGGGTATCTATCTACAGATACATATTAAGCCTGACAAAGTACTTAACGTCTAATATATTGCTTTCCTGCAATGTTAACTATGTTGAAGCACTTATTTTAACTGATATTATACACATTAATTATACTCTCATGTATGTAGATAGAATAAGAAATGTGCAGAATATGACAGTTTAATGGTGGAGGTACACACATATTGATAGATGTCTTGTAATGCACTGTTGAGGAACCTGTGACCCAAGTGTTTCATTCATTGCATAACTACACCGTAGTTGTGTATGATATGTCAATAAACCTTTGAAACTCTTGAAAGGGATGTGCAAAATAGCCATAATATACAGTCTTTAATTAACTATTAGTAGAGAATAACGAGTAATGAATACACTTTATTACTCGTTTCCATTCATGTCAATTGCAGATACATGTTTAGTCTTCTCAAGCACCAACTATCAAATATCTCTCCTGATTGTTGGCACTTGACAATCACCTTCCCTGAATTTTACTCAGGTGTAACTAAAGTCTGATTTAAGGGTTGTTTATATTTCACATCATTAATCAGAATCTGCAAAGTAACTCAAATAAATGTAGTGGAGTAAAAATACCAGGTTAACCTCTGAATTGTAGTGGAGTAGAATTACAAAGTAACAATGAGCTGTCATGTGGGTATATATTAATGCTGCGCATTATGGACACAAGCGATTTTCACCCATTTATTAATTATATGTTTTACATTTGATAACACCAATGTGTTTAATACTGGCAACTTCTAATTGTGGGAAAAACGAAAACGTTCAGTAGAGACGTCCCATAGAACATTTTGCGAAACACAACAGACAGCATGTGTAGTTCTGGGGGGGTGTTCGATTCCAGTTTTGGATAGTCTGGCGTGGTTTCGTTCCATTTCACACAGCTGTTTGACGCTGTGTAACCTTACGGGGACTGTAGTCCTAAACGATAGCTGGGGATTATGGGTAGTGTAGTGTCTTCGGCCATCATAAACTCAGAAATGTTGACAATCGCAATGATGCTCGAAATGTCCCTTATAGGCCTACGTCTGTTTCTGGTTATTTTTATTTTGAAATTCAGTTCCTGACGGACACCAAAAAAGCCCGAGATTATGGAATTAAACCAATACATAAAAGCAAGGATAATTGTGTGTTATTGGTGAGTAAATAACAGTGTGTTATTTTGAAAAGAATAACAAATTAGAAGGAAAAAAATATTTAAAAATACAGATTTCAGTATCCTGAGGCTCTGAGCCCCATTTATTTTCCTCACAGACGGCAACAAAAGTCCGAAATTATACGATTTAAAATAAAAGCAATAATTGTGGCTTGATATTGAGTAAGAACATGTTTTTATGAACCACACAGCTTCCGGTCTTCCTCGACCCGACCGGAGAAAAAGACGTGCTGCAGGCAGTAGAAATACATTGCTTTTAAAATCGTGCTGTGCAACACGAAAAAAAGGGGCAAATCGTGTTGGTGAACATGAAATGCCATGAGACTGGGTTGATATATATATACTACTACTACTACTACTACTACTACTACTACTACTACTACTACTACTACTACTACTACTACTACTACTACTAGTACTCCAGCGTTTCCAGTGGTCTCGTGTGAACGGACACTTAAATGAGCCGAATGCGTGTGAACGGAAGACTTTTTTGAAAACGAATTCGGTGCGTAAACGCAAACGTTCCCGTGTAAATGGGGTCTTAGATGGAAATAAGGAGCCCCTCCCCACGCCCCTCTGAGAGATATTTGGTGCTCTAGGAGGAGATTCAGGTGATAAGGTGAGGGGGGGGGGGTTACCTTGGTTGGTGATTGGCTAATGGTTACACAAGCCAATAAAACGTTATGACATCATAAAGTGACTAAAATCTGATCAGCTCATTTTCAGACAGGGTTGTATATAAATGGATCAGGACAAAAGAGAGAGGGTCTTTGTTCCTGAAACATTCAGAGTCTCTTTCCACAGAGGGGACACATGTTGATGTAGAAGAGACATGAAGAAGAGGGGACACATGTTGATGTAGAAGAGACATGAAGAAGAGGGGACACATGTTGATGTAGAAGAGACATGAAGAAGAGGGGACACATGTTGATGTAGAAGAGACATGGAGAAGAGGGGACACATGTTGATGTAGAAGAGACATGAAGAAGAGGGGACACATGTTGATGTAGAAGAGACATGAAGAAGAGGGGACACGTGTTTGATGAAGAAGAGACATGAAGAAGAGGGGACACATGTTGATGTAGAAGAGACATGAAGAAGAGGGGACACATGTTGATGTAGAAGAGACATGAAGAAGAGGGGACACGTGTTGATGAAGAAGAGACATGAAGAAGAGGGGACACATGTTGATGTAGAAGAGACATGAAGAAGAGGGGACACATGTTGATGTAGAAGAGACATGAAGAAGAGGGGACACGTGTTGATGAAGAAGAGACATGAAGAAGAGGGGACACATGTTGATGTAGAAGAGACATGAAGAAGAGGGGACACATGCTGATGTAGAAGAGACATGAAGAAGAGGGAACACATGTTGATGTAGAAGAGACATGAAGAAGAGGGGACACATGTTGATGTAGAAGAGACATGAAGAAGAGGGGACACATGTTGATGTAGAAGAGACATGAAGAAGAGGGAGGGGACACATGTTGATGTAGAAGAGACATGAAGAAGAGGGAGGGGACACATGTTGATGTAGAAGAGACATGAAGAAGAGGGAGGGGACACATGTTGATGTAGAAGAGACATGGAGAAGAGGGGACACATGTTGATGTAGAAGAGACATGAAGAAGAGGGGACACATGTTGATGTAGAAGAGACATGAAGAAGAGGGGACACATGTTGACGTAGAAGAGACATGAAGAAGAGGGGACACATGTTGATGTAGAAGAGACATGAAGAAGAGGGGACACATGTTGACGTAGAAGAGACATGAAGAAGAGGGGACACATGTTGATGTAGAAGAGACATGAAGAAGAGGGGACACATGTTGATGTAGAAGAGACATGAAGAAGAGGGGACACATGTTGATGGAGAAGAGGGGACACATGTTGATATAGAAGAGACATGAAGAAGAGGGGACACATGTTGATGTAGAAGAGACATGGAGAAGAGGGAACACATGTTGATGTAGAAGAGACATGGAGAAGAGGGGACACATGTTGATGTAGAAGAGACATGGAGAAGAGGGGACACATGTTGATGTAGAAGTGACATGAAGAAGAGGGGACACATGTTGATGTAGAAGAGACATGAACAAGTGGATTTTGCATAATAGGTGACCTTTAAAGACCTTTGATGTAACTTGGACTTGTTCTTACGGAGTTTAGACTTACTATTACAAAATGAGAGCCTTAACATGAGATGGTCCTAAATGATGTGAGATTTTAGTTGGCTCTGTAACTTACCATAGTTCTGCACGAGTGTGTGTGTTCAGTCCACAGTGGAGCAGTATCAGGTAGGCAGGTGTTAATGTGGGCAGGAACACACGATCACCACGTACTCAGGCCTCCATTGAGCAGCTTCTGATTTTCATGAACATCCTACTCACCAGCGTCCTCTCAGCCTTTGTATCTGGATTCAGATCCACGTTGGTGACTCATCAGCGCGGCACTCTGGTTCTGTCTGTGCGACGCCCACTCCCACATCCCCCCCCCCGGTGGAGCTGTCCATTCAAACTTCAGTGTGAGGAGGTCAGGAACGTTTCAGGCGTGCAGGAGGCCTCAACAAAGGAACATTTAAGGATGCAAGTACTTCAAGGCCAAGGATAGAAATATTGCAAAGCCTTTGTTTTATGTATCTAGCTGGTGCTTTAGTCAAGGTTTAAAAAGAAAATAAGAGCTAACTTTTAAGGATTGGCTAATAGAATCTGTAAAATCAGTGCTGCTCCTACAGCCTCATATTTTTCAGCCTTTCCACCACATCTTGAACCTGTAACAGATCATATACCAAATTCAGAGTCAACAACAACAACAACAACTAACATAAAGGGCAAACACTGATGTGGGGGGGATCAGGTCCAGCTCGCAGTTGGTGTTCTAGTTATTTCCACAGGTTTTAAATGGGTTAAAGGTCAGGGACTAGTCATAGGAGCAGCCATTGTGTACAAGGGACATTATGATGTTACTCCAAGAAAGGGACCAATGTAAATTGCTGGCATAAAGTTAAAGCTCATTATTGTCTAGAAAAGGTTTGGTAACCCTGTTAAAGACGTCCTTGTCTAAAAGCATCATTATAATGTGTTACAATATGCTTATAGCTCTGTATATTTAAAAGGACTCATATATATTCATAACGCTTTGTGAAATAACCATGACAGCTCTTATAATGACTCATGTCACATACTATTTAAAAGAAATTGTTGGTTGCACACTGACATTTTTTGCAAGGATCATGGTGTATATTTTCCAATAGTTAAATACATTATATCAATGGTAAAATGAATTTGTAATGTGATTATGATTTACTCCAAGTGGTTATTAAGTAAGGTTAAAATAATCGTGTTTTTGTTGCATAATTTGGAACATTATTTTTCACTTCACTTGAACAATAACCAACTTATAATACATTGTAACAGTGATAATAATGCATTAAACCCATAGGAATGTTAAAACACTATGATTATGGCAACACAAAAGTTGTGAGTTGCCAGCATTTAAGAAGTCATAATTCAAATGCTTTATATGTTATGAATATTGTTACAAAAACAAACACTATACATGTAATAAGAGGGCTTGTAGCTATACCCAAAAAGCTCTATAAGCATATAATAACATATTACAAGTATCATAAGAACGCATTATAGACATTGGCATCATGGAAAGGAATGCTCCAATACATTTCCCGTCAATAATTCACCTGCTCTCAACAGATGGTAGAGAAACTATTTGTCGCCACCTTGTGGTCAGACGTGGAACATCTGACCTGGCAGCACAGAGAACGTCAATAACAAAAGTGAGTTTTATTGTAAAAAGAAAGTATAGATAGACATTACAAAGTATTTTGAGAAGACCTGTGTGGTGCTGCAGAGGAAGGACAGCCAGCAGTGTTATCTGTTAGTGAGATTAAATGATTTACAGATTAGTCAAATGGATCTACAATGATACAAATTGAGCTCTGTCGGCCATCTTTTCAGCTGTATTTTAAAATCTTTCTATACATTTGGGCACAGTGAAATAATGAAAGGCCCCTGCTATTATAATACTCAGTGTGTGGAGACCCAGGGTGTGGATTGAAGAGATTACCAACTGTCGTCTGGGTTTCAGGTAAACCCTCAGACGATATGCTCAGCCCTCTCTCCAATGACACGGCGCTAATCCACAAGGGGAGCAGAGAATTAGATCGTGAAGCGGCTGGACACGGGGTCAGTGTTTGTGCAAATGTTAGGAATATTAGAAGATGTTGCAGGGTGGGTCAAATAACTGTGAGACAGACGAGATGCCAAAGACTACAGAGCAGGGCTTTTGTATTAATCCTTCGTCAAAAGGTCAGTTTTATACAATTACAAGAACAGTTGTTTTGTATTGCATTCAGTCCTTCTGTTTTTCTTCCATCCAACAGATATCACATTGTCTTTTTGCACTTACAAAAGAATGAACTTTTTTCTTTATTAAGTATTTTTATCAATAAAAGCAAGAACAATCTTGTCTCTGGATAAAGTTCTCCATCTATGTAGACTGAGAACTAAAAGTATTCAGATACATGTATGCAGAGAAAGGGAGTGTCATCATGAAACCAAAACAATTGAATATACAATGCTTCCTTTTGGTTTCCACATTTTTCTTAAAATGAGCAGATATGTATGATATAAAAGACAAAAAAAGTTTAATTTGCGTTTGATTTTACAGAGTGTTTTTTGACAGAAAGTAGTCCCACTGAAATCAGTTCACAGCACGCTCCGATGTGAAACATCCCGTGTCATCTGGACATTCTGTTTCTGCTGATTTGTTTCTTAAAGTCATTTTTACATTTCCTTGAGATCAAACGATATTCCACTCACCTTCATTTTACTGTAAAGATGCAGGAATCTCAAAGACGCATTTATCTCAAAAGTCTTTCTGTAAATACCCTTTATGTACTAAGAGATGATGTAATGATTCACAATGACATGCATTAAAGGAAGTCGATGTATTTCAAATGATTTAGTGGCGATATAACAAAGGGCTAGGCACAGTTATCTGATCTCACAGGTCTTTAGGATTCAAATCAGTTTTCCTCCAGTGATGCGGTCCCGGCTGCCCGTGTGGACAGCGAGGACAAACGGAGACCGGTTGACCATGTGGAGGAGGAGCAGTCTCTGAGAGAGGCTGATCACTTTATCACAGGCCTCTGCAGCTGGTGTGTGTGTGTGTGTGTGTGTGTGTGTGTGTGTGTGTGTGTGTGTGTGTGTGTGTGTGTGTGTGTGTGTGTGTGTGTGTGTGTGTGTGTGTGTGTGTGTGTGTGTGTGTGTGTGTCTGTAGGGGGGTGGAGGAGTGTTGTGGAGGAGCTCCTACGCAGCGAGCATCTCTCTCTCCGGATTCTTCCTGGGACCATCCCGCTCTGGAACAAAGGAGATTCACAGAGTTACAACAAAAGCAGTAAATTGGTTTATTAACAACCCTGCTGAGAAGGTAGGGCTGCATCACTCTGACTTCCTTTGCTATCCATTCTCATTTACACAATATCTGTAAATGTTATTACTGCACATATTTTATTCCATTCTATTTCTATGTAAATACTGCTAGATTTTACTAGATTTTTTAAATGTTATTATAGTTTTCTTAAAATAGTTCTCTATCTGTGTTTTAAATTGTTCTTTTACTTTGATGTATGCACCTTGACACCAAGTCAAATTCCTCGTACGTGTCAACCTACCTGGTGAAAAACCTGATTCTGATTAGATACTAGTTGTATTTTATGTTAATGATAACTACTGGACACAACCTGAAACAGGACCGTCAAAGGCAGCTGTTGAGAATGGACGCCACAGGTGGGAAAACTGAGGCAGCGCTAACAGCTATACGGTTTAAACATAGCTGGTACTAATGCAGATACAAGATCAGATCCTGAGCCCAGGTGTAATCCTGTTTAGGAGTAGGGTGTACAACTAAGAGGAGAGGCAGTAGCAGAATGTTGTTACACAGATTTCCTTTCAAAATCACCTGACAGTGGTGCTACTCTGCATGAAACGGCAGTCCATCACAACATGATTGACTTTAGGAAAACACTGGAATTCAGACTTGGCATTAATTTAAGGCGGGTAAACAATAAAGGATGTTTATTCATTGTTACAGGATATGTATTTTGTAAAATGTGTAATAATAAAAAAAAAATGGTATCTTTAACATTGTTTTGATGCGGGCTTCTTGGTTCATCTTAAACTGTGTTGGGCTCTTCTTTCTGTAACAATTTCCCCTCTGTGATTCTGAGAAACACTTTTCAGTCGGTGTTGTTGAGAGAAGTTGCTCACAGACATGTGAAGCAGCTAATGTCGCCTGACAGCTGTCGGTTCAATTGAGTTTGACATTAGTAAAATCCAGAAACTAAAATGTCCCTTAGAGCAGGGGTGGGGAACCTTATTCCTCTCAAGGGCCATTTCAATTTGTTCAAGATCCTCAGACGGCCGTACAAATGACTGACCTCTGCTTAAAAATACTAAAATCACAGCCCATTCATTTCACCTTTCTTTCATGCTGTGCAAAGAAAACGCAACCTCTTAATCCAGATATCTCACCATGACTCGTGCATGCACGTGCACGGTGTGGCGTGACCACCCAAATAGAAAGATATGGACACAAGATGTGTACAAATGTATTTAGTTTCCCATCCATGGACATGATTTAAGTGTGGGGGGGGATCTAACCTCCTCTAGGGGGGTCCGGGGGCATGCTCCCCCGGGAAGATTTTTTTTTTTAAATGTTGAAGTTGAAAGGATCAATCTGGTGCACTTTGAGAGTAACATTAGGAGATATGGATACATCTCTCAACACCCAGATGAAACAGAACTGGAAGCAGATTTATTTTTCTTTATGGATATTTTACAAATCACTCTCCTTTCAAACTGTATTCGTGTTTATTAATAACAACTTTTTTACTGTCTTATAGTATTTTCTACCTGTTTACTTTATTCTCTTATTTTTTTATAACTATAATGATCATATAAAGATGTGCCTTTACCTCACTGGTTGGAGAAAAAGCTTCTTATATTCGTTAGCATAGTTAGCTAACCAGATGCTAATAACAACAAAGGTATTGATTGTATGCTCAGTGTGACGGAAGAACAGATCGCCACTGGGCTTTCAGCTAAAGACACAGCTACGCAGAAACATTTGTACGGCTCCTTATGGGTACTGCAATGTGTGGAAGACCCGGAGTGACGTTCTGGTGCTCTCCGTCAGAACTGGACCCCTGTCAGACGAGACCTATACCACGTGATGACACGGCTCGTGTTGTGTTCAAGGACCCTGACCTTGGACAGGAAAAACTAGCACTCACTTGTTTCATTTTTTTGCGGTCTAGATTTCTTTAATTTTTTTCTTTTTTGCGTGTGTTTATAAATTACCTCGAGGGCCGTACCAAATGGTCTCGCGGGCCGTATACGGCCCGGAGGCCGGAGGTTCCCCACCCCTGCCTTAGAGAGTGTGGGTGGATCACTATGATGTTAGGTTATGTTTTAAGTGATCTGCCATTGAGCCACGGTTTGATTTAATCAGGAACAAGAGAGAAGAGCAATGGATCAGCCCGGGACATGCAGGAAGGGGAGCAACATGTTGGGATCACACGGCTGGGACGTCAGTACAACAGAAACAGGATCACAAAATGCCACAGCAAAGGGTCAGAAAATAATGAAAAACAAAGACAACAGCAGACCTGGTTTCTCCTCTGTGGCCTCGGGGACTTCTGGAAGCTCGTCTTCAGGAACCTCAGGCAGCTCCACGTCTCCCTGGGGGACAAAACGCATGATCACACACTTCTCTCATTTCTAATTCAAATACACATATGTGAGTAATGGTGATCAGCGTACCTGAGTGATGGCCTCCAGCTCAGCCAGCACCGCGTCCTCATCCTCCTGAGTGAAGGAGCCCGCCAGCATGTCGTCTATTTGCTGCGGAGAGACCACACACTCTCAGAAGACCTCGAACACTTTGATACTGTCCATCGGACTTTAGACATATATAAGTATATAAGTATTTACATAGACAATATGTCATTATGGGAACAAAATGCTTATGTATCCTGTGTCTGGTCTCTTTGCATGTAGTCCCCCTGTTTAGGAGTATCTTAGGCCTGTAGTAAATGCATTATTATATTCTCTTCTTTGGAACATTTGATAAGCCTAATTTAGCCTTTCTTTGTCGTCGCTACACCCAGTTTGGTGACGTCCTTAACGGCATAGGGTCATGGGAAGTGTTGTTTTCACCACCATGCTGTCGTTGCAGAGTTTCTACCGGTTAGGATTACCAAATCATTCAGGAGGGGTTTACCAGGAGCCAAATCATGCAGGGGGGGTTTACCAGGAGCCACATCATGCAGGGGGGGGTTTACCAGGAGCCACATCATGCAGGGGGGGTTTACCAGGAGCCACATCATTCAGGAGGGGTTTACCAGGAGCCAAATCATGCAGGGGGGGTTTACCAGGAGCCAAATCATGCAGGGGGGGTTTACCAGGAGCCACATCGTGCAGGGGGGGTTTACCAGGAGCCAAATCGTGCAGGGGGGGTTTACCAGGAGCCACATCATTCAGGGGGGGTTTACCAGGAGCCACATCATGCAGGGGGGGTTTACCAGGAGCCACATCATTCAGGAGGGGTTTACCAGGAGCCAAATCATGCAGGGGGGGTTTACCAGGAGCCAAATCATGCAGGGGGGGTTTACCAGGAGCCACATCATGCAGGGGGGGTTTACCAGGAGCCACATCATGCAGGGGGGGTTTACCAGGAGCCACATCATGCAGGGGGGGTTTACCAGGAGCCACATCATGCAGGGGGGGTTTACCAGGAGCCACATCATTCAGGGGGGGTTTACCAGGAGCCAAATCATGCAGGGGGGGTTTACCAGGAGCCACATCATGCAGGGGGGGTTTACCAGGAGCCACATCATGCAGGGGGGGTTTACCAGGAGCCACATCATGCAGGGGGGGTTTACCAGGAGCCACATCATTCAGGGGGGGTTTACCAGGAGCCAAATCATGCAGGGGGGGTTTACCAGGAGCCACATCATGCAGGGGGGGTTTACCAGGAGCCACATCATGCAGGGGGGGTTTACCAGGAGCCACATCATGCAGGGGGGGTTTACCAGGAGCCAAATCATGCAGGGGGGGTTTACCAGGAGCCACATCATTCAGGAGGGGTTTACCAGGAGCCAAATCATGCAGGGGGGGTTTACCAGGAGCCAAATCATGCAGGGGGGGTTTACCAGGAGCCACATCATGCATGGGGGGTTTACCAGGAGCCAAATCATGCAGGGGGGGTTTACCAGGAGCCACATCATGCAGGGGGGGTTTACCAGGAGCCACATCATGCAGGGGGGGTTTACCAGGAGCCACATCATTCAGGGGGGGGTTTACCAGGAGCCAAATCATGCAGGGGGGGTTTACCAGGAGCCACATCATGCAGGGGGGGTTTACCAGGAGCCACATCATTCAGGGGGGGTTTACCAGGAGCCAAATCATTCAGGGGGGGTTTACCAGGAGCCACATCATGCAGGGGGGGTTTACCAGGAGCCAAATCATTCAGGGGGGGTTTACCAGGAGCCAAATCATGCAGGGGGGGTTTACCAGGAGCCACATCATTCAGGGGGGGTTTACCAGGAGCCAAATCATTCAGGGGGGGGTTTACCAGGAGCCACATCATGCAGGGGGGTTTACCAGGAGCCACATCATTCAGGGGGGGTTTACCAGGAGCCAAATCATGCAGGGGGGTTTACCAGGAGCCACATCATTCAGGGGGGGTTTACCAGGAGCCACATCATTCAGGGGGAGTTTACCAGGAGCCACATCATTCAGGGGGGGGTTTACCAGGAGCCACATCATTCAGGGGGGGTTTTACCAGGAGCCAAATCATTCAGGGGGGGTTTACCAGGAGCCAAATCATGCAGGGGGGTTTACCAGGAGCCACATCATTCAGGGGGGGGTTTACCAGGAGCCAAATCATGCAGGGGGGTTTACCAGGAGCCACATCATTCAGGGGGGGTTTACCAGGAGCCAAATCATGCAGGGGGGTTTACCAGGAGCCACATCATTCAGGGGGGGTTTACCAGGAGCCAAATCATGCAGGGGGGGTTTACCAGGAGCCAAATCATGCAGGGGGGGTTTACCAGGAGCCACATCATTCAGGGGGGGTTTACCAGGAGCCACATCATTCAGGGGGGGTTTACCAGGAGCCACATCATTCAGGGGGGGTTTACCAGGAGCCACATCATTCAGGGGGGGTTTACCAGGAGCCACATCATTCAGGGGGGGGTTTACCAGGAGCCACATCATTCAGGGGGGGTTTTACCAGGAGCCAAATCATTCAGGGGGGTTTACCAGGAGCCACATCATTCAGGGGGGGGTTTACCAGGAGCCAAATCATGCAGGGGGGTTTACCAGGAGCCACATCATTCAGGGGGGGTTTACCAGGAGCCAAATCATGCAGGGGGGTTTACCAGGAGCCACATCATTCAGGGGGGGTTTACCAGGAGCCAAATCATGCAGGGGGGGTTTACCAGGAGCCAAATCATTCAGGGGGGGTTTACCAGGAGCCAAATCATTCAGGGGGGGTTTACCAGGAGCCAAATCATTCACAGAGATATCGTCCTCCAAAGAATCTCACATCTTGGAGATAAAGACACTGAATAAAGCCGTTACACGTTGTTAAATCAAAGTTGTTCCAATGTAGTTTAGTTGCCGCTAGTATTCACCAGCTTGTACCTCTGACAGCCCATTTTCCCCAAGACTTAAATCCTTGATCTATTTAAAATATAAAGTGAAAAACAACCAAAATCTAAAAGTGTATTGTAAATATGCGTGTGGATAAAAAGTCTATTAAACTGTTATCTTGATTTCAATGACCTATTTCTTAGCTGGAACTCGGTGAATGCAAGTACGTGATTCAACAACATATATAATATGGGTGTAGGTTTTTCGACATTTTACATAGTTAGATATTATATAGTTAAATAGGTGCAGAAATAATTGTCATGTATGTGTGACAGGAACTTACCCTCTGGTACTCGATGGCGTCTTGGGTTTCATCCATAATCCGCTCGACCTCTTCAACGGACATCACCTGAGGAGGGGAACACCCAGAGCCCGTCAATAACAGGTGACTCGGGGGGGGGGGGGGGGTATCAAACATGGGATAAAAACATTGTTCAGCCCCTCCTGGGACCCCGCACCACACCTACCTCGTGCATTTTCTTCAGACACTCATTTCCGATCTTCAGCCCCTGGATGACCTTTGTTTCAACCTGGGAGAACTCGATGTCTTGAACCTAAAAGGAGCAGAAAAAAGATGTTGGTTTCAAAGAAGCTGCTGCTGTTAGCACTGGCTGTCGATCAAATCCTCACCAGGCGCTCCAGGTTTCCGATCTGGTTCTCCGTCTTGTCTAGAAGCTGGTCCTGGTAGCGCTTCTTTTTCAGCAAGAGGAGCGCTTTACTGTAACAAGAAAGTATATTCAATGTGAATTCACAGAGCAGCCTGGAGTAAGATGGCAGCAAGATGCAACTATCTGATATCAGGGTCTTGTCCTGCCTTTAAAGGCTGCATTCCAGGGAAGTGGTCTAACTTTCTCAACTTCTCCAGATGTTATATTATTTCTCATTACCTGCTTATTCAATACATCCACATTACTGATGATTATTAATCAAAGTTCTCCAGGTGGAAACAGCGTCAATGGACAACCTTACAAATATGAAAGTATTTCTTAAAAAATATATGACTTTTTTCATATCGTTGAGCCCTACTTTAACCCTCCTATTGTCTTCGTGTCCCCCCCTTACTTTGGTGTTCGCGCTCAGATTTGACCGGTCCTGTTTTAACTGCTATTACATTAACACAAAAACCATTAGTCATCACCACATTTCATTTAACACCCTTTCAAACTGTACATATTGGATCAGAGTACCGGTATACATGAACAACTGCAGTAAATATACAAAGAACAGACACTGAACATGTACTGCGTGTGCCAGGTGTGATCCATGTGGGGGATGGGCACAGAAGGGGGACATGTGGGTGTGTGTGTGTGTGTGTGTGTGTGTGTGTGTGTGTGTGTGTGTGTGTTCTGATCCGGATGGTTACTAATTCCTTTTCTTTATGGCGGTAAAGGGGAACACCATGGGAGTTACAAAGTTGACTAAATCATCCAAAATGCAATGAAAGTGGTGATCAGCACTTGTATATGTTCACATGTCTCCTGTGAAGGATATCATAAAGCCTGAATGCAAGCGAATGTAAAACAGAAAAGTTATGATTGATGAAAGTAGTAAATCGGTCAGATTTGACCCGAAGACAACAGGAGGGTTAAGGTACAAATGCAGGAAAGCTCTCATTATTTTTTTTTTTTTTTTTTTTTTATTGTTGTTTTGTTTCACCCTTTTTAATTTTTAATTTTGTAGCACTTTGAGTTTTGTTTACGCAAATGAAAAGTGCGCTTATAAATAAAATATATTATTATTATTATTAAAAGCTAAATCTGTTTAACTGAACAACATTATTTTCAAATAATGTTTTCAACATGTTGACAGAATTCTGCCCATTATTGATCTATTACCATTCAACGCATTAATGACAATAGGTTCATATGTACATAGATTGTTATTTAAAGGATCTTGGACCCTGAATATCCTTAAAAATGAATTAATATGAATAACAATTGTTTCCATACAAAAATGGTCCCTAATGTTAATCTTCAAATCATCATTTCAATTCAAGTGACTCCGCAGGTCAGACACCTTAACCTGTAATGGCGTGTCCCTTTGTTTGACGGTCACACTGTAAACTCTTTGCACAGACTTCACACTCACTCTCTTTTGCCATCCTTCAGCAGCTGCTTGGCCAGAAGTCTCTCCTTCTCCAGCCGCAGGTTGATCCTCTTCTGATACTGCCGCAGCTTGTCTCTCTGCTGCTTCAGTTGCTGAGAGAACCAAGACAACACAACGACATTTACACTCAAATATACTTCTATATACACACACTATAAAGTTTAACCAATTCATTCAGAGCAGCTTTTTGTTGCTCTCTGTGCAGTGGTGTAAAGTAACTACGGAGATTTCAAGTACTGTACTTAAATACAATTCTGAAGGACTTGTACTTTACTAGAGTATTTTAATGTTGTACTACTTTGTACTACTACCCTACTACAACTCAGAGGTAAATCGTGTACTTATACTTCACTACATTTATGTTGTACCTTTAGTTACTTCACAGATCTGGATGAATGATGTGAAATCTAACCAAGTGTTAAATCAGACTTTAGTTCCACCTGGAGTAAATCCACCAGCTACCCTGCAGTCTACAAAGTACTTCAAACTAGCTGCACCTTCACCAGCTTTGAGAACACTTTCATGATCAATCATTATAAAACATATCATATACATTATTCTGAAATGGACTAATCTGCACAATGACTA
Source organism: Pseudochaenichthys georgianus (assembly GCF_902827115.2). Classification (NCBI taxonomy): domain Eukaryota; kingdom Metazoa; phylum Chordata; class Actinopteri; order Perciformes; family Channichthyidae; genus Pseudochaenichthys; species Pseudochaenichthys georgianus. The sequence goes on along the minus strand of NC_047521.1, from coordinate 6,112,284 downwards.
CTTTTACTTTTGGTACTTTAAGTATATTTTGAAGCTAATACTTTTGTACTTTTACTCGAGTAGCATTTTGATTGCAGGACTGTTACTTGCAGATTATTCCTACACTCTGGTACTTCTACTTTTACTCAAGTACAAGACCTGAGTACTGAGTAATATAGCTGTCAGTGTCATAAGGTCCTGGCCTGCAGCTCTGTCAACCTGTACAGAAGCTGTCAAACATACACAACCTGTAACAGACCAGTTGTAAGATATGTTACTAGATTAGCTAGGCCTGATTTACGTTAGCCTCTTTGGACAACATCGGCTCTCATAGCTCAGCACCACTCGTTTAAGTGGTTAATATCTCAACTCGTAACATTGAGTGACACTGTTTGCTACCGCGCTCAAACGTGACAACTGAAAGCAGAATAATACAAGGGTTTTAGGTAATAAACACACCTACATCTAAGGGCTAATTAAATGATATTCAAGCCGAATTACATAGTTACTTGCATAGTGCTAAAGTGATGAAGTTGTGTTGTAAAAACTGTGTTTGTACGATAACTGATAATACAGGTTGTTAAATGACTACTATTTATAAAGCAGTGCGGCGGACCCCCTCTTGTTACAGCACTGGACGTACAGTATCAAAGTTAACACTGGACAGCTAGCTAATGTAAGCTAGCTGAGACACTCACCAACACCGCTTTGTCTTGTTCTGTCACTCGGGTTTGTTTCTTTTTTCCAAAAAGATTTCCCATTCTGACACAGCATCCCAGCTACGCTTTGCAGCCAGGAAAAGAAATGTGAAGGTGAGCTAATTTAAAACCTGTTTTCCTAACTTATAAGAGGCATGCTAAGGTAGCTTCTCCTCCATTATTTGTGTAGTCATCTATTCTTCTGTTGTCCACACCCACATCAGGAAGGACGGAACCCGGGCAGGGTCAACAACTACAGGAAGAAACTCTAGAAAACCTCAGAAATCCCTAAAAATTAGTCATCAAATTATGTATTCATCATGAGAAATGCTTCGTTACCCCTGTAAGCGTCAACATAAATGCATGTATGTTAAAATAAAGTATAAACAACGTGTATAAACACCATATTAGATGTACATGAGTGTTTATCGCCCTACAGTGGTCACAAGTGAGAGCTGCAGTACAACATTGACAGGAGGAGAAGAAGCAAAGACAGTGGAGAGAGGTGAAGGAGGAAATTATGACCAATTTTCAGGACACACAACCATGTGCCGTAACGTAACGGACCCGGTGGAACCCCCCCAGTTTCCACTGGGTCCGTCTGCGCCGCGTCAGGGCTGCGTCGCGGTTTTGGTCCGACCTCCTCTAGCGCCATAACCCACCGGACGCGTCCCAGAAGCGTAGCGTCGTGCGTGCAGGCTCGCAGTTTTGTTATTGATTCGGGCATCCTGGACATTTGTACTTCTACAAGAAAGTAAGTAGGCTACGTATAGTTAAATGTTTATTGAATGGCTCTGTACTGTATCTACAAGTATTAATTAACTTTAAAACATTAATATGTAGTTGTTACTGGGGGTAAGGTAATGTCGGGCAGGTAGGCAGTGGCGGTTCTAGACCAATTTGACTGGGGGGGCCAGGCTGGGGCCAGTTATTTTCTGAGGGGGGCACAATATATGCAGGGCGAAAAAGACAAAGACAGTATGAAGTAATTGCGCATACACCTAAGAAAACAATGCAATACAGTTATTGGTATTTGTTTCATTACACATTATTATATGCTTACCTTTGTGTGCTGTTTGGGTCTGTGGGAAACATTTTCAGTGTTTACTAAAAGAAAATGTATGCAATTTAATTATTTTAACCTGCTTAATTTGGGGGTGGACCTAACCTTCTCTAGGGGGGTCCGGGGGCATGCAGCCCCGGGAAGATTCTTTTTTAAATGTTGAAGTTAAATGCATCAATCTGGTGCACTTTGTGCCCAAAATGAATTTATGGATACAGCTCTCAACACTCATATGAAAGGGAGCTGTATACTTTTCAATAATCAAAACATCTTTAGAATATGATCACAACCAATAACAAATCATTTAAACTTGTTAAAAACTAAATTCTTATCTTATGTTATAGTTAGTATTCTTTCTTTTTATTTATGCATATTTTACTAATCACTCCCCTTTCAAACAGTTTTATTTTTTTTACTGTCCTATAGTACACATTGGAATGATTTCTTTATTTTTTACAAAAAAAAAACAAAAAAAACATATTTCTAAAGTGGGGCTATTGAGGGCTATTGAGATACCGGTAGCTCGTGATCGACGTGTTGGAGACCCCTGCTCTAATGGGTCCGACTAGAATGACAAATATCGTTACTTCCGCCTATTCCGTCAGCCAAGAAATTGTTTAATCAAACTTTTTTTTTCCTTTTTAGGGGGGCCACAGGGGGGTTTTATGGCTCAGGTTGAGCTGGAGCAGTTGCGTGCTTCATAGTACACCCCCCTGTTTAAAGTAACATGTTCAAATAAAAGCAGGCAAGTATGGAAGACTGGTTGGCCTATGACGGGTAAGATCCCCCTGCAGAACCTCGGGACAACCTAAGGCAGGCACAGCCGCGAGTACTACTACTAGGAGAATCCTGAGTCCCATTAAGTATTGATTCTGCATCGATCAGGTCAGGCAGATTCTCCTCAAAGCTGGACTGGTGTTGATATGTTACCAATGATTGAGACAAAACTAAATGAGATCATATAACATACAAGAAAGGGTCAAGTATGGAAGATGTGCAAATGGTCATCAATATTTGTTGCAGCTTCCAGACGTTCTAACCCATTTTGAACGAACTGCAAGAATTTGTGTTGCTCTTTTGGATTTTATATACAGTATGTTAGATATAAAATGCAGGATTTGTATTTTAGTTTTGTTCTTTTTCTCAAGGTAAATACCTATGGTTTTCACTCCTAAACTTTAGTGGCATGTTCTGCTTAACATTGTTTAAGGGTTTACTTGTTAATTGTCTATATCAAATTACATGTGCCTATCATTGCAGACAGATTGCAAAAAAAGACGAAAGAGTAATTTGGATTAACATTTATTCTTAAGAAGGTCGTGTAGAGACCACAGACTTCATGAATCCATCCAGACATGGGGGACACAGGAGGAGACACAGCACAGAGCTAAACCACAGTCTTAAAAAAAATGAAATCAGTGCACAGATAATCTTACAAAGATTGCATAATATAAAGAAGAGTTATAACATTTCCCAGAAACAGTGCAATTGTACCACAAAATAAAACCCACTCCACCTTCATCACCAGTTGCCTAAATGCTCCACTTCCACAGAGGCAAAGAATAACTTCTTCACGTTAAATACTCCAACTAGATGCTTTGTTTAAGGAGGGGGGGTTAGATAAGTGCATGTTAGTCTGGGTGGCTACAGGTTTCATACACATGAATGTTAAAGAATGTTTGCATTTGTGAACCAAACCCTAACCCCACATTGCACTTGGGAAAGCAAATGTAAAATATAGACAGTGTATATATGACATCCAAAAAAAAACATCCATACCGGCAACACATAAATAAAGTCATGCAGAGCCAGTGTTTTCATTTGTCACATTAAAAAAAAATTACCAAGGCTACATGTTCAATAAAATAGGGACAGCATTTACATAATGTTTTCTCGTTTAAAGAAAAGACCTCAGGCATTACTCCCACTTACTTTCTCAAGCTCAGTGATTTGAAATCTTTAGTGTCTGTAGTGCATGATGGGAAGTCAATCGGCTACACTTACAAATGCTTCAGATGAACTGAAAATGCACAAGTCCTCTCGCACTTCAGCCCATGAAATAACAGTTACAATGGCAAATGTAATGGGATAAATAAAAGCTGCAGCAAGCTCTGGTCAGAAAAGGTATTGAAGTTCATGATATTTCATATAAATAAGCATCTTATCTTCATATCAAAACATTTTCTTTTTTTAAATGTACCTCCAGCTTCTGCTCCACAGCTGCATTATAAGACCAACTGGAATCCATGAGATGAAGTTCTGACTGACAGAGGTGGAAAAATCTAACGCACCTGGCAGTGTACCTGCTACACTTCCTCTGTGAAAATTAGAGAGGTTTGAGGCCACAGTCGTTGCTGCTGAGTCACATTAGTTTGGTTATTTTGTCCACCTCAAGTAAAATATCTAATGGCAGATATCGCCCTCAGAGGTCTGTATATGATCATTAAAAAAAATAAAACTGAGCCGTACAAATCACATTTTTACAAATTCCCTTCAGCCTTCCTCTCACCTGAATGTCATGAAAACAATTACTATGTATGTGTTTGCTGATGGGTATCGCACCAGCTTGTACAAACAGTAGATTATGCAGATACAGGCGCGGCCACACGAAGTATACACACACGACACGATGCACACACCAAGAGGCTTAGATAGAGCGAACAAAACACAGCTGCGTGATTGAAAAATGGCACCAACGTGAAACAGAGCGATGGGTTACAAACCCTCCTCTGAGCGGATGCCAAGCGTACATTCAGTTTTCAAAAGTCTCAGAGGACATGGCTTCAAAAAGCCCCGTCTGGATGTGAACGCGACCACAGGCTCCGCCTCTAACGTGTGAGGTAATGGGCCCTGGCTAGTGTCTGAGGAGGGCAGTGTGCTACATGTACTGGTGTGTATATTCTAACACTCCCAAGCGATGGGATCTAGATCAAAGCTAAACCTGCAGAGAGGAAGGCCACAAGGCAAAAGAATCATCAGAAACCCGTCTGTAAACCAACCTCCTCATGAGCGTGCATGCTGAAACACTCGGCCCTGAAGAAAGCTTACTGGATGTTAGTAAGATGTGCATGCTGGTGTGAAAGAAGAAGGGACTCTGGGACTGAATGGATGGATACACCTGTTAGTTAAGCAGGGGACTTGGTCTACAAACTATTAATGCTTTTGACAACAAAAATAAATTGTCCGTGTGCGGAGGTGTGTCGTTCGGAGATGTGCTGCTTTGGTATGGTCGTGGGCGGATCCCTAGTTCTGTTACAAAACATGTAAAAACACACCAAAACAGACGAGCAAACACACTTACTGCACCGCTTCCCGCAGAGGAGGACGGATTACAAAGCATAAATATTATTTATATAGTTTTTCTTTTCCCCCGTGAAGATAAAAAACACCGTTAGAAAGAGGTGTCGCATCAGCGTGTCGAAGACGCCCCTGGGTCAGTGCGACGCAGCAACACGGAGCACCAGTGGACGAGGGTCACACACACGCCTCGAGAAAACAGCCCCACACACACACACACACACACACACACACACACACACACACACACACACACACACACACACACACACACACACACACACACACACACACACCACACACACACACACACACACACACACACACACACACACACACACCACACACACACACACACACACACACACACACACACACACCCACACAGCCACACAGCCAGTGTGTGTGAAAGCCCCCACACATCTGTCCGTTCATTGGGGTGGGGGGCGTCAGGTGCGTGGAGCGGGCGGGTGCTGGTGTGGGCCCTCAGGCGCAGAGGCCCCGGCACGTTGGGACGGGTGAGTACGGCTCCTCTCAGGCTCACAGCTGGTGCACGATGCTGTCGGGGTGGGTGGCGGGCACAGAGCCGTCCTGACGGAGCCGCTGCCACTGGAACGTGGTGCTGAGGGAGCCCACCTCCTCCTCCTCGCTCTCCTGCTCCTTGGCAAACTCCATGAACACCTAGCAGAGGGGGAGGAGAGGAGGAGACCAAGGTTAAGATGCTGTGGAACACTTACAGATAATAGCAGGTGGTATAGATAAGAGCTGCTAACAACTTTTATTAAAAGGTCCCCTATTATACTGTTTTTCATCAATATATTATAGCTCTCAGATATATACATGTCTCTGAAGTGTTTGGCTCCAAACACCAACAGATCATTGCAGCATTACCCATAATCCCCTCTGTTTCAGCCCTGTTTCCAAAGTGCTGATTCTCTGTCTGTTACTTTAGATGAAAATAAAGAGCCCCTCCCCACGCCCCTCTGAGAGACATTTGGTTACAAAGAACTCAATGGTGCTCGAGAGGAGATCCAGGTGATAAGGGGGGGGGGGGGGGGGGGCCAAAATCTGATCAGCTCATTTTCAGACAGGCTTTTATATAAATGGATCAGGACAAAAAGAGAGAGCATCTTTGTTCCTGAAACTTTCAGAGTCTCTTTCCACAGAGGGGACACATGTTGATATAGAAGAGACATGAAGAAGAGGGGACACATGTTGATGTAGAAGAGACATGGAGAAGAGGGGACACATGTTGATGTAGAAGAGACATGGAGAAGAGGGGACACATGTTGATGTAGAAGAGACATGGAGAAGAGGGGACACATGTTGATGTAGAAGAGACATGAAGAAGAGGGGACACATGTTGATGTAGAAGAGACATGAAGAAGAGGGGACACATGTTGATGTAGAAGAGACATGAAGAAGAGGGGACACATGTTGATGTAGAAGAGATATGGAGAAGAGGATTTTGCATAATAGGTGACCTTTAATATATGAAACCCATCATTAGTACTGTATTGACCCGAATATAAGACGTGTTTCTTTTCCTAGGGAAACAGAGGGGTCGTCCTCTATTCGGGGTCTAGACTTTTCGATGTAATTACACAGTCACAAGAACAGATTGCCCCAAACGAGTGTTCCCCCGAGCGAGACACCGTCTTAAAGTACGGTAACAGAACACAGCAACAGGAGAGATGGAGAGACAGCGACCAACTGGAACAAAGTGGCTCAAAAGTAAGACTAGTTAATAAACAAGAGAGGCGACCTTAAGATAATGGGGATCAACCAATCAGAGTCATCAAACAACTGTCGAGCAGCAAAGACATATGGTGTTACTGAGTGTGTCGTTAAAAGATGGCAAGCCCAAAAAACAGATTTGATCTTCAAAAAGGCATTTTGAAAAAGAGGGGCCATCTTATAATCATGGTCGTCTTATATTCGGGTCAACACGGTAATTCAATTGCCACGCAGGAAAAGTCTGTCTTGTCGGCCTCCACGGCGAATGACGTGATTGGAGTAAATGGGGGCAGTCCAATTCTCACTGCTTAACAAACATGCATTTTCACTTAAACTTCTCTATTTGAAATATTTCAGACTGATCAGGACTTGCTCGCTCGTAAAGCACCATGGCGCAGGCGGGAGAATGTCTACGTGGGAGAGTTTCAGTCGTAACACTTTAGTGAAAGGCATGTGTTTGGGTGATAGTGAGAATACAAGTAGATGACAGAGACTTGGATCAGAGTAGTGGAGAGTTTGTAAACGTGGCCCCCTTAAACCAATTCATTTAATTATTTGGTCATTGTGAATGCGCTGTGAAGTACTTGTATCATTAGGTTTCATATTAGTAACATATAAAGAAATAGGACCAAGAAAAAGACCAGTTGTTAAGTATGCACGGTTTAGATCCCATGAGGAGTCATGTTTTACATATGGTGGTTTTTACATATTTCCCAGATGCTAAACAATGTGACAGCTCTGGATCATAAGAGTCCAGTGCAGATATCCTCCTTCTGTGATACATGTGACAACAACAACAACAACAACAACAACACACTGTACCTGCTCCAAGGTGGACTGGGAGAAGTTGTAGTCTTCAAAGTTGAAGTTTTGCTTGGCTGAAGATAAACGGAGATTAGGAAGATTAATGACATTGAATGACTCAGCAGATACGGCTCCAATTGATTCAGAGTGTGTGTGTGTGTGTGAGTGTGACTCACCACTCTCTAACTGAGAGAATGCCATTGCCAGAGATTTGACATCCTCCGTGGGAATCTTGTAAACCATCAGAGTAGCGAAGCTGCAGAGAAAGAATGCATCGACATTGTGAGGCGTTCACTTGTAAGACGTAATGAAGCATAACATAATTGATTAAAGGCTAATGTAGTTGTAGCGGTGTTTAGCAGAGCTTGCATGTGTTCCAAGTAGAGGCGATATTTCCCACAGATCATTACAGTACCAAGCAATTAGAAAAAGTGTTGCTTTGGTAAAATTGGTAGAATATGTGTTCGAGCCAGTCTTTTGTTTTATAAAAAGGGCCACTTCATTGTGATCTGTAGTCATGACGATAGTCGAAGCACAGATTTTAACCGTTAAAGTTAGACAAGCCAACAAAGAAAGAAAGACCACCTGCGTTTTTATTATTTTATTTGAGTTTTGCCTCTTTTGTTTGATTTGCTGTGACTATTGTGAAGGCCTGTTGTCCTTGTTGAATGTGTGAGCGGGTAACCAGAGGCCAAACAAGGCATCCCAAATGTGAGCAGAACCAATCTGAAGGAAAAGCATTCGAGCCGTCAGTTTAAGGCGTCTAAGTGGCTTGATAGAAAACAAAGGAAGGAAACCGCGACAATATGTATACTTCACTATAAAAAAGGGACTCATCTCATTTTTGTGCTCTACTTTTTCCTTCTTAGTGTGCATACTATTCTGCCTATCCTTCACATTTAGTCTGTATTGTCTCATAGTCGCATAATATGCTCCCTTTCTTCCTGTTTTGTTGGGATTACTTACATGTTTCGATACGCACATTCCGCTATCAGAATCAGACTTCATATGATTTGCTTTGGTGTAAGAAAAAATAAATATAATAAAAATAAAGTCATTTTATAAAATAAACTCTTTAGCATTAAAAAAAGAATAAAGACAAGTATTAACACCACATTTAAATATACAAAATAACCTAAAAAGCTAAAACACTTTGGACAATGAATGTATGACAGTATTATATATACCTCTCCTGCCGGGCAGCGTGGGGGAATATCCGGAGAATCTCTTTGTGCAGCAGCGCCACCGGCTGCAGCCCCGTCAGCTCCTCTCTGAGCTTCACCTCCAGACTGTAGCCGCGACCGTATTTCCCTTTTAGATGTTGGATCGAGCCGATGCATCTGATGAGAGAAAATCAAAAGCAGTGATTCGGGGATCCTTTCCTTCAGCATACGCCCCATCACAGACTAACGCACTAACCTGAGCTGTCCGGACACCATGATGGCGACGCGGTCACACACGGCCTCCGCCTCCTCCATGTAGTGCGTGGTGAGGATGGCTCCCCGCTGACGGTTCTTGAAGGCAGCACGAATGGCCCTCCTACGCAAAGCAGAGACCGAGGTCAGAGGCTTCAAATGAAGACACCTCCACTACCAAGTGTCCTTCAGCAGAATAGTCAATGAGTCATGCTCCAGAGCCGAGCCTACTCTGTGACCAAGGTCATCACAAAGGAAAACTACATCGAATACTGTGACAGAAATAACATGCAAAATAAACGAGTGTCAAGTTTAAACGCCAAGTGTATTTTATTTAAAAAAAAATTATATCCAGTAATTGTTGCTCAATTCTAGTTATTTTACAAGACTGTTTTGTTTCAAAACCTAATTATCGTACTTCTTCTTTCAAATTGTTTTCCATCTCAGAAAGTATTTCTTCTGTATTCTTTTATAGTAGTTTAGCCTCTATTTCTGTGACTATGTTTTTTTCTCGTTTCTTATTGCCTTTATCAAATCTTTGGCATTTTCGAAAATCTCTAGAGTTTAAAAAAAGGCCAATTAAAAAAAAGATGTGAAGTCTTCAAACAACAATAAAGGATTGGATTTTATTGTAATGTATTTTTGTAAAAGCCAGCATTTTATATGTGAAAATGTCAAAGAGATGTTTTCTACAAAATGCATCTTAATTATTATAAATGTGCTATTCCAGGCATAACATTGTGCAAGAAAAAATAAAACAAGAAAAAAATGAATCAAACCTTTTCCTTTGACACCAAATGTAACAGGTTCACATTGAAACGGAGAATGGTCATGCAGAAGAGCCTCACCACATGCGCTGTTTGGACTTGGGGTCCATCCCCGAGGACGGCTCATCCAGCAAGACGATCTGAGGATTCCCGATCATACTCAGAGCAAAGCACAGCTGGAAGCAACACATCAGGGTGGTCAGTTTGGATGCAAATGGGTCCCTACAACACATCATGTTGGCAGGAAGCTGAGCAGGTTGAATGTGTACAACTCTACACTTTTAACTCCAGTGGCTTTGTAAAGAAATGTTGGACGTGTTCTGACCTTCCTCTTGAGTCCTGCCGACAGGGTCTTGGTTTGTTTATTTAAATGGTCCTTCAGCTCCAGAGCATTCGCCACACTGAAATCAATAACAACAAAACAATTGGTCAGCTTTTACACGCCAGTTATCCCTAAATCATTCGGACACTTTGTAAAGGTGGGGTGCTCTGGCTGATCAGTACACGCAGATCAATGCAAGGGATACATATCAAACACTGTGAGTGGAGTGACCAGTGCTCATTTTGTAAAGTGCCAGCACCACCTTTGACTAAGTGAACATGAAGTATAGTTGACAGAAAGAAAGATAATAGACAAATGCTGTTTCTCTCCAGGTGTTCATGAGATATCACATTCACAACAACGTGATAACCTCCTCCAGTCTTGGCTGTCGGCCCCCTCAGGGATAATATGAGGTTAGGTTATTATGATAATAACTTACAAAGACATTTGGCTCAGGACTAAATGAACATGTACTGACCTTCAAAAACCACATTCAAGGTGAAATGCAACACGAACACCGATAGATTACAGTTACAAAACATTGATATTGAACAAAGTGTGATTGCATATTGGAAGAGGGAGGCAGCAGGTGCAGCGGTGAGGATACAAGTGTGAAGCAAAGCAACCCGAGGCGTACCGTTTGATGATGTCAGGAACATTGTGTCCTTTCAGACCCTTGATGGCGGCGTAGATCTCCAGATGCTCCTGCAGTGTGATCCTGGGCCACAGAGGGTTCACCTGAGGACAGTAGCCCACATGCTCCAGAGGATTCTCCACCGGACGGAACTCTGTGCTGTAGTCCCCCATCAGCACCTGGACAAAGGCCATGAAAAGGAACATACAAACATTTATGTTGTCTTTAAATTGAAGCCATCTCCAGACGAGAGGGCCACACATGTAGTCACTCCTAATAACACACTATCGCAGCGAGGCTCTGCATGTAACAGCATATCTGAACAAAGACTTCACATTAAGGATTCAAATGAAAAAAGGAAGTCTTTGACGATGATGAGGGAAGATGTTTGGAGTCATCGGAAGGTGCACATCATAAACCGGGTCAACATTTGTGAAATTACTTCAAATTACAAAAATCCACACTAAATCTTGATATAGGAATCTGGAGCTAATAGAGACAAGGAGAGCAGCTTAGTCATATCCGTACCTGGCCTGAGGTGGGGTCCGTGTCCCCCGACAGCATGTGCATGATGGTGCTTTTCCCTGATCCGTTGGGGCCCAACAGTCCAAGAACTTCCCCTGTAGAAACAGCAGAAATTAAGACGATGGCTGCACGGTCTCTTCACGGACGGGAGCAATCCAAACGTTTGATCACCGTGCAGTCAGAGCGTTATCTGGCTTCGCAGAAAGAGTACACACCTTTGCGAACGCAGAAAGAGATGTTCTTCGTCGCCTCTTTCCTCCCCTTGTTCAGAGAAAAGCCTTCTCTCTTGCCTTTGTACTGCTTGCTCAGGTTACTCACAACCACCGCTGGTTTCTGGTGAGAACAGGGGAACAGGGCAACAGTCACAGCTCAGGATTAAGCCACACTTATATAATCAGTATTATACTAATTGTAGAATTATTTCCATAGGCTGCAAAGTAAAGCATCGTAACTTCATAATCACTTACTGTGCCAAATGCAATGCATGTCTTTATCTAATTAAAAAAAAAGCACCATCAATTCATGTTTCTACGGTTGATGTTATCATAAAATGTGACGGCAGCCGTTTGTAACTTCGTTAAAAAAAAGGTTGCTCTACATGTGGGCTAATTTACATAATAATGATAATAATGCATTTATTTTATATACTTTCAAGGCTCTCGAGGTCGCCGTGCAAACACATACAAAACAAGATACACAATACATAACACCAGCATAAGAGACATAAACAAGACAATGCAGTTCATCAATCAATCAAATCAATAAAAACAGGATGTGTGACGGATAAGGATCAGGGTGGACATGCGAGTGTGAAGAGATGTGATTTGAAAATGGGGAGAGAGTCAGTGTTGCGGATGTCAGGTGGGAGGGGGTTCCAGAGGCGGGGTGCAGAGCGGCTGAAGGCTCTCGACCCCATGGTGGTTAAAGGAAGGGGGGTGCAGAGCGGCTGAAGGCTCTCGACCCCATGGTGGTTAAAGGAAGGGGGGTGCAGAGCGGCTGAAGGCTCTCGACCCCATGGTGGTTAAAGGAAGGGGGGTGCAGAGCGGCTGGGGAAGCAGAAGACCTGAGAGTGCGTCGGGTGTGTTGACGTGCAGCAGGTCGGAGAGGTACAGAGGAGGGAGGTTATGGATGGCCTTAAAGGCGAGGAGCAGAATCTTAAAAACTATACGGGGAGCCAGGGAAGCTGCTGGAGAACAGGAGAGATGTGGTTAATGGAGGGGTTCTGGGGACGATGCGGGCGGCAGAGTTCTGGACCAGTTGAAGTCTGTGGAGGGATTTGAGAGGGAGACCAAAGAGAAGGGAGTTGCAGTAGTCGATGCAGGAAGTGACCGGGGTGTGAACAAGATGGCGGTGCTCTTAGGGTGAAGGGACGGGCGGAGGCGGGTGATGTTGCGCAGATGGAAAGAGGCAGACCGGGTGATATTACTGATAGAGATTTGAAAGAAAGTGTGCCGTCGAGACAGAAAGGAAACGGCTCCCTAGTTCCCTGAAGCTCACCTCTTCACATGACTGGCAGGTGAGCGCCTCCTTCACTCTGGCCTTCTCCATCCGAACATCCTCATCCTCGTTCAGCCCTTCCTCTATGTGTTTGTCCAGTCTGGGCTTCGACTTGGACGAGATACTGGACATGAGAAAGAATGATCATTAAAACATGCCATGGTATCACACATGGTGTCAAACTAAGAGGCGTGCACTGTTTGTGTAAAACACGGGAGAACACCCTCTAAATGTCTTAACTATGACTTCAGATCTGATCCCACCTGCCGATGGTCCTCCCTCCGTAACGGATCTCCAGCCAGCGCAGCAGGAAGAGCAGCAGGACGCACTGCAGATAGGGCTGAGCAGACAGACACAGAGTATCACATCTGAACACAGTGTCTGTTTCCTGAGCAAAGCAATGCTTGTGTTTGGATATACGTACAGCTACAACTGCAATGAGCAGGTTCTTCCACAAGAAGTTGGACTCATACAGCGAGGGGAGGAATGTCGACTGGAAACAAGAGCAAAGATGAGTGAGAGGGGTCCTGATCGTACATCAGCCTCTAAAGGAATTAACAGCTTGATCTTCACATCTTCACAAGTTCAAGAAAAGCAAGCTGTATCATTTTGTATAAACAAGTGAAATGTATATAATAGAGCAGGGGTGTCAAACTCAAGGCCCGGGGGCCAAATACGGCCCGCGACTTCATTTTATGCGGCCCTCAAGAGCTTGCAAAGAATAGAATACGTTTATTATACGGTTACATGCCACTTTACAGAAGCACATTGCCCATATACTACATGTCCCACAATGCATCTCATTTTGTGACATGCGCACTGAAGGGACTTGCAATTGGTTGCAATTATTTTCCCCAGACTTCTGCTTTCAGACTAGTTAATTATGAAGTCATTATACCCTCTCCGATAATAATCAAATACAGAGGCAATAATGTAATATAATACATAATTTTATATATGTATATTTATATAGCTACAACCGGCCCTTTGAGTGCAACCATGATGCTGATGTGGCCCGCCATGAAATTGAGTTTGACGCCCCTGCAATAGAGAGTAAATGCGTCTTGTTAACAACTCCTGAAAATCTCCAAAAATAGCTTTTATTGAACTGTTATTTAAACTGGAAAAAGTTTCCTTTGCTTTCATAATGGGAGGGTTGATGAGAGCAGGGAGAGTACGTAGTACAGTACTGTAGTGCATCCAAATATACGGAAGGGTTTAAATCCAACAGCCTCCTTTAAACAAGTAGAACAATCCCTTTGATGCAGGTTTGAAAGAAAGAGCACCAGAGAAACCCGTGGAAGAAGTGCTGTCGAGCCGCACCTTGGTGATGCAGTTGAGGCAGCCCATGAGAGGGTACAGAGGGTTGAAGAAACACAGGGCGTTGTGCAGGTTTCTGGTCAGTTCAGGGCTGTCGTTTACAAATGACAACTGAACCAGCGAAGCCGACACCACACACACCTGAAACACAAGTGGCTCAGTTAGTAACCTTTCACGTGACCGTCATACAGTAAGGTAACGGTAAGATAGACACAATGAAACCAATATGAATCTTAACTCGTTCACAGCAGGCGCAGTGTGACATTAGAGCTGCTGCACTACAGCCAATATATACACTTTTTATTTGAGTTATTGTAACATTACTTGAGGCACCAGTGATCACAGTTCTTAATGAAAATAGAGCTGTGACCACCCTACACATGGTTTATTCAATGTGAAGCCACCATGCGTCCCGCCTCACCATCATGGAGATGACAGAGAAGAAATCTCTGTTGCTCTGGACTCGAGCGAAGCCAAAAGAACACACATAGGAGAAGAGGATCATGGCTGGACCAAAGCCAACGGTACACAGCACCTAAGAGAACAGAGACATCATAACAACATATTTATTGTATCATTGCTTATACATTTGATTTATAAATGCTACTGCTGACGTATGCTCAGCTTGTTTATCGGATCATTTAAGATCCTGAAGTCTGAGGACTAAAATCAATCATCAGGATGAAACGTTTAGTTCAATACAACCAGGTTTAAAATGTAATAAAAGAAGATTTGTAACAGCATCTGGCAGATAACTAGAAGGCTGACGCATGCTCATTGACCATGGACCTTGATTTAGTGTATAGAATTCTCTAGGTTTGAAAAATGTAGGAAACATTTGGGATAATGCGAGTACAGGACTGAACAAATGTGGAAGAAGAAAAGTTAAATATTATACTAGCATTGTGTGTGTAATGCGTTATCTGATGTGGAACCAAAGGACACGCCTTTTCACATAAACTAAGGCCCCGGCCACACGGGGACGATAACGGTCGTATCTGCTACAGTTCACTATCAGATAGACGGTTCAGCCGCACGAGGCCGACATGGAAACGCAGAAAACGATAACGGGTCCCAAGTCGGGTAGATCTGCAAACGGAACGCTCTGGGGGGCAAACGGCTGATCATTTCCTGATAACGTTGAAGCAATAGCCCCACCCCTCCCACCCCTCCTGCTCAGAGATCAGCTGCTGGGCTGTCAGGAGAGGGGGAGGAAAAGAGAGGCTCCGTTTATTATTATTATTATATAGAGTCGTTATTCATTTGTTTTAAAGCTCAATAAATAACAAAGAAGACCTCTGACCGCCAATTTTCTAATTTTGTCCGGAAGATTTAAACTTTAACGGACATGTTGACCGGCGAAAAAAAATCTAACTGAAACTCTGCCGCACGGTTCCCTCGTTCCTTGGAGGAGGCGGAGAGGTAGGTGTTTGTCATCTGCTGGTGGACTACCGGAGAGCAGCAGGAGCACACGCTCGCCTCGGGGAGGGAGGAAAATAGCCAGAGCGTCCACAGCGGAGAATAAACAGAAGAGCAACCATGGCAACCATGCATGGGAAGTCTTCTTCGCTGCTTTTGTGGCAGGAGTACAGCGCCACGTACAGGCCCGGCATATGTACTACAGCGTCTCCAGCGCTTTCGAGCGGTCTCGTGTGAACGGACACGTGGATATACGTGGACGTAGACTTTTTTGATAACGATTGCAGTCCGTTTGCGTTATCGTCCTTGTGTGGCTCCAGCCTAAAGGCGTTGCTGTCCAAGAAGGTGTTCACCTAACGAGCTTGTTTTCTGTGAAGTGAAGCATCATGTTTAAAGTACAGACCACAGAGGTGAGGTTGCTGGAGGTGAGCAGGTTTCCAGTGTTGAAGGAGAAGAGGACCATGGTCATGCCGGAGAGGATGAGGTAGTAGAAGGGGATGTCCACCGCTGCCTGGCCGCACCAGTATGCTGACGGGACCAGGCCAGAGATACGCAGTGTGGAGCGACACTTGATCTGAAGGAGACAAAAACATCCAAATATACAGCTGAAAATATGGCCTTATATATGACTGAGATCTATTTGATAATTTTACTATAAATAGGGCTGTAGCTGTACCACGTTTTTGTTTATATTCGAAGCTTCTATTGGGGTGAATGTTTGTTGTCATGTTTTAGGACACCATCAGACATAAAAATGAAATGCTATTGAATAAAGCCATTGATCCAATTAAATAAAACATTTTTTTATATATCAACGCTTTTTAAATAAATAGAACTGGTCAGCGTGACAAGAAGCAAATACATGTTTTTTAAAGGCTTTATAAATAGCAACAAATATAGTGCAATATTGAAGCAGATTGTATTGTTATATAAAAACATTTTTGGAAAAGGCTAATCATTATCTTTAACTAAGAAAGCTGCACATGTTGTGTATTTAAATGTAAATGTGAAGAAAGATCCAGCCCTGATTATAGCCAACAGTATTAAACATCTGCAGAAGGGTAAAGGAAGGTTGTTGCGATGGTGGTCTCTGCTCTACAGGAGGGTAAGGGGCACTAATGGAGCAACTGAATCTTTCAGGACTTGGGACCTGTGATAGGCCAACTGCATCTAATACAAAAAAACACGTAACCACGACATACCCGAACCTTTGTCACATGTGATGCCCTTCTTTCATGTTACCTGCTGCTTTCCATTTCTCAAACTGTCCAATGAAGTGCCACAAAGACATTGTTTAAAATTCACATGTAGCAAAGGAGAGGTTTACGAGTGCACAGTAGTTGGGTTACAACTAACAATTATTTGCATTGTAATTTAATCTTCTAATTATTTCCTGGATTCATAGTTTATCCTTTGGTTTTTAATATGTCAGAAAGTACTGACATTTTATCCCCCAGATTCTAAAAGTCCAAGGTGAAGTCTTTAAAGTCTTAGTTTGTCAGTCCAAAACCTAAAGATGTGAATAATATATCATACAAAATACAGAAAACAAGCATTTCTGCCAATTATGCATAAAATAACTGACTAAATATTATTAAAAGTTGGTGATTTTTTTAAATGTCAATAATCCCTTTAATTGCAGCAGCTCTGCAGAATATGTCCCTATATTAGCCCCTTTGCAGTCAAATCACTCCTATCTTTCTTTTAGGTACAAAGCTATGGTTACAATTCAAAATCAAGAAATAAAAAACCTTAACTTTCATCTTTGCTAAATAATTCCCTTGTTGTACAGATCAAAGATATCGTTAGAATCATCATCAGTGGGAGTTAGTGATTACCTCTCTGTCTCGAGTGTGGTCCATGGCGAAATACGCAGGCATCCCAGCAGCCAGCATCCCCAGAATGATGGCCTCGATGTACACCAGAGCGTAGGACGTGGCATCGGGCATTTGCTGAGGGACGGCACAATGAAAATATTTAGAGTCTTCAAATGGCACAGGGTAAAAGGATATATCTGCTCGTATGAAAGCAACGTGGGCCGAGTCATTGATATACAAGGACCATTTAGGGGCTGAAGTGTGTCTTTAAACACTCACATAATCAAATGGTTTGGTCCAGGTTCTTATCCGTCCAGTGCCATTCAGACCTCTGAGAAAAGCGTTGCTTAATACATTCACAGCCATTGGCAAGGAGTGAACGGTGGTGCTGTTGAACGCAACACTGTACCTGAACCCCTGTTGACGTACAGAAACAAAGTGTTAACAGAGTCCACTCAATCTAAATATAAGGCTCTCGATTGGAGTACTTGGCAGCACTTAAACAAAGAGCCCTTCATCTGGAACATTACTAACATAACTGCTAATGTTTCGTTTTGATTGAATCTGTACGATAATAACCTTGCTGGATCCGGTCACGTTGATGGCGGCGCTGTGGGGGGCTGCAGCCATGTAGTCACCGTGTTTCATCAGATCTACTTTGAGGTCCTGAGACTCCAGGTTGTGGATGAAGTCAGAAATATCAGAGCCTGTTGGCACAACAACAACAACAACAACACTTCAAACCAATGTGCTAGAAAACAGCTGATGTAAGAGAGAGTAAAGGAATACTGAAAGGGTCATCCTCGTTAGAAGTACACCCATGGGACAGTTCCCATTGGCTCTCTTCTCAGGTGGAATTGAATAGTTGTACAGCAGTTAGAAGCCGGTCACAAAATGTACAGTATGCAAATCTTTCTTTGCATAATTGCTATGAATAAATACTTATCCTTTAGAACAGTGCTTCTCAAAGTGTGGTCCGCGGACCACTGGTGGTCTGTGAGCGCCCCCTAGTGGTCCGAGTATATTGGTAACATTTCATATTTGAAATAAATACATTTATTTAAGTTTTTCGCACTCTCACGGGAATATCTCCGCAATGGAACGAGCTTAAGTTTCACTTTTGATTGCATGATAGGCTATAGCCCAGATAAGCACCTTCATCAACATGTTGACACTTGTTTGTACAATATTCAGGCGATTTTTAAAAAACGATGTGTTTTTGGATATTTGTGGAGTTAGGTGGTCCGCGAGTGTTTTTTTATTGGTTAAGTGGTCCTTGGTATGAAAAAGTTTGAGAAACACTGCTTTAGAACATCTCCGGGACTCACCTGAGGAGTTCTGAACCAGGAGGCCGGTAGAGTATCTGTGCGGCATCGCGTTTTTGTTGAGGAGGTAAATGGGTAGAAACTGGCGCTCTGAGGAGTGAATCTGGATGTTTCCTGTGGCCAGAGAAAGGACGAGCACTGCAGCCACGAACACCAGGAACAGGGACAGGCTGCAGGGAAAGACCGGACCAATCAGTGGAACCCACAATGTTTCACAAACACAAAAGGGCACATTGTAGAGCATAATGTAAACCTTTTAACCATGTGTTTAAATGACATATTTGATCAGTTACCTAAGTCTGCTATAAGAGAAATTTAGTTTAAGGTAACTTTAGTAGGGAAAAATTGTTAGCAAAAATAAGTATTAGCAAACACAGGTTATAGTATCACTGCCTTTGTCACAATTTGCTCTTTCATAAAGTGCAAATCTATGTTTTACAATGATATAGAATCTAACTTTTATTTCCTCAAAGTGTATTTCTATTTATTGAGAGTGTTGTTGAGAAGTTGTCCAAATAGTGCATCTTGTGCCTTTTATAAATGAGATATATATTGATAATTAAACATGTTTAAACTAGTAAAGTGCAGTTAGCATCAAACGGAGTCAGATCTTCATTTTCCTTTCACTTAAGATGGAGGCAAACAAAACAAAAGACAGGAATATATTCATCTTGCATCAGGCCTAACTTAAGTGCATCATGACATATTGGGTATGGAACTAATCTGCAGATGACTTCCAAATGAGACTAATTTCTAATAAAGCCTGCAAAATCCTAGGTAAGGTTCGTGTTAGCATACAGTAGCTGAATGCTGGATGTACGTTCTGGAAGCGGTTACTGATAAGTGAAGCTTAGAATAGTGGGTCTTGTTTTCAAACATGATTCGCCTCTGAACACTCACGTGTAAATGAAGGCTTTCCTCTCCCTACGCATGTTGAGCATGTGCAGCCAGGCCACGGTGCTGAACTGCTGCCGCCACAGAGCGTGACCCGACACGACGTCAGACTTGTTGTCAGAGAAGGTCAGCAGCTGCTGGTCCGTATTATCCAGAGAGGCGTCGTCACCTTCCTCCTCCGCCTGCTCCCGATTAAACACACTGTAGTCTGAAGACAGGGAACAAACAAACTGAGAAACACTCATACGGGATTTATTGAGATCTGCTTCGGGGACACACTCACCAGCTTGGTCTATTTCGGTCTCTGCCTCTAAACGAAGAAAAACATCCTCCAGGGTTGTCATAGAAACCCCATAGTTGATAATTCCCAGATTGGGTTGGCAATCGATCTCCGAAAACAAGCCTGAGAAACAGAAATTAATCAGTACTGGGTGCTGGTCCAATGCTGTTACATTAAAGCTTAGTCACACATGAGTCATTATTTCAACAGTTACCTGGGCGGGACAGTAAGAAAGAGGATTTTATTTGTTTTAAGTGTCTGTTGATTCACTCTCTAGTGCGGAAAAAGGACACAATGGTGAGGAAGCTTGTGAACAACTGATTCAAATGTTAGAATAAAAAAATGTGTGTGGAGATTCTCGCAAACCTAACATTTCATGCTGCTGCAGCCTTGCATTGAAAAGCATCCAGCTGGCAAGACACAGGTTGACGTTTTGAGTGAAGTAGTCACAGGACAAACAAAGTGTTTCAGGGACATTGACCCTGAACAAACTGGAATTATTATCAATGGGTCTATACAACAAGACAAGTGTTTTAGATGTCCCCTAAACTAAGAACGTTCTAGAATGAAGTGTTCCAGCAAAATGCCATAAAGGATCTAAAGGTGGCACTACTAAGAGTTATAGCTAAACATATATTTGACAAATATTTTAATGTATCACAATTAAGTAGTTAAAACCTGACTCCCCAACATACACCTATGGACTGATATGGGAAATACGTCAGATAGATAATAACATATTCTCTGAGGATCCAGACAGTTGGAGTCCCGCCATTACTGTGCTCTTCTTGTGAGTTGATGTTGGTTCCCCCACATCTCCTGGACCAGTCCAGTGTCTCAACCTTCTGATCAAGGTGTATTTAGTGGCACTGGCCAAATACATGTGATCTAGATTATCATTATCTTTTATTTCATATATCTAATGTTTGAGAATATCTTTCCACTTATTTATTTAGTTCCATTGGTATTGTTTTATCATGTTTCTTTCAATGTATTGGCTTTGTAGATACAGCTGATTAAAAATACAATCTAAAAACTGTTGACTAAAGTGTGATGTTTGTTAGTGAAACTGAACATGAAATAAAACCAAGTTAATAAAAACCACAAAAAAGACGGCCATTTTGGTCATTTATTTGACCTTGAATTAGTTTGAAATATTGCAGCGTATTGAAAGACTCAGTCAGCTGTCAGATAAAGAGTTAAAGGGGACCGGCTGTATACCTCCAACTTGTTATTATTTTATACCTTTACTATTTGCTGACTAAGGACTAATATTTAAGGATCGACACTTTAACTAGATGTGACCTGACCTGAAAACATGTCCATGCCCTCCAGAGGCAGAGTGAAGGTCAACTCTGCGTCATGTTGTCGAGATAACTTCGCCTTGGTGACATGCTGCTTGACCAATGACGTGATCTTTTCAGCTTCGCATCCCTCGTTGATGGACATTCTGCGTGAGAGGAAACACACACCAGTTAAGTAATAATACAAATGTAGGCTTTGCCCCCGTTCCATAAGCTGTTGCAACATAACAAATATATATTGACCTGAGATTTCAACATCATTTAATTCATTCATCGGGCCATTTTCCAAAGGGTTACTAAAGGGCCACTTGTTGTTATTATGCACAGATAGGAAGTATTGTAGTGTTGTTTTTATACTTGCCTGAGATGATATCCAACACCACACTTGACTTTGAGATAGAGAGAAGAGCCAACACACTTGAGCTGTCCTTGAGAAATCACAGCTTTGCGATCTGGTGAAAAGAAATACGATCCGTGATGAATAACAATAACAGCAAATTGATACATGTGATACTTTTGAATTATAGTTGGGAAGAAACAGTCATTACATGTCTGCAGGTGCAAAGTGCTCAGACATCCAAAGCAGCTTCACTATAAACACAGCATTTGAGGAAGTTGGCGCTTTCATAATTTCAAAAATATGATGGGTTTAAATAATTGTAAATCCATCACATTTTGTTCATTACACTCAAACAATGTTAAACAGCTGCAATGCTCAAACATTCTAAAATTAAAATCTCAAAAGTTAAGCCTGAATGTTTGCCTTTAGTTTCCAAGTAGGCAATCTGCCTTCTGCTTTTGTGCATGTGGGCGAGTGCATGCTATGTGACAGGAGGGTTCATACCAGCCAGAATGTCAGCCTCGTCCATGTAGTGTGTGCTGAGGACAGTGACTCTGCCGGCCCTGCGCTTCTTCAGCAGCGTCCACACCTGGTGTCTGGAGCAGGGGTCCATGCCGGCCGTGGGCTCGTCCAAGAGCAAGATCTGAGAGGAGCAGACGCCATGCAAACTGCTCAGGGTTCACCCAAGCTTCTTCTTCAAACCGTAAAACTATTGTGCAGTAAAACTCAAACATGGAGACATTTTCTGTTGTCATGTTGGTTCAAAAACACTTCAACTTTAGATATCCTTTATGTAAAGCGTTGATTTCAAGTACGTTTTAAATGGAATATACTGCAAACTGATATCAAAATGAGGGGGGGGGGGGCATCCTGTCGTGCTTCTATTAGCTACTAGTGCTCCAAAATAATTATACTTGATAGTTTAAGGGGCAGGACATCTCTTAGAAGTTGACCAATCACAACAGAGCCGGCCAGCTAACCAATCAGAGCAGACTGGGCTCTGGTTTCAGACAGAGGGTGAAAAGAGGTGCTGCAGCACGGACAGTATGAGAAAAATAAAGAGCTTTTTGAACATTAAAGCATGGAGACATGTCCCAGACACAACATACAAATATGAAACCTGAAAAAGAGCATGATAGGGCCCGTATAAATAAAAAATAAAAAATGTATCCATTTAAAGCTCCAGGTACCTTAGGATCTCCCAGAATGGCGATGCCCACAGAGAGTTTCCTCTTTTGGCCTCCACTCAGATTTTTGGCCTGAGCAGTCGCAATTTTTTCCAAGTCTAGATCCTTCAGCACTTTGGTAACCTATCAAAGAGAAGAGTCGTTAGCCACATTGGAAAAGATTCCCTTAAAGGTGGGGTAGGTAAGTTTGAGAAATCGGCTCGAGATCGCTAGAATTTGAAAATACAGGACCGGAGAAAATCTGCCACTTCCTCACAGAGCCCCTCCTCCAACACACACGAACGCGCACATGACCAATGAGGGCACGAGATAAGTTTGTGCCCCGATGGAAGGCTGACAGGCAGGTAGGCCATCCAGTTATTTTAGCCGGGCCGGATTGGTCGTGCTTTTTACAGTACTACGGCTTCCACAGATGGAATTCAAAGCACTTCAGATGTTCATTGCTATCGGGATGTTAAGAGCATTCCATGGAATATAACAACAAGTGTATCTCGAGCTGGTTTTTCAAACTTACCTACCCCACCTTTAAGGTCAAATGACTAATCAATCAAGAATGATTTGATTTGGTGATTATATTGACCACTCAAGAGGAATATAAGACAGAGGCTTTAGATAATCACCTCAGCGTCGATGTCCGAGGGTAGGATCCCTTTGATGGCAGCAAACATGCGGAGGTGCTCCTCCACAGTGAGCACATCAAAGATGATGTTAAACTGGGGGCAGATTCCCACCAGCTGCTTCATTTCGGAGCCATCTGCGATCTCTGCTACGGGGGAGCCATAGATGGTGGCCGAGCCGCTGGTGGGCGTGCAGATGCCACACAGGATGTTCATGAGAGTGGACTTTCCAGCCCCGCTGTGTCCCAGCAGAGCGGTGATCTGGCCCTCATAGATGTCAAACGTCAAACCTGACATTATGAAAACCAACCAGAAGAATGCATATTAAGAACAACAGAGTGGGGCAGACCGATATACTGTTTCAGCATTGTTGTTGGGAACTAAGGAAACCTTTTTTCTGTTTAATACAAATGTATAAACTTCCAGGCAAAATATTTATATTTCAATCATAATGAAAAAACTGGAAGTAAAAAAGGTAATTTTGTAATGTATTTTATACTGTAACAACTTGGGAACAATACAGTTAGAAATGCAACTACGGATAAACCACAGGTCAAACCTGGGTTTCTGTACTATTTATTTGAGAGGGTTCGAAAGGTCTGTGGTGCAGGTGAGTTATTTAATATCTTTTCATTTAAACTTTGTTATGAACGTAATTAAATGTAATCTACTAAAGAAAAACTAAAACTACAATGTTGCCAGGATAAAATGCTAGCAATGCATCTTTAATCACAATCACATGTGTTTGGGACTCACCTCTCAGAGCCTCCACCACGCTGTCCTTCTCTTTGTACACTTTATGGATGTTATTGATGCTGCCGGAGAAGAAGCATACAGGAAGTGAAGTGTAAACACAGAAGCGTACCAGAGTGAAGAGCAGACTGCTGCCACAGGCCTTTCTCAGCCAGAACAATGGTGTCTGACAATAACCAAGAACAGAGCCAGAGCCTTTTTAACTGAGCATGAAACTCTCAAAGTCTCCGTTCATCTCCTCATCTTTAGTATTAAACACATGTAAGTAATAGTCGTATGCTCGTGCAGATTGTTACCGGATAGCCTCTTTCCCTCTGAACTCAGGGGAAATGGGTTCCACATGCTCGTCGCCACCTGAAGTGCCTTTCACCTCTGCGTCGTATACCGAGCTCACTTCAACGTAACGCTTTCTGCGTTTCGACCAATAGGAAGGCTTCAGGAAGTACACCAGGGACCGCTTCATTCCAAAGTCCCCTGCATTTCAGACAATACTTCATTACACAAGGTAATTGGAATATAACAATGACAGTTTATGATTAAACCTACAGAGAAATGTGGCTGTTTCGTCTTGCTTAATTAGTGATTAACTATCTGAATTGACTCACCAGGCAGAACCTGGTCCAGGTAGACAGCTAACAGCAGGTAGAGGATGCAGTCCACAACGAGCATGAACAGGGGCACGTACAGAGGATGAGGGCCGTTAGCCAGGGAGGAGAACACAGCACCATCTCCCTGGGCCTCCAGGTAGACCACCTGACACACACACACACACACACACACACACACACACACACACACACACACACACACACACACACACACACACACACACACACACACACACACACACACACACACACACACACACACACACACACACACACACACACACACACACACACACACACACACACACACACACACACACACACACACACACACACACACACACACACACACACACACACACACACACACACACACACACACACACACACACACACACACACACGCAAAATGATGGGCTGCTAATGTCTCATAGCTAGTTACTGATTGTTATAGATGTTGAATGTATGGAACCTGGTGAAGGCAATGCATCATGGGAGGGGAATAATAGCAACTAGCCAGTATTAATTGTAGCCAAGTTTATATCCAAATATATAACAATTTGCACTTTGTCACATGATTTTATCCTTATACCATAACAAATATTTTTGCTAAACTTTGAATTTTCCTTGCTGCATTACCACTCTTTTTTAATGTGCACATTTGTTTTGCATTAAATAGATGGATTAAAAACGCACCTGAAGAAAATGTCTTGGCCAATCAGGTGTTTCATAAAAAGGCATATAGTGGAAGATGACCAGTGGAGCATCTTGTGGGTAAGTGTTTGGTACCTGTGCAATCCCGATGGAGAAGGCGCTGGGGGAGAGCAGGCAGAGGAGCCAGACCAGAGGCTGAGGGAAGTCCTTCAGCAGCACGGTGAACAGGGACAGGCAGCCGAACACCACCGTCAGCATGGAGCCCACTGTGCTGGCAAACTTGGGCTTCTTAAATAGCGGGGTCATCATGAAGGAGAAGAAGATCTGTGAAACAAGAAGAGAGTCAAAGCAAGCAGAGGGAGATAGGAGGAAGGAAAACAATTCATTTCCTCCATGACTCCCATCATCCAGCAATAGATGAAAGCAAACAGGGCTGTAATAAAAACTCAGGAAAAGATATTGCCTTAGAGACGGTGCACCAATTTCAAAATCAAAACAAGTTGGCCACTCTCCAAGATGACAAACTTAAAAACGTCTTGCTTGAAATGCTGCCCTAATATCTTTCTAGTTTGAGGGCGATCACTTAAGACCTAACGTATCTCAACCTACTGTAGATATGAAACCATTGGAGTTACAAATCTTGCATTAATCAAACCAACCAACACACTGAGGTCTCCTACAGTAGCTCTACCTACATTTGAAAAGTCCTTACAGTTGTATGCTCACAGTCAAACGTTTCCATGGTGACGACTTTAGTAGAAGAATAGGTTAATGCAAACTTATGTGCACACTGAGCTCTCATGCATGGTTCACACTGGTTCAACTTTTTGGATGACTGCATTATTTACTTATCATTCCCTTTACAAACATTTTGGCAATATCAAAAAATATAGGGGCAGCCGTCTCTTTAGAAAACATATATTTTGTATGTGAACTAAAGCCATGACGATATGCTGAATACAAAGCTGTGCCATCTGGTGAAGGAATTGGGCAATGGGATGTTTGAATGATCAATGTATTGACACAAAAGAAAAACTAATGAAAGGCATAATAATGAAACCAAAACTATTTGCATGGCTCAACGTAAATAAGAGGATATTAATGTGTCCTCGTTTCCCTCTATGAAAGCTCTACTCACCGATGATATTCCGTAGAGGAAGATGAGAAGGAATATAACCAAGAAGTCACTGTTAGGGAACAGGGCCGTGTACGTAGCGATGATGGACATTAGGAAGGACATGGTGGTTACCAGGGCAGCGTACAGGAGACCCCATGACAACCTGTTGGACAACATGAACACATAAGCGTACAGGCGTACACAATCTCAAAGAAAGCAGCTTCTACAAGTGATTTCAAACGGCAGGGACCGAGGGCCTCTTGCTCCTCACCAGAAAGCGGTGTCGTAGAGCCCCATCATGGTCATGGTGTCTTTGAGGCGATGCTCCTTCTCAGCTGCCACGTTGACGATGAGGAAGGTGACGAACGGCGTAAAGGCCAGGACCAGGTAGATGGAGATGAGGGCGTGGGGGAATTTCTGCACCTCCACAGAGCCCGGCTGACCCATCATCACTACACTCAGGTCCATCTCACTCCGAACAGAACGCTTCGTCTGCATCTGTACAATAGAGATGGACCGTTCACAAGCACACCATTAAACATTAAGTATATCCTAATCATTACAGATTCATTCATCAACGTTTCTTTCTATATTAATAATACAAAATAAAAACATAATGTTGAAATTACTTTTTAGGTCATTTATGACTAATGAGCCTCAGAGGAATATTATAGTTTCTCTTTTTAGATGTAGAACTTTCTCAAATAAATATGCCCAATTTTTTCCAACAATGCCATTGCATGCAATCGACTCATAGTTTCAGCACTATGACAGAGCCTTCCTGAACAACTGTACCTCTGACATCTTGGAATAACAATAACCCCTTCATGTCTTTTCTAAAAATCACTAAATGTCTTCTGAATTGTCGTGGCATTAGCTTTATGACTGCACAAACCGACCTGGAGCATAGACACTTTCTTTGTTGCATTATATGTTAGCCTGTGCAACACACACACCATACCTTCCCTCTGTAGGGGGGGTGCACCGTCTGGCCTGACTCACCTGGATGATGGCTGCATCGATCAGAGACTGCAGGCGGATGAAGCCAGAGTACCAGTAGTTAGCCGCTCTGCAGTTCACGGAGCTGGTAAAACAGTTTGCTAGAGGAACACAAGCACAAAGACATGAGGCCACATATGGAAGGAACTCATGTGTTGGATGGTCTTTACATTACAGATACAGTAAGCTAATATAATATAGTGTCTCTATAGTGTGTGGTGCGTCATATCATAGGCATATCGTTTGACGTACACCTACCTACATCTGATGTGGATGTCATTTCTTAGATATCAACTGATTGACAACTGATTATTTTAAGATATAATTTAAATTCAAATCTTTAACACGGTGTCTTTATACAACAATTCTTGTTGTCGGCAGAGTGTATTATATATGAGGTCTATGTAATTTTAAACTTTTATTAGTCACAATAACTGAAGAGGGGGTCTGAAAACGATGAAAAGAAGATTTTATATATATAAATATAAATACAGGAGGCAAAATAAAAAATGCTCAATTAGACTATACCAATAGATTCTGTGTAATCGCTGGGAAAGGGCAGCTGGTTGTACGGAAAGCGTAGCCTGTAAGACGTGGCGGAGCTGTCCAGGAACACCACACCGACGTAGCTGGAAGGCTCATAAAGGCTGGCGTTCTCCAGGTCCTCCTCACTGGCAAACATCTCCAGATGATCCTGCATGTCTGAAGACACAAGAAGGAGGATGAAAGTGTCATACAACAAGTAGATTTGCCTCAACACTTTCTAGTTTCCATCTTCAGTCCCTATTCTATTTGATACAGATGTACCGTTGTCAAGAACATCACAAGGCTGTATTTCTTCTTTAAAGGATGAGATGGTTCTTACGCATCTCCTGGGCCACCTCTTCCATGATGTGGTTGGTGATGTTAGTGATTGGTGTGTAGCCCAAGCCCTTGAAGAAGTGGTCTTCGCGCTCCAGGTCCATGGTGCTGATGCCTCCATAATACACGTGAGGATTCAGGGTGCTGATGAGTATCAGAAGACCCAACAGAAGCAGAGGTAGGATCAGTTCCTGCAGAGAAAGATACATAAAAGGAGCAGCGGATTAGAAAACCCGGAAGTCTGGATTTGCATGTGGTCTAGCTTTGGAACATTGTGACGGTTAGAACATGTATCAACAAGTGAATAGAGCACAATGGGTGTTACCGCCCATCTATGCAATAGTGTTGCACTTCTAATATTGCTTCAATGGGGATATACAACTTCTTGAGAAATAACATTAGAAATGGTTTCTCTTCCATCCGTAAAATACATGCTATCGTTCCACCTTGAGAAACACAGAAAATGAAAATAATTAATTGAGAGCCACTGGCACGTCAAGAGCTTGCCAGGCCTTTATAGAGCTTTACCCAGAGACATGTTATAGGGCTTTACCCAGAGACATGTTATAGAGCTTTACCAGAGACATGTTATAGGGCTTTACCCAGAGACATGTTATAGAGCTTTACCCAGAGACATGTTATAGGGCTTTACCCAGAGACATGTTATAGAGCTTTACCCAGAGACATGTTATAGAGCTTTACCAGAGACATGTTATAGAGCTTTACCCAGAGACATGTTATAGGGCTTTACCCAGAGACATGTTATAGAGCTTTACCCAGAGACATGTTATAGAGCTTTACCCAGAGACATGTTATAGAGCTTTACCCAGAGACATGTTATAGAGCTTTACCCAGAGACATGTTATAGAGCTTTACCAGAGACATGTTATAGAGCTTTACCCAGAGACATGTTATAGGGCTTTACCCAGAGACATGTTATAGAGCTTTACCCAGAGACATGTTATAGGGCTTTACCCAGAGACATGTTATAGGGCTTTACCCAGAGACATGTTATAGAGCTTTACCCAGAGACATGTTATAGGGCTTTACCCAGAGACATGTTATAGGGCTTTACCCAGAGACATGTTATAGAGCTTTACCCAGAGACATGTTATAGGGCTTTACCCAGAGACATGTTATAGAGCTTTACCCAGAGACATGTTATAGGGCTTTACCCAGAGACATGTTATAGAGCTTTACCCAGATACATGTTATAGGGCTTTACCCAGAGACATGTTATAGGGCTTTACCCAGAGACATGTTATAGAGCTTTACCCAGAGACATGTTATAGAGCTTTACCCAGAGACATGTTATAGAGCTTTACCCAGAGACATGTTATAGAGCTTTACCCAGAGACATGTTATAGGGCTTTACCCAGAGACATGTTATAGAGCTTTACCCAGAGACATGTTATAGGGCTTTACCCAGAGACATGTTATAGGGCTTTACCCAGAGACATGTTATAGAGCTTTACCCAGAGACATGTTATAGGGCTTTACCCAGAGACATGTTATAGAGCTTTACCCAGAGACATGTTATAGGGCTTTACCCAGAGACATGTTATAGAGCTTTACCCAGAGACATGTTATAGGGCTTTACCCAGAGACATGTTATAGGGCTTTACCCAGAGACATGTTATAGAGCTTTACCCAGAGACATGTTATAGGGCTTTACCCAGAGACATGTTATAGGGCTTTACCCAGAGACATGTTATAGGGCTTTACCCAGAGACATGTTATAGGGCTTTACCCAGAGACATGTTATAGGGCTTTACCAGAGACATGTTATAGAGCTTTACCCAGAGACATGTTATAGGGCTTTACCAGAGACATGTTATAGGGCTTTACCAGAGACATGTTATAGGGCTTTACCAGAGACATGTTATAGGGCTTTACTCAGAGACATGTTATAGGGCTTTACCCAGAGACATGTTATAGAGCTTTACCCAGAGACATGTTATAGAGCTTTACCCAGAGACATGTTATAGAGCTTTACCCAGAGACATGTTATAGGGCTTTACCCAGAGACATGTTATAGGGCTTTACCCAGAGACATGTTATAGGGCTTTACCCAGAGACATGTTATAGAGCTTTACCCAGAGACATGTTATAGGGCTTTACCCAGAGACATGTTATAGAGCTTTACCCAGAGACATGTTATAGGGCTTTACCCAGAGACATGTTATAGGGCTTTACCCAGAGACATGTTATAGAGCTTTACCCAGAGACATGTTATAGGGCTTTACCCAGAGACATGTTATAGGGCTTTACCCAGAGACATGTTATAGAGCTTTACCCAGAGACATGTTATAGGGCTTTACCCAGAGACATGTTATAGAGCTTTACCCAGAGACATGTTATAGGGCTTTACCCAGAGACATGTTATAGAGCTTTACCCAGATACATGTTATAGGGCTTTACCCAGAGACATGTTATAGGGCTTTACCCAGAGACATGTTATAGAGCTTTACCCAGAGACATGTTATAGAGCTTTACCCAGAGACATGTTATAGAGCTTTACCCAGAGACATGTTATAGGGCTTTACCCAGAGACATGTTATAGAGCTTTACCCAGAGACATGTTATAGGGCTTTACCCAGAGACATGTTATAGGGCTTTACCCAGAGACATGTTATAGAGCTTTACCCAGAGACATGTTATAGGGCTTTACCCAGAGACATGTTATAGAGCTTTACCCAGAGACATGTTATAGGGCTTTACCCAGAGACATGTTATAGAGCTTTACCCAGAGACATGTTATAGAGCTTTACCAGAGACATGTTATAGAGCTTTACCCAGAGACATGTTATAGGGCTTTACCCAGAGACATGTTATAGAGCTTTACCCAGAGACATGTTATAGAGCTTTACCCAGAGACATGTTATAGAGCTTTACCCAGATACATGTTATAGGGCTTTACCCAGAGACATGTTATAGGGCTTTACCCAGAGACATGTTATAGAGCTTTACCCAGAGACATGTTATAGAGCTTTACCCAGAGACATGTTATAGAGCTTTACCCAGAGACATGTTATAGGGCTTTACCCAGAGACATGTTATAGGGCTTTACCCAGAGACATGTTATAGGGCTTTACCCAGAGACATGTTATAGGGCTTTACCCAGAGACATGTTATAGGGCTTTACCCAGAGACATGTTATAGGGCTTTACCCAGAGACATGTTATAGAGCTTTACCCAGAGACATGTTATAGAGCTTTACCCAGAGACATGTTATAGAGCTTTACCCAGAGACATGTTATAGGGCTTTACCCAGAGACATGTTATAGGGCTTTACCCAGAGACATGTTATAGGGCTTTACCCAGAGACATGTTATAGGGCTTTACCCAGAGACATGTTATAGGGCTTTACCCAGAGACATGTTATAGGGCTTTACCCAGAGACATGTTATAGGGCTTTACCCAGAGACATGTTATAGGGCTTTACCCAGAGACATGTTATAGAGCTTTACCCAGAGACATGTTATAGGGCTTTACCCAGAGACATGTTATAGGGCTTTACCCAGAGACATGTTATAGGGCTTTACCCAGAGACATGTTATAGGGCTTTACCCAGAGACATGTTATAGGGCTTTACCCAGAGACATGTTATAGGGCTTTACCCAGAGACATGTTATAGGGCTTTACCCAGAGACATGTTATAGAGCTTTACCCAGAGACATGTTATAGGGCTTTACCCAGAGACATGTTATAGGGCTTTACCCAGAGACATGTTATAGGGCTTTACCCAGAGACATGTTATAGGGCTTTACCCAGAGACATGTTATAGGGCTTTACCCAGAGACATGTTATAGAGCTTTACCAGAGACATGTTATAGAGCTTTACCCAGAGACATGTTATAGAGCTTTACCCAGAGACATGTTATAGAGCTTTACCAGAGACATGTTATAGGGCTTTACCCCAGAGACATGTTATAGGGCTTTACCCAGAGACATGTTATAGGGCTTTACCCAGAGACATGTTATAGGGCTTTACCCAGAGACATGTTATAGGGCTTTACCCAGAGACATGTTATAGGGCTTTACCCAGAGACATGTTATAGGGCTTTACCCAGAGACATGTTATAGAGCTTTACCCAGAGACATGTTATAGGGCTTTACCCAGAGACATGTTATAGGGCTTTACCCAGAGACATGTTATAGAGCTTTACCCAGAGACATGTTATAGGGCTTTACCCAGAGACATGTTATAGGGCTTTACTCAGAGACATGTTATAGAGCTTTACCCAGAGACATGTTATAGGGCTTTACCCAGAGACATGTTATAGGGCTTTACCCAGAGACATGTTATAGAGCTTTACCCAGAGACATGTTATAGAGCTTTACCAGAGACATGTTATAGAGCTTTACCCAGAGACATGTTATAGAGCTTTACCCAGAGACATGTTATAGGGCTTTACCAGAGACATGTTATAGGGCTTTACCCAGAGACATGTTATAGGGCTTTACCCAGAGACATGTTATAGGGCTTTACTCAGAGACATGTTATAGGGCTTTACCCAGAGACATGTTATAGGGCTTTACTCAGAGACATGTTATAGAGCTTTACCCAGAGACATGTTATAGGGCTTTACCCAGAGACATGTTATAGGGCTTTACTCAGAGACATGTTATAGAGCTTTACCCAGAGACATGTTATAGAGCTTTACCCAGAGACATGTTATAGAGCTTTACCCAGAGACATGTTATAGGGCTTTACCCAGAGACATGTTATAGAGCTTTACCCAGAGACATGTTATAGGGCTTTACCCAGAGACATGTTATAGGGCTTTACCCAGAGACATGTTATAGGGCTTTACCCAGAGACATGTTATAGGGCTTTACCCAGAGACATGTTATAGGGCTTTACCCAGAGACATGTTATAGAGCTTTACCCAGAGACATGTTATAGAGCTTTACCAGAGACATGTTATAGGGCTTTACCCAGAGACATGTTATAGGGCTTTACCCAGAGACATGTTATAGGGCTTTACCCAGAGACATGTTATAGGGCTTTACCCAGAGACATGTTATAGGGCTTTACCCAGAGACATGTTATAGAGCTTTACCCAGAGACATGTTATAGAGCTTTACCAGAGACATGTTATAGGGCTTTACCCAGAGACATGTTATAGAGCTTTACCCAGAGACATGCTATAGGGCTTTACCCAGAGACATGTTATAGGGCTTTACCCAGAGACATGTTATAGGGCTTTACCCAGAGACATGTTATAGAGCTTTACCAGAGACATGTTATAGAGCTTTACCCAGAGACATGTTATAGGCTTAGGGTTAGCACATGTCCACTGGGAACGCATCAATAAGGACATTTGGTTCACATTGGATTTTACGTGTGCATATTATAATAACACTTTTTACACTCAAATGGTCTTTTAAGTAAACAAGCTATATTAATTGCAGTGCAGCTGCAAACACCTGGACTTTACAAACTGCTGCAAATGAAGCTCCTAGGGGCCCCGAGTGCTACCTTTCCAAAGAACATGTGATACACAGACATTAAAAATGCACCAGGGCAACTGAAAGATGCATGCTGTAACAAGCGAGACATTGGAAGGTAAAAAAGGGACAGGTCATCTATTTTATTTGATTTAAATATATACATTGTGTTTAATTTAAGAAGATCTTAACCAAAGGACTTGGTTTGGATGTAGTTTTCTTTTGGTTGTACTGACTGGAGCAGCCACAAGTGTGACACAATGATCACATTCAAAGGCTTATCAACGGTAACTAAGGGCTGCCTGGAACAGCCCCAGAGAGAGGACAGACCTATGGACACTGCAGCGTGCTAGCCATAACACAAAGGTGTGTGGAATGTAAGATATGGCTACAATACAGGCCTAAACATGTTTTTCTCCCCCACATTACTGTGAGGGGTAAAAGAAGTACAACCAAATACTTTGTTCAATTCCAAACCTGGCCATATACAGTACATGTAAGCTACTAACACTAAAGGGGGGTATTGTTATTGTGAATATATTAAACTCTGTCACTTCTACATTTCTTCCATTAGGTGTTCCTTGTTATTACTGCACAAGCTGTTCTCCAGACAGAATAAGCTTGGTTGCCTTTGTTCTATTATTTCACACATTATGTTATTGTGCCATGGCTCAAACTAAATATTGACTTGGCTGCATGAAACATTATTGGATATGAAGACAAATGTCAACAACAACAACAACAACACAGCAGAACTATCTTCCTCCCTGAACAGATTCATATGAAAACTAAGCACCTGGAGACTCTGCTGCTTGGTCCTCCATTTGATGAGCAGATTTTTGTAGAGAAGACTTCTCGTTTGGTGCCAGACTCCTGCATCTCTTCTATATACAGGCTGCATACTTCCAGCATGCCTCATCTGGATGACGTACGGACGAGAAGTTGTCTCCGTAATGCTAGCCTCAGCTGCAAGTACAAACATGTTTTAATTCAAAATAAAATGATAAAAAACCCTTGCTGTCACTTGAGCTGGATTTATAAAACAAGCTTCATTGCTATAACACATAACAATAATGAAAGCAGTAACGCCACTTTGACTTCCTTTCAACGCATACTAAGCTTCATTTCTTGCATTATTATTTTAATTCAGATAACAATTTAAATAGCCTTTATCAATCAATCATCAATGTTAGGCGTCACTTGAAATTGTATTAAGGACAATTCCAATGAAATGCATGTAGGGCTCTGAAAAATACATGTTCATGACATTTGATAAACTAAACATTATTTGTTGATGAACAAATATTGTTGTGGCCTTAACATACAGTACCTTTATGGTGGCACTTATACATTACACACAATTAATAAATCACTATTATATGATGAGATGCAAGGAAGACACAAAGATAAACACACATTCAATACATCCTTTAGAGCACTAATGTGTGCATTATGCCTTTACTTCTGCAGATGAATGTAGGTCCTTCATTTGCATGCATGCACAACATAGATGATCTGAAAGAATGAGCTTTAAAATGAACTATGTTGCTTTCCCTTCATCTCAGTGAGCCATACACAGCTTCATAGCAGCTAACACTGGGGTGATGACGACCACCGGCAGGGACCAGGGGTAGACGTGTGGACAATGGCAATATCACCCTGTAAAGTGGCTTTGTCTGCAAAGCGTACGGGAGAAGGACACCTAGCGTACCTGTCAGACGAGCGTTTAGTTAGCTGACGTTAGCCTCTGGACCAACGCTACCCTGCTGTGGGGTATGTTGGCAAGGCTGAAATGTCAGCATTAGGGGAGCACCGTATTCACCCCTTTGTTCCAATGATGAATGGAAATTAGAAAACGTGTATGCGATTCTGTGAGCAAAATGAACAGCTAGAAATGACACGTTTGTTCTGCATCATCTGAGCTCGCGCTGAATGCGGTGAAGCAAAAATAATCAAGCTAGCAAGCTACAGCAACACAGCCGATAACGGGGAAACATATATAAGCACTGATAAAAAGAAAACATTTCACATACTCACGTATAAAATACATTAAGGCATATCTTTCCTCGGCGTGCGGTTTAACGGCCTTACATTACAGATACTGTTTTTTGTCAAGAAGATCCCCTGAATGAGCTGTCTTGTTTTTTTACCTAGGTACTTCCTACTGTCAAAATACAGACCAGTGACGCTGACCAATCAGATCTGTCTTGGTGCTAATGACAAAGGTTTGCGCCAATCAGAATTA
Organism: Pseudochaenichthys georgianus; assembly: GCF_902827115.2. NCBI lineage: Eukaryota > Metazoa > Chordata > Actinopteri > Perciformes > Channichthyidae > Pseudochaenichthys > Pseudochaenichthys georgianus. The sequence continues at coordinate 6,076,352 of NC_047521.1, read as the reverse complement.
AAACAAATGGCTTTTATTTTCATATCAAAAACAGAACAATAGCAAAAATACTTAATACACTTTGTGGTTTTATACCATAAACCACAAATGCTACTGGCCCGCATAAACATATGGAAGCAAATGTATACAAGCATCTTCATATACTGATTTCGAATCTGAATATAATGAGTTAGATTAGTCATTATTTTGAGGCACTCATTCATTATTTTAAAACACTAAGTCATTATCTTTTGATGTACTAGATCATGGATAGCCAACTTGCTCTACCCTTGGGTCACTTGTCCAAAATAACAACAGGCCAGGAGCCAAAAAAGTACCCTTGAACTTTGAATATAATAAAGAGGCTCACGTAGTCACTCTGGTGCTTTGTTAATGCAAACCTATGCCTTATGTACATTAAGATTACAAGTATTAATTCCTATTGTGAATAGATTGATTTTATTTGTTCATTTGAAAATGATTGCGGCCGACTGAACCCTTACTGGCCCAAATGTGGTCCGCTGGCCATATGTTAAGTATCCCTGTACTACTGTAAGTCATTCTCAAGAGATAATAAGTAATTATTTTGACAAAGTGTTACATTATAATGAACAGAATACATTCAGAATATACATATACATTCATGAAATTGGCAGAAACAAGTGCCGGTCTTTTGAAAACTCATTGCCTCACTGTGTAGACAAACACATAACTTCTTTTTTATAGTGTTTGACCTTTAACCTCTCCCAAGATGCATGGTGAATTTGTCATGAGATATGTATACAATGATGCACAAAAAGACTGAAATATATCAATTTGATTCAGCCATAAAGCAAAGGTCAGTATATATCATTTGAATTTTACATTACATCATATGTTCGCCACGATGAGCTGTAACAAGCTTAAATGAAACATAAAAAAGATGGTTTCAGCAACCTTGAATCATTATAAAGGGGGAGTCAGGATGGGGTTACAGAACATGCCGGTGTTGGTGTGTCCTCTCATATTCATGTATGCGTTCTGAAAGTGGAGATGATTGTGGCGAGTGTGTGTACAAAGGTTCCGAAATGTCTCTGAATTGGAGGAAGCCACTAAGCAGGGAGGGCACAGGGAGCCGCTCCACGACATCCGTTCCCATCAGTGAATCTGACCCCAGCACCACCCTGACCTGCAGCCGACACATGTGGGAGAGGCAGGGGACGGAGTCTGGAAGGAAGGGAGGAGGAAAGGAAAAAGGGACATTGTGATAACCTGAAGTTGACTACAGTTTAGTCAAAGCAAATCTGAAGTGTCTTTGTTCTACCAAAATGAGGACATGGTTCCCAGGTCTTCTCTGCTCGTCTTCGATCCAGAATATGTTTCAAAGCGGGAGATAGAGTCGACCAGTTCACAAAGTCTAGCAGGTAGTTCAGCACCTCACCGTCTGCCTGCTCCAACCTAGAAAGCAAAACAAAAGAAATTGATCAACCATCTGATACTTTACTATGGAATGAAAAAGTAAAAAGTAGACCTGCACAATTTATGATTTCATTCTTCTACTAAAAAAACAACAAAATGCTTCTTTAATGAATACAATTAAAGGACATTATTTCCAAAAATAATACCCTATTTATTAATTGTGTTAGCTGCAATGTTGCCTTTCATAGTGTTTATTTGTGTTCAGATATTTGTATACTTCACAGTCAACTTGAATATATTTTACTTTTTAGTTCCATTTTTTTCCTTTATTTAGATGTTTATATTTTATGTTTGTTTATTTTCTACTCTTTTTATTTTTCAAAAGATGTAAAATGCTTTGTTTGAACATGTTGCTGTAACGAAAACATCTCCTAATTTGGGATCAATAAAGTATATCTTATCTTATTTATTGATAACACAAAAGACCCCAAAAGTGCAGATTTGCTTTGATACTCCCGTGTAACGGACAAATAAGAAATCCTTGTGCGGACATTGCAATGACTATAAAATCATATATTGCAGAGCCCTTGTGAGAGAAGAGTCTTACATGTGGGGCTGAAGCAGCAAGGAAGGTTCCAGTCCTGCCTTCAGTAGCAGAGGAAGCCAGCAGGCGGCAAAGTGTACTTGGTTTAGAGCCACACAGAGCAGGTCCCTCACTTCCGGCAGCTTTAACACAGTTTTCCCAGGATGATGCGGTGCAGAGCACTTCCTGGTCGCAGCATCCTGCCGAGGGATCCATCTGTGCTTCAGTATCAGTTGCAGCAGGTCTGTTTTGTCCGTGGCCAAGGCATACATCCAGTCCTCCTCACTCCATCTTGCTCCTGCAGCTATCAGCAATTCACTAAAAGAGATTCTAATCAAAACCAGGTGGGGAGTAACAAAGTACATTTAATCAAGTACTGTACTTAAAGAGCCTGTGACACGGTTTCCCCCATCATCCAAACCCATCAATTTGAGTACATATTGTCCCCTTGAAAACCGTTACTGAACTGATTTTGGATATTTGTACTTTGATAACCATTAATCCTTCAATGTTGACAATTTTATGGATCTTCTCGCGGATTCTTCAAGTCCCGCCAAATGATGGGTGACGTCATTGCGGGCACAGCGCTCCAGCTGCACCGTCCAGGATCCCAGCGTCTGCATGTAAACCTTTATATATATACAGTCAGATGTAAACGCACGACGGCGCACACAGCAGCAAGCTCAGACAGCGATGACAGGTTCATGTTGAACGTGTCTGAGAGCTCATATGAGGCTGAGGGATCGGTTTATGTTGTATCTGTTAGAAGTTTAGGAATGAGGTGCGTCAATATGGGCGATCATATGGTCATGTAGCCAGTGGTGGAATGGGACTAAAAATCATCCCGGGACTCTCGACCGGCCCACTTCGGTACCGAGCTGTCAACGGGGGGAGTGGGGGATGTAAAATACAAATATAATGTATAATGTCTGTGTCTTTGACATTAGCGCTGCTAGCCACCTGTGCCCTGTACTACGAAGCCAGTTCAACAGACCCTGGATATGTTTGAGTAACAAACAAACTAACAACAACAAACTAACAACAACAAACTAACAAACGAGATCTCGCTAAGCGGTCCTACGACGCTGGTTATCAACTCGGTAAATCAAGCCAGGGTTTCTCTCTCCAGCTGAGAGCGCGTTCACGTCCAGACACGAGTGGATCTGACTTTAATTACATTTGACTCGAGTGTTTCGTCAACATAATGTGTTAAATAATACTTCTGCATCCAGTCTGTGACACTGTGAGTGTTGCACGGCCAGATGAGGCTGGAGAAGCTGACTCAGATAAGGAGATATATGATATATTATGATATTATATGATCGATGATCTGATTGATGATGTGATATGAATGATAAGTGCGACACGTCGGCGTCTTCTCTGCATGGCAGTTTAAACTGTATTTCCTTTATCCTGTAATATGTTTGAGAGATTTAAACTCCGCACACTGAGTGGATCTCTTTTCTATAGACGCCGGAGGCGGGCAGCGTCAGGTAAAAGAAGTTATTTAGCCTTCTCAAACCTGAGCCTCACGCGCCGCCTATGGGGGATGTGCTAGTGACTTATCCGACCGGCCCACTTCGGTACCGGCCCATCGGGATTCGTCCCGATGGCCAGTCCACCACTGCACCCAGCCCACGTAAACTGTCAACGGGGGGAGCCTCGCTGCGGGGAAACGGTGGACCTAGTGTCCCGATCGGAGTGGGAATAATAATAATAATAATCCGTGCATTTTATCCATTAATTTCCCCAACATTGTGGTAAAAAACCACACGTTTAATCCACGTTGGTGTACTACAACTACAAAAAGCATCGGTTTGTTTTCTCATCAGGAAATGCAGACCGGCTCAAACAAACGATTTTTAATCATCATCCTCACTCATCATTTCATGTATCATATGTTCGCCGAATTGACATGAAAGCACTAATAAATGTAGTTTCATCCACTTGAGTTTATAACCACAAAAATAATCGATTTGTTTTTATATCACATCCGACGGGAGGAAATTCAGCAGCTCTCACTCCCGATTTTTAATCCTAATGTAATCATCATCTTCACCACGATCATTTATGTTTATGTCGCCGAATTGACATGAAAGCACTGACACATATGAATATACTGTAGTCAACTTCATTAAAACGTTATTAACGTGCCTAATCTCAGTAATTCACCATTTCTACGCATGACAACACACTTTGTCCGTGTTTGGCTCTCGAAGCGTTCCCGCATTGACGTCACTTCCGGCTTTCCCCAAAACTTCAAAATGAGTCGAAGGAATTTCCCCGCGATGTTCGAAATTATTGATATTTAACGAAACGGTATCGCTTTTTCTTTTTTAAACTGACGGTTCGAGATTACTAGTAGCCCAATATTTCATTGCACAACAGTTGTTGGGATGGTGTCACAGGCTCTTTAAGTACAATTTTGAGATACTTATACTTTACTTGAGTATTTCAATTTAAATGTGACTTTGTACTTCTACTCCACTACAATTCAGAGGTTAATCGTGTACTTACATGTATTGTGTACCTTTAGTTACTTTACAGATTTAGATTTATAATGTGAAATATAATCAAGTGTTAAATCAGACTTTAGTTCCACCTGGAGTAAATCCACCAGCTACCCTGCAGTCTACAAAGCCATTCAGACTAGCTGCACCTTCACCAGCTCTGAGAACACTTTCATGATCAATCATTATAAAACACATCATATATTATTCTGAAATGGGTATCTGCAGTCATTTTTGGTACTTGAAGTATATTTTGATTGTATTACTTCTGTACTTTTACTTGAGTGATATTTTGAATGCAGGACTTGTAACAGAGTATTCCTACACTCTGGTACTTGTACTTGTACTCAAGTACAAGATCTGGGTACTTCTCCCACCTCTGCAAATGATGTATTTTATTTTGTTACTGGAGTGCGTGAGGAAGTCAGATGTGCTTTTTAACAAACCTCTTTGGCTCGTTGGATGTGCGACACAAGGTCATGCAGAGCGGGGAACGGATGTCCAGGATGTCAGTGCAGTCCTGGGCATCTGGGCTGTAACCTTCCCTCAGGAGCATCTCCACACTGTCGCTCTGATCGTACTGCAGGGCCACATACAGTGGACTCACCATGCCTTCCCCTTGGTCACACACACGATCTGTGGCAGCTATCAGCCTCTTGAGGACACTGGATGGACAACATTGGAGAGGGTTAAGGAAAAACAGTATGGGTACATTTGCATTCAGCAACACGGAAGAAGGGTAACATGTGTTTTTAAATGATAGTTTAGTGCTGAGAAGTGATTTGTTAAACACTCAATACATATTATAATAATAATATATATAGGGGTCTTTCCATCAAAAACAAAAACAGAGTATTGGTGGCGTTGTAAAATGGTATTGGGTCCTAGGAGTTTCCAGAACACTGAATAAAACAAGTTCACGTTATCTCAGTGTTAGCTACAGCCAACATTTATTCAGTTTGTTTCTCTGATAACTTTTGATAATTGATTCAACCTCCTCCAGAATTATAATCTCCTGACCTGTGACTGTTTATCATGTTGATGATAGCTTGGAGTACAAAGTGATCAATAATCTGGCTTCTCAACCATTCAAAAGTCCATATTATAAAGCGCCAACAGGGAATTTCTCTCTTAATGCAATCTTTTTTAGCCATCACGACTAGATATAGCTTCTGTATACAAAGTCACACTCTAAGAAGGTGAGGAGCCAATGGCCAACCATATGTCTAGTTAGGCGTCAGTACCCGATGTGTCCAAACTCAACAGCGGCATGAATAGGAAGCTGGGGCCATTCACGACTGCAGGATATGTTGGGATCGGCCCCGTGGTCCAACAGGAGATCCACACACCCCTGGTGGCCCTCCTGAGAGGCGATCAGCAGCGGCGTGGCCAGATCAGCTGCCTGGGTGTTCACATTGGCACCTAAAGTGAGAACCAAATCAAAACACAATTGATTATGAATATTACTTACTGGGTTAGAGTAGTTAGTAGTTAGTTAGTTAGAGTAGCTGGGACTCCAGAAGAGATCATGTTGGCATGTACAGTATGTTTGCTGTTGTACCAAATGTATTGTTGACATGTATTGTTAGAGCCAGTATTTTGTTTTTATAAGAAAGGCCACCTAATTGTGACGTCTGTAGTCAACACACTATAAAAGACTACAATTCCCAGGGTGCCTGCGCTAAAGTGACAGTGATGGCAACCTGCTAGAAAGACGCCGTGGAGGAACCGTTTTTAACCGTCCAATTACCCTTTAAGTTATTAAGTTATATAAGCGTTATCAAGAAAGAAAGAATACTTAAGTTGTTTGTTATTTTATTTGAGTTGTGCCTATTTGTTTTGAATGTTGTAAAGGCCTCTTTTCTTTGTTGCATGTGTAAAAGTGTGTTGTTTTATTTTGAGCAACACATCGCATAACATCATCCAAACCATCAGAGGCCAAGCAACTCTCAACTGGAAGTAATATAAAGGAAAGGAAACGAGTGAAACATTTCTGTTTAAGGCGTCGAGTGGCTTGATAGATAAACAAGGAAGGAAGCCACGACATGTATGTTAAGTGTTTTTTTTAGTTGTTGTAATACTACTACTACTGTTGGCAATACTACGTTTAAGATGTGGTCATGCCAATAAAGCGCCTGTATTGTAATGTATTGTAAAGAGGTGGATTGTTGGAATTGGTCAGGTCTCTGACAATAGACTACGGGTGGCTGCGGCTCTGGAGGTGGAGTGACGGAGATAGAGCTGTCATCCAGTGGAAGGTTACCACGGTTACCATGCTGTCAACAAGTCAAAGTGTCCTTGGACAAAATAATGAAACCTTGAATTGCTCGCCATTGCATAGTGCGAGTGGGTGAATGGGTGAAGCTGACGATAAAAGTGCTTCATAAATTCATTTATTGTATTCTTTTAAAAACAATCATTTGAATTTCTCGATTGTCAATATTGTCCTCTGTGACAGTGAATTGAAAAAAACATGACATGTTGAGAAGTCGTCTTGGGCTTTGGGCGCCGATAGACATTTTTATCATAATCAAAAGTTAATAGGCCAATCAACGAATAAATACATTTTTAAAAAGGCAACCAAATTGGCAAAAAGCAGAAGTTACAGCCCTTTCTCTGACTTAAAATAAATTACAACAACTAAAGGTATACTTGGAGCTACGGAAAAAAAGTACAGAAAACAGCTATTTACCAGCATTTACAAGAATTTCCAGACATTCCTGCTGTCCATACTGTGCCGCCACAAAGAGCGGGGAGATCTTGTGGTCATCTGGGGCCTCCAGGTTGCTCCTATTGGCCAGAACGCGCACAATATCACTGTGACCCTTAGGAGAAGAGAAACACGTTTCTATGAAAGGATTGGCCTCAGAGAGTTGTGTGTGTGTGTGTGTGTGTGTGTGTGTGTGTGTGTGTGTGTGTGTGTGTGTGTGTGTGTGTGTGTGTGTGTGTGTGTGTGTGTGTGTGTGTGTGTGTGTGTGTGTGTGTGTGTGTGTGTGTGTGTGTGTGTGTGTGTGTGTGTGTGACTTCCAGTATTACCTTATAAACAGCCTGATGCAGGCAGGTCCAGCAGGACGAGGTGTGTGTTCTGTTGACCTCTGCACCTCTGCTGACCAGCAGCTCTACAACCGCCGTGTGCCCGCTGTCTACAGCTGGTGGAAAACAGATCGTTAAGTTTGCAGATAGAATTGATTTATTTGTTTATTCCACACGTGGCAGTTATTTTAAAACAAAACATGTACACTTTAAAAAACATGTACACTTATACTAGTTGTTTTTCTTTCTATAGCGCATGGTGGAAAGGAGCAGGGAGAGGAAAACATATTTGTACCTGCCCTTCTTAAAAAAAAGTAAAATAAAAGCAATATTCTTTCAGTCACAGTTGCTTACAAATACTGAAACATAAAACCAGAACACAATCAAAAGTCAACTTCATACTGTCTAATTACGTTTTCTTTACACATTTTCTTAAACATACAAAATGTTCTTCTTCTTCTTTACGCCAACTACAGAGACACACATCTGCTTTAAAGTAGTGAAAACTGATGCTTAAAATGTAATTTAATCAGATCAAATGTAACACGAAAAGGAAATGTATATAAGATTCTTGTTGTAGCAGCAACAGAATGAGAATACAAAATCAAATCAAATAAGAATAAACATGTAGTAATAGTATGAATAGAGGTAACAAAAATGATTTGATGAGTTGAAATCTGAACAGGTTCATGTACATAAATACAGATATGTATAAAGGTTTAAATGTGCTCAGTGTCCAAGTACCTGCATACAAAGGACAGGACAGGTTGTTTGTTAGCTGGTTGATGTCGGAGTGCGCCTTCAGGAGGAGTCGGACCGCTGCCAGGTGTCCACGCTGTGCTGCCAGGTAGCAAGCAGACTGCCCCTCATGGGTCAAAGAGTTCACGTAGTCACTGGCACCACCAGACGAGCCTGCGACTCACAGAGGGAAGGAAAACATTACAATTACATTACTGTATGTGTTGCTAAAATTCAAGTTGAGCTATTAAGTTCATTTATTAAACTTATTGCACTACATTTATATTAATGAACATTTGTTGTGAACCTGTTCCTATTTCTTGCTGTCTTTTTATTCAAATATTATTTATATCTTTAGTATTGTAACTGGTACCATGGAAAAACAATGTCCCTCCTCTATATCATGCGCTGTACTGTATACAGATGGGTGACATTTAAGTATTCATCCACATTATCTCAGGTGTGGGCATTCTTTTTCATTTATCATTTTAAATTGTATAGCTTTGGGTCCAATTTTCATGCCAAATTGATTTGTCCATTGACTAATTATTTCATTAGAAGAACACATATTAAGTTTGAGTCATTAATCAATTAAAATAAATTCTCTGCTGGTCCCATATGTGTAAACCGCTGCCTAGAAAGCTGGTTCGAATCCAAAGCAGGCCGAACATTCAGGCAATGTCCACCCCTCTGTCTCCCCCATTCAACTATATGATCTCAGGTAAAGTCCTTTCTGGCCCCAAACACACTCTCTGCTTCCAGTTCTAACATGTGATAACTATAACCCTGAATTGAACAATAGCCCTTCTTACCGCCCCCAGCAGACAGAATGTCCTGCACACACTCCTTGCTGCCAGCAGCTGCCGCCTCGTGTAGAGCATTCCAGCCGCGGTTGTCTCTGCAGTCCACACTGAAACCTCTCTTTATCAGCCTCCTGACCTGCTTCCTACACCCTGAGCGAGCTGCAGCAGCAACTCTGGACACTGTGTCTCCATAGCCCTCTGTGAAGTCCATCCCCTGCTTCACAAAGAGATAGGTATTTTAATCATGCCATAGTTTGTCTACAATTATTTTTGTTGCAGCATTTATTGGAGAAAAGAAAATTGAACAGTATGTTTTTAACAGTTGATTACCCTTAACTTTAAGTATAATTCAAGTGAAAAACCAAAAAAAAAAAAATCGTTTTATTTCGATTATGTTGTTTTCATAATCGTTGTTTTCATAATCGTTGCAGGCCAAAATCGTAGTTGCGATTAAAATACGATTAATTGAGCAGCCCTAAAGTACAGTAGTTAAGTACAAATGTAAGGTACTTGTACTTTACTTCAGTCTTTCCATCTTTTGCAACTCTTTACTTACACTCCACTAGTTCTCAGGGGTAAGATTTGTACTTGTTAATGCATAACATTTGTCTATCATCTTTAGTGAATTTCCTGATACCAGTTATAGAAGTGGGACTTCTATCCAGTGGGAAAAAATGCAGCAAGTTGATTTTAAATGTTTGCGATAAAATGAAGCATGACATTTTCTTGAGAAATGGTAATACTTTTAAGCTAAGTAAGCCTTTGGGTCAGCTTATAAAACAGATCATCACAAAGCTCAAAGCTGAGGTTTTTCTGAGCTCATTAAAAGTTGACTTTTTATAGATTTGTGGAACAAATATGGCGATCTTATCAAATATGATGCATTGCTGTAGATTCAAATATACAATAGTATTTAAAGGAGTTAAAATAAGCACAACCCGGTCCCTAAATATCCACAGCAGTAATGTATCCAATACATCATATACAAGTGAAGAACACTGCCAGGGAACATGTTACTGCACAATGACTGCTTTAACATTAAGTACTTTAAGTAAATGTTGCTGATCAAACTTACATATTTCTACTTAAATGATTTGTAGTTGGTTAGAATTAGTCTGGTACTTTTTATTCAGTAATCTGAATACTTCTGATACCACAAAATGACATGTTTACCAGTTAGCTTAGGGTTCTATAACCAATAGAGGATACATTATAATGAGCTTTAAAACACCAAAACACAACTTTAGCCTCCAAGCTAGTATCGCTGACCATAACAACTGTGTTTAAATTAGCTTAAGCTTTAACACATAACAATTATAAACTGATAACAATAAAGCCTGCTGGTCCCCATTCACTGCATGTACATACAAAAAACACAAGCTTAAACACAACTCTAAATACAATTTTAAAGAACTCACAAACTCATTTGTTGTACTGAAAAAACGTCATTATTTACCAAAATAGTATCCGGGATGCTTGACATCACACGAGTCGCTGTTTAATGACGTCACGTCAAAACATCCAGTCGCTTTCTGCCTGTAGTTCGATCCATCGATGCCTTGGATTCTATGTTAGCTAGAAATCAGAAATTGGCTGCTTTATCAATACTTTTGCCCTACCCACGGCAACCGTAGTTATTTGTAATACTTCTTAAGAAATGTGGAGGCTAGAATTCAGGAAAACAAGCGAAACAACGGTTTCAGCTGGAGCTTAAAGTCAGCAATAAAGGTAAGGTAGCTTGGTATAGGCAAGCTATACTGTTTATTATCAGTTACTGTGGTGTAGCAAATACTTGATTTACACCTCAATATCATGTATGAATCATAGACTGTATGGTCATTTATTATAAAAAAAGATGCTAGACAGAGTATAGCTTTATCCTTTACATACATATCAGGGGAGAGCAACATACATAGGACAACTGTACTTATGATACTGTTATACTGTTAGGGATTTAAGGAAAACAAAGATTAAAGCTTTAAAACGAATGCTTTAACATTACTCAATTTAGCTTACTTATTTTTGATACTGTTCTAAAGAAAAATGTGTGTCTTTTATAATATGTTTTCATATGTGTGATTGCACATGAATAGGGTTTTGTTTAGTTTTTCAGTGTAAGTGTCATGTGCTAAACATGTTATAGTCTAAGAAGAGAGAGCCTGTCCTTCTGATTTTCAGAATCAGTAAGTTCCACAGTTTAGTGGCATACAAAAAACATATATATAATACAAATATAAGGAGAATTTAAGAGGACGGACCTCCTAGGACTCCTAACAAGCTACTTTCCCCCCCAACTCATCCCCTAACCTGTCTCTTAACTTCCTACTTTGTGTCCCAGCCTATCTCCTAAAAGGTCCCTGAGGCCTCGGCAGTATCATGGTGGACATTTCTGTGAAGAGCGGAGCCGCCTGGGTCTGTCATGCTCAGGGACATCACTTGGCTGATATCCTGCTTCCTGTTCACCTGAGTAACAACGACGATCAGGAAGAGGAGCTCAGCCAGTCAGAGGGTGACAAGACAAACTGGTAAGAAGCTTCTACAGTCTATGAATTTAATTATATGTGGAAATGTGTGTGTAACATGGAAAAACAAATCTCTCTACTGTTTTTTCTGATAAAAGGGGTAATAAGTGCATACTTACCAGCACCTCCTATCATGCAAAATGCACTTTTGTACGTCTTTTATGCATGAATATGTGTCCCCGGTGTGTCAGGGAACTCACAAAGTGTCAGAACACAAAACCCTCTCTCTTTTCCTCCGTACCCAAATCTCTAAAAACGGGGGAACAACGGAGCTGATCCAGATTTGCTGTCGATATGACGTAATATTGGAAATGTGGTCTGGCTTTATACCCACGGCCCTATCAGAAACGTTGCTATCAGAAACAATGCGCAACGTGTTTTGGACGTAATATGGTCTTTGTTTGAATTAGCAAGCATCGCTAACACTTAGAGCTAACATTTACTGAAGAGAGTATGTGTAAAAAAGCAGGAAATAATAAAAGGAACTCACCTCGTGGGAAACCCGCAAGAGTTACTGTTTCAGAAACAATCCTTGATGTGGTTTTGAACATGATATGGCGTTTAATCACGGCAGCATTTAGCTGAGTATCTCAGTAAAGCTAAGGACCCAGAATCAGCACTTCTCTAACAGGACTGAAATAGAGGGGTATGAGGCATGGCTAGAATGGGTGATCTGTTTGGTATTTTGAGCAAAACACATCATAGACACGAGACCCATAATATATGCCTAGAAATAGCATAATAGGAGAACTTTAACAAGTATCCTCCTCTCCCAGGGGGCCCCCAGTGTTGTTGGAGCAGACAGAGGAAGGGTCTCCTTGTGTCCTGATGCTCAACGGCAGCCCCTGCTCCCCCACTGCCATCAGCCGCATACTGTTCATCAGCGAGGCTCGAACCATGGAGGTATACGACCAGACGGGAGAATACTGCGGTACAGTACGCGGGGAGCGGGAGGACAGCATCCAGCCAGACAGGTACACACACTGTTCATCACGTGGGCTGTGGGTTTGAACCTTATACAAAATAATCCACTTCACCCAGACCCCCAGATCCCGGAAGTCCACTGCATGCATTTTCTAATTGAGTTGTTTTAGGGATATGTCCATCCTTCAGCCTCCACCACATTGGACAGATCGTATGCACTCATCAGAGAGGAAGTTCAGAACATGGCACAGCACAAGATGTCAAGGTGGAGCGCAAAGTAGACAAAGCCTGTTGAAATAGCAAAGGTGAATCTGGGCTTTCACTTGCTGGCCAGCAACATAAGCCTTGGTTAGCTGGGGCGGAGGGCTCGACTCTGAATGTTGTGTTTACAAACTGCAGCCAACAATCCTACTCACTGTGCCTTTAGGCTGGAGCTGATCAGACAGCTTTTGGGAAAATATATATTTTTTTAAATGACTAAATGCATATGAACCCATACATAACAGCATTTATATGAACCAAGATCCCAGGGAAGCTGTCGGGGAACATCTATGTACTTTTAATCAGTGACCTGTATTTTCACATCATCTCCTCTCTCTATTTGATACTTTCGATGGACTGATTTAGGTGCTAATAAAGTCTGAGTTAAATGAATGTCTGATAGGATTTTAAAGACTTGCTCCGTCTTTTGCCCACAGTCCAGACAGAGGGCCTTTCTACAAGAAACAGCTGATCCTCGAGCGTCCGTCCTCGTCCTGTGAAGTGAAGGTGAGCCATGGTTTGAGAGACGTGTTATGCCTTTTAGAGACTCTTGCTTAGTAGAAACTGTTAGGACATCTTTAAGGTGCCTCTGGAAACTTGTTTTCATGCACATAGATTTAAATAAATGTAATCATCTGGTTGTGTCCTCCTCTGCTTTGTGTCCCAGCTGCTCTCCCTGGGCGGTAGAAGCAGTGTTCTGGTGTGTCGGGTCATCGTGGCCCTTCAGACCCTGGAGCCCTGCGCGTCCCGGGGCCCCGGCATCGACATGCAGCAGGTGCAGTGTCTGGTGGAGGAGATGGGAACGAGCCTCTCTCCAGGGGCACAGAACCTCATGGAGATGGTGCACTTCCAGCAGAAGGTGAGTGGAAAGGAGCAGTGGGTTACCTAATGCCTCCAGCGACCTCTTCAGGCAAGGAGGGGGAACTACAACAACACTGAGCTAAAGGCAAGGTCTGTGCTGACCTTACAAATCAATCGAAGATTTAAGCTTTATCTGTAACATTGATATACACACTCTGGAGAGTACTATGCACGCATGTTTTGAATTCATTCATTGTGTTTAAACAGGGTATTTCTGCACAGTTGCAGATACAGATTAGGCTGTACTGCTATTATGAGTATTTCACTTTGTTATAATGATATACCAGTGGTGTCTGTATTGGATGGTTTCATACATGTGTGATGCAAACATGTCTATAACTCCAAAACATTGTGAAGCCGTAAAGCAAATTGTTCAGGCGTGCTGGAATCTTGCAGATATCTTTAGGAGCGCTGGGGGGGCTGAGTATGTAGTTACAGTTTGATTTAATAAAAATAACTAAAGGATTTTGCTTTTTTATAAAGAGTGACAAAGTCATGAAAAATGACAAGACATTTAAAGCTTCCTTTGAAAAACCTACAATCGGTAAATAAAAGACTAGCTTGGACTGATGCTTGTTTTGTGTGTACCATACTGTAATGATGAAGTCAATCACCGGGTTTGTGTTCCTCTCTCTAGAACCAGACCAGCTCTCTGGGCGGCTTCCTGCCTCTCCTGATGGGCGGTGGCCTTTTCTCTGCCCTGTCTCAGAGAGCCAACATCCCCCCAATAAACCAGCCCCACCCTGAAGACTCCAGGGTATCAGTATTATCTGGGCAGCTGTTTGCCCTCAACCCACTCTTTATTATTTGTATTATAGCTCAACACCAACATATCGCTCCATAATATACATGTGTTATGTCCTGTTAACACAAATCCTTTTGTTTAGCATGACCACTCACTTCTCTCAGATGGTTTCAGAGAGTCTTGTTTCTGTGTCACCAGCCTCCAGGCGGCTCCATCAGGCCTGCAGGCGAAGCTCCATCGGCTCAGAACGGAGCCATGGCAGACGGATCCTCCACCCTCTCCCCAGACCTGCAGGCCATCACCCAGACTATGAGTAAGGGGACATTGTTTCTTTCAGGTCTAACTAATTAGTGGTGTGTGTGTTTTCTGACATGAAATGCAATTCTTAGTCTCAAGAACCTGGTGGCTTCTGGTTTGAGTTACAAACGGTCTTGCTTGAATCAAAAAGACTAATAATGAACAGAATTTGAATGAAAATGCTGTCCAAACACAGCACAGGCCTGAAAAGAGTTTTGAGGCAGACACAATCTGCGTCTGCCTCAATAGACTGACATTATACACTTTACTGCACGGTTAAGGTCTGGACAGGAACACACTTTTACAAAGGCACTGAAAAACACTCAAATAAAATTAACAAATATTTTGTTTATAAAAAATGTTATGCATCACAAACAGGTCACATCTGTTATACAAACAAATCCAACTCTTCTTAATATATAGACATTTGTATTCATTGGGATAAACCCTTTGAGATGCACCATCTCGTTTTCAAGGGGGTCCCGACAACAGCAACAACTTACAGACACACATAAAGAAAAAGACAAAATGCAAAACATGACACACAAGACAAACCACGTACAGTCTGTTAAGTGAAATTCAAGCAATGCATACAATCATTACAATTTGAGACAGTCGAGCAAATCAGTTTCATCAATAACAGTTTCATCAATAACAAGTGCAGACCAGTTGAAAGTGAGATGGTAATGCTTGTTTAAATAAACCCAATGATGCAAGAGATCTAAAAGCAGCAGGTCAAGTGTTCCAGTCTGTTGGGGCTTTGAACATGAACGCTCTTCTGCCAATCCATTTCTTTGCAGAGGGGACAGAGAAATACATCTGAACAGAATGTCTAACTTATAGGGTAGTTATGATTATTAAGGTCCTCCTTTCATATATGAAATATAATAAAGCAACAATGCGTGATTTTGTTCTTTCTTAAATGATTATTCCTGTGTGTTAGATATGGTTCTGTACCATGTTCATTTCATTTCATTTCAAACCTTTATGTATGCAGGTGAATCCCATTGAGATCATTGATCTCTTTTTCAAGGGTGACCTGCTGCAAGTAGGTTCCACATGAATACATATCAGTGTTTCCCCTAGGATGGAGTCATAGCAGCGGTGCTAAGGCACGTGGGCCGAGCATAATGTGAGCGTGGAGCGTGTGGAATTTTTGTAATGCGCCCCGCCAATTTGTTTCTATGTGTCTGCCAGCACAAGAAAGGCTCTTGAGGCCTAGTACCAGGGCCGGTTCAAGCCAATTTGCTGCCCTAGGCGACATTTTATATATAAAGAATAAATGAAAAATCTCTACAAAAGATACACAACAAAAACAGAAACTTATTGACATAGGTAATAGACGTCAAAATGGCTTCAAATGTATTCAGTATTGTATGAACATGTTTTAATTGGGGGGTTGGATGTCACATCTTCTAGGGGGGTCCGGGGTTATGCCGCCCGGAAGGATTTTTTGAACATTTTAAAGTCAAATGCTTCAATCTAGTGCACTTTGAAAGTTTGAGCACACAATTACTAGAGACCTGATCTAGGGGGTACAACTCTAAAACACCCATATGAAAAAGATCATTTTAATAATCAAATAAGTATATGAACATAACCAATAACCTACCATAGCCAATAACAAATAAATGTAACTTATTTTATTGTTGTTGTTCTTTCATATCTTATTTTACCTAGTTAACATTTATTTATTCATGCATATTTTTTTAGCTCTCCAACTTTAAACTATTTTTGGTTTACTGCCCTATAGTATGCATTGGAATGATTTCAAACCTGTTTTTATTTATCCTAATAATTATAAAGGAGTGCCTTGGAAATATGTGCTTACATAAATTGTGGTTAAAACGTTTGAGACCCACTGAGATAACTTAGACTAAAATTAACTATCTAAACACTCAGAGTCCTTTACCTCACTGAGCCTCTCAGTCTGACAGGAGAGCTCTCCTCCACCCTGGTTGTCGAAACATCTACTTCTTATATCCATTAGCGCAGCTAGCACCAGATTCTAATAACAACAGCGCCGGTACCGGTGCGCCCTCTCTCTCTCTCTCTCTCTCTCCCTCGCTCCCACGCTCGCACTTTGGCTGTGAGCTGGGGGCGCCTGATAAGCCATTATCCCCCACTTTCATCACTTACAGCGCCCATCAGGGCAAATGAAAAGTGTAACCGGGGTGAAAAGGGTGTTACGTTTACTTGATTATGAATGTTGAAAATTAGGATGAGCGCCAACGGTAAAAAAAAAAAATTCCCCTCCCAGAGCTACCAGCGCAGCGCCCCCCAGATCTGGCGCCCTATGTCGCCTATGCCAAAAATCGGCCCTGCCAAGTACATGTGGCAACGTCTCACGATTTAGCAAAAATACACCTTTATTGAACATACAGTTAAATCCAAATAACAAACAATCAAAAATGAAAAAGGGTCGCCACTTATTATTATTTTAATATAAAAAAAATAATAATACATTTATTTATTTTTGGGTACCTGGCTGGTGCCCCCTAGCAGCGGCGTGCATATTTCAGCAGCGGCGCTGCGCCGCCACTATTTGTATATAGGGGAAACACTGCATATAAACATAACAGAATGTTAGCAAGCTCTTCAACTTTTTTCAATTCAGTCATGTGAAGATAATCACTCATCTATTAACCTCAATTAACTTGTTTATTTGTGCTAATATTCTATTTTGCGGATTCTATATCCTGACCTATACAGTGGGCAAAAAAGTATTTAGTCAGCCACCAATTGTGCAAGTTCTCCCACTTAAAAAGACGAGAGAGGCCTGTAATTTTCATCCTAGGTACACTTCAACTATGAGAGACAGAATGGGGGGAAAGAATCCAGGAAATCACATTGTAGGATTTTTAATGAATTAATTGGTAAATTCCTTGGTAAAATAAGTATTTGGTCACCGACAAACAAACAAGATGTCTGGCTCTCACAGACCTGTAACTTCTCTCCTCTGTCCTCCACTTGTTAACTGTATTAACGGCACCTGTTTGAACTCGTTATCAGTATAAAAGACACCTGTCCACAACCTCAAACAGTCACACTCCAAACTCCACTATGGCCAAGACCAAAGAGCTGTCAAAGGACACCAGAAACTAAATTGAAGACCTGCACCAGGCTGGGAAGACTGCATCTGCAATAGGTAAGCAGCTTGGTGTGAAGAAATCAACTGTAGGAGCGATTATTAGAAAATGGAAGACATACAAGACCACTGATAATCTCCCTCGATCTGGGGCTCCACGCAAGATCTCACCCCGTGGGGTCAAAATGATCACAAGAACGGTGAGCAAAGATCTCAGACCCACACGGGGGGACCGAGTCAATGACCTGCAGAGAGCTGGGACCAAAGTAACAAAGGCTACCATCAGTAACACACCACGCTGCCAGGGACTCAAGTCCTGCAGTGCCAGACGTGTCCCCCTGCTTAAGCCAGTACATGTCCAGGCCCGTCTGAAGTCTGCTAGAGAGCATTTAGATGATCCAGAAGAGGATTGGGAGAATGTCATATGGTCAGATGAAACCAAAATAGACGTGTTTGGAGGAGAAAGAATGCTGAGTTGCATCCAAAGAACACCATACCTACTGTGAAACATGGGGGTGGAACCATCATGCTTTGGGGCTGTTTTTCTGCAAAGGGACCAGGCCGACTGATCCGTGTAAAGGAAAGAGTGAATGGGGCCATGTATCGTGAGATTTTGAGTGACAACCTCCTTCCATCAGCAAGGGCATTGAAGAGGAAACGTGGCTGGGTATATAACAAAGTATTGAGATGAACTTTTGTTATTGACCAAATACTTATTTTCAACCATAATTTGCAAATATATTCTTTCAAAATCAGACAATGTGATTTTCTGGATTTTTTTCGTCTCATTCTGTCTCTCATAGTTGAGCTGTACCTAGGATGAAAGTGACAGGCCTCTCATCTTTTTAAGTGGGAGAACTTGCACAATTGGTGGCTGACTAAATACTTGTTTGCCCCACTGTACAAAGTCAAACAAGGGATGGATTTGAAAATATATTGGGGAACACATTTTTCCTTAGCGTGAATTTCTTAATTCTTACCCGTGTTCTTCCATTTGTAGTGAGCAGCGGGGGCCGGGGCCCGGTGAGCCACAGCCAGCTGGCGGAGATAATGTCTCACTTGATGAAAGGGCAGGAGCGCGGTGAGGGCCCCGGCCCAGAGCTTCGGCCATTGCTCCAGGGTCTGTGTGGTCAGGTGACCAAGCTGAGGCTGGAGGACGCTGCAGCGCTGGCAGAGAAGGAGGAGATGCTGAGAAATAGCTCATGGTGAGTTCAGTGGGTTTGTCCTGTCAGACCATTACAAGAATATTCTGGTCTAAATAGTCAATGAAGTCACTGTTCATGCTTTAATATGAGCATATCATCTGAACGCATACATACTGGCAGCACCAAATGAGAATGCCTATGGTTTCTAAAGGCACCAAGTGTCGCATCTCGCAGGTGTCTGAGAAAATGTGATTGATGCAACAAACTCTTCTGATGAACACCAAGATTATAGGCCTTGTGCTTTTCCTAAAAATATAACTACTTTAATAATAATAACAATCATATATTTCATTTATATAGCACACTTTAAAAACAATGTCATCTCAAGGTGCTTCACAATGCTATGAGGAGAAAATATGATAAAATACAAAGTTATCTAAGGAGCATGTTGAGTCAAATATGGTAGTATAAAAAAGGTTAAGAGCATAAAAGGTTAAAACAAATAAAAAAGAAAGGACAGTCAGTACAATGTGGCGCGGAACAGGTGGGTTTTGAGGCTTTTCTTACAAACAGAGGTCCGTATGTTCTCTGGAAGCTGATTCACAGACGTGGACCCAGGCACTTTAGACTTTCATGTGACTGCATATCGGTGACTAGAAAGAAGAAACAGTTTGAATTTTTGATCAGTGTGTACATTTTTGAAGCCATCTTGTTCACATTGTTGAGGAAGAGAGGGCGAGTTGTTGTCAGTGCCGAGAGGAGGCTGACACAGAGACAATAGAGGTCATTCATCAGCAGCGTGTGTCTGAGCAGAGCAGCACGTGGGTTCAGAACGTCAGCGGACTGACCCCACATCGAGAAGAGGACCGCAGCTCGGAGGTACGTTTCAATAAACATCAGTGTAGTTACCGCAGGCAAAAATTATTTGGTAGTTTAAACTAGAAACGATTATTGTTCTAATATGATAACAGTTAGCTCTTATGAAATGTTAAATGACTGTTTCTGATATTGTTTTTCCTTTTACCTCCTATATGTTAGCTTCTTGTCAGGCTTGTGATTACCAAAATGCCTTTTGTGAATTGTTTCCTTCAGTTGTTGTAACGATAATAACAACAAATGAAACAGGTTTCAATTGTATTGTAGAACATGTGATTGATGTTGCTTCGAAGAACCCAAAACCATTGATGTAGGTACTGTGACGGCTCCCAATGGTTGTTGGACTACACTTTTGTTTTTACTCTGCTTTAAAGGGGCCCTATCATGCTCATGTTCATGTTCCTACATGTATGTGGAGCCTCTACTGTGACATGTCTCCATACACCCTCTGTCTGAAACCAGAGCCCAGTCTGCTCTGATTGGCTGACTGGCTGGCTAGCTCTGTTTTGATTGGTCAGGTTTTAGCCTATCACGGATAATGTGTTGGAGCACAGGCCAATAGGAGCATGAATGTAACTAGTGATGTCGTTATGTAACAGAAGTAAAAAAGAGTCCAATGGAGGCGTTTCAGGCAGGGGGGGGGGGGGGTTGTTTGGGAGGGAAACTCCCTCTTGAGACGACTTTAGGATGTTTATCTTTGCAGACCATTTACATGCACAAAAACCTATATAACAGAACCCAAAAAAGCAGAGGTGGGGGACTCGAGTCACATGACTTGAGTCACATGACTTGACTCGAGTCAGATTCGAGTCGCATATTTTTGGACTTGAGACTTGCTTGACTAACCTTTGATAAAAGACTTGACTTGACTTTGACTTGGTATTCATGACTTGAGACTTGACTTGACTTGAGACAGATGACTCGAAAGGACTTTACTTTTTAAAATTAAATATTTGCATTTGTTTGTACGGAGCCCCTAAAGGGCAATGAAAAAAAAAAGATACTGTATCTCGTTGAAAGTTACCGGAGCGCCAAGTAGGAAGTGGAGCACACGGGAGACAGCCGTTTCATTGCAGACTGTAATGTTCATGTTGGAAAATGGCAGTGCATACATTATTTTAGATATATTTCGAACTCGGACTCTCAGTCACTTCATGAAATCGCTACAGCACCAGGAGGCAGCGGGACGTGTAACTCCGCCTCTGAGAAGTGCAGCATCGGCGCGCAAAGAGCTGTGCCTTTTACGCAACGCCTTCACTGCGTTTACTTTCATCATCATGCTGCTTCCCTGATGGCTTCCACAGGATTGTAGCTGACATCCTCGTGGATTCATCTTCTTATTACAGACACATGCATTTCCTAACATTCGGTCTATATGCTGTCAAATGTATTATCTCTTCGATTTACACACGGCATCTATCGCACGTCTGTCCGTCCTGGGAGAGGGATCCGTCCTCTTTGCTCTCCCTGAGGTTTCTCAAATTTTTTCCCCTTAAACTGTGGGTTTTCTCTGGAAGTTTTTCGTTGTACAATGTGAGGGTCTAAGGACAGAGGGTCTAAGGATAGAGGGTCTAAGGATAGAGGGTGTCGTTTTTCTCATACTGATATTCTGAACAATCTGTGCTGTTGTATTTGCTGTAAAGTGTCTCTACTGTAGGCTATTTTTATTTTATGTACAGCACTTTGGCTCGACCAAAAATCGTTTATAAATGTGCTATATAAATAAAACTTGATTTGATCAGAACAGCTAAAGAGAGACCGCAGGCTGCTACGTTTAACCACACACAACACACAAACACACACCTCTACACTAACTGCCCGATTAATCCCCCTATTACTCGTTTTATGAAGGAGATGTCCGGTCATACACACAGTGGCGGTTCTACAGGGTGGCACGGGGTGGCAGCTGCCACCTCAGAAAAATGCCTTGCCACCCCAGCTTTGTTTTGAAAAAAAAAAAGTTGTGGCTCATCGGACATTTATGAGAGAAAATCTCTAATGTCCGAGTGCATGCAGCACAAGACGTGAGCCTTGTAACCCCTCCCCCGGCCCTGGAACGAGCGTGGAAATATGATTGGCGGCGATTTCATTTAAACGGGGGACAGCGCACAACGAGAAGCATTTCGGATCCAAGTAGACGGAAGGAATGAGGTATTTGCGGTCAGTGGCGGCGCCAGGGTATGGCTGGGGTAGGCTACAGCCATACCAAGAAATGGCTTAGCCCCACCATGAAAAATGATGTTAAAGTAAGCTAAATAAAGTCCGCCAACTCGCGGAGTAAATTGCACAGACAGCAGTTAGTAAGATTGATTTCAGCAGCCACTCGTCTGGAAATACCGAAGACTAGAAACGGTTTTGAAAACTTTTGTCACGTAGTGATCGTCTTCTCCATAGAACATCTTTGATAATGTCTTCTGGCCAATCAGAATCAAGATAACGGCGTGGTGTTGTTGCAGGAAGTCCCGACGGAGAATACTTTTGCTGTAGTACATCTCTATATACATCGATACAACATTACGTGTTGATCGGAATCAACACGTAATGAAATAAGACCCCACGGTTTGATGATTGATAGGTGTGGGCTGTCTTTCATTTTGACACAGAACAATGGGGGCTATCCACCCTTATCCACAATGTAAAGTAATTCACAGTCTCTTCCTCTGCTCTCTGTGAGGAGCAGCAGGTTCAGCTTTGAGAACAAAGTAACAAAAAACTAAATACCATTCATTTTTTTTAAATATGTCGTGGAGTAATAGATTTATTTATTTTTCTTCTCAAGAGAGTACCAGTATGTGTATTTTATGTTAGTATTTCAAAAAATCTCCTCGGGGAGAATCCCCCCAGACCCCCCTGCAGGGGTTGGGTTTTCAGCATGTCAACTCTTTCACCTGTGGAGAAATTGCAGGATTGGCTCCAGGTTGCCCTTTTTATTTACTACAAGACAAATGTGCCTTTTTATTTCATACAGTTCAATTTGGATTGAGACAGGGAAATAATCTAAACCTCACGCGTGGCGTTTCACTGTCAAGGGGGGCGTGTATGTAATTACATTGCAAATACTGACTTGAGCCCCACCACTGCATGGGTTAGCCCTACCATAGATTACCCAACACAAATACTCTGGAGCCGCCACCGTTTGCGGTCTACAATGACAGAGAAGAGCCTGTCAAGTTTGACTGTACTCAGCATTGAATCAAAACGCACCATAGCTTTAAATCTTAATACGTTTGTGAGGCGTTTTGCTGATCAACATGGTAATCGCCACATTCAGCTGTAATAGGCATGCCGACTTGATGCTCTGCTCACGGATCAGTCGATGAGAATAATAAACTGTTAAGATGATGACCTTACGTGTGTATAATATTTTTCTTTGTGGGGGTCTGCCCCCAAAAAACAGTTTTAAGTCCTGAGAAAGTCAAATAAGACGGTGTGTAAAACTACACTGCCCAGCCAAAAGAAAGTAACCATTTAGATTTAACTAGGCCAGTAGGTAAGGACTTTCCACTGGATAATAACTGCAGCGATGTATATGTTTTAGCTGAATACACGTGTTTAACCCTAATTGATGCAGTTAGTCACTTCTTTAATGTTTGTTCTTTCTGATGTAAAGTCAAGGTTGTAACTGTTTGCAGTAAAGTTGTGGGGCGCTGAACTGTTCTTTTGATTCTTTTGATATATGATAGTAATTACTTGTCTTTCAAATTTGAAGGAGGGTGAGCAAGCATCTTGAGGAACATTCATCATTATCTCCTCCAAAAATTATGGTTTATTTAATAATAACACTGAATATGTGAATCATAACAGTGATTCTGATAGGAATAATATGATTGTTAATATTATCATATTCATACAGACAAACATCGATGAGACAGTTAATTAATGTACTTATTGCAGCAGTCTGCATAGATTTGGTACCCCTGGTATTGTTCAGTTAAAATTCATTAAACGATGTCTGCCACCTTATATTTATATGTAAGGCTTTACTGATGTGCCACAATAATGTCACCTAATGTTATTGAGTTAAAATATTAATATTGTGGCTTTCCAAGTTAACATTGATTGATATGACTGCGATTAAATCAGCATATACTTCTGCCAGGGGATGCCACCCCTGAAATTCTCCTGCCACCCTCTTGCCACGCCATGAATATTTTTTCTAGATCCACCCCTGCATACACATGATGTGTTTGTGCTCAGCTCTGCGCTGTGCGCGGTGTGTTTGTGTGTGTCCGACAACGGCATTTGTTTTCAAATTACCATAAACAGTAATTTACACACATCTGGCCAACTCCATATATATGTGGGTGTTCCCAAATGAAAGACATTCGTTTAATCTTAATGTTGCACTGTCTGTGCACACACACACACACACACACACACACACACACACACACACACACACACACACACACACACACACACACACACACACACACACACACACACACACACACACACACACACACACACACACACACACACACACACATATCATGCACCCTGGTACATACACTATTCCGTTGTATTGGCTTTGATGCAATATTTCTTTGTGCACAGACACAGTTAGGAAAACAATGAGACAGTGTCATATGGGAGGACCTTAGGCAGACCATGGAGAAATGCTGTGACTCTGCTGAAGGGGAGCCAGGGCAGGAGGCTTAACATGTTGATGTAAAATATTTGTGTTGTACTCCTGTTATCACTTTAGAGCCCTTTTAGAACTTATAGGGTTATCATTTCAGCGCCCCACTCTCTATTGCTGTTTATGTTGAAAATAAAACTAAACTTTTCATAACCACAATATTTTAACTGATTTAAATGCGGAAACTGGGCTTATTCATCAGCATTTCGTATGACTTGACTTGTGACTTGCTTGACCTGAGCAATGACTTGACTTGACTTTCTTGACTCTCACCACAGTGACTTGGGACTTGCTTGAGACTTGAAGGTTAAGACTTGAGACTTGCTCATGACTTGCAAATGTAGGACTTACTCCCACCTCTGCCAAAAAGCATAAAAGGGCCTCTTTAACCTCGTGTTCCCTCTCTGTCCCTCCACTCTGAAGGGAGTTGGACTCAGCCATGGAGCACCGTCTGGAGGACATGGAGAGGAGGCTGACGGAGCATGTGGACCGGCGCCTGGACGCTCTGGAGCAGAAGCTGGAGAAGGCCCTGCTGCTGGCCCTCGGCCAGGGAGCCATGGGCAGCTCAGAGGGGGGGGACACGTCCACAGGACCGACGGAGCAGACCGCCCCGACACCGGCCTCGCAATGACCTCGCAATGACCCCAGACTTCTAAAAGACTAATAAGACTTCTAACCTGGAAGCATTTCTGTCAGAGGGCAGGCAGTGTGGGACGCGGACACTAACAGACACAACAGTTTGTTTTTTTAAAAAGGGCTGAAATGAGAAATCAAATAACACAATAATCTGCTCAAATTTAAGATGGTGTGTCCAGCTGTCAAACATGCAGCCTCAGTAACGGTTTGTTTATCTTTAATCTCTGGGAAACTAAAAACAGAATGTGACACTAGTGGAAAGCTAAGGTGAATGACCTGGATGTCGAACCGTCGAAAGAGAAACAAAAATCTGTAACTGCAGAAATCATGTCCTGCTGCTGCAATACACTATGGGAAAGATTGCAGGACATCACCAAAAGAAGGCCATCAAAAAAATCAAAACCGCAGAACATTTATTTATTCAAAGATATGCATGTATTCACTCCGATTTGTCCTCCCAGGTTTCGTGATCTACACGATCATCGACTATAACACCGTTATCCTCTTCACAACAGTCCTGTAACAGCCCTGATCCACTGGCTCAGGCCTTAAATGTCAGGTTTAGTACTGTTTGGTTTGACACTTGCTAAAAATCTCAGAAAGAATATATACTCCTGTGAAAGGAGTGTGTGGAACTGATATAACATGTTTTAATATGACACTGCAATGTCTGAGATAATGTCTAACATGTTGATACCAATGTAAACTAAAAGTACTGTTTGAGCTGTGATGTTAAAGGTTTTAATTACTGTGCTGACATAAGTAGCAATACAAATATATTTATACAGATTCATTAATTATTTACTGGGTTCATTGATATCACTGTCAATCAGTGGCGGTTCTAGACCAATTTGACTGGGGGGGGGGGCTATGCTGGGGAGGGGGCACTTTTAATGCAGGACAAAGACAGTGTTCAATAATTCAACACTTATGTAGTATGAGGTTATAGTGCACAAAAAACAAAGCACCTCGGCTCTGAGTAACAATTTCGGTCAATGACTTAGTTATATCCATCAGGATGGATGGACTTAGTTACAATTTTTGTTTAGTTACTTATTTTGAGTGACTTTGGCCCACGTTACAGCACAGTGTTTGCTGTAACACTATCACAAATACATCTTCGGTTCTTCTTTTGGAGGGTGGTCACAGAGGGTTTTACAGGGGCATAGAGAGATCAAATACACTGACCAAAAATATAAATGCAACACTTTGGTTTTTGCTCCCATTTTTCATGAGATGAACTCAAAGATCTAAAACATTTTCTATATACACAAAATAACCATTTATCTCAAATATTGTTCACAAATCTGAAAAAATCTGTGACAGTGAGCACTTCTCCTTTGCCGGGATAATCCATCCCACCTCACAGGTGTGGCATATCAAGATGCTGATTAGACAGCATGTTTATTGCACAGGTGTGCCTTACCCCCTAATCCCACCAGGAGCGTCTGCGCTGCGGCGTTTTTAGCGATCGCGGCCACTATAGTCAATGGGTGCTATTCCACCAGACCCGCTGCGCCGCGTCTCGAAGCGTCCCAGAAGCTCCTCGCCGCAAGGAATTTCTAAAATATAGGATGAATCTTATTTTTGGCGCAGCGTGGCGCGGCGCAGGCAGTGATGAAAATCACCTTGTTGTCTGCTTTGCTGGTTGAGGGGGTGCACCCAAAACCGGCTCCTTCTCCTCCCCCCCACCACCGTCTTTCAAGTAGGAGAATACATGCCAGCGTTCTCCTCCGGTTTACAGGCACTGTAAATTATATATATATATATATATAGAATAATTATGATGATGAATGCATATTTTTTTACCACTAAAATACAGCAACACATCTTTGATTCATGTCGTTTATAACTGGAATATTACAATTATTATTAACTGTGTCTGTAGTCTACAACACAACAACATAGGAAATAACAACAATAAACACGATTTAAACAGACACAAACATAAACCATTTAACTACGTAGCCTACTACATGTAGAAGTACAAATGTCCAGGAAATATTCCAAAATCAACAACAACTGCGAGGCTGCACACACGACGCTCTGCTTCCGCAAAGTTTTGAACGTGCCTGGTGGGTTATGACGCAGGAGGAGGTCGCAGCCGCAGCGCAGCGCAGCCGCAGCGCAGCCGCAGCCGCAGCGCAGCCGCAGCGCAGCCGCAGCGCAGCCGCAGCGCAGCCGCAGCGCAGACGCTTCTGGTGGGATCAGGGGGTTAGGCTGACCACAATAAAAGGCCACTCTAAAATGTTCAGTTTTATCACACAGCACAATGCCACAGATGTCGCAAGTTTTGAGGGAGCGTGCAATTGGCATGCTGACAGCAGGAATGTCCACCAGAGCTGTTGCCCGTGAATTGTATGTTCATTTCTCTACCATAAGCCATCTCCAAAGGCGTTTCAGAGAATTTGGCAATACATCCAACCGGCCTCACAACCGCAGACCACGTGTAACCACACCAGCCCAGGACCTCCACATCCAGCATGTTCACCTCCAAGATCGTCTGAGACCAGCCACTCGGACAGCTGCTGCAACAATCGGTTTGCATAACCAAAGAATTTCTGCACAAACTGTCAGAAACCGTCTCAGGGAAGCTCATCTGCATGCTCGTCGTCCTCATCGGGGTCTCGACCTGACTCCGGTTCATCGTCGTAACCGACTTGAGTGGGCAAATGCTCACATTCGATGGCGTCTGGCACGTTGGAGAGGTGTTCTCTTCACGGATGAATCCCGGTTTTCACTGTTCAGGGCAGATGGCAGACAGTGTGTGTGTCGTCGTGTGGGTGAGCGGTTTTCTGATGTCAATGTTGTGAGTGGCCCATGGTGGTGGGGGGGTTATGGTATGGGCAGGCATATGTTATGGACGATGAACACAGGTGCATTTTATTGATGGCATTGTGAATGCACAGAGATACCGTGACGAGATCCTGAGGCCCATTGTTGTGCCATTCATCCACGACCATCACCTCATGTTGCAGCATGATAATGCACGGCCCCATGTTGCAAGGATCTGTACACAATTCCTGGAGGCTGAAAACATCCCAGTTCTTGCATGGCCAGCATACTCACCGGACATGTCACCCATTGAGCATGTTTGGGATGCTCTGGATCGGCGTATACGATAGCGTGTTCCAGTTCCTGCCAATATCCAGCAACTTCGCAGCCATTGAAGAGGAGTGGACCAACATTCCACAGGCCACAATCACCAACCCGATCAACTCTATGCGAAGGAGATGTGTTGCACTGCGTGAGGCAAATGGTGGTCACACCAGATACTGCCTGGTTTTCGGACCCCCCCAGACCCCCCCAATAAAGCAAAACTGCACGTTTCAGAGTGGCCTTTTATTGTGGCCAGCCTAAGGCACACCTGTGCAATAATCATGCTGTCTAATCAGCATCTTGATATGCCACACCTGTGAGGTGGGATGGATTATCTCGGCAAAGGAGAAGTGCTCACTATCATAGATTATTTCAGATTTGTGAACAATATTTGAGAGAAATGGTTATTTTGTGTATATAGAAAATGTTTTAGATCTTTGAGTTCATCTCATGAAAAATGGGAGCAAAAACAAAAGTGTTGCATTTATATTTTTGTTCAGTGTACAATTAAGTAAGATCATTTTTTGGAAGATGTCAATTAGAAAGCAGGTGATAAGATCAGTAAGAAGATCAGGAACTGAATGAATGCCGAAAAGATGCTACAAAAGAAAAACACAAAAAACGGAAATCTAGGGCACACAAAAGCAGAACATTTTAGCATACAGTTTGGTTTCCTTATGCCCAAACATATGACTCAAAAAGTACCTTTTTTTGCCAACACAAGAGTTGACAATGCTAAAAAATAATTTTTGTGTTGACAGTGGTAATAAGAGGGAAATGTAGCTCAACAGTTTCCAGAAGGTTAAAGCCAATGTTTCCCGACAGGCCTTCCAGTAACGCTGACTCATATATTGGTCCGAATTGAACCATAAAGGTCAATGGAAGTCTTCTTTTGTGGTAAATTGCAAAAATTACTTTCATCCAGAACACATCTGAAGCTTGTTCTGAAATCTAAAAAGAAACTTAGTCGACAGAAAGGAAAAGGGTTGGAGGACATTAAATGATAAACGGATGTTTTGTCTGACATGTGGAGGACAGACACTGAGTCAGCAGAGTTGAGCTCTGGGAGAAAGTCTGCTCGGTCCATCAGCATGACACATCTCAACTAGGCTGTATTTCATTTTGACAACTGGGTCAAAATGAAAGAAAAACTCCCCAATCATCGTCTCCTTCTGCTGGATATCATTTATCTGCAATACAGGAGGGATTCAGTGATGAAAGAGGTCACTGATATTTATGGTCACACACTTTCAACCCACCTCAGTAAGTCTTTCTAATACATTCCAATAAAAGAAAGGTAATAGTTAAACAAACTTTATACTTCACTTGTTGAACAATTGTAATTCATCATGAGTCAAAAGAGTCATGTTTAAATTACATATCGTATTATAGCTAATAAGATTTTTTGTTATCATTTGTGCACATATTCTCTGAATTATATTCTATATTATTATGTCAATGATTACCAAATGATTTGTAAAACAACTTTTACAACTATAACAAAGTGTTGAAAACAGGCGCTTCATCTATCTAATGTTTCAAATGTAATGGTCCGGAGTGTGGTCCAGGTAGGTGAAGTAGGTGTGCAGAAATCAGAGGGGGACAGAGATGGAAGAAGAACAAGAAGGCCTGACAATTTAGCTTATAAACTCTGCTAGAAAACCTAAGGCATTAGCTGACTGCCATGATCGTGCACAGAGAACATGTTACTGACCTCACCATAACACCCTCGCTCCACTGGGCCTACATACACACACTGGGGCCAACCTTGTGTCATTATGCTTTGTTGAACTCAGTATTTCAGTGTGTATCAAGGCGTACAGGGAGGAGATGTTTGACAGATGATGCAGTTCTTTCCCAACTTGTTTTCTCTGCCTCCTTGTGAACAGAGCTGGGGTCGTGTCAGAGTTCATTAATGCTTTACTCCTTTCAGTGGCGGACAGTAACGAGGTATTAACTCAAGTTCTCTACTTATTGTTATGTACATGTTTACAAAAAGCTCTTTATTGTTCTCATACTGCCTGTGCTGCAGCACCTCTTTTCACCCTCTGTCTGAAACCAGAGCCCAGTCTGCTCTGGTTGGTTAGCTGGCCAGCACAGTGATTTGTGATTGGTCAACCGCTTAGAGATGTCCAGCCCCTTAGCCTATCACGTACAATGTGTTGGAGAACTAGCTAATAGAGGCCTGGATGATACAGGGATGTCACTATGTTATGGAAGAACAAAGGAGACCAATGTAGGCGTTTCAGGCGTGTTTCAGGGTGTGGGAGAGAAACTCCCTCTGGAGGGAACACAGGGATTTTAGCCTCTGCAGACCATTTACATGCACTAAAAGCTATTTATCACACTACAGGTGAAGGAAAACCCCAAATGCATAATAGGGCTATTTAAACATGTATTCATGTCATGTTTCGGGCCACTTGATGAATTTAAGATGCATATTCTCTCTCCTTTTGCTTTTAACAAAATCTGAGTAAAAATATCAGTTTTACAAAATTCGACACTATAGGTTCCAATGGTTGCTAACTTTACAATTTATCAAGTTTTCGTGGACATCGTTAATTCCATAAAGAACCTTTTCGAGATGAAGTCGACTGACAACACTTTTAAAACTAACATTTATTTCGTTTTTTTTTAAATTGTCATCAAACACAAACAGACAACAAATATTATTAAAAAAATATTCCATCAAGGACATACACAACGGATCAGAACTACGGTAACCTGCAGTATCCCTTTTGCAGCTATGTGGGTTAGTTGGACATACAAGGTCTGTGAAAGTAAATGGGGATAAACTAATATAAGAAGTATTTCGTAAGGGTCGAAGCATCAGTTCCCAGGGTCATAAAGTCGGAACTTGGAAGGTATGTGCGAGTTTAACAGAAGAAGAAGAGTAGCAATTGGGCTAATAATAAAACGTTTTTAAATGCAGTAGGTGTGGCCCCAGATGCACACTCCTATTGGTTGCTTGGTTTTCCAAAGTGTTCATGATTGGTTGAAAAACACGAAGCCAGCTGGGGATTGGTTGACTGGTTGGGTTAATTGCACTCATACAGCTGAGGGATCAGGGCTCGATATCCTCGGGGACAATGCTGAGGATCACGTCCTCGTTGCCTCGCCTCACCACCATTTTCAGCGTTTCGTCCCGCTTTATGACAGCGCTGACATCACTGGCCGAGGCGATTGGCTCGCCGTTGATGCTGATGATGACGTCTTTCTCCTGCAGGCCAGCACTGTCACAAAGAAGGAGAGCAAAGGTTAAATAATGTCAAAAACACATACATATTAGGCATTTGTAGTGTGTAGTTGATTTCCACAGCATTGCATTAAGCCTAGTGCATCATGAGGGACATATACATTCTTCATTTTTTATCATTTTGGTTAATAGATGAGTTTTTGTTTTAGTTCAACCTCAACTTCTTTAAAAAGAAAAAAACACATTATATACCTTGGTCATAACAACATTAAAGCATGCATTGTATTATATCAGGGTTGCAATCTAAAGCAACCAATAAATAAATACATGTTTTTTTCACAAAATAACACCCAAAACTATTAATTAAATAATTTATGTTGTTGTTCATAATTGACATAAATGAAGAGGAAAACACAACAATATGGCATTTAGTGTACAGAAAAGTAATTACGTATTGTGATCTTTCATACAATTTAACATTAACACATTATATTAATTACATAGTAGTAGGGATTTTTTCTAAAATGTTTACTTAATATTAATATATGTACATTTTCTCCGTGTTTTTTTAATGCAGCTATTTTTGTCCTCTACTGTCTGTAGGCTACATCAAAGCGACTTTTTTTAAATGGGTAAAGGGCCAATAAATGTAATAGTGACCACAACATATCTGCATTAGGACTTGATATGGTTATTGATTAGTCAGAATCAAAATAATTTCTTCCTTCGATTAACCTGAACAGATGTTGCATTTTGGTTTGGCCATTTTTGCAATCGTCTTATGAACTATTTCCAATGCTTAAATGAATCAAACTTGCCACGTGTGGACCACCACTGAGGATCAAGGGACACATGTGGTTTTGTGTGTATCTTTTCCAGACACAGATGAATCATTTCCTTTCATTAATAAAAGTACCAGATTTAGAGTATAGTGCAGCCATGGCAGAGGCATTTGCTCTCTGAGTGATTCATATTTCTAACAAACTCAAAGAGTATCTTTAGTCAGGAACAATAGCTTTACATGTATTCACTCCTCAGCTGCATCTAATCAGCTGATTACAGATATACATCTGTTTCGTTCTTTCTGTCCTCATGTGAAGGATAAAGCCCCGGCCACACTAGGACGATAACGGTCGTATCTGCTACAGTTCACTATCAGATAGACGGTTCGGCCACACGAAGCCGACATGTAAACGCAGAAAACGATAACGGGTCCCAAGGCGGGTAGATCTGCAAACTAAAAGCTCTGGGGGGGGCAAACGGCTCTGTGTTTACGCCTATATGATCATTTCCTGATAACGTTGAAGCAATAGCCCCGCCTCTCCCCACCCCTCCTGCTCAGAGATCAGCTGCTGGGCTGTCAGAAGAGGGGGAGGAAAAGAGAGGCTCCGTTTTTTATTATTATTATAATATCGTTATTCATTTGTTTTAAAGGTCCCATGTCATGCTTTTCCGGTTATTACCCGTCCCCTTGTATGTTATGAAGGTTTTTATGCATGTAAACGGTCTGCAGAGTCAAAAACCCTCAAAGTACACCCTGTGTGGAATAGGGAGTATAAAAGACCTCCCCAAAACGCATCGTTGGAGATTTCTCCTTTTCCAATGTTTTCTTCCTGGGTATCGTGACGTTGGAATACCCAGTAGCCACGCCCAGAGCTATGGCCGCACCCTCTGCCAGCCGAACATACATACTGTTGGAAGCTCAGGTTCAGTTCAAAACTGTATCCAGTCATGCCAATGAGGGTCTGTTTCCTGTCTTGTGAGGGGAAATCTTCAATGTATGCCTTACTGAGGGCAGAACCACGACGAAGTCAGTGGTTGACATTTCTTGTCAACACCGTTCCTTCAGATGTTAGAGCCGGTATTGTAATGTGTGCGCGGCATTTCACGGACCAAAGCTTCGTAAATATTGCAGCGATTCATGCCGGATATGCACAGAGTAGGACACTGAAGGACGGTGCTGTTCCTACTTTGTTTGGACCAGGCCCGGCTCCAGGATGAAATGACTGAGGGGGCTGTTAAAAAATCCGAGGGGGCGATTTTTTTTCACAACAACGAAAATACTGGCAATGTAATGATTTGACACACCAAGCTTTTTTCCTTCTCACTGCTCTACAATCTCCTTGCTTCTTTATTTTTAATCCGGATTTACCCCTCTCGTTCTGTTGTTTTTCTCTGATCTTTAATAACAGATAGTACATTATCAGATGGCTGCATTTTGGTTAACAGACTAACATTGATTTCCTCAATTTATAAATGGACAGGCTCTGTAATTATACTATAACCTTTTCTCCTCTATCCCTTAACTCGTCTTCCTATACAGATTTACTTACCTCTAGTCAGATTAGGATTAAAGAAACATTAATCTGGTTGATTTTTTATTTTCAGGATTGAATGTTCAAATCAAGGCCTAAAACCTGACATTTCATAAGAAAGTGACTAATATATAATCCGAATGTAATATTGGATCAAATACTACACCAAATGGACCGACACAGATTAAAAATAAAAATAAAGTCCACTGGTTTGTCTCTAGAGTCTAAGTGTGGCGGCTGCATTAAAAAATTTGCCAACAATAAATAGCTTTTTCAAAAAAGCAAAAAGTGACGAAATAGGCGAGCAACAACCACAAGGAACAGTGGCGGCGGTCACGGAGGATGTTGTTGAGCTAGCGAGCAATGTTAGCCTTGAACCTAGCATGCTAACGCAGCAGCGGGTAGAAGAGGAGGAAAAAGATGAAGACGAGCCTGACGAGGACGTCACAGGGTGAAGGTTCGAGTTCATCGGAAGTTCCTTGTGTCTCTCAGGACCCTGCACAATGGGGATTCATTGCTGGAAATGTCCGGGAGGAGACTTTGATGAAAGAGGTTTCATACTTTCATAATCGGGCAACGAAGTATCCAGCATCTCGGAGGGAGACCGATGCTAGCGGCCGGACAAGCTCACTGACCAACGTTATGCTGACCAGACAGCTTCACAATTGAGAAACCATCGTTTAACGCGATTGGATTATTTATTCTCCATCTACCGGAGCAATTTATTGTTTTGCCTGCAAACTTGTATCCACTCTCAGCACAGCCACAGCAATGCATTTGTTCTCGGCTTTAGTGATTGGAAGCATCCCGAGAGGATTGGAAGCATCCCGAATGCATGCTTTCACTTATGCATCGCACTAAACTCATGGGCACTGTGGATGCTTCTCTAGGGATGCAGGTCGACACAGAAAGTCAGTACTGGAAGGATGTATTGAGACATGGGCGCCGGAAGGGGGGTGCTGAGGGCGCTGCAGCACCCCCTAGCGCAGTGACCATCAACTGGCGGCCCGCGGGCCACATCCGGCCCGCCAGACATTCTCATCCGGCCCGCACGACGGTGGTGACTGTGGCGTTAGTGCGTTTGCCCCCCACTCATTTTTTTTTTTTACAACGTCTCGTGAGTAGTGTGCAGTACCGGAGTCCAACAGAGAGGCAGCAGCTGCGGGACAGTAGACTGCGTAGCCTTCCCTGCCCTGAAGAAGAAGTGTTCCTTCGTTGTGAAGAGCCTGCTTTATGCACTCCGCAGCAGTAGCCCCGACAGACAGACAGTCCAACAGAGAGGCAGGAGCTGCGGGACAGTAGCCTAGAAGTGATCCTTCGTTAGCGTGAAGAGTCTGCTAAGCTTTTATGGATTATTAGGTGATAATAATCCATAGATAAATAAATAAATATATATATTAAAAAAAAGATGATGATTGCTTTTATAAAAAAATTATTTATAAAAATATGAGGAGAAGTTTATGTTTAATCCGTTCGTTCTTTGGTTTTTCCGTTTCAAAACCGAATAAGAAAAAATTAAAACTAGTGTTGTTTTATTTTTCTGCTATTTTAAAACCAAAAGGTAAAAACAAAAAAACAACACCGGTTTCTATTTTTTCCCATTCGGTTTTGAAACGGAATTTACCGACCCAGTTCGAACTGCAGGTAAGTGTTATAAATATATCTGTCAGTTTATTATTCGGGAGTAGCCTGGCCAGCCCGATGCATGAGTCTGTGATTGCTTCTCGGGTTGTGCAGTTACCTACAGGTGAAAATACAACCAATCTCGTCTTTGATTAATAGAATGCAGCTTGTTCAAAATCTTTATTCAAGAAAGGGGACTACAAACGTATAGCTGTCATTTTACATTTTGTTTTATTTTATTTGTTCACTTATAAAACAACTAAAACTTCTCCGTAAAAAAGAAGGTAATTGTTTACATTGCCAACACAGTAACATTACTTGAAAATAAATAAACACAGGCCTATAGCACATTTGCGTGAACACGGCAAATTTAAATGACAGACAGGTCTTAAATATGTTACCAGTCGAACAGAACCTCAAAAATAAAGCGGCAAGTCTCCATTTAACAATGTCTTGGCTACACTAGCCTGAATAAAATAGACATACTATGGCTGAATAACTCACAACTGGTGGTTTAATGCGAGAAGTTACATTTCCCCTCTGATACCAACCTCTTAATGTCGGGCTTGACAGCTGTTAGGCTTATACGCAAGCAGTCCTCCAACGACTGGTGAGACAGTCGGTTCCTTTCATTTGTTTTGATACTGTTCATTTTTGAGAACCCAGATTCACATGTGTATGTTGACCCAAACATGTTGAGCACATACATTGCCAGCGTGTTCAGTGTCCCATAGTCTTGGGGACAAGACACCCAAAAAGTGCTCAAGCTTTCAGCACCCCGGAGAGCAGCTTGCATCTTGCTGGAGGCCTGCATGTCAATGAGTTGAATCTGAATCGCCACTTCATCCAACTGCAGCAGCTTCTTCGCATTAGCGGAGAATTCTCCGACAAGGCTGATCGAGAATGGGTCACGCACAAATTCGAGGACATCTCTGGTTATGGCAAAGTCATTTGGAGAGAAGTTTTCCCTCAGCTGTGTCATGAATTGCTTCATATTACGAGTGATGTTGCTCTCCCCCACTGTCTTCAGTGTGTTGAAGTGCAGCAGTTTCCCTGATATCAAATCTGTGTTGAACAGATCCAGTTTCCTCCGAAAGGCATCAAGTTTTTCCACCTAATTCACCACGGATTTTTCTTTGCCTTGTAGTTGCAGATTGAGTGCATTCAAATGTGAAAATATGTCTGCTAAAAATGCGACGTTGCTCATGTATGTTTTGTCTTGCATGATGCACAGGTAGTCAGCTGCTCCTTTGGATTTACTTTGTTTAACAAACTCCACAACTTGATCCCTGAGTTCAATGAAACGCTCCAAGGCTTTACCTTTGCTCAGCCAGCGCACGTCATTGTGGAGTAAGAGGTAATCGTGGGTAGCATCCGATTCCAGCACGAATTTGCGGAAGAGGCGATGTTGGGTACTTGAATTCCCTCTTATGAAGTTAATTATTTTCATTGTTTTGTCCATGACATCTTTCAAGTTTCAGGCTCTGCACTTTCCCTCCTCACCTCATACCTCAAAGACCGCACCTACAGGGTTACTTGGAGAGGGTCCGAGTCCGACCCTTGTCAATTAACTACAGGGGTCCCTCAGGGCTCTGTTCTTGGTCCCCTCCTCTTCTCCTTGTACACAAACTCGCTCGGATCAGTCATTAGCCCGCATGGTTTTTCATACCACTGCTACGCTGACGACACCCAATTAATTCTGTCCTTTCGCCGCTCAGAGACCCAGGTCGTCGCACGCATCTCTGCTTGTCTAGCTGACATCTCTCAGTGGATGTCTGCTCACCACCTCAAGCTCAACCTTGACAAGACTGAACTGCTTTTCCTTCCGGGAAAAGATTGTCCCACTCTTGACCTGACTATCAACATCGGCACCTCTGTTGTTTCCCCGACTCAGACTGCAAGGAATCTGGGTGTGACCCTAGATAACAACCTGTCCTTCACTGCAAACATCGCTGCTACAACCCGCTGCTGCAGATACACGCTTTACAACATCAGGAGGATGCGTCCCCAGCTGACCCAGAAAGCGACGCAGGTTCTGGTCCAGGCTCTCGTCATCTCACGCCTAGACTACTGCAACTCCCTCCTGGCTGGTCTACCTGCATGTGCCATCCGACCTCTGCAGCTCATCCAGAATGCAGCTGCTCGCCTGGTCTTCAACCTTCCTAAATTCTCCCACACCACGCCGCTCCTCCGCTCCCTTCACTGGCTTCCGATAACTGCTAGAATCCACTTCAAGACACTGGTACTTGCGTACCATGCTGTGAATGGATCTGGCCCTTCCTACATCCAGGACATGGTTAAACCGTACACCCCAGCACGTGCACTCCACTCTGCATCAACCAAACGGCTCGCTGCACCATCGCTGCGAAGGGGACCCAAGTTCCCATCAGCAAAAACACGTGGGTTTGCTATCCTGGCTCCAAGATGGTGGAATGTGCTCCCCATTGACATCAGGACAGCAGATAGCTTACACACCTTCCGGCGCAGACTGAAAACTCATCTCTTTCGACTCCACTTCGAGCGATAGAACTATTAACAAAGCACTTATATACTAATAAAGGGCTGTCTTATCTAAAGCCAGTTGAGTAGCACTTGAAATGTTTTTGCTGTATGAAGCCTGATGTACTTATATGATTCTGTTTTCTTCAAGTTTGTATTTTGTTGGTCGAACGCACTTATTGTAAGTCGCTTTGGATAAAAGCGTCAGCTAAATGCAATGTAATGTAATAATGTAATGTAATTTATTCAAGGAAAGCAATACAATGGGCTCTGTTGTATATTGGACTATGGACTACAATATTTAGGTTGACCGTTTATTGTACACGTTATTCCACACGCTGCCATGACAACAGAATGACAACTAACTGTGTCCGGTTCACACATCCCCAAACTCCCGGTGCCATCTTAAAGGCACAGTTACACCTGATGTGACACATACATAACAGGTTCCATTAAAAAATGTTTTCAAAAATAGCAAAAAGATAATTAGAAAACACATGTGGTTTCGTATGGCTGCAATATTCATTAAAATTATATTTGCCAAAGACTATTCACATTTCTATGACCTTGTGCACATGTCAATAAATGTTTCTTTAAGCTAAATACATTTCTCATGATTGAAATTCAATGAGTTGAACCCAAAGAGGAATCAGAGTTTGCACGACTAAGAACTATAAGGTTGTTTCTCCTCTGTGCCAGAGAGAGTTGGACAGTCTGGGTGGGAGAACTCTTCTTCCACTGCCAGCCTTCATCCCGGCAAAACAGCATTTTTGAAACCAGGAGTGAACTTTCCACATCCTGCAGTCTCGACATGAAGAGAGTTCACATCTAATAAATGCCCTTTCAGTAAGATCGGATTATCCTGACTCCTGTCGGCGTGCCATAACTAACAACACAATAAGAAAACAAACTCCGCCAGCTGCTTTCTCAGGTGGAACTCTGCGGTTTGCTGTCAACAAGCTTTTCATGTGGATACCAAACATCTTTCCAGGAACAAAATACTGTAAATTCAGCAGAAGTGAGCATGCACCCTCCTTTCTATTTGTTACATGTTGCAAGCTTCATAACTGAGAGTGAATCCAAAATGGTGCTTTTACTGGCATAAATTGAACTCACTCCAGATGATGAATGCAGAATTAGATGTCTTCTACTGGATTTTGGAAATACAGTTTGTTGATGTGACATATTTGCAGGGGTGGACAAAGTATTCAGATGCTTTCCTTGAGTAAAAGTACCAATGCATTATTGTCAAAATACTTCATTACAATTAAAAGTCCTGCATTCAAAATCTTACTTAAGTAAAAGTATCGAAGTATTATCAGTACCTAAAGTGTAAAAAGTAAAAACAATCATAGTACAGAAAGATTGCCTTTATGTGTGTATATAATTATAAGAAACACTTTTGCTGCATCAATTAGCATTTTACTGTTGCTGACAAACAGTTCTAGTGGACTTTTTGTAAAATATATAAATAGTTTGATTATTTTGTGACTTAAAGAGTTGGTCCACTAGTTCACTTTTGAAAAATGCATTGTTTCAGAAGCAGACTTTGGGGACTCGAGTGCCAATTTGCAGGACTCGTGACTTGACTCAAATTCGTGCAGTGATCGACTCTGACTCAAAATTGGACACGAAATCGGACTCGAACATTGATGATCGGACTTGGACTCGGACTAGAGCAAGTTCAGTCTCGAGTCCAGATGGACTCTGCCCTGGGCGTGTGTAAGTCGAGTTCCCGTACCGCGCCCAGGCTTTTCTCAGTCTGAAGATGTGCAGAGACACTTGGACTCGGACTTGAGCAGCACAGGTAATGATGACTCGGTTTCGGACTGGACTCTGATTCTTCCTAGGTGACTCGGACTTGGACTCTGCCTCAAGCACAGGCAATGATGACTCAGACTCGGGCTCTAATCGGACTCTTCCTAGGTAACTCAGACTTAGACAATCGAAGAGTGGGGACTCGAGTGACTCTGACTCGAAAATTGACTACAACACTGGTTAGAAGTAGCTAAAACAGTTTAGTAAATGTACTTGAGTAAACTTTACTTTTTTCCCTTTTAAATGTATCAGAATAGAAGTATAAAGAAGCATTAAATGGAAATACGTACCTCAAAATTGTACTTAACCTGTTAAGCCCTGAGCCTGTTTTTCAGGTCTCAGGCTCGAAAATGACATTCCCAGAACAAATTACCATATCTTCCCTTCTAAAAGGGTTAAATTAATAATCTTTTTTCTCAAAGTAATGATAAACATGTGAGTTGGATGTAGAATAGTCAGAATCAATATAGATGTTTTTTTAAAGAAAATTCAGATTGAACATAGTAAAAAACTGTAAATTATAGTGTCCGTCCAAAAATTATGTTTTACTTATAGTGAAAACTACCCTTGGATGATGGTAATGTAGACTAAAAGCTTTAGGAATCCAAAGTACAACATATAATAAGTACCCTGTATCAAGATTGATGCAAAACAAGTGACATTTGACCTTTTTAGAGAGGTTTAGCAAAATAAATTGGGTGGAAATGGGCGTTTTTACCGTTTCTCTGGAACCCATTGGTCGATTTTGGTGATTGACATCTCTTTTTGACCGTTAGAGCCAATAGAATCGAAGGGGAATTTACCCATACACACACATGGTAAAAAAAAGAAGGTGGGGGCTTTGCATCAGAGTGAACCTATCTCTCGCTCTGACATCTGGAAACGGAAAAGCAGGTTTATTGCTTATGGATTATCAGAAATCATCACAGACACATTGGATTAACCTATGGATTAACTTCAGCAGTGTCTTTATCGTTGTAATGCCATTGAAGACCACTTTTGACCAGACAACGACCAAGGTGAGCCATGTTGTCGTTTTTAGCTACCTAGCGCCACATGTTTTGATGTCTGTTCTTGTTAATATCTTCGCCAGTACTTATCATGGAGTGATGATGTATGTACCCATCGATTCTGTGTCATCTCATGATCAGATCGATGGGTTGGACGTGCAGCTACGATAAATAATAAGTGTGTTATGAGCAGTGTTGGGACTAACGCGTTACAAAGTAACGCGTTACTGTAACGCCGTTATTTTTGGCAGTAACTAGTACTCTAACGCATTACTTTCTAAATTTAGTAACTCATATACCGTTACTACATGGTGCGTTACTCCGTTACTGCGTATCTACTGCACAAACCAGTCATTCAAATCTCTTAAAGCATCTGCAGAAACAACATGCTGGGACGAAGCTAGGAGCTAAGACCACAGAGACTCAGCCGACGCCACTCCACCTCCACCTGCACCTCAGCAACAGCGGCTGGATTTTAACCGAGGGACTGCTCGCCAGGGAAAAGTCGATAGAGCCATTGCACGGTATGTTGTAAACACATGCAGGCTATTCGCTACAGTGGAGTCACCGCTTTCAGGGAGCTAGTTAGCATGATAGCATGTCCGGGCGGCACACGGCATATGGGACGGAACACTTGTTCCAACTACCTGGAGAAAGAATATACAAAAATGTAAAGCCAGCTAATATCGATGCTATCCAGATTGCATATAATGCATGTCAAGGTGATCAACAGGTTGTATTATTCTCCAATGCAATAACGGTACTGAAATGAAGGCTATAAGGGCATTAATATAATGGGAGCCCTTTTTTTAAGTAACTAAAACGTTACTTTTCACAGTAACGCATTACTTTTTGGTGTAAGTAACTAGTAAAGTAACTGAGTTACTTTTGAAATGAAGTAACTAGTAATGGTAACTAGTTACTGGTTTTCAGTAACTAGCACAACACTGGTTATGAGTGAGTTTCTGTGCAACACGCCGTTAGCATTTTTCGCTCGTGGCTAATTCATAGGCTCAGCGCTAGCTTTGTGGATTATGAAAAGAAAAAAGATCAGTTAGCTGAGTTTCTTCCCGTTACATGGATATAAAACATTTATAGTTTATTGAATATTAAGATGCCCTCAGACGCTGTTTCCTGCAGATGACGCGTTTTTCCCTCCGGTATCGGGGGTGTGGTGTAGAAGAGGTTAAGTACAGAACTTACTAAATGTACTTAGTTACTTCTGCATATTGGGAAGTGAACAGCAGATAATGTGGTAATGAAATGTTCGAAGCACTCACGTCTCGGCTGGAGTCCGGCTGATGACATCGATGACGTACGCCCCGGAGGTGACATCTGGGAAGTCTGACTGCCTCTCCTTCAGCTCCTTAGCCAGCCTGGTGGAGGAGAGAAGAGACAAACAGCCGAAACACAAGCTCTTAATCAAATCAAATCAAATTTTATTTGTAGAGCACATTTAAAAACGATTTTGGTCGAGCCAAAGTGCTGTACATGTAATTTAAACACATAAAAACACATTACATCACAATAAATCACAACAGATAAAAACAACACATGGAACAGTCAGGAGTCGTAACCCCACTCTAACTAGAAGGCCAGAGAGAAGTAGTGTGGATTTAAAAGCCCCTAGGGTCTGGGCCGACCTCACATGGAGGGGAAGAGTGTTCCAGAGCCTGGGACCAGCTGCTGCGAAGGCTCGGTGCCCTCGAGTTTTGAGCCTGGTCTTAGGCACTACCAGCAGCAGCTAGTCAGCAGATCTTAAAGCTCTGGCTGGGGTGTAGCGCTGGAGGAGTTCAGCTATATAGGCCGGAGCCAACCCATTTAGTGCTTTAAATACAAATAAAAGGATTTTAAAATCAATTCTGAACCGGACTGGAAGCCAGTATAGTGAGGCCAGAATTGGGGTGATGTGGTCACGCTTTTTGTGGCCAGTCAGGAGACGTGCAGCTGCATTTTGGACTAGCTGCAGGCGTTTAATTGATGCCTGGTCCATACCCACATACAGAGCGTTACAATAGTCCAGTCTTGAGGTCACAAAGGCGTTAATAACCCTTTCCAGGTCTTTAAAAGATAAATACGACTTGGTTTTGGCCAATAGTCTCATTTAAAAAAAGCAGGATTTTACTACGGTGCTGACCTGCTTGTCGAATTTAAAAGTGCTATTAAAGGTCACTCCAAGGTTCATGACAGAGGGGAGGATGTTTTTACTTAGGGAGCCCAGAATATCAACCGGAGAGGCTAATGAAACCTGAAGGGATGATGCACTGTGACTCATTTTAAATTCCAACATATAAATCATCGCTCTGGCAAATGTCAAGCTTTTAAAAGCTGCAACTACAACTGGTCTGATTTTAATGAAGCATATTGCCGTTAACTGGTACACATATTTGATCGTGTTCTTCAGGTTTGACAGATTCCACTAGCTAACTATATCCACAGAAAGCCCAAATTATACAGCATCAGGCAATTTTTTTTAATCCCTGACTACCACTATTTTAATATTCTTGAAGAACCAGGCCGAATACTATAAACTATAAAACAGACAACAAAATAAAATTGTGTAATATAACCGTTTACAGATTTTGGAATTTATTTTGTACTACCCAGACAGCCAATTCTGTCAGTTAATTTCAGTTTACAACGCACATTTCCAGAGACACACAATCTTTGTCACAGTAAACATTTAAAAAGCAATAACCAAAAAGCTTTAAAAATGAACTTATAACAGTTGTATGTATAAGTACATTGCTTATGTGTACTTAATATCATAAGAAAACTTTCTTGGGTGTTGAAAGCACTCTT
Source organism: Pseudochaenichthys georgianus (assembly GCF_902827115.2). NCBI lineage: Eukaryota > Metazoa > Chordata > Actinopteri > Perciformes > Channichthyidae > Pseudochaenichthys > Pseudochaenichthys georgianus. The sequence continues at coordinate 6,032,949 of NC_047521.1, read as the reverse complement.
CAACATCTAAAAAATGACAATTCATCAGGCGAAATCTACTACAATTATTATCTTTTTCGCAATAATAGAAATCAAAATCAGAAAAATGTAATGTCATGGCAATGTCCTCAAATGGTCATTGCTTGCAACGGCCCTATGATTTAATGATACATTTGGCAAACAAATGTAGTAATAGTGAAAGAGATGGCTACAAAAATAAAAATAAATCAATCTTTAAAGTTATAAAATGCTTTATGATATTTGTATGGTAACACATATTGCTTTTTATACGTTGCTTTTATAATACACTTTTATCCCTCTTTGAAATGTATATGCTGTCATAAAGTAAAGCTTGTTTTTGGACTTCTGAGGCGTTTCCTACTGTAACTCCAGAGGCGTAGGTGGCATGTTGAATTGCATTCCTATTTATCATGTCATTAGACTAGGCCTGTACTATGAAGCCGGATTTTCGTTTAGCGAGGTAACTTCAGGGTAAACTCTGGGTTTCCGGTCCAAAGACGTTGGTTCTCTTCTTACCGGGGTAGATCTCCATGGTAACTTATGCTGAACGGCAAACCTGCTCCGGAGCAGGTTAGGTTCCAGGATAAAAGAGATCAACTCAGTGAAAGCACCGCATGCTGACCAATCAGAGCTCAGTGTGCAGAGTTTAAAGCTATCAAGTCATCTTATAGGAGGATACAAAAAAACTGCCGTTGCAGGAAAGACGGCCGGCAAAAATCTACTGACTGTTCACCCGCCTCTCAGACCTCCTAGGTGTCACTGGCACAGTGCTGTCTTGGTTCGCATCCTACCTCCATAACAGGAAACAGTTTGTCTCCATCAATGGCTCAAATTCACCCCCGGCCCCAGTCCAACATGGTGTACCCCAGGGCTCTGTGCTTGGCCCCCTCCTGTTCACCATTTACATGCTCCCCCTCGGCCAGATCATCCGACATCATGGACTCAATTTCCACTGTTACGCTGATGATACCCAAGTGTATCTCAGCACCACTCCATCCTCCCAGCTCCCCCCTAAGTCTCTCATCAACTGCCTGCATGACATCAAAGCATGGATGTCCTCCAACTATCTCAAACTAAACAGCAGGAAAACAGAGCTCATGGTTGTGGCACCCAAGGCGCTGCTCCAGAAGGTTGGTGACTTCATCCTCGAGGTTGACGGCTGCTCCATCTCCCCATCTCCTGAAGTCCGCAACCTGGGTGTCATCCTCGACTCCACCCTTTCCCTCCACTCCCACGTCAAGTCTGTGACCAAATCGGCCTTTTTCCATCTAAGGAACATTGCAAGACTCCGACTGTCACTCTCGGAGTTGGTTGCCGAAACCCTAGTCCATGCGTTTGTCACCTCCCGCTTGGATTACTGCAATGGTGTCCTGTTTGGGGTTCCCAACAAAACCACGGACAGGCTCCAGTATGTCCAAAACGGTGCTGCTAAGGTACTCACAAATACAAAGCCGTGGCAGCACATCACTCCCACCCTCATCCACCTCCACTGGTTGCCAGTCAAGTCCCGCATATCATACAAAATCCTCCTCCTTACATACAAGTCCTTCCATGCCCCACCCCGGAACCTGCGGTCTTCAGACTCTGGCCTGCTTACCACCCCCCGCACCAAACTGCGAAACTTCGGGGACAGAGCCTTCAGTGTGGCAGCCCCCACCCTCTGGCACTGCCGAGATCCGCAACATCCTAAGGCCTTTGGCCCCTAATCTATTTGTTGTTTTGTCTGTCTGACTGGTTGTCTGACTGCCTTTTGTTTTGTTATGTTTGTTCTGCCCTGTTCTTCGTTGTAAAGCGACCTTGGGTCTCATGAAAGACGCTATATAAATCCAAGCTATAATTATTATTATAACGTGAAAATTAATAGAATATCACCTCCCGTCTTCAGAGCAATCTGACTAATATAACATTAGCGTTAAGAAAACTTACATAAATATCTGCCACAACATAAGTAAACGGATCAAAGTAACATTACGTACAGTCCGCGGCACTGAGTGCAGACGTCGATGTGTATCCCATTATCATTCATATCACATCATAATGTATCATATTACCTTATCTGAGTCAGCTTCTTGAGCCGTATCTGGCCATGTAACTTACATTGTCACAGACTGTATGCAGAAGTATTATTTTAAACAACACATTAAGTTGACGAAACACTTGAGTCAAATGTAATTAAAGTCATAAACCTGTTAATGTACGCATTCAAGCTTTTATCCTGGATAAAGTGTTTAAGTCATGGATGTTTAAAGTTTAACTTCTTCATATTTGTCTAATATTATAGTTCACTTTTCATTCAGGAAGTATGACGCTACGCTGTCAGTACGTTTGTCCATGTTTGTGATTGGTCAAATGTTGCTAACCCCGCCCCTTTCATGTGAACGCGCACTCAGCCGGACAGAGAAACCCTGGCTTGAGTTACAGAGTTGGTAACCAGCATCGTAGGACCGCTTAGCGAGATCGCGTTTGTTTTGGGTTAGTCAAGCCATATACGGTAACTCAAACATATCCAGGGTATGTTGAACTGGATTCGTAGTACAGAGGCCTGAACTACGAAGCAGGATTTTCGCTTAGCCGGCTAACTTCAGAGAAAACTCCGGCTTTCCGGTCCTACGACGCTGGTTCTCTTTTTAGCGGGCTAGATCTCCATGGTAACTTATGCTGTGCGGCTAACCTGCTCCGGAGCAGGTTAGGTTGCAGGCTAAGAGATCAACTCAGTGAAAGCACCGCCTGCTGACCAATCAGAGCTCAGTGTGCGGAGTTTAAAGCGATCAAGTCATATTACAGGAGAAAGGAAATACAGAAAAGCTGCCGTTGCAGGAAAGACGGCCGGCAAAAATCACCCGACTGTGTGAACGTGAACATGAATAGAATATCACCTCCATCTTCAGAGCAATCTGACTATTATAACATTAGCGTTAAGAAAGCTTACTTAAATATCGGCCACAACATAAGTAACCGGATCAGAGTACATTAAGTACAGTCCGCGGCATATCACTTCATAATGTATCATATATCTCCTTATCTGAGTCAGCTGAGCCGTATCTGGCCGTGCAACACTCACAGTGTCACATACTGTATGCAGAAGTATTATTTTAAGCAACACATTAAGTTGACGAAACACTCGAGACAAATGTAATGAAAGTCAGATCGTGTTTTAGACGGGGCAGTGATATCATAAACCTGTTAATGTACGCATTCAAACACTTTTTCTTTTTCCCAGCTGTATTCACCTTGCAGGTGCAGCTCTGTGGCTTTTATCCTGGATAAAGTGTTTAAGTCATGCATGTTTAAAGTTTAACTCTCTTCATATTTGACTAGTATTAAAGTTCACTTTTCATTCAGGAAGTATGGACGCTGCGCTGTCAGTGCGCTTCTCCATGTTTGTGATTGTCGAATGCTCCAGATACCACCCCCTTTCATGTGAACGCGCACCTAACTAGATAGGACACGGCTGGCTTGAGCGATCCACTTGATAACCAGCGTCGTAGGACAGTTTAGCGAGAGCGCGTATGTTTTTGGATTAGGCCAACCGGCTGACTCAAACATATCCAGGTTAGGAAAATCCAGCTTCGTAGTACAGGCCTCTGCCTCAGGTACTTAAAGCTGAGGTCACAACAACAACAACAACAACAACACCGCCCATGTTATGTAGAACAGTCAGTACTAGGATCTGTTTCAAGGTTCTCTGAAGTTTAATCAGACTGCATCAATTCTCACATTGTAGTTACATTTTTGCTGCAACAGAACAGATCAATCTCACAGAAAGAAAAAAAAACCTATTAATTGTATCACATGTATAAAACAAAAGAGGACTGTATCGATAATGTCAGGGTTTGTTTACAAAAAACAAACTTATAACCGGACCAAAATAATATAATTCAGTATGTATGTAATCAGCAGCAGGAACTTACGATGGGGTGAGACTCATCATCCTGACACCGATGTACCTCTTCTTCCGGTATGTTTTACCTGGAGAAATAAAAGACACGTGCTGATTGATTTAGAAAATGTAGAAGTTATTATCTTCTTCATTCACCCTATTCATTTATATATAGATCAATAGATGCTAACTTGCATATGTTGAGCAATTAGTCAATTAGCATAAGTTGCGTAAAGTAAAACAAAATATTAAAACAAATGGCTTGGCCAATTTGGAAACTTTTGGAGTGATTTTGGAAGGCATTAGGATGTTGAATAATTTTCTGACACTTTCAGGGGGAAAAAAATGCAGTTTTAACCAGAAAGTGGCCATGTTTGTACTCCTGGGGGGTATACTGCGAAGCAGGATTTTCGCTTAGCCGGCTAAATTCAGGGAAAACTCCGGCTTTCCGGTCATCCGAAGCTGGTTCTCTTTTTATGCAGGCTAGATCTCCATGGTAATATATGCTAAGCAGCTAACCTGGTCAGGACCAGGTTAGGTTGCAGGCTAAGAGCTCAACTCAGTGAAAGCACCGCCTGCTGACCAATCAGAGCTCAGTGTGCGGAGTTTACAGCGATCAAGTCATAATTACAGGAGAAAGGAAATACAGAAAAGCTGCCGTCGCAGGAAGACGGCCGGCAAAAATCACCGACTGTGTGAACGTGAACATGAATAGAATATCACCTCCATTCTTCAGAGCAATCTGACTATTATAACATTAGCGTTAAGAAAGCTTACTTAAATATCGGCCCACAACATAAGTAACCGGATCAGAGTACATTAAGTACAGTCCGCGGCATATCACTTCATAATGTATCATATATCTCCTGATCTGAGTCAGCTGAGCCGTATCTGCCGTGCACACTCACAGTGTCACATACTGTATGCAGAAGGATTATTTTAAGCAACACATAAGTTGACGAAACACTCGAGACAAATGTAATTGAAGTCAGATCGTGTTTTAGACGGAGCAGTGATATCATAAACCTGTTAATGTACGCATTCAAACACGTGTTCTGTTCCCAGCTGTGTTCACCTTGCAGGTGCAGCTCTGTGGCTTTTATCCTGGATCAAGTGTTTAAGTCATGGATGTTTAAAGTTTAACTTCTTCATTTTTGACTAGTATTAAAGTTCACTTTTCATTCAGGAAGTATGACGCTGCGCTGTCAGTACGCTTCTCCATGTTTGTGATTGGTCGAATGCTCCAAATACCACCCCTTTCATGTGAACGCGCACCTAACTAGATAGGACACGGCTGGCTTGAGCGATCCACTTGATAACCAGCGTCGTAGGACCGCTTAGCGAGAGCGCGTATGTTTTGGATTAGGCCAACCGGCTAACTCAAACATATCCAGGTTAGGTTGAACCAGGTTCGTAGTATAGGCCCCAGGTTAGGTTGCAGGCTAAAAGCTCAACTCAGTGAAAGCACCGCCTGCTGACCAATCAGAGCTCAGTGTGCGGAGTTTAAAGCGATCAAGTCATTACAGGAGAAAGGAAATACAGAAAAGCTGCCGTTGCAGGAAAGACGGCCGGCAAAATCACCGACTGTGTGAACGTGAACATGAATAGAATATCACCTCCATCTTCAGAGCAATCTGACTATTATAACATTAGCGTTAAGAAAGCTCTTAAATATCGGCCACAACATAAGTAACCGGATCAGAGTACATTAAGTACAGTCCGCGGCATATCACTTCATAATGTCATCATATCTCTTATCTGAGTCAGCTGAGCCGTATCTGGCCGTGCAACACTCACAGTGTCACAGACTGTATGCAGAAGTATTATTTTAAGCAACACATAAGTTGACGAAACACTCGAGACAAATGTAATTGAAGTCAGATCGTGTTTTAGACGGGGCAGTGCATGATCATAAACCTGTTAATGTACGCATTCAAACACGTGTTCTGTTCCCAGCTGTCACTTCACAGGTGCAGCTCTGTGGCTTTATCCTGGATCAAGTGTTTAAGTCATGGATGTTTAAAGTTTAACTTCTTCATTTTTGACTAGTATTAAAGTTCACTTTTCATTCAGGAAGTATGACGCTGTGCTGTCAGTACGCTTCTCCATGTTTGTGATTGGTCGAATGCTCCAAATACCACCCCTTTCATGTGAACGCGCACCTAACTAGATAGGACACGGCTGGCTTGAGCGATCCACTTGATAACCAGCGTCGTAGTACAGTTTAGCGAGAGCGCGTATGTTTTGGATTAGGCCAACCGGCTAACTCAAACATATCCAGGTTAGGTTGAACCAGGTTCGTAGTATAGGCCCCTGGTTGGATAGTTTTGATTACATTTAATAATAATAATAATATATAATAATAATAATAATAATAATAATAATAATAATAATAATAATAGCAATAGGGCAAAAACAAACATAACAAAACAAAAAGTCAGACAGACAAAACAACAGATCGATTAGGGGCCGAAAGCCTTGGCAAACAGATGGGACTTGAGGGCCCTTTTGAAGGCGTCGAGTGTGGGGCCTTAGGATGTTGCGGATCTCGGCGGGGAGAGCGTTCCAGAGGGTGGGGGCTGCCACACTGAAGGCTCTGTCCCCGAAGGTTCGCAGTTTGGTGCGGGGGGTGGTGAGCAGGCCAGTGTCTGAGGATCGCAGGTTCCGGGGTGGGGCATGTGGAAGGATGTCCGATAGGTACTGGGGGGCAAGGGCATGGAGGGACTTGTAGGTAAGGAGGAGGACTTTGTAGGATATGCGGGACTTGACCGGCAACCAGTGGAGGTGGATGAGGGTGGGAGTGATGTGCTGCCACGGCTTTGTGTGTGTGAGTCCCCTAGCAGCACAGTTTGAGGCGACTCAAAATGGCATGTTTTGATCCTAAAAATGTAATATCCTCAATATACATGTATGCAAGTTAGCATCCGCCAGTTTCTATGTGCTGGTGACCCGTACTATATATTTCTAACATAAAACTTTGGGGTACTCAACATTTCCGGGTTCACATTGATAGCAAGTAGCGAACCTTTGGCCTGTCTGTCGTGCGCCTCTGCCAGGAACTGCCTGATCTTGTCTGATGGGATGGCGAAGGAGATTCCTGCCGTGACCTTCAGAGTGTTGACGCCAATCACCTCTCCATCCTGCAGGACACACCACACACACACACACACACACACACCACACACCCACACACACACACACACACACACACACACACACACACACACACACACCACACACACACACACACACACACACACACACACACAATTAGGCACATTATTTCTCCATTATTGATTGGACTCCCGGCGTCCTCTCTTTAACAGCACTTCTCACTCCACATTGCTCTGTGTTAGTAACATTACCAGTTTTAAACAGACTTGTAATCAGAGTCAGCTGTGGAATGTGGCTGTTTGCCAGGCATTACCTAAACTCTGTTTACTTTCCTAACAAGGATTTTATGAGCCTTGGTTTGTGTATATGACATTACATATATCTCTGTTTCACAACATGTGGATGTGGCCCCCGTGAGCAGAAACTTTATTTCTGTCTCTAACAAATTCATTTAACATGAATCTCATGTGGCACATTCAGTGTCAGCTCCCCATACAACAGATGAAGCCCAATTAAAGGTATGCATGATTTATTATCAATCAATACTCTATTCTATTTTCATATTCATAAATTGCCGAAAGCTAAGATGTGAAAAAGGGAACTAATGCAGTTTAAAGTGATTTACTTTGGGCTTGAGGACAAATGGTTTGTGAGACCACTGGATACATATAAAATGCTACATTTTGAACAGGTAACGTCTTATTTTGAAATCTAGCTTGTACCGTGTATTCTTTCTCCTTTACTCACCAGATTGACCAGTGGTCCTCCTGAGTTGCCGTACTGCAAGAAACAAAAAAGCACATAAAGAATGTAAAATTCGTCGAACCAAATAGTTTTTGAAGTCAAAGAAATGTGAATAAAATATTTGAATAGATTGTCATTCAAAGGCATCAATGCAAATATTTCATTACACATTGCACATTTGTATTGTTTATCAATAACAAGATGAATGCAGAGGATTTAGACTAATCAGGGACAAGTGGAATCAACATAAAACACACTTGGACTGGATCAAAGATATTTTTATACTAATTAAATTGTGGGTTGTCATAAATTATAATAAACAAATAAACATTTGGGTTGTTTCATGTTTCTCTCTCATTCTCTTCACTCACGTTGATGATGGCGTCGGTCTGGATGTATTCCATGTCGGAGTTGAGGAGGCCCAGCTCCTTGCCCCCCCTCTGGGTGGTGCTGACGATGCCGGTGGTGACGGTGTTCTGCAGGGAGAACGGGCTGCCGATGGCAACCACAAACTCTCCAGGACGCAGACTGGCCGAGCGGCCGAGCTGCAGCACCGGCAGCTTCATCTGACCCAGCAGAGAGGGGAGGGAACAGAGAGAAAACTGGTTAGAGACAGAATCCAGTTTTTTGTTGACTGACTTTTTTATCTGCTTGCACTGCTGGTTGAAGCAGACTCAGGCTAAAAGTGTCATCTGAAAGGTCCCATGTCATGTTTTTCCGGTTATTACCCGTCCCCTTGTGTGTTATGGAGGTTTTTATGCATGAAAACGGTCTGCAGAGTCACAAACCCTCAAAGTACACCCTGTAGCGAGTAAAACTCTAACACAGAAACTACCTGTCTATGCTTCCCCAGAACGCCTCGTTGGACATTTCTCTGTTTCCATTGTTTGCTTCCTGGGTTCTGTGACGTGTGAAAACCCAAATCAACAACAAATGACCGGATTGGCCCAAATGGACCAATCCGCGGAGCCCCTCACACACCAGGACCCCTTGGCTAACTAACAGGGAGTCCCATTGACTTGCATAGAGCTCCCTGAACGCTGGTAATAGACGAGTCAGTGGATGTCTGCTCACCACCTCAAGCTCAACCTTGACAAGACTGAACTGCTTTTCCTTCCGGGAAAAGATTGTCCCACTCTTGACCTGACTATCAACATCGGCACCTCTGTTGTTTCCCCGACTCAGACTGCAAGGAATCTGGGTGTGACCCTAGATAACAACCTGTCCTTCACTGCAAACATCGCTGCTACAACCCGCTGCTGCAGATACACGCTTTACAACATCAGGAGGATGCGTCCCCAGCTGACCCAGAAAGCGACGCAGGTTCTGGTCCAGGCTCTCGTCATCTCACGCCTAGACTACTGCAACTCCCTCCTGGCTGGTCTACCTGCATGTGCCATCCGACCTCTGCAGCTCATCCAGAATGCAGCTGCTCGCCTGGTCTTCAACCTTCCTAAATTCTCCCACACCACGCCGCTCCTCCGCTCCCTTCACTGGCTTCCGATAACTGCTAGAATCCACTTCAAGACACTGGTACTTGCGTACCATGCTGTGAATGGATCTGGCCCTTCCTACATCCAGGACATGGTTAAACCGTACACCCCAGCACGTGCACTCCACTCTGCATCAACCAAACGGCTCGCTGCACCATCGCTGCGAAGGGGACCCAAGTTCCCATCAGCAAAAACACGTGGGTTTGCTATCCTGGCTCCAAATGGTGGAATGTGCTCCCCATTGACATCAGGACAGCAGATAGCTTACACACCTTCCGGCGCAGACTGAAAACTCATCTCTTTCGACTCCACTTCGAGCGATAGAACTATTAACAAAGCACTTATATACTAATAAAGGGCTGTCTTATCTAAAGCCAGTTGAGTAGCACTTGAAATGTTTTTGCTGTATGAAGCCTGATGTACTTATATGATTCTGTTTTCTTCAAGTTTGTATTTTGTTGGTCGAACGCACTTATTGTAAGTCGCTTTGGATAAAAGCGTCAGCTAAATGCAATGTAATGTAATAATGTAATGTAATTTATTCAAGGAAAGCAATACAATGGGCTCTGTTGTATATTGGACTATGGACTACAATATTTAGGTTGACCGTTTATTGTACACGTTATTCCACACGCTGCCATGACAACAGAATGACAACTAACTGTGTCCGGTTCACACATCCCCAAACTCCCGGTGCCATCTTAAAGGCACAGTTACACCTGATGTGACACATACATAACAGGTTCCATTAAAAAATGTTTTCAAAAATAGCAAAAAGATAATTAGAAAACACATGTGGTTTCGTATGGCTGCAATATTCATTAAAATTATATTTGCCAAAGACTATTCACATTTCTATGACCTTGTGCACATGTCAATAAATGTTTCTTTAAGCTAAATACATTTCTCATGATTGAAATTCAATGAGTTGAACCCAAAGAGGAATCAGAGTTTGCACGACTAAGAACTATAAGGTTGTTTCTCCTCTGTGCCAGAGAGAGTTGGACAGTCTGGGTGGGAGAACTCTTCTTCCACTGCCAGCCTTCATCCCGGCAAAACAGCATTTTTGAAACCAGGAGTGAACTTTCCACATCCTGCAGTCTCGACATGAAGAGAGTTCACATCTAATAAATGCCCTTTCAGTAAGATCGGATTATCCTGACTCCTGTCGGCGTGCCATAACTAACAACACAATAAGAAAACAAACTCCGCCAGCTGCTTTCTCAGGTGGAACTCTGCGGTTTGCTGTCAACAAGCTTTTCATGTGGATACCAAACATCTTTCCAGGAACAAAATACTGTAAATTCAGCAGAAGTGAGCATGCACCCTCCTTTCTATTTGTTACATGTTGCAAGCTTCATAACTGAGAGTGAATCCAAAATGGTGCTTTTACTGGCATAAATTGAACTCACTCCAGATGATGAATGCAGAATTAGATGTCTTCTACTGGATTTTGGAAATACAGTTTGTTGATGTGACATATTTGCAGGGGTGGACAAAGTATTCAGATGCTTTCCTTGAGTAAAAGTACCAATGCATTATTGTCAAAATACTTCATTACAATTAAAAGTCCTGCATTCAAAATCTTACTTAAGTAAAAGTATCGAAGTATTATCAGTACCTAAAGTGTAAAAAGTAAAAACAATCATAGTACAGAAAGATTGCCTTTATGTGTGTATATAATTATAAGAAACACTTTTGCTGCATCAATTAGCATTTTACTGTTGCTGACAAACAGTTCTAGTGGACTTTTTGTAAAATATATAAATAGTTTGATTATTTTGTGACTTAAAGAGTTGGTCCACTAGTTCACTTTTGAAAAATGCATTGTTTCAGAAGCAGACTTTGGGGACTCGAGTGCCAATTTGCAGGACTCGTGACTTGACTCAAATTCGTGCAGTGATCGACTCTGACTCAAAATTGGACACGAAATCGGACTCGAACATTGATGATCGGACTTGGACTCGGACTAGAGCAAGTTCAGTCTCGAGTCCAGATGGACTCTGCCCTGGGCGTGTGTAAGTCGAGTTCCCGTACCGCGCCCAGGCTTTTCTCAGTCTGAAGATGTGCAGAGACACTTGGACTCGGACTTGAGCAGCACAGGTAATGATGACTCGGTTTCGGACTGGACTCTGATTCTTCCTAGGTGACTCGGACTTGGACTCTGCCTCAAGCACAGGCAATGATGACTCAGACTTCGGGCTCTAATCGGACTCTTCCTAGGTAACTCAGACTTAGACAATCGAAGAGTGGGGACTCGAGTGACTCTGACTCGAAAATTGACTACAACACTGGTTAGAAGTAGCTAAAACAGTTTAGTAAATGTACTTGAGTAAACTTTACTTTTTTCCCTTTTAAATGTATCAGAATAGAAGTATAAAGAAGCATTAAATGAAATACGTACCTCAAATTGTACTTAACCTGTTAAGCCCTGAGCCTGTTTTTCAGGTCTCAGGCTCGAAAATGACATTCCCAGAACAAATTACCATATCTTCCCTTCTAAAAGGGTTAAATTAATAATCTTTTTTCTCAAGTAATGATAAACATGTGAGTTGGATGTAGAATAGTCAGAATCAATATAGATGTTTTTTTAAAGAAAATTCAGATTGAACATAGTAAAAAACTGTAAATTATAGTGTCCGTCCAAAAATTATGTTTTACTTATAGTGAAAACTACCCTTGGATGATGGTAATGTAGACTAAAAGCTTTAGGAATCCAAAGTACAACATATAATAAGTACCCTGTATCAAGATTGATGCAAAACAAGTGACATTTGACCTTTTTAGAGAGGTTTAGCAAAATAAATTGGGTGGAAATGGGCGTTTTACCGTTTCTCTGGAACCCATTGGTCGATTTTGGTGATTGACATCTCTTTTTGACCGTTAGAGCCAATAGAATCGAAGGGGAATTTACCCATACACACACATGGTAAAAAAAGAAGGTGGGGGCTTTGCATCAGAGTGAACCTATCTCTCGCTCTGACATCTGGAAACGGAAAAGCAGGTTTATTGCTTATGGATTATCAGAATCATCACAGACACATTGGATTAACCTATGGATTAACTTCAGCAGTGTCTTTATCGTTGTAATGCCATTGAAGACCACTTTTGACCAGACAACGACCAAGGTGAGCCATGTTGTCGTTTTTAGCTACCTAGCGCCACATGTTTTGATGTCTGTTCTTGTTAATATCTTCGCCAGTACTTATCATGGAGTGATGATGTATGTACCCATCGATTCTGTGTCATCTCATGATCAGATCGATGGGTTGGACGTGCAGCTACGATAAATAATAAGTGTGTTATGAGCAGTGTTGGGACTAACGCGTTACAAAGTAACGCGTTACTGTAACGCCGTTATTTTTGGCAGTAACTAGTACTCTAACGCATTACTTTCTAAATTTAGTAACTCATATACCGTTACTACATGGTGCGTTACTCCGTTACTGCGTATCTACTGCACAAACCAGTCATTCAAATCTCTTAAAGCATCTGCAGAAACAACATGCTGGGACGAAGCTAGGAGCTAAGACCACAGAGACTCAGCCGACGCCACTCCACCTCCACCTGCACCTCAGCAACAGCGGCTGGATTTTAACCGAGGGACTGCTCGCCAGGGAAAAGTCGATAGAGCCATTGCACGGTATGTTGTAAACACATGCAGGCTATTGCTACAGTGGAGTCACCGCTTTCAGGGAGCTAGTTAGCATGATAGCATGTCCGGGCGGCACACGGCATATGGGACGGAACACTTGTTCCAACTACCTGGAGAAAGAATATACAAAAATGTAAAGCCAGCTAATATCGATGCTATCCAGATTGCATATAATGCATGTCAAGGTGATCAACAGGTTGTATTATTCTCCAATGCAATAACGGTACTGAAATGAAGGCTATAAGGGCATTAATATAATGGGAGCCCTTTTTTTAAGTAACTAAAACGTTACTTTTCACAGTAACGCATTACTTTTTGGTGTAAGTAACTAGTAAAGTAACTGAGTTACTTTTGAAATGAAGTAACTAGTAATGGTAACTAGTTACTGGTTTTCAGTAACTAGCACAACACTGGTTATGAGTGAGTTTCTGTGCAACACGCCGTTAGCATTTTTCGCTCGTGGCTAATTCATAGGCTCAGCGCTAGCTTTGTGGATTATGAAAAGAAAAAGATCAGTTAGCTGAGTTTCTTCCCGTTACATGGATATAAAACATTTATAGTTTATTGAATATTAAGATGCCCTCAGACGCTGTTTCCTGCAGATGACGCGTTTTTCCCTCCGGTATCGGGGGTGTGGTGTAGAAGAGGTTAAGTACAGAACTTACTAAATGTACTTAGTTACTTCTGCATATTGGGAAGTGAACAGCAGATAATGTGTAATGAAATGTTCGAAGCACTCACGTCTCGGCTGGAGTCCGGCTGATGACATCGATGACGTACGCCCCGGAGGTGACATCTGGGAAGTCTGACTGCCTCTCCTTCAGCTCCTTAGCCAGCCTGGTGGAGGAGAGAAGAGACAAACAGCCGAAACACAAGCTCTTAATCAAATCAAATCAAATTTTATTTGTAGAGCACATTTAAAAACGATTTTGGTCGAGCCAAAGTGCTGTACATGTAATTTAAACACATAAAAACACATTACATCACAATAAATCACAACAGATAAAAACAACACATGGAACAGTCAGGAGTCGTAACCCCACTCTAACTAGAAGGCCAGAGAGAAGTAGTGTGGATTTAAAAGCCCCTAGGGTCTGGGCCGACCTCACATGGAGGGGAAGAGTGTTCCAGAGCCTGGGACCAGCTGCTGCGAAGGCTCGGTGCCCTCGAGTTTTGAGCCTGGTCTTAGGCACTACCAGCAGCAGCTAGTCAGCAGATCTTAAAGCTCTGGCTGGGGTGTAGCGCTGGAGGAGTTCAGCTATATAGGCCGGAGCCAACCCATTTAGTGCTTTAAATACAAATAAAAGGATTTAAAATCAATTCTGAACCGGACTGGAAGCCAGTATAGTGAGGCCAGAATTGGGGTGATGTGGTCACGCTTTTTGTGGCCAGTCAGGAGACGTGCAGCTGCATTTTGGACTAGCTGCAGGCGTTTAATTGATGCCTGGTCCATACCCACATACAGAGCGTTACAATAGTCCAGTCTTGAGGTCACAAAGGCGTTAATAACCCTTTCCAGGTCTTTAAAAGATAAATACGACTTGGTTTTGGCCAATAGTCTCATTTAAAAAAAGCAGGATTTTACTACGGTGCTGACCTGCTTGTCGAATTTAAAAGTGCTATTAAAGGTCACTCCAAGGTTCATGACAGAGGGGAGGATGTTTTTACTTAGGGAGCCCAGAATATCAACCGGAGAGGCTAATGAAACCTGAAGGGATGATGCACTGTGACTCATTTTAAATTCCAACATATAAATCATCGCTCTGGCAAATGTCAAGCTTTTAAAAGCTGCAACTACAACTGGTCTGATTTTAATGAAGCATATTGCCGTTAACTGGTACACATATTTGATCGTGTTCTTCAGGTTTGACAGATTCCACTAGCTAACTATATCCACAGAAAGCCCAAATTATACAGCATCAGGCAATTTTTTTTAATCCCTGACTACCACTATTTTAATATTCTTGAAGAACCAGGCCGAATACTATAAACTATAAAACAGACAACAAAATAAAATTGTGTAATATAACCGTTTACAGATTTTGGAATTTATTTTGTACTACCCAGACAGCCAATTCTGTCAGTTAATTTCAGTTTACAACGCACATTTCCAGAGACACACAATCTTTGTCACAGTAAACATTTAAAAAGCAATAACCAAAAAGCTTTAAAAATGAACTTATAACAGTTGTATGTATAAGTACATTGCTTATGTGTACTTAATATCATAAGAAAACTTTCTTGGGTGTTGAAAGCACTCTTCAACATCTAAAAAATGACAATTCATCAGGCGAAATCTACTACAATTATTATCTTTTTCGCAATAATAGAAATCAAAATCAGAAAAATGTAATGTCATGGCAATGTCCTCAAATGGTCATTGCTTGCAACGGCCCTATGATTTAATGATACATTTGGCAAACAAATGTAGTAATAGTGAAAGAGATGGCTACAAAAATAAAAATAAATCAATCTTTAAAGTTATAAAATGCTTTATGATATTTGTATGGTAACACATATTGCTTTTTATACGTTGCTTTTATAATACACTTTTATCCCTCTTTGAAATGTATATGCTGTCATAAAGTAAAGCTTGTTTTTGGACTTCTGAGGCGTTTCCTACTGTAACTCCAGAGGCGTAGGTGGCATGTTGAATTGCATTCCTATTTATCATGTCATTAGACTAGGCCTGTACTATGAAGCCGGATTTTCGTTTAGCGAGGTAACTTCAGGGTAAACTCTGGGTTTCCGGTCCAAAGACGTTGGTTCTCTTCTTACCGGGGTAGATCTCCATGGTAACTTATGCTGAACGGCAAACCTGCTCCGGAGCAGGTTAGGTTCCAGGATAAAAGAGATCAACTCAGTGAAAGCACCGCATGCTGACCAATCAGAGCTCAGTGTGCAGAGTTTAAAGCTATCAAGTCATCTTATAGGAGGATACAAAAAAACTGCCGTTGCAGGAAAGACGGCCGGCAAAATCTACTGACTGTTCACCCGCCTCTCAGACCTCCTAGGTGTCACTGGCACATTGCTGTCTTGGTTTCGCATCCTACCTCCATAACAGGAAACAGTTTGTCTCCATCAATGGCTCAAATTCACCCCCGGCCCCAGTCCAACATGGTGTACCCCAGGGCTCTGTGCTTGGCCCCCTCCTGTTCACCATTTACATGCTCCCCCTCGGCCAGATCATCCGACATCATGGACTCAATTTCCACTGTTACGCTGATGATACCCAAGTGTATCTCAGCACCACTCCATCCTCCCAGCTCCCCCCTAAGTCTCTCATCAACTGCCTGCATGACATCAAAGCATGGATGTCCTCCAACTATCTCAAACTAAACAGCAGGAAAACAGAGCTCATGGTTGTGGCACCCAAGGCGCTGCTCCAGAAGGTTGGTGACTTCATCCTCGAGGTTGACGGCTGCTCCATCTCCCCATCTCCTGAAGTCCGCAACCTGGGTGTCATCCTCGACTCCACCCTTTCCCTCCACTCCCACGTCAAGTCTGTGACCAAATCGGCCTTTTTCCATCTAAGGAACATTGCCAAGACTCCGACTGTCCACTCTCGGAGTTGGTTGCCGAAACCCTAGTCCATGCGTTTGTCACCTCCCGCTTGGATTACTGCAATGGTGTCCTGTTTGGGGTTCCCAACAAAACCACGGACAGGCTCCAGTATGTCCAAAACGGTGCTGCTAAGGTACTCACAAATACAAAGCCGTGGCAGCACATCACTCCCACCCTCATCCACCTCCACTGGTTGCCAGTCAAGTCCCGCATATCATACAAAATCCTCCTCCTTACATACAAGTCCTTCCATGCCCCACCCCGGAACCTGCGGTCTTCAGACTCTGGCCTGCTTACCACCCCCCGCACCAAACTGCGAAACTTCGGGGACAGAGCCTTCAGTGTGGCAGCCCCCACCCTCTGGCACTGCCGAGATCCGCAACATCCTAAGGCCTTTGGCCCCTAATCTATTTGTTGTTTTGTCTGTCTGACTGGTTGTCTGACTGCCTTTTGTTTTGTTATGTTTGTTCTGCCCTGTTCTTCGTTGTAAAGCGACCTTGGGTCTCATGAAAGACGCTATATAAATCCAAGCTATAATTATTATTATAACGTGAAAATTAATAGAATATCACCTCCCGTCTTCAGAGCAATCTGACTAATATAACATTAGCGTTAAGAAAACTTACATAAATATCTGCCACAACATAAGTAAACGGATCAAAGTAACATTACGTACAGTCCGCGGCACTGAGTGCAGACGTCGATGTGTATCCCATTATCATTCATATCACATCATAATGTATCATATTACCTTATCTGAGTCAGCTTCTTGAGCCGTATCTGGCCATGTAACTTACATTGTCACAGACTGTATGCAGAAGTATTATTTTAAACAACACATTAAGTTGACGAAACACTTGAGTCAAATGTAATTAAAGTCATAAACCTGTTAATGTACGCATTCAAGCTTTTATCCTGGATAAAGTGTTAAGTCATGGATGTTTAAAGTTTAACTTCTTCATATTTGTCTAATATTATAGTTCACTTTTCATTCAGGAAGTATGACGCTACGCTGTCAGTACGTTTGTCCATGTTTGTGATTGGTCAAATGTTGCTAACCCCGCCCCTTTCATGTGAACGCGCACTCAGCCGGACAGAGAAACCCTGGCTTGAGTTACAGAGTTGGTAACCAGCATCGTAGGACCGCTTAGCGAGATCGCGTTTGTTTTGGGTTAGTCAAGCCATATACGGTAACTCAAACATATCCAGGGTATGTTTGAACTGGATTCGTAGTACAGAGGCCTGAACTACGAAGCAGGATTTTCGCTTAGCCGGCTAACTTCAGAGAAAACTCCGGCTTTCCGGTCCTACGACGCTGGTTCTCTTTTTAGCGGGCTAGATCTCCATGGTAACTTATGCTGTGCGGCTAACCTGCTCCGGAGCAGGTTAGGTTGCAGGCTAAGAGATCAACTCAGTGAAAGCACCGCCTGCTGACCAATCAGAGCTCAGTGTGCGGAGTTTAAAGCGATCAAGTCATATTACAGGAGAAAGGAAATACAGAAAAGCTGCCGTTGCAGGAAAGACGGCCGGCAAAAAATCACCGACTGTGTGAACGTGAACATGAATAGAATATCACCTCCATCTTCAGAGCAATCTGACTATTATAACATTAGCGTTAAGAAAGCTTTACTTAAATATCGGCCACAACATAAGTAACCGGATCAGAGTAATTAAGTACAGTCCGCGGCATATCACTTCATAATGTATCATATATCTCCTTATCTGAGTCAGCTGAGCCGTATCTGGCCGTGCAACACTCACAGTGTCACAGACTGTATGCAGAAGTATTATTTTAAGCAACACATTAAGTTGACGAAACACTCGAGACAAATGTAATGAAAGTCAGATCGTGTTTTAGACGGGGCAGTGATATCATAAACCTGTTAATGTACGCATTCAAACACTTTTTCTTTTTCCAGCTGTGTTCACCTTGCAGGTGCAGCTCTGTGGCTTTTATCCTGGATAAAGTGTTTAAGTCATGCATGTTTAAAGTTTAACTTCTTCATATTTGACTAGTATTAAAGTTCACTTTTCATTCAGGAAGTATGACGCTGCGCTGTCAGTGCGCTTCTCCATGTTTGTGATTGGTCGAATGCTCCAGATACCACCCCTTTCATGTGAACGCGCACCTAACTAGATAGGACACGGCTGGCTTGAGCGATCCACTTGATAACCAGCGTCGTAGGACAGTTTAGCGAGAGCGCGTATGTTTTGGATTAGGCCAACCGGCTGACTCAAACATATCCAGGTTAGGAAAATCCAGCTTCGTAGTACAGGCCTCTGGCCTCAGGTACTTAAAGCTGAGGTCACAACAACAACAACAACAACAACACCGCCCATGTTATGTAGAACAGTCAGTACTAGGATCTGTTTCAAGGTTCTCTGAAGTTTAATCAGACTGCATCAATTCTCACATTGTAGTTACATTTTTGCTGCAACAGAACAGATCAATCTCACAGAAAGAAAAAAAAACCTATTAATTGTATCACATGTATAAAACAAAAGAGGACTGTATCGATAATGTCAGGGTTTGTTTACAAAAACAAACTTATAACCGGACCAAAATAATATAATTCAGTATGTATGTAATCAGCAGCAGGAACTTACGATGGGGTGAGACTCATCATCCTGACACCGATGTACCTCTTCTTCCGGTATGTTTTACCTGGAGAAATAAAAGACACGTGCTGATTGATTTAGAAAATGTAGAAGTTATTATCTTCTTCATTCACCCTATTCATTTATATATAGATCAATAGATGCTAACTTGCATATGTTGAGCAATTAGTCAATTAGCATAAGTTGCGTAAAGTAAAACAAAATATTAAAACAAATGGCTTGGCCAATTTGGAAACTTTTGGAGTGATTTTGGAAGGCATTAGGATGTTGAATAATTTTCTGACACTTTCAGGGGGGAAAAAAATGCAGTTTTAACCAGAAAGTGGCCATGTTTGTACTCCTGGGGGGTATACTGCGAAGCAGGATTTTCGCTTAGCCGGCTAAATTCAGGGAAAACTCCGGCTTTCCGGTCATCCGAAGCTGGTTCTCTTTTTAGCAGGCTAGATCTCCATGGTAATATATGCTAAGCAGCTAACCTGGTCAGGACCAGGTTAGGTTGCAGGCTAAGAGCTCAACTCAGTGAAAGCACCGCCTGCTGACCAATCAGAGCTCAGTGTGCGGAGTTTACAGCGATCAAGTCATATTACAGGAGAAAGGAAATACAGAAAAGCTGCCGTCGCAGGAAAGACGGCCGGCAAAAATCACCGACTGTGTGAACGTGAACATGAATAGAATATCACCTCCATCTTCAGAGCAATCTGACTATTATAACATTAGCGTTAAGAAAGCTTACTTAAATATCGGCCACAACATAAGTAACCGGATCAGAGTACATTAAGTACAGTCCGCGGCATATCACTTCATAATGTATCATATATCTCCTGATCTGAGTCAGCTGAGCCGTATCTGGCCGTGCAACACTCACAGTGTCACATACTGTATGCAGAAGGATTATTTTAAGCAACACATAAGTTGACGAAACACTCGAGACAAATGTAATTGAAGTCAGATCGTGTTTTAGACGGAGCAGTGATATCATAAACCTGTTAATGTACGCATTCAAACACGTGTTCTGTTCCCAGCTGTGTTCACCTTGCAGGTGCAGCTCTGTGGCTTTTATCCTGGATCAAGTGTTTAAGTCATGGATGTTTAAAGTTTAACTTCTTCATTTTTGACTAGTATTAAAGTTCACTTTTCATTCAGGAAGTATGACGCTGCGCTGTCAGTACGCTTCTCCATGTTTGTGATTGGTCGAATGCTCCAAATACCACCCCTTTCATGTGAACGCGCACCTAACTAGATAGGACACGGCTGGCTTGAGCGATCCACTTGATAACCAGCGTCGTAGGACCGCTTAGCGAGAGCGCGTATGTTTTGGATTAGGCCAACCGGCTAACTCAAACATATCCAGGTTAGGTTGAACCAGGTTCGTAGTATAGGCCCCAGGTTAGGTTGCAGGCTAAAAGCTCAACTCAGTGAAAGCACCGCCTGCTGACCAATCAGAGCTCAGTGTGCGGAGTTTAAAGCGATCAAGTCATATTACAGGAGAAAGGAAATACAGAAAAGCTGCCGTTGCAGGAAAGACGGCCGGCAAAAATCACCGACTGTGTGAACGTGAACATGAATAGAATATCACCTCCATCTTCAGAGCAATCTGACTATTATAACATTAGCGTTAAGAAAGCTTACTTAAATATCAGCCACAACATAAGTAACCGGATCAGAGTACATTAAGTACAGTCCGCGGCATATCACTTCATAATGTATCATATCTCTCCTTATCTGAGTCAGCTGAGCCGTATCTGGCCGTGCAACACTCACAGTGTCACAGACTGTATGCAGAAGTATTATTTTAAGCAACACATAAGTTGACGAAACACTCGAGACAAATGTAATTGAAGTCAGATCGTGTTTTAGACGGGGCAGTGATATCATAAACCTGTTAATGTACGCATTCAAACACGTGTTCTGTTCCCAGCTGTATTCACCTTGCAGGTGCAGCTCTGTGGCTTTTATCCTGGATCAAGTGTTTAAGTCATGGATGTTTAAAGTTTAACTTCTTCATTTTTGACTAGTATTAAAGTTCACTTTTCATTCAGGAAGTATGACGCTGTGCTGTCAGTACGCTTCTCCATGTTTGTGATTGGTCGAATGCTCCAAATACCACCCCTTTCATGTGAACGCGCACCTAACTAGATAGGACACGGCTGGCTTGAGCGATCCACTTGATAACCAGCGTCGTAGTACAGTTTAGCGAGAGCGCGTATGTTTTGGATTAGGCCAACCGGCTAACTCAAACATATCCAGGTTAGGTTGAACCAGGTTCGTAGTATAGGCCCCTGGTTGGATAGTTTTGATTACATTTAATAATAATAATAATAATAATAATAATAATAATAATAATAATAATAATAATAATAATAATAATAATAATAATAGCAATAGGGCAAAAACAAACATAACAAAACAAAAAGTCAGACAGACAAAACAACAGATCGATTAGGGGCCGAAAGCCTTGGCAAACAGATGGGACTTGAGGGCCCTTTTGAAGGCGTCGAGTGTGGGGCCTTAGGATGTTGCGGATCTCGGCAGGGAGAGCGTTCCAGAGGGTGGGGGCTGCCACACTGAAGGCTCTGTCCCCGAAGGTTCGCAGTTTGGTGCGGGGGGTGGTGAGCAGGCCAGTGTCTGAGGATCGCAGGTTCCGGGGTGGGGCATGTAGGTGAAGGATGTCCGATAGGTACTGGGGGGCAAGGGCATGGAGGGACTTGTAGGTAAGGAGGAGGACTTTGTAGGATATGCGGGACTTGACCGGCAACCAGTGGAGGTGGATGAGGGTGGGAGTGATGTGCTGCCACGGCTTTGTGTGTGTGAGTCCCCTAGCAGCACAGTTTGAGGCGACTCAAAATGGCATGTTTTGATCCTAAAAATGTAATATCCTCAATATACATGTATGCAAGTTAGCATCCGCCAGTTTCTATGTGCTGGTGACCCGTACTATATATTTCTAACATAAAACTTTGGGGTACTCAACATTTCCGGGTTCACATTGATAGCAAGTAGCGAACCTTTGGCCTGTCTGTCGTGCGCCTCTGCCAGGAACTGCCTGATCTTGTCTGATGGGATGGCGAAGGAGATTCCTGCCGTGACCTTCAGAGTGTTGACGCCAATCACCTCTCCATCCTGCAGGACACACACACACACACACACACACACACACACACACACACACACACCACACACACACACACACACACACACACACACACACACACACACACACACACACACACACACACACACACACACACACACACAATTAGGCACATTATTTCTCCATTATTGATTGGACTCCCCGGCGTCCTCTCTTTAACAGCACTTCTCACTCCACATTGCTCTGTGTTTAGTAACATTACCAGTTTTAAACAGACTTGTAATCAGAGTCAGCTGTGGAATGTGGCTGTTTGCCAGGCATTACCTAAACTCTGTTTACTTTCCTAACAAGGATTTTATGAGCCTTGATGTTTGTGTATATGACATTACATATATCTCTGTTTCACAACATGTGGATGTGGCCCCCGTGAGCAGAAACTTTATTTCTGTCTCTAACAAATTCATTTAACATGAATCTCATGTGGCACATTCAGTGTCAGCTCCCCATACAACAGATGAAGCCCAATTAAAGGTATGCATGATTTATTATCAATCAATACTCTATTCTATTTTCATATTCATAAATTGCCGAAAGCTAAGATGTGAAAAAGGGAACTAATGCAGTTTAAAGTGATTTACTTTGGGCTTGAGGACAAATGGTTTGTGAGACCACTGGATACATATAAAATGCTACATTTTGAACAGGTAACGTCTTATTTTGAAATCTAGCTTGTACCGTGTATTCTTTCTCCTTTACTCACCAGATTGACCAGTGGTCCTCCTGAGTTGCCGTACTGCAAGAAACAAAAAAGCACATAAAGAATGTAAAATTCGTCGAACCAAATAGTTTTTGAAGTCAAAGAAATGTGAATAAAATATTTGAATAGATTGTCATTCAAAGGCATCAATGCAAATATTTCATTACACATTGCACATTTGTATTGTTTATCAATAACAAGATGAATGCAGAGGATTTAGACTAATCAGGGACAAGTGGAATCAACATAAAACACACTTGGACTGGATCAAAGATATTTTTATACTAATTAAATTGTGGGTTGTCATAAATTATAATAAACAAATAAACATTTGGGTTGTTTCATGTTTCTCTCTCATTCTCTTCACTCACGTTGATGATGGCGTCGGTCTGGATGTATTCCATGTCGGAGTTGAGGAGGCCCAGCTCCTTGCCCCCCCTCTGGGTGGTGCTGACGATGCCGGTGGTGACGGTGTTCTGCAGGGAGAACGGGCTGCCGATGGCAACCACAAACTCTCCAGGACGCAGACTGGCCGAGCGGCCGAGCTGCAGCACCGGCAGCTTCATCTGACCCAGCAGAGAGGGGAGGGAACAGAGAGAAAACTGGTTAGAGACAGAATCCAGTTTTTTTGTTGACTGACTTTTTTATCTGCTTGCACTGCTGGTTGAAGCAGACTCAGGCTAAAAGTGTCATCTGAAAGGTCCCATGTCATGTTTTTCCGGTTATTACCCGTCCCCTTGTGTGTTATGGAGGTTTTTATGCATGAAAACGGTCTGCAGAGTCACAAACCCTCAAAGTACACCCTGTAGCGAGTAAAACTCTAACACAGAAACTACCTGTCTATGCTTCCCCAGAACGCCTCGTTGGACATTTCTCTGTTTCCATTGTTTGCTTCCTGGGTTCTGTGACGTGTGAAAACCCAAATCAACAACAAATGACCGGATTGGCCCAAATGGACCAATCCGCGGAGCCCCTCACACACCAGGATCCCTTGGCTAACTAACAGGGAGTCCCATTGACTTGCATAGAGCTCCCTGAACGCTGGTAATAGACGAGTTGGGATGGCGGAGGAATGCTCTCCGCAGACCCATTCTCACAGCGTTATAAACCTTTTTCTTTCTCAATATCAAGCCACACTTATTGTTTTTACTTCGGCTGTGAGTGTGTGTGTGCTCAGGATGAGTTTCGCTTCTTCTCGCTGTATCGCCGACCCGGAAACCTGTCCGCTCCTCGCAGCAGCTCGCTACAGCTCGCAGCAGCGGCGAGCCGCAAGGAGCCTCGCAAGGAGCCTCACAAGGAGCCTTGCAACGTCCCGACCAATCAGAGCACACTGTGCTCACAGGGAAGGGGGGGGGGGGGCAGGAGCTCCAACAAGCCGTTTAGGACAGAGAGTGAATACCTGGTGAATACACATACTTTACAGAGATGCTGTGAGAAACCAATGTGAGTTTGGAAAATTGCACAATTTAAATCTATTCTAGTAGACCTCAACAATGGAACTATGATCAGTAGAAATGGCCGTGACATGGGACCTTTAATCCACTCCTTGGAGAAAAGTGTAAGGACTGGATTAAATCATTACATTTGGTATCTTTGTTTTTGGTTTAGAGAGGCTTGAAAACATCTGTTCAAATCACCAATATTTGGTTGAGAAAACAGAGTCAAAGGAAGACATTTAAGTTGGAAGAACCACCAGTTGGAAAGACACACACACACACACACACACACACACACACACACACACACGCACACGCGCGCGCACACACACACGCACACGCGCGCGCACACACACACACACACACACACACACACACACACACACACACACACACACACACGCACACACACACACACACACATGCAAGTAAACAGCAGTGTATTCTCTCACAGCTGTTGGAGGCAGACGCTGACTTCCTGTGGAGAGCTGAGTCAGCTCCTAGTCGGGAAGAGGCTTCTCTTCATTCACAACTCTAACCTTTACTAAACTCCACACTGTAATAGAAGCGGCTCATTCAGCCCTGATGTGACCTGGGGGGTATACTGCGAAGCAGGATTTTCGCTTAGCCGGCTAAATTCAGGGCAAACTCCGGCTTTCCGGTCATCCGAAGCTGGTTCTCTTTTTAGCAGGCTAGATCTCCATGGTAATATATGCTAAGCAGCTAACCTGGTCGGGACCAGGTTAGGTTGCAGGCTAAGAGCTCAACTCAGTGAAAGCACCGCCTGCTGACCAATCAGAGCTCAGTGTGCGGAGTTTACAGCGATCAAGTCATATTACAGGAGAAAGGAAATACAGAAAAGCTGCCGTCGCAGGAAAGACGGCCGGCAAAAATCACCGACTGTGTGAACGTGAACATTAATAGAATATCACCTCCATCTTCAGAGCAATCTGACTATTATAACATTAGCGTTAAGAAAGCACTTAAATATCGGCCACAACATAAGTAACCGGATCAGAGTACATTAAGTACAGTCCGCGGCATATCACTTCATAATGTATCATATATCTCCTTATCTGAGTCAGCTGAGCCGTATCTGGCCGTGCAACACTCACAGCGTCACATACTGTATGCAGAAGGATTATTTTAAGCAACACATTAAGTTGACGAAACACTCGAGACAAATGTAATTGAAGTCAGATCGTGTTTTAGACGGAGCAGTGATATCATAAACCTGTTAATGTACGCATTCAAACACGTGTTCTGTTACCAGCTGTGTTCACCTTGCAGGTGCAGCTCTGTGGCTTTGATCCTGATCAAGTGTTTAAGTCATGGATGTTTAAAGTTTAACTTCTTCATTTTTGACTAGTATTAAAGTTCACTTGTCATTCAGGAAGTATGACGCTGCGCTGTCAGTATGCTACTCCATGTTTGTGATTGGTCGAATGCTCCAAATACCACCCCTTTCATGTGAACGCGCACCTAACTAGATAGGACACGGCTGGCTTGAGCGATCCACTTGATAACCAGCGTCGTAGTACAGTTTAGCGAGAGCGCGTATGTTTTGGATTAGGCCAACCGACTAACTCAAACATATCCAGGTTAGGTTGAACCAGCTTCGTAGTATAGGCCCCAGGACTAACATGTCAGTGATCTGTGTTCGTTAGACTTCTAACTGTTACTCTTTTTCATCCTTACAGTTCATCTCATTTTGTTTATAGCATCAGGTTTTAATTCTGTAAGTGTCAAGGAATATTTCTGTCTTTACTTTTAGATATTTAACCTCTCTCTGCTCTGTGACTTGTGATGTGAATTTCTCCGGCCGATACTTGCAATAAACTATCAGTGTTTGCCATCAAAGCTCCAACTCTCCCCGTGTCTCTCTGAGTCCTGACTCTCCGTTGCTGCAGAAGTTTGCCTTACAGTCAGAACAAAGGTCCAACCTGCCCCTCATTCAAAGCCTCTGTGTGGTCCACCTGGTTGATTCCATAACAACTACTACTATTGCCACCTTTTCTTCTCACAAAAGCCTAATTTAATAGAATCTTACACAAATAATTATTTATTGTTTATTCACCTACTGCAATTATATGGCTGATTTCTTGAAAAACCACGCTCACGAGAACGGGGTAGACAGATGAATGGATAATCCAAAAAACATTATGCCTTCCACCATGGCTGTAGGTTAGATTAGATTTAAATGTATTGTCATAGCACAACGAAATGCAGTTTCCTTCCAACCAGAACGTGCACGGATCGAGTAGATTAAGTGCAGATAAGGTTCCAGTTTATTCACATACATACAGTAGGTTGCAGTATATGCAGGTTGTTGCATATTTGATATAGGGTTGCATGAAAATGAAGTATATATTTTCAAATAAGGTCCAAGGCTTAAGGCATTCATTAAGTTGCTGGGTGTAAGGCAGGGGTGTCAAACTCAAGGCCCGGGGCCAAATCCGGCCCGCGACTTCATTTCATATGGCCCCACAAGAGCTTGCAAAAAATATGATATGTTTATTATGCGGTTACATGCTACTTTACAGAAGCACGTTGCCAATAAACTACATGTCCCACAATGCATCTCAGAATTTGACTTTTCTTTTTTTAAATGTAACTTTTCTTTCAAAATGTCACTTAATTTTTTTATTTTGACTTTTCTTTTTAAATCATTTTGTGACATTCTCACTGAAGAGACTTGCAATTATTTGCCCTAGACTTCTGCTTTCAGACGTAGTTAATTATGAAGTTATTACCCTATCCGATAATAATCCAATGCAGAGGCAATAATGTAATATAATACATTATTTTATATATATTAAATATTCATATATGCATTTTTATATAGTCTTAAAGTTACAACCGGCCCTTTGAGTGCAACCATAATGCTGATGTGGCCCGCAATGAAATTGAGTTTGACCCCCCTGGTGTAAGGCATATATAAGTTACGTAAAGTTTTTATAAATATTGAATACGGTTTTAATAAATATTGTGCACAAGTGTGATCAGCGCTGTGGGTCAAATGTGTGGGCAGAAGGGGAACAGACATACTCTCATTGGAATCACAGCCATTTGTCATTATAAATCAGAAGAACGATCTAGAATTCTCATGTAGCGAGATACGTTACAAAAAACTGATTTAGATTTCTGCAACTTTTGCATCCCTGTTACAGCCGTTTCCAGTGCTCACACATGCTCACTGAGTGTGTCTGACCGCTAGCTGCACACAAACAGTGTACTGTACTGGATGTGCCACTGAATGGGAAAAGGACAGACTTTAATAAGTCATTATCTGGTTTATTAAATGTAGATTAGTGCTACAACTAACTCTGTGTCTCTCTTTCTCTCAAAAGCCACAAAACACATTTGCTGTTTGCTCGGCCACAGTTCAGCACACACACACACACACACACACACACACACACACACACACACACACACACACACACACACACACACACACACACACACACACACACACACACACACACACAACACACACACACACACACACACACACACACACACACCACACACACACACACACACACACACACACACACACACACACACACACACACACACACACACACACACAAATTCCAAAGCATGTGCCAGAACTATCAAAATAACATTTAATAGTGTTTTTACTTTTGACATTTTGAATACTTAAATAGTGGTACAAGTTCCTAGAAGTCAACATTCACCAATCTTGATTTGACTCACCAAAGTCATCTCTTTTTGCAGACAGCGTCAAACTGATTTTCAAATACATTGGTTACACAACATCTCAATATAGGCATTGAAGAGACATTAGTATTTAATATGTGCTTTTTTCACTGACTGAAAAAAGGCAGTCGTGGAGTGATGAAGACTTTTCCAGATCACACAAACTGAGCTGTTACTCTGTGCTGGAGTTTGATTTACAGTTATACAAGTGTGTCTTAAAACCAGAGGTATGCTCAACACATCTGTACACGACCAGCACCTTGAGTATGTGAACTTGTGTGTGTGTGTGTGTGTGTGTGTGTGTGTGCGTGCGTGTGTGTGTGTGCGTGCGTGCGTGTGTGTGTGTGTGCGTGTGCGTGCGTGTGCGTGTGTGTGTGTGTGTGCGTGCGTGCGTGTGTGTGCGTGCATGTGCGTGCGTGTGCGTGTGTGTGTGTGTGTGTGTGTGTGTGTGTGTGTGTGTGTGTGTGTGTGTGTGTGTGAGTGAGAGAGGAACAGAGGTCCTGAGTTGAGTCATGGCGTTTGATGCGTTGGTACTTTGGCTCTAGAAAAGCTTCACACTTTAAACATTAAATGTATCAATGTTATGATTGAAAGAAAAGTTAAGTCTGAAATAGAAGCCAAAATGTTATATGAATCTGCTTCTCAACTGTGTCAAATAATATTTAAAGAAGACTAATGGAATATGGAGTTACACGTTCCTGCATTATTTTCAATGTATCCGATCATTGTTTTGCCGTCACATTGTTTTTTAATGAGGCCCTATTATCCTTGTTGCCCTTTTCCCTTTCCCGCAGTGTGTAATATTGGGTTTGTGAAAGTAATTCAACACCCCCCCCCCAACCCTCACGCCTGAAACTTCTCGATTGGACTCCTTAGTTTACATCCGCAACATAGTGACATCACTATGTAACAGTCACATTTCTATTGGCTAGCGCTCCAACACATTATTCCTGAAAATGCTATGGGTTAGGGCAGGGGTGTCAAACTCAATTTCATCGCGGGCCGGTTGTAACTATATAAATATATAATATATATATATATATATATATATATAAAATAATGTATTATATTACATTATTGCCTCTGAATTGGATTATTATCGGATAGGATAATAACTTGGCAATTAACTACGTCTGAAAGCAGAAGTCCAGGGCAAATAATTGCAAGTCTCTTCAGTGCGCATGTCACAAAACGAGATGCATTGTGGGCCATGTAGTTTATGGGCTACCTACCTGCTTCTGTAAAGTGGCACGTAACCGTATAATAAACGTATTATATTCTTTGCAAGCTCTTGCAGGGCCACATAAAATGTAGTCGCGGGCCGGATTTGGCCCCCGGGCCTTGAGTTTGAGACCCCTGGGTTAGGGACATCTCTACAATAATTGGTTGACCAATCACAAGAGAGCTGTCACAGCTAACCAATCAGAGCAGACTGGGCATCTAAACATGTCACAGTAGAGACACTGAATACAAATATGAACCTAAAAATTAGCATAAAGGGGCCCCTATAAATCTGGCCAATATCGCCTCTCCACCAGACCAAATGTATCAATCCAAGTTGTTCTAATGAGGTCAGTCTCCACACCACTGGCACATACATGCACACAAACTAACTCTCTTTTAAATCATCATCCAAACTATAAAGACATAAACAATGTGCTTCTGAAGGTCGCTCAGCTCCTCTAACCAGCGCTTTGCTCCATCAGACGAACAGCTGCTCTGTTTGCCTGCACGGAACCACATCCAGATCTCAAAGCATCTGAAGACTACTGCGCTTCGCCCGCAAGTCAAACGGCCGTGTTTCTCCCTCGGTGGTCTTCAGCATGACAGCGCTTTGTCCAGGGTGAGATTACAATGCCGTTCAGTTGTAATTTTAGAGACACCAACAAACAACAACAAACAAAACACCACGACAAGGAACACATCAGTAGTTTCTGTCTTCTTCTCTCATCTCTCTCTCCTTCTCATTATCTCTCGCTGTCCATTCATCTGTCGTACATTACATCTCAAGTACAGTACGAATGATACAGTTACAGTTAACCCACATCACACACACACACACACACACACACACACACACACACACACACACACACACACACACACACACACACACACACACACACACACACACACACACCACACACACACACACACACACACACACACACACACACACACACACACACACACACACACACACACACACACACACACACACACACACACACACACACACACACACACACATTGCCCACTAGTATTGGTTTTATTTAACAAAGTCGTTTTAGAAAGGATCTTCCTCTTCTGCTAAAACATCAACAAGACTTTTATATAGCTCCTATTTGTATGTGCAGACCATGTGTGTATTTATTTAACCATGAATTGTGGACCACGGGAATTTTGTTTCAATGGGATTTGTCACAATTCATATGGCTATTTTATCATATTGTGTGAGAGTGGCAACAAGGGAAGGAGCCACATGCAGTCAGCAGAGCAAGCAGGTTATATAAGCAGGTTGTCCAAGTGGAAAGGCTAACAGGCATGTACTAGTAAAGGTAGCTTTACAGCTTACACAAAACACCACGAGGCATCACTGAACTATGTGACTAGTCGCTCCTGACTGATGAGGGAATGAGGTGAGCAGGTCGTCTTTATTAAGTGCAGACACATGCTATTGGTGTTGAAGTTTTGTTAACAAGGGTCCCATTCATCCTCACTTGTGTCAATTCTAAGTCACAAGGACAAGATGTTCATGTTGAAAAGGCCCTACTTTCAAATGAGGGAAAGGAAGCAAGATATAAGGCAATGGGATGCACCCGGAGAGATTGAATGTTAAAGATATGAAAGATTGATTCTGAGTTTAAAGCTGCTCGTGGAATGTGATTAATGCAGTTTTAATGTGGAATAGCGCCGCGAGGCCGCACCGGATGAGTCAAGACTCAAAACAGAAAGAGATCCTGTCTGCACATGTTTAGAGGACACCTGCATCAGTGGCAGCCGTACAGGCCAACACTAGGGACTGACATGCTGGGCTGCCGTAGCTCACTTGGTAGAACTGGCGGCCCATGCATTGGGGTTCAGTTCCTGTGTGGAGGACCCAGATTTAAATCCAGCCTGGAACCATGTACGCGTGTCATCCCCTCTCTCTTCCCCTTTCAATACTGTCACTCTCCAATAAACAAAGAAATTCTGTTCAGTTGGGCTAACAGTGATTAATAATAACAATAATAAACGATGTAAATTGTTCCACCCTAACAAGTGACCCCAAATAGAATGTCATAAAGCTCAGTTATGTCCAACATTTGGACTTCTTTTTTTACATTTCAACTTTATTCATGACATTCTATGGTGGCCGACAAGTGTGAACGCGCTTCAAAGGCCAAATACATTTCCATTATGAAAAACACGCTGTTGCTTCAAAAACGATTCAACATGTGAGACATCTTCACAATCTTCATTGCAACAAGCATTCCCCCGCTTGTTGCTGACCTGCTGACAGTCTGTTTATAAAACATCCTAAGACGACAGTTAAGCAAATGCCTAGGTTACAATCATTATTCCAAATCTAAAACAGAGAAGTCCATACAGTAGAACTTGCAGAGACAAGATACACAATGAGTAGATATGTGCAACAATGTAAACACAACTTCTGTTTGTCCTCTGACAGTTATGAAGCAGAAGCTTATCTGCTTGTCTGACTGCTTCTTCTGCAAACACTTTACTGCAGTAATTACATCTGAAAGCTGTTTAAAACGGACCTGTGGTATGTACTGAACACACAGAGTGATGGGTGCTTCTCTGACTATGTACGTTCATATATTCCTATATTAACATTATTCCTGATTAGGACTGTCACCGGCATCAAAATCACAATTCTGTGAATTAATAAACTTTCTTTTTCTATCATGATTTAAATTACTATCACACAGAATCATATTTTTCACATTTCAACGACATCATTTGGAATATGAAACTTAAAATATACACCTATAAATAAATAATTATAAAAAAAATCCAACATGCTTCCTGGTTTAATTAGGCCCTTTCACCCTTACCATACTTTTTGCATAAGCACATTTTTTCATTTTTGAATATTTTTTTTATATATTCTTTTAATTAGTGGTTTAGATTTTGTACGTGATTGTGAAAATCTGTTGCTGCTAAACAGGTATAACATGTTATATGATGATAATCCCCATCAATAGGAAAAGGGACCATATTGTAAAAAAACAACATGTTCCTTTAATCTGCAGTTTCCTGTTTTCTTGGTTGGTCGCTTCAAGACTTCAGGTAGGAAACTTAAAATAGATGAGATAGAACCTGAACTTGAGACAGTTAAGAAAAACGTTCATGTTAGGGATTATAAGCAGCTGAAAGTGTGTGTATTGAGATGAATATATGGGTGGAGGGCTGTAAGTCATTTCTGTAGTACAGTTTTCTTATGGTTTTAGTGTGCATTTAAACCACAACCACAAATGCTGAGCAATTTGAGGTTTTCTACAGAACATCAGCCCCTGAAGCTCCAGTTACACCCCGCTGCTCCGCCAAAACATGCCGAGGAAAACCATGATGTCTCCGTCTGACAGGCATGAACTGTGAACTCACATCCTGCAGCGTCAGGTCCTGTGTGTGTGTAAGCTCATTCTATCCATTAGACATCGAATGTAAAGTTAAAACCAAGACACACCTATCTGAGTTCAATTCAACTGTTCAGCATGTTTTACATTGCTAATAACAACAGCAGACATTTTCAAGACAAAATAAATACAATCCGTCAAAAAATATTGGAGACTGTATTGGTAAGGGGAACTCAATTTCTCAATTATTTTTCATGCCAGACATGAAAATGAGAAGAACTGAGAATGATAAAGAAACAACCAGAACATTGTGATTAAAGTAAAGGCAATCATACGGTGGTCGACATGTGCAAACGCGTACAATGGCGCAAAACATTTATATTAGAAGACACGTGCTGCAATATCAAGCAAACACAAATGTGCCAGAAAGCATGCAAATGAAGAAACATCTTGACAAGAATTAACAGAATTAAGTAACTTTTATCTACTCTGCTGCAAGAATCTAAAGCCTCTTCCACACCAAACTGACACCAAAGAACACCAAAGAACACGTCCCGACGGAACGTCGCCTCATGTCTCTGCGTCTTGGCCATGTTTCACACTGGAACACACCGCAAAGACTTCAGCCGACGGCCAAGTTGCAAGTACGAACTGCGCATGTGTGAGTGGCAATAACTCTCCTTACCAGCAGGCGGCGGTAGTGTGTATTCGTCATTCAATAGAGGCAACAACCAGAAGACAGACTGCGTGATACACCGAGAGAAGAAGAACAGACTGCGTGATATAAACAAACAACCAATAGCGTGTGCGTTCCATTTTCACTCTACAGCGAGAAGCTCATGGGGCTTTCCCGAACCTGTGTCGAGAGCTGGAGTTAAATGCAATCTCAGATTTGCCTTCTTAATAGTTTCTTTGGGTCCCTCACTTCCGTTTCGCTTCTCATGCACTGATTCGCTAAGCTGAACAGCCAATCAGAGTGATTTCTTTGGCCGACAGCCTACCGATTCAACAAGTCGAATCGGCGGCGGAAGGTGTCGGCACGGCCGAAAACACACGACGGTGCAGTACACACCAATCTGAGTAGGGTGACACGACGCTCATCGGCGGCCCGACGTCTATCGACGCCGATAATCGGCTCGGTGTGTAGAGGCTTTAACATGAATCCTCAATAACAGTTTTGTTTTTGTGGTTGTTAAAGCTTCTGTCAAATCACTTGTAAGGATTTTCAGTGTCAAACTGTGAAGAGATTCAAATACCTTTTCTACCTGACAGTAAGACATCTCCGAGGAATATTTGATGTGCAAATGTGACGTTCAGAGTGTCTGGCTATCATGTATATGGTGATGTTTCTATTCTGTGTCTTTTACCCTGTTGAAGCAGAACTGCTGATGGCATTTCAAGATGGCAGGAAGGATGTGAGTATAGATTGCATTAGCAGGTCTGAACCAGCCCCCCAGAGACAGGAGGAGGTATAAAGACAGTTCAGTGTTTCTTAAATCAGACCTACCTGGGTCAGTCTTATTTTAAATTGACCCTACATTTTAGTGATTGATGAGGATGGAATCGGTTTTAGCTTTAACTTCTAAGGTCCAATCCAATTACAGTATAACTTTGAATAATCTGTGCAGGGTATTTGTGGATCTTCAAATACGGCCATTTAATAGCTACATTATATGACTTTGAAAGACACTATGTTGTGGATCTGAATCCAGGTCAGGGGTGCGTAATGCATCCTGTTTGCCCTCGTAAGCACAGCTGGACTTCATGTATCTCATTCCCTTAATATCATTGCCTGTTTTCTCTTATATGGATCCACAACTTCAATGATCTAGCTTAACACAAGGGAAGCTTTAAATACAACATGGAGGGAGGATTTATCGAGCCCTTTATTCTAATGCTTGAATCTCACATCACACGTTCTCCCTGGAACTGGACCACATTCCCCTGAAAGTGTCTGACCTTGTGCATGATTGTGCAGTTCTCACTGTCCAGCATCTCGTTATAAGTGAGACATTTCTTATTTTTCCATTGCATATATTTCGTGGAAATAAAACGTCCAGTCATCCCTGGAACAAGACAAAGTGCTGCAATAAATAAAAAAACTATTTTGGCACCACAATTGGACTTTTACCCAGGATCTGGACCAACTTTCCCTGAAAACGTCTGACCTTGTGCATGATTTGTCAGTTCTGACAACCAAATTTCTGGAAAAAACAAAGACGCAGTGACCTTTTCATTTTTCCATTGCATAAATAATGTCCAAAACCTCCCTTCCTAACTGTCCCGTCATCCTTGAACCAAAACAAGTGCTGAGATAACTGAAAACACAAATGAGCCCACATGAAACGCTTCTTAACCCAATCCACAGATATCCATTTACATGAGTCATGGTATCATTTTCCTGAGGCGCCCAAAGTACACTAAGCTCAAATTAAAAACAGGCTTTCTAATTAGGGAATGCTCATGGATAGCACATTTTCCAAAAAGGACCTACGTTTTATTTGGATAACAAATCAATAGTCTGTCGGAGAGGAGGTTATACAAGGAGAGGGGTTCACTAGGACAGACAGCAGGAAACGATCCAGAGGAATGTATCATCAAACAGAACCAGACAGAGAGAAAGATCAAAATAATATAATAGGAAATTGAGGCAGTTTCTTGATAACTCCTTTTGATTAAAGGGATTGTTCTGGTAGTGTCTCGTATGAGGTACTTATACAAATTCAGCGAAGTCAGAAGTACAGTAGCTAAGTAATAGCAGCAGCAAAACATAGGTTTTTACAACCACCTAAAACATAGACCCACCTAAATAAAATGTATACCATCTGTAGTGTACGGTATATTTATACTCTATTGGATTTCAGCCTGATCTTAAAACAGCTCCTCCATACCCAAAGTACAGTGGAGTACATGTAGGGGCAAATTATACGGCTTCTTGATGGCAATGTAAATCAGAGTGAATATTTAAATATAGCGTATACTTAAAGAATATAGCATATACTTGAATTGGAGAAGCAAGCGCGAGTAATGTGGATTTTTTTTAAATAGTCCAACCAAAAACACAGAGCGCAATGTTGCTAAATCTTTCCCAACACTGAAAGAATTACAACAATAAGAGCCTCTCCCCCATAACTCCTAAATCACTATGAACTTTAACATATCATAATGAACGTAAGAAAAGATCATTGTTAGTACTCAGCCGTTTGTAGAAGACTCAGCATTACAGTCCTGCAACATAATGTCTTTCTTCTTATGTAAATATAGCATTGTCATCATTACAAACACTTTCTACTTATATCATGTGCAATATTAACTTGCAATACTGTATCGTACCGTACAAAAATGTCCCAAATTGGGATCAATAAAGTACCTATCTATCATCTATCAGCCACTATGCTTGTTTGCACTATTACAATACTGCTCATCACTGTGCAGTTTTTTACATTAATTATTTGACCACCTATGTTTCTTGTAGTGGTTTAATTTACTCTTTTTACTGCACTGTTAGTATACAGTTTTATTATTATTCTGCTGTGTTTATTGTATCTTTGTAACTCTGGCACAGCAATTTCCTTCAGGATAAATAAAGTCTTATCTTATCTTACTTAATAAAAATGTTCCAACAAACATTTCTCACCATAGTTGTTGACAGGTGGGTA
The DNA here is from genome assembly GCF_902827115.2 of Pseudochaenichthys georgianus. Lineage (NCBI taxonomy): Eukaryota > Metazoa > Chordata > Actinopteri > Perciformes > Channichthyidae > Pseudochaenichthys > Pseudochaenichthys georgianus. Next base: position 5,996,631 of record NC_047521.1, on the reverse strand, counting down.
TTTTTCGTCCTCTTTCACGTAGTATACTTCTGTGCTGCTGTTCCCCCAAACTGGGGACATCCAAGCTGTTCATTTGTATGGATAGGTACCTTATACAACTAACTTCAACCCTAGTTATCCATTTAAGATGAATCACTTCCTCAAGTTTGGTGTTTTGTTTAGATTTTTGGACTGCACATGAAAACGCATATTTATTGCCCCAAATGTACAAAAAATAACATAATCCCACACATAAATGAGAAGTCTACCAGCTCCGGGTCGATGGTAATCACTCCCAGAAGTCTTACAACACACGATTCTTCCTCTGAACATGCTCCACTTAACAACTTCAAACACTTGTGCAGACTTTGAAGACACAAGAGAAACGCAATACAGATTTCAACATTTCACAATAACGCAATTTGGAGGTCAAACCGAAAGGGCGGGAAAAAGGAAAATATGGATAAAAACTGAAGTTACCTACTGTAACTCCAGCTTCTATGAGTATTGGCGAAGCCCTCTATCGCTATTGGGTAATCCCCCTGCGAACCCGCGCAGCACTGAAACACTTGTAGTCCACGCCCACCCGCAAGGTGGGCCCCACCCTCGGGCTCCCTTCCAGTTTAAATAGGAAGGAGGCCTGACAATCTGCCCCCATACAAAATAACTTTTCTTCTATTCGTGGAGCTCTAAAGTATTCACTGTCCGACTCACACAAGCAGCTGATGCATATCCCCAGTTCCCCTTAGCCTAAGTGAATGTGTGTCTGAATTGACGCTGTGTTGCATCACAACGCTGTTATGAAAGTTTCTCTGGTATAAAATGGGTGATGTTGGCATAGCAACCGAAGCTAAGCTGACTACTTGCTATTGCTATCCTATTGTGGCATACGCCGTTTTCTACAGGCACATTTTACCGGCGTATTTTTATTATGATTCTACTTATGATAGTCGGACACGAAAACCTGTGCAGCCCATGTATTGATTCCATCCGATAGCTGCTATAATACAAAACAACACGTCTGCCTCTCTCCACAATGATCGATAACAGCGAACGGATGGTCAAAGTAAGGCACAAATTAACAGAATCACACGAAGCCTGGTTAGTGTTGCCTGACTTTATAAAGTGTGTTTATAAGCACACTGCTTGTAGGCAGGCATAACAGTCGACCCATGTTCAGGGGAGGTGGGTTTAGTTTCCTGCACGCCTCGACGTAAGAGAGACGTAAGCAACGCCTCTTAGCTCCAAAGCTCTTGCCTCTAAACCGACAATTTTTTGGAGCTGGAAATGAACCGGATTCCGGAGCTAAGAGGCGGCGCCACTGCAGTGTGAACAGGAAAACCGGCACTTTTCAGGCTCCAGCTCCGAGTCGGAGCTGAAAACGCGTTGGTGTGAAAGGGGCACATGAGGGGACGAAGGCTGGGAACAATACAACCCTGCCGCTGTAAGAAAGTAGAGACGAAGTCATACTTTGCCCAGTGACAAAAAGAGGGGGAACAGCAGCTCTCTGCGTGTCAGACAGGCAGGAGAGCGCACAGCTGGATCCCTGACGTCACTCACTCTGACCAGAGTAAAAAAAGGAAACATCCCTCTCATAAGAGGGAAAAATGGCCGCTCTCCGTGTGCCGAGAGGCAGGAGAGAGGCGCACCGCTGGATCCCTGACGTCACTCACTCCGACAGGACACCCAGTACGGGGTGCGTCAGTGAGGAAAGGGAGACATCCCTCAAATAAAATGTAATACATGAACAGGGGGAAGACCAAGATGCAGCAGTGCAAATGTCTTCCACTGACATTCCTCCGTGCAAAGCCGTGGAGGAGGAAATTCCTCTGGTGGAGTGCGCTTTGATGTTCTCCGGGGGCTCCACCCCAGAGGAGACATATGCCTGTGACACAGCTTCACACAGCCAGTGTGACGGCCGTTGTGCAGACAGAGGCTGCCCGATCGAGCGCTCTCTATAGTGCACAAACAGGCGCTGAGAACGGCACCAGGCCGTCGTGCACACCACATAGCAGGACAGCGCGCGCACAGGACAGAGGAGACGAGACGTGGCTTCTTCCTCCGACCTGTGAGGAGGGGGAAAGAAGCCATCCAAGGTGATCACTCTCGACTCTAAAAGAGCTTGATATGACCTTTGGCATAAAGGCTGGGTTAGGGCGTAAAACAGCTGAACTGCCATCTCCTTGGATCCGGAGAGCTGACGGAGCCACCGAGAGAGCAGACAAATCACTCCCCCTTTTCGCTGATCGAGCCAAAAGCAGTGCTACTTTGGCTGAACACAGTTTAAGGGGAACCTGATCAGGTTCAAATGGGGCTTTGCTTTAGTGCGCGTAACACCAAAGCCAAATCCCACTGAGGCGCCAGTGTGCGTGACACAGGTCTGAGTCTCCATACTCCTCGCATAACGGCTGCTGCGCTCTGCGAGCCCCTCTGTTCAATTCGCCGGGAATATACATTGCTCTGATGGAGAGCAACGTGTGTGCGCGCCCAGAACAGCAGCCGCCTGGCTGCGTTCAGAAGCTGCGCAGATCGTACTCCTCCCTGGCGATTGAGGTAGGCTGCTTCCATAGCCGTGGCCTGTTGTCTGTGCAAATCAACACATGTTTGATTGTACAGCAATGAGGCGACTCCCCCGTTCTTTTCCGAGATTTAGAAAAATAGCGGGAGTAAAAACCGCGCAAAACACTGTTCCTGGGATGACAGGAGTGTTTCTTGTATCCCATGGAACTGCTGGGGGGAGAGGCTTCTCTGTGATGTTCCATAATGGTCGTCATGGTGACGAGCCACGCCATCGCCGCCGCTGCCCGTGAGGCAAAAGGGCTGCGAGGGAGTTTCCCCACGCTGCATTTCACTCCGTCTCTCATCATGCGGCGCGTACACGCCCAGAGGATGAGAGGTGTGTGTATGCTGTCCACACGAGGCGTTATAATGGTGCTCGTGGATTTATTATGACCGTGTGTAGGAGGCATATCTGGGACAGAGGAATGCCGCGAGCTCTGCAGTTTATAAACCAATAGGTTAAAAACAGCAGGCTTCTGCAGCGAATGAACCTCCTCTGGTGTCCCCCTGTTGGAAGAGACCCCGGGGGATCACCACGTGACCAGCTGACGCCAACGCCAAGCAGCTGCGTCACGGAGAGGGCTGTGTGGGTTGTGACATGCCGGAGGAGAGCTGTCAGTTTCTCCACTCGCTGCCGCGAGAGCCGCGCTCTGCTGGCTGAGTTTATCTTCTTCCAATTTATTATGAAACTCAGGCTTTGACAGATGCGATACGAGATGTACCGTCTGGAAAGCGACTTCCTCCCTGGAGCGAGCCAGCAAATAGCAGGTCGTCCAGAGAAAACCACACTCTCATCCCTCCTCTGTGTAGTGGCTCCAGCCCTCTCTACACAAAGGAGGAGCCAGGAAATATCCGAACGACAGACGATTGTCTGGTCTGATATTCCCTGAAATGAGAAAACGCAGGAATTTCCTGTGTTTCGGGATGAGGGGTACGTGGAAGTATGCATCCTTCAGGTGGAAGTATGCATCCTTCAGGTGGAAGTGAACCAGTCGTCCTGGTGAACACATTCCAGCACCTGTTTGATCGTCAGCATGTGGAATACTGACAGATCGAGGATGTCTCATTGCCCCAGTCTTTTTCGGGATTAGAAAAATAACGGGAGTGAAAACCCCTGATTTTCCTCCCTTTGAGGAACCCTGGAGATATCCTCTTTCAACAGGAGTTCCAGCAGCTCGGATTGGAGCGCAAGACATAGCTTCTGGGAGGACAGGAGTGTTTCCTGTATCCCATTGAACTGGGGGGGGGGGAGAGGCGGACTGCCGATGTCCATCCATCTGTCCATCAGACCCGCGCGCTGCCACTCTGAGAAAAACTCAGAGTGGGCGCACGTGCTCGAGATGTGTTGTTGGTCGTCATGGTTACGAGCCACGCCAGAACCCCTGCCGCCGCTGCCCGTGAGGCAACCCAAGGTGAGCTTGGACCGAAAGGCCTGCGCGGGGGCCTCCACACACTGCGTCTCACTCCGACTCTCATCATGAGGCGTGTACACGCTAGGGGATGGATGGAGGTGTGTGCAGTGCTGCCCACATGAGCGTTATAACAGCGCTCATGGGTTTATTAAGGCCGTGTGTACGAGGCGTATCTCGGACAGAGGAATGCCGTGAGCTCTGTTTATTAACCAACAGGTTAAAACCGGCAGGCTTCTGCAGCGAGCCCTGCTGTCTACTAATCAACAGATTAGTGGCAGCCGGCTTAATTAGCGAGCTCTGAAATATAACCGACAGGTTAAAACCAGGCTTTAGCAACGAGCCCTGCTGGCTATTAACCGACAGGTTATAGGCAGCTGGTTTACCCAGGGCGTGAGGCAACCCCAGGTGGGCTGGGACCGAACGGGCTGCGCGGGGCCTCCACACGCTGCGTCTCACTCCGACTCTCATCATGAGGCGCGTACACGCTCAGGGGATAGATGGAGGTGGGTGCAGTGCTGCCCACATGAGGCGTTATAACGGCGCTCATGGGTTTATAATGACTGTGTGTAGGAGGCGTATCTCGGACAGAGGAATGCCGCGAGCTCTGCAGGTTATTAACCGAGGTTAAAACCGGCAGGCTTCTGCAGGGAGCCCTAGGTTGCGTTCCAATAGTCCATTTAGCTTAGGAACCTTCCTAACGGAGTGAAATGACCCGGAAGTCCCTCAGTGGCAGCCATGTTAAGAGCCGTTCCAATTCTCTAAATGAAAGGAAAGGAGGTTTCAAACTTCCTTTATAACCTCCTTTAGCTTAGGAACCACTGGACCTCTCTTACCGAAAGGAGAGGAGAAAATTCTGCCCCACAATGCATTGCAGCCGCAGCATTTGCCGTCACACAACAGTCGGCCGTTCACGGAAACAACCGATTATGACCGAGAAATTATATCATGAAAGTTACGGTGCTTATTACGCATTTTAAAACGTATGTGGTAAGTTGCCAAAGTGTTAGTTTTTACTGAAAAGATCAAATAAAGTCAACATTTCACAGTCTTTACTGAGCTGTGTGGAGTTTGTTCAACTTTTAAAAGATGTTTGAATGGTGATATACACAGTGATAGATGTTAAGGACTAACGTTTATAATAAATACATTTGTATTGATTTTAAGATATTTTCATAGTTCATACAATCATACGTATTGGGATCATTTGTATTAATGTGGACCGGAGGGAGAGGGTGATGAGCATAAGTTTCACTTTCCTTTTTTATTTCAATTCCAGCTTTGGTCCTGAAGAATATGTTTCTCTGTTGTCCACGTTCATAAAGCAAAGCAGCAGCATCAGAGCACGGTGCAGAGTCTCTAGATGAGTTCACAGTAGTCCCTCGTTCTTATTGAACATCCATGTTGAAGTCCGCTGTATAGAAAACTGTAGTTTCCATAGTTTCCCCACAGCAGCAGACGCACACAATGACGTCCGCTGGCGCATCATAAACACGTCGGATAGTGAAAGTGCAGTCGGATTCTCTAAAGTACCGCAGTCTCTTCTCCTAAGTCCTTTTGAATTCTCCTATCCACTATCCCTTAACCCCGTGACGTTTCACTCAGAGGTCAAGGAATAGACGATAGGGTTAGAACTTAGGAGCTGATTTTTGGATTATCGGAACACAACCCTGCTGTCTACTTAATCAACAGATTAGTGGCAGTCTGCTTAATTAGCGAGCTCTGCAGTTTATTAACCGATAGGTTAAAACCAGCAGGCTTCTGCAGCGAGCCCTGATGCCGTGGCGTTGCGGGCGCTGCCGCTGGGGGCACTCAGCCTGTAATGGTCGTCATGGTGACGAGTCACGCCATTGCCCTCGCCGCCGCTGCCCGTGAGGCGAAAGGGCTGCGAGGAAGCCTCCACACGCTGCGTTTCACTCCGGCTCTCATCATGAGGCGTGTACACGCTCAGGGGATGAGTGGAGGTGTGTGCAGTGCTCTCCACATGAGGCGTTATAACAGCGCTCATGGGTTATTATGACCGTGTGTAGGAGGCGTATCTCGGACAGAGGAATGCCGCGAGCTCTGCAGGTTATTAACCGCTAGGTTAAAACCGGCAGGCTTCTGCAGGGAGCCCTGCTGTCTACTTAATCAACAGATTAGTGGCAGCCGGCTTAATTACCGCTCTGCTTCCTCGGAGGCTCTCGCGGAGCAGACCAGGAGCGGGGGAGCCTCACTCCCCTTTGACTCGCCGCCGAGAGACCCTGTCTCTGGGGTGACGGGGGAGCGGAGACGTGGGACAGAGCCCCTGCAGCCGCCGAAGGGCGAGTCTGACGCCGAGGCGGTTGCTGTGGGCGTCTCTCCGCTTGCGGCCTCCTGTGGCCGGCGTGGACGCCACGGCTGCTGCGGGCGTTGGTGCCGCTGTGGGCGCTCAGCAGGCTGGAGCCAGCTGACATGCTGGCGAATGCCGTCCACCTGTTCCGCGGCCGTCTTCATGGACTCCACCCTGGCGTGGAACTGGGGTCCGAACAGCCCTCCGGGCTGATTGGAGCGTCCAGTAGCACTTTTCTGGCCGTCTCCGTAACAGACGCCTGCTGCAGCCAGAGGTGGCGCTGGATCTGTGTCACCCACGCAGAAATCCTCGCCTGGGAGACAGCGATGGACGCGCACAGAGTGAGTGCCTTGCTGTTTTCCTCTGCCTCGGTGGTGGACCACTCTACCAGTGTCACCACCGAGTTGGAGAGCAGCGTCGCGAAAAAACTCCGGTCATGTCGTCCGGAGCACACCTCTCCTGAGCTAGGGGAACGGGGAGATCTCTGCAGGTGGCCGCCTTGCATATGATCTCCAGCAGTTCCCCTAGGATGCCACCTATCGCCGGTAGTGCTGTGGTGACGGAGAGGGGGAAAGCATGTTCAGCCGCCAAGCTGGCACCCTGCTCCGACTCTGTCTCCCCGGGAGAGGAGGGAGGGGAGAACCGAACGGTGAACCGTGGAGGGAGGCGGGGCAGGAGTTGTCGGACTCCTGCCCGGCACTCGGCCCCAGGGACACTTGGCCCCAGGGACACTTGGCCCCAGGGACACTCGGCCCCAGGGACACTCGGCCCCCGTCCGCGGGCTCGTAAGCCTGGACGGGCCAATCGTCCTCCTCGGCCACAGCAGCAAGAGCGTCCGCTCTCTGCTTCCTGTCGCCCGAGGGGAGACGGGCGCAGTGTGTGCATACCTGCTGGTTTAGAGCCGCGTACGCGTGCTCTGACCCCAGGCAGGATTCTCATACTGCTTTTATCTCTGCTGCTCATAACTCATTATGAACCCAGAGACATGAGGGACAATCTCTCACACAATTGTTACTCATGTTTACTCTGAAATGGAAGTGTCTCTTGTGCTTCAGTAACGAGGTGCTGAAGAAAATAGGGAGCAGATTGTCAGGCCTCCTTCCTATTTATACCGGAAGGAGGCCCGAGGGTGGGGCCCACCTTGCGGGTGGGCGTGGACTACCAGTGTTTCAGTGCTGCACGGGTACGCAGGGGGATTACCCAATAGCGATAGCCTTAGAGGGCGAAGCCATATACGAAATAGAACCACCCAGTCGTCTTTCCATCCATCTATCTCTATCTCTCTTTACTCACCGGTACATCAATCTGGATCAGAGCGATGTCAGCCTTCTCGTCCACATCTTTGATCTTAGCATCGTACTTGGCTCCGCTCTTCAGCTCCACCTGGAGGAAAAAACAACCATAAAATACATGAATAAACATAAAAACACTATTCATCACAAAAACACTACACGTATGATTCTCTTGCAATGTCTTAAGTCCAGTACGGCTGCTAAAAATACCTTGATTCGGTGCTTGTTGGCCACCACGTGGGCGTTGGTGACGATCAGTCCGTCTTCTGATACTATAAACCCGGAGCCGCTGGCGACCGCCACCTCCCGCTTAGAGAACATCATCCTGAGTAGAAAGAGGTACGATCACTCTCCTGACTTATAGGCACAAACAACAACGTGAGGTCATCAATCCAACTCAATAACATAGATAAATGTGAACTAAACTTCTACACTTGCTTCAGTAAACTGCAGGTGTGTTCGGAGGAACCCAGGGATGACACATTTAATGGATGAAAATTGTAGTTTTGCAAGACTTCAGTCAGGATGGAAACAGGATGGAAATTCCTCCACAAAGTTATTACAATAAAGGATATGAATCTGTAAACATCTGTAGACAAGGCATCCAATATTTCACAATTTGTCAAATAAAGCTTTGTCAAAGAGACTGCAGCATTATCAGTCTCTCTGGTTTTACTATTTACAGGCATGCATTTGAGTAAAATGAAATGTTTTATTATTTTATTCTATAAACTACTAACAACATTTCTCAGACACTGGAATTAAATGGTTGCCATACATGTAGAGATTGAGATTTGAGAAAAATGTTGACTGCTTTCTTCATTTGTTTACAGAGCTGTCTGTCACGCCCAGATACATGACACTGTAATGTTGTTTTTTCAAGCAAACATCATTGATTGATATTCTACTTCCCAACATTACCATCTTACATATTATGACATGTTCAACTGTATCAGTTCCTTCATGTGTTGAGTTGTTTCCCCGACTCAGACTGCAAGGAATCTGGGTGTGACCCTAGATAACAACCTGTCCTTCACTGCAAACATCGCTGCTACAACCCGTTGCTGCAGATACACGCTTTACAACATCAGGAGGATGCGTCCCCAGCTGACCCAGAAAGCCACGCAGGTTCTGGTCCAGGCTCTCGTCATCTCACACCTAGACTACTGCAGCTCCCTCCTGGCTGGTCTACCTGCATGTGCCATCCGACCTCTGCAGCTCATCCAGAATGCAGCGGCTCGTCTGGTCTTCAACCTTCCTACATTCTCCCACACCACGCCGCTCCTCCGCTCCCTCCACTGGCTTCCGGTAACTGCTAGAATCCACTTCAAGACACTGGTGCTTGCGTACCATGCTGCGAATGGATCTGGCCCTTCCTACATCCAGGACATGGTTAAACCGTGCACCCCAGCACGTGCACTCCGCTCTGCATCAGCCAAACGACTCGCTGCACCCTCGCTGCGAGGGGCACCCAAGTTCCCATCAGCAAAAACACGTGGGTTTGCTATCCTGGCTCCAAGATGGTGGAATGAGCTCCCCACTGACATCAGGACAGCAGAAAGCTTACACACCTTCCGGCGCAGACTGAAAACTCATCTCTTTCGACTCCACCTCGAGCGATAGAATTACTAACAAAGCACTTATTTACTAATAAAGGACTGGCTAATCTAAAGCCAGTTGAGTAGCACTTGAAATGTTTTTGCTCTATGAAACCTGATGTACTTATATGATTCTGTTTTCTTCAAGTTTGTATCTTGTTGGTCGAACGCACTTATTGTAAGTCGCTTTGGATAAAAGCGTCAGCTAAAAGCAATGTAATGTAATGTGTGCACACTGTGCCTCTCCTAAAAAGTTCTTAGGTTTAAAAAAACCTAAGAACTAATTAATTAAAACTGCTTTTGTATTTAAAACTGCTGTCCCAACGTAATAATGATAATAGTAGCAACCTCATGGTGGCAAGAAGAAACGGGAATAAATCACTAAAGTCAAAAAGAATGTGAAATGCCAGAAGACCATCATTTGTATTAATGGCAATATTTGACCACCAGGTAATGTTAGATGCAAGTAACACAATAATAAAGACTATATCATTGGCCACTTATTTACTTTGAGTCTTTCGCTCTATTTGAACCCTTAACAGTAGAAAGGGAGGTCAATGTTAGGATTGTCAGGAAGTTGGGTCAGGTGGTTTTTCTTACTTGCGGTACAGTTCAATGTGAACGACAGCGGGGGCGATCTTCTCCACCACGTCAGCGATGAAGTTATACTTGAAACGAAGACTGTCAGGATTCTGCTGACCTGTAGGGGAGGGAAAGATAAGATAAGAGAGGTGTACTTTATTGATCCCAATTTGGGAAAGTGTTGCGTTGCAGCAGTATAAAAAGACAAGGCATTGTACATTAGAGAATGAAAAGACTAGAAATAAACAATTCAAAATGTAAACCTAGAAATAAAATAGCATTAAAAAAGTAGAAAATATACATGTTGAAATATAAATGTACAGTAAACTAAATATCAAGCAGGATATTATATATGAATTAAGTGTGTAAGGAATGGAATATTCAATGAAATATAAAGTTATCCAAGAGAAGCTATGGAGCAGAGAGTTCTCTTCCAGCACAGCAAATAACCTTGATCACATACAATACTGGATCTTTGCTTGATATACCGATTCGTCTTCACACACCCACACATTACTGATTAACTGGGTTTTTTGGAATTGGAAAAGAATCATGTGTGGTCTCCTTGTTTTGTCTGCGCTTGAGCCAGGGCGTGACACACACACCCAGACAAAGCATTCCCATTCCTGGCTCTCCACTTCATCAGCACATGGTTACATTTATAATGTTCAGAGGCTGCACAGTAAGCGTCACATTCTGTTGCCAATCTAGATAAAACATCTCTTTTTAAAAGTTGTGCTAAACGTTATTCATTGGTGTCTATGAGACTCCTTAGTTTAATGTGAAGGTTTTGTTGCAGCTTGGTGAGAAACCACCTCCAGATGTGGAGCTCAGTGTTTGAACTCCAGGTCTGAGAGCAGCTGCAGCCTGTCTGCTGCGCCCACTGATACTTGTAAAACAAAGGAAGTGACTCAGAGCCGTCAGATACCAGAAACAGAGAGACAGCAGGAGGGGTGCGGGTGGTGATGTACTGTAAGGATGTTTACTGAGAAAACCCTAATAGTCAATGTGTCCCCTAAGATAACCCCAATTCACTCCAGCAATGTCTTTCCTTTGTCATTCTCCTGTTCATCGGAAAGACCTGCTGGGACCATTCAGGAGACTTTAAACTGTTTGTTTGCCAAAGCAGCACATGGTACCAGATTTTAAGACACTGTTACACAAATTCAATAAGTGTTTACAATGAAAACTCGGACCAATCGTAAGCAATTCGGAAAAAACGATGCCACTTAACTAACTACAGCAAATAAAAGCACAGCAACAATGGTAGAAACAAGTTAATTTACTCGAGTACTGTACTTAAATACAATTTTGAGATACTTGTACTTTACTTGAGTATTTCAATTTTTCTACTTTTTACTTCTACTCTACAATTCAGAGGTAAATGTATTTAATACCTTCAGTTACTTTACAGATCTGGATGAATGATGTGAAATCTAATCAAGTGTTGAATCAGACTTTAGTTCCACCTGGAGTAAATCCACCAGCTACCCTGCAGTCTACAAAGTACTTCAGACTAGCTGCACCTTCACCAGCTTTGAGAACACTTTGATGATCAATCATTATAAAACATATCATATATATTATTCTGAAATGGACCAATCTGCACAACGACTACTTTTACTGTCGCTACTTTCACTATATTTTGATGAGAATACTTTTGTACTTTTACTTGAGGAACATTTTGAATGCAGGACTTGTACTTGCATCAGAATATTCCTACACTCTGGTACTTCTACTTTTACTCAAGTACAAGATCTGTGTACTTCTCTAGCTTCTGTGTACATGTTGTCTATCTATCTATCTATCTATCTATCTATCTATCTATCTATCTATCTATCTATCTATCTATCTATCTATCTATCTATCTATAACTTTATTGACAAACATGAATGATACAACACTGGTTCTGTAAATATGATTATCAATACAAGAATGTTAACGCAGAAAGGCTCTAATCTGAAGCATTTTCATTAAGAATAACTGACAATAAGTATGTGTATTGTCCCATTGCTCATCACTAAGCCCTACACAAGCATTTCTATGGTAAAGTTAGTAATTGATTCCTCTTCCATCAGTAACTTACACTGTAAAAACTCAAACGTTGACTCTAATTCGAGTATTATGTCAACAGATCTCTCATAACTGTATTAGGTTAGTTGAAAGCAATAATATTCAGTTGAAGTAATAGGTTCAACTTAATATTATTGCTTTCAACTAACCTAATTTGTTGATATAATATACATACAAAACATTGAATTAAAGTAAACTGTTCAGTTTTTCCAGTGTACTGTTCGTGCCTCTTATGCAGCTACACCCAAATACCTTTCATATCAGTGTTTTTACAATCTGAATCACATCGAAGCCAAGACCCAGGAAACAGCAACAGGAACAGTTTTTCATTCATGAACTGGCTGATCCCACGCAGTATTTTAAATCTAAACTCTGTATTTACTTATTCTCTACAAGCCAGAGGGAAAATATGTAATCATTGTCTAAATCTGATATGCATTGATTGAAGTTTACACATTTTTACTGACTTAAACCAAATCAAATCAAATATTAATATTCATTAACACATTCAGCAAAAAACAAGAGAGAACTAAGTGCAAGTGAAGACACTGCACAGTGTTAGAGCTCAGTAACATCTGGCATCAAGTCTTTGATCTTATCAAAGTCTTTCCACTGAGCTCGCCTATCATAGCGATCACCTCTTTCCACTTGATATCATTATTCTTCATTCAATCTAAAAAAAAGACGTCTGGCGGTCAGCTGTCAACATGTTCACTGGCTGGGATACAAACCAATGAGAGCCTGTTCTTTGACTTATGAAAATAATATGTAGTGCATATCAAATGCTGTTATTGCTCAAAAATAGCATTATAAAAATGTGTTCTTTCAAGCCATAATGTGAAAACATCATTCTATCTATACAAAACAATTGCTGTTAGCCTATTGTATTACTCAGAGTGTTTAAAAAGTCCCTATTATGCTTGTTGGGGTTTCCCCTTTACTGTCGTTGTTATATAGGTTTGTGTGCATGTAAATGGTCTGCAAAGGTTAAAATCCCTGTGTTCCTCCCCCACTCCCCCCGAGCCTGAGACGGCTCCATTGGACTCCTTTGTTGACTTATGTAACATAATGACATCACTGTGTAACACCTGTGCTCCTATTGGCTGGCGCTCCAACACATTGTACGTGAGGCTAAGGGGCGGGACATTTCTTAGCAGTTGAACAATCACAACAGAGCCAGCCAGCTAACCAATCAGAGCAGACTGGGCTCTGGTTTCAGACAGAGGGTGAAAAGAGGTGCTGCAGCACAGACAGTATGAGGAGCTTTTTGAACATTAAAGCATGGAAACATGTCCCAACAGATTAACATGATAGTACAGAGTCATGTAATGTGTAGGGAAAAGAAGAGAACTGAATGGAGCCAATCAAACGAATGGAGAAATACTTAATCCTCAAACACAGTGCCAGTAACAGCGGAACATTTACTGAGGTCAAAGATCAACTCGACACTGAGTCAGAGAGCAAAGCAGAAGCAGGTACATGTAGTGCCATACTGTCTCTTCATGCCATTTGTAAACACAGAAAGATAGTATGAATTCTTCTTACAAAAAATAAATGACCTGATTATTTATTCAGTATTTTTGCATCAATGTTTGCATCTGCCACTCTAAAATCTAAAACCAGATAGTTTACGATGATGAACTTATATGTGATTTGTACTTTGATAAAACTGTTTTCCTAGTTCTACACTTACAACATGGCCAAACAGTTTTTAGTTTGAATGAAAAGAAATGGCTCCAGAATGCAGCCCTAAAACATGAAATATCAGGCTTGACCGGCCGGAAACAAATTCCTCTAGTTTCTGAAAGAGTTGAGTCACCAGGCAACTGTGTTTTGTTGATGCTGTCTCCAAGCCTGTCAGTCTAACAAAGAGTGTGCAAGTCTGTACAGGAAGCAGAAACAATTCAAGAACAAATACAACATGTATCCCTCCAGATCCAGATTTCCGTCCTCAGCTGAAAAAGTTCAAATCCTAAGAGAAGTCCTTCCCTCCTGTTAAACCGATCAGAAGTGGGAGGAGAGAATAATTAGGAAAGAAGAGAGGAGGGAACGGGGGGAGAGAAAGTGGAGGGAGAGGTGTTCGAGGAGATGAGGCAGAAATAAAAAGTGACTCAAAGAATGGGAGGAAGCAGATGAATTAAAGAACAGATGGAACTTTTCAAATGTATAAAAGTTGCAAAGAAATGTGCTAAAGCTGTGTGTCAGATTTAAACCACCCGCTGTAGCCCATTCTATGGAACAAGTGCACACCCTGCTGTCATGACACACATGGACTGCAAAACACATGGTCAGAGAGGCCTCAGAGGTTTTAGATGGGAAGTAGTGTTAAATAATACGACATTGTAACTTACCACTGGCCACAATCGTGTCATAGAATACTAAAATGCAAAGTCACAGTAGCTCAAGCAAACTTATTTACTTCTCGTTGGTTTTACAAAACGCTGTTAATCTACTGTACAGAATTTAATTTCACTCATCTTGATCTATTTTACATGTATTCAGTTTACTTATCTCTGCATCTACCTTCCCATTGGTGACTTGAAACATTCTCTTGCACTGTTTTTATTGTCTTGTCTATATTGATGCTGCATTGGAGGTGCATGAGACTAAGGATTTTCATTGCCAAAACGTAAATCTTGGCTTGCTACCATTTCCATATGTTATCATGGTAACACATCACAAAACAGATTCATAGTTCATTGCCTTAATTTGTCCAAACATCTATAAAGAGTGTAGGTATGAGAACACTGACTAAAAGATGAAGTAGAGTCTGCTGCTGAAGTCAGCAAGTTCAATTTACACACACACACACACACACACACACACACACACACACACACACACACACACACACACACACACACACACACACACACACACACACACACACACACACACACACACACACACACACACACACACACACACACACACACACACACACACACACACACACACACACACACACACACACACACACACACACACACACACACACACACACACACACACACACACACACACACACACACACACACACACACACACAATCACCTTTCCCGCAGGTTCCTCTCTGGATGAAGATGACCGGCGGCTGCTGCAGCTTCATGGCCCGGTTGCTGACGCGCTTCAGCTCGCAGATGTTCCGGTACGAGACGCCGTCACTGCCGCACACCGGATCGGACACGGTGCACACGCACACCCCGGGCTTGCCCCTGCGCCTGACGGTGACGGACACCTCCACGCCTTCGGTCACCACACACTCCATCCCCTCGGCGCACTCCCGGTCTCCGGCGCCGCCGCACAGCTCGCCCTCTCCGGACACACAGACCGGGCAGCAGTCGCAGTGGTCCAGCACATCTCCGGCCAAACAGTCCGCGAGGATCGGTGCACACTGCGACTTGTCACACTTCTCCGTGCAGCCGATGGCGAAGCGTTTGGCTATCCGAGACCCGAGGATGAGACCCGGGCAGACGAGCAGGGCTGTTACGCAGAGGAAGAACTGGAGACGCATGGTGGGACAGTCCTGGAGAAACTCACAGAGAAACAAGTAACTGGACTTGGAATGAAGGTGAAATGTTGGTGCACTGATGCAGAGTGAAACTTCTGTGTCGGTGCTGTTTATGAAAGCTCCAGGACAAACACAGGAGGTGATTGGTGGGACTGTGTGACGTCTGCCAGAGGAGGGGATGGTGGAAATGTGTGTATGGGACTCAAATTGTTCATGATGCAAGGAAACTACCATTACTCAAGTATTGTGCTTATAAATGTACAAGTACTTGCAATTAACTTTAGTAGTTCAATGATATGCTACTTTATACTTGTATTTGCCAAAATTTCAGAGGGAAATATTATACAATTATTTCCAGTGAGAATAATTTTTCATTCGCTCAAGTTACAAAAAACAATACATAACATTTATGATGGTTCCTCAGACAAACTGTAAATGCTTTATCACAAAAACATATGAAACAAGATGTGATTTACTTTTACAGAGCTGTAGTGTTTCCTCTTGTTAGACTGCTCGTGTCAGTCAGCTATCTCTTTAGAGTTTAATTAAAACATATCAGATTATTTGTATTCGTTATCCGTTCCATAGGACATTTGTTTCTGCTCTTCCACTTTCTATCTATCCGTTCTATCAAACTAAAACATTCCACATGTCCTGCCTCCTCTGTCCTCCGTCTTTGTCCTTCAGCCGAACTGTAACCATATACTCTGCACTGCTGCACATTCACATTGACTTCCAGTCACTGAGTGCTGGGGTTCAGGGATTGATTTTTCCAGAAACAGAAACAATTCGATAATGTGATCGAAACGTTCAGCTTGTTTTTCACACTTTTTCACATTTCTATGTCAGAAAGACACATTTGTATGACTTTGAAGAAGAAATAATAAAAAAAAAAGATCCTGAAGAGTAACTGTGTCTGTTCTTTAGATACGTTCTCTGGCCTTGTGTTGTTGGCTTAATTTGACCTGCAATCCAAATTGTGGCTGCTACCAAAAATCACTTCACAGCAGAGAGCTGTTCTTGGGGTATTGGTTTAAGAATATGTAAATCATCAGTATGTTGTTTGTTTGGTCAGTAGGATATTGTACGGTGGCCGACAGGTGCAAACGCGTCACAACGGCCTATAAAGTAAGAGGATTATAACGTTTTCTAATGGTCACTGTTTCATTACATGTTACTTGTTAGACGCTTTTATCCAAAGCGACTTACACACTCAATACTGTGGGCAATCCGTACAGGACACTGTGGGCAATCCGTACAGGATACTGTGGGCAATCCGTACAGGACACTGTGGGCAATCCGTACAGGACACTGTGGGCAATCCGTACAGGACACTGTGGGCAATCCGTACAGGATACTGTGGGCAATCCGCACAACGACATGCTGACTGCAGTGGGGTTTGAGCCTGTGACCCTCTGATCAGAACACCAACGTACTAACCCACTGCGCCACAGCCTCCCAGAGTTGGCAGAGTTAGTCTGTTTGAAGATGATTTTAAGTGTTTTGTCAGTATATTTTAAATGACTAAGTTAGCTACATTAGCTAGCTAGCTTGCAGCAGATCTGCAATAATATTGGAAGGAATCATACAATCACTGTTAAAATAAGCCAATACAATATTTTAGGTAAGTTTCCACTGATGGTTGGCCAACGATATTTATTTTATTTATTTAATCGTTAATTTGGCAGGGACAATGCACAGTAATGAACACTTAAAACATACAAAATGTATCAAGCGTAACAGTGCCAGATTTAGCTTTAAGCTAATTTCCATCACATAAAACATTTAAGAAAATTACATTTTACAAACATAGCAAAAACAAAATACATGATATGCAAAAAGTGCAAGAGCAGCATGCACAAGTAAATATAGTATACAATCCCCGAATGAAACCAGCGCACTGGCCCCAGCTGTGTGCATAACTTCCTAGTCCCCATTCGTTGTGAGCTTCTTGCAGCGTTTGTTTATTTGCAACGTTTTGTATTTGCCAATTTTCGTTTATAGTAAACGTTGCACTTGTTTCGTTTTGTTGGTGAATGTTTTTTTAAATGCTGCGCATGTGTTGTCAAGTTGCTAAAGATGTTTCTTCATTTGCAAGTGTTTTTTCCCATTTTTGTATATTTGTTTATATCTCCATCGTTTATGAGGCGTTGTGCACCTGTTGGCCACCATACTATTGCACCAAAGTAGAATGACTTCCACACTCGAGCAATGGGACCATTCGGGAAGCAAGTGAATGCAACATTGGCCTTGGCTAAGGTCTGTGTTTTCTAAGTAACATTCATGCTCATCTACGCTTTTATTTTCTCGTAAACTCGTTTTTGTCTTCCATAATTTTGCATTGATTGACAGCCGCAACACAACAGGCTTTTATTTCTTAACCTATCCCTCTGTTACTCGTCTTGTTTGTTAGTATGTTAACATAATTAACCAACAATCCTCTTTACAGTTGTCCCTCCCTGCTTCCCCTGTGGTGTTTGTGTCAGAAAGCTCCAGCAACTGCAGAGTTATTGCAGGAGGAAGCCAAGGAAAGCAGGCTATAGAGTCAGAAGGGTGTGTGTGTTCCAGTGGGAGTTTGAGTGGGTCAGGATTAAATGTGGCAACATATAAATGTTACCATATTGTATTTAATATGTTATCTCTCTGAGATGAAACAATGGGTACTAATGGTCATTAAAAAAAGTGCTAGTTGTCTATAGTATGAAGAGGTCATCCAGTATCTTTGAATTCTTGGAGAAGTTTTTTGTATCCTCAATTGGGTTTCAGGGCCTGAAAGGCTTGTTTTTTTCCTATAAGTTCATCAATCAATGTGTATGTATATAGCCCAATATCACAAATGTTACATTTGTCTCAGTTGACTTCACAGTTTGTACAGAATATCAGTATGACAATACGACACCCTCTGTCCTTAGACCCTCTGTCCTCAGACCCTCTGTCCTTAGACCCTCACATCGTACAAGGAAACACTTCCGGAGAAAACCCAGTTTAAAGGGAAAATGGGAGAAACCTCAGGGAGAGCAACAGAGGAGGGATCCCTCTCCCAGGACGGACAGACGTGCAATAGATGCCGTGTGTAAATTGAAAGGACAGGCAGGACCACAGTGACAGGTTCAGCCACGACTCAAATCCAGGACTCAGGATCCAGGACTCAGGATGCAGGACTCAGGATGCAGGATCCAGGACACAGGATCCAAGACTCAGTATCCACAACTCAGGATCCGGCGTAGATAGACACCAACAATATTTTTGGGGGGAAGCTGCACTGTCAAAAATGGCTGAGAAATCCAGTTATTTACGGTGTTTGTGCACAGTAAATTACTGTATACCATTTTAGAGTATAATACCGTGTTTCCAACCAAAAAATACAGCAACTCCGGAGTTACTGTAGAAATAGCAGTCGTAACGTCCCAAGTGTAGAAGATCACAGTAACCAACAATGTACTATAGAAGATCACAGTAACCAACAATGTACTGTAGATATTCACAGTAACCAACAATGTACTGTAGAAGATCACAGTAACCTACAATGTACTAGATATTCACATTAACCAACAATGTACTGTAAATATTCACAGTAACCAACACTGTTCTGTAGAAGATCACAGTAACCAAAAAATAAAGAACCAACCGAAAAACGCCATTTCTTGAATATCTAGAAATATCTCAAATATAAATAAACTAGGGGTGCACCGAATGGGAAATTCTTGGCCGAAAATGATTAATAGAAATATATATATATATATAATGTATACATTTTTTACCAATGTTGTTCAGCTACCTGATTATGGAAAAAGACATGATTATGGCAAAACTTAACTTAAATAATAATCACTATTATGGGTCCATAAAACATGTATTCAGCAGTTTTGAATGCATACAGTACATTAATTCCAAGTCAAGTGCATTTTCTACATAACTACAACAAAGTGCATTCAGAACAAAGTTCTTGCTTTAAAACTGCATAAACATCTAGGCCAGTAGGCCTACAACAAAATAGTGTAAATAAAGACTGTAACAGCCAGGCCTTCAACAACAAAAAATGCACCTATAAGTGCATGCACACAAATGTGCAAACTGGATAAATCCACATGAGTGTAACTATTTGAAATTACAATTGAATTTCAAGAATCTGTAAATAAGGATGTCTGTCCTCATAAGCAAAGTAGTAAACATTGTATAGAGATACATAAAGTGAAAACTGGATACAAAATCCACAATCAATTACAAATTAAATTTCAATTTCAAGAATCTGCAAATAAGGTGGTCTGTCCTCATGAGCAATGTAAACAACATTGTATCATTTAGATACCGAAAGTACAATATATTGAACACTGTGCTGCTGTCATTTCCCCCTAATGATAACCTGAGATGGTGAATTATAACTCACAATGAAAATTGTTCAGGAAAGTGGGTATAGAGTAGACATGTAGAACTCAATAAGCTTATGATAAGCCTATGATAAGCCAGCCTTGTCTACTTATTAAGGAAACGTGGGAGGTTCTTTTTAATGAACAGTAGCTTCTCTGCTTTATCAGCCATAAGTCTGTTCCTCTTCTCATCAAGCACATGAGAGGCAGCGCTGAACAGTCTCTCGCTGTCAGTGCTTGTGCATGGAGCACTCAAATACTTGTGTGCCACCTTGGTCAGGTCAGGAAAGCGGTCTTGTTTGTTTCTCCAGTATCCAAGAGGGTTCTCGCTTCTGGGGATGGGTACTTCTGAGAGATAATCATCTAACTGTTGAGCGGTTGAGCTTGTGAGAGAATAAGATTTTATTTAAAATAGGGACAGTGCATAATGAACATTTAGTCACATTTATTTACGCATGCCAGATCACTTGGCAGACAAATAAAATCATCTGACATGTCAACAAAAATTACAAGATTGAGAGCATATTACATAGCAGCACATACAGTACTAATACATATCACATTCAGTAGCACATAGTACACTAAGTAACCAAGTCAGAACAGAGTAGCCTACCTATTTGGGGTAGTATTCTCTTCCATGATCTCGTTGAACATATCAGACAACGAGGGTGGTTGCCCCCTCTCCTCCTCTGCTGTAGACAGACGAGCCCTTTTTTCTGTGGTCTGCGTCACGTCTCCTGTGCTGTGCGCAGCAGCCTCCTCTCGTGGATTCTCCTTATCCAACACAGCCTGGATCGTGTCTCGTGCGCTTTGCTTTTTCCCCGCATCAAAATAATGATCTTTATATCGCGGGTCAAGAACAGTCGCGATACAGTACAGGGGATCAGAGTAGATATCAGCAAAACGTGTGTTGACAGACTCCAAGAGTGTACTTTTCATAGTTTTTACTCCACGGTCCGTTTCAACCTCTTTCCTTAGAAGACGCTTTAGAGCCGCATGTAAAGGGGTGACGTCTGCCACCGATGCGTCAGATGAGCTAATCTCTCTAGTTAGCTGTTCAAAAGGGGCAAGAATGGAGAGAATGTTCTCCATTAAGATCCACTGGTTTGGAGTGAATTATGCGGGGAGATCATGATCTGCGCTGTATGTAGCCAAGGTTCGCTTTTGAGCAAAGAGGCTTTCCAGCATATAATAAGTACTGTTCCACCGTGTACTCACATCTTGTTGGAACCGCTTCGTTGTTACTCCAAGCTCATCTTGTATTGGCTCTATGCGAGAATAGGCCAGTTGAGAATGTTTGAAGTGACCAACAATCTTTCTGCTTACGGCCAATAGATCTTTTACGCTGCGTTGAGCCAACACTCCCTCGTTCACAGCTAATTGCAGAGTGTGGGCCATGCAGCGTATTCCACTCAGATTGCCTTCTTCCATAGCTTTAGTCATATTTCTTGCGTTATCACTGACTATTGCGTGCACTTTAGGTCGGTCGATATGCCATGTGTCGAACATATTGGCAAATGCCAAGGAGATGAATTGTGCTTTATGAGACCCCCTAAACTCTTGTGAATGCAGCAGAATCTTTTGCAATTTAAAATCCATGTCGATCCATTGTGCAGTTAGACTGAGCATACTGGTGATGCTTACCTCTGAGCTCCATATGTCTGTCGTGAAGCTGATGGCTGTAATATCTGTAGTCAAGAGCTCATGGATGTGATTAGCAACGACATTGTACAGTTCAGGTAAGCACACGTCTGCTAAGTGCTGTCTGCTAGGCAAGGAATAACGTGGCTCATTGTGCTCAATAAGCCTACGAAATCCAACGTCCTGTACGACAGAAAACGTTGCCTTGGGACCATCACTGGGAAACTTTTTTACTTTTTCAAAAAGGTCCGCCACAGAAGGAGTCGGGGTGCTGGGAAGGACTTTTTTTTTCTGTGCGCTAGTGATTTGATCATACTCCGCATATTTGTCCGGGTGTTTTGATTTCAAGTGGTGGAGTAATCCGAAGTGGTGAAAATCTTTGCAGTTACACCCCTCGAGAAATGTCAGCTGAACACGGTTTACAAATCGCAATCCGCGCCTCTTTCTCTGATATTTTGAAATATCTCCGAGCAGCAGATATGTTGGCTGTGAGCCAGCCGCGGCCGAAAGCCGAAAGGGCCTTTTTAACCATTTTCGGCCGATAATTTTCGGTGGCCGAATATTCGGTGCATCCCTAAAATAAACCAACATCTTTTTCTTAATCTACATAATCTTGATGCAGTGTAATTACTAGTTTGTCTATACTAGATATTTGATATACTTAGTAGATATATATATTTTTAAGACCCTATGTCTTTGCAAACCGGAAGAACTACAACTGTGGTGCTTCCGGTTTCTGAGATAATGATTTTGGGGTTTTCATTAGCTGCAAGCCGTAATCATCAAGATTTACAAAAACTAAAGCCTTGAAATATTTAACTTTGTGTGTAGTGAATCCATATACGTAATATATGAGTTTCACTTTTTTAATTGAATTAATGTAATAAATGAACTTTTCCACGATATTCTAATTTATTGAGATGCACCTGTATATAGTGGCTTGGCCAAACCAAGTTGAAACTATGGATAATTAATAGTAACAGAATACACAAAGGACACTGACAAAAACCCAAATCCCCCCTTTAACATGGAAGCAGGTGGTTTGTCCCAATCTGTCCCAATTGGCTCCTTGCAGTATTTATGAGTCCTCAGCGCTCGGCCACACCCTTTGCTGAACCAGGAAGTAACCTCCCCCAACAGCCACGGTAACTCAAGAGACAAAGAAAGTAATTAATACAAACAATTTTGTCAGTTAATTTATGTAATTAAAATGTCTTACACGTGTAATGTTTGTAAGTTCAGTAGGCTACAGGGTCCATTCCTGCATTGTTTGTATTCAAAGTAGTGATGGAAAAATGAAGCTTTGAATGAAGCATCGAACCACTTGGACAATTGTGTCGGAAACAGGTTCATTTCTCGAAGCTTCAGTTACAGCGACCTCTCCTGGCGAAGTGCAAGGCTGCAGTGGGTTTAACGTATCTTTGCCTTGAAAAATATTCGATGCACACACACTAAGACTGAATATCATGTTCTATTTGCAATTAAAGATTGATAATTGTGTGTATTGGGTTATTGAGAAGAGACTAGAGAGTGCTGGAAAAATGTTTGGGAGGAGAGGGCCTTTTATATGAGGTTAAAATGTTAACATAGGTTCAGGAGCATGGCCACGCCTAAAACTCCACCTCGAACCACGGCCACCCCTATTTATATCCGGCAAAACCTCCATCCTTTCAAGGACTGACAGCCAGACCGTGATTCACGCCGCGCGTCGTCACGGTTCAAACAAGCTAAACGCTACCACGAGAACATTCAACTTACCATGGATCCCGAACTGCTGATCAACTCACCGGAGTCAGACGAAGATCTCTTCGACATCGGCTACCCGCCTGCCATCCACGTTTCAGCAGTTGGATCAAAGCCAAGCATCCGAACGGAGCCGCGTGCGCTCGGCAATCAGTGTCCCACACACCAGCCGCCACCGCTCCCACTCCGCCAACGAGACACCTCCAACTCCAGACAGGTCCCAGGCTTCGTCTACTCCGCCAGCGAGGGCAAACAACCGGGGCCACAACAGGCGCAGCCAGCTCCAATCTCCCCACCAACGGCAGCCTGCCTCATTAGCAGCCCCCGGCCACTCGCAGCGGCGCACTCGATATGCCTCGCGGACGGAGCAGCGCTCTGAAACTCAGGAGGTGGACAGTCATTCAACTCCAACGTTTCCTGAAAGAAAACGGCATCCACTTTCACTGAAATGACAACAAGGCTATCTGTTCAACCTCTACAAAGCCTACAGCAGCACAACGGCAAGAACAATGATACACACCGCTCTTCCTGCTCCAGAGCCAACCACCGTGCGGCGCGCGCGTGTTCACCAACACGATTTGCCCCTTTTTTTCGTGTTGCACAGCACGATTTTAAAAGAAATGTATTTCTACTGCCTGCAGCACGTCTTTTTCTCCGGTCGGGTCGTGGGAGACCGGAAGCTGTGTGGTTCATAAAAACATGTTCTTACTCAATATCAAGCTACAATTATTGCTTTTATTTTAAATCGTATAATTTCGGACTTTTGTTGCCGTCTGTGAGGAAAATAAATGGGGCTCAGAGCCTCAGGATACTGAAATCTGTATTTTTAAAAAAAAATTTCTTTCTAATTCGTTATTCTTTTCAAAATAACACACTGTTATTTACTCACCAATAACACACAATTATCCTTGCTTTTATTTATTGGTTTAATTCCATAATCTCGGGCTTTTTTGGCGTCCGTCAGGAACTGAATTTCAAAATAAAAATAACCGGAAACAGACGTAGGCCTATAAGGGACATTTCGAGCATCATTGCGATTGTCAACATTTCTGAGTTTAGGATGGCCGAAGACACTACACTACCCATAATCCCCAGCTATCGTTTAGGACTACAGTCCCAGTAAGGTTACGCAAAGCGTCAAACAGCTGTGTGAAATGGAACGAAACCACGACTATCCAAAACTGGAATCGAACGCCCCCCCAGAACTACACATGCTGACTATTGTGTTTCGCAAAATGTTCTATGGGACGTCTCTACTGAACGTTTTCGTTTTTCCCACAATTAGAAGTTGCCATTATTAAACACATTGGTGTTATCAAATGTAAAACATATAATTAATAAATGGGTGAAAATCGCTTGTGTCCATAATGCGCAGCATTAATATATACCCACATGACAGCTCATTGTTACTTTGTAATTCTACTCCACTACAATTCAGAGGTTAACCTGGTATTTTTACTCCACTGCATTTATTTGAGTTACTTTGCAGATTCTGATTAATTATGTGAAATATAAACAACCCTTAAATCAGACTTTAGTTACACCTGAGTAAAATTCAGGGAAGGTGATTGTCAAGTGCCAACAATCAGGAGAGATATTTGATAGTTGGTGCTTGAGAAGACTAAACATGTATCTGCAATTGACATGAATGGAAACGAGTAATAAAGTATATGCATTACTCGTTATTCTCTACTAATAGTTAATTAAAGACTGTATATTATTTTGCACATCCCTTTCAAGATTTTCAAAGGTTTATTGACATATCATATACACAACTACGGTGTAGTTATGCAATGAATTAAACACTTGGGTCACAGGTTCCTCAACAGTGCATTACAAGACATCTATCAATATGTGTGTACCTCCACCATTAAACTGTCATATTCTGCACATTTCTTATTCTATCTACATACATAAGAGTATAATTCATATGTATAATATCAGTTAAAATAAGTGCTTCAACATAGTTAACATTGCAGGAAAGCAATATATTAGACGTTAAGTACTTTGTCAGGCTTAATATATATCTGTAGATAGATACCCCCAACGTTTTTTTCTTATTTAAAAGAAGACCTTAATCTGTTATTTAATGTTTAAATAAAGGTTAATTCGTTTTTCTGTTTTGCACCTCCTCCTATTAATATCTTTGTACATCCTGCACTAAACTGTTTTATTGTAGAGATCACTTATAGTATCTTCTTGATTTTTTATATTCTATATTTCTATCACAGACCTTCTACTTTCCCCCTATGAAAGTATGTACTCTTCATATTTGTATTCAAATATTCAAATAATATTTGATGAAAAAATATTAAGAGTACATTATTGTTTTTATGTGTTATATTATAACACATAAAACCAATAATTCAATAACGTGCTTTAACCACTAGGCGGTGCACACAAGGTACACACAGCCATAATAACTTTGTATTATTAGTGTAGGACACGTTTTATTTATGCTTTCACATAATTTTACAGCATATTGCTATACTATTTCAGACTCAGTATTTACATTCTTACATTCAAAGAAAATCAGTAATACCTTTAAAAACTACAGTCCTTTTCTATCAGCTGTGCACCGTTATGGTGTAAATATAACCTATCTGTGAATTAAATCAAATGTAAAAGTCAGCCGAATTAGTGTTGATACTGCAAGGAGACGTATTGTGTGAAGAGAAATTGAAGATGTTGTTCTAATTGTTGAATATATTTATGATCCATGTCAAGTATTCAGTTTCGGCGGCATTTTCTCAGTTTTTCCAAAGGTCTTCTCATCAGGGCTCTCTAAATAAAGAACTACGGCAGATCTGTAATATACAATGCAGCCGAACCGTGTATTACAATGCCGTTATGTGATGACTTTCAAAGAGAAAAGCAAGAACACTCGGAATTAAGTATTATTTTATTCTTTTAAAATGTTTTCCGGATTTCATATCATATAAACACCAAATCCCAGCATGCATTGCGGCTAAAACATCCAATAAACAAGCTTAAAATCATAGCTGAGGATCTTGGGTAATCGCTCGAAATGCCTACGTCTGTTTCCGGTTATTTTTATTTTGAAATTCAGTTCCTGACGGACGCCAAAAAAGCCAGAGATTATGGAATTAAACCAATAAATAAAAGCAAGGATAATTGTGTGTTATTGGTGAGTAAATAACAGTGTGTTATTTTGAAAAGAATAACAAATTAGAAGGAAAAAAAGATTTAAAAAATACAGATTTCAGTATCCTGAGGCTCTGAGCCCCATTTATTTTCCTCACAGACGGCAACAAAAGTCCGAAATTATACGATTTCAAATAAAAGCAATAACTGTGGCTTGATATTGAGTAAGAACATGTTTTTATGAACCACACAGCTTCCGGTCTTCCTCGACCCGACCGGAGAAAAAGACGTGCTGCAGGCAGTAGAAATACATTGCTTTTAAAATCGTGCTGTGCAACACGAAAAAAAGGGGCAAATCGTGTTGGTGAACACGAATCAATAGATTAAAAATCGTGTTGGTGAACATATCGCAGCTCATGTCAACCTTTCTCTCATCCCTGTGCTCACAGGCGTCACAAAATCCCCTTGCACATACATCCCTCCATCCCTTCTTCTTCTCTACCTTCAGCGGTCCACAGCAACCCAGCTTCTGCTTACCTTCCTCCTCTAGCAGCTAACCCCGTAGCAACAGCGCCTCACCCAGTAACCCAAGGGGCCATGCTACATGCTAACCCATTAGCTGACTCTTACCCAGTATCTTCTTTCCCAACTGGTCTATCCTTTACCCCCTCCCCTCCCCCCATCCCTTCCCCAACACCCAAATGTTTTTCCTCCCCGTGCAACCAGCTACACTCTAGCCACAGCAACACCACCCATCCGCTCCCCGTGTCTGACATGTCACAGCTCATGTCAACCTTTCTCTCATCCCTGTGCTCACAGGCTTCACAAAATCCCTGTGCACATACATCCCTTCATCCCTCCATCCCTTCTTCTTCTCTACCTTCAGCAGTCCACATCAACCCAGCTTCCGCTTACCTTCCTCCTCTAGCGGCTAACCCCATAGCAACAGCGCCTTACCCAGTAACCCAAGGGGCCATGCTACATGCTAACCCATTAGCCGACTCTAAGCCGTTTGTCAAGCTAAGCACATGGTGTAGTCCCAAACGATAGCTGAGGATTCTGGGTAGTGTAGTGTCTTCTGCCTTCCTAAAACTCCGAGAAAATATTTGATTCTCCGAATCGAAGGGGGAAAATACAAAAGCATTGTACACAATTCAAACCAATCAATGTTGTGTAATTAACAAGGACAATTTGGTGTTTTTTAGTCGATGAGTAGTGCAGATATCACTGTAAAATCAATCGACAGTAAGGAGAATAGGCTACTTACTTCCGGGTGTAAAATTCTCCGTTATCCAATGGGAATGGACGCTCGTAATACAATACAGGGGACATGATCATTATCTTTTAAATAACGTTAACTAAAAGGGAACAATCTATTTGACACAGCTGAAGCTCTGGCCTTACTTAAAAACTAACTAATTTAATAAAAATCACAGTTGCATTACACACAATGCACTGTTTTTTGAGAACACAAATTCGTAACTAATGTAATTTTTACATTCTGACGAAAAATAAAAATAATTATGAATACAAATAAAATAAAAGAAGCCTCCCGTGAGTTACTACAAGCTATAAAGTAGATTTAAAAAACGTTGTATAGAATAAAAGCTCACTGCGGGACGTTGTAGAAATGCGTGTGTGCACCACGACAAAGGAGCCTCATTCACTTTACATTGGGGTTGTTTGCGTGGTGCCGACACGTATATGTAACAAAGTTCGTGACTCCACCACGCATTGTGGTGTTAAGGAGTCGTGGTCGAGTCACGCATTCTGGTGAGATCAGGTTGATTAAAATACATCCATTCCGGTCTTTGAACCAGCTGCGCTGAGGATATCGCCGCATTCGGGCCACCGGCTCTACCCACTGGGCTATCTATTCCTTGAAATATTGAACTGTTTTTATATTACTGATAATTGTCTTTAAAAGTGTTTCCCGAGCCAGAACGACCTATCTTTCTTCCTGGCTTGCTCTATAATAATACTACAATTCAAATGCAATACCAACAACAACTCAACAGCAACAATGCAAACTACGACAACAACCCACACATTGCGCATTGTTTAGAGCGGTCATAAAGTGTTGAAGCGCTCAAATTTGAAACTGTTTCAACCTGTCACCTGTCAGAATCGAGACGAGGCAGTGCATTGAATCACGTGAATGGACCGCGAACCTATGAAGGGCCGTGTAGGCCAAAATTCAAACTCACCTCGCACACACACACTACTGAAAACATCTGGCCTTGCACACACACTACTGAAATACTCTCACATTCACTACTGAACACCTCACACACACAATACTGAAAATTAACCTCACACACACACTACTGAAAATTAACCTCACACACACACACAACTGAAAATTAACCTCACACACACTACTGAAAACCTCTGGCCTTGCACACACACTACTGAAATACTCTCACATTCACTACTGAACACCTCACACACACACACCCACACACTACTGAAAATATCTGGCCTTGCACACACACTACTGAAATACTCTCACATTCACTACTGAACACCTCACACACACACTACTGAAAAACATTTTACTGAAAGGTTCTCAGTAGGGAATGTGCATGTGTTTCACCTATGTGTGTGTGAGGGGATTCTTGCTGGAACGGAAGTCATTCTAATGTAACGGAAGTCATTCTAATGTAACGGAAGTCATTGTAATGAAACGGAAGTACCAAGTACCAAACTGCTCTGCTAGTGGTCTCTTTGCTAGCCCCGTTAGCTTCATTAGCTCCAGGCTGCTACTCGGACGTGTTTGTTGTGTTGATGCCTGGTGGATTATTATGAAAACGACCTGAGGGTCGCCTGCCTGGCTAGCAGGGCTTGACTACGCCGCCGGTAGGTCGAACATCCTGCCGGAGCAGGGATCTTGTTTTGTAACTGACACCGAAGTGTACGGTGGCCCAACGTCTACGACACCGAAGTGTACGGTGGCCCGAAGCCACGACACCGAAGTGTACGATGGCCTGAAGCCACGACACCGAAGTGTACGGTGGCCCGAGTCCACAAGACCGAAGTCTGCTGGGACCAGCAGTCCACGAGACCGAAGTCTACGGGGACCCCCAGTCCACACCTGACGTCGCAGGGTATACATTTTACACAAACACATTTGAGCAAGGGCCTGGGATTTAGATACCTGCGTGCAGGAGAATGTAGCCCGTTACATGTAGTTGCAGCGTGAGACGAGACATTGTTCCCTGTGGGCGGGGGCCCACGGACTAGGACAGGAATGCAGTTTGAGATCTGATAACATAACGAGACATGTATACGTGTAGATGTGTTATGAACCACCACCAGTTATATGCATAGATACCATAGTTAGGGTCTGAGAGATCTTTGGGAAGCCAGTACGGCGCTGATGTCCGGGCGTATGTAGGTTGTGAAGGCGGAGGAGGACCACCATCCTAGTTGTTGTAGGGATGAGGTAGAGAGACCTTGATTAGCAGCAGAGGTGGCTGCACCTATCCTGAAGGAATGTCCCGGGTATGATATAGGTGATAGGCCGGATTTAATGAGAACTTGCTTGAGGTAGAAATTGACAGGGGCCATGACCCTGCGAACCACTCTCCCTGGAAGAAAACCCCCAAAACCCACGGATTGGGCGGCATCCGTGAAGAACCTCATTGAGTCAGAGGAACGCACGAGGTCATCGTAAAAGAAAGTAACTCCGTTCCAGTGGGCGAGCAGGAGGGACCAGAAACGTAGGTCTGAGCGGCAGCCTTCGTCTAAGAAAACGCAGTCATGGAGGTTGTCGACCGCTGATGCTGCGTCCAGGAGGCGGGAGATGAACGAGCGCCCCTGGGGGATGACGTGCATGGCGAAGTTGAGGTGTCTAAGAAGGGAGAGCAACTGTTGTTTTGTGATAACTTGTTGCTCGCAGTATGACTTGGTGATGTCCCGGATGCGCTGCAATTTGTCGGAGGGGAGAGACGCCTTCATGTCTATGGAGTCGAGGATGATGCCTAAGAACTCTAAGCGTGTGTCGGGACCTAACGTTTTCTCTTTGGAGAGAGGGACACCTAACTCCTGAAGCAGTGTTTAAGCTTGGCCAGTGAGATCCCTGAGCTGTCCTGTGGCGGGTCTATGGGGAGGAGTCGTCCAGTAGGTGAAGGACGGAGGGGATTCTGACGATGTTCAGCAGGATCCAGCAGAGCGCTTCCAAGAAGGAATTGAAGATGCAGGGGCTGCTTCTGCACCCGGAGGTCAGGCGAATGGCGAAAATAGAGTTTGTACTCCCACTTAATACCGAACGAATTCCACTGAGACGGATGAATGGGGATGATTTTGAAGGCATCGGTAATGTCCGCTTTGGAGAGCCGAGCTCCGTGCCCTGTGAACTTGATCATCTTTATTGCATTATCGACTGAGGCATGGTGAAGGGAGAACTGATCTGGAGGGATGATGCTATTGACGCTGCAGAATGGGCCGGAGCGGGGAGCGGACAGATCGAAAATCAGCCTTTTATCTACGTGTGGCTATTCTGATGGGATTTGAACGGAACACTGAGAACAGGGAGGAGCTAAAAGGGCAGATTATATATCCTTTGAGAAGTTCTTTGTCGATGAGCTGGGAAACTATGTTGGGTTCTTTAGCGGCTGACTGTAAGTTTCTTGCTACGAAAGTCACTGTGGCAGATGGGAGGACCCCTACCCTGAAGCCTTGGGAGAGCCCTGAAAGGAGATAGTCAACAAACACGGAATCTGGGTGAGTAGATAGAGCAGCTGCTACCTGAGGGATGTTTTTTTTTTTTTTTTTTTTCTCCACGAGGTTTCTGGCGCAGAGCTACTGTGACGGCCCGTCCACACGGTGGCGTGCGTTAAAGCTTCCAACGCTTCTGCCCATTCACTTTGAATGGGGTGACGTCACTTTTAGAAGAACTGTATTTTGGGAAGCGACGTGGAGCGTAGCTGGCGTTGCTCGCTTCAAAAGTTGAGCAATGTTCAACTTTTGGCGCCTCGGCAGAAATCCCGTTTATGCAAATCTGCCAGTACAAGCGTTAGCCAGTCAAACCGGGTGTATGCTGGGAGAGACTACGCAGGTCATTACCTCATATTCCAAAAAATTGAGGGAAAATTCATTATAGCGGTAGTGATCACCCGGTGCTGAATGATCAGTCTCTGTTCATCTACCGGGATACAAACCAGAGGAGCGAGGCATGGAGGGAGGTGGCAGAGACAGTGGGTGAAACTGGTAGGTTTTCGCCTGTTGGGGATTTTTTCCAGTTTACTTCGTTTTAACATTGCTATTGCTTTGTATGTCGGGGGCAAGAGATTCATGTGATTGGTTGTTGGTCACATTGTTCGCAAAAAAAAATCCCCAAGCTTCAGACACGCCGACCGCCAACGTCAACGCACGCTGCTGTGCGGACCAGTAGCGTAGGCAGAAATGTAGGCAGAAATGTACTTGATATTTGTACAAATATAGGGTGAGCCAGATTTTTCTTCTGCGCATCAGAAGCTAACAACAGTCCCCGCCGGTACCGGTGGCAGATTACTTTTAGAATACTTTCTTCTTCTTCTTCTTCTTCTTCTTCTTCTTCTTCTTCTTCTTCTTCTTCTTCTTCTTCTTCTTCTTCTTTCGAATACTTTCTTTTCCATAACAGATGGGTATGTTTTGGTGAACGGGAGACACGTATTTTACTGTTTTAATGGCTTATCAAGAGCACAACACAACCTCTTGGTGTCATTCTGGACAGCTCTCTCATCTGCACCACACATAAAAAACACATCACCCGGACTGCATTCTTTGTACTGTCTTAAAACCTTTCCTTGGAATATGTTATGAATTGTAAGGTATCCTTGGGTGGTTTGAAAGGCGCCCCTAAATAGAATGAATTATCATTATTATTTACTATCTGAAACGATGTAATAACTTTTAAAACTTTTCCCAGTCACTTGCCCCATGCATTCAACAGCAGCAGTCCGTTCAGATTGATTTGATCCTGTTATAAATGTCATCATTTTGACAATAAATAAATGCTACATAAACGTTATCTTCCACGTTTTATCTAACCATCTCCGTTTCTACCTTTCAATATATTTTGAAAGAGAACTCTCTCATTTGCGTGCGGGGCCTCACAGACACGCTGCATCTCTCGCTCACAGACACGCTGCAGCGCTGTGCAGTGTGCACACGGTTCTGCCGGTAATGAATATTACATTTTGTGAGGAAAACTTTCCACCAATAATTCCAATAAGTATTCACTTCAGGTTTACGAAAGTAACTGTACTCAGATTACTTGTTTTTCAAATGTAACGCCAGCTGAATATACTTGATTTTTTGTATTCTGATTACGTAACACCGTTACATGTATTCCGTTACAACCCAACCCTGTGTAAGGGTGAGTGCAAACATTTTCGTTAACACTAGTACCTGAGTGCAACGGAAGTCGAAGCTCCTGTGACGGAGTCTTCCAGGGCCTGGAGGCGAGCATCGATAGCTATCATGGAGCTAGCCAGGGATTGCAGGGAGCCGGCCACGCTACTCTCCATAAGGGGTGTGACACTCCCGGACTGGCGAGCCTGGGAAGGGGTGGATTTTGGAGGTGGACGGGATCCTGGAGGGCTCGACTTCCTGCCCTTTTTTTACCTCCGTGGCTGCGGCCACATCCTCGCCCTGCTCTCTGGGGAGCTGACTGGAGCTCCTGCCCCGGACTGGGGAGCTACGCTGGAGACCTGGTCCGAGAGCTCTCGGAGCTGCGAGAGCAGGCCCGGACTGGCCATCGGGAGGACCGGGAGGTTTCCCGATGGCCTGGCCTGTTAAGTGGCCTGCTGGTCTGAGGATTTTTTTTATATATGTATACATTGTGAATGCTACGCTGCGCAAATGTGGGTCTGACTCTGCCTCACAGAGGGTTACTGGCTGTCTGATGTGGCCTGCCAACATGGCCACTTTCATACAGACCATACACTAATGCCCTCGATTGGCCTCTGTATGTCATTCAAGCTCGGGAGGGTGTGTGTGTATGTGTGGCGCGAGCAAGAGAGAAAGCGCGCGCACCGGTTATGTGTATTGTTGTTGTTAGCATCTGGTGCTAGCTTGCTGCGCTAACGGATATAAGGAGCTGTTTCAACAACAAGGTGGGGGAGAGTCCTCTGCTGTCAGACTGAGAGGCTGATAACTACAGCTCAGGTGAGGTAAAGGACTCTCTGAGTGTTTAGATATAGTAACTTAGTCTAAGTTATCTCAGTGGGTCTCAAACGGTTTGGTCACCATTTATGTAAACACATATTTCCATTTGAAGGGGGAGTGATTAGTAAAATATGCATGAATAATACAAATAAAATGTTAATAGGTGAAAAAAGGTAAGATACACTTTTAAAACTTGTTGAGAGCTAAAACTAGTCTTTGCTGCTGCCTCAAAGAGGAGCAGGGGATAGGAGGGAGACAGGAGAGGCTGATTCAGGAGCCTGGACACACTCACACATATAAATGAACCAAAAACAAATAAATATACAAGTTTCAATGTTTTTTCATATTGGATATGGTATTTTATTGGTTATGGCCATGTTCTTATGATTTTATGATTATTTAAATGTATACAGTTCTGTTTCAAATGGGTGTAGTCTCTTTATTTCCCCACCGTGCACCAGATTGATGCATTTACGTCCAACATTTAAAAAAAATCTTACCGGGGGAGCATGCCCCCGGTCCCCCTATAGGATTTGAGGTCCACCCCCAATTCAAATATGTTCACATGAATAGGTTCCTATATAGATTTGCACATTTTTTTAAATAGTAACCCATCTCCATATTTTTATTTTTGGGTAGTAGATTTAAACTAGAGGGCTATCACTATGGGCAGCAACGCTGTAAATATTGACAAATAAAACCAGCAAAAGGGCACAAAAAACTGGTAGTGGCCTGGCTGGGTGTATAATTCCCAGCCTGACTTATTGTCCCAGTCCGGCCCTGTGCGAGAGAGTGAGGCCTGGGGCTGTGGGAATGCCCTGCTGCAGGAGCCGGGCGATGAGGAAGTCTGCCTCTGTTGGTAAGCCGCTGTGGGGAGCCGAACCGGGATCGGAGACTTCCAGAGAAGGTTCGTGTTCCGAATTGTCCGAGTTGGACATCTTGAGCTAATTGTTTCTTACGGTTTTTCTCATGAGGAGGAGTATTGCAGTACTACCACGGCGTGTAGTCACCTGAAATGACAACTGACAGGGAGGAAGAGCAGGTATTTAAGGAATTTAGCCTGTGCAGCAATTGGCTGCTGAGGGGTGACGCCCTCGTATTTAATGAGGGGGGAAGGGAGCAATAGAGTGACGTGTAAGTGACTCGTGTTAGGTCTTCCTTATTGAACTTGCGCTAAAGCTTTCATTCCTCTCCA
This sequence comes from Pseudochaenichthys georgianus, assembly GCF_902827115.2. NCBI lineage: Eukaryota > Metazoa > Chordata > Actinopteri > Perciformes > Channichthyidae > Pseudochaenichthys > Pseudochaenichthys georgianus. The sequence continues at coordinate 5,962,114 of NC_047521.1, read as the reverse complement.
GCCAAACCCACAGACAGGACATCCGTCATGCTGAGGTTTCTCCCAAAGTCTCTGCACGCCGTCTCAATTGATCCACACTGTGAATATGAGAAGGGACAACGTGTGTAATAAATGCTTTAGACAATAAGAAATATGAAGTTAACTGTTGAGTGGCTCATTCTTTTTTAAATAGACAAAACTATTACTGTATTTCAATATCTCACGTCTGAAAGTTTAATTTTAAAAGAAGAAGAGGCCCCAAAAATAAAGATTGGTATATCAATAAATGTAGTTGATGTTGTCTTTTTAATTGTTTAAAGTAGATATAACTGGTGCTTAAGAGTTTTAATACAGTTGTGGAGGAGGCACACAGGTAAGAGCACTAACTAGCTACCATCATATGTAACTAAGCTTGACTTGAACAAATCAATCAGCAACAAATCAATAACTAAAATCATGCAAAAATGTGAATCTTTGCTGGATCCACTGTTGCATTTACCACATGTATATTTTAGTAACCTGAAGTTACACTCCAGAGTTTGCAAGCAAGCGCTCCGAGATCACCTATTTTAGCGGACCAGAGTCCGGTTGTTTAGTTCACTTAATAGGTCTCGGACTGTGTTCACACCGACCCAAATGAACCACACCAAGCGGCTAAACGCACCAGGCTTCGATTCAACCGGACTATACAAGGCAGGTGTGAACGCACCCTTAAAGAGCAACTTGCAGGTTTTTTTTTTACTACATTTATGCTTAACCTTGCCTGAACATTACAATTATAAAAAGTTAATGCAGGATTTGATATGTTTTACAAGATATAAGGGCAGGAATTCAGAGGGAAAGGCGCCGCTACTAAAAACTTTTTTTTTAACATCATAGTCAAACGCCTCATATTACGTCATATGGGGGAGCAACTTTCTCGGACTCCTTCTCTGCCCAATCCACGGTAGTAGTTTGTAGTTGGTTTGAGCGGTTGTGATTTAGTGAGCTGGTATTCTTTCGGGAATCTTACATTGCATTTCACAATTTTTAATCATGGTGAGCTTGAGTTTATGCAGGTTGCACAAACTCCAGCCTGTCAGGACATCGAGTCCACAGTTTCCCTAACAGGAAAAGGACCGGAGCTAGCTTTCGTTCCTGGGTGCATTGTGCGAGGTGCATCCACCTCCCTGCAGCACATACAGTACTCTCCACAGCTGAGGCCTATCAAACAAACGTTTATCAGGAAACCGTATTACATCTCTCTCTCCCCCCTTCGCTCCTCTCTCTCCTCCCTTTGCTCCTCTCTCTTCCCCCTTCGCTCCTATCTCTCTCTCTCTCCCCTCCGGTACACAGCACCATAAGACGTAGTGTGGAGTTGCATTAGGTAACGCGAGATGGCTGATACTTGCGCATTAGTTTCTGTTGTGGATCAGTATCAACAGTCCTGCCAGTAACGTTACTATATTATCAATACTACTTCAGTTATAGCCTGATATATGATAGCTAACTTTAAAATGATGTGACTGACGTTAGCTAACATTAACTGTCTGTAGCTAACGCCGGTCACTCACCAAGACAGCTGCTCTGTTCTCCACTGGTTCTCCACACACCACAGCTCCATTTCTCGCCGATGGCCGTTATTTCTTCTAATCCTTGGCTGCTCCTGGTCTCTTGGACGCCTAGCAGGCTCATAATTATTATTATATGCATTCGAATATATATTTTCAACCTCTTCTGTGTCAAAACTAGCATTGTGACCAGGGTTGGGTTGTAACGGAATACATGTAACGGCGTTACGTAATCAGAATACAAAAATCAAGTAACTGTATTCAGCTCGTGTTACATTTGAAAAACGAGTAATCTGATTACAGTTACTTTCGTAAACCTGAAGTGAATACATTTTGGATTACTTATTGGAATTATTGGTGGAAAGATTTCCTCTCAACATGTAATATTCATTACTAGTAGCTACAGCCGATTCGAATCATCAGAGATCATCAGAGATCATCAGAAATCATCAGAAATCAGAAATCATCAGAGAGCCGCAGATGGACCAAAAAAGCGGGTCCGCTCGTTCAGTGAAACAATAACAACGAAACATGGAGGAACAAAAGTCTGCGTTTAAATCGTGTGTGTGTGTGTATAGGTGTTTGTGGTTAAAACACATCAGCCTGCGGCCGCTCTTTAGTCTTTCTAAGGATTCTGAAGGTAAACACAGTGAAGGCGGTGTGTGAAAGGCACTGCGCGGCACGCTCGTCTTCTCAGAGGCTGAGTTAACCCTCCCGCTGCCTCCTGGTGCTGCAGAGATTTCATGAAGTGAAGGAGGTTTTCCTTCTAAAAAACAGCTGTGGGCAGCAGATACTGTGGGAGTCACAGACATGAATTCATAGATCAAGGCAGACTGGTGCACAGACTCTCCTGTTTTGCCAATCCGGTGCTTAAACTATAGCTCTACACCCCTGGCCGAAATGTCCTTAAAATTAAGTCCGAGTTCGACATTTTAATTCATGTCCTGCCAACACTGGCAGGACAGAAGGCGGCGACACGCCCGTTCTAAGCCGTGTCCTTCACTCCTCACAAGCTGCATCCCCAAAAAGTTTATTATGTTGTTACATCGTTTCAGATGTTATGTTTTAGTTGTGCTCTTGATTAAAACGGTAAAAACACGTTCAGTTTCCTTTTGCTTTTTGTGTCTCCTGTTCACCAAAACATACCATCTGTGATGGAAAAAGAAAGTAATCCAAAAGTAATCTATAAGTAATCTGATTACGTAAAACATGTAACTGTAACTGTATTCGGATTACTTTCAGAGCCATGTAATCGGTAATCAGTAACTGATTACATTTACAAAGTAACCCTCCCAACCCTGATTGTGACTCAAACACAGAAAAGACCTCCCCAAAACGCCTAGTTGGAGATTTCTCATTTTCCATTGTTTACTTCCTGGGTATCGCTACGTAAGGATACCCAGTAGCCACGCCCAGAGCTATGGCCGCACCCTCTGCCAGAATTTCACGAAACAAAGCTTCCCAAACCTTTCAGCGATTCATTTGTTTCATTTCATTTGTTTATTTTATTTAAAGGACAGTGCACATTAATTCACATTGCTGTAAATGAGCCAGTATTAGCCAGCAGGCTAATTTTCAACTGTTGTCCTTGGCAAGATGTTAACTGACCACAACAAGACTAGAAAATAAAAACATAATTAGATAGAGTACAGCAGACAACATCAGTACACCAATAAATAAATAGCAGTACAAGAATAAATAAATAGCAGTACAACAATAAATAGGAACAGTAGTACAACAATAGAGAGGAAGAAACACACATGCAAACAGATGAAATATCATCATACCTTGATTCAGTTAAAAGTGTTCACATTTTTGATTGTTTAAAAGCCAGTTGTTATGATTGTGGTTAAATGTATGATAAGAGGTGTTATTCCTGATCTGTATTGGTATCGTGTTCCAGAGTGTAGGTGCCCTCACAGAGAAACAGTGTTTGCCAAAGGAACTGGACCTAAGAGGGACTACACAGTCCCCTCTTAGGGCAGACCTTGTACTGTTTGAATTTTTCTGTTGTATAAAAGTGCAGAGTGGTGGGGGTGCCTTGCCGTTTAGAATTTTAAAAATGAGACATGCATCAGTGTGTTTTAATATATTTTCCCAGCTGAGCAGGTTATGTTTGTCCAGGATTTTGCAATGGTGGTATAGCTTTTGTTTTTTGTCAAAAACTTTGAGAGCTTGCTTGTAAAGTGACAGGATAGGCCTTAATGTTGTGCTATTCGCCTGGGTCCAGCTGGTCATACAGTATGTTAGGTGGTGAAGGATCATGGCAGTCATATATAGTTTTGCAACAGGTGTTGTCAAACAGTTCCTTATATATCTAAAATTTGCTAGATTGTATTTAGTTATTTGCATTACCTTTCTCACTTGTTTATTGAAGGATAGAGTAGTGTCAAGGATAATGCCTAGATATTTGAAATGTGTAACTGTTTGAATGACCTCCCCAGACACATAGACCTTGGGTTCACCGTGTGATACAGTGTTGGTCTTGCTAAAAAACATACAGACTGTCTTCTTAACGTTCAAATATAGCTGTGAGTCAGTAAGCCATTGATTTACATGAACCATTGCATCATTTAATTTGGCCGCAGCTTGGGCCTTGGTTTTTGCATGGACATAAATGACAGTGTCATCAGCGTACATTTGCACCTCACATCCAGTGCACACTGAGGGCAAGTCATTTATATAAAGGCTGAATAGTATTGGGCCCAGGATAGATCCTTGGGGTACACCCAGTTCATTCCTCAGGGGTGGTGATGTTTCGCCACTTACCCTTACACACTGAACTCTGTCTGACAGATAGGAGCTCATCCAGTCTATTGCACTGGGTGAGAAATTAAAATAGGACATTTTGTGAATGAGTACTTGATGATTGACTGTATCAAAAGCTTTCTTAAGATCTAAGAAGATTGCTCCAACAATGCCTCCTTTGTCCATTTTTAATTTAATATTTTCCACAAGGAAACAATTTGCGGTCTCAGTGGAATGATTGGCTCGGAAGCCGAATTGCATGGGGTGTAGTGTGAAAGGACTACTGTTAAGATGTCCAGTCAATTGCTCAGCTACACATTTCTCAGAGATCTTAGACATGACAGGTAAAATACTAATGGGCCTATAGTTGTTTGCATCAGTTGTGTCCCCGGATTTGTGGACTGGCACAACAATGGCTAACTTCCAGTCTTTTGGGAATGTTCCCTCCCTAAAAGAGGTGTTAATTATTTTGGTAATTGTCCCTGTGAGGGTAGTAGCATGTTTCTTTAGAAACAGAGAATCCAGTCCAAAAGTGTCTTTTGATTTGGAATTGTTTAAAGAAGAAATTATAGAATTAACTTTGGATTCAGAAGTCTCTGTCAGGGAGAAGACTGGCTGTGTATAATCAATAGGTGATGAATGTATTTGACCAATTTGGGGACTGTTTATAGTCAGCCTCACAGAATCAATAAAATGGTTATTAAAAATAGCCGCTATTTCTGCTGGCCCCTTACATAAGGTTCCATTGTTACTGATCTCCAGCTGCTTTGTTATTTTATGTCCTTTCCCTGTTAGGTTCTGCAGACAGTCCCAGATTTGTTTATGATTTCCCTTAGATTCATGAATGAGATTAACAAAGAAGTTGGATTTAGCTGCCCTGATTTCCTTTGTAACTCTGTTTCGTAAGGACGCAAATATAAGCCTATCAGTCACTAAATTTGACTTAAGAGAGTGCTTTAGAGCATTATCTCTCTCCTTCATTGATTTCCTGATGTCACTATTAATCCAGGGGAGGGTGTGTTTATTTTTGGCCTTAGATTCGCTTTTCCTGAGGAATCGTTTTGATATATTTTGGATTGTTGACATAAGGGCATGTGTGTTGGTATCCACATCTGTACCTGATAACATTTGGCTCCAGTTAATGTTTTTAATTTCCCTGTCGAATTCATCAATATCACTTTTGGGTATTCTTAATTGGTAAGATTTTGTACTGGGTTTCAAATGGAAGCGGGATTTAGTGAGCTTTCTTGCCGGATATGTACAGCGTAGGGCACTGAAGAACGATGCTGTTCCGACTTTGTTTGGACCAGCAGGAGATTCGGGTACACAACCTGTAAGTATTCATTGTTGTTTGTGTATTTATGATGTTTAAAACAAACAAGGTATCTACCACGACTGTTTAAATGGGTAAACGTTTTTCAACTACAGCACGTCTCTAAAATGGCTTAGCAGAAGAAATGGCTTCATATGTTTTGTGTTGTTTTGTTATCGCCACTGTTTTTAAAAATGCAATCACCATGTTTTTGGATATTAATATCGATTGTTTTATGGATGAAAATATTCATCATTTAGAACAGGAAAATACATGGTCTTGATGCCGTTCAACAATTAAGAATACATTGTTAAAATGTATTGTTTTCTGTCTCCCTGCAGTTATTGGTGAGCTTTAAAAGTGTGTCAAGAATGTCTGGTAATCTGTAAATTACCATTAGCATTAAAGTTTCTATTTTACAGTTGAAACACTATTACCGTAAACAAAAATACAGTACTTTTTAAATGGCAGTGTTTTATTTTATAGTTAAAATACTATTACCTTAAACAAAAATACAATGCTTGGAAGTTACTGTGTTTTTATGTTACGGCTGTAACACTACTGCTGTAACAAATAAAGTAATTAAATATTACTGTGTTTCATTTTACAGTTAAAACACTATGTAAACACAAATACAGTACTTGGAAGTTACTGTGTCTCATTTTACAATGTTACTGTAAATAAAAACTTGTAAATACTGTTACCTTTACAGTATTTAACTGGCAGCAATTGACAAGTTACTTTCTGTAATTTACGGTACGTTTCTTACAGTATATAGGAATAGAATAGAAGGCTCAATAGAGCTGTGGCTCTCTGTCAGCCTGGCTACAGTTGCAAACCTCCTTGCAGTAGTGTTCTAGTGGTAAGTGAACGACATCTGGGGGATTAGGATTGCTATTGGCCATTAAAGTAGTTTAGATGTCCTTGAATGTGTCACATGCATCCTTAAAAGGATTCACAGATTTCCGGCAACATAAGGAACCAGTTAGAAGTGTATTGTTTTTAAAACGTGATTGAACTGAGTGTATTGTGATGATAAATGCACTGGGAGAATGAACATATCGTGATTATTCTCCTGACACACACTCTGTCTCATCTTTAGTTTCCTTTGGACCTTTTAAGGACTTTGGTGCAACAGTAAGAAAGTTTGGAAACCAAACCATCTACACTGTTGTTATAAGTGTGTTTCAGGATCCAATAGGGCTGAACAATAAAACAAATAGAAACTTGACATTTGCTGTTATATCAGCAGTTTTTTAGCAATGTTTACAATACATTTTACTCTGAGATGAAATTCATATAAAAAACCAATAAGAAGCTGTCTCACATTACTTAGATGATTAAACTGGAAGTGTTGTTTGTTTTCCATCATGCTTGGAAGTGAAACTGGAACACATGAGCCTGAGATGTTAGTAAAACATGTTTTCCATTGTTTTGAAATTGAGACTGACAGTTTATTCGTAACCCTGGAAACAGTAATTGGGGAAACAACCTTAACAACATGAAATAGTTGCAAGCTTTCATTAATCACTTGATGCTCATCGCAGAAGGACTTCTCATCCAACAGTTTTCTGAAAACTTTAAGGACAGTTTATCCATGTTGGCTTAAAAGCTTGAAACTTCATTATTATGACTTTGGAAATTAAACCGTTTTTGTAATGAGTCACACATGTCAAATGAGTCAGAATTCACATTAAACCGATATATAAAATTAAATAAATGAACAAAAGCACCATTCCCAACAGAAGTGTCCTCCGCCTGCCTCCCCCCCCCACTCCAGTGTCAGCTGGGGCCTATACTACGAAGCTGGTTCAACCTAACCTGGATATGTTTGAGTTAGCTGGTTGGCCTAATCCAAATCATACGCGCTCTCGCTAAACTGTACTACGACGCTGGTTATCAAGTGGATCGCTCAAGCCAGCCGTGTCCTATCTAGATAGGTGCGCGTTCACATGAAAGGGGTGGTATTTGGAGCATTCGACCAATCACAAACATGGAGAAGCGCACTGACAGCACAGCGTCATACTTCCTGAATGACAAGTGAACTTTAATACTAGTCAAAAATGAAGAAGTTAAACTTTAAACATCCATGACTTAAACACTTTATCCAGGATAAAAGCCACAGAGCTGCACCTGCAAGGTGAATACAGCTGGGAACAGAACAAGTGTTTGAATGCGTATATTAACAGGTTTATGATATCACTGCCCCGTCTAAAACACGATCTGACTTCAATTACATTTGTCTCGAGTGTTTCGTCAACTTATGTGTTGCTTAAAATAATACTTCTGCATACAGTCTGTGACACTGTGAGTGCTGCACGGCCAGATACGGCTCAGCTGACTCAGATAAGGAGATATGTGATACATTATGAAGTGATATGCCGCGGACTGTACTTAATGTACTCTGATCCGGTTACTTATGTTGTGGCCGATATTTAAGTAAGCTTTCTTAACGCTAATGTTATAATAGTCAGATTGCTCTGAAGATGGAGGTGATATTCTATTAATGTTCACGTTCACACAGTCGGTGATTTTTGCCGGCCGTCTTTCCTGCGACGGCAGTTTTTCTGTATTTCCTTTCTCCTGTAATATGACTCGCTTTAAACTCCGCACACTGAGCTCTGATTGGTCAGCAGGCGGTGCTTTCACTGAGTTGAGCTCTTAGCCTGCAACCTAACCTGGTCCCGACCAGGTTAGCTGCTTAGCATAAGTTACCATGGAGATCTAGCCTGCTAAAAAGAGAACCAGCTTCGGATGACCGGAAAGCCGGAGTTTTCCCTGAATTTAGCCGGCTAAGCGAAAATCCTGCTTCGCAGTATACCCCCCTGGACAGCTCTTCATTCCTGTTTATGATGTGAAGTCCACTGGAGGTCATTCAAAGCCTCTGTTCTTCTTTTCCTGGAAACCCAGAGCGTGTGTGTGAGAAATATCCATTCAATTCCTCTCCATTTGAGTTGGTAAGCATCGTTTTGATGTATGCATGTCCCAGTTGGAGAGAGAGAGCGTGAACAAGATAAAAGAGAGAATAACAAAGGCAGAGTTGGCGTATGTTAACATGCAGCTGTTCTTCCTGCACAGAGCGGGCCTGTGTGTATGCATGAGTGTGTTTGTATGTGTGTTTCTCCGATGAGTCAGGCCTCCTCCCATCCGTCAAATGAAATAAAAAAAGTGGTTGCAGAGTCTTAATCCTTGTTTGGAAAACTTTCTTCTGGTTATATTCTATGTTGTTTACTAGACTCGGACAACGTTGGCAGATGGAGAACCCGACCTGACCTGAACTATGAATCGGGTCATCCGTTACTGGTCCATCTTATAAAGAGTAAAACTGGCAACTATGTGGACAGCATCTCGCTCTTCAGTAAAGTAAACTCTTTACTTACGCATTTGTTTGCGCACTTTGCAGTATTGCATTACCCACGCGGTTTGGAAACGGCAAGGTGTTTTTTACTTAGTTGACTAAGAGTTGATGCATGATTAATGGATACTGGAAACATTTTCAAAATCATTTCTGACGTACTTAACTTACATTACTGATCAGTTGATTTTGCAAACGATGCAAATAAAATGTTTTTCCAAAACACATGCAAATGTAGACACATCTTCACCAACTTGACAAAACATGTGCACCGTTTACTAAAAGTGCTACATAAACGAAACGCTGCGAATATAAAATTCTGCAAGAAGCTCAAAACACAACGGAAACCAGGAGACACTAAACAGTTATGCGCACAGCTACGACAATATTCTCCATTTGCTTGTGTTTGGAACATTTCAGTTTTTATATTTTCATTGTTTACAAAGTTGCTCCACATGTAGGTGTTTTGGGCCGTTGTAGCGCGTTAGCACCCGTCGGCCTCCGTAGTACCATCCAGCTCCAGAGCACAGGTTGAGCTTGTCATAAATCTACTCCTCACCAGATCTGCATCTTCTTCATCCAATCAACATCATCTAGACCCCAGAAAAATGGGGGGAGAAATCGTCTTGTGCCCGTCAATAAACATTTTTTATACGAAAATAAGTCTCTTCTTATTGAAATTATATTTGACAAAATAAACTTTCAACTGATCAGCTATGTGTGATGCTGTCGACTTCTTAGATGCTTCCATAAGTTCTTGCTCTTCTTCTGTATGAGTGCGAAACATGAAAAGCTAGCTGCCATGGAAGAAAATGTAAAACGTTCCTAATGAAACAAATCTCTGAAGGGCGCTTCCAATGTTTTCTCACATAGATGTTTTGGATGACCAAGGCGCCTTGTTTTGTTTCTCTGGGTTTAATATTTAACATTAAGCGCATGTGGGACACTTAAAAGCAAATAAAGCAGCTTTCACTAAACTCACATAAGCAGGGCTGCAGTCAAGGACGCTTAGTTTGCTCCTAATTTGTTGTTACTGGCAGTGTCAGGACTCGATCTTAAGTCCTCAACTGGCAGCATCGGTTGCTTTCTGTCTTTCTGGGAAAGAACACATGATCTCTTCCTCTGAAGTCTTTCAGCAGGGACACATTGCAAATATGAGTTCAGAGCCAGCATCTTCCTCACTCCCATTCGTCTTGTTAGCTGCTGAGTGGAGGTGGCCCCATTTTAATCAATGATTAATAAAGCCTCAGTATACTGCTGGATGTAAATCACAGTGGATGATGGCAATAACAACTTTGTGATGTTTCTGTGTTAGCTTGTTCGTTAGCCAAGATCATGGCAACCTGACTGGAAGACACAGTGTACATGTTGTTCAGTTTAGTAATAGTCAGGCCTGCCTCATAATTAGGGCGCCCGTATTTGAAATGTAATATTGAAGCCTAAAGCTGCATTCACATGATATGCTTTGGGTGCAGAGCCTTGAGGGGAAAACAGCCAGTTATGTTTAGACCAGGGTTGCCAACTTTGGGTACCTGGCTGGAGTGAGATTTTGATATCATGGGTTTGATTACACATATGCGCACTAAATGACTGCTATTGTGTCAGTAGCGGGACCATAGCATATGATATATATACAATATATATACAAATACACAATATTGGACACAGAATATAAAGGGCACAACGTTTCATTCACTAATGAAAGTCAAACACATGTTGGTTTCCACTGTTTTATTGTGTGCATAGGCGCGATAAGCAATTAATTGACTTATCGTACGATAAATAAAAATGAACTCCATAACTTTTCTGACCTCGATACATTCCCATTTACATGAGGATGTGACTAGCAGTTTGAAAGTATGTACTTGAACTATTATTATTATTATTATTATTATTATTATTATTATTATGTCAGTGGTCTAAAATGGTCATACAACGGTGCCGACAATATTATCGTTTATCGCAATAATTTCCGGGAAAATGTATCCAACAAAATGTATTATCGTGAGAGGCCTATACATGAAACACACGCACACACAAACAAATCTACAGACTTACTCCAAACTGCCAAATATATTAATTAACACATTCTCACTCTCATATACTCTTTGAGTCTGTTTTGGCCGAGTAGAACAATAAGCAGCAGACTTTTACTTTGGATCAAACTGGATCTTAGATCTGCGCAGGGCTCTCAAGTTTTGAACAGAGTTCAGAGTGAGATTTTGGCAGTGGCGGGGCTTTGGGTGGGGACGGTGGTCTTATCTGATAAATGACACATAAATTCATATAAAAACATATTTATTTCATTCTTAGTGAAGGGATGTGTGTGTGTGTGTGTGTGTGTGTGTGTGTGTGTGTGTGTGTGTGTGTGTGTGTGTGTGTGTGTGTGTGTGTGTGTGTGTGTGTGTGTGTGTGTGTGTGTGTGTGTGTGTGTGTGTGTGTGTGTTTTTTGTTGTAGGTGTTGGTGGCAACCCTCTCCGCGTCGGCATTAGAGTAAGGGAGCACTAGAACAAGTTGAGCTATTTTAGTGAGCCTCCCAAACTGGCTCAAACCGGTCACCTTTAAAAAAAGGAACCATGGGGATATCCATCAACTGATATTCCAGGAACTCCTCACACACCTAAGGTGTGAGAAAAAGTTTTTAGAGAGTACTTGTCCATGGACAAGTGAGTTTGGAAATTTACTTGTCCGAATACATTTTTCACTTGTCCAGAATGGACAAAAATTCGGGCCACTGGAATCTTCTTCTTCGTCATCGTATTTTACATTTTCCCACGGTTTTTATGACACCGCTAACGTAAGTGAGAAGTGAGATTTTACTGCATCACACATAGGGTTGGGTATCGTTTGGATTTTAACGTTTCCGGTTCTGCTTTTCGATTCCGGTTATTTTCGGTTCCGGTTCTTTGAGAGGGTAAAAATAAGTCCCATGACAAACTGGGAGAAAAATATATTTATGAAAACATTAAGTCAAATCTGTATTCCTATTTACAAATCACATACTGTTTAATTTCTTACGGTTATTGAATACAATTATATAAAAATAATCTCTGCATTGTTTAGTTAGTTCTAAGTGGTGCAGTTTGAGAATGTACAGTTGGCCCAGTCTCCTCTGATGTTACACTGCCTGTGAGACAGAGTCCAACCACACATGTCCAACACATAGGACATAACCTAATAATAATAATAATAATAATAATAATAATAATAATACATTATATTTATAGCCTATAGGCCTAGCGCTTTTCTACAACGCAAAGACGCTTGCACGCTTACACACGTCCTGCAATACACATGCTGCAGCTGCTCACTGTTTGTAAAAGTAAAGAAATAGTATTTTCATTTCCATAATGTACTTTCTATACCCTGCTTCATAAACAATACTGACATCCTGCTCCTCCGAGTCTGGGGGTCCGGGGATGTGAGGACAGCGCGAGGACAGACAGGGAGGCTGCTTCACTTCATAAAGGAAATGGTGGTTAATATTAACAACACAGGAGTTAAAACGCTTAATAACCTTCATTACGTGTTCGAGAAAGAACATAAGAAAGTTTGACAAAGATGAGGCTGTTAAACGGGCAGCGGATCCGCTGTGTGTAGAAAGAGAGAGAGAGAGAGAGAGAGACTCTGAGCCGCACCGAGCAGCGATCAGCTGATACGGAGCATAGAGAGAGCTGGGGGGTATACTGCGAAGCAGGATTTTCGCTTAGCCGGCTAAATTCAGGGAAAACTCCGGCTTTCCGGTCATCCGAAGCTAGTTCTCTTTTTAGCAGGCTAGATCTCCATGGTAATATATGCTAAGCAGCTAACCTGGTCGGGACCAGGTTAGGTTGCAGGCTAAGAGCTCAACTCAGTGAAAGCACCGCCTGCTGACCAATCAGAGCTCAGTGTGCGGAGTTTACAGCGATCAAGTCATATCACAGGAGAAAGGAAATACAGAAAAACTGCCGTCGCAGGAAAGACGGCCGGCAAAAATCACCGACTGTGTGAACGTGAACATTAATAGAATATCACCTCCATCTTCAGAGCAATCTGACTATTATAACATTAGCGTTAAGAAAGCTTACTTAAATATCTGCCACAACATAAGTAACCGGATCAGAGTACATTAAGTACAGTCCGCGGCATATCACTTCATAATGTATCGTATCTCTCCTTATCTGAGTCAGCTGAGCCGTATCTGGCCGTGCAACACTCACAGTGTCACATACTGTATGCAGAAGTATTATTTTAAGCAACACATAAGTTGACGAAACACTCGAGACAAATGTAATTGAAGTCAGATCGTGTTTTAGACGGGGCAGTGATATCATAAACCTGTTAATATACGCATTCAAACACGTGTTCTGTTCCCAGCTGTATTCACCTTGCAGGTGCAGCTCTGTGGCTTTGATCCTGGATCAAGTGTTTAAGTCATGGATGTTTAAAGTTTAACTTCTTCATTTTTGACTAGTATTAAAGTTCACTTTTCATTCAGGAAGTATGACGCTGCGCTGTCAGTGCGCTTCTCCATGTTTGTGATTGGTCGAATGCTCCAGATACCACCCCTTTCATGTGAACGCGCACCTAACTAGATAGGACACGGCTGGCTTGAGCGATCCACTTGATAACCAGCGTCGTAGTACAGTTTAGCGAGAGCACGTATGTTTTGGATTAGGCCAACCGGCTAACTCAAACATATCCAGGTTAGGTTGAACCAGCTTCGTAGTATAGGCCCCTGGTTAGGTTGCAGGCTAAGAGCTCAACTCAGTGAAAGCACCGCCTGCTGACCAATCAGAGCTCAGTGTGCGGAGTTTAAAGCGATCAAGTCATATTACAGGAGAAAGGAAATACAGAAAAACTGCCGTCGCAGGAAAGACGGCCGGCAAAAATCACCGACTGTGTGAACGTGAACATTAATAGAATATCACCTCCATCTTCAGAGCAATCTGACTGTTATAACATTAGCGTTAAGAAAGCTTACTTAAATATCTGCCACAACATAAGTAACCGGATCAGAGTACATTAAGTACAGTCCGCGGCATATCACTTCATAATGTATCATATCTCTCCTTATCTGAGTCAGCTGAGCCGTATCTGGCCGTGCAACACTCACAGCGTCACATACTGTATGCAGAAGTATTATTTTAAGCAACACATAAGTTGACGAAACACTCGAGACAAATGTAATTGAAGTCAGATCGTGTTTTAGACGGGGCAGTGATCATAAACCTGTTAATGTACGCATTCAAACACGTGTTCTGTTCCCAGCTGTATTCACCTTGCAGGTGCAGCTCTGTGGCTTTTATCCTGGATCAAGTGTTTAAGTCATGGATGTTTAAAGTTTAACTTCTTCATTTTTGACTAGTATTAAAGTTCACTTTTCATTCAGGAAGTATGACGCTGTGCTGTCAGTACGCTTCTCCATGTTTGTGATTGGTCGAATGCTCCAGATACCACCCCTTTCATGTGAACGCGCACCTAACTAGATAGGACACGGCTGGCTTGAGCGATCCACTTGATAACCAGCGTCGTAGTACAGTTTAGCGAGAGCGCGTATGTTTTGGATTAGGCCAACCGGCTAACTCAAACATATCCAGGTTAGGTTGAACCAGGTTCGTAGTATAGGCCCCTGCAGTCCGCGGGGCTCGGCCTCGCCTCCTGTCCTCACAACTCTTATTAATCCCGGTACCGGAAATTGTTATTTGTTCCTACTCGGAACCGAGTGTTGCTTCCCAAGCCTGCCACTGTGCTACACTTCCCGCCCCGCTCCGCCCCTCGTCTAACTGTACAGAAAGCGGCGAGATGCATTTCCTTAGGAATCGACAAGCAGAACCGAAACTAACATTTCTAAACGAACAATGTCGGACACGTACAATTTGCGAATGAGTTCTGCCTTTTGTAAACTGAATGTATCAATAATTTGTCAATAAATCAGGTCGAAAAACGTCACTTGTCCGCCGGACAAGTCAATTGAAAGATCTACTTGTCCGATATTGTAAATAACACGTCCCGGACACACTTGTCCTGTTCCTCCGGCCCATGGAAAGGTAGTAGTTCCTGAAATCTAAAAAGAGCACCATGTGTAAAGAACTGATTAATGTATTCAATCAAAGTATTGAAATCCTGGAAAATATTGAAACCCTTACCTGTCTATAAAGTATAGGACAGAATGTCTAAATCCTACCCGGATACAGCCATGTTATTTTCTAATTGGCTGTTCGACAGCTTACATTCTTTTGATTGGTTGATGCGTGGCTACAGTGATTCTGTACTAGTTTGTTTACAAAATTGCGGCGCAACTTGGTGGGCGGTACCCTGGAAAGAAATCTCTGCGTGAGAAATACAAGGTGTGGCGTGTGAGCGTGTGAATGGAGTGGAATGCGTGTGTCTCACGCCAAATGCGTGAGACTTGAGAGCCCTGTCTGCGCATGCGCAATACGGGTCGGGGATTGACCAACCGGCTCCCACTGCTCTGCTGTCTGTTAACGTTGTTAAGAGTGGTGGGGGCGGGGAGGGAGCGGATCGACAGCTTGAGCAGCTGTCAACTCAACATTGTAAATAACCAACCAAAAACGATCGCCAGTTCATCTTGTGTTTGGCATGAGAATAGTTTGGGCAGCGTGAGAGCGTGAGATTGAGAGTGAAAGCGTGTGTCACACGCCAGATGCGTGAGAGTTGGCAACCCTGGTTTAGACTCTATGGTAGCCTCCTCTGCTAGCTTGTGCCGCTACATGCAGCGGTGGCTCATGGGAGCACCGGTTCAATCCCACCTTGACACCCACTGCAATTAAATGTCACAGTGTCCTTGGGCAAGACACTTAACCCCAAATTGCTCCTGTGGGGAATGTAAACGGCATCTACAGTAGTGTACGTAAGTCGTTTTAAGTACAAGTTTCTGGTAAGTAACGTACTGTAATGTTATAATGGTGGCATTTCGAAAGGTCAGCGATCACCAGGGTTGGGTTGTAACGGAATACATGTAACGGCGTTACGTAATCAGAATACAAAAATCAAGTAACTGTATTCAGCTCGCGTTACATTTGAAAAACAATGAATCTGATTACAGTTACTTTCGTAAACCTGAAGTGAATACATTTTGGAATACTTATTGGAATTATTGGTGGAAAGATTTCCTCACAACATTTAATATTCATTACTAAAGTAGAGCCGAATCATCACAGCGCACAAAAACTTTTACCGCCGCAGATGGACCAAAAAAGGGAGCGTTTGAAAAAAAAGGGGCGGGTCCGCTCAGTGAAACAATAACAACGAAACATGGAGGAACAAAAGTCTGCGTTTAAGTTGTGTGTGTGTGTGTGTAGAGGTGTGTGTGTTATGGTTAAAACACATCAGCCTGCGGTCCCTCTTTAGTCTTTCTATTGATTCTGAAGGTAAACACAGTGAAGGCGGTGCGTGAAAGGCGGTGCGTGAAAGGCGGTGCGTGAAAGGCGGTGCCTGAAAGGCACTGCGCGCTCCTCTTCTCAGAGGCTGAGTTAACCCTCCCGCTGCCTCCTGGCGCTGCAGAGATGTCATGAAGTGAAGGAGGTTTTCCTTCTATAAAACAGCTGTGGGCAGCAGATACTGTGAGTGTCACGGACATGAATTCATAGATCAAGGCAGACTGGTGCACACTCTCCTGTTTTGCCAATCCGGTGCTTAAACAAATATAGCTCTTCACCCCTGGCCGAAATGTCCTTAAAATGAAGTCCGAGTTCGACATTTTAATTCATGTCCCTGTCCCTCACTCCTCACATCCCAAGCTGCATCCCCAGAACGTGTATTATGTTGTTACATCGTTTCAGATGTGATGTTTCAGTTGTGCTCTTGATACGCCATTAAAACAGTAAAAACACGTTCAGTTTCCTTTTGCTTTTTGTGTCTCCTGTTCACCAAAACATACCCATCTGTGATGGAAAAAGAAAGTAATCCAAAAGTAATCTAAAAGTAATCTGATTACGTTAATTGTAACTGTATTCGGATTACTTTCAGAGCCATGTATTCAGTAATCAGTAACTGATTACATTTACAAAGTAACCCTCCCAACCCTGGCGATCACTAGGTCAAAGTTGAAATAATTAGAACTTTGAACTCAGGCTACAATTTTTGCCGTGTATCATGTGAATGTGGCTTAAAACATCATAACAATATTATGTCCGAAAACTAAAAGAATATTGAATTTATGAGTGCAGGCCCTGCTGGTTAATTAAAACCTCACAGATATTGTGCAATCTGTGTAAGTCGATAATCAGGTCGCTAGGTTTCCATAGGTCAGACCCAGCTGACCAACTCCATAATTTCCCCCAATTTTTACTGAAAAGAGCCATTAACGGGGTGATGAAGCTGATCTCTGGCGGAGCCGGGAGACAACCTGACCTGAACTCCTCTCTACTTAATCTTCCAATGTATTTGGGCTTAAAACTAAGCGTCATTGTAGAAAGTGACACCAATTGTTAACAGGAGTTATTGGCTTATGAAAATGGGAGATAAGCCTGCCCCTTGTAAAGATGTGTTGATAAGGCTTAATTCAGCAGCCTTATCTGCTAGTTTGTAGCAGTGGGCGCAGAATAAATATATTAATTTAACAGTTTGGTTAAACCACTAAGTCCGACAACGCCACCCCGGGAATTTCACCCAGGGAAATGTGACAAGTTTTAAGTCACTAGGACACACAGGTTCGGTTACTCATGGAACAAGAGACGTGGTCCAATTATCAAAAATAGAACAGTTTATTTGTATACAATAGTAAAAATACAATTTATAAAAACAGTCACACAGGGCTATATCCAAAAGGGAGAACAAACAAGGGGGCTGAGGCTTACCAGTGGGGGAGAGGGTCAACGAATGAGTAGGGGGATCCCACAAAAACAAGCTTAAGTCACCCCGGTCACACGTGTTCCACACTCACACAATCACACGGAGAAAAGATCCAAACACCCGGGGGAAGCACAGCACACGGAAAGGGGGAAGCCACCACCTCGGACACCAACACCACCACCTCGGACACCAACACCAGCACCTCGGACACCAACACCAGCACCTCGGACACCAACACCAGCACCTCGGACACCAACACCAGCACCTCGGACACCAACACCAGCACCTCGGACACCAACACCAGCACCTCGGACACCAACACCACCGCCTTCAGCTCTCAGTAACTAAAACAGGAAAACAAGGGAAAACACAATAAGTGGGGGACAAAAACACAGAATGACTCAACATGAAATAAACCACTGTTGTCAGTGTTGCCTTTCCAAGAAAAGGTTTTGCCTTTCATAACAAGATAATCCGCATCTGATTAAAAAAAATTGTTGCAAGTAGAAAATCATCTTGACTACAACAAACAACACAAAGTCAAGCAAACTCACACACTTTGTTAGACAGAAGAGTTTCCTTGAGGAGCACAAACATAACATTTACACTTTAAAAATGATAACGTACAATAACATTTAGTATAGAAACAACCTGAGGTTTTAACACAGATGTATTCCTGTCTGATGTATACACTAACACAACATGTTAGAATAAAAAACGATCTTTCACTCTTTGTTTCTGAAAAACCGACCAACCAAAAAGCTGACCTTTTAATCGCTGTAATGTTTTCTGATGTCAAATTCCACCGTGGGACACATCTGGAGGAGACGTCCCTGCCTTGTGTGGCCTGTGTACCCTCAGGAATAAAGAACTTGAGGATATTTAAGCCTGGCTGACTGTAACAGCTGGAGAATAACAGATGTTACATAATGATGTGAAGGCAGTGTTTGGATGTATGCATCCGGGCTACATCGACATGCACACACATTGATACATAACAGTAATGTTGCATTACTACGTTCACTTTTGGCAATACATTTATCTCCTAAATGTGGTTTCATTTGACGTTATCCTTTACTGGTTGATTTGTTTGTTGTCCAAGTTGTTTCCATGTTTAATCAAATTGGAAATTGTGATATCAACTCCTGAACAAAGAAGCACAATGTTAAAAACAAACAAAACAAATCTAGATTATGGAATTAGATATGGAACATATGCAAGATTAATATGTAACACTTACTTTAAACACAATATAATAATTGATATATGCACAAGTAACCAAGGTTCTTTTTCAAGGAGGAGTTGAAGAATGAAGCTCGAGGAACACAGATAAACATATATCTATCTATTTGAAAGATAATAGACACATGGGTTTCGTAGGAATGCAGGACCCTAAGTCAGTACGAAACAAGAGGTCACGCAGTCTTAACAAAGGTGAGCTTTTATTAAAAAAAAGCCGATAACAAAGAAAAACAAAATAAATAAATGTCGAAGTAAAACAGGAAGCTAAAACTAAAATCATGACACACGTGATTCATCTCTATTCACTTATTCAACCCCAGTGAAACCTAGTGTCGCTCCACTCCTGAAGCTAACTCAAGCTGAAGAGAAATAACCAAAAGGAACAAAACAAACCATTTAGAGCTCTGAAAAAATACAACAATAAAAAGTAAATGTTCATCTGCGTGGTGTGTTTATCCTATATGTGGATTGCTCAGCTTATCTGTTGATGAGAGAGATGATGAAGGAGTCCTCTGGTGAAATGCTCCTCCTCCTCCTCCTCCTCCTCCTCCTCCTCCTCCTCCTCCTCCTCCTCCTCCTCCTCCTCCTCCTCCTCCTCCAGGTTGCAAAGTGGATCACCAAAGAGTCCCTTTATATTTGAACACAAGACATTGACAGGAGGAAGGAAGAATACTCCAGCTCAGCTCTTCAACACACATTTTGTTAACTTTCTGGAAACAAACACAAACTGGGCTGAAGTTCTCTGACCACCAGCTGACACATTCAGCTGATGAACTGATGGCTTCCTCTCTCCACTCTTTCTTTACCAAAGGAAACCTGACTGTGTTTCCCCTCTGCGACCCCACCACTGCCTTCTGCTGGAATTCGCTCACATTAAACTCACTCATGTTTTTTTGGGTGGCTTACACGTACTCACATGCATTTATCATATGTTTATAAATGAAACTGCTATGGATGATTGCCAAAGGTTTGAAGACAAAACCAAGATAATCTTCTCCAAATCAAATTGAAGCATCTCAGAGTAAGTGAAGTAAAAAAAGATGCTTTAATTAACATATTCAAAATTACGGATCTCAGATTTGATTGGTTACCATGTGATTATTCTTCCAGGTATTTCTGCCCTCTGCAGCACCAACCCATATAGTCCGTGCTAGGAATTGAACACTTCTCATAGAAAATGAAAAGCTGGCGGCTCCATTCCATTCTGTATTGTTTTACCCACCAGGTCAGCCTCTAAAATCATTGATTGGAACGTGGTCCAAAGTGCAACATGCCCACTGAGAGCAGTAAAACAATGTTTCTGTGTTATTCATACATGATGAGGAACATATGGTCTAGCTGAGCTCCAATTAATAATGAGGGGACAATAGCAAACGTCGTCATTGTAGCCTTATTAAAGCTGCAAATTAAGATAATAATGATACTAGTCATTGGTGTCGACCATTGTAGTACCTTCAAAATTCTTGGGATTTAATTCAAATAAACTGCACAGATTTCTATCAGGGCTGCTCAGTGTTTGTCTCCAGAGATGCACAGTGCATCAGCTCAGATAAATGATGCTCCTCTTCCACACTCCTGGAGGTGTGGAGCGTGACCGCAGCATGACACGGTGCTTTGGGACTGACGATCTCCAGCCGGCATCCAAAAATCATGAAGTAATGACCAACAACTGGCCCATAAGAGTTTATTATTGGAAGAGCCTCCAACTAATGAGAAACAGCAGGACGAAGGGAGGCTTCCTGCTCCATAAATCAGGACACACGTCAAATGAAATGACGTCAAACACTGTCTGTAGGAACATTTGTGATAGTGGCAATACAAGACCAGCTACGCACTGAAGGGTGTAAACACCCAGTCTCATGGCATTTCGTGTTCACCAACATGATTTTTAATCTATTGATTCGTGTTCACCAACACGATTTTCCCCTTTTTTTCGTGTCACACAGAACGATTTTAAAAGCAATGTATTTCTACTTGTAATGTGTTTCGTGCCTGCAGCACGTCTTTTTCTCCGGTCGGGTCGTGGAAGACCGGAAGCTGTGTGGTTCATAAAAACATGTTCTTACTCAATATCAAGCCACAATTATTGCTTTTATTTTAAATCGTATAATTTCGGACTTTTGTTGCCGTCTGTGAGGAAAATAAATGGGGCTCAGAGCCTCAGAATACTGAAATCTGTATTTTTAAATATTTGTTTCCTTCTAATTTGTTATTCTTTTCAAAATAACACACTGTTATTTACTCACCAATAACACACAATTATCCTTGCTTTTATTTATTGGTTTAATTCCATAATCTCGGGCTTTTTTGGCGTCTGTCAGGAACTGAATTTCAAAATAAAATAACCGGAAACAGACGTAGGCCTATAAGGGACATTTCGAGCATCATTGCGATTGTCAACATTTCTGAGTTTAGGATGGCCGAAGACACTACACTACCCATAATCCCCAGCTATCGTTTAGGACTACAGTCCCCGTGATTAATCTTCAAACTCTGGGATTGGATGTTGGAGTGGCAGTAGTAGTAATGATGCTGTTTCAATGACATTAGTATGCATAACAAGTGACAGGTGGACACGCCCCAAATTATGCAAATGAGCTAAATCCGTCTCCCATTGGCCAATGATTTAAGTCCCGCCTCCCATGTCCCGCCTCCCATTCTTTGATGTGAGATTGGCGTGAAAGCCCCCCCGGCGTGATTCTTTTGTTGTATCGATTAAGATAGTTAAGGTATTTGACCCCTGACCCTGAGAGTGGAGTAATTGCCCTGCAATTAGATTAGCCCCAGGCACCCCCTTTGTTGTATAGGTCTTTTGTTGTATTGATTAAGGTATTTGACCCCTGACCCCGAGAGTGGAGTAATTGCTCTGCAATTAGATTAGCCCCAGGCGCCCCCTTTGTTGTATAGGTCTTTTGTTGTATTGAATAAGATAGTTAAGGTATTTGACCCCTGACCCTGAGAGTGGAGTAATTAGATTACCCCCAGGCAGTCCCTTTGTTGTATAGGTCTTTTGATGTATTGAATAAGATAGTCTCTTTGACCCCTGCCCCTCAGAGCCCTTTGTTGTCTAATCTAATTAGCCTTTGATGCCTGCCCTTTGATGTGATGTGTAATTTCACACTGATGAAAGCCTCTGTATAAATGACTAGGCTACGACCGGTGTATAGAGATATGCTCAAAACTAAATTTAAAAAAGACAGACAATTCAGTTTACCAAGTCAACCGTCTGAAGCGCCAGTCAAGAAACGAATGCGGCATCGGGGGTTCAGAGTACAGCCTCTTTCTGGTCATGTGTGTTGGAGCAGGGGCTCTGTAAGGAAGGTTGAAGGAAGGAGCAGGATTTCTCCCCCCGGTTTGACTGCAAAAGGCTTCTCTAGTAGATTCTGCCTGCAGGGCCACATGATGCCATGACCACACACACACACACACACACACACACACACACACACACACACACACACACACACACACACACACACACACACACACACACACACACACACACACACACACACACACACACACACACACACACACACACACACACACACACACACACACACACACACACACACACACACACACTCACTAAGACAACTAAAAAACGTTATTGCCCTCTCTAGATCTGATTCAGTCTTTGTTTTAAATGATATGTGAGTGCTAAGGATGTTTCTTTTAAAGTTTTTTGTGAAACTGTTAACTACAAGGAAGTATCTGCTTGCAAAGAGGGTATTCATATTAATTTAAAATATCTTGTTTTTTGCTTTTGGTATTTGTTCAACACATTCGCAGCAGTCGGTTAGCGGGAGATGATCTATAAGATTATTATGATCCGGTAATGGCTCTACAACACCATCCTCTAGTTTAAATGTCTTCACTTTGTTTCTTTTTCTTTTCACCTTCCTTCTTTTTGTCTTTTTAGTTTTCCGTCCTATGGTCCCTTTTCTTTTCATTCGCATTCTGCGTTTGCTTTTAATTTTTCTTCTCCTTTTCATGTTGCTTTTTCTTTTTCTTCGTTTTTCTTTACTTTTTCTTTTCTTTTCTGCTAATTGTCGTTTGCGATCTTGGCGAGTGGTATGAGATATACTGTTTCTATAAAGGTTATCTATAATACCATCTTTTAAAGAAAGATATTCTTCATATGTCATGTTATCATGGTCCTCTTTTGTCCTAAAGACCTTACATGGATATGATATAGAGGAGAGCTCTTCTTCGGGGACATCCTCTCCCCTACTTTGTAACATCCAGTCATTAAGCCCATATCCATTATCCTGGTGATAATAAGGGGAGGCTACATCAGACTTGGTTTTTCTCAGATCCATGGCTAGTTTTTTACGGTCGTCCTTAGTTTTATATGATTTGCTGAGTGGGTGGGACATATTGCGTTGAGTGGGAGGCTTCATCTGTAGAAAGTACTCTGTTTGAGGAGATTTCGTTAGGATTCTGACTCTTAATGGCAGTTTGTAATTTTGAGGGTATTTCAGTGAAACAAGGCTGTTTTGAACATTTGACAGATTTATGCTTAAATTCTCTGGTAAAGTTACTGAAAGATACACTTTGTGTATAAAAAGCTGAAAAGTAGATAATGAAGTACTTTGTGTCAGTAGATTTCGTTAAGAATCTTTGACAGATTTATGCTTAATTCTCTCAAGAAGGTTACCGAAAGATACACTTTTGTATTAAAAGCTGAAAAGTAGATAATGAAGTACTTTGTGTCAGTAGATTTGGTTAAGAATCTGACTCTTAATGGCAGTTTGTCATTTTGAGGGTATTTCAGTGAAACAAGGCTGTTTTGAACATTTGACAGATTTATGCTTAAATTCTCTGAGAAAGTTACCGAAAGATACACTTTTCTTTTTAAAAAAGCTGAAAAGTAGATAATGAAGTGTGCTTTGTGTGTACAGACACACTGAAAACACTGAAAAACACAACAAGAAGGACTGTAATACACATGTATCAGACACGCTCCCCTTGCTATAATGATGACAACAGTTTTTAGATGTAAAAAAACACTTTTTTTATTTTTTTCACACAAAATCAATAGTTATACTGATTGTAGCATCCCCAGGACAGTCTCCAGCTTAGAATTCCCCATATTACTGGAGATATCGTGATGGAGTTTTTTCACTTCAGTCAAAATATTCACGTGTATGCTGTTTTCAACACACAGATGCATTACATCTACAAACAGAGCATACAATGAGAGCACATGATACACTTTTGATGTTTGTTTCATTTCTGAGATAATGTTACAGAATGTTTCGGAAAATGAAGATTCCAGGACCACTTTAAATGTTTCGTTTACAATCGTTTCCCAATGACCCGGAATAGTACTGCCAGAACGAACGATATCCAAAATGTCTTCCAGTTTACAAACTTCGGCCATTCTTTTTACACAGGGGTCACTACTCGTTCTGTTTTCAATCGTCCCCATCACCACACTTATTAAAAGGGTAATGACTACATTATGATCAATATATACAGAGCGTTTTGCATAGTAGTTTCCCATTTTTATTTTACTTAAAGAAAAAAGTCAATGTATCGAACAAGTCCCTGGCTTCTCCATCCAACTGCTGGTTGTTAGTCTTCTCCTTCTCCATCCAACTCGGCATGGATCTTTTCAAGTCTCTCCTTGAGGCGTCTGCAATTTTTGAGATTGTGAAGAAAAGCCTCCGAAGCGCCTTGGATCCTCCAATCATCCGTGAAAATGTCTTTATCATTAAGAGTCTGGTCGATCTCAGTAATGAAGTCGGTGAGCCAGAGTCTTTTCATTAACGCGTTGTAATTGTTTCTGAAGTAAAAATCGGACATGTCATTCAGAAAATCGTGTTGCCTCTGGCCGGGGTGACTGACTCGGCACCCGTTGCATATTTCTTCTCTGTACCGATGTATCACCCTCTCCACAATATCAACCAACACCGCTTTCACTGTGTCCATAAACAGAGACGTTTTGGCCCAAGGAGCAAAATCAGCAGCAGTAGTATTGCAAGATTCGGGTTTCCCCCTTGGTGGTGATGATGGTAGTCCAGTAGTCTGTTCCTGGCTTCAACTCGCGGGGGGAGTCTTGGCTTTTCTCTGCTCCATGGCTAGTTTACAACGGTCGTCTTAGCGAGGTCCTTCGTTTTAGATGATTTGCTGAGTGGAGGGTGGGGCTTATTGCGTTGAATGGTGGTAGTCAATTATAGAATTGAGAGTTTTTAGAAAAAAGTTCTTTAAGCGTTGTAGCTTTTTCATCTCATCTCCAGCAATAGGTCATCATTTAAGAACAAGTAATAGTTTTGTCAAGATTCTACAGAAAAAAGTCAAAAAAGTATAGTATGTCAGAAATATGGAAAAGTCATATAGTATGTTGAAAATCAAAAGAAGAAAACTCAATTCAATACAAATTAATGAATATTTTACCCTGTTCTAAAGTTTTGCACCCTTAAAGAAAAACCCCTTCCTTGCCAACTACTTCATATTATACCCTTTGTTAAGTGTTGCGTACATCAGGGTGTATCTCAAAGTATCTTGGTAACATAAAATAACTAAAATATGTAAGTTTATCAGAAAAGAAAAAACCTTGTTTATCTGAACAAGTGTTGCATACACCAAAGTGTGTCTAAAATCTTAGTAACACAAGAAAAAGAGAAGAAAGCGTTGATGTTAACAAAAACTGGATTGTTCCACTGAAATAATTAATAAATAATTTGCTCTTAAAAAGAACAAATGTATTCAGATAAAAGTATTTTGTTAGACTATTAAGTCCACGATGATTACATTTAACCCCTAACCCATTTGTATAATATGTTTGTTTTCCAATAAAGCCAGAGTCACCTGAAATAATTTTGTCTCCATACCTTTTATTTTTATTTTTTACATTTTTGTAACAATCTTAAAACATTTGTAGAGAACAAACACTGTGGTTAAAATGAGTGTCTTTATGACGTCTCTCACACAGTTGGTATTTTTCACAAAATTCATTTTTAAAACACATCATCTTGATACAGAGACAACCCCGACATTCTTTTTACATAGGTAGAATACACAATGTTTTTCTTTGAGGGGTCCTTAGTTTAAAATGATCTGGTGAGGAGGGTGTGACTTGTTATGTTGAGTGGGAGGCAGAGTCCTCTGTAAAGGTGAGATTCTTTTTCACCAGTATAATGTCCATCGATGTCTGACTCTGTTTAAAAAGTTCTTTAAGCTTTGTAGCTTTTCCATCAATCATTTTCAGCCAAGCAGTCAATGGCACCCGCACTGCTGTCTGAAATACTCCACATGTAGAGTTAAAATTCTCCAAAACAAAATCATCAGAGGGGTCCTTCCCCAGCGTTTCCAAATGGCTTGCACGGTTATACCATCGCCCCGATGGTCTGCTTTTAGTTTCCCAGACGGTGCTTGTCAGGACTCTTCTCACTTCTGGCAGCGGGGAAATAACTCTTTCTTCCTCCACATTGAGGGGCGGCGGTGAAATCTCTTCTTTGATCTCGCATGCTGTCTGTGTTTCTTTGCTTTTCTTTGCAAATATCTTGTACACCGATGGCCACTATGGTTTCTTGATGCACTACTTCTTCCGATACAGTGGTTGCGTGGAGATCTCTGGAAGACACCAGAGTTAACACAGCCCAATCTGTTGAGTTCAGTGTCGCTTTAACACTACGGGGTTCATACGTTTCTCCATTCTTCAGATTGTATAAATGCAGTTCATTCCCCATACAGATGTAGCGCTTCGTTTCAGACGCCTACCCGTGCGGGTCCGTGATCGGCACGGGGTGGGCCCCTGCTGAAAAGGAAAACCCCCCCGCAGGACTTGAAACGCCCCCTTGATAAATACATTTAATTATAATGAAACCAGCTGCAATGGATCATGGATCCACCAGGGGGAGCCGTGAAAAGCTGCCACACTGGAACTCATGTGAAATAAACAGCTGATCTACAGGTATCTGATATAGCGGATATTTGTTAAGATCCATATGTCACGGATAGGATCATATTCTGTGCTAAATAAGAGACATGTAATCATTTACTAAACATCACCATGTTTTTATTTAACAAAATAATGTTTAATTCACGTTGGCGTAAGTACAAAACCATCGCTATGTTTTTAGATCAGGAAATGCATCCAAACTCAAACAAACGATTTTCAATCATCATCCTCACATTCATTTAATGTATCATATGTTATATATTCGCAAGTTGAAATGAATGCACTAAATTTAATCCACGTGAGTTTACAACAACAAAAATAATCGCTTTGTTTTTATATCACATCCGACCGGAGGAAAATGCAGCGGCTCTCACTACCGATCATCCTAATCCCACGGACAAACAATAATATGTACAGTGTTAATAGTTTACTGTATTATTAGTGTCTAATATTACTGGAGATTTCGGAATGGTAGGCCTACTCGATTTTGATTTATTGTATCGGCTTCATATCGCAATATATTCCCGAAGTCTGAAATGCAAAATGTCCCACATTAGGGCAATTCACCCTACATTTAATCATTCAAACAAAATCATATTTCGTTTCTTTTTAACGAAATAAATGTGGTTTAATCCACATAATTTACTGTGTTAATTGTTTACTGTAGTAGTGTGCACATTACTTTTCGCTGCTTGTTGCACCTGGTTAGAAGCTAAACTGCATTTCGTTGTCTCAGTACCTGCAATATGTGCAATAACAATAAAGTTGAATCTAATCTTGAGCAGGAACAAATGTATTTAGGCTACTTAGTACATATCTGACATAAACGATTAAACACATTTGTGCATTCTTTAAACCGAGTCAAGCCGAGTCCGGAGGCGGCGGCACATTAAAGTGTGCACCTGATTGTTTAACTTGAAGGTGCCTGATGACATTTAATCATTCAAACAAAATCATATTTCGTTTATTTTTAACGAAATAAATGTGGTTTAATCCGCATAATTTAGGCCTACTGTGTTAATTGTCTACTGTAGTATTGTTTAACTTGAAGGTGCCTGATGCAGAGTCCTGCACGGGTCTGATTTTCAAGACCCGCTCCCGCCCCGCGACGTGCAATACCGAACCCGCCCCGCTACCCGCACATATTGCCAATTAGTTCCGCGACCCGACCCGTCGGCACAAGATCCGCAACCCGACCCGAACCCGCATAGCCTAGCCTATATATGAGTAGTGAAAACGTGCAATTATTAACACATGCAGTTGCATATTTGTCTCAAAAAGCGTGGGATGTTGGTTATTTTCTCCATCTAGGATGACACCAAAAGCCTCCCAGACGTTGGATTTCGCTCTTGAGGAAGTGTTATTGAAAATGCTGTATTCTCCATAGAGAGCTTCACCTCAGCCATTTCGAATGTGGCGCGCACAGCAGCAGATTGATGCGCTGCAGAGGTTATGATTATGCACGGTCCCGCGGGGGAGAAGTCTGAGGATTTAAACATTAAACTACATTATTATTATTTTAATATATTTATTATGCAACACCCGCGACCCGACCCGCATCATCTTTGTTTTACCCAGAACCGAACCCAGAAAAAAGCGTTTGAAAAAATACCACTCGCGAATCACCTTTTTTGCGGGTCACCCGATGCAGGACTCTGGCAGAAGAACTCTAGCTTGAATGGCCTTTGTATGTATACAGTAGGCCTACAGTATAGCCCAACCATGTACACCTTCCTTTTTTCCCGTCCAAAGTTTGAATTGGATAAAGGTAATGGTTATCGATGGTGCTTTTATAGCCGATTGTATAATAACTGTGTGATTTATATTGCTTTTCAAATGCATATATGGCCACCCATTTACACGGCTCTTCCCGTCAAGAATATGAATAGAACTTAGTTAGATTACTTTACATTTCTGCATATTCATTTTTAATCACACACGTCTCTCCACGTCTCCCCGTCCCGAAAATGATAAATAAAATAAAAAGAGGAAACAATTTTCAAGTTCAGTTTTCAACGTTTTATTTAAAATAACTGACATAACAGACACCGTATATTGTAGGCCTATCTGCTGCGGAAACCAGGACGAACTATTTCGGGATCTGTTTTTCGGGGGCTCCCTCTCATTTACCCGGCTCCTGATCTTATGCCACTGGTCAATGTTCAGATTTGGGAACCAATTGGAAACTCAATCTTTTTCAACCTCTTGACGGGAAAAAAGGAAGGTGTAAATGGTTGAATGATGAATAAACAGTGAGGAGGGGTACAGTATGAATACACTAGATATATACAGCAGCCCAGCCTGTGAGCAGTATGAACACCAATGAGCGCTCAGCTCGAGATACCAGCGAGTCGAGAGAGAGAATGATATCTGCATTTTCTTTGCATCTTTTGGTTTGATTAGGACACATCCTTGGGATCGTGTTTACAAACATTGACCAGACCGTTCACCAGCCCCCAGCCCCCATGTTGCCTATGCTGTCCTGTGTTGCGAACTCTTTGTTTAAAACGAATTGGCCATCGGAATGTGTGGAGGAAGGGTCACATTCCACAGCTCCCCCCCCCACCCCCCCCCCCCCACACTCTGTAGCGATTTGTTTGCATATTTCTATGCCGTAATTCATACTGGTCCTCTCACGCACATACATTCTCCTTACAGTATACATATAGGCAGTGGTGTAGTGGAGATTTTTTTACTGGGGGGACGCTATTTTAAATTAGGTCATCCCAAACAAGTGCGCACGCGCGCAGTGCACTCACAAAACGGGCAGACAGGTCCACAGAAACTACCGGTATGCTTAGTCCTACTTTACTTACTGTACTGCAAAAAGCAGACGGCGCTGCGCTCAACAGACACAGACTCCAAACCATGGACACACTGGCACATACGTTACATAAACAATGTATAGGCCTAAATTGCATAAACTACAGTATTGCAACTAAGCAGACAGCGCTGCTTTTCTCTCTCTCTATCTCCACTTTCAAAATCTATTTAAAACTCATAACAAAAAAACAAAATTCCCAAAGTTGTCCTGAAATTAACTTATTAAATAAACAAAACGAAAAATATATATAGCCTACTAATGCAAACATTGAATATGGATGGGAAATTATTCTGATTAGGCCTAGCCTACATTGCAAATAAGCAGACAGCGCTGCTTTTTTCACACACACACACACACACACACACACACACACACACACACACACACACACACACACACACACACACACACACACACACACACACACACACACACACACACACACACACACACACACACACACACACACACACACACACACACACACACACTGCGTTTTGAAGACTGATACATCAGATATGGATGAACAACTTTGCAGCCCAGTTTCCCAGCTTTGCAGTGTATCCACGGGTTGTTTCCTCCGCCACATCTCCTCCGTCCATACCTCTGGGAAAGGTGAGCTTGAGCTAGCCAGGGGAACGTTGCTAGCGCAGCTAACGTGCACGTTAGCTAGCATTATCCACGTCTTTAGGCGGCTCTTCTGATGATGTACTGTAGTACTAGTAGCAGCTTCACTCTTTCTTCTTGTGAATTATATTCTTTTTAGAAAAGAAGTCAAGTAAAAAATGTTTGCCTGCCATTATAGAGCTTTTTCGTTAGCGTTCTTGAGGGAAAGAGCTGCCGCAAAATCGGCGGGCGGTAAACTGGCCGTGGGTGTGTCACTGACACACCCCCAGCTCGCGGCGGGGTCACGAGCGTGATGACTAATCATAATTCTTTAAGGAAATCTTTTTTATTATAATTACTGTGATATGTATTATGTTTTTGTCATTATTACAACAAATACACACTTGCAACTGATAAGACTGGCAATGATTTTATATTTATTAGACTATTACAAAAAAGATCATGCTCCAAATAAGTGGGGGTACGGCGTACCCCCGCGTCCAACGCCCACTACACCACTGCATATAGGCTATATGAGTCCGTGTATCTACGGACCATTTGTTTTTCTTTATTAAAAAAGTAAACGGAAGAGCGTCTGAGAGGCGTTTTTGCCCTTTTGCTTTTTGCCTTACTAAATGGTCTAATGGTCAGTGGAGCGAGGGGGGGGGGGGGGGGGGGGGGGCGAAACTCGCGGAAGTGATTTCAAAACAAAAAGCACTCGTTTGCTTGGAACAAAGAAAACGGCCAAGACACACATTGAGTCTAGAACATGAATGTTATTAAGGGCTGTAAATATAATAAGCCTGTGTCTAAAATTGACAACAGGCTTATTATATTTATAGCCCTTAAGATACACGTTTGTGTTTAACAGCTGACCACCATGACATAGGCTATTTTGTTTTAGTAGATTTCGCATGAGAGCACAATGTATAAATATGAGCATTACATTATATGAATATGAGAACAAAATGCATGAATGTGTGAGTGACAATATATGAATGTGTGCATTGAAATATGATAATATGAAAAGTGAAAAACAATGAACAAGACTTAAGGTATTCATCATAATTAATTATATTTATTTCGTATGGATGTAGGATTTTTGACTTTGTTTAGAGCAGTGATCTTCTACTATATGAACATTTTGGATGCAAAATCACAAAAAAAAAAAGTAAAAACAGATTTTGAAAATGATATTATTTTTCATATAGGTAACACAAACATACACAACGAAACCATTTAAAAGCTGGAAATATATACATGGGATGTCACTATGATAATGTGAAAGTTTGATTGAGGTAGCATGGGATTTCATTCTGATAAGGCAAAAGTGTTATTATAAATACAATACAAATATATATATATATATATACACATTATGTACAAAAATCATTTTTTTCTGTCTTTATCTGTGCCACGCTTCAAAGTGGTTTCTGTCAACTATGACACAGAGGGCAACATCACAGATTCCTCCTCCTCCAGGTCAAAAAACAAGCTTAAAGCTTGACTCACGTTCAGAGTTCTCTTCATCATAGTTGAATCTTCAAAACTCTAAATCTATCTAACTATATCTAAATTCTCAATGTTTGTCTGTCACTTTACTTCAATCGCAGTCTCTCTTCGTCTCCCGCCGCCTGTCTTCGTATATCTTCGTCTCTCTCCATTTCCCGCCGTCTCTCTTCGGTTCCCACCGCCCCTCTTCGTCTATTTTTGTCTCGTTTCGTATCACTCCGTTTACCTGATTACCTCACCCCCTCCCTGGTAAATACATCCTGTTGAGCAGAATCTACAGTTTCCAGTGTTTTCCGTTTCGTAAAATGATAAAATACGGTGAAGATATTAAAATATGTGCTTCCATTATTCATACTTCTGAAATATATCTGTATTAACTTTATATCATCGTATGTCCGTGTTTATTGGGTATTTTTGCATGAAACAAAGACTGGCATATAGTTTCAAGCCAGTATTTTCGACAGAAATACACATATACATCCTGTTGAGCAGGATCTACAGTTTCCAGTATTTTCCGTTTCGTAAAATGATCAAATATGGCGAAGATATTCAAATATGTGCTTCCATTTGTCATACTTTTGAAATGTATTAACTTTATATCACCGTATCTCCGTGTTTACTGGGTATTTTTGCATGAAACAAAGACTGGGATATAGTTTCAAGCCAGTACTTTCGACAGAAATACACATATACATCCTGTTGAGCAGGATCTACAGTTTCCAGTATTTTCCGTTTCGTAAAATGATCAAATATGGCGAAGATATTCAAATATGTGCTTCCATTTGTCATACTTTTGAAATGTATTAACTTTATATCACCGTATCTCCGTGTTTACTGGGTATTTTTGCATGAAACAAAGACTGGGATATAGTTTCAAGCCAGTACTTTCGACAGAAACACACGGCAATGTTGTCCGGACTGTTGTTTTTATGCGGCACCGGCTTGAACAGGTCATGTGATCTGATCACGCCGGCGTGATGGTCGACTCCAAAGGGTTAATATTAAATACATATAAGTATTTTTACAACTTGTATTTAGAAATACTCCGTTGTAATTATTGATGCATACATGTGTTCATCCATTCAATGTGGTATCTGCTATAATGGGGTTAATGTATGATATTACTTAATAATACAAGACATTATAATATATGATATGATAATTACATTTGAGTTTTATTCATTTCTTATTTCATAGTTTCTCATTATTATTATTTGTATCGCTCATCTTATTTTTGATTTTATTAATCTGTGTGAATCTGTGCTGTCCTGTTTTTCACTCTCACCCTGTTGCTGTTTGAACTACTGAATTTCCCCACGGGATTAATAAAGGTCCATCTTATCTTATCTTAATGTATAAGTTGATTTACTTCAATCTACTGTACTGTGTAAAAACACCCCAACAATATTACAAGAAATATACTGCATAAAGCAAACTATATACTTTATTTGATCTAAAATATTGATGTTTCTACAACACCCAGTTTTCCTTGTGTATTTTGTGAATAAAGCTCCATCTCATGGTTAAATCCTGTAATTGAACAAATGAGGAAATTGGGCAACGCCCTCTAGCAATTTGGCAACACCCCCAGCCACTGGCATCCGCTGGGCTTTTGACTGGGACACATCCATGTGAGTCCTATCTGGGGTGCTACATCTGTATAGTTGAATACATAACCCCAAACATCGCCATTTTTCAGAGTCCATTCTTCATGAAGTTCTTCGGCTGGAGGCGTCTGAATCCGGCACAGATATTGCATTCTTTTCTTGATTGGCGCTCCGGACGGATGGCTGTAAGTTGTCACAGGCGTCTCGCTGATTAAACCCATATCTAGGCGTCTCTTGGCCATTTTTCCTTTTTGAAAGGTGACTTGGCGAGTGGAAATGACTGGCTTGTTATTTAGTTTGAGCGTATTTATTTTCATCTATTTCCATCCCCTCACTTTTAAATGTTCTGGTGAGGAGGGCGGGACATGTTATGTTGAGTGGAGGCGGAGCCCTTGTACAAGCTGGAGGCTTCATGGAGTGAAATGGAGCAGAAACACATTTTAAGAAAACTTCTCTTTATGAATACAGCAACATTCTAATATTATCCCTAGTACAACCTCACACAAACTTAATATTGGGTTTCCTTATAGTGGTGTAAAATAATTATAAAAAGACAAAGATCATGTTTTTAAAATTGTTTTATTATTTCCCCTCTTCAGAGAGACTTTTTTTTATAGTTAGTCAAAAGTAATTACACATTAGTTCATAGTCCCTACAATTAAAAAAGAGAATATCCTTAGGTATCACTATTAAAAAACCTAAATAAGATCTTTTAAAAATAACATGAATACCCCCTTTGTAAAACATATACTGCATTCGTATACTTCCAAGAGACTCCTAAACATCTACTTGGGCAGTGTGAATTGAACGATAAACCGATCACTGTAAACGAAACGCGAAGAGAAGCAGCAGTGCAAATCGTTAAGTCTATTACCATGTATGCACTACGACATTAACTTGGTAAAATGTAATGTGTTTTTATTAGGGCTGTCAGTCGATTAAAATATTTAATCGCGATTAATCGCATGATTGTCCATAGTTAATCGCGATTAATCGCAAATTAATCGCACATTTTTTATCTGTTCTAAATGTACCTTAGAGGAATATTTTTCAAGTTTTTAATACTCTTATATATGAGTGGACAAATATGCTTTATGCTAATGTTTATTATCATTTGAACAATGACAAATATTCTCATGAATATTAAACACAACAACCTGGGGCCTATACTACGAACCTGGTTCAACCTAACCTGGATATGTTTGAGTTAGCCAGTTGGCCTAATCCAAAACATACGCGCTCTCGCTAAACGGTACTACGACGCGGGTTATCAAGTGGATCGCTCAAGCCAGCCGTTTCCTATCTAGTTAGGTGCGCGTTCACATGAAAGGGGTGGTATTTGGAGCATTCGACCAATCACAAACATGGAGAAAGCGCACTGACAGCGCAGCGTCATACTTCCTGAATGAAAAGTGAACTTTAATACTAGTCAAAAATGAAGAAGTTAAACTTTAAACATCCACGACTTAAACACTTTATCCAGGATCAAAGCCACATAGCTGCACCTGCAAGGTGAATACAGCTGGTAACAGAACAAGTGTTTGAATGCGTACATTAACAGGTTTATGATATCACTGCCCCGTCTAAGACACGATCTGACTTTAATTACATTTGTCTCGAGTGGTGTTTCGTCAACTTAATGTGTTGCTTAAAATAATACTTCTGCATACAGTATGTGACACTGTGAGTGTTGCACGGCCAGATACGGCTCAGCTGACTCAGATAAGGAGATATATGATACATTATGAAGTGATATGCCGCGGACTGTACTTACTGTACTCTGATCCGGTTACTGATGGTGTGGCAGATATTTAAGTAAGCTTTCTTAACGCTAATGTTATAATAGTCAGATTGCTCTGAAGATGGGAGGTGATATTCTATTAATGTTCACGTTCACACAGTCTGTGATTTTTGCCGGCCGTCTTTCCTGCAACGGCAGCTTTTCTGTATTTCCTTTCTCCTGTAATATGACTTGATCGCTTTAAACTCCGCACACTGAGCTCTGATTGGTCAGCAGGCGGTGCTTTCACTGAGTTGAGCTCTTAGCCTGCAACCTAACCTGGTCCCGACCAGGTTAGCCGCTAAGCATAAGTTACCATGGAGATCTAGCCTGCTAAAAAGAGAACCAGCTTCGTAGGACCGGAAAGCCGGAGTTTCCCCTGAATTTAGCCGGCTAAGCGAAAATCCTGCTTCGTAGTATACCCCCCTGGTCCCGACCAGGTTAGCCGCTAAGCATAAGTTACCATGGAGATCTAGCCTGCTAAAAAGAGAACCAGCTTCGTAGGACCGGAAAGCCGGAGTTTCCCCTGAATTTAGCCGGCTAAGCGAAAATCCTGCTTCGTAGTATACCCCCCAGGTCCCGACCAGGTTAGCCGCTAAGCATAGGTTACCATGGAGATCTAGCCTGCTAAAAAGAGAACCAGCTTTGTAGGACCGGAAAGCCGGAGTTTCCCCTGAATTTAGCCGGCTAAGCGAAAATCCTGCTTCGTAGTATACCCCCCTGGTCCCGACCAGGTTAGCCGCTAAGCATAAGTTACCATGGAGTTCTAGCCTGCTAAAAAGAGAACCAGCTTCGTAGGACCGGAAAGCCGGAGTTTCCCCTGAATTTAGCCGGCTAAGCGAAAATCCTGCTTCGTAGTATACCCCCCAGGTCCCGACCAGGTTAGCCGCTAAGCATAAGTTACCATGGAGATCTAGCCTGCTAAAAAGAGAACCAGCTTTGTAGGACCGGAAAGCCGGAGTTTCCCCTGAATTTAGCCGGCTAAGCGAAAATCCTGCTTCGTAGTATACCCCCCTGGAACCTCTCTCATTCAATACAAATGGTGTGTGTGTGTGTGTGTTGTTAGGGGATTTGGGCTTAAATCTCCTCGCGTTCCTACAAGCTGTTATCTTACATGAAGGGAATCCAGAGCATACACTTAACCGTTTAACAATAATCCACTTTAATGGTAATATACAATGCAATACAATCAAATACATTACCATACACAATCATATCGTATTATGTGTAATGTCAGGAGTTAGGCCTACTCCTGGCTCCTGCCCACAGGCCACCAGACCTCCTGTCCCAGCGACGCGTGAAGAGAGAGACAGAACAGCAAGCTGGATAGGCTTTCATACCAAATGATACAGGAGGGGGTGGAGTTTAAGGACAACTGGTCCAGTCATCTCATACAAACACCTCTGACCCTCACTGTCTCCTATTTCTGCAGCCTCTGCACCGACACACATCCCCCATCCCATTCCGAGACCACAGTGGGGTCTCGGTCCAGCTCCCCCACAGCAATAAAACCCTTACCAGCCCTTGGTCTACCGCCATTTTGGTCCTCACATTTATGAAAGGATGAAACAGATAACTCAATATAAAACACACTTCTTAAATATCAGATGCTGCAATCCCTCTTTTGCACTCTCCTAAAAGAGTGCAACTTACACAAGGCACTTGAAACATAACTATTGTCATTCCTCTCCAATATCATCAGAAACTGAGATCCAAAATATTTGAAATCGTGAAGGAACAGAACGTCACTTCCCATGGCAGTGAAGGAACCATGAGGGGGCAGCTGAGTGCTAAGAAGCGGTCTCCTGGTGGTGAATCATCAGCCCGCCTGCCCGCCCCCCCCAAAGGAATAGCCCACAACGACAGCTGATAGGGAGGGGGAGATGCGGCTTTCCCTTCACGGGTGGAACTGATCAGAGAGAAGTAGACTCCTCTGCTGCTCGACAAGTCCCCCAGCCCACTGCCAGCCGCTTCCAAGTCGTCTGCTGCCTGGATGTCCTCGACGTCCTTCCCCGGTCCGATGATGATGCCTCCTGGGACGACTGCTGGATGGATGTCCTCGAGGTCCTTCCCCGGTCCGATGATGATGCCTCCTGGGACGACTGCTGGATGGATGATGGATCTCCTCGAGGTCCTTCTCCGGTCCGATGATGATGCCTCCTGGGACGACTGCTGGATGGATGATGGATCTCCTCGAGGTCCTTCTCCTCCAATCCGCTGATGACAGCCTCCGAGTCGACCTCCCTGATGAGAGCCCGATCCGTCCTGATGTCGTCTAGGGTCCTCGCAGGTGTTTTCCCCCGCCGCACACTGGCTCCGCACAGTGGTACCAGTTGTCCCCCTTTCCTTGTAGGCGGACGGCACGGGATGTCCTCTGGGTCACTTGGTCGGAGCCGGAGAGCCTGGGGTTGACAGTCAGCCTCCTGCGTCTCGGGTCCCCCTTTTGGCATCCACAACCTGTGTGGAGAAATCTGATACAAATCCCTCAAGCCTACGCTCCGGGCTCTGGGGCCCTCGGCTGTTTGACCCACCAGTGCCTGGCCACTTGGAGCCTGTTGGTGGGGTGTCTTAAAACAACAGACGTCGGTGCACAGGTTTTCTAAATTAATTGTGCAGCTTCAGAATCTTAATACTTGGACTGTGCCAACTAAATAAGAACCCCAACATCTTTAGGTAAACTAAATAACATATTTCAATAGCTCTGAATTTCTGACAAGCATCTGTATTTATTTTTAAATGAAATCCCTGAGATCCCATTAAAAATCTAAAAATATGATTTGAACTGCTAATGTTTCTGGTAAAGAAACACACTAATCTTATGGATTCAAAAACAACCAAAATCACAATACTAACAAAGTGAATGGCTTCCTGGTGATACTGCTTCTACCCGTCAGTGCTTAGATATTATCCCGCTGAAAAAATGAATACAGAATTCCAACAAACTGTCCTCAAATGTCTTTCTATTATGTATTTAGATTAAATGTATATCCCCATAATGACCTCAACAATAAAGTCTATGGCTTTTACTTCTTTACCAGACTAGTTACATGAT
Organism: Pseudochaenichthys georgianus; assembly: GCF_902827115.2. Taxonomy (NCBI): domain Eukaryota; kingdom Metazoa; phylum Chordata; class Actinopteri; order Perciformes; family Channichthyidae; genus Pseudochaenichthys; species Pseudochaenichthys georgianus. Next base: position 5,923,842 of record NC_047521.1, on the reverse strand, counting down.
GTTGTCCAAATTACATTGTGTCTCATTACATTACTATGTTTTAGCTTAACTGTAAATATGTTCTTTCTACATTTCAAACCTCAGTTACTTTAATACCTGTTGAAACATTAGTTGACACATTACTCACCGGTCAGCCTCTCCAGTATTTCATTCTGGACTTACATCTCTCCCAGCAGCCCCTTGGCCACTGATTCTCTACCTGTGTTTCCTGCTATAACTCAATCAATACTAGAGACATGTCAACATTCACCAAACAGCCTCTTATCCCCAAATATGGAGCAGGTCAATTCTAAAACTGTCAATCAATGGTCAGATTGAACAATGGAGTTGGGCAGCAGGTTCCTTTCAGTCCCTAAATGAAAAATGTACATTGTAAAGTTTACACTCCCCCTTTTTTACACATTCTCTCATGTGTAAACAAAAACCTGTATGGGAAGAAAACCTTCAGGTCATAATGGATTATAAGACAATACCAAACATTTTTCCCAGTAAACACTTGAGAGTGTTTCTCTCCATCATTCCGTTCTAAAAGAAACAGAATTCCAAATTTCCTAGTTTGAGTTTCACATTCTTCAAACCGCCACCTCCTGTGGGAGTGAAACATCATGAAGCAGATTAGATACGGTTTCCCCTTTTGTGCAATGTTAGGAAACCCCTAATTTCACACATTATTATCACACAAAAATAATGTGTTAGTCCAAAACATGCTTGATTAGTCATCGTTTCAAATCACGCAGTTGCACTGATCAGGTGCAGACATACACACACTCACACTCACACTGTCAGGTTGTAAAGTCAGGTTTGGTCAGGTTCACCGCAGAGTCAGTCATTGACAGTGCCTTCCCAAGTTACCCTGTCGGTCAGTTGGTCTCCGTCTTTTTGGCCATGTGTTGTGCTCTGCAGAGACTTTGATGTTCCAGCACAGGCCAGCATCCTCCGTCTATACAAATCTGTATATATGGAGCACCATCATTTATTAATTCACAATTACAACTATAATGTTAAAGATATCTCCAACCCCTCCTTGCTGTTTCCCACATTCCCTGAAAAGTGTCTAGCCAAAAAAATGTCACTTCCTTATTGTACTATTACTATTACTGCAATTCATTTACACCTAATTAGTATTAAAATGACTAATAGATCTATTTCAGAAACATGTGTACATCACTATCTTGTGTCAAAACATTACTAGGATCTGTAAAGCTCTGCTATTTATTCCATAACTCATTCTATCAATTTATCTTCAATTCTGGTGCACTTAAAGAACAATGTTACCCTCTTTCACAGTGCGTGGAACTCTGGGTGTCTGAACATGAAACCAGTACCTCAAATTGAAATACTATATTTTGTTTAGAACCAGCTTTCCCTTCAACATGACCTATATAAATAAATATTTATCTGATCTTATAGAGCTGTTACTAAAACTCTCCCTTTGAACTGATCAATACTGTAACAAATTAAAACACTACCAAATTCACACACGAATAAAAAATCCAGTGCATACTTCCTTCATGCCCCCCCCTTTTTTTTTTATCAGTGTGTATTAGACTGATTTTCCACTTCCCTTTAATAGTCCCCCTCTTTTCCGCTATTTTTATTTACCAATTGACTAATTTATGGTCCATAGATCTTCTTATCTTCACTTATTTATCAAGTCAATTCAAGTTCTTTACAATACATTAGTAGATACCTTGTGGAGTCTTCACAATAACTAATCCCCTCTAGGATATGAAATCCATTCATCTTCAAGCAGATACTATGTCCTTATTTATGTTTAGTTCACGATAACAATGGTATAACAACCACATGTCATCCATTCTGGTCCACCTAAAAACCAATGTTAAACTCTTTAGCAGTGTGTGGAACCCTGGATGTCCGAACATGCAACCATTCCTCCCTCCTTTATCAAGGATTTAAAAACAGAAGTCATTTCATATTTCCCATGGTAATAACTATGCTACAATGGTGAAATCAATTATTTAGATTGGAATACTATATCTGGCTTGGCACCAGCTCGCCCTTTAACATTATCCATACAGATAAAGATTTGTCTTATAGAGTGGTTCCCAAAACTATCCCACTACTTTATTCACACGTGAATAAAAATGTCAAAGAATATTATGTTAACCTGATGAAAAGATTGAAGAATATGGTTGTATTCTGAACCCTCAGTGTGTTCTCATTTTACTCTAACATGTTAAGCACTGCTTTACATTTCATCTCCTCCTTTACAGTCTCCCTGCTGTTTTTATGGAGGGCGGATTCTGCTCATCTCCCACACTTTGCTCTTGTGCTCAGCTTGGAACTTCATGGTCCTGTCTGAGGGACTGATGAGGGTAGATTTCTGCCCGTCAGCATGCTGTCTGGTTCTGGATGCCACAGGCGGAGATAGTTCTGGCTGCAGTCTTGTTGTTGTCGTTTCAGCTCTGGTTCTCTGTCTGTTCGATGGAGAAGGAGGAGTTTCCTGTTGGGTTAGGTCTTTTGTCTGCTTGGAGGGTCGGGATCTTAGCCTTTTCTAACTCAGAGGGGGAGTCCAGGTCTCGGGACGCATTACCTATAAAAAATCTAGCACACTGAGGTTAAATAAATCCAACCCTTTCCACTCTGACTCTTTGTAATCATACTATCTGTCTTAATTGTTAAATGCCATCTAAACAACCTAATTGATGTCTACAAATGATATTACAAAAACTCACTCTAAAAATTGTTTCATCCATTGCTACATATGTACCCAACATAACTCTTTCAGGAAAACATTTTCTCCTATACATTGAAAAACGTACATGTTTCCAGCATCACATATTCCACACACTACGAAAGAACATCTACATATTTACTCCAATATTTTAAGCTAGTTCCTATAGCAAGATTATCATGTGTGACATAATAATCAGATGTCTTGTTTGCTAACCAAGAATATTAAACTTCAAAATGTCTTTTGGCCAGTTGAAGTCCTGCTTACTTCATCCTTAAACTCTACTTTAATTATTTGAAACCAAAAAAAGGTCTTCCTTCTCCACCATGATCCTATCTCTATATCAAAGTTCAGACAAACTGATGATTTATCTTCAGAAACCATGAGGAATGACTCATAAAACACTATTTTCCCTTACTTCAGTTCTAAATCAAATGAGCCAGACAGGAAACCCCCTTTAACCACTTGCTTATCCTATTATTTTGATCAAAGTTGTGTTACAAGCAGGTTAGATCTGTAATGAATTAAAATCAATATTTAAAGACGCAATATAAGTTAAATATATTGTTAAGGTAATTACTGTTTTATTGTGAAGGCATCTCTGGCGGACAGCGGCCTTTGGCTTTTATTTTGAAAGGCCGTTCCGGAACAGCCGTGTTCCTAGAAACACGGCAACTTGACAATCGTTCCAATGCATTAACTATAGTCGTGAAAGAGACAAGGAGGGGGAAGGCGTGTGGAAGTAAGCAATGAACTGAAAATGCCACCAATCCTGTTCTAACGTGATGGCGCACATTGAAAACCTAAACGGGCATAAGTACCCCTGTCTTTTGTACCATTACATTTACCAACATAAAACAAGGTCTTTACTAATCAACAATGACAACCTACAGACAGCTTATTTATTTAAATATACAAGCCTTTTCTTTATCCCCCTTTTTGATTCCACTTAAAATCAATCTCTTAATCCGTTCCCATTGCTCCCGATAACTCCCTGGAATTTCAGAATTGTCTTTACTATTCTGACGCAATATATTGACTTCGCTTTTATTTATCTGACTTAATTAACGTGCTTCCCCCCCTTTCAGCCACTAGATGGCAGCAGCAGAGCACAAATGAGCTTCACTCTTCTGAGCGAATGCCTGATTACCACAGACAATCGCTCACACAGGTTATTTAGGTAAAAATCACACAGATTTATTCCCCGTACAGTTTGTCCGGCCTGATAACGTGTTACATATGTCGTCACGCAGGACTCTCTGCCTACCTTGCGATCAACGTTATGTTTACGTCAGCCTTTCAAATTAATTTTTACAGACAAGGGAAACGGGAGCCGGTCTCGTCACAATGTAGGTGACGTTAGCGCTCTCTCCCAAGGATTTAACAGAATAGCAGTCCATTGATACTTTCGCTTATTCGATCTCAGACTGCTATTTTACCCCCAGTTATAAACGGCGGACCGATCTTAAATATCGACCATCCAGGTTTCGCCGTCTGGGACTTGCACCCAAAACTCACGAACTGCACCGCTCCTTCGTCACTTCAGGACTAAACTACCTGAAGATCCACGCAAACTGCTCTAATTTCTTGTTACGCAGGACTCTCTATACCTGACGATCAACGTTCACGTGTTTTATATAACTTTCCTAACATGGTATAAAATATGCATTGTATACTCCATTCAAACTTCAAAAACACTCTGAATCCTGGTTCCACAGCCCTGTCTACACGGAAACGTCGGGTCACCATTTGTTAGGGGATTTGGGCTTAAATCTCCTCGCGTTCCTACAAGCTGTTATCTTACATGAAGGGAATCCAGAGCATACACTTAACCGTTTAACAATAATCCACTTTAATGGTAATATACAATGCAATACAATCAAATACATTACCATACACAATCATATCGTATTATGTGTAATGTCAGGAGTTAGGCCTACTCCTGGCTCCTGCCCACAGGCCACCAGACCTCCTGTCCCAGCGACGCGTGAAGAGAGAGACAGAACAGCAAGCTGGATAGGCTTTCATACCAAATGATACAGGAGGGGGTGGAGTTTAAGGACAACTGGTCCAGTCATCTCATACAAACACCTCTGACCCTCACTGTCTCCTATTTCTGCAGCCTCTGCACCGACACACATCCCCCATCCCATTCCGAGACCACAGTGGGGTCTCGGTCCAGCTCCCCCACAGCAATAAAACCCTTACCAGCCCTTGGTCTACCGCCATTTTGGTCCTCACATTTATGAAAGGATGAAACAGATAACTCAATATAAAACACACTTCTTAAATATCAGATGCTGCAGTGTGTGTGTGTGTGTGTGTGTGTGTGTGTGTGTGTGTGTGTGTGTGTGTGTGTGTGTGTGTGTGTGTGTGTGTGTGTGTGTGTGTGTGTGTGTGTGTGTGTGTGTGTGTGTGTGTGTGTGTGTGTGTGTGTGTGTGTGTGTGTGTGTGTGTGTGTGTGTGAGTGTGATCGTTGGAGCTATGTGCAACTCAAGGCATATGCTCGAACGGGAGCTGCCTGGACGCTGCAATCATGTTGCTGCAATCATGAGTGTGCTGACTTCTCGTACAATGTCCCGCTGTCTGGCTGCCTGCATCAAGTCAAGGGCTCGGCGCAGTTGTGTGGATATGGCGCTCCTCTGTTTTCATTTAAACAGCTCCTTATATCCGTTAGCGCAGCTAGCTAGCACCAGATGCTAACAACAACAATAGCCGCGTTCACACTGCGGTACGGTAATGCACGTAAGGTCTCTCTCTCTCTCGCTCGGGCCACACACACACACACCCTCCCGGTCCTCCCGATGGCCAGTCGGTGCCTGCCGGTGAGCGTGGAAGTGTGGTCTGCCACAAGCGGGCGGCAGGAGCGGGGCTGTCAGCATCAGCTTGTAGATGGTATTTTAAACTCGATGCGCTCTGAAACTACGGGGCGGCCGAGGACAAAAAATACACATGCGTTAATCGCGTTAAAATAATTAGTGGCGTTAATTTTTTTTTGCGTAGTTTTTATGAAAATGTGTTCAATGTTGTGTTTTCAATTAAACAACCATTACAAAATGAAAATGTGTTTTTTATAGAGGTAATGCGCTTCTCATCTCACAGATAGTGTCCTAAATCAGCATACATTCCATGCTTATCTCAACCCCCACATCAAAAGGCCAGCTCCTGAGAGTCTTTTACAGTCAGACCGAGGGGGGAAATCTGTCACTTCCTCACAGAGTCCCTCCTCCAACACACATGAACGCGCACATGACCAAAAAGAGGGCACGAGATAAGTTTGTGCACAGATCTTTCGGCTGTAGGCGTCTGAACCCCGCACTGCTGCTGCATTCGTTTCTTGACTGGCGCTCCTGACGGGTGGCAGTAAGTTGTCACACAGGCTGATTAAACCCCATTCGAGGCGTCTCTTGCCATTTTTCTTTTTTCAAAAGTGACTAGGTAAGTGTAATTGCCTGTCTTTTTTAATTTAGTTTGAGTGTATTTCTATCTTCATCTAATTCCACCCCCACTATCTGTTGGCTCATAGCCTCAGGACGGGTGGGGAGAAGGGGGGAGGCTGGGAGGGGGGATGGTAGGCACTCTCACACATAGCTTCAAAAGATATACAGAGATTAACATCAAAGGCTTTCACCAGTGTGAAATCACACCTGCCTGTTATAACACATCACATCAAAGGGCAAACATCAAAGGCTAATTACTCAACTCTGAGGGGCAGGGGTCAGAGAGACTGGCTTAATCAATACATCAAAGAACTATACAACAAAGGCACTATGCCGTGGGGCTTTTCACTCCAATCTGATTACAAGGCTAATTACTCAACTCTGAGGGGCAGGGGTCAGAGAGACTGTCTTAATCAATACATCAAAGAACTACGCCGGGGGGCTTTTCACTCCAATCTGATAACACACACATCAAAGAATGGGAGGAGGGACAATGGGAGGCGGGACTTAGCTCATTGGCCAATGGGAGGCGGACTTAGCTCATTTGCATAATTGGGGGCGTGTCCACCAGTCACTTTTTCATGCATACTAATGTGATTGAAACAGTATGGTTACTACTACTGACTTATTATGATTAAATTATTCAAACCTATCTATGAATTAGATCAAATATAAAAGTCAGCCGAATTAGTGTTGATACTGCAATGAGACGTATTGTGTGAAGAGAAATTGAAGATGTTGTTTAATTGTTGATATATTTATGATCCACGTCAAGTATTCAGTTTCGGCGGCATTTCTTTATTTTTGCCAAAGCTCTTCTCATCAGGGCTCTATAAATAAAGAACTACGGCAGATCTGTACTATGTAATGCAGCCGAACCGTGTATTACAATGCCGGTATGTGATGACTTTCAAAGAGAAAAGCAAGAGCACTCGGAATTAAGTATTATTTTATTCTTTTAAAATGTATATATATAAACACCAAATCCCAGCATGCATTGCGGCTAAAACATCCAATCAGCGAGCTTAAACCATAGCTGAGGATATTGGGTAATCGCTCGAAATGCCTGTCTGTTTCCGGTTATTTTTATTTTGAAATTCAGTTCCTGACGGACGCCAAAAAAGCCCGAGATTATGGAATTAAACCAATAAATAAAAGCAAGGATAATTGTGTGTTATTGGTGAGTAACGGTGTGTTATTTTGAAAAGAATAACAAATTAGAAGGAAAAAAAGATTTAAAAAATACAGATTTCAGTATCCTGAGGCTCTGAGCCCCATTTATTTTCCTCACAGACGGCAACAAAAGTCCGAAATTATACGATTTAAAATAAAAGCAATAACTGTGGCTTGATATTGGGTAAGAACATGTTTTTATGAACCACACAGCTTCCGGTCTTCCACGACCCGACCGGAGAAAAAGACAGCTGCCGGCACGAAACACATTACCAGTAGAAATACATTGCTTTTAAAATCGTGCTGTGCAACACGAAAAAAAGGGGAAAATCGTGTTGGTGAACACGAATCAATAGATTAAAAATCGTGTTGGTGAACACGAAATACCATGAGACTGGGTTGAAACCAGGTTGAAACACACCACCACCTGTCATGATCCAAACATGTTGTTGTTGTAAAATGTATCCTTTCAATGTTAGGGCTTTTCAGTTTAGAGAGGGGGAGGGAGAGACTATGAAACCCTTCTTTATTATAGCGAAATTGGACCTCTGCATTTAACTAGTACTAGGAGCAGTGGGCAGCTAATGTACAGCACCCGGGGAGCGGTGTTTGGGGGGTTCAATGCCTTGCTCAAGCGCATCTCGCCAGTGACCAGGAAGTGAACCGGCAGCTATCAGTCCACACTGGTACGATCAGGACTTGAACCGGCAACCCTTCGGTTCAAAGAAGGTAAATAAAACTATAACCACAAAACTTCCTCAACTGATGATTTGTTATACTGTATGTACATTATTTAAGACTTTTGATATGCAAACTATGCATGATCTCATACTAAATATGGCGAATTTTTAAAAAAATGTATCAACGTGTTTTTCTTCCGCAAGTCTGTAAGAAGACATGTCCCCATTCACATTTCTATAATCTTGTGCAAAAGTCGATAAATGTTCACTTAAGTTTACTATAATAAGTCTCTCCTGATGGAACTATAGTTTACACTTTCTACACTGTTGACTGCAGTTGGTTAAGGTTTCACAACTGTAATTATTAGCAGCCGCTAACGTTAGCTTAGCTTGTTTCTCCGATAACGCATTTCCACACGTCCTTGGTCAAATCCTCCATGAAATTTAAATGTAGTTAAAAAACAACCAAATCTGAAAAAGTGTTTATGTTTTTTATTGTTTTTAAACATTTGGCCAAATATTTAACATTGTATGGTCCCTTCTAGAAATGTACACACAGTAGCCTACAGTTACATACATAACCTTTTAATGTGAAATGGAAAGCAACACTTGCTCAGAGGTGGAGAAGTACTCAGATCTTGTACTTGAGTAAAAGTAGAAGTACCAGGGTGTAGGAATACTGTTACAAGTAAAAGTCCTGCATTCAAAATGTTCCTCAAGTAAAAGTAGAAAAGTATTATCATCAAAATATAGCGACAGTAAAAGTAGTCATTGTGCAGATTGGTCCATTTCAGAATAATATATATGATATGTTTTATAATGATTGATCATTAAAGTGTTCTTAAAGCTGGTAAAGGTGCAGCTAGTTTGAATGACTTTGTATACTGCAGGGTAGCTTGTGGATTTACTCCAGGTGGAATTAAAGTTTGACTTAACACTTGATTAGATTTCACATCATTCATCCACATCTGTAAAGTAACTAAAGGTATTAAATACATGTTGTGGAATTAAAGTACAAAGTAGCATAACATGGAAATACTCAAGTAAAGTACAATTACCTCAAAATTGGACTTAATTACAGTACTTGAGTAAATGTACTTAGTTACTTTGTGTAGTGGAAACTTCTGTGTAGCAATGTAGTGGGAGTCACCGACTCAGGAAAGAGACACGGTAGAGCAGGAGCTTTGATGTCAAACACTGGAGGTTTATTTGGAGTTACGGCCGGAGGATTCACATCACAATCACACAGTCACGGTCTGACTGCACGGGAGAGTTGCCACGTCAATTCTGGAGAACCTCTCTCTTGTCAGCCCATTGAACTGGTTTCACAGAGTAATCAACATATCTTGATAAGATAGTTTAACCAGTTGGGCACACTGAGTTACTTGCGTCCGTCACTTATGGCCTCGAAGATGTCATACCTTGGAGTCCACAAACAACAAAGAAGGAAGCGTCCCAGTGCACCCACAACAACAGACCACCTGTGACCTAGTGTTGCCCGGTCACAGAATGGGAACAATAACATTATGGCTCAAGCAGCCTGTGTCCTTAAAGGAGATAAACAAACGTCAGGGTTGGTCCTGTACGTCATATCTAGGAGTTTAGGTCAATCATTTCCCTAACACGTTGCACCACTGCTTCTCCTTCAATCGACCTGTTAGCAAGAAAGACACCTACATGCAGTTATAACAAATTTGTATTTTAATAAACGGAGCACATGGTCTTAGAATCACAATAAAAAGGGAACAGCTCAAATCTTTTATCAACTCTTTAGAAATAACAACGCAGGCACTTTACCCATCTTTGTCAAACAGGAACACAGCAGTGGGGGGGTTGTGTGCATGCAGCCGTGCACACGTGTTCATAAAAGTCAGTAAACAACACATGTATATCCTTTAGAAAGCATCTCATCACTGTGAATAATGAAATCAATAACAACTGAAAAACACCCACAACCAGCCCAACATGACAAAACAGGAAAACGTCTGTAAATCATTGGCTCAACTCCCAACAGTCCAGAACAGATGAACAATTTTGATTATTAACACAAATACGTCAACATCTGGTGGAGTTACAAAGGAACGGTGACACAGTGCGGGAGGTGAGTAAAAGCAGCTCTTAAACTCTTTTACTAAAGCCACATAAGTCGTTGATACATTTTAGGGCTGCAACCAGGATTATTTTCATCATTGATTAAATCTGATGATTGATTGAATAATCATTTGGTCTATAGACCGGCCAAGAATCACTCTAATTTGAAATGAAACAGAATCAGGAAGCGGAAAACCACTTATGAAAACAGTTGGTGATCTATGATTTCCTATATATTAAAAAGGAACGTTTTTAAGTTCCTAATTCTTTATGCAAAACTGTTTTTCTTTTCAGATATGCTGATCTAAATCCCTCTAAGACATCATCTGTCAACAAAGGTAACATTTTTGGGCATACAAATGAAAAGCAGAAATGCACCCTCTGTGAATTTAAACTTTGGAGCTTTAAAGAGCCATAACACCAACATGAATACCTTTTCTAAATTAGGCGAGAGAGAAGAGACAATAACACATTTTAAAAAGGGAAATTTAGAATGAAAGAGCTTACAGCATCAAGCGAGATCGTCTTGAAAAAGAAACTGAGAAGCCGGATTAGTCATGGAGACAGTGGAGTCCACACAGGCGTACACCACCGGAGTTTGAAGAAGCTGCTGCTGCAACGACACGAAACGACGGCACAACTTTGGTTTGTCTCTAACATGCTTCATGAAACCAGCGGGGTTAATGAGCGCTACTAAAACATTGAAAAAACGTCACTAAACAATATCTACAATTTGATTTCCTTGCATCACAATGTGTAAATAATATCCGGGGAAGACGATAGTGAAGGAAAGAAAACAGCAGGTCCTATTCCACGAGTGCACACACATACAAAAGATCCTAGGAAGGTTTGTAGGAGCCAATCATGGAGGAAGTGAGTGCTTCCTTTAGAGACCTCAGCGTCCTCAGATCAGGGTCATCTGGAGGCCAGGTTTCTCCATGGTGCGACCGTTCAGCCCCTCGTCACCGTCGCTGCCGACAATCCCCTGCCTGGCGATTTCGCTGCGCCGTTTCCATGGTGACTGATCCTCCTCTGCTACTTGGAGGAGTGCACGGTCTCCTGCAGCGACAGGCGGGAGCGCGCAGTGGGCGGACCTCCACTCAGCCTCCACGGCAGCAGACCCAGGAAGTTGTCCTGGTGGTGGGGGTCCAGAGTGAAGCTGAGGGCCCGCTGGTGAGGGGCCAGTGGGGGGTTCTGGGGAGGGTAGATCCGTGTTGAGGGGGTAGTAGAAGGTGGAGGATGTTGATATTGGGGAGGAGTTGCCACTGTGTTCCTGGAGAGATAAACAGAAGAGGAAGTGAGAGGCGGAAGAGGAAGATGGCTCAATGGATGGAGGCTGGAGGGATGAGGAGTGCAGTGAGAGGAAAAATTAAAGAAAAAAAGAAATCAAGTCAAAATAAGGAACTTATCGTCACTTGGAGCCTAAATGCTACTAGTGACAACATTTGAGATTGACACAACTACTAAGCTTTATGTATTGCAAGATGACGTCACCAAACACCATTTTTCTGACTAACCTTTTTTTGTATCCATCTTTTTTTATCTCGTTGTAATACGCATTGTGGCCACCAGAAGCTTAAGTGCACCAGCACACTATGATCTAAATATATTTTTAACACATTACATTTTTGACGCCATCTTTCGAAGTTTCTTAAATTTGATTTGTTGTATCTGTAAAAGAAAACGTCTTTTCAGGATCATTTTATGGAGTCATTTTTTGTATCTTGATGTTGTAATCCTGATTAAGGCCACTAGATGCTTAAGTACTACCAACCGCTATATTCAAACTTTTTTACCTTTTATATTCTACCAACTCTTGGAGCAAAAGCTAGTTACTCTCACTTGAAAAGAGTTGCACAGGATACTCCATTTTGTTGTCCACAGTTACTTTGGTTGTTCCGACACCCACCATTTCCACTAGGAAAGTAACTGCCGTGAAGATAAAGATTGGTCTTTGGAAACTGGGGGCAGCTACAGATAGCTACCAGGGAAAGTCTTATCTTGTTGCTGTTGTGGTTGAAGCATTACTTTCTGCCTACCCAGTGGCAGACAGAATCGCATAATGAAAAAAATACTCTGCAGCGATTACATTTGCCATTATCACATTAAATAAAGCAAAATGTTGGGAAAATGCTCCTCTTTTTTTAGGTGTAGTTATACAAGAGAAGATTTAGGATCTGGAGAAACTAGAATTAAAAATAGTGTAAGCAGTATAATAATCATCATAAGCATCCAACCCTTATTAACAGCAGTTATCTGAGCTTTTGTCATCAATTTGATTTCTGGTGATCAAGGAAACATTTCCCTAAAATACTTTCAAATGTGATGACACTCATTATTGGTATGAACAGAAAAATGTAACATGCAGGTTGTATGGGTTAGATGTTAGACAACATTATATATTAGGAAAGAAAGAGCAGAGTTGTAAATAAATCCAGTTAGGACAACATTTAACCTGCTAGCTTAATTGCTAGGTGTCACACAAAATAAGTTTTCTTCATAAATGTTGTGAAATGCTACTGTGACACCAATGTCCATGCAGTTCCAAGCAACACGTACGAACGAGTGATGCTGCAGTTGCCAAGGAGCAGGACAAGATCAAACAGCGGTTGCTAAGGAAGCAGAGAGGCAGTGGGGCTTGGTGATTGGACGATGAGCAGTGGTGGGAGGGGCAGGAAGTAGGCAGCGGGGCTCATTTGGGGAAGGTTAGTACTTCACTGTCACACCTTACTCTCTGAAAAGCAGACACACACACACAGAGGAAATACAGAGAGGGTTAGCGGGAAAAAAAGAAAAAGCTCATAATGAATTTTGGAAGTTCTGCTGGGATTCAGGTATGCTGTAAATGTTATTAAGACGTGAATAATGACACAACATGAAGCATCAAAAACACCTGAGACAGGGAGGAAGAAAGAGGAGAAAGACTTAAAAAGTTCAGAGATGATTGGTCATGTTATAAGGAAAGGATGCGGTTTAGTCCCATGTGGATTGCCTCCAATTATGATGCCAAGATGTCAACGGCGAGTTTAAAATGTATTTTTGAAAAGATGTGTAGCTGGGATGAACAATAGCATGAGGCAAATCAGAAATAAATCTTGCCATTCATTTTCTAGGTCTGATTTCAATCGTCTTCTATCCTATGTACGGCTAATGAATACATACAAATGTTTCATCAGGTTTATCTTCCTGAATTGTATTTTTTTTATCTGTGAAAAAAAAGGTTTTCCTGAATAATCTCTCTAAAACACTTTTTTCCCCCATTTTATAAACATCTTGTTACTGTAATATTTATTATGACCACTAGAGGCTGAAGTGTACCACTAACCCATGATGTTCGAGGACTAGAGGATTAGAGAGGACTTTTTTTATTTTTTCCCGGGGTAAATACATTTAGGACAATTTATAATCCTACCAAAATCTTTTTTCCCAAACATTTCGAAATCATAATTACAGGAAAGAATTTAAGATCAGACTTAAAAAATCAAACACCAAAGCTGTTTTTATCTCCGAGGCTACTGTAGGATTTGATGGACCAGTGTGTTAATCTAAATAATTATAAGCATGATGTCTGGGGAGGGGGGGGGGGGGTTATGATGGAGGATGAGGATACTGCCAACAAACAGCATACAGGCACAAAAACATCATCAGAGTTCTGCAAGCACATCTGCCAACGAGCTGGGGATAAATACCTGGACTCGGATCAAATGTCAAAAACCAAAACACTTCATGCAGCACTCACATCATTTAGGATTTTTGTTTTCAAGAAATGTTGAGGAGCAAACTGTCAAGAAAACTATTCAAATACTGTCAATGGACCGCACTGCAAAGCAAACTCATAGGGTATCTGTCAGTAGCTTTAGGAGGGATGAACATGATGAGTTAACTGTAAAAATGCAAGGGCCTCAGTGGGACACAGAAGCAGAGAACTCCTGTAGTGAGCGGGTTACTGCTGGGTAGGGGATCGGGGGGGCTGGTGGCAGGGGTTAATAGGGGCATAGGGGAAGGGGACTGGGTCACATACGTGCTGCATTCACCACTGCAGAATGGCGTATACCTCGGTATACAAGGGCTGGACAGCCTTCTGGCCTGACGGATCTGAAAACAGTTTACAGCACAGCTCGGTTACAGTCATGTGAGGAGCTGCTCTCCTAAACACCACACAGACATCCAGAGGCCTGACTGCAGCGAGGAATATCCAAGGAACAAGTGGAATGGAACCCATTCAAATGTTGTCATATGTTTCATGTCATTGTCATTGCTGGGAAGGCAAGAAAGTGCAGTGTTGAATTTGGTGCAATTTGGAAATATGTTCAATATTAATAAACAGTGTGTCTTTGACTGCAGTTCACTTTTGCAACTGGCCACTTTACAACTTACTTTGGATACTGATACTTAGTTTTTCTCTGAAGTAAAATGATTAACCTTTTAATTGTAAAACTATTAATTCCACACATTGAGTAAACAGTTGGAAGCATACAGGTGAGATGCAGTGCTTTGGGGGATGTTTTGTATGGGATACAATGGGTTAGAATATAACATCATTCAATATAACATGAACTGAACATAATAATAAATGTAAAGCTGTTTGGGAGTATTTTCCTGTCCACGAGAGAGAATCTCCCATGGGCTTCAAACCGTGAGTAGCTACGACTTAACTGTGTGTTCTTTGAAGGAAACTCTTCGAACAGAGTGAAGAGATTGAGAGAGAGTAAGAACAGCAAAGACAGGGAGTGTGTTTGAGTGAGTGTGTGTGCATTTGTGTAGAATAGACATAAATAGTAGCTCAGAGTGTAAGATGTGTCGAGAACATTTGTGCAAGAGGAAACAAACACTTATCATCCTGTGAAAACAATCACAATCATCATCATCATCATCATCATCATCATCATCATCATCATCATCATCATACAAATTATGTCCAATTGAAATTGAGGTTCAAATGGATTTTTCTCTGAATAAATATAGGTGATCTAATCAAAATGTTCCCTGTGTTGTTTTAAATCTTGATGAGCTGCACTATATCCTCCCACCTCAAGATGGAGCTACTTGACTGGAACAACAAGCGAGTGATTGGAGTAGGGATGGGAATTTGAAAGAAAATATATATTCGAATATTCGACCCCCCAAAAAATAGTTAACCGAAATGTACATATCCTATAAAAAAAAAAATTGGGTCAAAAGATTAATAACTCATATTCGAATACCTGAATAATTATTCGAAAACCTGAATAATTTCGAATATTCGATTAATCGTTCCCATCCCTATATTGGACCAGACAATTTAGGCCCAATCCCAAACCACGCCCTACACCCTACCTCTCCGTTTGCGCGTTCGCGCAGAGGGTCCTCCATATTAAGTGCTGTTCCAAACCAAGTGTGTTCTAACTAGAGTCCACTTCAGTTTTGAGTACAAGGTTTTACTTTACTAAAATGTTACTCACCATCTTTGAATTTTAATTTGAAAGGATAACTACATTTTTTAAGGGTACCTTCATATATTTATTTTTATATAAGTATACCTCAAGAGTATTTCATTATACACATGTTTTCTTGTTAGTGTACCTACAGTGTTTTCCCTGGTTAGTGTACCTACGTGTTTTCCCTTGTGTGTGTACCTACGTGTTTTCCCTTGTGTGTGTACCTACGTGTTTTCCCTTGTGTGTGTACCTACGTGTTTTCCCTGGTTAGTGTACCTACGTGTTTTCCCTTGTGTGTGTACCTACGTGTTTTCCCTTGTGTGTGTACCTACGTGTTTTCCCTTGTGTGTGTACCTACGTGTTTTCCCTGGTTAGTGTACCTACGTGTTTTCCCTTGTGTGTGTACCTACGTGTTTTCCCTTGTGTGTGTACCTACGTGTTTTCCCTTGTGTGTGTACCTACGTGTTTTCCCTTGTGTGTGTACCTACGTGTTTTCCCTTGTGTGTGTACCTACAGTCTTTTCCCTTGTGTGTGTACCTACG
This sequence comes from Pseudochaenichthys georgianus, assembly GCF_902827115.2. Lineage (NCBI taxonomy): Eukaryota > Metazoa > Chordata > Actinopteri > Perciformes > Channichthyidae > Pseudochaenichthys > Pseudochaenichthys georgianus. The sequence goes on along the minus strand of NC_047521.1, from coordinate 5,907,804 downwards.
TGTTTTCCCTTGTGTGTGTACCTACGTGTTTTCCCTTGTGTGTGTACCTACGTGTTTTCCCTTGTGTGTGTACCTACGTGTTTTCCCTTGTGTGTGTACCTACGTGTTTTCCCTTGTGTGTGTGCCTACAGTGTTTTCCCTTGTGTGTGTACCTACGTGTTTTCCCTTGTGTGTGTACCTACGTGTTTTCCCTTGTGTGTGTGCCTACAGTGTTTTCCCTTGTGTGTGTACCTACGTGTTTTCCCTTGTGTGTGTACCTACAGTGTTAGCGGAGCGTCCGGGGCCTCGCTGAGCTACGATGGCCCCTGAGATGGCCTTAATCCAGCTGTGCATGTCCTCTGGACTGTCAGCCTGAAACACAGGGAGAGAGAAAGACAGGATGGGATCATGTTTCATTGTTTTTCTAGGAAAAGTCATTTGTAAATGCATAAAGAGTATTATTACTGCAGTGCTAATAATGTCACAGTGTTAAAAGCCTGAGAGAGAAACATTAAGTGAAATTCCAAGCTGAGATTATAAAAACAATGCATCTCTGTGTTCTCTGTGAGGCTGATTAAGGACAGCATGCGTACTGTGTATCATGATCTTCTTAGTGTAGCGTGTTAGCATGCTAACATTCGCTAATTCAATTTTGCTGAGAGGAACATGTAATTGTGGAACAAATTACATTACAATCCATCAAATAGTTGTAGAGACCATTCACAAGAGTGAGTGAGTTAGTTAGGGGATCACCACGTCAAGATTTGTAATAAACTTTATCTCCATCATCCATCCAATAGTTGTTGACATTATTTCAGTGTGAGTACTGAATTGCAGAACAGATGGAACAAGAAACACTTTGCTAGCATGGCTAAAAAAAAAGAAGATTTTACACAAAAATGTAAACTATTGGTCCTTGGGTTTACGAAAGGCTGGATATACATTTGACTGACTGACAGATTTATCTTCATGTGTGTTACCTGCATGTAGAAGGTCCTGGAACTGGTGACCATTTCAAACAGGTTGTCCCTCATCATCAGATCACTGCAGAACAGAGAGGGTTATTAATGAGCTGCCATGTGAAGGCCTGGCAGCAGCAGCAGCACTGATTCATGAACGCCTCACAGGAACTCACTGACCTCTGTTTGCACTCTTGCACCTTGTGAATCTCCTTCAGAGGGATGACTCTCAGGGCCTCTCTCTCCTGAAAGGAACACAAGAGATAACTGTTACACACACAAACACACATACACACACACACACAGACTTCACAACAGCAAAAACATGCATACAATAACGTGATTCCAAAACGCACAGACAATTACATTAAAAAGCATTCTTAAGGAGCCTTATTCTGCTCATTTTCAGGTTCATATTTGTATTTCCTGCCTCTGCTGGGACACGTCTCCATGCTTTAATGTTCAAAAAGCTCTTTATTCGTCTCATACTGCCTGGGCTGCGGCACCTCTTTTCACCCTCTGTCTGAAACCAGAGCCCAGTCTGCTCTGATTGGTTAGCTGGCCTGCCCCTTAGCCTATCACGTCAAATGTGTTGGTGCACTAGCCAATAGAAGCATGAGTGTTACGTAGTGATTTAATTATGTGACATGAGTAAGCAAAGGAGTCCAATGGATTTGAGACCATTTACATGCGCAAACATCTATGTAACCGATACAGGAAAGGGAAACCCCAAAAAGCTCAATAGAGCCATAATGAGGTTTGTTTTTGTAGTATATGAATTTAAAATGACATCTCCCTTCCTCACCTAAACTGCTTCATCATTTTTGCTGCTTGATTAAGTTACCAGCTTTTATTTAACGAGATATCATTAGTTCCATCTTCCATTAGAGCCAGCTATACAGCTCACACTTATTATTGTTCCTCTGAGAAATAGAAGATATGCCAACTACTGTATGTGTGATGTGTGTCTGGTTGCATAGCTCCGTGGTGATTATATTTTACGCTATTTATTTTATTTGCTGCTCAATGTTGAAAGTACAGAACACACAGTGAACATTTTAAAGTGGGCGGGGGATTCCTACTTAGTGGCAACAGTCTAAGGAAAGGATAAGCAACCTGAGGCACATTTGTTATTTGTGATTTTGGGCTAAATACTAATTAATTATTAAAATATAATTACAAATAATAAATCAATATAAATACAGAAACTAAAAGGAAGAAAATGTGATTGATTAAGAGCTCTATATCAAAGAAAACTTGCCTCTGGTGTTGATAAATAAAACATATGTTTTCCATGCTTCCTCTTGCCTTGCAAAAACCCACTTTAAACTATAAGTAGGCGCCTGTACACATTAGATATTAAGCTCATACACTTTATTAAAACCATTCCTGGTCTGCATTCCTGCTCAATGATCTGTTTGACACCATGTTCGATACTCAAAGAGGTAAAAGTCTCTATAATACATACAGATGGATCTCTAACCCTGGACTAATGATTACTTTCTCAAAGTATATATCATCACATAATCCAACCAAAACTTCCGGTGGTAAAAAAAGAGGCCACTTATATACTATTTAGTTACCATTACATTTCTACCCTCACATGCTGATTAGCTCACCAACCCACAGCTCAAACGTTCTGCTGGTTACTGACTTATCATAGTTGACATTATATAATTATAGACTATTTAAAGAGCAACTCGGGTAAACTGCATTCATTTCCTCTTCTCATATCAGACTTTAGTTCAGCTGCGTCATCTGTAGCTGTCAGGCTGTCTTATGAGGTTGATACTATACAGTATGTTTTAACATGTGATTGCACTCATGAGCTTCATAGTATCATTTGGTTGGCAGCTTCAGAATATATTTGACACACACACACACACACACACACACACACACACACACACACACACACACACACACACACACACACACACACACACACACACACACACACACACACACACACACACACACACACACACACACACACACACACACACACACACACACACACACACACACACACACACACACACACACACACACACACACACACACACACACACACACACACACACACACACACACCCGCAACACTAGGTGTGTCCATGTATGTGGTAAGGAGTCGCTAATCTCTCAACACGTGGATAACATGAGGAGGACACACACACACACACACACACACACACACACACACACACACACACACACCCGCAACACTAGGTGTGTCCATGTATGTGGTAAGGAGTCGCTAATCTCTCAACACGTGGATAACATGAGGAGGAATTCAGGAAACATGCTGCTGCGTGTACACACAACTAACTGAGTGCAGAGAGAGTCACTGCACACACGCACAATTGTTATATGTGCACAGTTTTATTCCTCAGTACTAGTAAGCAGTGTGTGTGTGTGTGTGTGTGTGTGTGTGTGTGTGTGTGTGTGTGTGTGTGTGTGTGTGTGTGTGTGTGTGTGTGTGTGTGTGGGTGTGTGTGTATGCTTAAGTGTGATGTAAGCCAACAGTGAGTGTGGCTAGTAGCTACATGAACAAATATGCATACTGCTGTAACATGATACTTTTTTAACAATTGGTTCATTGAAAAAGAAAGAAAAAAACATATTGTCTCACCAGGTCAGATTTGTAGTAGCTGAGAGCGTTTTCTTCCAGCATGAAGTATCTCCTCTTCCAATTCTTCATCTGAGGAAGAGGAGCAGAATTATCAACATAAGTGTACACACACAGGTTACTAAGGTTTTAAAGCCTTGAGATTGGCACTTTGGCCGCTGCCATCTTGGTTTTAAGGAACCAGAAGTGTCAAAAGAGAGTGGAACTAGGTACAACCACATAGTAGCAACCTGTCAATCACAAGGTCCTCAAGCATACTCTGCTTTACCATTTCTTTGGTTAAAGGGGACCTATCATGCAAAATGCACTTTTGTACGTCTTTTATACATGAATATGTGTCCCCGGTGTGTCAGAAAACTCACCAAGTGTCATAAAACACAACCCTCTCTCTTTTCCTCCATACCCAAATCTCTAAAAACGGGGCTGCAACGGAGCTGATTATTATTTGAATTGTTCTGATGTCAGAAAAGGGGTGCTCCGCCTATATGGGCAACTCTCCACCTATCAGGGGAATGAGAGACCGCTGGAAAGTGCTGGAGACGCTGTAGTACATATGCCAGGCCTGTAAGTGGCGCTGTAGTCTGCCACAAAAGCAGAATCAGCCCTTGCAAAAACAGGGCTGGAAAACAGCAAATAGAGCGAAATGAGGCATGGATAAAATGCATGATCCGTTTGGTATTTTGAAAAAAAACTTCACAGACATGTTTTATATAGGTATGGCCCTACAATATGTGTTTCAAATATAGCATGATAGGTCCACTTTAAGTTTAATCAATTTATTTTAGCTTTTTCAAGAATATTGTTTTTTTGGTGAATTATGCTCTTTGAAATGACCAGAATTGCTGTGTCAGCAGGTGATTTTGTGTGTGTGTGTGTGTGTGTGTGTGTGTGTGTGTGTGTGTGTGTGTGTGTGTGTGTGTGTGTGTGTGTGTGTGTGTGTGTGTATGGCCTCACCAGAGCCCCCTGTTTGACACAGTATCCGGCCTTGATGGCCTGGTCCTGCACTCCTCTGGATAGGAAGTAGGGAAGCTGATTCTGACCTTTCTTCAAACCTCCCCGCTCCCCCTCGGTCTGCCCCTCCCCCTGCTCCTGAAACACACACATACAACAAAACATTTTACAACTTAAAAAAGCTTCTTATTTGCACATTCAGCAAGTACGGTGCAACATTAGCCTCTCTTTAGAATGGGGAACATCACATTTCTTAATTTGTCTCTACCGATTTAGTATTGTTTAGCAAAGACACGTGATGAATCTTCTTTTTTTTTTAAACTCTATGTCTGGGTTGCACAAACAAGGTTTAGTTTTAAAAATGTGAATAGGTTTAAAAAGGCCCTATTATGTTTTTTGGGGTTTTCCCTTCCTGTAGTGTAGAATTCAGGCATGCAAATGGTCTGCAAAGGCTATAATCCCAAAGAAAGACTACATTTAAACCCGTCTTTAAACATGTAATAAGTTCGTACTCTTAAAGGGAGGCAATGCTCATGACACGCATTTTTAAATAATTATCATCCGATAAAACAGACCAGTCTCTGCCAGTCTTTCTTTCTTTTTTTTAATCCGATGAGGTTATCAGTGATTTTAAGCTGATTAATTACCGAAATAACATCAACCCTGTGGGCGGCGCCATTTTGACGAGTCACATGACTTATTTTACCGGAAGTGACGTGAATAATGCGTTTGGTGTCGAGGACAAATTGACGTATGTGCTTTGTTCATGTTGTTTACTCTAGTTACTCTCACAATTATATTGAAATATGTATCATTGTATCGCGAAACATTGCCACAATTCGGATAGGAACAATCCACGGAATGCTCGGTTCCATCTATTGCCAACGGGTAAGCGTAGGAAGTACGTTCGGAGGCAGTGGCTAGTAAAATGTGCTTGGCCCGAACCGAAAGATCCACAGGCACATGTATGCAGCGAATATTTCAAGTTTCCGGACGATTACTCTGAGAGTATGATGAAACATTAAATGGGATTTATTAATCAACCATTACTTAATGGGGATGCAGTGCACTGCCAATAGCCGCGTTCACACTGCGGTACTTTTCCCACAAAGGTTCATGCGAACTTAGTTCATGCAAACTCTTTAGTTCGCATGAACTAAGTACAGATCGCGTTCACACCAGAATAAGTCTCTGAGGGTGGATTAGGCAAATGAAGCCGCTGACGTCACTTCTTCTCCTTCTGCTTTGGGTTTACTGGCAGGCCGCAAACCACTTCACGGCGTATACTGCCGCCCAAAGTCCCCGGCCGGAAATCCCCGGAGTTGGGGACTGGCTTCAGTCGAAGCTGCTGGGAGTCCCAGCAGCTTCTACTGAAGCCTTCCGAGTAAATCGCCAGAACGCCGACACCTCCTCATCTCCACCGCTCCCATGTTTTATTTTGTGTTGCCATAAGTTAGTCTCTCTGCGTTTCTGCGCTGGGCTAATGCTAATGCTAATAATGCTAATGCAAGGATAATAAAATGGCGGCTTCACAAAACTTTTTGGGAGTTTTACGGGGCGTGGTTTGCAATCCGTCCAGCCAATCAGAAATATAGCTCTTTTCTCACAAAAGAGCCGCTCGAAAGTCCCTGCTCTCTCGCAGGGACTTTTGAGGGGGTAAAAAGGTTCGCATGAACTACTTTTAGTACCGGCTCTTTTTGGTGTGAACGCGATCATGAACTAAGTTCGCATGAACCTTTGTGGGAAAAGTACCGCAGTGTGAACGCGGCTATTGCCAGCCAGCGTAAGCACATTACGCAGCAGACTTTACTTATTGTTTACTACGTAAGGAAGCAGAAATTGCAGGACCCAGAGCGCACGGAGCACAGAGCGGACAGCAGATAACGGAATTGCAGTGTTATTGCTTATAGATTATCAGAACATTTCAAAGGGGACACAGCCACATTGGATATTAACCTATGGATTAACTACATCATCGTTTTTATCGTTGTAATGCCATTGAAGACCAGTTTAGACCAGACAAAGACCAAGGTAAGCCATGTTAGCCTAGCGCATGTTAGTACCTAGCGCCACTTGTTTTGATGTACGTTTTTATTGATAACGTCGCGAGTTTGTATCTTTCAGTGGTGAGGTGAGCACCGTTAGATTCTGTGTCTTTACGATCATAAACGATGTGTTGGATGTGCAGCTAGGATAAGTAATAAGGGAGCTAGGAGTGATTTTCAGAGCAGTAATAGGTTAGCATTTTTCGCTCGGGGCTAATTCAGAGGCTCACGGTTAGCATTGTGTGTTTTTTTTTAAAGAAAAAAATGAAAAAGATCAGTTAAATTAGTTTTTTTCCCCGTTATATGGATATAAAATATTCATAGTTTATTAAATATTAAGGTTCCTTAGACGTTGTTTCCTGCAAATGACGCGATGTCGGCCCCGGAACCGGGTCCGTGGGGCCTAAGAGAATAACAGAGTATGTTTGTTTGGTTTTTTTACATTTGTATTTGGATGGAATTAATACCTATAGTGATAATTCAAAGTAAGTCCGCCTGGACTTTATTTTTCTAAACTTCTTCCTCGGCTGACTAGTCCAAACTCAAATACTCCGCCATGTTTTCGTCGAATGAGCTGTTCGTGTGTTTACAAAGTGAACGCATAGATGACGTCACAACCTAGTTTTTCGGATCATGTGACTACTGAAAATGGCCAAAATGGCAGCTGCCTGACGGAATATACAGGTTTTGATAAAAAAGAGCTATAAAATCATTATTTACCGGGGAATATCGCTGATTTCTTCAGGGTATGGTTAAACATAATGTTTCACTAAATACTGAAGTTTTTATTAACTATCTAATGACTGGAGCCTTCCTTTAAATTGAATTATGCTGCAACATAAAAGTCTTAAAATTGGGATCAAGTTTTATTCTAAACCTATTGTTGAGGAAGAGCATCTTTTAATATGGCTGCCTTTTTGAGATGGACTGATGAAAATAGGTGATCTTGTCCACTTTTTGAATCTTATATTATTTCTCAAAAGAGAATACATTAGAGTTGTTCTACCGAGTCATCATGAGTAATAGTTGGCTACTGACTTTTTAGTTAGTAACATTTTGTCAGGAAATACAGAGAAGCCAAAAGTTAATGCCCCTGATGACAGCATGCAAATGCATTTATTTATTTGGATAAGCTAGAATCTACAGATTGGTTGTTTAATTTCTGTTCAAATCAATAAAGTTGGGTTCAAACTGTTTTTTTGGTTATTTTAAGACGTTTTAAATTAACTCCTTGATGGTGCAACCTAGGCTTCCAGTCATCAAATTCCAACCATTGCTGGTCTGTGTTGGAGCGTGTCGGGTGAGTGTGGCTGCATACCAACACTGACAGGACCGGACCTGCTAACAGCTGCTAATACAACTGTTCTATTTCGTATAGGCTATTGACCTCGCTATTGGGTAATCCCCTGCGCACCCGCGCAGCACTGAAAACACTTGGGGTCCATCTGCGAGGTGGGCCCCACCTTCGGACTCACTTCCGGTATAAATAGGAAGGAGGCCCGATAATCTGCTTCCTCTTTTCTTCAGCACCCCGGTACTGAAGCACTGCAGAGACACTAAAGAGTAAAGGCTCTTTTAAGAGCCACCTCGAAAAAGATCCTTAAACATGAATACACAGGGTTGTGTGTTAGAGTTTGCTCCTCATGCCAGACGGGGTTCATAATGAGTTATGACCGGCACTCACGATGCGAATCCTGCCTGGGGTCGGAGCACGCGCACGCAGCTCTCGCCCAGCTCTCGCCCAGCTCTCGCCCAGCTCTCGCCCAGCTCTCGCCCAGCAGGTGTCATGTGCTCATTGTCATTGTGCCCGTCTCCCTCTGGCTGACAGACAGCGAAGAGCAGACGCTCTCGCTACTACGGCCGAGGAGGATGATTGGCCAGTCCAGAGTCCTACTCCGTGGACCAAGCCCTTGAGTTCCTGAGTTTCTGGATCCGAGTGCTGATCCGAGTGCTGGGCAGGAGTCGGAAGACTCCTACCCCGCCTCCATCCAGGGATCGCCCGCAGCGCCCGCAGCACCCGCAGCCACGGCGTCAGGGTCGCCCTTCGGCGGTCGCGGGGGCTCCATCCCACGTCTCTGCTCCTCTGCCACCCGAGAGACAGGGTCTCCCGGCGGGGAGCCGGAGGGAATCGAGGCACCCCCGCTCCTGGTCTGCTCCGCGAGAGCCTACGAAGAAGCAGGGCCGATACTGACGGTTTGGGGGGGGATTTTTGTGAAGAAAATAAAACAGTTTCATTTTCCAACAGTTTGTCTGTGTCATCAGTAACAACTGTTTCTCACATATGCCCCACCCTGTGTAAGCCAGTTGCCTCTGACCTATCGGTTAGTAGCCAGCAGGGCTCGCTGCAGAAGCCTGCTGTTTTTAACGTATCGGTTAATAAACTGCAGAGCTCGCGGCATTCCTCTGTCCCAGATATACCTCCTACACACGGTCATAATAAGCCCACGAGTGCCGTTATAACGCCTCGTGTGGACAGCACTGCACCCACCTCCACTCATCCCCTGAGCGTGTGGAGCAGTGTTAATTTCGTCAGCTAGTTTTTAATTTAGTTTTAGTCATATTTAGTCACCTTCATCCTGTTTTTATTTAGTCAAGTTTTAGTCGACTAAAAGTCTGAGCATTTTAGTCTTATTTTAGTCGACTAAAACAGTAACTATTTTAGTCAAGATTTAGTCGACTAAAAGTCTGAGCATTTTAGTCATATTTTAGTCAAAGAAAACTAATTATTTTAGTCTACTTTTTGTCAATGAAAACTGTTGAGTCTTTTTTAGTCATCAGATTATATAGAACATTTCAGTCAAACTAGTCTAACCAAAACCAATACTTTGTCATTTTAGTATATATAAATAAATACGATTAATTTGTCCTTATTTGATGAAAAACTCAGGTTGAATGATTGAGAAGCTTTGCAGAGAGTATCTGCTCAGGTTTGTGGTGGTTTTACCAGCTGTGTTATGGCCACATTGCTTCCCTTCTGATGAATCAATGCATTCGCTTTTTATCTCCGCCTCATTGTAGCGAAAATGGGCCCAAATATCACATAGTTTCTTTTTCCCAAGCAGTGGTGGCTTTAGACTTTTTCGTTGTCAGTCATTTTGACGGACAGGATTGTAACATTTCCGTCATAATCCATTATTACCCATCGAGTGCACAATTTATCACTCACTCGCGCTGACGGGGGGGTATTCGGTTAATGCGACCACTGCTCCTAAGCCCTGTTGTTGCCATTTTATTTTCTGTTGAATAAGGTTAGTTAGACCATGAGTTAGACCCGAGTCTTCCTGACAGTTCAGTGTGCCGCTGCCCGGTGTAATTCAAATGTACCGCCGCGCGCAGCATAGACACACAGCTACTGCCCTGACGCAGCACCGGAAATGGAACTGCTGGGAGAAAAACTGACTATCAGAAATGTAACGTTATCTTTGATAATATTTCGTCTCCTCATTTTTCGTCAACGAAAGTAAAGAGAGATTTTGGCATAGTTTTTATTTAGTAAACTACATTTTCGTCTCGTCACTTTTCGTCAACTATATTGCATGATGATTTCGTTGCAGTTATTCTTAACTGCCGTCGGTGCCGTCTCGTCATCGTCTCGTCATCGTCTCGTTTGCGTCATGGAAAAAAAGGTTGTTGACGAACATATTTCGTCATAGTTTTAGTCAACGAAATTAACACTAGTGTGGAGGCTCCCTTTCGGTCCAGGCCCACCTTGGGTTGCCTCACGGGCAGCGGCGAGGGCTCTGGCGTGGTTCGTCACCATGACGACCACAGCACATCACGAGCATGTATGCCCGCTCTCAGAGTGGCAGCGCATGCCAGTCTGATGGACAGATCAATCAATCAATCAATCAATCAATGTTTATTTATATAGCCCAATATCACAAATGTTACATTTGTCTCAGTGGTCTTCACAGTGTGTACAGAATATCAGTATGACAATACGACACCCTCTGTCCTTAGACCCTCACATCGTAGGAAAAACTTCCAAAGAAAACCCCCAGTTTAAAGGGAACATGGAGAAACCTCAGGGAGAGCAACAGAGGAGGGATCCCTCTCCCAGGACGGACAGACGTGCAATAGATGCCGTGTGTAAATTGAAAAGATAATACATTTGCAACATAGGTAGTCCAAATGTTTGGAAATGCATGTAGATGGATGAGCAGGCTGATCAGCAGAGGGTACTCTGCAGTTCGCCTATCCCCCCCAGCAGTTCAATTGGATACAGGAAACACTCCTGTCATCCCAGGAACAGTGTCTTGCGCTCCATTCAGAGCTGCAGGAAAATACTTTTTCCAGGGTTCCTCAAAAGGAGGAAAATCAGGGGTTTTTACTCCCGTTATTTTTCTAATTCTAATTCTAAAGACCGGGGGAATGAGACCCATCCTTGACCTGTCAGTATTCCACATGCTGACAATCAAACAGGTGCTGGAATGTGTTCACCATGACGACTGGTTCATTTCCATAGACCTGAAGGATGCATACTCCACGTACCCATCATCCCGAAACACAGGAAATTCCTGCGTTTCTCATTTCAGGGAATATCAGACCAGACAATCGTCTGCCGTTCGGATATTCCCTGGCTTCTCGCATTTTTCCAAAGTGTGTAGAGAAGGCTCTGAAGCCGCGACACTGGGTTTTTGCTCTCGGTAAGATTTTCTCAAACTTGGTAAATATCTCTCGAATTTCTTTGTTGAAAGCGGAGTGAATTTCTGGGTTGAATGAGTGGAATGAATTGATATGTGTTTGTGAGTATTAGTACCCTCCACCTGCGAGGATCTTCCTCCGAATTCATGCGGAATATAGGTATGTGTTTGTGGATGTTAGCTCCCGCCACCTGATGGAATATAGGTATGGAATTGATGTGAATTAATTTGGTGAATGAAAGTTTGAATGTGCTTTTTTTTATCACCAGTCATTTATGAGGAGATGCCTCTAAATACTGTCGGACGATTTTAAATGTCACAACTTAATTGGGCAGTTGAAGTTCAAATTTAGGGTAATAAATGTAAAACTGTGAATTAGAGTTGCATATTAGAAAATGACCACAGCATGATATGTTTAGTATGATTATAATGTTGTAACAAGAGAAGGTAGAAACCCTGTATACGTTTGGACCATTTTTCTTCAAATAAACTGATCCCATCTTTTGGACTGGGACAACTTAAAAGACATTTGCTTAAAAAGGTAAGATTGCACACTGCCACACTCACACTTAGGTAGGGCCACACCTCATTACTGATATCAAAATTCGTTCGGAATCGCTTAAACAGATTTAGCGGGTTGTCTGAATTGAAACAGCAGTTAATTGAACCTGGTTCTTCAGGAGTTAATAGAGGTGAGATCTTGCTGACGTTGGTGGATCTGGGCCAAGCAGTAAACTTATATAGACTCAATAACTTCTGTTAGGTCAATTAGTAGGTCTGAGTAATTTGCCGGAATAAATGATCAGGCCTCCCGACTCCTACAGTACCGGGCGGACCCAGTGGGGCGCAGGCTACATCATTCTTCGCCCTTAACCCAATAGCAATAGCCTTAGTGGGCGAAGCCTATACGAAATAGAACTGAAGTCACCTACTGTAACTCCAGCTTCTATGAGTATAGGCGTAGCCCTCTAAGTTCTGGGCCCCACTGGCTCCATGAATAGCTGAAGAAAAGCTGTTTGTGTGGGAGCAGATTGTCGGGCCTCCAAAGGCGAGTCCGAAGGTGGGGCCCACCTCGCAGGTGGGCGTGGACTACAAGTGTTTTCAGTGCTGCGGGGGTGCGCAGGGGATTACCCAATAGCGATAGCCTTAGAGGGCTACGCCTATGCTCATAGAAGCTAGAGTTACAGTAGGTAACTTCAGTTACCTGGGTAGCTGTGATGATTGGGACTCCTCCTATAATTTCAGTCTTGTAGGAGACCTGCTTCATGGCTCCAAGAACGTCTTGGGTAGTCTCTGCAGTTGTTTGGCCCTCGTCTGGCTTTGGCACCTAAAGAAACATCTGGAAGTTAAACAACAGTCCTGTCCGTCAAACACACTTTTTATACCCTCAAAGGGTTGAAGGTTAAAGTGGTTTATATTTGTAGTAATGCCTTCAAGGACAGGGACAGGCAGCAACGCTTACAGATGGAGTCCTTTTGATTTGGTCTTATTATCATCATCATCATCATCATCATCATCATCATCATCATCATCATCATCATCATCATGTATTCTAATAAAGTCTATAGTTAGGGCTGGTTCAGCTTTCAGGAGGAGAAACATCCTCCATGGTCCTACTATTTCAGTGTTTTTTTTTCTTTTTCTATTTTACATTCCATCTTGAATTGTATTATATTTTTGTTATTGTATGTATGTTTGTTGATCTGTAAAGCCCACTGAGACAAATGTGTTTTGTGATATTCGGCTATACAGGTACAATTTCATTACAAAGTGACATCACTATGTAACAATCAATCTTCTATTGGCTAGCGCCCCAACACATTGTAAGTGAGAGGGCGAGACATCTCTAAGAGATTGACCAATCACAACAGAGCTGGCCAGCTAACCAATCGGAGCAGAATGGGCTCTGGTTTCAGACAGAGGGTGAAAAGAAGTGCTGCAGCACAGGCAGTATGAGAAAAATAAAGAGCTTTTTGAACATTAAAGCATGGAGAGATGTCACAGTAGAGACACTACATACAAATAAGTAAAATAATTCAATCTTTGAGCACAGCGCTCTGTGGCAATTTCAAGCTTTATGTATAAAGTCCTTTATGATAGATAGTTTTAACCTCCGAGTAATTTAAAATATTTGTATGTCGGTTAACTGTTGTTTTAGTGAGTGTTTAGCCAGTGTTTTCTTTCTTTCCTTCCACCCTTTAATAGCAGGGTTAGGAGTAGCAGGTGCAAACATTTCATATCCTGCATCTCACGCTATTTAGTGAAACAGAGACGTCCCATGGTGGGCGTTAGTGGTTGTGGCCACGTCTGTAAATATAGTATGATGAAATATTGAATAACTTTTAAGGTCCAGACGTGACCACAAACAGCTGCAGGTGTATATGAAAGCTCCCATCTTCTCTGTCACACTCTCTGTAAGCCTGAACTGAACTGAACTTCATCGCTCTAGCCGGATGGGTAATTTTCCATCTGCCGTACCCTGAGGCAGAAGACAGAGTGGCGTACAACAGCAGGAGAAACAGGGTCACCTATTGATCCATGTGTGTATGTGTGTGTGTGTGTGTGTGTGTGTGTGTGTGTGTGTGTGTGTGTGTGTGTGTGTGTGTGTGTGTGTGTGTGTGTGTGTGTGTGTGTTAGGCTCACAGTAATCTTGGTAGCATTGTTGAGAACACTGATCCATTCCACCAAATCCTGCTGGTCGTTGGCCTGCAGATAAAACTTCCTCATTCCTGCATTTATAACTGCAGAAAGGGAAAGTCAAACAGAGAAATGTCAATGTGTTGGTTGTCACCCGCTTCTTACTTTGAAACACAAAAGTGCAAAAACACAAGAGGAAGAAGAAAAATTCCCTGAGCTTCATGCAAATCATGAACTAAAAATATCAGTTTGGTTCTTTTCAGAGGCAGAGGAAGCAAGAAGGAAACTGTACAATGACTCTGACCTGATGAGAGAGAGAGAGTGTGTGTGTGTGTGTGTGTGTGTGTGTGTGTGTGTGTGTGTGTGTGTGTGTGTGTGTGTGTGTGTGTGTGTGTGTGTGTGTGTGTGTGTGTGTGTGTGTGTGTGTGTGTGTGTGTGTGTGTGTGTGTGTGTGTGTGTGTGTGTGTGTGTGTGTGTGTGTGTGTGTGTGTGTGTGTGTGTGTGTGTGTGTGTGTGTGTGTGTGTGTGTGTGTGTGTGTGTGTGTGTGTGTGTGTGTGTGTGTGGATGGGACGTTAACACATGCAGGGATCAGGTCATTGTACAGTTTCCTCCTATTGAGTGACACACAGCTACTGTGGACCACCAGAGGAACAACAAGCTGCAAGGGACAAAAGAGAGGAAATAAACCAGGAACGGGAGAGGAAAAGAAGGAGGTAGAAAGACAGGAAAATCAATAGCAGAAACAAGGAAGGAAGGAAGGGAATAAAGAGTGGAATTGAAGGAGATTGGAGGAAAAAAGGGTAGAGGAGACGGGAAGAAGAGGAAAATAGGGAAAAGTGTGTTGGAAAGTATGTGGACATCTTAATGTTGCTCCCATATGTGGACATGGACATAAATATTTGTTGCAGCTTTTAGACAATGTTGAACTCACTGCAGACATTTGTGTAGCTGTTTTGGCTTTTATATACATATTAAAGGTGTTCGATGGGGTCAGGGATCAGTGCAGTCCAGTACAGTTTTTTCACTCGAAAGGGGGAAACCATTGCTCTATGGAGCCGCCTTTTTGTGTCATTGTCAAGTTGTAACAGGAAAGAGACAAACACAAACTGGAAGCACACTATTGTCTCAAGTATAACTGTATATAGAAACCTTCAGATTTCCCTACATTGGAGCTAAAGGGGCCTAGCCAAATCACACACAAAAAAGCAGATTTTTGGATTTTTGCTTCACTCATTTTAATGGTCTGCCTTTGAATATAATTTCACATGTAACCCGTTAATTAATGGTTTGATTCAGCCAAACCACAGTTGTTGATTGTTAGAACAGGGATAAGAATAACCAATATGTTTTATTTTGTTTCCTTCGAGTATAAATAAAGTGTGTTTACCACAAGTTAGCAAGCCTAGCAATTAAGCTAGTCTTAGTTCAGTTAACCAGATCAACTTAAAGGGGACCTATCATGAAAAATGCACTTTTGTACGTCTTTTATACATGAATATGTGTCCCCGGTGTTCCAGGGAACTCACCAAGTGTCAGAAAACACAACCTTCTCTCTTTTCCTGCGTACCCAAATCTCTAAAAACGGGGCTGCAACGGATCTGATACAGACTGATCCAGATTTGAAAATTCTCTGGTGTCAGGAACGAGGAGCTCCGCCTATATGGCCAACTCTCCACCTATCAGGGGAATGAGAGGTTGAGCCACGGCCGGCCATTGCCGCTCGAAAGCGCTGGAGACGCTGTAGTACATATGCCAGGCCTGTAAGTGGCGCTGTAGTCTGCCACAAAAGCAGCGAAGAAGACTTCCCGCGCATGGTTGCCCTTCTGTTTATTCTCCGCTGTGGCTCTTTTTCTCCCTCCCCGAGGCAAGCGTTTGCGCCTCCTGCTGCTGTAATTCAATGCAATCCCTCCCCGTCGAGGCAAGCGCTGTAATTCTCTCTGGTAGTCCACCAGCAGATGACAAACACCCACCTCTCCGCCTCTTCCAAGGAACGAGGGGACCGTGTGGCAGAGTTTCAGTTAGATTTTTTTCCGCCGGTCAACATGTCCGTTAAAGTTTAAATCTTCCAGACAAAATTAGAAAAGTGATTTGAGTGTGTGTGCATCTGGATGGGACGTTAACACATGCAGGGATCAGGTCATTGTACAGTTTCCTCCTATTGAGTGACACACAGCTACTGTGGACCACCAGAGGAACAACAAGCTGCAAGGGACAAAAGAGAGGAAATAAACCAGGAACGGGAGAGGAAAAGAAGGAGGTAGAGAGGGAAAGAAAGGAAAAGGAATAGCAGAAACAAGGAAGGAAGGAAGGGAATAAAGAGTGGAATTGAAGGAGATTGGAGGAAAAAAGGGTAGAGGAGACGGGAAGAGGATGAAAATAAGGAAAAGTACGTTGGAAAGTATGTGGACATCTTAATTTTGCTCCCATATGTGGACATGGACATAAATATTTTCTTGACAGAGTTTGTTAGATTTTTCTCTGCGGTCAACATGTCCGTTACAGTTGAAATCTTCCGGACAAAATTAGAAAAGTGCCGGTCAAAGGTCTTCTTTGTTATTTATTGAGCTTTAAAACAAATGAATAATGACTCTATATAATCATATATAAGAATAAAACACGGAGGACGGAGATCTCTTATTCTCCCCTGCTTCTGGGCCTAGCAGCTGATCTCAAAGCACGCTCCCCTCTCCTGCAGGGGGGCGTGGTCAGCTGCAGCTCAATTGCATTAAAGCTACGTCACAGAATCAGCCCCCTGCAAAAACAGGGCTGGAAAGAGCAAATAGAGCGAAATGAGGCATGGCTAAAATGCAGGATCTGTTTGGTATTTTGAAAAAAAAACTATATTTATATACTTTATATAGGTATGGCCCTACAATATATTGTTCAAATATAGCATGATAGGTCCACTTTAAATGAAGAAGGTGTATAGTTGTATTTTGATTCAGTTAAATGAGGAACATAGGCAGAAGAAAATGATATTTTGTGGGGTGAAAGGTAGTCAATGTTCCGCCTATACACATGCAAAGATAGAAGGAGAATGTAGAGGAAGGAGAAGAAGATGGGGAGAAGAAAACAACGATGAACTTACCAAAGCAGAACTCGGCTTTCGGTCTGAGTTTGGTTGCATCACTGACCTGAATGAGAGAAAGAGTAGAGTTAAACTTTACAGTGACATTCATTAACATTTTCTTACGCTGATTGTCTGGAAACTCAGTCAAAATGTGTTAGAAATACAAAGCCAGAATCCAGAAAGGACACTATCATCATCTTAACTTAGCATAGAAGAAGTAGGGAATTTCATCTGTTTTTGTCTTACACCAAGATATGGACAAATGGAAAGGGTGCGTTTGCGTGTATTGTGTGTGTGTGTGTGTGTGTGTGTGTGTGTGTGTGTGTGTGTGTGTGTGTGTGTGTGTGTGTGTGTGTGTGTGTGTGTTTGAGAGAAAGGGGACTTACCTTGGAGATGTAGGTAAGTTTGAGAGATCCCACCTTCTCTGCACCTTTAGGCAGATTCTAAACAAAGACACACAAAGATGTAGAAGTTGGAGAAGTAAAATTGGTAGCATTATTGTAAAACAAAAATGGATTTGTTACTTATTCCATAAAAAAAGCTTGCATTACGGCTTGGTAAAATGTAGGATATTAATTTTTTTATATATATAAGAATATTTTATAAGTTTATAGTTGGAATTTGAACATTAATTTGGATGTATTAATTTCCCGTGTGACTGCTAAGGCCGAAAGCATAATTTTCTTTAACGAAAAACACATTTCCTGACATTAGAGGAAATCTAAACATTTAAAAGTTTTTGTTGCAAATATAATTGAATATAATAATAAAATAGCTACGATTATTAGTTATCAGCATTCTTAAATCAATAATCTGTCCACTGGCAGCAGCTACAAACCTGCAGCGTTTGAGGAATTCCCCGGCCGTGGGAAATATAAATACTACTACCCTTTTCAGTTTCTGTTCTGGTTCCTGTTTTGATAAGGTCTTATCAAACTCCTCACACAAGTGAGTTATACAGCTTCAACCAAGCGCACTAAAATATGTGTCAGGTGTAGTTCTGTCCAACAAAGCCACAACTTCCTGTTTCTTTTTCATCCATTCTTGTTTTCAGGCATACGTTTAGCATGCCTGAAAACGACCTGACTTTGCTGAAAAAATAAAGGCAACGAAAGCAAGCATTCTTTCCCAGAACTCCCTGAAGTTGCAAGTCCCTGCTCGTTCACTTTCATTGTGAGCTGAAGTTAATAATAGCTGCCTGGAAGGAAGGAAATTCATCACTGTACCTGACGGTGAGCACTAAACATGCGTCTGAACTTCAAAACAAAGCGGCCAAACAATCTCTTTTTAATACCACCAAACACAAGTGTGCTCAGTTGGTTCAGATGTTTTCAGTGCGGACTAACCAAAGAATAATCTCTATAAAGTCAGACACATGGGAGAAGCTGTCAATCATGTACACACACCCATTCATTGGCTTCCCCTCACAAACACACGCTCCCTCACCTGTGGGTTGTCCATGAACCACAGCAGGTTTCCCTGTTTGGTGTCCAGGATGAAGTATCGGCGCAGGAACCTTCCGCTGCTCTCATTTTCCTCGATGTCCAGGAAGCCGCAGATGCGATTCTGTCGGTCCACATAAGGCATCGCAACCCCGAGCAGCTCAACTGGCCCTGGGGCATCACAGGAACGCTGTGGGGGGACAGGGGACAGGGCCACATTCAGAACCACTCACAGACATGGGCATCATTTAACCTGCAGGGAGGTTGCACGTATGCAATAACATGACCTGAATGAAAATACTTCATGGTTAAACATCTTGTTTTCGTCTCAGTTGGATTTGAAATTAAATTAATAGGAAGCTCCTACCTCAGCTTTATTTCAATTTCATTAAAAAGGCTGTAAAGAATGACGTTTTTATGCATGTTAAGCTTCTATTGAGTTCTTTAAAAGAAGCTTTGAATGTCTGGCGTCAGAACGTCTAGACATAGAAAGAAAAACATGTTTTATTATGTGGCTACATCTTGCATGTCATTTTAATGTTGTTAGATAGCTGATATAGGTGAATGCCTCTCTTTGTGTGCTGAGCTCAGTGAAAAGTGTTCGTTATCTTTATCTTTTATTTTCTTCTATTTAAATTGTATTCAATACTTTTTTATGTTTCACTCGTGTGTTTTTTGCAGCTGAAAAAAAGTGGTAGTACTATAAAATATCTGATCTGATCTAATATGTTGTTTCTAAAAGGCTAAATGCCTGCACATATGGATTAAATCAGAATATGTCATTAAATAAAAACATTATTGAATGTTCTTATCTTAAAAAAGTTTAGATTTTTAGGATTTAAAGTTTCTATAGAGTTGTGAGAAATGTTCCGATCACCCAATCGTAAACAATCAAAAAAGTGCTACAAATTTCAACTCATACATTGTGATAATATGTTTTAAATGCTCTGTATCTGTAAGGTCTGTACAACATATGGATGAGTCACTGCCCAGCTGCTGAGTCATGCCTTTAACAACCTTCATTTCCCTCTCACAATAAACGCGTTGCAACAAGCAGGTGACCAGCTGAACCGCCTCAAACACTAAACTGGAGAAGGCTTTGAATGCAGCCTACATTTTTTGTTTTTGCAATGCAGCCTTGGTAGAAAGCCTGGTGATAATACACCTCAATGTATTAAAAGGATACTGAAAATGTTGCACCTTTGTGGTCATTTGGATCCTAAAAGGTATTTTTTCCATGTCAATTCAAGCAGAGGAGGGATTTCAAAAACAATGAAGAGATACCTGAAAAAAGTTCACACTATACAATCAGCAGGAAGTGTAATGTGTGTGTGTGTGTGTGTGTGTGTGGTGTGTGTGTGTGTGTGTGTGTGTGTGTGTGTGTGTGTGTGTGTGTGTGTGTGTGTGTGTGTGTGAAGGGAAAACGCTTGATATTCAAATGACAAGGACAGGGAAACGGTCATTCAAAAACTCTCAAATCAGAAAGACTTTGTTACCAAGGAACTCACATCCCCCCTTTGACCATGCTTTGTCTTACACCACGTGTAAAGTGTTTAAATGTCATACATACTGAATTAAAACATATAGTCCAATCATTTCATTTCATTTCAAACCTTTATTTAACCAGATTGGTCCCATTGAGATCATAGATTTCTTTTTCAAGGGAGACCTGCAGCATATAGGTTCCACATGAAACATAAAACAATAAAGGACATCATACATTATATTTACAGGATGCATAGTTATAGACATTTACAAGTGCCCATTGTATCAGCAAGCATTTCATTTAGCCTAGCTTTAAAAACATGCAGAGGAATGAGATTGCTCAGTTTCAATTCTTGCTGAAGATTGTTCCAAGCAAGTGGAGCTGCGCACATAAAAGCTGTCTTACCTGAGACAGTGCTTGCTCTTGGCACATCTAACAAGACCACATCATGTGACCTCAGACAATAGCTGCTTGCTGCTCTCTGTGTCTCAGAGAGCAGATATAATACGGGAGTTTACCCAACAAAGCTTTATAGATAAACGTGTACCAATGACTGAGCCTCTTTACAGTAAGTGATGGCAGACCTGCCTTGGCATACAGGGTACAGTGATGAGTAAGTGCTTTACAATTTGTGACAAATCTCAGTGCGCTGTGATAGGCGCCGGCGGCATCCAACTTGTTCAGGCAATAGGCAGGTGCATTCATATACAACAGATCCCCATAGTCCAGCACAGGTAAAAAGGTCACAGAGCCTTTTCCTGGCTTCAAACGAGAAACAGGACTTGTTCCTGTAGAAGAAACCTAGTCTAACCCTCAGCTTTTTAAGCAGATTATTGACATGAAGTTTAAAAGCCAGATACCTAGGTATTTATAACTAATACAGTCACTATAATGGACGTGCAGTATGGCAACAGCTATTACTGTTAATAATCTGCCATTTGTTTTTAATTATTATTTACCAATCCTTAAGATATTCCATTCACAATCAAGAAGCAGCACATCTCCCAGTTACAGGATCTGGATCAATCACATTTCTAAATGTTTCCTTTAAAAAAAATCACAGAAATTAATCAATTATCAAACTAACTGCTGATTCATGTTATTTATATCGACTAACTGAGTAGATATACATCAGAGAGACACTATTAATGTATATCATATAATAATAAAAAAGCACACAAAGGGTAAACCAGAGGAGCAAACATAATACGGTAATAAATCACAGGCTCAATATACAGTTCTATGGCAATATTTGGAGATTTAAACGTCTTAAATATAGATAATATTAAAGGAATATGATGATGTTTATCTACACTATCGATAAGGGAAATCCACAACACTACACATTCCTTCATATTCATTTTGCTGTATAACATTTCATTGCACTGCAATTTAACCTGCTGTAACTCCATTACTGACGACGTTATCTTGCATTATTAATCATGGACCCATACAGCCACACACGTATATATCACTGTGGTAAATAAGTCCATTTAAACACAATTATTGCCTGTGCGAATCAAACTGTTGTCACACAGGCCTAGAAACATCGACCGATTTCCCTACCGCCTCCATTACCGCTGTGCTCGACATCACATACTTATGAATTATTATTTTTGGGACGGCATTTGTTTGTGTACAGCTCGGTGTAACCGTTAGGCGGCTCGCGGGCTGTAACAGAGGATTGTGGGTTTACTTACACAGTTCGGCTCAGTCCGAGTCCAGAGTGTGGCAGCTGTCCGGTACGAGCGTAAAGTTACATGCAGATTAAGCACTTACAGACTGCATCCGGTTTCTGTTTCAAAAATAAAAGCGTTGACGCCTCAACGTTACTTCCGTTTGGACTTCAAAGTAAAATACCTTATTGCCAGAGGGACGGACGACTTCGGCCCATTCCCAAACCGCCCCCTACACCCTACCCCTACACCCTACCCCTCCGTTTGCGCGTTCACGCGGAGGGCCATATTGAGGGCTGTTCCAAAGCAACGAGTGTGGAGGGGGAGTGGGCTATCAAGCCCTCAAACAGCGAGTCTGCAGCGGTGCTGATTTGAGACCGGTCTCTACCTGACCGGAGTCACGCTGTGTGTGTCCGTCAGGAAACAAGCTGTTTACGAGTAGTTCCAGCAAACATCCACTGATAAACTGCGATATTAACAACCTCATGATAACCTCATATGTTTTTAACTTAGGATCATACCTGTGTTTAGTCTAGAAAAAGGTAAATGTCTGCATTTTATTATAAAGTTGTGTATATTTACAGACCATTGCAAAAACTAAGAAGCTTATAAACATCAGGTTTAAAACTAAAAGAGCTTTGAAACACAATGAAAGATGTCTGGAGTTTTTTAAACTTTTTGTCTAAGAGATGCTGATTTGAAACCGTTGTTCCATACAGTTACGGCATTTCCTGTTTCTGCCGGAGAGAGGGGAGGCCGTCCCAAAGCTTGCTGCTGTATTTACTCCCTCCATCTGACAGGAGGGAGCCTCGTTGAGCTGCGAGTGTGGCTACAGACGGAGTGAACTCCGTCTGTAGCCACACTCGCAGAAACCTAAAGGAAGTGTAGTACCGCTGTTTGGCCACAACGAATATTCTCATCAGACTCCGGCGCACTTCCTGGGGGCTTGGGCTGCAACTAAATACGGGAAATAGGGAATAGGGATTAATTTTACGATTATTTCGCCATTAAGATGTTGGTCTATGAATTGTCAGAAAGTACACG
Source organism: Pseudochaenichthys georgianus (assembly GCF_902827115.2). Lineage (NCBI taxonomy): Eukaryota > Metazoa > Chordata > Actinopteri > Perciformes > Channichthyidae > Pseudochaenichthys > Pseudochaenichthys georgianus. Next base: position 5,885,242 of record NC_047521.1, on the reverse strand, counting down.
ATTAAAGAATCAATGCATGTAAGGCTACTTAATTTTTTTATAATTTTTATGAAATGTCCAAGGCATGTATTTAAATATCTTGTTTTGCAGTTCCAAACCAAAATACTTTCACTAAATAGAAATATCGTCAAAAGAACACATACATTAAAGAAATATGATACCACACATTTTGAGTATTAATAGTTATGATTTTACAACGGGTGCTGTGGAAGCAGAGTGGCGCAGCGGAAGCGTGCTGGGCCCATAACCCAGAGGTCGATGGATCGAAACCATCCTCTGCTAGCTTTTTCGTAGATTGTGAACAATGTATGGTGCACTGCATACCGCTACCCAGTGTAGATTCGAACAATTTGTCGTCCCAACAACAAAAGAGGATTGCTGGCTTATCTAAAAAAACCTCTGTTCCAGAAAATCTACACACACCTGAAATAGTGTATCAGTTGGAAAGTCCCAGTTAAAAACTTAATTTCTGAGTTCGGCGTCACAAGGTCTACGGGAATACATTCGACGTTCGTTTGAAGGTAGCCTTTCTGTGTATGTAAGTGGTAATGTAAAGAAAACAATAAAACGAAATAAAAAGCACAGGAAGGAACTGAACGTCTATACATGCACTGCCACAAGATGGCACCATTGGACCACAATAAAGTCAACTACCAGCTCTGAATTATCCCTCTAAAAGGAAATAGCAAACAGCTAAGCACCAATTAACAAACGAGGTATAGCTATATAACCACATGTAGGATAGCATGACTTCAACCTGTGAATCCAATCATTACCAAATGATGGACAATATCCTGGCCAACCTTACAGACTTAACAAGAGTAAAATAAACAGCTATCAATATAATGTGTGCTATATGTCTGCCTTTGAATTGTATGTTTTTCCCAAGATGTTTGGTTGAAATAATATAAAAACATTAAGAAATGTAAATTTAAAACAGAGACACAAAGTCTAATCATTTATTTCAAAGTGTTGTTTGTGTTCTAGTCTTACTCTGCCCAGGAACTACACAAATCGGGGACATTAATTCTTCATTCATTTAATACGGAAAATGTAGCAACCTTATTGTATTACAAGGCTTATCATTATTTACAATAGCGAGGTAGAAATATAACAGTTAGTCAAAATCCACTCGTCTGCTCTTCTTGGTAGCTGATTGGATCTTCTTCTCTTTGAGTCGCTCCTTGTCCCGCCTCGCTAACCTGCACAACATATTTTACATTGAATACATACACTACACACTGATAAGCAAAGTGGATCAACATTGATTTGCTCTACTGCTGGGTATTACCTGGCTGCCCTGAGAGCTACGTCCTCTGCTGTTGGTTCATGTGGCTTCTCGCTGGCCTCAGCTATGATGGCAGAAATCTTCTGTATGCAATCAGAGAGGTTTCTGTTCTGACTCCTGCTCAGCTCTGAGTTCACCAGCAGCTCCCCAGCCTTATTGATGCGGTTTTTGTTCTGTACCACGACGCAGAAAATGTGTTCAGTTGGTTTAGGGTGACAGGGTGAAATCAGAGTTTCAGAGGTCATTCAAATATTATTGTTCTGTTTTTGGTTGATAATGTAATGATCCCTTGGGATAAAATACTTCCACTTAGGTATAAATGTAATATGCATAACATGTAGTTTATTTGTGAGCTACAGTAATAGAACAGATTGCAAAACTGTCAAACTGCGATCAACAACTCCACAGCCTTTTAAAACAAACCGTTTCAAAGATTTTCCGTCGAACATCCTCTGGGATCCAGTCTGCTGTTAGCACATGGAATCGGACCTCAGCCTTTGTGCTGACTGTGGATTGAGATTTGAACACACAAAGGAATATACTGTGAATGATAGGAAAGATTGAAGGCCTTGTACTAAGTGGCTGGAGTCACTTGTCATATTTTAATAATTAAGTAGAACTTTGAGTACCTTTATTTACATTCTGACCACCAGGCCCACTGCTTCTGCTGTAGGATACTTTCAGGCGGTCTGAGAAGAAATATATTGTTGAAAAATACAAAAAGAAAAAAACACTTTCTTATTCTGCTGAGTGAAAATATATTAGTATATTTACCCACTGGAATATGCACTTGGGAATCCTGCCAAAGTAAAAATAAAATAAATGTATTGCTTTGTTGTACATTCAGAACACAATTACAGTGAACTATTAAAGACTTCATAAGGCTATCATGCAGTAGCCTACATGAACAGATTCATGAATTGGGAGGTAATTCCTCATACTTACAGTGTTATTAAACTAACCTCTGTGGTGTCTGCTCCTCGAGTCCCGTAAGCAACACGCAAATGTAAAGTGTTGTTGATGTCTCTTAATACGACATCCCTCAGTTTTATATGTTGTGGAATCGTGTTAACTGCTGTACTACGACAGAGAAAATAACAACAACGTCGTGCTATGTGCGCCGCCATGTTGGACTGACTTCATAACAGCAAGTGAACTGGTATTCGTCAATGTAGCCATGCATGTACTTGGATGAGCTAGCTGCTGCTGCTAAAGTGCAGTTTTATATGTAGGTACTGCATGCTGCCGAGTAGAAACTATATGTATAGATTTATAAAACTAGAAACACACAGTAGTTTCCATCACCTTTGAGGAGTATGTTCATAACAGAAAATGATCATAACGTTAGGTCCTACCGAGATTTGAACTCGGATCGCTGGATTCAGAGTCCAGAGTGCTAACCATTACACCATAGAACCACATGTGACGGATTTTCACAGGGGTATATAAAAATACTGGTATTTATTAATTACTAATTGTACAAAAACATATACGTAAGTAGACTATTTTTGAGCGATACCTTGAGGACAGTTGTTTGAGGCAAACTAGTCCGTTTATGTTAATCACAGTATTTAGAATAAAAAGCTTAAGTGCAAAGCTAACGTGAAAAGACTGTTACTAGTACAGTAATTATTATAACTATCACGATATTTTCGGTGTTCTATTATTCCGTTATTAGGAAAACATTTTTTACTTGGAATATTTTCATTACACCTATAGCTGACAAATGTCAAACGTTTACAGTTCTGGTTCTGACTGCTTAGGGAGATATATGAAATATGCCGATCTGTCGAAATCAATTTGGAAAAAAAACAAAAGTGTTCTACCACATCGGTCAAAAAGTGTCTCTCCTGCTATATTGAGAGGAAAAATCCCGGAACTATTGTGCGGCGAACTCTGTTGCAATAGGGTAACACCAGCGGACGGACATGGCTTGTATTCCTTTTTCAAAACAAACCATCTTTCTATATTTAGATGCGTTTTACTTACCGTTATGTGATTAGTTGCGAACGTTAGTTACAAGGCATTATCTTGATATATAACTTGCTAAATAATGGTAGTGGTTGCCATTCGGGATTAACGCTAGCTATAATTTTCTAGTAATAGCTTTAGATAGAGTATTTTTAGCTAACGTCACGCAACGATAACGACCCTGCTAGCTGTCGGTAACCGCATTAGTAGCATTATCTAATGTAATTGGGCTATATGTTGTAAGGTTGCCAAACACAGCACAGTATCCGACGTCAACATGTTACAGTGGACGACGTTAACTTAGGATACAATTGTTAACGTTAGCGGGCATCTGCTCAAATACTCATCTTAACGTTAGCTTGTCGCGAGCGTTTGACGGATATCTCTCCCTTTGGCTGGTTAAGCAACATGGGAAAGTGACGTTATGACGTGACAACAAAGGGCAACGCTTGATGATCAGCGTGTGTCATGCATTACTTGGCTTGCTCAAGAGATTCATACCCACATAAAGAGTGGTGAGAAGGTCAGTTAACATCACAGGGACATTTCGCCTTGTATAGCTGCACAATGCCTGGAATGGTGGTGTTTGGTCGGCGGTGGGGGATCGCCAGCGACGACCTGGTTTTCCCCGGATCCTTTGAGCTATTCGTCCGTGTACTTTGGTAAGTTGTCTCTTCCTGACGTCTAAGTAATCAGACATAATAATAATAACACGCATTGACCCTGCTATCTGTCCTTCTCTGCTGCTATTCTCTCCTTAGGTGGATTGGCACCATGATCCTGTTCACCTATCACAAGGGTAACTTTGATTGTTACGGCGGAGGAGTTCTCCACACCTTTCTGGTTGGACTCATGGTTGTGCTGGCGCTCATCATCCTGTCACTTTGTGCTACTGTTTATGTCAGTGCCCAAGGTAAATCCATTTGTATGTATTTTCCTCCTTACAATTAAATGAGCTTTACCTATATAGATCAGAAACTAGATCCACATTATTGGAGTGGCAGACATCACAGGAACTCAATGCTTTCACATAGTTTTGCATTCAGTAGAATTGAGATAAAAACGTTTTTTTCCGGCACACAGTTTCTGGGCTACACAAGGAAAAGTATAGGAAAGGATGTAAAAGTGTCCTTCCTTTTAGTCCACACATAAGTGCCATCCTTGATATTAGACTTGCAAAAGGCGTAACTGTCAGAAAGTACAACTGTTGAAATAAAGGAAGGAGCCACCTCTGCCTCCTGTTGAAACCGGGACAGATGATTGGTTTACTGTCACCCTCTGCAACATCACAATCTCTCCGTGTTGCAGATCAGTAAAGTGACATGTTCAAAGTCCAGATGCATCTCCTTTTGTTGACAACACAGATATCTATGATTGTTCGCCAGGTACCATTACAAACCCCGGCCCACGGCGCTCCATCCCTGCTCTGATTTACCTGCGAGCGATCCTGTACATCCCTGAGCTGGTGTGGGCCTGTCTGGGAGCCATGTGGGTGTCTGCAGACAGCAAAGGCTGCGATCCAGCCACGGTGGGGGCTGTCATCTCAGCAGTGATAGCCAGGTAGGTGGTGGAGGGCTACGGTTTCAAAGAGTCATTGTTTTATAGTTCGCCGAGGGGTTTTCATTCAGCCTCTTTCAGGGTTCTTTAAACTTGATAAAGCGGTGATTTGTCCTCATATTAAAAACTAACGAAACACTCCACCTGTCTGCAGTAAATCCCGCTATCACCCCACCCAAATCAGCTGAAGATATCTTCAAAACAAAAGCATCAAGATACATATGTAACATATATAATGACACTAAATAATGATGCAATTACTCTATACAAAACAGCAAGAACATAAATGGTAATAATACAAAACAATTATTATCTCAAACAGTATTTTATTTGAACCTTCACGATTTAGAATATGCTTAACTCAGAATATACTCCTTGAACATGTTCAACATAATCTGGTGTTTCATCGAGACTCATGTAAAGCAAGCATCTTTTAATATTTCAAATACAACCTGTTTTTCCCTTGCACCTCACACCAGACATGGAGCGGGTTGGAGCTAGCGGGGGGGGGGGGGGAGTGTGGTAGAGAAACCCCCAATGGAGGGAACTTTGTATTTGATCCTTTGCACACCATCTTTGAATAGTAGGAAAAAGTTACAACACACATTGACGGCTGAGTGTACATTTATTATGTTACCTTAATCTTTCTCCGCCACATTTAAAGTTGCAAAATAGATGTGATGATAAGGGATTTGGTTAAGGTATCTTGAAAGTGCTTGAAATGTTCTTACCTATACTTTAATAAGCTGTCTGAACTTTATGTCCTGTATCACAGCTGGGTCATCCTGCTGTTCACCGGGTTGGGCGTGGTGTTTGTGTTTGACCCGCTGGGAAACCCCCGTCCTCCGCACTCGGCCATGGAGCCTCTGGGAGTCAGGGACCAGCAGAGCACCGAGGGCACGCAGTTCCTGTCCACCGCTCGCTCCCTGGCCGTCAAGGTGTGGGAGAGCCGGCTGAGGCTGCTCTGCTGCTGCCTGCCGCAGGACGAGAGCCACCGGGCGGCCTTCTCCAGCATCGCACAGCTCGTCGGGGGGTTCTTCTCCGTAAGACACGGCTTCTCCCTCTCGTCTGTCCTTGTTCTTGTCTTCAAGTCTGGGTTCACATGTACAAACATATTGAGTGTGCTCTAAGAGAGAACTTAGTCCAACAGGAGTGGCTTAGGAGTGATTGAGGACATTCTCACAGCAACTCTGAGGGAAGAAAGGACACACTCTTGTATCTTAGTGGGGAGGTGTGGCTGACCCCTTTGCTAGGTATGAATACATTATTTTATAAAACGGATTGATTCATAAAAAAAAGCCCTAAAGTGATTGGAATAGAATACAAACTGAAATTGATAGCCATGTTTATAGAATTTGGTTTCTTTTTTAGAAATTATTTTGAATACGTCATGGCCATACTGAAAAAGTATAAAATCTGTTTCTCTTTAAAAACACAGGCACACAGTAACCTATTAAAATGCTGACATTTATATCTTTCCTGTGTTTGTGACCAATCTATAGCTAGCGGCATCGGTCGGCATAACAACCAGCAAACAAGTCCTTTCTCTTCAGCGCCCTCCTCCCTAGTCCTAATAGTTCTTAAGCTTAGGATCTCTCTTAAGATGCTTTGTGAATACCTTAACCAGGATGTTGTCTTAACTCAAAGGGAAAATCCTTAGAAAACCTGGTATTATTAAATGTCACTTGTTAGACGCTTTTATCCAAAGCAACTTGCATACATTCAGTCCTGTGGGCGATCCCCACGGGAGCAATGTGGGGTGAAGTGTCTCAGGGACACCACGACATGCTGACTGCAGTGGGACTCAAACTTGCTATCCCCTGATTTGAAGTCCAGCACACTATGCACTGAGCCACAGCCTCCCTCCCTAATACTAATACTTTTCTTAACATATAATAATTTGGAGCAATTCTTTTTACTAGGAGCTTTATGAATGTGGCCCCTGGAAGTTAGACTGCATCAAGTCAGATGACATATTAGAACACCACAAGAAAGACTACAAAACCGTGTGTGTGTGTGTGTGTGTGTGTGTGTGTGTGTGTGTGTGTGTGTGTGTGTGTGTGTGTGTGTGTGTGTGTGTGTGTGTGTGTGTGTGTGTGTGTGTGTGTGTGTGTGTGTGTGTGTGTGTGTGTGTGTGTGTGTGTGTGTGTGTGTGTGTGTGTGTGTGTGTGTGTGTGTGTGTGTGTGTGTGTGTGTGTGTGTGTGTGTGTGTGTGTGTGTGTGTGTGTGTGTGTGTGTGTGTGTGTGTGGGCCGACATCACAACACCTCAGGAAGAGACTGTGGAACTGCACAGAGACTCTACAGGGAGGGTTCTGCTCAGCATGAAGCCGTCTGAGGTCAGGCAGCACCGTGTGGACTCAGACTGCAGGGAAGCCTGTTTGGGGTTTGCTGACCACTCAGTCTCACACTCAGTGTTTAAGAACGCCGCTGTCGGTGAGGATGTTCTGACATTTACCATCAAAGCCAGACTGCAGGTGTCACCCACTGAGTACACTCTGTCCACCTGGTACCCTCGCATCCACACTCCATTCTGTTTAAACCATCAGGATTCACAACAACACCTAGAATCCACTGCACACATAACAAATGGATGTAATGCATACAAACGCCTGTACATAGCCGTCATGACCGTATTGTGGACATTGTGTCTGATGCGGTACGAAACATCTTACCATCTAGCGCAGCAATGTACAAGCACGCTAGAGTGCTACCAGCATGGTTTGGTTTTACAAATGATGTCTTTGCTCACATCCCAAATACACCTGATGTTGTTTTTGTTGACACCAACCACAGGGAGGTGCTGATCTTAGAAGTACGCTGTGCCTTTGACCGGTGCATGGACCAGGCTTTCCAGGACAAGTATATTAAACACCAACCACTGCTCGATGTGATACAAGTGTAGATATAGCATACTTGTATTCGGAAGTCTTGGCCATGTATATAAATGCACCATGACTGGGCTGAGGATGCTGGAATGCCAAAGAGAAAAGCCAAACAAATTGCCAAATATTGCTCTGTTTCAGCTATTAGCCGTGTGGAGAAGGAGGTGCTATGTGTTCCCTTAAGGCTGCTGCTTAGCCGTGTGGAGAAGGAGGTGCTATGTGTTCCCTTAAGGCTGCTGCTTAGCCGTGTGGAGAGGGAGATGCTATGTGTTCCCCTAAGTGTTCTGTGCTGCTTAGCCCTGATATATTTGATTCCCTGTCTTATGTAATATAATTTGTGGAACCAAATAAAGTATTCAAATGTGTGTGTGTGTGTCAGGACACAGACCTGGTCCCCAGTGACATCGCAGCTGGTCTGGCTCTGCTGCACCAGGAGCAGGATAAGATGGAGCAGAGCAGAGACCCAGACGTCATGGTGGACCACAGCCCCTCGTCTCCCCTCGTAAGTCTGCCCCTCGTGTCGTCACAGCCGCACAAGGAGCAGGACACACTGCTTGTTTCAGTCATGCAAGTCTTTTAAAATAATGTTCTTGTTGACGATCGTTTATTCTTCATAGGGAGAAGATTTGGAGACGGAGCTGGAGGAAGCAGCTCACTGCATGCAGTTTGCTGCAGCTGCCTACGGCTGGCCCATGTACATCTACTCCAATCCGCTCACCGGGCCCTGCAGACTCAGCGGAGACTGGTGAGATTGAGACTTCACTTATCAGTCAGTGGGACCCGTCAGAGGAGTCACACGGGTAGCCGGTTAGGTTAAAGGACAGGTGTGTAGCTGTCAGGCCTTCAGACTCAGTGTGTGTTCCTCTCTGGGCGACTGTACTCGCATGCTGGGGCAACAGGAAGAACAAGTAGATCCAAAGGAATGATCGTAATGCTGTGTTCACATGGCTTCGGGCAGACAGGAGACAGACAACACTTCCTGCCAGCACAGAAAGAAAACATCCAATCAGTGTGATGCCACGGCAAGACAGCAGAACACGCGTTCATATCATTTGCCATGGTGATGTTTCATTGTTTACAAATAATGGATATATCAAGAAAATGTAATGACTCTTTATAGCATATAGCTTCTTGTAATATCATGGAAGGATTCCAAGCACTGGTCTGTGGGGTGTTGCACACAAATGAAAAAGCTTCCTGTTCCCCCTTGTGGGCTTAGTGGGCTACCTAACTTCAGGTTGTAAATTCCATTGCAGAGTACGGCGGGAAGTTTAAATATTTAACATTTTGAACGACAATCTTATCTATATTTAACGATGCTGGTATTCTATGACTGCCTCGCCTCATTGCTGCTTTCCTTCATTAAAGCAGAAGCTAGACATCAATGCAAATATAGTTCTAAAGTCCTTTCACTATTCTGATTATAGAGAACAAAGATGAACTGAAATCTAAAGCCCAATATTCTCCTAGGTGAGACATCTAGATTTCAGAGTCAGAAAAAACCCAATATGTGTTGACCACATTGAGATTAAAAGTGTGATGCGTGTTCTATCAGCTGTAGAAGCCGTGAGGCCGAGTATGACATCGTTGGAGGAGACCACCTCGGCTGCCACTTCTCCTCCATCCTGCAGAGCACAGGTCTACAGTACAGAGACTTCATCTACGTCAGCTTCCACAACCAGGTACACATCTCACATGTTCCTGTGTGTTCATAGTTTCCCCAGATGGACTGTTTTAGGTCATCAACTCCTATCCAACAGTCTCGCAAGGCAAGGCAAGTTTATTCATATAGCACTTTTCAACGCAAGGCAATTCAAAGTGCTTTACAAAAAAAATAAAAATGAAAGACATTAAGCATTAAAAAAGAAAAGCTAAAAAATACATGGATAAAAGTTACAGTGCAGTCTAAAATATGAATAGTTCAATTAAACATTACAAGAAAAAGTACATGGATAAAAGTTACAGTGCAGTTTAAGATGTGAATAGTTCAATTAAAAGCAGCGACAAAAAGAAAAGTCTTCAGCCTGGATTTAAAAGTAGTCAGAGTTGCAGCGGACCTGCAGGTTTAACGTCATCTGAATCGTCTTTGTTGCAGATCTATGAGATCCCGTTTTATGTGGCCCTGGATCACAAGAGAGAGGCTGTTCTGGTGGCTGTCAGAGGAACGCTGTCTCTGAAGGTGAGTGGACTCCCAACCCCTACATATGTTGGTCCATTATAGACAAAGAAAAATCATTATTGGTTGCGGTGCTTGCCAATATGTTAGATTGTTGTTTCTCTCGGTTCCTTCTTGTGTTTCCCGTTACACACACAGTGTTGGTCCTGGTTGGTTTTCATTTTCTCCTTTTCAATCTATTATTTAAAATGTGCAAATAATATAATCTACTACATTAAATATGACATGCCGAACAATGAACTAGTTTCTGTCCATGTGTGCACATGAATAAAGTTGTGCGATTTTTGTTTCGTTTTTTACCCTCCCATTTCCCGTTACTGTACAGAATGACTTCCCCATTCGTACCCCAGATGGTGTTGGAGGTGATAGACGAGTGTTAAAGGCCACAGCTACATATCGGTGATAGTTGGTCTATTTGTGATGGCATGTAATAGTTCCTCTAAAAGATAAAACCCCATGACACACTTGTATGAGAGTGTTAACACATGTCTACACACCTTCACATTAAAGTCAGACAGAATTATGGTGATGATTTGGTTGGGGAATATTATAGTCTCTCTGCTTGTGTTCGTCCACAAGACTTAAACGTTCATTCTTAATCAAGCTTTAAATCAACCTTGAAACATTTCATTCCTTCCCCAGAGTCTTCAACATTGAATGATGCCTTTAACACGCGGTCTGAGACCAATGTCTTGCTCATTTCACTCCGTCTGTCCTGCAGGATGTGCTGACAGACCTGTCTGCTGAATGTGAGAACCTGCCTGTAGAGGGAGTGCTGGGATCCTGCTACGCTCACAAGGTGAACGACATTTAAACACGCCACCTTTCAAAAGCTTTTAATGTGTTTTAAACACAAGCTGACAGAGCTGAGATTACCCACTGTTAGTACTGGTGTTCTGATGATAGATTTTAAATGAAAAATAAATTAAGAAATGATAATTGGTTTTAGCAATATGTGCGAGAATATTTGAAAGTATTGGGCACTATTGTTGAAAGCAAACTGAGATGCAACGCTATCACCAATGCTAGGTTTGCCAAGGCTCAACCACGTGCTTTAGGGAAACTTGGAAGCCTTAATGTGGACAGAACTGTGCTAGCATTATTTATAACAACTCCATCCAGGGTATACATGCAGACCTCAAGATCTGTGTCCCACACAGTATTCAGCATTTAGCTCTGATGTTAAACTTGCACTTGGGTCTTCATTGATTTCCCAAATGATGCTAGTACGCTGTAGTATAATACGTTGTCATGCATGGTTGTTACTGTTATTTTGATATAATTGTATGCTCTTTTTGCAAATCGAATTCTCCTAAAAGCACTAAAGGTTTCATGTATTCAGTTCAGTAGAGATGAATGCTGCTGTGTTCCCTGCAGGGCATGTGTCAAGCGGCAGGCTACATCTACAAGAAGCTGGTCAACGATGGCATCCTGAACCAGGCTTTCTCCATAGCACCGGTAAGAAGGACATTTCAGCTTGGGAACTACATCTCAGCCCCAGAATGCATCATTACTTTCCCTTCTGCCAATCGTATCTGGAGGGAATGAGATTTCATTTTTAGGAAAAACAGCATTGATTTCTACACAGCTCTCCATATCCATTCCATGTATTGTAATCCTATAAGTGTTTCCTTTCTCCTTGTAGGAGTACAAGCTGGTCATCACCGGTCACAGTCTGGGTGCTGGCACAGCGTCTCTGCTGGCTATCCTCTTGCGCAATTCCTTCCCCACCCTGCAGTGCTACTCATTCTCTCCACCAGGGGGCCTGCTGAGGTAAGGAAAACTATTCAGTAACCATGGCAGCAACAGTTTGGCAAACAGATGACAGCCCATAAAACTGGGATGGTCCCCTGGCTTTGAAGGGTTACTCAATTCTGAGTCATTAGTTACATATTTCTTATAAAAGGAGATTATGATGTCTTTTTTTCCCTTGACATGTATTATATAGAGCAGTGTTTCTCAAACTTTTTCATACCAAGGACCACTTAACCAATAAAAAACACTCGCGCACCACCTAACTCCACAAATATCCAAAAACACATCGTTTTTTACAAATCGCCTGAAAATGGTACAAACAAGTGGCAACATGTGTGAAGAAGGTGCTTATCTGGGCTATATCATGCAATCCAAAGTGAAACTTAAGCTCGTTCCATTGCGGAGATATTCCCGCGAGAGTGCGAAAAACTTAAATAAATGTATTTATTTCAAATGTGAAATGTTACCAATATACTCACGGACCACTAGGGGGCGCTCACGGGCCACCAGTGGTCCGCGGACCACACTTTGAGAAGCACTGATATAGATAAAAGAATGATGTGAAAAGTTTGTACTTTGAAACTATCAGTGAAGTTTCAGTCCTTGTTGTTTGACTTTGGTTGTATTGGTCTGACTTAGATATGGCTGTTTGTCACATAGAGAACACTCAGTTGTTAAACATGTTACTAATGTAATGCGTTTTCTGTTCTGTGTGTCTATGCAGCAAAGCCTTAGCTGATTACTCCAAGGACTTTGTGGTGTCCGTGGTGCTGGGAAAGGATCTGGTTCCCAGGTAACTAATGGCTATTATTTACTTCTTAGCCTTAAGAACATATTGTTTAATCAAAGTTTCAATTTATAACATATAAAACATGTATTTTGATACTGGTTAGATCGTTGTAGCTGTTTGGTTTATACATTATTTCCAGTGGATCCCTGAAGATAAATATATGTGTGTGTCAGCAGCACTGGAGACACTTGTTTTCCAAAAGCCAAGTGAAAGTGTGGTGATGACTATTACGGAGCACTGTGTCACAGCGTGGCTCTGCCCTGGTGTTAGAGAGCAACTTCCACACTACTTATTTCATATAAACCTTCTATGTTTGTCTTCTGGACCATTCTCAGAAACGCCTGGATGGAATACATTTTGTTTTGGCACAAAATCCACATAATGATAAACTGATTAGAAAGATCTTGTGAAAAGCCAATATCTCTTTGGCCATACAAACAAACCCATTCTCAGCCATAACTCAATCATTGATGTGATCATTGAGGCATACATGCATAAGGCGGTAGTTCTAGTAGTTGTTGTTAATCATTGTTCTTTTTGTACAGATTGAGCCTTCCCAATATGGAGGATCTGAAGAGAAAGATTCTTAAAGTAGTGTCAAACTGCAATAAGCCCAAGGTAAGAACCACTCAAAGCCATGAATGGAGTGCTGAATGTCTCGTAGGTCAGGTCAGTCTGTGAACATATGTTCTGTGTGTTCCAGTACCGCATCCTGCTGCAGGGGTGTTGGTACGAGGTCTTCGGAGGAGACCCTGATGACTTCCCCACTGAGATGGACAACAGGAGGGAGGAGGAGCTTAGCCAGCCTCTGTTGGGGGAGGAGTCACTGATGATTCGCCACTCGTCATCCTATCAGAGCCTGGCGTCGGACGAGTCCCCTGCTCATACTGCTACCCACTTACCTCTCTTCCTGCCTGGACGCATTCTGCGCATCACAGAAGACGGGCCATCACGGAGGTTTGTCTACACATATTTGTAATCTCTGACTTCCCCAGATCCACCCGAAGCAGAGCGGTGCAGGGATGAGGTCTCTGTGTAGGCCAACCCCTACAGTTAGCAACTGGTTCCCCTTAGAAGGAGCGCATAGGATTTTGGAATGACGTTGAAAATAAGTTCTGTGGCAAAGACACATCTATGATCGTCAGGCGCTTTGTTCAGATAGATGATCTTTTATGGTGACAAGTTAGGTTTTAAACAAACTGCATTGACTACAATTGACTTCACGTCACAACCACTTAACCAAAGGCAGAATTTAGCTATTTCTTGGAAGTCGCCCCTTTTTAAGTCATGTTTAACTTTAATAACGACTGGGGGTACTAAGGAATATCGTAGAACAAACTGTTAGATCTCTTAGGTTTGTGTAAAGCCGTGTGCTATTCAACAGATTTTAGTTTGGCAGAACCATCATTTTTAAGTTAACAAAATGGCTTGTTGGAGCTCGTGCCCCCCCTCCCTATGAGCCCACTGTGCTCTGATTGGTCAGCTCGCCCACTCTGTTCTGATGAGTCCACCACCGTTACAGCGGAACATCAGTGATTATGTGTGTTACGTTCCCTACTGGGCTAGGGGAACCAAAGGGAAGCAACACAACCAGAGTGGATTGGTAATCATTATAAGTGGCTGACATCCTCGTGGATTCATCTTCTCATTACAGACACATGCAGTTCCTAACATTCGGTCTATATGCTGTCAAATGTATTATCTCTTGGATTTACACACGGCATCTATTGCACGTCTGTCCGTCCTGGGAGAGGGATCCCTCCTCTGTTGTTCTCCCTGAGGTTTCTCCCATTTGAGGCTCGAGGAGCGGACAGTGTGAGCTGGGTTACTGGTGTCGTTTCCTGTTCCTGCGGGTTCCTGCGGGTTCCTGCTGGTTCCTGCGAGACAGAAAGACAGCGAGACACTGCGGAACTCAGCCTGAGCACACACACACACACACACACACACACACACACACACACACACACACACACACACACACACGCACACGCACACGCACACAGCCACACACACACCTTTTTAACTGCATTCATTTTTCTTCTGCTGACTCTGCATATTTCAGTTCTTAAAAATAAGTTGACGCTAATGAATTGTTTATGTATTTTAGCAACTTTGCTGGCGCTCAAATGGACAATACAACCACTCTATATCAACATATTGCACTACCTCACCACCAGATTTGTATCAGTGTCGGGTGGAACGTTGCCCAAGACTCTTTGCAATGCAAATTGTGAGATGGATTTGCCTCTAAAATTCTTGTTTCTCTCTTTTCCCTCAGATCCTGTTTTTCCCCGGTCCGGTACCGCGCAGACTGGTCCAATGAAATGTCATTCAGGAGTGTTTTGATCAGTCCCAGGATGCTGGCAGATCACATGCCCGACGCCATGCTCCGAGCACTCACCAGTCTGACCAGGGACCGGCCCTTCTCCCTCTGCCCGTCGTCTTCAAACAACACCAATCACAACACTGTCTGAAACGCGTCAAAGAGACTGAGCTCCCAGACTTTACAGTACTTTAAGCACACTTCAGTTTTTTTTACGTTTTCCTCCATGCTTCAAATACTTTCTTGCTATTCAGTTGCATCTTGTCTTCAGGCTTAATCCTGAAGACCCTTTTCTCTAAAATACATTTGAAAAATTGATTGTAATGGTAACGGAACTTAAACCATCGGCATTTACCTGCTGTGAGCTTCATGAATGAACAAGTACCTTGCTAAATTGCACTTTTAATTATTTATTTCCATTTGTTTTATTTCACATCCCTGAGTTACTGCGTGAGCTACTTAATGCCATGATCTTTGAATGTGCGTTGTGTACCATATTTGCCAGTGCTGCAGTTTTAATGTAATGTCTGTTCTACATTTGATGTTTTTGTTAATGGTGGACACAGGCCCCCATGGCCACTGTAAGTGTCACATGCTGTCTTCCTGATCTTTGGAGAGCAGTCTGATCCAGGATGTGAAGATACAAGGGTATAGCATTACCTCCTCATTGTATAGTAACTGTGCTTGGTATGTGTTGTGTTTAATGTCTCGAAACATCAGGGTGATCAGTGCCTATGCATCACAGAAAAATAAGTCAGAATTGCTTTACAAAAAAAAAGACAGAGGTGAGTGTTTACAATAAGTTCTGTTCTGCGTTCACTATAATGCAGTTTCAATAGTGCATGATGTACGGCAGAAAATATTTAATGCAACAGGTAGAGCGATTGTACATTACTTGAGAACCTGTTTACTTGCTGTGAATACTTCATATTTTTTTCAGGTAATATATAATAAAGTTGAATCAACTGATGCTTGCATAACAATTTCATATTCACAGTAAATTGAATTGGAATTCTTGATATAAATTAAAACACTAGTAAAGCCCACTGCATCCTTTAATTTTTTTGTACACTATACAAGGTGTTTTAATAACCTATGTACTATTCTCAGCACTGGCAACTGTTGTTGAACTGAAAGCAAGTCAGCCATATCAGTCAATGAGAGTGGGTGTAATTAATTCTGAAATGTCTCCAATGGTTAACACCAGCAATTGGCTTCAGTTTTGACTCCTTCATCAGCTCTCTTTAGCATGTGACGTAAGGCGACGTCCCGTCAACAACTCATGACCTCTTCAAGTGATGCTCGGAAATTCCCATTTCTGAACTGGGACACGGTCAATTGCAGTGCTGACCGAATGTAAAGTATCAAAGTTAGCTCAACATATTTCTACTTTTGTCTTTAAATATATGTAAGGGAAAAAAATGGCACAGCTACATAACTAGGCTCCTCTGTAAGCTCTGCAACTTTAAAATAAAAGGGGAATGTCCAGTCATCCAGGGAAATTAATTTGTGTTTGAAATAAATCTGACAAAAGGGGAACATTACATTATTAAGAAAACATCACCTGACGTTATCCTTACCTCAGTAAATAAACATATAGTAACAAATAAGCCGTTTAGATGTTATAATCAGGGTTGGATAAGGTTCGTTCTCCGCCCCTTAGACGTCACACACTATCAACTATATAACAGGACACATGAAATTATTATTGTATCTTCAACAACAATGTCTCCAATCTGGTAGTGTACATACGTCTTGCCACTTATTTACTACATTGTATTATTGTAGTTGTTCAACACTTTTACAACATTGGAGTGCTTTTGCTGTTTTTGGTGCACTTTTGGCTTTGGCGTTTTGCCAAATTGAACATCCAGATTAGTGTTTATCTGGTCAAAACGGAGACAAATTAGAATCTGACATTGTATTTGCAGTGGACATATTTATTAATTTCATATGTCGCTTAAATTCGTCCCATCTCAATTTTTCCGACAGCACTTGAAGGCAGCATCAGGAGCTCATCTGTTGGACAGGGAAACTAATCAGGAGCCAAGTGAAGACTTTTCAGTGGCGCTGCTAGCTCCCAGGCTAGCAAGCTATCAGAGTCAGCCGTCCAGTCGAATAAGGAGGAGTACAGACTTTGATTATAAAGTACAGTGTCTCTTCTGTACAGTACACAACACTCAAACTATGTTTTATTAACACCGTTTTGTTGCGCTAAAGTAGCAAGGCAGACAGCCTCTGGCCAGCTGAAGCTTGCGGCTAGCTCATTAACGTTAGCTGGGAAAGAAGTGGAGGCAAGAAAATGGAGCTGGACGACGTAGTCCTGTATCAGGATGACTCAGGAAACTCCACCATGATGTCCGAGCGGGTCTCAGGTCTGGCCAGTTCAATATACCGAGAGTTTGAACGGCTTATCGAGAGATACGGGGAGGATGTAGTGAAGGAGCTGATGCCGCTGGTGGTCGCCGTGCTGGAGAACTTGGACTCGGTGTTCGCTGTCAACCAGGAGCAAGAAGTGGAGCTGGAGCTGCTGAAGGAGGACAACGAGCAGCTCGTCACCCAGTACGAGCGAGAGAAGGCGCTGAGAAAACACACAGAGGAGGTGGGTTTCACCAAAACACTGCCCAACTACTTTATAACCCGGATTACAGATTAAAGACTCGTATTATGGTACAACAAGATTACAAACCCAATTTATAAATCTGGCAATTCACTGTCGCGGTGTTTATCAACTATATATATCCCATTAATCACAAATAAGTACTCTATGAAATATAAACGCTCATTTTCTGTTTGACATACCCACTTCATTTCTCAAAGGAGAACTACACTTCCTCAAGTGGTTGCTGAAACTAACTGGGGCATTTAACGTAGGCAAATTGAGGGAATAGAAACTTCAAACTTTTCTAAATAATTACAGCTTGATGGTGTAAATGCATTTCCTGAACGGCGGGTCCATCCAGTGTCATAAGAGGCTATAAAGACCGCCATGTATGTGATCCAGATTTTACAATTGAAGCGCAAACATGACATGTGAAGCACACAGTGTACTGTAGCTGCACGTCCATGCCTCTATGGACCCCCTATGAGGAGGATACCGTGCCACACTTGGGATTGCAGTCACTGCGCGCCAGATTGAAAGCATCCACATGTATTCAAGTCAAGCCTCAGACATGCAAACCAGTTAGTGATATGCTTGCAGGATGGTTGCAATGAACGCACATTTATTACAAGCTATCGCCACGCTCTGCATTACTCCACCTCTACAGTGCAGTCTAATGTTGGACAGTGACACATTCACGTCGACACGAGCACACTGGGTCTGATTTTAAGATGTGTGTGTTTTCATTATAAGTCAATAGTGTTTTTAGTTCTACTGGAAGAAGAAGGCGTGCTTAATAAATCAGGGA
This sequence comes from Pseudochaenichthys georgianus, assembly GCF_902827115.2. Classification (NCBI taxonomy): domain Eukaryota; kingdom Metazoa; phylum Chordata; class Actinopteri; order Perciformes; family Channichthyidae; genus Pseudochaenichthys; species Pseudochaenichthys georgianus. The sequence continues at coordinate 5,867,089 of NC_047521.1, read as the reverse complement.
AGATTCATTTCTCACTCTGTTAACCTACAGTTACAGCTCAAATACATACATGCACAAGTAGAACGGAGACACACTAGGCCTGACATACACACATGCACAAAGTATGCATTCAGCGTCAGCTAAATGCAATGTAATAATGTATGCGTTGATGGAGAGGTGTCGAGCCCCTACTGACCTTCACCGCACTGTATGAACGTGTGATACTGTATAAACACAGCTATTGTTCCACAGTGGGCATCTAGAGTTACATGTTGAATGCACAGACTTTAAACTCGTTAAGTCCTTGGTACGACAGGCACACATAGCTCTCAGCTTGGCTCCTGTACACACATCAGTGGGTACTAAAGTTCCAGGCTGCCTCCAGTCAGTGTGGTTTAGGATGATACAGGTGATGGTGAGATTGGTTGCGAGACAAATAGGATGCAAATATGCCACTTTAAGTGTGCACATGTTTTTGCCACTCCTTAATGTTTCCAGAGTCGTTGACATTTGACTTAACTGCTAAATGTTGAATGACAAGCGCTCTAGCGGTGTGTGTGAATAATTGATGTCGTGTCGTAGCATGTCGCTGAAGCTTTCAGACGGACCGGTGTACATGAGGTTTTCCATTGGTATGTTATGGGGCTTGCATTGCTCTTGCTTCCTCTCCCTGCTGTGTGTGAAATACCCATAGACTGTATACCTCCTCGTCTCCTACACAACGAGCTCTTCCTCTGCCAGGCCGCCTGCACCCTCATGGGTGTGTTCTGTGGTATCCTTATGCTGGCATGATGTCATACTGGAGGTTGCAACTGTACACCCTCTCTAAAGCAGAGATCAGCCCCTGAACAATTCATATAGGAACTTGAATGAGCAATTACATTTCAGGATGTGGCATTAATGTGTGTTGCTACCGATCAGGACTGCTCGGTTATGGCAGGAATCATAGTCACTGTCATTATCAATCAATCTTGAGATCATTTTGTAAATGTTTCAAGTGAAATGCGTCTGGTGTGCTCTGACTGTGCTCTTGTACACCATCAAGTCATGAACACATGGGCTGTATACGTATGAATGGTGATGACATGATAAAACAGCCACACCCACACAGCATGGTAAATATGACTGTTACCCACAGCTGTTACCCACATGTACGAATGAATGGGTTGTTGAGACGCACAGGCTGCAGTGGAGACGCTGCGCACAGCTGATCGACCATAGCCACCAAATACAAAAACATAATTCAGATCCAGTCGTCATGACTCCACTCCGGAGGGATTCCCCGACCATTTCTTATAGTTCAAGGGGGGGTCTCCTGTCCCCGGTGCAAACACACTGCCTGAGGAAGCTTGCTATGTGTATTGTTTTTGTCATTAACCTTTTTCGGGCCACTTATTTATTTATTTTGGTGACGATCCGACCTCCATGCTGCTACTCTGGTTCAAACGGCATCCACCAAACTATGATTTATCTCCACCTCCCCAAAATAACTAAAATCTGACACGGTGTGAGATGTATTTTGTAGCTATTCCGTCGTCATTTCCTGCGATCTCCTTCATAAAGTCAGTCAGAATGAATGAATGGGCGTTTCTTTGACTATTTATAGGCACATATTGGCGTTACGTGAAGCCCGCAAAAGCTGCACCGCATTTCGAGTCAGTTGTGATTTATAAAGGGAAACCGGCGTAGGAAGTGCCGTACGCACTTTCCTCGCCGGTACGCAATGTTTGGTGAGTCGGAAAATGTCTGTACCTATTTTTTGGATTTCTACTACGTAAGCAACCTTCCCACGTGAATCCTACGCACGGCGTTATACATGAGGCCCCTGGTCAAAAAATAAATAAACAATGTTAGAAGATATGACCTGGGGCCTGTACTACGAACCTGGTTCAACCTAACCTGGATATGTTTGAGTTAGCCGGTTGGCCTAATCCAAATCATACGCGCTCTCGCTAAACTGTACTACGACGCTGGTTATCAAGTGGATCGCTCAAGCCAGCCGTGTCCTATCTAGTTAGGTGCGCGTTCACATGAAAGGGGTGGTATTTGGAGCATTCGACCAATCACAAACATGGAGAAGCGCACTGACAGCGCAGCGTCATACTTCCTGAATGAAAAGTGAACTTTAATACTAGTCAAAAATGAAGAAGTTAAACTTTAAACATCCATGACTTAAACACTTGATCCAGGATAAAAGCCACAGAGCTGCACCTGCAAGGTGAATACAGCTGGGAACAGAACACGTGTTTGAATGCGTACATTAACAGGTTTATGATATCACTGCTCCGTCTAAAACACCATCTGACTTTAATTACATTTGTCTCGAGTGTTTCGTCAACTTATGTGTTGCTTAAAATAATACTTCTGCATACAGTATGTGACACTGTGAGTGTTGCACGGCCAGATACGGCTCAGCTGACTCAGATCAGGAGATATGATACATTATGAAGTGATATGCCGCGGACTGTACTTAATGTACTCTGATCCGGTTACTTATGTTGTGGCCGATATTTAAGTAAGCTTTCTTAACGCTAATGTTATAGCAGTCAGATTGCTCTGAAGATGGAGGTGATATTCTATTAATGTTCACGTTCACACAGTCGGTGATTTTTGCCGGCCGTCTTTCCTGCGACGGCAGTTTTTCTGTATTTCCTTTCTCCTGTGATATGACTTGATCGCTGTAAACTCCGCACACTGAGCTCTGATTGGTCAGCAGGCGGTGCTTTCACTGAGTTGAGCTCTTAGCCTGCAACCTAACCTGGTCCCGACCAGGTTAGCTGCTTAGCATATATTACCATGGAGATCTAGCCTGCTAAAAAGAGAACCAGCTTCGTAGGACCGGAAAGCCGGAGTTTTCCCTGAATTTAGCCGGCTAAGCGAAAATCCTGCTTCGCAGTACACCCCCCTGGTGTCTGATGCTCAGGATAAGGGGAATGTTTGCTTTTGTTGTAATAATGCTTTACATAGCTATTTCATCGGAATAAAACTTTTCCAAAGAAAATGTTACAAGAGAATTGCAAACAATCGCAAAGCTTGTGTATGTAAAATGAGAGACGAATGATAAATAACTTTTTCGTTTTACAGCTATGTGGTGATACGTTCAGCAATATATGTAGGCTACATTTGTATTCATAGAAGTTAGTGAAAAAATAACAATGTAAATCAAATAAATATGCTTTGCTGTCGTATTCAGTCAATCAAGAGTGCATCGTTCCAAAGAAGTTCTCACTGTTTGTATCCATACTTTGCGCTGTTCATATTCAGGTTCTTTTATTGAGTTTGTGTACACAGCGATTGGTTGAAAAGTGAAACGGACACACAGCCTCCACATCCCCCTCATCTATAATCCGTCAGTTACAAATAACTGTGACTAAGTTGCATTGTACGTGGGTAAACTGTGACACAATAGTATAAAGTCATGAAACTCACACTGTTGATATGCAAAATGTCCTCACACCAAAGCCACTACCTACTCAACGGAGGCACGTGAATAGCTGGGCACAGACTCGGTTCCTAAACTGCTCATTTGGGTGACAAGACGCTCATTAATCCCGCCAAACAAACACATTGTACAAGCCAAGTTCGGCTTTTTGCTGCAGCAAGCCCAGAGGAATACCCTCTTCGTAGCTTGTCTCGGCAGAGCAGAGGAAAAGGCAAGGCAGGAAGTTCTTGGGGAAACACAGCCCTTCCCTCAGTTCTTTTGTCCACTCAGGGTTGTCTGCTGACCTCCCATCAGTTTGGTCCAGAATGAACTACTGATTAGATTCCAATGCAAATGTGTACACTGTACAGGCATTCGTTGTTTCCTCGAGGATACATCTTACTGACTTTGGTTATACGATCAACAGGATTACTCTTTGACTTCGCAAATCATGCATTTACAAAGATAACTTTGTAGATTTTGTGTGCATCAATCTGGTGCACTATGAGAGCAACATTAGGAGGGTAGATCTATGAGAAACGTTGTGCTCATGCCTCATGTAAACCATGTTGTGCTCTAGAACTGATAAACACATTGGTGGTGAACATTTGAATGGCGATGACATGGCAACACTTTCAGACCCACAACACACGGCAAACAGGGTTAATACTCGAATCAAAGAACGACTGGTTAGAATTTGAATAGGGATTCCTGGTTACAATAGGATGAATCTTACTGACTTCCCTGATTCGTCCTTGAGTTATATCCAGCGCTAATAAGCAAATGTAACAAAGATGGACCTTATTTTAACATCAACATTTTAGCATCGTCCTTTTGCAATGTATCCTCATACAACGATGTGTAGGATATCTTAAGGAAGTCTAGTTTTGATTGAGTGATGAGTTGCCTTTCGAGTCCTTGTAATAAGTACTCTGTTACGTAACAAAACCACTTGTTACGGTTTAGAAAATATCGCCTTAGTTACTTGAAGTATCGAACACGCGTAACAAATAGATCAGCATTGCTTCTGGACCCAGCTATCCACCACAGCCTCCTTCCTACATGGACTTTGCGGCTTTTTATACTATGTATAATCTCATGGCTAACAATTACATGGGTTCCATATAGTGGTGCACGATAATTATCGGCCCGATAATAGGAATTATGACGTCATCCCGATAAACCCGATAAAAGTATTAATAGCCCCGATAATATACAATATATTTTTTGGGTAAAAAAAAAGAAAAAAATACTGCGGTGTGGGTGGATTGGGATGAGGGGCGCTTGTTTTTCACTCGGCTCCTCCCGTTTTGCCAGTACTGTGGCGTTAGTGGTTTAGGAAGAGGGGAGTTCTTCACCAATCCAGCGCTCCCTTCTCATGCCTGGCTGTGACGTAAATGGTGTGCGGCCGTGAAGCCAGGACAGCGAACAAACATGTCGTCGGTAGTATGGGACTATTTCAAATTTTCAAAGTTAGATAGTTCGCTTGCTATTTGTATTAACAAATGCAATGCAGAAGTTCCACGAGGAGAAAAAAAGGCAACAAGCTATAATACTTCCAACCTGATTAGTCACCTGAAACATCGCCATGGCTACGATGGTGTGTTCAAAGCGTACGAAGACGCCTGCGCTGCTAAACTAGCGGCGAATCCAAAGCCAGCTGCAAAGGCACCGGGGCTTTCACCTATCGACGAGGCTTTTGAAAAAGGCAAGAACTTTCTTTGGGAAAATAAATATGGTCACTTTGAAGAGTCAGAACTTTGTTTTGTTCATAGTAGTAATGCTCATGTCATTTGCTCACTACTAGTCTTTTTTTTACCACCAGGTGTGCAAAAACTACAGGTACATTTAATATATATATTATATTATTATCGGGTATCGGTCTTGAGAAGCAGGAAGTTATCGGTATCGGTTTCAAAAAACCAATATCGTGCATCCCTAGTTCCATACCAATTGATTACGTGGGGTATTTACGTATGACTTTTCGTAGGTATAACTACAAACAGTGTATGCCAACTGCATTCATTATGTGCATGTTGTTATGTTGGCATAGCAACACTGTGCCGAAGTCACACAAAGCTGCCGGCTTGTCTGTAGAATACTTTTTATTCTAATTCAACTGCATCCGTCAGTGGGTCTATCAGCAGCTGCGTGTGTCTGGAGAATATGCCCAGCCTATGGCTATGCACATATTCTAAGTCACTTGATTGCCTCAAGCTTTCATTTACCACAAAGGGCTGCATGTTTTGTTACTTCAATATTATTAACTGTGTGATTATGATGTAATGATCCTATTTGAAACGGTTCATTAGTGCTTCAGTTAATTTCATCTGACGGCCAAGACAACACACAGCCACAAACACTGAGGAGTTGATTCCACTCAATGGTAATTGAGTGCCAATACAGTGGAGCCCTGTCTGTGTGTGTGGGTGCGCGGTGTGCACGCACTTGTGCCGGAGCCACATGTGTTGTGTGCGTGTTGTTGGCACTCGGCGACAAAGAGAGCATTATACAAGCCGCGTAGGGGAAGAGTGCACGTTAAAGCGCTGTCATAAGCACAAGCCTTCTTCCTGGGTCATATGATGAGCAGCAGTTTGAGAGAGGAAGATGTTGGGAGTTCTAAATTATTGATACATGCAGACAAGACACTTCTATTGTGTCCTCCACACAGTAGGCTACTCTCGACAGTGATAGTTTGTGTAAATCCAACGAGGAGAAACCTGTTTCCTCAAATGCAGCAGTTTATAATGATCAGAAACTAAGGCTTGTAACCGTTTAGCTGCCCTTCGTGTTGTTACGTGCAACCCCAAATGAAGGGGCACACCCCACTATGAAACCTACCGTCTGTAGTCTAGCCCAGTGCTATGTTAATGCTCTTAGTAGATTTACATGTGAAATAGTAGATTACTACACATACTTCAGAACTTAAGATGATCCCTTGGTGTCCCAGACATTACATGACATGTCACTTGTTAGACGCTTTTATCCAAAGCGACTCACATCCTCAGTACTGTGGGCAGTCCCCACAGGAGCACTTTGGGGTGAAGTGTCTCAGGGACACCACGACATGCTGACTGCAGTGGGGTTTGAACCCTGATCCCAACACCAACGCTCAACCCACTGCACCACACGCCTCCCAGACCCAACTGGGCCCTGTGTAGGCCCTTTCCCTCAAGCCCCACATTACATCCTCACCCCCTGTGGAAGAGAGGAAAAAGGCCACTACTGATCGAATAAGGACATTCTAGGTGTTTAATAGACATCACATCTCCAGGTTCTCTCCACTGAAAGAGCTTTGAGAACCACACGCTGAGCTTTGAGAAGCAAACGGCAGAGAAAGACATCTTAGCCCATCAATGACTGAATTGTGTTTTTTTGTATTAATAAAAGAAAAGGCTAGAGGCTCAGAGAGTTCACAAAAGCATCTTGAAGAAGCACCTTTGTGTTGCACCTCCACTCTCAACGTGCTGTGCGTGTGAAGAAGAGGCCGTTTGTAACGAGGAGCTCAGGTGGTCCTCAGATGATATCCGTCCTTCCCGCCCAGAGCCCGACCACAGGCCCCTCGTCCACAGCCAGCACCCACATCACAAGACTGCATGTTTGCAGACGCAGTCTTTCTCTGTCACCAAACACCTGACTCAGCAATCAGCTGAGGCATCAAGAGAAGGCACAACACCAACCTCTAACAAAGCACCAACAAGAGAATCAATGTGTTGGTTACAAAGTGCTTCAGGAGCGAGTCACTAACCCGATCATTGGTTAGAAATGTTAACTTCTGGTTCTCTCGCCTCAAGTCGATGACATTTTGGTTAGATCCCTGAAGCAGCGTCTGTTGTTGACACAAGCTTAAGAGGTGTTTATTCTACAAAATCAAATACTTCAGTTACTGCCCCGCTCAAGCTTAAAGCTTTTATGGCTTTAAAGAAGTCAATGGATATATGAGACTGAAATGAGACATTCCACCTTTAGTAGTCACAACAAAAGGGGTTGATCTGTGGAATAACTAACGATGAAATACTGTGCAACTTTATCTAAACTAGAACTCTTTAGAAACCAAATCCTGACATGTGCATTTCTTGTTGTTTTGTACAAACAATTATTTGTTTAAAACAATGAATCCAATATCACGGATGCTGGTGACGATGATCTAATCTTTTATTTTATGAACAATGTACTCTAGAGGGGGGGTCGGACCAGAACCATGTTTACGCTTCTTCTTGCCCCTTTTCAACACGACATCAACTATTTGAGAATTTTATTTTTTTATACCTTGAACGGTTTTGTTTTTTTTGCTTCTCTTTGTTATAATAATAATAATAATAATAATTATTATTGTTTGTTTTGTTTCCAACATGTTCAATAAATTGACTAATAAGTAGTGGCAATGTGAAATAATGCGATCATGCCATTAAACAACTAACCTAAAGGTAGCTTTTGAATTCTGGCAAATGCATTTAAACTTGGTGGCTGGTGTCTCCCTTAGAGATAAGGTGAGAAGTTCGGTCATCAGGGAGGGACTCGGAGTTGAGCCGCTCCTCCTTCGCGTCGAAAGAAGCCAGTTGAGGTGGTTCGGGCACCTAGTTAGGATGCCACCTGGGCGCCTCCCTAGGGAGGTGTTCCAGGCACGTCCAGCTGGGAAGAGACCAAGGGGTAGACCTAGGACCAGGTGGAGGGATTATATCTCTTCGCTGGCCTGGGAGCGCCTTGGGACCCCCCAGTCAGAGCTGGTTGATGTCGCCAGGGAAAAGAAAGTTTGGGGCTCTCTGCTGGAACTGCTACCCCCGCGACCCGACCACGGATAAGCGGGAGAAGATGGATGGATGGATGGCATTTAAACTTTAAAAATCACAAAACTGCTGTTCATTTTAAATGATTATCTCGTTGAAGAGAACTTGACGGCATAATTCATGTTTTTCTTCTTCCAAAAGAGCTTGTTTTATTGCAATAATTACAATACAACAAAATCAGATTAGCTTTTCCTGCACAAGGGCGACGATAACTTCTGGGTCAGCGTTCACAACAATGTCATCAATTCAGATTTCATTTCAATGTTAAAGAGGAAATATTCTGCTCGTTTTCAGGTTTTTATATTTGTGACATGTCTCCGTGCTTTAATGTTCAAAAAGCTCTTTCTTGTTCTCATACTGCCGGTGCTGCTGATGTTGGTGTTTCTGCACCCAATGATCTCTGTGATCCACTTTCTCATGAAATAAAAACAGTCGTAGTCCCTGATCCCCTCGGAGAAGTACTGAGGTGACTAACAGCTGCTGTGAAGATTGAAAACACAACCATGACACTGAAATCAACTGGTCCTACCTCGCCCAGTAAACTGTGTCCGTGCACCGCGCCGTGCACCTGTTGCTCTGAGAGGTTGGATGACATGCACAATGGAAAGAAGACGGATACGGCTGTTCCCAATGTTCCACCGGTGTCAACACTGAGCACGAGAAGGTCTGACTCAAACACACACGCAAGATTTAAAATCAATTAATCAAGTTTATTTTATATTGAACTTCATACACAATATGTAAAACAAAAAATGGACCACACTTGAGACTTGCGGTGTCCTGGGAAGCTGTTCTACACTTGTGGGCCGTAATTCTAAAAAGACACATTACCTTGGGCATTTGTTTTACATTAAGCATTATACAAAGCAAATGGCAGAAGACCTGAGGGATACACGGAGTTCATGGGTTAAAAGCACATCTGATAAATAGCTGGGAACAAGACCATTTAAAAGCTTAACAAATCAAACAAAGGTGTTGTATAGAACAATGGGTGTGATTGGTGTGACATTGTGCTCTATCTGGTCCTCGTTAATGGTCTTTCAACTAACCCCTAGGTTCTACACTTGGTTACATGGTTTGAAATGAGTTTTCAGAACCTTTAATCAGGAGCCCCAACTCTATTTCCTGCACTCTGAAAGTGGCTAATGTAATAGACGGTGATGATTAAAAGGTCATTCATGTCTCAGCAGGCATGTGTGATATCCCTGTCACTGCCAGAAACCAATCATCTGGCCATTACTTAACCAGGAGTTCACAGTACTCGTTAGAATGTCAGGGCTTTGATAATAATTCCTTTCATGTTCTGTGTTTATCTGCAGAGGTACATCGTCTTGGAAGACTCCCAGGACGGCGAGAAGAAAGATCTGCAGAGTCGACTGGTGATGCTGGAGGCACACTCCCGTCAGCTGGAGCGCAAAACTAAAAACCATGCCGATCAGAGTAAGTTCCCACACACAGGTTTTACTGTTCTGCCTCTATTCTGGGGTAGACACACACACACACACACACACACACACACACACACACACACACACACACACACACACACACACACACACACACACACACACGACCCTGTGAGCAGCATTGACATGTTGCAGGTCTTGTGACTGTGTGTTAGCCTGACGTGCCAGAGGCAGATGGACTCCCATGTCCCAGCTAGTTAAGGTAACTAAGTAAGGGATAATGTGCAGCGACTTGGTCATTATGGGGAAAAGAACACCGACAGGCTGATCAGGAGCCCGACGCGAAGCGGAGGGATCTGGATCGGCATGCCGATCCAGATCCCTCCGCTTCGCGTCGGGCTCCTGATCAGCCTGTCGGTGTTCTTTTCCCCATAATGACCAAGTCGCTGCACATTATCCCGCTTATTACATGGCCACATTCTCAACAAAGTAACGTTATGACTCCCAATATTAATTGAAATGCTTTTATGGATTTAGAAAATGATTTTATTGATTTAAAAAATAGTTTTATGTATTGATTTAAATTGACATGCATCCGCGAAGAAAAATAGTCCGATGTTACTGTTTGAACTAACGTAGCAACGGCAGGAACTGCTTCGATAGCGTTTTTGAGGAGCTTTCTGATTACAGATTTGAAAACATCGCTGCTTGCTTTAAAAGTAGCACAATTCATTATGTCAGACCTTGGAAAGTATCTCGATATCCCTGCCCTGATGCCAAAGTAACTGCACACTGTATGTTTTGCCATTTGATGTCTATGGCTGGACCGCTGCGTAAAAAGGAGGGTTTCTGCCCGTTACTTCTCCGCTGTTTTCTTGTCCCTCTTGTCTTTTTCTTTTCTTCACTGGGGACTCATCAGCCACTAACTATTACTCCAAATTACTGTGCTCTCCAAATATATTAAAATGAATGTTAAAATCCTCCATGTTGCTATCACACGCCAGCGGAAAACTAAAGACAATCAGACAGTTTGCTTGCTTTTCAAACTGTTACATTTGAAAAACAGTGAGAGCGTCTCTTGTCAGTTTGAAAAGCCAACGGTAGGAACTGCTTGCGTTTTTGAGGAGCTTTTTGATTACAGATTTGAAAACATCGCTCCTTGCTTTAAAAGTAGCACAATTCATGATGTCAAACCTTGGAAAGTATCTAGATATCCCTGCCCTAATGACAAAGTAACTGGCAAGTGAATATGTGTCGCCGTTTGATGTCTATGTCTGGACCGCTGCGTAAAAAGGAGGGTTTGTGCCCCGTTACTTCTCCGCTGTTTTTCTTGTCCCAGTTCGAAAAGCAAACTGCATGCAGTTTGCTTTTCGGCCCAACTGTATACAGTTAAATCGCCCGGACTTCTTTCTGAAGATGTGAGCGTCCTTAACAACGGTCAATAAGTCCTTGACAGCGGTCTGTCTGTTCGGTATTAACAACGTGTCACGTGTTCTGAATTGACCAATCAGAATCGAGTATTCAACTAAGCCATGTAATAACACAGGTTAACATGACTAGCCTGCCAACTGCCATGTCTGCTGAATGAGCTGTAATATAATAATCAGCACGTATAAAGAAAGGCTCACTTTGAAGTACAGGACGAGTCGAGGCTGTTAACCTGCTTGTTTGTCATCTAGAAAACCCTTACTTTTCGTATCGTTCCATGTTTTTGGATAATTATTTGCCTAAAACACTCACGTAAAAAGTGAGTGATCTAATGCTTTTTTCTTTTTTCTGAGTCTTAAGGACTAGATCATGCAAATAAAGCCCTCATGATGAGTGCATGACTGCACTGTGGACGGTGTGTGTGACCGCTTGTTAGTTTCGGCGCAGGGCCGTAAAATACGCCTCCATCATGCCGAGGGAACACTAGTGTGGGTTTGATGATGTCAGTGGATCAAACATACTCTAAATACAGTATTAACCAAAGGAAACTATGATGAATTAAACTAAATAATACAAATAACAAATAGACAACTCTGGGCATCTGTTTAGAGGTACTAGAGGGGAAACTAGAAAAAGTCAACAGTAACATTGTTGGCTATTTTCCGGTATAATCAATACATTGTTTCAGTCATTTATCGACTGACAATATTGTAAACATTAAAAAATGCTTAACATTTCATACACCTAGCTATTATCGATTTAAAGAAGGTACAATAAGAAAAGGGAACATTAGCACATTATTTAATAATGAAAGTAATTCTGTATACACTCTAGGTCAGTAGAATGTATTAGGTACCGAATTGTTGTTCTCTTATTGCTAAATTGTATCAAAGGAAATTTGAAAACAAACAAAACTTGGATAAACGACAACAAACACAAAATGATTATCGCTTTATTTACTTTTTGTATTTGATATACTTATTTCACTTTGACATGCATGAGAACATCATGTGGGGCTTTCCTGAGCATCACTTCCATTTGCTCACACCTCTGTATTTAACCAGGTTATTTCTGCTCCACTCCAGTTCCTCTTTCAGCCCTCTCATAGGCTCACTGCCTCACTGTTTACATCCCTCTGTGCAGCTGCTCACTGCCTCACTGTTTACATCCCTCTGTGCAGCTGCTCACTGCCTCACTGTTTACATCCCGCTGTGCAGCTGCTCACTGCGGAACTGTTCTTCATTGATTACGTAGGTGTTTGTTCTATATCAAGCACATGAGCCTTGTTCAACACCTGAAACAAAGGATGTTTCCGACATGTGCTGCAAAGCATGAAGCATGACGGGTCGTGCAAATAAGTTGTGACAGCTCACAGCCGGCTCTTCATGGCCACTTGTACAGAGGGTAAGGGACTTCGAAGTGCCACAGTCAGCTTTTTGTTAGAGGGCGTTTGACATCTGGCAATGCAGGAAGACTGTGTGGCTGTTGTGACTACAAACTGATCTCACCTTAAGGCCACAGATGGATTACCACTGAGGGTGATTGTTACTATTAAGATAAGTGTGTCTATTGTTAATTACCTTTATTGCACTTTAGTTTAAATTGTAAACAGGAAATGTGTAGTTTAAAAAATAACTATTCACCAATATTTCCAGTGATTATCTTAAGGTTACTTTGAATGTTATCATTTCAAACTGGGGCTGCACATTCATCTGAACTTAAAGAGGCTATGTTATGCAAAATGCATGGCTCATATTTGTATGTTTTGCCTCTACTGTGACATGTTTACATGCTTTAATGTTTAAAAAGGTCTTTATTTTTGATTGTTCGTCCGGTATGAGATGTGTGGGAAATGTTTCCGCACATGATACACCCTTGGCGTATCACGTGCAATGTGTTGGAGCGTTAGCCAATAGAGTGTTGCATAGGGCCTCTTTAAAGGTGGGGTAGGTAAGTTTGAGAAACCGGCTCGAGATCGCTAGAATTTGAAAATACACAACCGGAGAAAATCTGCCACTTCCTTACAGAGCCCCTCCTCCAACACACACGAACGCGCACATGACCAATGAGGGCACGAGATAAGTGTGTGCCCCGATGGAAGGCTGACAGGCAGGTAGGCCATCCGATTGGTTGTACTTTTTACAGTATCACGGCTTCTACAGATGACATTTTTTTATGGATTTTTTGTCAAAGCACTTCAGATATTCATTGCTATCGGGATGTTAAGAGCATTCCATGGAATATAACAAAAAGTGTATCTCGAGCCGGTTTCTGAAACTTACCTACCCCACCTTTAAGTGGTAATGGTAATATAGGCTATTCACCAGTGTAATATTCAAATTGCAGGAGGCGCAATATGTGTTGCAAGCTAAATATGTGTACATTTTATTCTAAATTAAGTAATTACTGTTGCAACAGAGAATTGCTGGCCCTACAAATCGTATTCTATGGACTTCTGAAAGATATCTTTGTTTAATGCCCTCCAATATTGTGAATCAATTGCAATATCAGTCAAAATAGGTGAAATTAGTTTTTTATCTTGAAACCCTACTACAAACCACATCATTAATATAACACTTTTGACACCATTGAAATCAAAACCCAAGGAGCTGCTCGGTCATTTTAAGATTGAAAGTCCCTGCTTCAGAGGGCTGAGATAACCTGTCTCCTTGTTGATGCATGGTGGCCCTCCTCTGGCTATGAGAGGTTATTGCACTCTAGCACCAAACGGTATCCCAGAATCCAATGAAAAAAATGGTGTATACTTGGTTTCCCACTGGACACATTTAGTCAATGTGGCAGTTTGATCCATACTTGTTATTTATTTAACTATTGCTGTTGTTATTAAGATCTTTGTTGTTAACTTATGGTGTTTTTCATGATATGCACTTGAAGTAATTTTCTTTTTTTCCATGCAGTTATCAGATGTGACGAGAGAGAAGCAGACCTCAAAAAGGAGTACAACACGCTTCATCAGAGACACACTGAGGTATGTCTGCCTGAGATAAGGACGTGTGTTTGGTCACATGTCACCCAGATACACACAGTGTTGTATCTGTATTTCACATAACTAATGATACACGGTGCAGAGAAAAGGTAGCAATTTGGAGCCTCCACCTAATTAATGACATCACTGTTTAATAGTCAACACAAGATCATTTTACAAACAGCTTGAGTCTAATATTGATGTCAAAATTCAGGAACAACATAAAAACATCAATAAAATATCACTTGTCAATATAAAAGTGAATGTGTATGAAAAAGCAGTAGATAAATGATCTTTCAGGCATTGTTTTCGAAGCATTATATAGAGGGAATGCTTCAGTTTATATACAAATGACAGGGTTCGTACGGTCATTGAAAACCTGGAAAAGTCATGGAAATTCAAAATGCAAATTCCAGGCCCTGGAAAAATTATGGAAAACAATATTTTTCCCAAAGTTTTGGAAAAGTCATGGAAATGTAACTAAAGTTGCGTCAAATATAATTTACATTTTATCTAATCGCCGAAATAATCTGCGGTCGCGAGCTGTTCTGTGCCATCATGACGCGCATGGTGTTATTTTTTAATATATGAAGCGCGAGCTGTGTGCTCGAGTCTTCCTGCCTGTCGGCTGAACTCTGCTGCTCCGGTATGAAGGTCAGTTTAGCTACGGTGCGTTCGTTAACTGTGCGGAGCAGACATTGTCACTATCTGCTAACGTTAGCTTTAGCCTTCGTTTTCTAATAGTTTTTTTCATAGGCTATAAACGGAGGTGGTATAAGTATAGATATTGTGCTAGAGTAAAAGTAGAAGTACTCAGATCTTGTACTTTAGTAGAAGTACTCGGATGTTGTTCTTAAAAGTAGAAGTACTCAGATATTGTACTTGAGTAAAAGTACAAGTACTCAGGTCTTGTACTTGAGTAAAAGTAGAAGTACTCAGATCTTGTACTTGAGTTAAAGTAGAAGTACTCAGAAAAGTAAAAGTACTCAGATCTTGTACTCGAGTAGAAGTACTCAGATCTTGTACTTTAGTAGAAATACTCAGATATTGTACTTTAGTAGAAGTACTCGGATGTTGTTCTTAAAAGTAGAAGTACTCAGATCTTGTACTTGAGTAAAAGTAGAACTACTCAGGTCTTGTACTTGAGTAAAAGTAGAAGTTCTCAGATCTTGTACTTGAGTTAAAGTAGAAGTACTTCAGAAAAGTAAAAGTACTCAGATCTTGTACTCGAGTAGAAGTACTCAGATCTTGTACTTTAGTAGAAATACTCAGATCTTGTACTTTAGTAGAAGTGGAAGTACTCAGATCTTGTACTTAATAAAAGTAAAGTACTCAGATCTTGTACTTGAGTAAAAGTAGAAGTACTCAGATCTTGTACTTGAGTAAATGTAGAAGTACTCAGATCTCGTACTTGAGTAAAAGTAGAAGTACCAGAGTGTAGGAATACTCTGTTACAGTATAAGTCCTGCATTCAAAATGTTACTCAAGTAAAAGTACAAAAGTATTATCATCAAAATATAGTTAAAGTAGCGACAGTAAAAGTAGTCGTTGTGCAGATTGGTCCATTTCAGAATTATATATATATATATGTTTTATAATGATTGCAGCGAGTTTGAATGACTTTGTAGACTGCAGGGTAGCTGGTGGATTTACTCCAGGTGGAACTAAAGTCTGATTTAACACTTGGTTATATTTCACATCATTCATCCAGATCTGTGAAGTAACTAAAGGTATTAAATACATGCAGTGGAGGAAAAGTACACCATGTGCCTCTGAACTGTAATGGAGCAGAAGTACACCATGTACCTCTGAACTGTAGAGGAGTAGAAATACACCATGCACCTCTGAACTGTAGAGGAGTAGAAGTACACCATGTACCTCTGAACTGTAGAGGAGTAGAAGTACACCATGTACCTCTGAACTGTAGAAGTACAAAGTAGCAAAACATTGAAATACTTAAATAAAGTACAAGTATCTCAAAATTGTACCCAAGTATAGTACTTGTTGAGTTTATGAACTTAGTTACTTTACACCAGATGCCATAAAGATAGAAAGACTCAGCCTTGCACAGAGGCATGAAAATACATTTTCAAAATGCTCAACAGTGCTGCCAGAATTATAAACTGACTGCTACACAATTAAAATAAATGCTTTTATATATTTCTATTAGATGTGACTCTTTGGCGTTTCTGTTATTATTAACACTGCTGCTTTAGTTGTTCTGACTGCTAAAATCCTCTGTTATTCCTCATTTTAAAGCCGATATTCCGTGGGGTCGGGGGCTCGGGTCCTTGTCACCTTTTTCATACCTGATGAGTTTGCCTCCATGACTACAGTTGCTTTAGCGTGTAGAAGCTAGTAAGCTACTATTTGATTTGTTTTAGATAGGCACTACATGTTTCATATGCAGACCTTATTTTCCTGTTCCATGTTCAAATAAACCATTTTCAGTGGTAATTTTTGTTTGGTCATGGAAAATGAGGTAAAGGTCATGGAAAAGTCATTACAAATCATTGATGAAAAAGTGTATGAACCCTGAAATTAGCTTTTCAAAAACACATAAAAAAGAAGAAATTAATTATTGAATTATTCCACATCAATACATTCCAATATCAGTGTCATTATATGCACCTCTGGTTCAATAAAAAGTTGTGAAAATTAGAAGAAAAGATGATTTAAAACATGAAGTATCCAAACATGAATAATGTTTTTGTTGAGTCATTAGTCAGCCTAGTTCTCTTAATAAATGATGCATCACTAACGGATGCTCTAAAACAGGGGTGTGAAACTCAATTTCATCGCGGGCCACATTGGAATTATGGTGGCACTCAAAGGGCCGGTTGTAACTTTAAGACTATATATATATATAAAATGATGTATTATATTACATTATTGCCTCTGCATTGGATTATTATCAGATAGGGTAATAACTTCATAATTAACTACGTCTGAAAGCAGACGTCTACGGCAAATAAATTGCAAGTCTCTTCGGTGAGAATGTCACAAAATGATTTAAAAAGAAAAGCAACATTTTGAAAAAAAAAGCAAAGTATTGAAAACAAATCGAATTCTAAGGGGAAAAAGCATATTTTGTAGAAAAAAAGTCAAATTCGAGATGCATTGTGGGACATGTAGTTTATGGGCAACGTGCTTCTGTAAATCGGCATGTAACCGTATAATAAACGTATTCTTCATGTGTGAGTGACCATGAATGTTTCAAATGGTATAATCACGTATGCTGTAGTTTGGTAACAACAGTCATTTCATCATCCTCGTTTTGTACAGGTTTTTGGCATTTTAATATAGCATAACACATGTTAACATTTTAAAAATAAACGGCACACAACCTGTACTGCTCTTACTTTGAAATGCAGAAACCACGGCCATCGCATATGTCTGAAAACTCTGTGTATGTTTGGTGCAAAACATAGAGTTAAAATCCATAAATGCTTTTTTGATCCCCAAACATAACTTGATTCACAAAGTTATGAAAGATATCAACAAATGTTTTTACTTTACTTAAATAAATGTAAGTAAATGAATTGAATGTATCCACAGATTTTTTTTATATTTGCAGATCAATTTTATATGTGCAAAGTATTTTCAGAGTTTACAAATCTTATTTTGCATATGTGGAACAAATGCAACATAGGCTTATACATATAATTATTTTTGACACTTTAAACAATTTGAGTTACAATATTGCCATATTGAGACGAAACTACCTCCAAATGAAATTGAAGCTTATTCCACGACTCTGTTTTGCCATATCCCTTCCAGATGATCCACAGCTACATGGAGCACCTGGAGCGAACGAAACACCAGCATGCAGTCGCACATGAGCCCTCAGATACAGGGACATCAGCCAGAACACGGTGAGACAACCACACCATACTCATTACATACTGTTAGTTCCTTCTTAAAGAGGCCTTGTTATGCTTTTTCGATATTCCCCTTTCCTGTAGTGTGTTATACAGGGTTCCTGCGGGGTCTTAAAAAGTCTTACATTTGATAATCTGGTTTTCATTCATGTTAATGGTCTGCAAAGGCTACATCCCAAAGTTTCCACCAGAGGAAGTTTCTCTCCCACCCTGCGAGATTACTTCCATTACATAATGACATCACTAGTGCTCCAACACATTGTACGTGATACGTACCGTTAAGGGATGGAAAATCTCTAAGCAGTTGACCAATCGCAACAGCGCTGGCCAGCTAACCAATCAGAGCAGCTCTGGTTTCAGACAGAGGGTGAGAAGAGGTGCTCCAGCACAGTCAGAATGAGAAAAAGAAAGTGCTTTTTGAACATTAAAGCATGGAGACATGTCACAGCAGAGGCACAACATACATATATGAACCTGAAAATGGGCACAATACAATAAATGAGAACATTTGATTTTAAGACTTGACAGGTGTGTTTGTATGTCCATTCAATTGCTTTGGACAGTAACCCTTTTTGGAACAGACACATGGACAGACTTTATGAAAGATAGACCTTCATTATAAACTTCTGAAATAAATGAAACTGGAGTTGAGTGGGACAGCTAGGGCAGTGATTCTCAAACTTTTTTCAATAATGTACCCCCTTTGAAAAAAAATGCAGCCAAGTACCCCCTGATCAGCGCAAACACTAATTGTTAGGGGGAAAATGCCTATATAAAGAGGTACAGTACAGCGCTGCACCATCAGTGTCTGATTTATTAAAACAACAACATTGTAACTGAGAACACTTTAAATGCTACCTTTCAAATGTTTACAATCCATCACTAAATTCATGGCCAACCAATTTTCAACATCATGCAATAACACTAAGACGACATTAGTTGCATTGAAACTGATCTTTTTAATAAGTTGTACTTACAATGTAGTGAGAAACATGGGCTTCTGCTTCACTGAGGATCTTGTCATTTCTGACAGGGAGGCAAACTGCAGTTATTACACTTTGCATTTTGAAATATGTATAACTCTGTTCATATAAAACCCACACTGCTCAAACTTCCTTACTTTTCCTAAAATTGGTATATTTGTAATATACCGTACTTTTCGCACTATAAGCCGCGACTTTTTTCCCCATTTTTTTTTTTTTTTTTTTTTGTACAGCTAACGGCCACTAGGGAACCTCCTAAATCTATGGATTTTACAGGTAAAATTAACCACCTTTAACACTATGGGCTCTATGACCGGTCCGCGCCCGCCACCTTTAAGCGACGGGCTCCAGCCAGCAGGAAAAGCTGGAGGCCGGTAAAGAGTGAGACAGGTAGCGCCAAAGTAAAAGTTGAGCCGAGAGACAGAACGAGAGCAAGACAGACGGACAATTTAGCTGCTGCGGCTTATATGCAGGTGCGCTTTATAGTCCGAAATGTACGGTATATTGGATTCGCTCAGTGTGGCAGGAAACACTACCACTTTGTCAGAACCTTCTAATAAATACCAGAGGCAGCTTTGTACAAAATATAGGAACATCTTTATTTTAACCACAACAGTTAATTGGTAAGAGGAGAGGAGAGAACAAGACGAAGCGAGTCCACGGGGCACCAGAAACCCCCACTAGACTGTGGAGTCCACTTTTAAATACACTTCAGCAGGGCTAGTTGTACTAGCGTTTAACGCGGCACACCACACCAAGAACACGGCATGCAAACACCCTCTGCCGGAGGCACACAACTAGGCTAATTATGAACACACAGCACACACACACTGCAATGACCCAACCAACAATTTAGGGCGAGAGCTCCAATTCGTGGTAGCCTCTCCCCTGCTGCTCTCCTTCCATACACTGTAAAATACTTCTAAAATCTGACATCCAACAATATAAATGAATATACGTAACTCGCCAGTTGGCGAGACCCTCCCCCGGGGTCTACGCTTGGGACGCCGTCCAACTCCCCGGGGATTAGCTTCGCTGGACGACGTGAACTGAGTCACAGCTGGTGTCCGTGTTGCTTGGGCACCGCCGTGCGTAAGGAGGGATCGTGGCTCGCACTCACTAAAACCCCGGCCCTGACTATCTATAGGAGGTAACAGGCCTCCCGATCCTGACACTCTAACGTCTTTCCTGTCTGGCTGTCTTCGTCGCCGGCAGCTCTATCCGCTGCGAACGACACCCTCCCACCCAAAAGAGTGCTGAGTCACATGTAGCGTTCTCCAACCCCCATTCAGTTCTCCACTGCCTTTTCTCTTTCCGCTGTCAGTCCCCCAGCTGTGAGTCCCTCAGCTGATTAACACACCTGTTTCAGTTCAGTTAATCAGCGCCCATGCAGGCGCATTCACATCAAACATTTATCAAATTATTTTTTTTTACAGTACTCCAACGTACCCCTAGGGGTCACCGTACCCCCATTTGAGAACCACTGAGCTAGAGGATGCTGTGGATCAGAGCTGTCACAGTCATCTCCAGTAATCCTACGATGGCCTGATGAGCTCTGTGGCTGATTGCTCACTTGTGGAGCAGATTATGCCTACTGCAGATGCCAGGAGGTCAGCAGACCCACTATCAGTTATTATGAACATATCAATTTAAAAAAAGGCTATTTGTAATTAGTATTTTGTGTGGATATACTGGTTCAGCCCTTTGTGTCAGCAAGTACCAGTATTCACTCCGTTTCTGTTTACACATTGGTCTCCCACCCTAGCCATCAGATGGTTTGTTGATGATTCTTCGATGTACTGCCACCAAATCTGACCTATATTCACATCCACCTTTTTTTCACATATGCACGAATTGCAATACATTTGGTCATTGATTGACTTTCCCTCTTGCACCATCATCAGGTCAACATTTAACACTTTCTCACACTTTGGCTTATAAAGTAATACCAGCAAAACTAAAGACACTAGGTCAACTAATGGACTAATGACTTTGCATTTAGTGCCGAACAGTAAATACTAGCATAAACCATAATACCTGCTAATCATAGAGTGGTGCAGTGACGAGTCCTAACTCCCGGAAGTGAGTTAGCATTTTACCACTACCGGTTCCCTCGTCTCGGAGTCAATGGGATTTCTCAATAGGATTTTGGAAAATAGCTGGAAATAAGGTTTGTGGTCGACACAAATTTAAGAGACTGATCATGTTTGTTCTACGACATTAAATACATCAGCAGTGACCCCACTGGTGATTTCTGAAGAGTTTACGTGTCTGAAAACCGATGGTTGTTAACAAGTGGCTGAATAGGACTACAGAAGTTGTCGAGGTAATTACGCCGAACACGTAATGTGAAGAAAACTTCTGATCAGCAATGTGATGAAAGAATGGAAACTGGAATCTGCTTAATACAATACAAACTTTATTTATAAAGCACTTTAAACCTCCAGACCAAAGTGCTGTACAGGCAAATAGATAAAAACACAGCTCAGCTCACACACCATAAAACAAGTAAAAACAAAAAACAATTTAAATGCAAAAAAGCAAAACTCTAAAAGATGTTGAAACGCCAAATGTTAAAACGCTAAGGAGAAGAGGTGGGTTTTAAGAAGCGATTTAAAAGCAGGCAGTGTGGAGGCCTGTCTGATCTCCAGGGGCAGAGCGTTCCACAGTTTGGGAGACGCTACAGAGAAGCAACGGTCCCCTCTGAGCTTTGACCTGGTTTTAGGCACATTCAGGAGCAGTTGGTCCGCTGACCTGAGAGGGCGGCTCGGCGTGTAATGCTGTAGCAGCTCAGCAAGGTATGGTGGGGGTCATGCCATTTAGGGATTTAAAAGTAAATAAAGAATTTTAAAATGGATCCTAAAATAAATTGGCAGCCAGTGGAGAGAAGCTAAAACAGGGGAAATGTGGTCAAACTTCCGTGTGCCAGTTAAGAGCCTTGCTGCAGCATTTTGCACCAGGCCTTTATGTCATCTAGGCACTTTAGCAGTGGGCTAATTAGGTAACCCTCCTTCTTTGTTAGAGGGACATAAATCTGGCTATCGTCAGCATAGCAGTGGAATGCGATGCCGTGCTTTCTAAAAATGGACCCAAGAGGGAGCAAATAGAGGGAGAATAGCAGGGGGCCTAATACTGAGCCCTGTGGGACCCCATACATGAGTGGAGCAGAGGATGACTCGGAGTCACCAAGGCTGACAGAGAAAGTTCTGTCCTTCAAATATGACCTGAACCATTCCAGGGCTTTTCCCCTCAATGCCCACCCACTTTTCCAAGTGGGAGATCAGGATGTCATGGTCGACTGTATCGAAAGCAGCAGTTAAGTCAAAAAGTAGGAGCACAACGCATTCCCCAGAGTCAGTAGATAAGAGGATGTCATTAAAGACTCTTAAAAGCGCTGTTTCAGTGCTGTGCATAGTTTTAAAACCGGATTGGAAAACCTCCAGTATGTTGTTGTCTTCCAGAAAAAACATAATTTGACTGTAGACAATCTTCTCCAGGATCTTTGACAATCATCCACTGAAGTTTATTGAGTCATACGGCCGGAGCGTTTACAAGATATTTCACACAACTTTCATCATGGAAAGACCAAGCCAACACTGAGGAGACAAAGAAACACAGCGCAGATCTATACATGAATAAAGGAGTGGCCTATATTCGCGCGATTTTCCCTAATCGATACCAGACATGTTGAAGACAAAGAACCGGTCTGTTAAAGCCATCGTGCATGGTCCACACTTGTGTGGGTTCCCATTACATTAATTACATCAAAAGCAGAATAAGATTGAAACATTCAATCACAATGGTTGATACAGACAACCACAATAGAAAAATCATTTCTCTTCAGTGTTTGATTTCTTTTGTCAAAAAGCACAATAATAACACACATGCAATACAAAAATATAATGGTAAAATATATGTTTCAAAAACAAGATCTTTTATCATTTATCACTCAGTTAATCTCATTCATCAAACACAAATTCACAATCAGCTTACATCTCAAAGATTTACTTCAAGGCAATTACTTATTAAAACACAATTAGAATTTAGGATTATAAGAAATCCAATTGAGGTATGAAATCAGACTCATGAGAGATCCAGTTAAAATTCCTAGTTAAGGTATAAATTCACAGTGATGAATCGATCAATCTGTAAAGTTACAGTGTCCTCAATCTTTAACATTACATTACGTTTACTTCAATAGGCTTATTCAAGAGTAAGGCACTTAACAGTACATACATTGTATTCAAATACATTTGTTCAAAATCTGAAAAGGAAAAATCAGACATTTTATTGTAACAACCTGAGGAAGGAAAAATCAAAAACATCTGTTCTTTACAATAAAAACATCTATTCTTTATTTTGAGTGTCAACTTTAATCAATTTATCAATCGCTGAAAGGGGGTACCCATGGTACAGAAACTGCGATGGAGACCCATGGGTCTGGAAGCTCGGCGTCGTACATCAACATTGTGTCATCTACAGTTGAATACCCCACTAGCCTCTGTGGGGCCTGGAGGGCAGTCTTGGCAACCCTGCGTATGGCTAATTTAACTACAGTGATCAAACAAATCACTAGGATTAGCACAACCAAGATAAACACTGCAACAGTAACAACACATTTAACCAACCCCGCTCCCCAGGATCCATGCAATGCTTTTATCCCGTTAGCAGTATCATGAATCATATCCATAACTTCCGGTTAGGGCTGGGCGATTTGGCCTTTTTTCTTCTAACTAATGGACAATTTTCGATTTAAACCTCGATTTTTTTCTTTTTTTTCTAAACAAACAAGACCAAGGCAAAATTTCAATACATATTTTCTTTAATAACACAATAAAAATAAATGAGATTACCAAGTAGTCTAGGCCTATGTGAACAAATCAGTTGTTCAATAATAAAATAAATAAAATAAAAACAGCACCACGGCACTTGGCTGTCATTAATGTGCAAAGATTTTTTTTTAAATCAAACTGAAAAAAAAATCTCTTGTAGGCCATCCCTGAAAAAACTTGTAAAATGAAAAACAACAAATAATAAATAATGAAATGAATAATAAAAAAATACCCTCAAACAAAATAACATCCCTTTTAACTTTCTAGGAAGTTGTCTTTCTACAGACCTTACACAGAACAGTTGTTTGTTCTATGTATGACCGCTTGTACCCGAACCACTTCCATAAAACTGAAGTAGCACCTTTTTTAGGAATGAGTTCTTCATCTGTGTTCGTGGACATTTTTATGGTACGTCTGTCGGTGAAGCGGTGAATGTGATTGTAGTAGGCTATGTGACTACCCGATCTGCAGCTCTGCACATGCGCACAGTGTTATAAATTAAAATCAATGTTTTTGATGGCATAAAGTACCTTAAACATACCGTCAGCTTAAATGCTGTTTTATACTGAAAAACCAGAAGTTCTCGTGCGCAGTTGTTAAGCTTTTATTCTGAAAATCCTTCATCTCCGGTTAGCATTTAGCATGTGGCTAATACCATTTACTATAGAGGTGAATTTAGTAGCGATATGACACGGAGTGTTGCACACCGAAACCTACTGATTTCAACACTACAACTACTGTATAAACGTCGAGATATTATTATTGCTGAATATTAAATGAAGGTACAGTTTATTTGAATACGTTTGTTTACAGACGTGGGTAGCATGAGACAACATCCGGAACTACCAGAAATGAAACCAGCCGTGAAGTTTTTCCTGTATTGAGTATTGATTACAGTGTTCAAAACCATATTAAATGAAAAGTCATGAAAGAGATAAGGAGGAGAAAAGGCGTGTTTAGTTATATATGTAATGTACACTGTCTGAGTCCTCTGTTATGCTCAACAACGAACAACGAACACAGCATAACAACAGCAGATCGGGCAGAGCTGCAGAGCTGCAGATCGGGTAGTCACAGGCAATGTGGCTGAGTTTTGTGCGCGTTCTGGAAAGTGAGAGAGTAAGCTACTACGGAGTCCCTTAAAGCAAAACAAATCTGCGGAGTCTAGAAATGTTTTAAAATCGCGATTTCATTTCCATTTCACAAACCGTAGGAAAGTTCAAATGCAAATTAATCGTGAAAACCGAAAAAATCGCCCAGCCCTACTTCCGGTGTCGCATCAGAGAGAAAAGAGCAACACTCAGTTCCAATTACTTTACAAGTGCCCCCCTGGGCAGCTAAGAGGAGGTCCAGCGCCATGCGATTCTGTAGTGCTACTGTCCTAACTTCCTGCAATTCTTTGTGTTCAGCTAACATCGCTGTGTTACATTTAGATGATTTTCCTCTACTTTGGATAACGCCATGATTTCCTGCTGACTAACATAAATGCCGTACCAAGGCAAAAACAGGCTCGCTATCTGTTGTCCTTTTGTAATGGACCTGCTGTTCCTGTGTAGAGAGGGAAGTATCGCTGCAATCTCATTTGCCTCTACTTTACGGATTAAAGGAATTAGGTAGGCTAGATAACAGGTGCCATAAAAAATGTCAAAGGGCACGCAGCCATACGCTCGGTCCCCACAAACTAAGTAAACTCTCTGTGGGAGGCGAATTCTGGCTAATTGTACCCTCACTATGGTATTACAGTCGCTGTGTCCCACATCTGGAGAGGTGTGAGATCCTGCTTCATTCTGGAAACAGATGGACACATTCTTCCATTCCTGTACTACAATTGGGGGAACATATACTGAACAGTCCCGTGTAGGGGGATTGCCTAGGGGTATTGGTTGCGATCAGTCATGTATTTTAACCTCAACGGAGTCCACTGTTCTGGAGCCAAACCAGGGCACAACTGTTACCAAAGCTTCAACCAACAAAGATGCCATGTGTGGTTGTTTTGTGCATGTTGGACATGTGGAATTAACCGAACAATTAGTTTGGGCCAGAGCTAACTGGAATCTGTATTCAAAAGCTAGGTTAATGTATTTCTTCACATATATTAGTTTTAAAAACATCAATCGTTTGAAACCGTCAGGCAGGTAATTTTTATTTACTGTATCAACAATGAGAGAGACTAGACCCTCGTACTGTAACGGTTTATCAGAGTCTGTTGGGTAGGAAGGAGTGTAGCAGTCCTATATGGGCTCAGAACAGTCTCATAATACACACATGCACACAGAAGGATTCAAACTTGTATTTCCGGATCCATACTTGTGTTTTTCAATACACACACACAAATGTATTCCGTTTCATATACATGTAAATAAAATCCAAATACAGAAATAAAGTTTTACATATGTATTTTTGATCCTCACTTATTAGTTTCCCGTTTAAATCCCCTGAACCTGCAAACACAAACAGCGTTCTGTGCACGGATCGCTTTGCATTCGTGTGTGGGTTTTTGAGACTCCCCTGACGGTCAGCCGATTCGTACTTGTAATTTTTTCTATCTATAGCCAATCAGATGTCTCCTTCATTCTAAACCAATCACACGAGCGCGCCCCCACGAGGGTAAGATTACTTCATATACGCATTTTGCGCAGTCCGGTCAGCTCGCTAAACAGAGGGAGGAGCATCAGGCTCATGCAGAGCAGCGTGTCTCCATCAGACTCAGCAGCTGATCTGATCTCTCTCTCGCGTCCGGTTATACTTCGCGTTTATGTCCATATCGATCAGATCCAGCTCTCCTGATCGGCCTTTATAGAGAGCACCGATCAAACTATTAAGAGTGAATATCGGCCGATAATGACCGGCGGGGCTCCCCCCGTTAACAGGTCACTGTTTAGCACTGGCTTCGTAGTGCACTGATCGATTAGGCTAAGCTAACCTGTAGCTGCTCCCTCCACACTCACAACAACTTCATACAGACATAAATAAAGCAGCTGTATTCGCCATACAAGAAATACATTTAAAACGGTTTTGCCTGCCGTTTTTGTGTACACAAGCATTCATCAATGGTTTGGAAAGTGGCGCTGTACCTTAATAATATAAAGGCTTGTATTTTCGTGCATTTCCTGTTCGGAAAGTGGCGCTGTACTGAGAGTGGAGGTGTCCTGAGATTAGCGCCTGCAGGCAGGCTCCATGGACCTGTCGGCTCCGGACTGCGCAAAATGCGTACATGAAGCGCTACGTCATGAACGCAAGAAATCTACCCTCGTGGGGGCGCGCTCATGTGATTGGCTTAGAATTGAGGAGACATCTGATTGGCTATAGATAGAAATAATTACAAGTACGAATCGGCTGACCGTCAGGGGAGTCTCAAAAAACCCACACACGAATGCACAGCGATCCGTGCACAGAAAGCAGTTTGTGTTTGCAGGTGCAGGGGATTCAAACGGAAAACAAATATGTGAGGATCAAAAATACACATGTAAAACTTTTTTCTGTATTTGGATTTTATTTACATGTATATGAAACGGAATACATTTGTGTGTGCATTGAAAAACACAAGTGTGGATCCGGAAATACAAGTTTGAATCCTTTTGCGGATCATGAAATACAAGTGTGAATCCTTCTGTGCGCATGTGTGTATTATGAGACTGTTCTGAGCCCATAGTCCTCAGCCTCATCGCTAATTCTGGAATCTATATCATTCCAGCTGACTAACCCATAGTCAGCTTTCGTGAAAGGAATTGGGCTAAACATGGGAGAATGCATAGATTCTGGCATATTTTGGCACAGCCAACAGTTGCTAATATAGCATTCATGTGCGTAGTCTAACATTAAACTTACTGCAGAATTAGTTTTAGTTTGTTTAAAAGGAGTGATTAAGGCCTTTTTTGAAAAATCTACATCACCTCCTGAGTGTTTAAGTGGAGTGGATAGAACATTTGTTTTGCTATCTGGTCCAGACATTTGGCATGCAGTAGCACCTGGATTGGGAACCTGGTAATCTGGTTTCCTCACTCTACATGTTGCCTCATCCCTTATCAGTGTCTTAACCTGTTCTACAGTGCTACACCACAGTTCTGGGGGCATGTCTTCAATGGTGTTGAGTGCTATTCTCACCCCCTCTGATGTGACCCCGTCCCCACGGTACTGGTCCATTGGATATATCACCCACGTTGAGTAAACTAAGGACACAGGAAATACAATAATACAGTTAGCTGGATCACATATTGAAGCTGGACAGTTAAAAGAAACAGTCTCTGATTTATGATCAGGGAGGGAGACAATCCTCCTGATTCTTCCTCCTTTTCTCTCTCTTTGTGTCTCTTGCACCATACTGAATGTCTGTGTGGTGATTGGATACAACCTGTCCTTGTCGCTAGGCACTGATTTGCCCGTTGGTGTCGTTTTGCCCTCAGGGTCTGGGCCCTGAGTGGTCAAGTCGTCTGCGCTCTTAGATAAGAGCACCTTATTTTCTTCCTCAAACTGCCCCGCCCAGTGATCCGTTGCACCACAGACATGACATGGCATCAACTTTTTGGAATTTTTGTTCTGCTGCTGTCTGCCCTTGTCTTGATAACCCTGTGATCTTCCCTGATTTTGATACTGCTGTGTGCGGTTTTGTCCCTGAAACTGCTGGGAGTTATCCGCACTCTGATAAGCCTGTGTATTTTGAGGCAACTTTTGCATCAGCAGGGCAATTCTGGGGGTCGCCATCATGTAGGCCTGAGCTGTTTCAGGGATTACATGATGTAACAAACTCTGTATGGCGAACAAATCATTGCCCTCTCTTTTAATGCCCGCATTATTATCCCACACTGTCATGAAACGCTGGAGAAATTCTGGGACAGTTTCTGTTGGGTTCTGTACGCAAGCCGTCACTAGCGAAACATCTGTGAGTTTTAGCGCATGCTCTAATCGCCACAGCAGCGACGGTCTGGATCCACATATCACGCGTCTGTGTCGCAGGCCAGTCACCTGCAGGCGTACAGACAGGGAATTTAAACTCGTCTCTGCACGTGGGCCAATCTGCCTTGTATGTTAGGATTATCAGCTGTTTAACATCATGAACCAAACCGTTATAAACTGAGCAGACATTAGTCAACCACGACAGATACTCATCTGGGCTTTTAGTGGGACTTGGAGCGTGATTAGTGACATCCATGACCTCAGCGGGTGTCCAAGGCTTATAAACTGGAACTTCTCCTATCAGAATTTTCGGTGCGGTCACAGCTTCAGCAGAATTATTATCCTGAGATGTTTGCAGTCTTGTGATAATTCTATGCGGGACATACTTGTTAAAACTGGTGCCGTACGGCGTGTTTGGATTGTATAACATTTTTGTTGCGGAACCAGAAGTGGGGGTATGTAATGAGCTGCTATCTGACATTTCCTCTCCACTGTCCGCTGCACTGTGTTCCTGCTGCTCACTTTCTTGTTGTCTATACTGTCCTGCCTGATATGTCAACCCATTTTGATTCATGATAGCTGCAGCTGTCATTAACAGATCATCATCGGAGTTTCTTGCAACAGGATTTGAGAGTCCTATCGCGGGAATTATTTGTGTGCAGAGAGCTACAGCCTGCTTTTCCTCCAGCAGCCCAGCGTCTGTTAGAATGGAAATTAACTGAGCTGTGCTGGGAGATTTCCCTTGTCTTTTCAGCCAATCGTACATAACTGATTTCGCAATGGCTGCAACGTCCTTTCCGTGTCTTTCCTTAATTCTGGACATGTTCTCTGATTTAACATCAAAAGCAGCCTCTAGGCTAAGCAAATGACAGCTCGCCGCGCATTTAGAAACTCGATCAATCAAAGCCTTGAGCTCAAGGTTACATCCCAGGAGCAATTCGCCTCGTGTTCAATTAATTTGAATGCCTGCCACAACACGACCATGTCAAAAGTACCAGTTAACGGCCATTCAAACGGAATCTTTCCTTTCTGACTATTCTGTTGTGAGTGTTCACAAAGTAACGAGGTGAACGGCATAACTTTAGTCCAATCCAAGCTTCTTCCGACAATTCCGACGGCATATTAGGGGAAAACATGTGCGTGTAGTGGCTGTCTGTAATAGGATTTTTTGGAAGTGTCTTGGTGCGTGAATTATTTTTCCTCTTACCAACCGAATCGTTTGTGGAGACAGTATTACCCATTTTTAACGGTTAGTACAATAAAACAAACACTGCAATTTAGACAAACAAACATAAACTCTCAACAATCGCCAGCGTGACAAAAAAAACCTTCCAGCTTAATTTAATCCGAATTAGGGAGACTTTCAGAGGGGGTAGAGAAATATCTGTTTAATTATGAGTGCCTTCTTACTCATAATCCTTGTATTCAGCAATTCATATATGACATTCTCACACCACGTTTAACCACTTTCTTTAGTTCAAAAATGGCAATATTGTGGAAATAATGACTATGTGCTGTTCCAATCTGTTGAAGAGCAATAACTAATTTATTCTCAAATCAACAACCACTATGCTTATTTTAGTGGTGCTTTGCTTTTTTCGTCCAAAAGCATAGACTTTAATTTTTTCTCACCCTTTCTTCAAAAAAAAACAACAGCTAAATTCAGCAATTCATATATGACATTCTCACACCACGTTTAACCACTTTCTTTAGTTCAGAAATGGCAATATCGCGGAAATAATGACTATGTGCTGTTCCTCTCTCTTTGTCTGCATGCGGCGCTCCACAGGGGGGAGAGAATCGGCAGCGCAGCAGAAATGCTGTTGATTTAGGCAGTTTAACCTCTGAAATCTCCTGAATTCGGCAATTTGTTTCGATACAAATCTATCACATTGCTTCTAATGCAGAAGCTCCACTTTACTGATGCTCTCTTTCAAGGTCTCTCCGAATATTTGCTGTGTGTAATTGTCCGGTAATTTAATTCCGAGAATCACACACAGAAGAAATCGATGAAAGTCGATATTCCCAGGTTATTTATTAGCCCCAAATATTCTCATTGTTTTTACATGAGCCGTGTTTGTTCTGTAAGCGCATGCCCCAGCAACAACCACAAGGTAAATCGGCCAGGACAACGTCCCCTTTTGACACCGATTTTCAAGGTTATTTATTAATCCTCCGAATGTAAACGAGTAGAGAAACCAAAAAAATTGCAGCAGCTCAGTTCTTTCAGGTAATTTATGATACCGTCAACCACAGACACTGGCAAGCCAATCTCAAAATAGAAATGTACTTACCAGCCTCTGAAGATCTTTTGGTATCTTGTTCGTGACGCCAATGTGTGAAGAAAACTTCTGATCAGCAATGTGATGAAAGAATGGAAACTGGAATCTGCTTAATCATCCACTGAAGTTTATTGAGTCATACGGCCGGAGCGTTTACAAGATATTTCACACAACTTTCATCATGGAAAGACCAAGCCAACACTGAGGAGACAAAGAAACACAGCGCAGATCTATACATGAATAAAGGAGTGGCCTATATTCGTGCGCTTTTCCCTAATCGATACCAGACATGTTGAAGACAAAGAACCGGTCTGTTAAAGCCATCGTGCATGGTCCACACTTCCCCCACAGGAAAAGCAGGGCCTCTTGACCTTTGCCCTGTTCAAATTACAAACGGCAGACAAAGAGAGAAAACACTAAAAGTCTCCTATGCACAGATCACATTAAAATATTTCCTTCACAGTAAACACTCCTCTAAGTTTGTTTGCCCTGTTCTGCTTGAAAGCAAGTACCTGCCTCCTGCAAACTGTTCAAACAAACGCTTCAACTTGAACCATTTAGAATCTGTATTTTTGAATATCGATCTTAAGTTGGCGTGACGTTGAAGCAGCGACCCTGCTGTAGTTCGTTTATAGCATAACGTTAGCATTTTGCTTCTGGCAATTAGATTTATGATTATAAAATTATAAAAGTAGGGTAGACACGTGGATATTATCCGGCTGAACAAAACGTGCAGTCATCTAACAGGTTTGTTTTCCACAGACCTTATTTCCAGCTATTTTCCAAAATCCTGTGGAGAAATCCCACTGCTCTTTTGTCGAGGGAACCAGCAGCTTACTTCCGGGGAAATACGTCATCCCTGCACCACTCTATTAGCATGTAAACGTTGGAGTTTAGTTCAAGTACAGCCCCACAGAGCTGTGAGCAGACAGAAAAGAGTACAATAATAGTGTTGTATGATAACCATTTAACTTATAAAGCTACTGATATAAATAGTTGCAAACTTTCTTTCATTGTGCAATTTCTGTTAGTTTGTACTCATAAGATTCCCTGTAATTTACTGCTTTAATTCAACTTTAAAACAGAGGTGTGAATAGTGGTTAACACTGTAGTGTGTATTTAGAGAGCCCCCATTAAATCCTAGCCTTTACATATCCCTTCAGTTGACACACACACACACACACACACACACACACACACACACACACACACACACACACACACACACACACACACACACTCAATTTTAGATCAGACTCCCTGTTGTCAGCCAATAAGCTGCAGCCTGAGAAGAGGCATACGAAACAAGCTGCCTCAGCACCCAAAAGAGAGAGTTAGACAGGGAGGGAGGGGTGGGGGGTGCCACAGAGTGAGGGTGGGAGAGCGTCAGTGTTCCAGACTCAGCGGCAGCTGTGTCGTATCTCAGCAGAGGATAGGAAGAGGGAAGGAGGAAGGAGACCCTGCTAGAGGAGGACAGTGGAGGATAGGAGCTGCCTCTCCCTGCTCTCTGTGGATGATTTACTCTGCGCTGTGTGTTCCTGCTCTCACTCTCAAGGATTACTGTTGTTGTGACTGCTGCTCACAGTTGTGCTGCAGTGTACGGAGCCAACAGCTCTGCTGCAAACTCCCAGCCAGAAGGATACAGCATATTTGACCTCCACTGTAGATGTACTCAGTGGCCAATGTCCAACCTCCCAGGCTGAATTTGGTACTTCAGTGACCCACCTCATTTGCCATCATCGTCTGAACCTGCTGGTCCCTG
Organism: Pseudochaenichthys georgianus; assembly: GCF_902827115.2. Classification (NCBI taxonomy): domain Eukaryota; kingdom Metazoa; phylum Chordata; class Actinopteri; order Perciformes; family Channichthyidae; genus Pseudochaenichthys; species Pseudochaenichthys georgianus. The sequence goes on along the minus strand of NC_047521.1, from coordinate 5,834,449 downwards.
TTGAGGCACTGGGCCATGATCTGGGGGGGGCCATGAGCCCCGGGCGTATGCTGCTGTTTGTTTTTGGCTTTGTAGGCGGAGCGGTGGTTATCAACTCTGCTGTGCTGGTGTCCCTGTCAGTGCTGCTGCTGGTTCACTACTCTGTCTCTACCGGCGGCTTACCTGCCCTGCCTTCTTTACCCTCCTTACCCAGAGTCAGCAGGTACAACCTCTATGTGTGTATCTTATCTTTATATGCTTAATTAATGTATCTTCTCTGTCGTCTCTGTAGACTGTCAGTTTGTAGCCACCCCTGCCATGTGGTTGGGTTATAACTGACAGCATGAGACTGCACTCTAAAAGTAGCCATATCTGAAAGACTATATCGCTATATCTAATTCGCTAGAGTTTATAACTGTTAATGATTATTCTCATAAGTAAATTAGCCTATTTGTCAAGATAAAATGGTAGTGGATGATTTTCTTTTTCATCCCGGTTGAAATGACAAAAGGCCACATCGGTCACCATCAGTGGCCTGCATGTGACCTCTTGCTCTCAATATGGTGGCGTGTCCATTGTTTTTGGAGCTCTTTTCAATGGCAGCCTTTGTTCTGCTCCACTGCACAATATTCACTTGATACCAAGCCGCTGGAGGGAGAATAACTGCTGGTGTTTACCTGGTGTGATGCAGTACTCTATAGTTACTTATCATAATGCATTATTGAATATTATTGGACTTTCAGTGCTCAGAGTTGTTGTGAATTAGAGTATCATCCCCCTCCATGCAAGAGTGTGCTGTAGTGATAGGTTTTTATTATAAGAGATGGAGATGGTAACGGACATGTGTTCATGCTGATATATCTCTCTGCTGCTACAACTCCCATCATAGAGACGGATACAACTGGATTCATGGTATTGCCTGAGTTAATAGATGGGAGGTAGTGGAGTTTATGAGCAGCTTTATTTCTATTCCAATCACTTCAGTGCCAAACTGTCCCAGTCTTTGAAGCAACACTTCTCTGAAGTCTCTACTCTGACTCGTCACACAATTAATATTGTTTTGTCCAAGTTATTGACATTTTAACTACTTAAAATACGTTTATTTAAGCAAAAGAAAATAAGTAAGTGTTATTTCAAGCTCTTAAAGTAGCGTTGGCAACTTTATTTATCCCTTCACCTAGCACTTTTCTACCAAGGGTCAATTTCTCTGCAGGAATCTCATCACAACATGAAGAGAGAGGGTGACAACATTCTAATGAGAGACTGTCCAACCGGCTTTATATATTATATCTCATATCAGGCACTTCTTATTGCACAACATAAATCACTTCATACGTGGAATGTTCTTGCACCCTGCTGCTGCTGGGACTGCTTTCCTTGGTTACGGTCTCCCTAACTCTTCTTTATGGTACACTTTGGTCTAAACAGAAATATGTCTCCTGTTTTTGGATAGATTGCAACAGAATTAAGCAAAACATCCATTGTACACGGAGGATGAATCCTAAGGACATTTCTAACACTTTGCAAGATCAAGTGGCTTGTGCAGATATTCATGGTTCCCAAACGATGTATCATACTGCATTTGTAATCCTGTCTGTTCCACTAGCGATGTCATTACGTTGGCATTTGTGATTTTAGGAAAGAACTTCTGACCACTATTTTTGTGGATTGCTTGGACATTTGTTATATACACTCTTGAGGATCAAATGCTATAACTTTTGCGAACTCCTAACTTTTCGATTTCAGTCTATTTTAACAGTCAACATTTTGTATTTGTCCACTATATGGATTGGGGATTAGCAAATCTATTTTCAGGTACAATTTTGGCTTCCTACAATTATGAAAACTATATTATCAAACAAGTTCCTTTATGTAGTATCAAGGAAATATGATAGGGTCTTTTACAATGATCAAGCAGCCTTTGTCCAATTACGTTGGTTTATGACTAAATCCCAGCAAAACTCACTGTGTACTTCACCCATCAGTTGCTGCTATACTTTGTAATTAGTGCTTATTAGCTAAATAATAATAATACATTTTATTTTTAGGCGCCTTTCATGACACCCAAGGACACCGTACAATTGTTAATAATTTATTAATAATGTTAATAAATGTAACATCCTTGCAAGCTAAATAAGATGGTTACCATTATGAGCTTGTTAGCATGGTGACATTAGCATTCAGCACTGCTCTTCCAAGTATAGCCTCATAGAGATGCATAAGAGGCCAAGTAAGTGCTTTGAGCACCAGGAAAAGCGCTTTATAAATGTAATGTATTATTATTATTAAGTCCTGTTTTATTTTTATTCTAATAATGTGAGAAAGACATCACCAACCGGCCAGTCTTTCAGACATTTGTATATTCCTTTCTTTTGAAATTGCGGTATTACATTTTGATCAATCCTTCTATTGTCTTTCTATCCAGAAAGGAGCGTCCCATCTCCATGGGCATATTCCAACTTCCCGTAGCTGATGGTGTGACGCCTGAGCTCCACAAGGAACCCGTTGAAACCCCTTCAGAACCATGGAGAGTCAACAACCTGAGCCATCCATGCTCTAACACCAGTCTCCAGGTATGACGTACAGCTACACACACACACACACACACACACACGGATTTATTTGACCGGTTTCAAAGTGTTAGTTACTGTCAGATGTTGGCTCATACAGCTTCCCACGGATGGGACTAGTGACATCATCCCCAGTTCATTTAAATAAGGTTGTGGAAACCAAAATGCAAGCCCTCAATACCAAAGAGAGAGCACATTTGTATGGAGGGAGAAAGGATTGTTGAGTGTGTCCAGAATGTTTAGCAGCCGCTTGTGTGTGTAACGGGGTGGCTTGAAGCCCAGCAGGCGGAGGAAGTGGTACCATTCTGGGGCCTGTCTTTAACCTCGGGGGAGGGTGGAGAGGACAGAGTGTCTTCACATTGTTGCTGTTGGAGACCATGTTGCAGGCAAGGCCATCATGCATATTAATGACTGCCTAATAGGTATTCATTGGCTGTTATTACACTAGTAGTACAGGGTCAGAGAGACATTGTAAGTTTAGAGTTCAGGACTTGTTTTATAACAGGCATCAGAAGTGGTTGATAATTACTCTTATCAGCACCTAAACCTAAATCCAGTACAATTGAGGTGTAGCAGCACATCTTTCTCCCACAACTGCAACACACACACACACACACACACACACACACACACACACACACACACACACACACACACACACACACACCACCAGGTACTCTAGTTAACATATACAGCAGTACCTTTGGAAAATGCCCAGTCACAAAGATTTACAGTTAATAATCCATTCCCTCTCATTCAGACCCGGCGCCAGAACAAATCTAAAGGGAGGGCATATGATTTTCATGGGAGGGCACACAACACCGTCATGTGCTGCGGGCCTGCGGCACAATATATATCTAACAGCAAGGCCAATAGCATTGCGTAAAGACGCACACTTATCGCAAATACACACACAAATAAAGAGCAACATAGAAACCACTTTTGAAACATTGTGTGCGTGGCAGCACACACACTGGTAAATCACGAGCAAGGCACACTGGTTAGGGATGGCAGCTTCCTCATCGCTGCACTCGGAGAGAAATAGTAGAGACGGAGACGATGAACTGTTTAGCCCGCCTTGGGCATGGTTTATGTTCCTATGCACTGCAGGTGCATCCTTTCGCTCAGCCGAGCTCACTTAGAACATTATGTTGGTCAACTCTGCATCTTTGTACTGCAGCGTATACTCAAACAGCGACAGGAAGAGCCCACTGCCTGACTCGGACATGCTGTGGAGTGCATCGTGGTCACCTCTGAGAGGGAGCTGGTTGACAGCTAAAAGAGCTATAATATCAACGACAGCTGACACGTAATAACGGCTCCGTGCAGCTGATCTGCACCAAAGTACTCATTTCCTTATTTGTGTCCTCTCGTGTATATCTCTCTCTCTCCTCTCTCTCTCTCCTCTCTCTCTCTCTCTCTCTCTCTCTCTCTCTCTCTCTCTCTCTCTCTCTCTCTCTCTCTCTCTCTCTCTCTCTCTCTCACATGAAATGTGTTCTTTTGATGCGGCATGCCTTAGCAGTCCTTTATCAGTCTGTAATGCGTGTTTCGAGTGGCAAAAACCTTTGACAGTAAAATCCGCATCAGATGAAGACGTATTTACTTTAAACTGTCTACAGGGGAAACAAAAGGCTGCGCAGGTGGTGGTAGGGGCACAAGGAGCTGTGCCTCGGAGGGCAGCGTTGGTGGCGGCCGCCTTGATGAGTCAAGGCTTGGGCTCGCTAACTCAGCCCCGGGGTTTGCCGAGGTCAAGCTTGTGACATTAAGGCGTGCTGCTGCTACGGCAGGTGCAGGTCGCCAGCAGCCATACTTGACAACCCTCCCAATTTTCGCGGGAAACTCCTGATTTCATGGTCCTCTCCCGGTTTCCTCCCGGGGTCTTATTTCTCCCGATTAGAAGCCATTTTCCGCAGAGGAGGCTGCTCAGCGCAGCTGTAGTAACAATGGAGTAAAAGCAGCATGCAGAAAGTCTGCAGTGAGATGAACTGGACACAAGAAGAGGGATAAACCAATGTAGAGAATCTCTCATTCAATATCTGCTCAAGGTGACCGAGGGACCTGCTGCCTTGTTGTTGTCCTGATTGATTAATTTCCCTCATGCCCTGTTCTATTTGTAGCACTCAAGCCAATGGCATTAACAGATCAAAACAATACAGGGTTAGACGTTCTGCGTGCCACACAGAGCTGCTGAAACCTGAGAGTGATTAGTAGGTACTGTACATCAAGGTCATTTTCATTCACACAGCATTTGCCAACCGAGTCACTTTGTGTAGCGATACATATGGCTCGAAACACTGTTCGCTTGTGTAGCTCAGTTTAGGCTTACCCCACAGCTTTGGTTATTTTTGGGATACGTGCAACAGTGGCAGACAGGTGCAGACGCGCTTCTCTGGCCTGGTGATTCCTGCAACTCCCTGTTATTTCTGTATGTGTGTTAGGGCTGTACCCGAATATTCGACTATTCGAATATTCGTTCGTTGGCCAACTATTCGGGTTTCAATTTCATTATTCGGATATTCGTTTTTTTTTTTTTCCCAAACAAAAAAATATTTTTAAAAATAAAATATTTTTTCAAACAAATTAATATATTTTTCTAAATGTATGCTATTAATAAAGGCGAATTGCCATATTCTTATACTATATTTATACTTTTGAATTGCACTGTTAAAATGCGGAAATATATACAATCTCAGCCTGTGCTCCTGACATTGCGTTCACTGTTCACAGTCACGAACGCAAACGGCACGCTTCACCTCGCTTCACCTCGTTTCACCCATAAAATGCTGAAGACTTCAGCTGTGTGGGACCATTTTAAATTGGACGACGGTAAAAAGAAGGCAGTGTGCCAAATATGTGATAAGAAACTGGCCTACCACGGTGGCACAACAACTCTGAAAAGTCACCTGGATGCTGTAAGTAGTAGGGATGCCAGCGATTATTCGAATATTCGCTACAGTCTCCATAATCGAATATTATTTTTAAAAATCGATTTTATTTATTATTATTTATGTTTTTTTTTTTTCTGGCTTAGGTTCAACCAAAATATAGACTAATGCTAATAATAGTAATAGTATTAATAATTGTCATTGGTCACACCACCAGTTTGTTTTACTGTAAACTTGGAGGAAGCCTGCGTGCAGAGCAGACTGCTGCTGCAGCAGCACGCTACACACCGACCCCGCCCCCCCTCTCCCTCACACGTGCGACTAAAGATGAACAAAGCGGCAGGTAAAAAGAGTTCCTCCTCGTGGAACTACTTCGAACTTACAAGTCCAAAGGAAGTTAAATGCAAGCTCTGCGAAAAGACGTTGGTCTATCACAGCTCAACCTCAACAATGCGTTCGCATTTGAGTGCGAAGCACGCCAAAGAGGTTACAGAGAAAGACGCAGCACAGCCGGCCATTACCAACTTCACTTCAAGGCCACGTCGTTGTGATGACATGCTTGTTTGTTGTTTGTACTGTTAAACATGTTCCAGTAAAGAAAACATTATTATTCGCCAGGGCTGCCGAATAATCGATTTTGATCATGGTCAGTTTCTGGCAACCCTAGTAAGTAGTAGCCTAGCTTAGCTTAGCTGTTGTCAAGTTGCCATGATGAAGCTGCTTTATCCGCCGTTTAAACAGTAACGTTAAACATGATAAAAACGTGCACTTACTTTGCTTGGAAAATAGTTGCAAGCAAGCAACCGAATTATTTTTTTATATTAGTTTTTTAATTTTATCAGCATAGTGAAAATAATAGGAGTAATGTGGGAACATCTGGGGCTAAGGCAATTATTGGCATAAAGTTGAGTAGCTCAGCCTAATAATACATTGTGGCCATAGGTGCATCCCCACGCATCCCAGCCATCAACATCCTCAACAATACAGCAGACCCTACAGTTAAAAAAAACGATAACGGAGAAAAGAAAGATAGAGATAACAGATGCCATAGTACATTTCATCGCTATGGATATGAGACCCATTTACATAGTCGAAGGCGAAGGCTTCAGAAAATTAATGAAGAAGATGGAGCCCGGCTACACTGTCCCCAAACGCTCCAGTATTTTAGATGCCATGTCTCTGAAGTACAGCGATCACCGAGACCAAATTGTAACTCAGATTGAAAACTCAACTGCCGTAAGTTTTACAACGGACATTTGGACCACCTCGGTGCGTATGGAGGCGTATATGGCTGTCACCTGTCATTTCATAACTCGCGAGTGGAAACTCTGTAACTTTGTTTTGGAAACCAAAGTAATGGAAGTAAACCATACGGGAGTAAATATTGCAGAACAGCTTGGAGAAGTGGCGGACGCCTTTGCCATTCCGAATTATAAGCGAGTAGCCGTTGTCCACGACAATGCCAGCAACATGAAGCTGGCAGCTGAAATATGTGTTTTGTATCTTTGTTTGACTGTTCAGGTTGTAAAATGTTATAGACGGAATGTGGAACCAGATTTGGTCCCCGGGTGCTGCGCTGGGTTAAATGCAGAGGACACATTTAGTTTTAATGTTTGCGAGTACTGATACAATAAATACATATAAATCGTAATAGTATGCTCTATCTGCGCTTCTGCTTAACAGCGTGTTGTCAGGTGTCTCGGATTCGGAGCGTGTTATGAAACCTTTTGGGGAAAAAAAAAAAATGTGAAAAAAAAATGTATTAAAAAAAAAAATACAAATCTCTCCGCACCGAATATTCGAATATTCGCTGCTGATTACTACCGAATATCCGGAGCCCGAAAAATGGTATTCGGGACAGCCCTAATGTGTGTACATATCGCCTTCTTTCACATGAAGTCATTTTGTGGAATTAATGTTGACAAATATTAATGACCAAGGTGTTTTTAATATTCCTCATTTTGAGGAACAGTTCTGCCCAATCAAAGAGGACGGTGAAAGTCCAAAGGAGACGTGTCCCAGTCAGGATGCTGAGAAGGACCAGGTAGACCTGTGTGTGACTCAGAAACTCTAACCCGGGCGTCTCCCAAACGTATCAAGTTTAGTCGTTAACACAACTGGCTGTGGTGTGATTAAATACAAGGATGCTAACATACTGGCTTCACCTCATATGCCATTGACACCGCATGATGCTGACCTGTTCCCTTATTTATGTTTAGCCGGCCTCAACATTTAAAAGCAATATATTTTTAGTTTTGTTATTTTCTGTTAATTGGTAACATTAAAATGATTGCTATCCATTAAGGTAAACCACTAGCGTATTGGGAGAGTGGATGACACTGAGCCATTACTCATCACGACTTCCCTCACTCTGAGCATTTGGATCCATATCTTAAGGCCGTTTTCACACTCGACCACAGTCTGGTTTCTGGTTGGTCATTGCCAGAAACCATATGATTTGTCAACCATAGAATGTCCTGGTTGCATGTGGTGGATTGGTTTGTGTTCAGCTGCATGTCAAGGTGCACTGTTGGTTGTAACATCTACTACTCTTGGCTTGACTTTATTTAAATAGAAGGAATGTAGATGTACGTGCTATTGTACTTCCTCAAATGTTGAAGAATCATAACTCGTGGTTCACTTACCAGCTTTTCCCTTAGCTTATGATTACATTATCTCCGTCTTCATGTGGCCGAAGAATGCCTCTGGTAAAAAGTTAGTTCGTAGACCACGAGTTAAAGAAGTGTTGTCAAGCTAATGTTTTCAAAATCAATGTCAACTTTGATGCTCGTTATTCAAAGTGTTTATCTATTTAAATCAAGTTTGGGAATGCAGTGAGTTTTGAACATATTTCCACCTTGATCCCACTTTTGTTTTATTGTGTTCGGATCAATATGTTCTGCGAAGTAGCTGCATGTATTGCCATGAAGAAAAAAAAATAGATGTACCTTTTTGATTTGAATGATATCCCCTCCCTCTCTTCTTCTCCACTCCCCCTCTCCCTCCTCTCCTATCTTAAGGATGAATTGGCCGGTTCCAGCTACAAGTCCGGTACTCCAACCAACCAGGGAAGGGTCTCCAAAACGGGAACTACTTTACAAAGTGACGGGTCCCAGGGTGGTGCCTCTAAATCAAACACATATTCACACAGTGCTAACTCTCAGTCAACAACACAACCGTCTCCTCATGACGGAGTGTCTACCGGAATGAGTCCATTGACATCTGGATCGCCCCTGTCCCCATTGACATCTGGATCGCCCCTGTCCCCATTGACATCTGGATCGCCCCTGTCCCCTGCTGCTTCCAATGTTTCCACGGAGTCAGAGGAAGTTTCTGACGGGCTCAACAAGAACCTGGACGGGAGCAGAGGAAAACCAGAGGGCAGTAAGAACATTGCAGCCGTGCAGGAAGGACAGCAGGGTCAGCCTGGACATGACGCCTCTACACCCCTCAAAGCTGATGGTACGTACTGTAGTAACATTAAGCTCCCCTCAGTTTGAGAGTACTGGCTACTCATCCCGCTGTGTTGTATCCCTGCTGGTTGTATTAGATGGAGCGGAGAATGTGGAGACATCTGAGGTGCAGGCCATCATAGAGTCCACTCCAGAGCTGGACATGGGCCTCGAAGGCTGCATAGGAACGAGGTACATGACTTATTATTGGATGTTGCATCATCATTACCCTGAAGTTAGAAAGATGTCAACCCTTTTCCCTCACTGGGGATTTATTTGTATTTGTTTTAATTGTCTCTACGTTAATGCATATAGCATACATTTTGGGAACATGTGTTTTGTTTTTGTCAACGAATAGAATTATTTAAATAAACCGGCATTTATATTTAAATTAAGAAAAAAATAATATTGGGTGGTTTTGATCGGAACTGAAGTTGGTTAAAACAATGTGACTTAGTTAAAGTGAAAAATATTATAACTATCATTTAATGTACGTTTTTGATGCAGACATTTTGTCTCTAATGACATTAGTGCACAACGGTTAAATGATGTGACTGGCATATATTATTTTTCCTCATCAAATTCAAGTAGACAACCAATGTCTCCCATTTTAAACATGCCGAAGACATCCCCCCCCCCCCCGTTATTACCATATCTATACCGCAATATTAAGCTGCCCATTTCTATGACTGCCGTATAAATGTATTTTAATAGTTTTTGGAAAGCAATGGATCTCTGTCACAGAAAAATAAATACAGTAAATCAATATAGTGAAATACAAATAATTTCGGTCATTAAATGGTATATGTTAACAAACAGTAAAACATAGATTCACAATGCACAAAGTGTTAAAAATACTGGTGAAAGGAAAAGTTATGTTATATCAATGTTTATTTCCTCACAAAAACGATGACTTTTTGCCGTGACTAAGACAAGGCCATCATGAAATATTGTTAACGAGACAAAACTGTGGTTTAAAATATAAAAACTTGAATACAATATCTCTTTAATCAACTAACAACAAAACACGGTTAGGTTGACTCAATATAATTAACTAACAATGTAATACAGGACTTTAAAGAAAATATAAACAGCTGACTAACACGAATTCAGATGTATAAGACTGGCGTTATTATGCAAAAGAAATCTTGCGACACGATGCCTCTTTCACTTTTATAATCATTATGTTCTCTCTTTCTTGTTTCATATTTCCTCCCCTTCTCATCTGTACATCCAGCACACCAACTAAAGGTGGGATAGAGAATCTGGCGTTTGACCGTAACACAGACTCTCTGTTTGAGGAGCTGTCGTCTGCAGGGAACGACATGATAGCAGACGTGGATGAAGGAGCCGACATGCTGGGTAAGAAGCCTCCTGACTGGAATCATTTCATCGTCTCCTTTACTCATCATTTCATCACTTAATTTCTCAATTGTCTTTCCTTGGCTGTCGGGCTTCATCCTCATTACAGATGAGTTTTCTGGTGTGTTTTAAATGAATTCCCCAAATATTTCTTTACCAGCTTCTTGTACTAAATGTATGTCCTTGAGTCGGTTTTAGTTACCTTGTGGCATAGATGTGCAGAATTGTGAATAGTGTTACAGTGTTGTGTTGGGCAGTAACTATAGAATAGTTTCAGTTTCAATGAGAACTTGTTTAAAAATCTCTTACTTTGCTGCATCATCTTTTCCATGACTTTCAGACTACACCTTTCTGGGTAAGACAGTTTGTAGGGTAGACACAAGGATCAATTATTTCCTGATGGAACAAATTACTAAATAAAACACTGTGTATTCACATTATGGCTGATCATTTTCAGGTATGGGTCGGGAAGTGGAACATCTTATCCATGAGAACACCCAGCTGCTGGAGACCAAGTTAGTACTTATTATCAACTCTATCTTCCACAAGTGTTTATGTAAGCAGCCAGAGAGAGAAATACAAGCATTTAATGAAGAAATGACTTTTAATGTCAAAGTATCTATATCACGATTGCAGATAATGCTACATTAGTATGTCATGTTAAGTTACATGCCAAAGAAATCCATTATTTTTGCCTTTTTTTTTTACAAAATGCTTGTTTCTTCTTCATGCATAAGATTCCAGACGGTTATTCTGACAAATCAATTTCAGGCTTCTACAGATGCATTTACGGTGTGGATACAAAAAAAGCAAAAGCTGTTTATTGCCATTCAATCTACTATGACCCAACTGCAGTGTTTGTAACCGAAGTTTGCAAGAAGTGCTGCTATCTTTTCTCTTAACAAACATACTTCATTCTAAATATTAATTTAGATGACTAGAGAATGCAATTCCTGAAGAAATTGCTAGTGGGAATGCTTTACGCTAAACTGCTATGCTGAAATGTAATGTGTAAGAAGAAAGTGAAGAATTTAGATTGAAATGATACATGAACACTGGGGGCTTGAATGTGTGATGAGAGAAGAAAAGAAAGTAAAAAGGCTTGGAAAAGCAGCAGAATATTTGAAATGCAAATTTCTGAACTAACTTGATGGCGAATGATCTGTCGCTATGGCAACGGCATTTGATGACACCCCATACTACGCTTGGATGCATTGATGGCTGCATCGTTACCAAACCTGTGAAGTTTTGGGCTGTTTGGAGTATTTTCACTGAAGTTATGAGAAAACCGAGCAAGGCGAGCATTGTGTTGCCATGGCAACGGCATTTGAAATCTCAAAACTGTCCTGTAGATGTGTTCACGGCTGGACTGTTGGGACACATGTGAAGTTTGAGCACTTTTTGAACATTTTCATAGGAGTTATACATTACATTGGGACAGGGGTGGGGAACCTTTTTCCTCTCAAGGGCCATTTCATTTGATTGACCTCTGCTTAAAAATACTAAAATCACAGCCCATTCATTCGGCCTTTCTTTGATGCTGTGCAAAGAAAAAGCAACCTCTTAATCCAGATATTTTACCATGACTCACTTCTTCACCCTGGCCTTCTAATCATAGCAGAGCACGACTCATGACACTTCCCTGTGTTTGATTTTTATATTTGCTGTTGTAATTTATTGTCTTCTGTTTACATCGGTAGCAATGTGTTATTTATTATCTGCATGTGCAGCACTTCGTTTTTAAATGTGCTATAGAAATCAAATTCTCCGCCGGGAAGATTTTTTATTTTTAGAATTAGTGGGAATGCTGTATCAGCATTCCCACTAAATTATGCAAACTCATTCATGAACACATGCAAACAAAATCTGCTCTGGAGCATAGTTGAAAAACAGGGCAGTGCTGCCACCTTGTGGGTAATGCATGTTGATATGTGTTTGTTTACAGAAATGCTCTGAACGTGGTGAAAAATGACCTCATAGCACAGATGGATGATCTGACCTGTGAGAAGGAGGTTCTGCGGGGGGAGCTGGAGGCCGTCACTCAGGCCAAGACCAAACTGGAGGACAAGAACAAAGAATTAGAAGAGGAAACCAAGAAGTAAGTACCAGCCCGTCGGTCTACATACCACATTTTAGTATATATGTAGCATAAAAGTGGCTGCTGGAGAGTTATTTCTTGTGTACTTACTTGCAGGATTCGGGCAGAGCTTGAGGAGTCCAAACAGAAGGTCAAGAACGACAATGAGGAGGACGTAAGCTCTTGATATAGTTTGTGATGGATGGATAACGGCAGTAGAGGTTCTTTGGGAATTCTACACAAACCTTGAAACTGATTTAATTAGTCAAATGTACCTTTTCACTTGATACCTTTTCCACAGCTTTTAGTGTTGCCCCTTAAGAAGCTTCATAAGAATTTGGATTGATCATAATGCGAAAATAAATAAAAGGTCAATGTGCCAATATTTCTAATCTGTATATATATTGAATAGTGGTTGAGTGGTCTCCTGCTCATGCTTTCTCAGCAGAGCGATGTGCCTACAGCCCAGAGGAAGCGCTTCACCAGGGTGGAGATGGCCAGGGTCCTGATGGAGAGGAACCAGTACAAGGAGAGGCTGATGGAGCTGCAGGAGGCGGTCAGGTGGACCGAGATGATCCGGTAAGACCATATGAAGTACTGTAGAGCTGGAAAAATGGAAGAATCAATCAATTTGTGAAATGAATTAGTAGTTATCTTCTGCATTTGTGCTCGATATGCTATACAATTTGATATAATTGACTCATGCATGATCACAAATGTGTTGTTGTTTCTACATCAATACTGTAGGTCACTTTATCAGTGGGTAAATGTAACTTCTTGCATTTAGCTGATATTTATTAAATAATTACATATGTGGTATACTGCCTACTACTAAATGATATTCATATCATTATGACGTTCAAGCGTGTAGTTATGCAACATCTGTATGCTGAAGATGGCCAGTAATTGTAGTAATAGTGAGGTGCTGGCAAGTTCTTTTTTTTATATTTATCATCTAGTTCCTGCTTTAGATTCAGAGTTGTAGGGCAATAAACCTAAACATGTGGTCTAAATGTAATTGGTAGTTTATGATTACTCATGTACAGCTGATTTCAGGAGATCACCAACAGAAGATGGTTCATGCCATAGAAGACTGTCCATATGTTTTGGTATTTAATGAACAGTGTAAAGAAATAGGCTCCAAATCCCTTTTTAACAAAACCAATCCGTGTCCACTTGTAAGCAGGGCAGATGCCAGCAGGCATAAATCACAACATTAACCAGACAAAGGGAACATCTTAGTTTTGTTACCAGGAAATGGCACCAACATTCATAATCCCTTTGATTATATAAAGTGATGACATTGACTTTAGTCCCGATTGGACGTTTGTTGAAATGACTAAATCAGAGCTATGATATTTTATCATGATGGACTGTTGCAATTAAATACAATTCCTCATGTTCTTTGCCTATCTGAGCCTTAATCCACACACACTCTGCAAAGGGGACATTCAAAGAGATACTACATGCTGACCGTTGAGCGGCCCAGACCAAGCAAGGAGGCAGAACGTCCAAAATACAACCCGGTGTGGGCATTTATTACTCACAACCGTATGACACAGCCTCAATCTGCTGTTCACGTGAGCACAGTCACCAGCCACCACAAGGATCTCACACACTACCCAGCCTCCTAACAGACAGGGAAGCAGAGCCTAAATACACACACACCCTAATCAACCAATTAGACACAGGTGGGGGGGGGGAGGAGGAGGCAACACAGGGCACCAGGTGAACATAATCAGGAGCAACAGAAAAAACGGAAGGGGGAACACTTTTCAAAATAAAAGACATGTGCCGTATACAAGGCCCGAAGCAGTCAATCAACAGTGTTACCTTCGTCACACTACAAAAAGAAAACACGCTGAATATGAAGTAGCAATAAGGGAACTGATGTAACACCCAGTCTAAAGCATCCAGTTTGATGAATTCAACTCTCTCTCTCAGGGCTTCAAAGGACAACCCCGCTCTTCCAGAGAAGAAGAAATCCAGCCTCTGGCAGTTGTAAGATCCTCTTTTCTTCTCACTTCAGCTCTCAAACACCAACCACAGCGTGACGACAGTAATATTTCTCTGTTTAATTTTGATTTTCTTTTGTATTCCATGTTGTGTGGTTGTTTTCTCCAGGATGTAGGTACATCTTTGACATGCTAAAGGTGTTTATTGACTGGTGTTCTGTTTTCATCTTGACAACAAAGTCTTAACAGAGGAGAGCCAGGAAGGAAACGGCAGCTCTCATATCAGATCTGAGCCACTTTACTTTGTCTTTTTCTCTTTATTCAATTAAATAAAGTTGTAAATATCACTCCTGGAAGATGGAAGCTTTTGAGAGCTCTGAAGAATGCACTTGTTTGTTCTTAGAAGAAGTAAATCTGAAAAACTGCATTTCTGTGATCTTATCCCGGCTCTCCTCTGTTGAGTTTCATACGGAATGAGTTTGGATCGGTTGCTTTTGAAAGGGGATGTTGTTTGGGGCAGGTTTCTGGTGACGGGATAAGGGCAGGGGTGTGTTTTAAAGAGAAGCATTATCTGACAAATCCACCGTCTGTCCTGCCCTGTTTCTGTGTCCCTCTATATCCTGCTGACGTTGTGTCTGTGTGCAGGGGGTGAGTTGGGAAGGTTGCTACAGAGATGGGGCGGGGGGGGGGAGAATATAGGACCATGGGTGGAGTAAAGTTAAAATTGAAGTGAACAGATGAGAGCAGAGCGAGGTGACTGACTGGCATCATGAGAGCCCCGCTCCTTCTCCGGTGAAATGAAAGAATCTGCGCCAAAAGTATTTCCATCATGCCTAAAAGCTGCTGTCGTGTATTGCACGTCAGACAACGGAACATATCCAAAATAGATTTTCTTTACTTTAACTTCAGTCAGTCAATACCCGTACGTCCGAAAGGAATGCAGACATTTAAAAAGGAAAAATAATGTGACATAATGACGGGGAAAAAGTGACTAATATCAAACAGTGGTGGCACCTACATAATCAAAGCTACTTCTAGATGTTAGGAGATGACACCTCCTGCCATTGAGTCGGATCATTAGAGCAGACTGGGCTCTGGTTTCAGACAGAGGGTGAAAAGAGGTGCTGCAGCACAGGCAGTATGAGAACAAGAAAGAGCTTTTTGAACAATAAAGAATGGAGACATGTCACAGTAGTAGAGGCACAAAAAAAAACTAATATGGAACTCTAAATTAGCATAATAGGGCCCTTTAATAAAATGGATTGTATTTTATTAATTTGTGTCTCTCTCTGCTTTGCAAAGAACTTGTATTTACTGCCAGTGAAATGACAGCAGATATTTTCACCCAAAAAGGGGCGAGGCCATGAAGTACCTCGATTGGTCGCTCTCATATACACGCTAATAAAGATTGACTCGTATTATTTGAAACAATAGAGGTGTATTTAAGTGTCAGATATAGTGATAAGTATTGTATGCTGTCATTGTACAGTTAGGGGTGTTTTGCTCTGTGTTGTTGACTAACGTCCTCATCGGTGCACAATATTAACCCCGCACTCCAGCATTCTGGGATGAAAGCTGCTCTGGTGCTTTGCTGTTTAGGACAGGTCAATGGGGAAGTGCATATGTGTGATTGCTCCCTGTGTGAAAGCTTGCATTGTGTGTTGGCATGGGGAAACGGAACCTTTTCTGTGTGTACCTTTTTAAATGTTGCACCTTACTTCTGCCACTGGAGCTACCGCTTGTGTCCACCCCGCTATACGTTTGTCTGTGTGCTTTTTCTCCCCGTTCCCCCCTACTTCCCCACCCTTACACTTGCAGTTTCAGCCGTTTGTTCAGCTCGTCGGGCCCAGCGGCCAAGAGGCCGGCGTCCGAGTCCCCAGTGAACGTCAAGTACAACGCACCCACCTCCCAGATTCAGCCGTCAGTGAAGAAGAGGAGCACCACCTTGCAGCAGCTCCCCAGTGACAAGAGCAAAGCCTTTGATTTCCTCAATGAGGAGTAAGTCGCTCACAGGAAATGAGATGAAAACATGATGGGATGCTGTTACCTGTGTATGCTGAGGCACTAGTGACTCAAGACCCTTTTTTCATCACTCATACAGATATGATTTACCCAGAGAAATTAAAACTGAAATTGCTTGTAGTTCTTTCAACTAAACCACCATCAAGCCAAAATGAATGCAAGATTTTGCAGCTGGAGTTTTATTAGCTCCGATTTCCCTAATATTGCCCACACTAAGAAATGGATTGCTTAAATTGGCTCCATTAACAATCAAAACTATATCAATACTATATTGGATGTACCAAGTCCTTCCTAACACTTATGCTTCAGCAGTTTAGTGTGGGGATTTGTCCTGATCCTGAAAGTTGGGTGAATTGGTTGAGTGATTCCCCTGTAAAAAACGTGCTAAACATAGTGACCTCAATGTAAGTCCTTCATAATATGCTACAAAATGTTTTAATCCAATTGTTCTACTTGTCCCTGTTTCTTTAAATTGTGAAAGCATTGGTGGAAGAAGTATTCAGAGGATTCATTTAAGTAAAAGTACCAATACAGTAATGTTAAAATAGTATAGTATAAAAGTAAAAGTAGGAAAGCCATGTGTGTCAGTGAGCCGTTTCCCTGTCCGCAGAGTGGCAGCGGACAACGTGGTGTCCCGGCGGGAGCAGAAGCGGGCTCAGTACCAGCAGGTGAAGGCTCACGTCCAGAAGGAGGACGGCAGAGTGCAGGCCTACGGCTGGAGTCTGCCCAAGAAGTACAAAGTAAGGAGAACTACAGAATGTCTGGTCCTCTTCAGGTCATAGTAGAACTGCTGTGATGTGAGCTACAACAGAACAAAAACTATAACCAGTGGCGAGCCGTCAGGGCCCTCTAGGCCCTCTGTGAGGGCCTAAGATATTCTAAGAAATAATATTTGAAAACATTAAAAAATATATATTATTTTTTTATATATGTTTTTGTTGTTATATTTTTCATTAGTTTTACCAAAATAACTTGATTTAATTGTATGTAAAATAATATTTCCAAATAAATAAATCCTTCGAATCTGCCTGTTCAGTTTCTGTTGGAATGTGAAGGGTTAAATGCCGTCTCTGCGAGTTATGTGAAGACGGGAGAGCTTGTTGGTCCCTCTCTACATTCACAGAGGGCCCGCTATAGTAACTCAATGAGAGAGTAATGTCAAATGGCAGTACAATTGACCAATCATATCTTCCCTCTAAATGGGCTGGCTTTCTTTTCGCGGACTTTATGACAAGTTCCGCCTGCTGTGAGGTCTATGCAAGTGGTGCAGTGACGCATCCTAAAACCCGGAAGTAAGCTGCGCTCGGATTCCCTCGACAGAAAGCAGTGGGATTGGAAATAAGGTCTGTGGAAAACGAACCTCTCCTTACCAGCACCTTACCGTGGTAGAGAGGTTTGTGTGCCCTGATGAACCTGGGGGCTGTGTTGTCTGGAACCTTGTGTTCCTGGTAGGGTCTCCCATGGCAAATTGGTCTCAGGCAAGGGGCCAGACTAAGATTGGTTCAAAAGACCTCATGAAAGAAAAACCAAGAAGTGAGGATACCCGGCCCGGAGGAAGCCTGGGGTCCCTTTCTGGAGCCAGGCCCAGAAGGAGGACTCGTCGGCGAGCGTCTGGTGGCCGGGCTTGCCACGGAGCCCGGCTGGGCCCACCCCGAAAAGGCAACGTGGGCAACACCTCCGCTTCTCCGTCCCGCGGGCCCACCACCTACGGGAAACAACGATGGGGTCCGGTGCGCTGCCAGAAGGGTGGCAGTGAAAGCGGAGGGTTTCGACGGACCAGACCTGGGCGACAGAAGCTGGCTTTGGGGACGTGGAACGTCACCTCTCTGGGGGGGAAGGAGCCGGAGCTTGTGCGGGAGGTGGAGTGTTACCAGTTGGATCTGGTTGGGCTCACCTCTACGCACAGCGTCGGCTCTGGAACCTTACTTCTGGATAGGGGTTGGGCTCTATTCTTCTCCGGAGTTGCTCAAGGTGTGAGGCGCCGGGCGGGTGTGGGGATACTCACAAGTCCCCGGTTAGGTGCTTCGTTGTTGGAGTTTACCCCAGTGGACGAGAGGGTCGCCTCCCTACGCCTGCGGGTTATGGGGGGGGAAAGCTCTGACTGTTGTGTGTGCTTATGCACCCAACAGCAGTTCAGAGTATACAGCCTTCTTGGAGACCCTGGAAAGAGTCCTGTATGGGGCTCCTGAAGGGGACTCCTTAGTCTTGCTGGGAGACTTCAACGCACATGTGGGCAATGATGGAGACACTTGGAGGGGCGTGATTGGGAGGAACGGCCCCCCTGATCTGAACCGGAGTGGTGGTTTGTTACTGGACTTCTGTGCTAGTCATGGATTGGCCATAACAAACACCATGTTCGAACATAAGGATGCTCATAAGTGTACGTGGTACCAGAGCACCCTAGGCAGAAGGTCCATGATCGATTTCGTTATCGTTTCATCGGACCTGAGGCCGTATGTTTTGGACACTCGGGTAAAGAGAGGTGGGGAGTTGTCAACTGATCACCATCTGGTGGTGAGTTGGGTCGAGTGGCGGGGGAAGCCTCTGGATAGACCTGGTAAGCCCAAACGTGTAGTTCGGGTGAACTGGGAACGTCTGGAGGAGGCCCAAGTTCAGGAGGCCCAAGTTCAGGAGGCCTTCAACTCGCACCTCCGGCGGAGCTTTTCGGGCATTCCTGTGGAGGTTGGGGACATTGAACCAGAGTGGTCGGTGTTCAAAGCCTCTATTGCCGAAGCCGCGGCGGGGAGCTGTGGTCTCAAGGTCCTAGGTGCCTTAAGGGGCGGTAACCCTCGAACCTCCTGGTGGACACCGGTGGTCAGGGAAGCCGTCCGACTGAAGAAGGAGGCCTTCAGGGATTTGTTATCCCGGGGGACTCCCGAGGCAGTTGCAAGGTACCGACAGGCCCGAAGGGCAGCAGCCTCATCCGTGGCCGAGGCAAAGCAGCGGGTGTGGGAGAAGTTCGGAGAAGACATGGAGAAGGACTTTCGGGCGGCACCAAAGTTGTTCTGGAAAACTGTCCGACACCTCAGGAGGGGGAAGCAGGGAACCATCCAAGCTGTGTACAGTAAGGATGGGACGTTGTTGACCTCAACTGATGGAGTGTTAGGGCATTGGAAGGAACACTTTGAGGAACTCCTGAACCCGACAACTCCGCCCTCTATGTTAGAGGCAGAGCTGGAGTATGACGGGGGATCAACACCAATCTCCCGGGGGTAGGTCACTGAGGTCGTCAAACAACTCCACAGTGGCAAAGCCCCGGGGGTGGATGAGATCCGCCCGGAAATGCTGAAGGCTCTGGGTGTTGAGGGACTGTCATGGTTGACACGTCTCATCAACGTTGCGTGGAAGTCGGAAACAGTACCGAAGGAGTGGCAGACCGGGGTGGTGGTTCCCCTTTTTAAAAAGGGGGATCAGAGGGTGTGTGCCAATTACAGAGGCATCACACTACTCAGCCTCCCCGGGAAAGTGTACTCTAAGGTACTCGAAAGGAGGGTCAGGCCGATTGTCGAACCTCAGATTGAGGAGGAACAATGCGGATTCCGTCCAGGTCGTGGATCGACAGATCAGCTTTTTACTCTCACAAGGATCCTGGAGGGGGCCTGGGAGTACGCTTATCCGGTCTACATGTGTTTTGTAGACTTGGAGAAGGCGTATGACCGAGTTCCCAGGGAGTTACTGTGGGAGGTGCTGCGGGAGTATGGGGTGAGGGGGTCTCTACTCAGGGCCATCCAATCTCTGTACTCCCAAAGCGAGAGCTGTGTCCGGGTCCTCGGCAGTAAGTCGGACCCATTTCCGGTGAGGGTTGGTCTCCGCCAGGGCTGCGCTTTGTCACCAATCCTGTTTGTAATATACATGGATCGGATTTCGAGGCGTAGTCGTGGGGGGGGGGTCTGCAGGTCGGTGGACTAAGGATTGCACCACTGCTTTTTGCAGATGATGTGGTTCTGATGGCTTCATCGGTCTGCGACCTTCAGCACTCACTGGATCGGTTCGCAACCGAGTGTGAAGCGGCTGGGATGAGGATCAGCACCTCCAAATCTGAGGCCATGGTTCTCAGCAGGAAACCGATGGACTGTCCACTCCAAGTAGGGAATGAGTCCTTACCCCAAGTGAAGGAGTTCAAGTATCTCGGGGTCTTGTTCTCGAGTGAGGGAACAATAGAGCGTGAGATGGGCCGGAGAATCGGAGCAGCGGGAGCGGTACTGCAGTCGCTTTACCGCACCGTTGTGACGAAAAGGGAGCTGAGCCAGAAAGGCAAAGCTCTCTGTCTACCGGGCCATTTTCGTTCCTACCCTCACCTATGGTCATGAAGGATGGGTCATGACCGAAAGAACGAGATTGCGGATACAAGCGGCCGAGATGGGTTTTCTCCGCCGGGTGGATGGTGTCTCCCTTAGGGATAAGGTGAGAAGTTCGGTCATCAGGGAGGGACTCGGAGTTGAGCCGCTCGGAGTTGAGCCGCTCCTCCTTCGCGTCGAAAGGAGCCAGTTGAGGTGGTTCGGGCACCTAGTTAGGATGCCACCTGGGCGCCTCCCTAGGGAGGTGTTCCAGGCACGTCCAGCTGGGAAGAGACCAAGGGGTAGACCTAGGACCAGGTGGAGGGATTATATCTCTTCGCTGGCCTGGGAGCGCCTTGGGACCCCCCAGTCAGAGCTGGTTGATGTCGCCAGGGAAAAGAAAGTTTGGGGCTCTCTGCTGGAACTGCTACCCCCGCGACCCGACCACGGATAAGCGGGAGAAGATGGATGGATGGATGGAAAACGAACCTGTTAGATAAATGCACGTTTTGTTCAGCCGGATAATATCCACATGTCTACCCTACTTTTATTATTTTCGAATCATAAATCGAATCGATAGATTTATGATGGATAGATTTATAATTAGCATAAGTTCGTTCATGATGGCTCACTTCAGTGATAGTGATGACATCGTTGCAAAATTATTAACAGAGTCATTTTCAAGATTGAGTTACAATGATAAACTGGAGTGGCAAAGGATCAGCTGCATTGCCCGCAAGTGTTTCATCCAAAAGGACAGGAGGATGGACTTTGTGTTTCAGTGATTTATCATCAAAGGTAGGCCCAAGTCATTTTCAATGTGGGCCGCCGTGCCGACTTAATTCATTTGTAATTGTTACTTGGCTGTGGGTGCCCTGTCATGATAGGTGTTTATATAAATGGTGTTGTTCTGTGTGGTAGAGGGTCGCTGTCTTTGATGCGTTTTGCACCCCGGGTCGCTGTTTTGATATTCCGCTGTGACTGTAATATCTCTTCTTTTTTTTCGAGTGAAGGGGGGTCAGAGGGCCTAGGTATACAAGTCACGGCTCGCCACTGACTATAACGCATGTTTGTCTTTCTCCAGGCGAACGGTGGTCAGGTCGAGAGTAAGATGAAGAATCTCCCTGTTCCTGTCTTCCTCAGACCAGTGGATGAGAAAGATGCTTCTATGAAGGTATGTCCTTCAGCTTCTTAATGTAATATAACTGCATCAACCTTTTTTTTTGTTTGATCCGCATTATTAAAGGGACAGTTCAGCTCAAATTCAGAAATGCATATTTTTCTTACCCCTTGTGCTTTAAATTGATCTAGATAATTGTGGGTGTGTCTTCAAAACTCGGGAACTCAAACCATACGTTGTAACATTTGAAAACATCAGTTATTTCAACTTTACAACAGTAATGTCTTTATTCAGAACCAATATCCTCATCACTCAATAGAGTGATGAGGATATTGGTCCACTGACCTTGTTGAAGGCAGTTTAATACAGAAACTGTTTTCTCTCACGGCACAGAAGTAAGCTTGCACCGACTAAAGGACGAGGTGTTCATGCTGTATGTATTCAATGTTGGCATCCTCCTCGCATGAGCTGAAAAGATTAGTTCAGGAGAGTTTACGTGAATGCTGCTCACAGAAAGTCTTTGGATTATCTTGAGTAAAAGCGTCATGGTTCTGAAAAGAGACATTGTTGTAGAGTTTTTCAATTTGTATGTGTATAAGTGCGGTCTAGTTCCATCATATGGGAGAGAAGGCAGCTGTCTCCGATGTGTTATTGAGGGAACTATCCCTTCTTAGACAGGAAAAATATTGTTAATCATAATGTTGATATGCTGTGACTGAAACCGCTGAAAGCCCGTTATTCGCCAGATACTGCTGAAAGCCATTCTTGTAACTGCATTACCAGCAATTATTATTATTTATTTTTTTCATAGCTGTGACTCAAACTTAATATCTGAAAGCTCTCAAAAGATATGCAATACAGTGAACCTGTGTGATAACGATGCATGTGTCATGGTATTCACTGTATCTATGTGTCCGTGCTCCAGCTGTGGTGTGCTGCCGGTGTGAACCTCTCCGGAGGTAAAACCAGAGACGGAGGCTCCATCGTAGGAGCCAGCGTGTTCTACAGCGACGTGCCTGGACCAGAGAGCCCTAAAAGGAGGATTGGGTCTCAGAGCAGCCTGGATAAACTGGACCAAGAACTCATGGTAAAACACACAGACACAGATTTCAGTGACGATGACAATCATGTAAAGCATGGGTGTCCAAACTACGGTCCGGGAGCCAAATGCAGCCCGCAGCCCATTTGAAACAGCCCTCAGCTAATTCAAAGTATAATGGAGTTTGGCCCACAAATGAAACTTGTGCTGGTCATATATTGTACTTAAATATATATGTACAAATATATTACACAGTATGCATGTTTTAATAAGCCCACTTTTTTTTACAAAAACAAAACTCCTGGAGAGCTGTGATGTAGGCTTTTGTGTTTCTTAAAGTATTTTTCAAGTATCAAGAATAATTTACCTACATTTGATGGATTTTGCTAATTTATAACTTAACTGATAAGGCAATATACCTCACCTCTAGTGAGCGGTCCGGCCCTTTTGTATATGTTTCTGTATGTGGCCCTCGGTGACAAAAGTTTGGTTACCCCTGATGTAAAGGATTACAAATAATCACACTTTTTGCTTTGTTCTGCAGGATCAGCAGAAGGAGTTGCGGCAGCACGATGAGATGTCGTCGCTGGTCTGGATCTGTACCAGCACGGAGTCCACCACCAAAGTCGTTGTCATTGACGCCAACCAGGCCGGAAACATCCTGGAGAGCTTCTTCGTGTGTGACTCCCACGTCCTCTGCATCGCCAGCGTTCCAGGTCAGCGGGTGGATTAATGTGCATCTGATTAATGAAGAAAAGGATAAACTGTGTGCAAATGATACACAAATAAACTGCACCAAATACAAGGATGCCCATCTTTAAACCATTATTATGTGTGTATCTTTATTAAGGTGCAAGAGAGACAGACTACCCAGCCGGTGAGGAAGTAGTTCCAAACTCTGAGACAGAACCAGTGGCAAACGTCTGCTCACAATCAACAGAGAGCAGCTCAACTGGGGGAGAAGACGTGCTCGGAGGCATCACTGTGGTGGGCTGTGAGGTGGAGGGGGCAACAGCTGTTCCTCAGAGAGCAGGCAGTCCAGGAGAGGACGGAGAGACCGGTCAGAGACATTTACTCTTACATCCCTTTCCTGCCTCACATTAGCATGCACATCTCGGTGATCAGAGCCAGTTTTTAACGAGCTTCGGAGATGTACTTTTAAAATAATAATAAGGAAAGAAACAACATTTTAAAGAAGAAAAAACATTTCCACTCCTTACCTCATCATAGTTAATTTATTGTGTTGGAATATCTGAAATTTTATTATTTTTTATGTACTTCATAAATTAAACTGTCAAATATTTTACAACAATATGTATGTATATTATATTTATTGTACTATCTACAAAATCGACACATTTAAACATACATATTAATTAAATAATAACCCGCAATTAACATGAATGCAGCTTGTTTTTCCAAGATATTGTGCTGAGAAAATGCATTTCCTGCTGAAAATGCGTGTGAATGCTGTAAACTGTGAACGTTTGTTGCTGAAAATGCAGAAAAATCTGAATATGTTATTAGCTGAATGGTAGCTGCTTTTAGCTACAAAAACCAAGTACAGTAAGTGTGTCTGATGGAAACTTCATACTGACTTCAACATGTTCCACATTTTATACATTATTGGTGACGTAAGTTTGTAGTTAAAATATTCTGCTGCTTTTCAAAGCGTTTTTACTTTCTTTTCTCTTTTTAATACAAATTAATTCACTACTACTTACATTTTATATGTAACTCCTTCAGCCTACTTTCAGCTACAGAAACCATTCAACTATTACATTATTCAGCTATTTCAGGACATAGAGGCTATACATGTTGTTGTTTTTTGCTGAGCTTAGCGGAGAAATGCAGAAAAGTGAAAGATTTGAATCAAAATTGTTACAGCTCAAATGCATTGCAATGACTTTGTTGAAAACTTGAAAGTGAAATGTTAAATTGGAAGAGTATGAAAAATAGTGAAGAAGCTTAATATTAAAAAAAAATGTTTAGAAAAGTTATAAACAACAACATGTATAGCATTTTTTTGCTTAATTTTTATTTATTCTTTCAACGTAGGAGAGTTTTCCTACGTTTTTCATGAACAATGTTGTCCGAGGAGTGTAGGGTTTGGGAGTTATGTCAGGTTTAAAAAAAAATGTGGGCGAATTTCAAGCTCTCTTCCACTCTGTTTTGAGATCAAAGCACTCTAGACTTAACGAGCTGCTCAATACACACTAATGTTAAAATCTGAAGAAAGCCTCTCTACCAAGCTCCAAACTAAGTTCAATATCTCAAAGTGTAGAAGATGTGAACAATCTGAAGAACAAGTGTTATAGCTGAATGTCTTGTGATCATTTTAAAGTTGGAATGAAGTCTCTAGCTGAAAGTATGTGGAAGGAGTAGAATTTGGCGCAAGGTGTAGGTAATCGAGGATTTGAAGGTTCCTCCCATTGACTTCCATGTTAAAAAAGAGTTTAAAAAGCTGAATATTTCAAAAAGTATTAAATATTTTTAAAAAGTTGAAAGTTTCCCATCATGTGCTGAAAAGGGTGAATATTTTTGAATGGTTTCTGTAGTTGAAAGTATGGTGAAGTTATTGAGAGCCAAACTATTTGGTGAAATGAGAAGAAGAAGATGCGAGAATAAAGAAAAGAAGAACTATAGTGGAATGCTGTAAACAGCACTTGCACTAATTAACGTAGTTCTGAGAGGCTGTAAAGCATCCAAAGTTGAATTAATTAGCCCGGACGATTGTAAAGTCCTCACTGTTTCATTTTCTACCTCTCTGGTGTAGTAATAAGGCGACAATGACACCATAAATATTACTCCGATATTTGATTCCGTCATCTTTACTGAGAGATGCTCCTCTCTACAGAATCCAGAGCAGCAGAGGAAGCCACCGAGGCGACGGAGGCCAGTGCAGGACCTGCGGACCAGACAGCCAGCCTGCGGGGGGGGGCGTACACAGAACACGTGTTCACCGACCCTCTGGGAGTCCAGCACACAGCAGAGGCTCCAGCCAACTACACTCAGAGGTAATGTAGAGGTACACTCAGATGTACACAATGTTACCATTCAGTCTGTCAAATTACATTTAGCTGTCGCTTTTATCCAAAGCGACTTACAATAAGTGCGTTCGACCAACAAGATACAAACTTGAAGAAAACAGAATCATATAAGTACATCAGGTTTCATAGAGCCAAGCATTTCAAGTGCTACTCAACTGGCTTTGGATAAGCCAGTCCTTTATTAGTATATAAGTGCTTTGTTAATAGTTCTATCGCTCGAAGTGGAGTCGAAAGAGATGAGTTTTCAGTCTGCGCCGGAAGGTGTGTAAGCTTTCTGCTGTCCTGATGTCAGTGGGGAGCTCATTCCACCATCTTGGAGCCAGGATAGCAAACCCACGTGTTTTTGCTGATGGGAACTTGGGTCCCCTTCGCAGCGATGGTGCAGCGAGTCGTTTGGCTGATGCAGAGCGGAGTGCACGTGCTGGGGTGTACGGTTTAACCATGTCCTGGATGTAGGAAGGGCCAGATCCATTCGCAGCATGGTACGCAAGTACCATTGTCTTGAAGTGGATTCTAGCAGTTACCGGAAGTCAAATAAAACCATTTTATCAGTATAACCTTAAGGCGAGACACGGCAGGCAACAACATCGTTTTTCAAGTAGCCTACTGGTCAATTTTGAGATGTTGTGCTATTTTGATTCTATAGCATGTTTTCTTTCAGGCTTTTGGAAGGAAAAAGTACAAAATACACATTTAAGTATTTATTTTACTATGGTTTGTCTATTTGCGTCTGTAGATTTCTCCTAAATTCACCAAAAGTTAGCATTCTAACGTAACATAAAGCACTGCGACCGCTGTGTGCACCATGTCAACAGAGGTATCGTTGGAAAGCTGTGTCTCTCCTGCACAATCTCATCGGATCCAAATATGGTAATTTTCTTTTTATCAGCAACCAATCGTGAAAGCACAAAGGGGTTAAACCAAGAAACGAAATCTCATTGGCTGGTGTCAATTTCTGACAACGTGATTCGTTCAGATGCGTCACATGCTGAGCTAAAACACTTCCTGGTTAGCTTTCCGCTTGAAATTGAAATCTCAAAATGGCAAAAGAACGGCGAAAAAAACGTTCACAGAGAAGACGACAACAATTGTCACTTGCACGAAGCAAGGTTATACAAAAAACAAATGACCCCGAACATGAAATACCTTCACGGAGTGCGTCGAGGCGCAAGCTGTCATCCAAAGAACAGGAGGGTTTAGCTAGCGCCTCACTGCAATCTCTAAAGGTCGTTTTCTCAAAATGAGTTTTTTCTCCTACTCCGAGTTCGAAATTTCAACTTCAGTAGCACGTAGAGACACCAAACCTTCCAGTTATATTCCTATCAATATTATGAAGGCTTTTATAGAAGGGTTTGTTCATATATCATTCATAGCCTGAAT
The DNA here is from genome assembly GCF_902827115.2 of Pseudochaenichthys georgianus. Taxonomy (NCBI): domain Eukaryota; kingdom Metazoa; phylum Chordata; class Actinopteri; order Perciformes; family Channichthyidae; genus Pseudochaenichthys; species Pseudochaenichthys georgianus. Next base: position 5,807,281 of record NC_047521.1, on the reverse strand, counting down.
TATACAACATTGTATACCTAAAAACATGGCAAATTGATATTTTAGGGCTGTTGACAGTATGTTCTGATTTATGGAGTGATAAAAAGAGATATCCAATATCCCTTCTGTAAAAGCCTTAGATACTAATGACTACAAAATGAAACAAGAATTTTGAACCTGGCTTTCAGATTTCGATTCCTGAAATGTGTTCAAATATGTGCACATTTAATGAGATAATGGATAATTTGCATATTTAAACATGCTATTTCAGAAAACTTGTAATACAAAAAACAATTGCCTTTATTGTAAGTAATTAACTGGAGACATTTCTAGCTGATACCTTTAAGTAAAACAAATTACCCTATTCACCTGGGGTGTCTCGCCTTACACAAACGTACTAAGCAACAACATACAATTTAAAAACACTATATAACTATAACATACTATGTAATAGAAGCAGATATACATCCAGTGCCACTAATAAACTGATGCCCTTTGTATTGATTGTGTCGAGTGGGGGACTGACGTTTTTTTTGTCTGGCTGTATTATAAACTACAAAAAGCTTCGTTTTGTAGTTTTTGGAATATTACAGAAAATAAAATCTGTGGCAAATACACTTTTATTATACTTACACTTTTTGTTCAGCAGGATAACCTCCACATATTACCACTGCCTATAATTGTTAAAGCATACGTGCAATTGCAAGAAATACAAAGCTAACATTAGGCTATAAACACATCAATATTGCATAACACATATTTAAAGAAACATTGACTTTGAGAGTGCTAATTCTAACTCATTCCCAAATGTAAAGACTCATTCCTGCATCACTCTATAGGAGAATTACTCACATGCACCTAAATGTTAAAAATAATGCAATCACAACCTCTCTAACTCTCAATGCTGTCTGCGATGATCAGGGAGAGTGATCTGCTGAAGGACGGCGTCAGTTCAAACCCCAACGCGGAGGAGCAGGACCTGATGAGGGAGGAGGCTCAGAAGATGAGCAGCGTTCTGCCCACTATGTGGCTTGGGGCTCAGAACGGATGGTGAGTGTTACGGTTCAGCTGCCCATCACAATTATTCATTTTATACGTCCTCGGGGTGTAACGGTGCACAGAAGTCACGGTTCGGTTCATACCTCGGTTTGGTACAACAAGGAAAAGCAAAAAAGGCTGTTATTTATTTGTAATAGTAGTGCAAGTTTTGGTATGAAAATAAGGAACTCTAACATTTGGAATCATTAACTGTATTACACAGTTAAAAACAAACCACAAACAGTACCACACACACACACACACACTCAGATGGCCATATTATTTATATTGGCTGATGTCAAACAAAAAGGTTAAATAAGCTGTACAACTGAATGTCTTGAACATATTAAAATAAATAACAAGAAAATAAAATCTGTACCTTTTAGGAGCAATGTGTAATTAACTTGTGAGTGTGTGTGTGAGGCCATTATGCCTAAATAAAGCTTTACTCTAAGTTTTTCTTCAGAAAGATGAGTTAGTCTACGTTGTCAGCAGTGAGGGCAGATCTGTTGGCGGTAACTATGTCACCTGCCGTCGAGGAAACCCTCTCGCTGGGGACTGAGACTGACTCGGAGGTGATTGAGCATGTTTGACGTGTTACCACTAGCATACCGCACCGCTGTCGAACAACGCCGACACACCGTCCTCGTCCGATCCACAACTCGCACCGCATCATTGTTGTAGTCCACAGGGAACCCGAAATGTTCCCACACAGCTGATTTAAAAGAAGCAGGTGGGTCTTCTAGCTCCTGTGTGTTGTGTGAACTCGCCGTAGCAACTAACTTTTCTTCTTCATGTATTGTGTTCGTTTTGTTGTGTTTTGTTCTTGTTCTTCATTTGTTATTTACGGGCGGCTGGCTTTTAGGCGCAATACCGCCCCCTGGAGTATATATAGTGTAATACTGCCCTGAGTGACAGACTTTTTTCCCACTCGTAAAAAAAGGCGTATTCGCCGTGTGACTGCATGTGCCGAACCGTGACGTCCGAACCGTGACGGCACGGGACGAATACGGATACCGTTACACCCCTAATACGTCCATAACTCCAGAAATCTGAAGAAAGCCTTTGTGATTGTAGTGTTTACGTCCACTCCTCTGTGGCTCAGTGGAAGAAGTGTCTCCATTCTATAAAGCTGAAGGACTCTGTGCTCGGCATAGTGTGAGTACATTGAAATGAAAGATACACACATATGACATTTCACTCTCATGTAGCAACTGTTTACAAATAGTGAGCGGTTTCTTCTCTCTCTCAGGCATGTGAAAGGGCGTGTCCTGGTGGGTCTCTCTGATGGCACCTTAGCCATTTTCCACAGAGGCGTAGGTAAGGGAAAAGGGAACACGCACTACTTTGCAATAAACACGTAATATCAACTCTATAAATATAACCATGGCGTCCATGGTGTGTGGCAGATGGGCAGTGGGATCTGACCAACTACCATCTGCTGGACCTGGGGAGGCCCCACCACTCCATCCGCTGCATGACTGTAGTGCACGACAAGGTGTGGTGCGGCTACAGGAACAAGATCCATGTCGTGCAGCCCCAGGCCATGAAGATAGAGGTACAAGTACACCTGTCCCTCACTCGTTTATTCCTAGATTATTTTGGTCAGTTGTTTCCGCTTTTGTGTTCACGAGTTAAACGGGAAGACATTTTTTGAAGGACAATCTTTCAAATGTTCTTGAAAGCTTCATCATCTGTGTAACGGAAGGGAACAAATATATTGAGAGTAAAATATGAGAAAATAAAGATTTGGCAGGATAACTGATGGTGCACTTCGGCCTCTTGTGGCTGAAATGTGTATTACAACAACAATGACCTCGACAAATAAGTGACAATCTTGACATAAAAAAATACCTGACAAAGTTTTGTTTTTTCCCAACCTGGTTCACAGTTTCAAGCAGTTTAAAACATGTCATTCAGGCAAAAGCTTTTATGTTTTGAAATAATAAACACAGGAGAAAAATGTTTTTACACCACATTTAGTTTTCTCCCTTTTAGGGCTTCGATTTGTACCACTACAAACTAAATATGATCCACAGCTTCTCTTTTCACACATCAATAGTGCCTTGTAATTTCCTTACTTTTGGCCTTGAGTCATGAAGTCCTTCGTTCAGTCTTCTTTTTGTGGATATTTTTTGTCCCTTTCAGAAATCGTTTGACGCCCACCCCCGTAAGGACAGCCAGGTGCGTCAGCTGGCCTGGGACGGGGACGGGATCTGGGTGTCCATCAGACTGGACTCCACCCTCAGGCTGTTCCACGCCCACACCTTCCAGCACCTGCAGGACGTGGACATCGAGCCCTACGTCAGCAAGATGCTGGGTCAGTGCACTCTTTAGAACACTTCCTCCATACAACACAAAGGACCTGTCAATCAGCTCAAATGTTGTGTTGTTGTTTTCTTTCTCAGGCACAGGGAAGCTAGGCTTCTCATTCGTGAGGATCACAGCTCTCATGGTGTCCTCTCATCGTTTGTGGATCGGAACTGGAAACGGAGTCATCATCTCCATCCCTCTGACTGACAGTGAGTTCAGGAATTAGAACCACATCTTATTTATTTATTTAGTTAAAAAATGAAGATGTATTTATACTCTGCTGCCTTTGCAGTGTGTGTGCAGTCCCTCATTAACCCTAACTCCACATCCGCTACACTTAATGTCTTGTTGTGGTTCTAGTATCAGCTAGTCTGGTTATTAACGGTATTTAATTCTAATACAATAGGATAACTGGCACTGCAGTTAATTAGGTGCATTAGGTAAAAGTAACATTTAACTTAATTAATAATGATCAAAATAATAATTATATTTATATATTGTATGTATCGATAACTGAGTATAACAAGTTGTTGAGTTTTCTGACATTAAAGGACCGTGTAGTAACTTTAACTTGATATCCGTAACACATTGAGTTTGGCTCTTAATGACCTTCCATTAGCAGGCAGCAAGGCGACCAGGGCAGCGGGGAGCCAGCCAGGCAGCGTGGTGTACAGCGACGACAGCGGAGACAAAGTGATGGCCGGGACCTTTGTTCCGTACTGCTCCATGGCTCAGGCCCAGCTCTGTTTCCATGGTCACAGAGACGCTGTCAAGTTCTTCACCGCGGTCCCAGGTAAACACTGCAGCCTCTTCACTTGTTCTGATCAAATGAGTCTGCTCTACGACTATTCAACCGACTCGTGTATTTATTCTGCATATTCCCATATGTGGTTTCATCAAGCATTCAGGGCCTACCAAAACTATCTTTTGTTGGGATATTCAATCTTTTCAGTAAAACAAAATACATTAGATAGATGGATAGGTACTTTATTGATCCCAAATTGGGAAATTATTTATTAATAGATATTACAAAAATAGCTACTTAATACTAGTAGGTGTGTTACATTCCACTCTCTACGACAGCTGCATCATTGTTTAACCCTAAAAAGTACAACACAAAATAATCTTGATCTTTGGCTTCAACTCGGGGGTCCTTCAATTTGAGGTAATCCGTCTGGAAAAACACTTTGGGGTTTAAGACTTTGTGGGAACCCTTGAAACTGTTTAATAGTCCGACTTGGTTTGTCATGCTATTGAATTGAGATGAACAACGAGAGAGTCGGTGAGCTGAGGTCTCTTTAACACAGCACACCGAGCAGAAGGTAAGCACCAGATACACACAATCTGGACTGAGTGGTGATATTTACAGTGTGTGTCTCCGTGCTCTCAGGTCATGCAGATCCATCTGCTTCCTGCGGGGGGGAGGCAGCGGGGGAGAAGACGGCAGATGCCGCGGCTCAGGAAGGAACCAAGTCCATGTTGGTGATGAGCGGGGGAGAGGGCTACATCGACTTCAGGATGGGTGAGTGTGCTACGTGTAGAGGATACAACCCCTGCTGTCATCACAGGAGATTTAGAGACCAATGTCCCGTCTCTCTGTTCGTCTTCAGGTGATGAGGATGTGGAGGGGGAGGAGGGGGAGCAGCCGCCCATGAAGCTGCACCCCTCCCAGGCCAAAGCCGAGCGCAGCCACCTCATCGTGTGGCAGATCCTAAACAACGAAGACTGACCCCTGAAGCCTGATTTGCCTTTTAACCCAAACGCGCTGCCATGGAGGCGTTCAGGGGGACGACCCCCCCCCCCTTCTGACACGAGTTTAATCAGCACTTTTTCTTCCTGAACAATACGAGTCAAACAAGCAGAGACTGCTCTGAGAGCTGCTCCGTGAACACATCCACACAAACTGCATGTTATTGTTATAACCATGATTTATTTTTCTTTTAATCTAATATTTTATAAACTTGAATCTGTAATAACGCCTCTCTGCCTCTTCTAATAGGATTTGAGGTAAAGCTGTATATTGTATTGGATACAGAACTTTTTGTTTTTTATTTGCTCCTCAAATTCAACCCTTTCCCCCCCGCCTTACATGTTCCGGTTCCCTCTCCTGTGTTCAGTCCGTGGGCTCATGCTGGACCCGCATGATGCTGAATCACTGGGTCAAACGTTACAATAATCACATGGAGAAAATCATTAGATTCTTCATGAATATTATCGTCATATTTTATGTTCATTTGAATCCTTTGAGAGCTTGGCTTCTGATTGTATGCAAGACGAGGTGGATTGATTGCCAGGTGTTTCTAGGTCAGGATCTGTTTGAGTCGGCAACACATGAGCTTTATGAATCCGTTTGAGCAGAACATGGCCGTGTGCTTACCTAATAGTCAAGATGTTACAGTGGTGGACCCATTTGAACCCAACATTACATTCCAGTCACGGAGCAAAGCCTCAGATATTCTGAAAAGTCAACCAGCAAAGTTTTGATACCGAGCGTTTCCCAGACTCTCGTCAGGCCATCATGTCATGTAGCAGCTGCAGGCTATATGGCCTACTATCTGAATGACTATCAGATGGAATGTGTTGCATCCTCCCTCAGGAGGAGTTGCAATAACCTTGGAGTTCCTCTGATTTAGCATAAGCTCAACATTTTATACATTCAATCATTTAGTTTATGACAAAATACATGTTTTTCATGCTATTTACTGTAACAATAATGATCCGCTAAACTACGACGGCTAACATTACCATTGTCAGAGTAGGCATGTTAGCATGCTGACGTTAGCATTTAGCTCAAAGCACCACTGTGCCTAAGCACAGCTTCACATAGCTGCTAGCATATCTTTACAGATTTGAAGGAAATGTTATTCTTAGCTCTGTGACTCGAGTGTAATGATGATATGTCAGAGGTACTAACTGGAGGCTCAGTAACTAACTGAGTGGTTGCCATGCTTACACATTTGTAGACTTCAGACTTGTATTTAACCCCGAATGACATGAGGATGCTGTCGGTCCTCTGCTCTGTTTAACAACCAGCTCCAGCTTGTAGACACTTTAATAATATTCCCTAGGCATCAAGAGTGGAAAGGACTCGGTAACCAAGCTTTTCAAGTGTGATAAAGTATTTATTTTTTCTTGAAAGAATGTTGCGCTTGCTACCAAAGGAAATTAAAGATGGATAGTTTGCTGAAACAGTCTAACATTGAGCAGTTTGAGTCTGCCTCCATGTAGATAACATTTTATAACAGGAATCCTGGTGAATAGATATATTTTTAGACTTTCATATGGGGAAATATTTTCAGGGTGTGAACAACGAGAATGTGCTGGATCTGATACAAGCAGCCACACTAAGGATTACATAACCCGCCTTCTAATCCTGATTTCCACATTTAGAGGTCAGAATTTAGATGTATTTAGTTTGTTGGCGCTGCTCTGCCCCCTTTTGTGCAACTATATGTTAATCTGACGATTTATCTCTCCTAATGATTTATGTTCTTCTAGACTGTCCTCTCTCTTGAGTACAGTGCACACAATGTTCACTTGGTTGTCATGAAACTGTATTTCTGGCCTGTGTGTGTGTGTGTGTGTGTGTGTGTGTGTGTGTGTGTGTGTGTGTGTGTGTGTGTGTGTGTGTGTGTGTGTGTGTGTGTGTGTGTGTGTGTGTGGTGTGTGTGTGTGTGTGTGTGTGTGTGTGTGTGTGTGTGTGTGTGTGTGTGTGTGTGTGTGTGTGTGTGTGTGTGTGTGTGTGTGTGTGTGTGTGTGTGTGTGTGTGTGTGTGTGTGTGTGTGTGTGTGTGTGTGTGTGTGTGTGTGTGTGTGTGTGTGCAGTTTAGCCATTTCAGTATTTATTTACAATGATTGAGCCTTTGCAATTCCGAATGTATCTTTGTACATTGAATATGAATATATATTATGATCTATGTATAAAACATTGTAATGGCTTGGATGCTGTTGAAATGAATTTGTTTCCTACGGGGTAACCCTACTCAGCTATGCACTATGTCTGTGAGGGGCTTTGCTTCAGGCCTGTTTTGTATGTTTTAAGTAAAAACCCTGCAGCCTGTCCACAGAAACATTCAGCTTTCAACTAATGCAGGAAATAAACTGGTCCACGAGCGAGAAGCTTCATCCCACCTCGGCCTGATGGATCAGGTCGGCCATCCCTCTCCTGCTAGTGTCGCTAACATGGAGGAGATCAATGTTAGCAGGACGCTCAATCTTCTACAGCATATCTAGCCTTATTTTTAACAGTCAATAAAAGCAATTTTTGTGGGCATGTTTTGTCAGCTTGTAATGTTTTTTTAAAGGGGCCTATTATGCTTGTGGGGCTTTCCTGTAGTGTTACATAGGACTTTGGGCATGTTTTCCTCTGCAAAGGCTAACATCCCAAAGTTCCCTCCAGAGAGAGTTTCTAGTCTTCTTAAGATTTGGAGCTAATGTTTGACTGCAGCACCATGGTAACCCATGCAAATAATTAAGCAATCTCTGAACAACCAAAAGCAAAACCATTCATAAAACTTAAGTCACCTATTGTGCAAAATCCACTTGTTCATCCCCTCTGTGTAAAGAGATTCTGAAAGTTTCAGGAAAAAAGGCCCCCATCTCTTTTTATCCTGATCCATTTATATACAAACCTGTCTGAAAATGAGCTGATCAGATTTTGGAGACTTTGTGATGTCACAATGTCTTTTGGGTTGTGCAACCATTAGCCAATAACCCCCCCCCACCTTCACACAGACTCCTCCTAGCAGCTCATTAGCGTTTAAAGCCACCGACACTGAAGCACTGAGGAAACTGAGGGATACTACAATGCATGATCTCTTTGGTATTTCAGCCAAACACTTCAGAGGGGGCACTTCAGGTACACTGGGGGTGTTTCTCAATGTCAAGGAAGGATGCTCTAGAGCCACTATTTCAAGGATGGTACGTCATCGAGTCCCGCCGAAGGACTGTTCCAATGTCCAGGCTCCTTGGAATTCTACCGAGCCCGGCGTACTTCGTAGCGAGACATTTCGAGGCTGCACATGTGTATCCTCCTCTGTCTTGAAATCCCCACAATGCTTTGCACACGGACCAACTTCCCAACATTTGCAATAGAGTCTGGCTGCAGACCGCAGCAAGGAGGCGGATCGTATAGGGGCGGATCGTAGAGAGAGGCGAAGTCACGCCCATCTACTTCCGGTCCATGGAAGCGAAAAATTATACATTGAATTCAATGGAGATAGAAAACGTATCTTTTGATCCCGTTTGAATTGTGCCACGAATGACACATATGATGTTCGTCAATCTTAAACAATCATTTCCATGTAAAAAAAGTCACAGTTTGTCGTAAAACTGTTGAGATATAAGACTATGAAAAATACGCAACTAGAAAGACTACAAATCCCATTCTGGGTCACGTAAGTGATGTCATAGGCGACAATGCTCCAAGACTGGTTGCGACTCGCAATTAAAGCAAAGAAGAAGAAGATCTCATAACTGATTTATTCCCTCTAATAAATATAAGAGATTGCTAAAAATAAATTCACTTTTACAAGATGCCTGTGTGCTTTGTACCAGGTTGGAATCACAAAAGTGATCATACCACTTGCTCGTTCTATCGCTTCCCGTCTGATGAAAGGACCAGGAGTCGTTGGATCATATGTGTAGTTCGTGGCACAATTCAAACGGGATCAAAAGATACATTTTCTCTCTCCATTGAATTCAATGTACATTTTTTGCTTCCGGCGTCCCATGGGCAGTAGATGTAGATGTCAGTAGATGTCAGTAGATGGGCGTGACTTCGCCTCTCTATACGATCCGCCCCTATACGATCCGCCTCCTTGCTGCGGTCTGCAGCCAGACCCATCTCAACATTTGTGCCGGAGACTTTAAGGCGGGGCCTCTCATATGACGCACACCTGCACACTTGCTAGCCTATTCCACTCCTCGTTTTCCGAATGCCTGGAAGGATTCTTGCCTCGCCTCTGAAGGAAATGACTCAGAAGACATGTCCTACCAAGGAAGCATCCTCGACATTGAGAAACACCCAATCTCTTTTCCATACATAGGTAAAAACAACTTTACTGACAAATGTCAGTAAAGTCAAGCCTTTAAAAATACTGTGGTATCTTACCTTGTGTTATTGTTACATGTTATTGCGTTTGTCCAGCAGGGGGCAAACTCACTCTTGGTATTAAAAGAGCCTGTTGTATACGTTTCCACGAGGAAGTCCCGGAAGCATGTTACCAAAGTAAACCAATTAAATCTACTCTTACGTTGTGGACATACAATTATTGATCACAAGATACAACATATTATTGGCGATGAGGATTAAGAAGAGGATTAAGACAAGGATCAAGACGGGATCAAAGAGGACATGCCGAACGGACTGGTTAGCACCTTACATGCAGGTTTGGGTCGTTAGCGGCAGCTAGCTCAAATTATTAGCAACGTCTGCGGGTGGAGGAGAGGATTCATTGACACACAATGGCAATGATTGGCACGCTGGCACCTTTTGATGCAAAACATCAGAAGTGGGAAGAATACTGTGAGGTATTGGAACAGTTTTTTGAGGCTAATGAAATTGATAATGGAGACAGACAAAGAGCCATATTAATAAGTGTTGTGGGATCATCAACATACAGCCTTATGAAAAACCTCCTCAGTCCGGATAAGCCCAAGGATAAGACTTACACACAACTTGTGGAGCTGCTAAAAAATCACTTTGACCCAAAGCCTAGTGAAATTGTGCAAAGGTACAAGTTTGACTCCCGCAACCGTGAGCCCAATGAGTCAGTAATGGAATACGTGGCTGAGCTGCGCCGGTTAGCGCAGGATTGCAACTATGGTAACACTTTGCAGCAGAGGTTGAGAGACAGGATCGTCTGTGGAATAAAGGAAGATCGGATTCAGAGACGACTATTATCAGAAGCGGATTTAACATTTGAAAAAGCATTGTCAATTGCTGTGGCGTCAGAGACTGCAAATAAAAATGCACAGGAGATACAAAACCAAGGGGCCACAGCTAAATGCTTCAAAATGGATAAAAAGCTACAGGAGGCTTATGCACACAGAGAACCTCAAAGAGTGTTACAGATGCAAGGGAACCAAGCATGAAGCAGCAGACTGTAAGTTTAAACAAGAGAAATGTCATGCATGTGGTAAAATAGGACACATTGCCAGAGCTTGTCGTAGTAGATCTACACAGAATGGAAACGGCAACAAAAATGCAGACCCAAAGAGAGAAAGGAGGCAAACCACATATCACCGTTCTCATAAAGTACAAGAGCAACAGAGCCAAAGTGATAGCTCAGAAGAAGATACATTCTTTCTGAATAAGATGAGGTTCAGATTGGGACGCATGAGTGAAGTGCACCTGAGACGAGTAGTTCATTCAATAATGAATGAACAGACATTCCAAAGACTATGGAAAGACACAAAAAGTCCATGTTTGAGACCAACCAAAATCCACATCGAGTCTTATACAGGTGACCCTGTTAATGTGGTCGGAGCTGCCATTGTTAGAGTGAAATACAAACATCAAAGGCGGTACCTGCCCCTCATTGTGGTTAAAGGGGACGGCCCCAGCCTGCTGGGAAGAGGCTGGCTGGAGGAAATACATCTGAGTTGGAAAGAAATCAAGCTCAGACACAAATCCCGGGTCCTGAAACACCTGAAGACAGAGGACAAATCGCTGCAGCAAGTACTGAGCAAACATGAACATGTCTTCAAAGAGGAGCTTGGCACACTGGAAGGTATGAAAGCTACCATTCATGTAAAGGCTGATTCAGTCCCTCGTTTCTTCCGTCCAAGGTCTGTCCCGTATGCCATGCGCACCAAAGTAGATGAAGAAATAGACAGATTGTTGAAAGGAGTCATCTCACCTGTTAAACATGCAGAATGGGCAGCACCAGTGGTTCCAATACTGAAGCCTGACAGTAAGGCTATGTGGAGAGTACAAGCTCACTGTAAATACAGTTTCCTCACTTGAACGATACCCCATACCCCGAATGGAAGATCTGTTTGCAGCACTGACAGGAGGAAAACAGTTCACAAAGTTGGACATGAGTCATGCATACCAGCAAATACTCATGGGTGATGAATCAAATAAATACTTAACAGTGAATATGCACAGAGGCTTATTCACATACAACAGACTGCCTTTTGGAGTAGCATCAGCCCCAGCTATATTTCAGAGGACAATGGAAGGTCTCCTGCGAGGCATTCCTTTCGTGGCAGTGTATTTAGATGACATCCTGGTGAGCGGTGTGGATGAGGAAGACCATCTGCAGAACCTCGAAACAGTGTTGGCAAAGCTGGAGGAGGCAGGATTGCATCTGAGAAGGAGCCAGTGCACTTTCCTGGAAGAGGAAGTGGGATATCTGGGACATCGAGTGGACGCACAGGGACTTCATCCTGTGGAAAAGAAAGTCAAAGCCATCATGGAGGCTCCCAACCCCACAAATGCTACTGAACTCAAGTCGTACTTAGGTTTGCTAAATTACTATAACACATTTCTGCCACTTAGCTACACTATTGGCACCACTGCATGAGCTCCTGTGACAAGATGTGCGATGGACATGGCAAAAGAAACAGGAAGAGGCTTTTAAAAAATCAAAGGCCCTGTTAAACTCAGCAGAAGTGTTGGTGCATTACTCTGCTGACCGAGCGTTAATTATGTCATGTGATGCGTCACCTTACGGGGTGGGCGCTGTTTTATCACACGTAATGGACGATGGAACTGAACGTCCTTTGGGGTTCATGTCGCGTACCCTAGCGCCTGCTGAAAAGAATTACTCACAGCTAGACAAAGAAGGCTTAGCAGTTATATTTGGAATCAAGAAATTCCACAAGTACTTGTATGGTCGAACTTTCACCATCTATACAGATCACAAGCCACTGATCTCTCTCTTCAACTAAAAGAAACCCATTCCACAGATGGGTTCCCCTAGAGTTCAGAGATGGGCGGTGCACCTGAGTGCCTATGAGTATCACATTGTGTACAAACCAGGAAAGAACAACGCTAATGCGGACGCATTAAGCAGACTGCCGCTGTCGGAAGATGTGCGAGAGAGTGAGACCGCAGAACAAGTGCTCATGATTGATCTTCTGGATGACACACTCGTGGACACAGCCAAAATAAAACACTGGACAGCTAAGGATGTAATATTGTCTCAAGTTCATGGTTATGTCCTGTCGGGATGGCCTTCAGTGACTGAGGCTCCTCTCAAGCCGTATCATCAGAGGAGAGAGGAACTGAGTGTGAGGGATGGCTGTGTGCTCTGGGGAGCCAGAGTCATCGTACCAAACAAAGGCAGGGGAAAGATATTGAAAGTACTGCACCAAACACATTCCGGCATGTCAAAGATGAAAGGTCTGGCGAGATCTTATGTATGGTGGCCGGGGATGGACCAGGATGTAGAAAGGGAAGTGCAGTCTTGTGAGGAGTGCCAAAAGCACCACAAGTCACCACCCAGCACCATTACATCCCTGGGAGTGGCCGGAGTCTCCCTGGACGAGAATTCATGTGGACTATGCCGGTCCTTTCCTGGGAGAGATGTTTCTACTGATCCAGTGAAGTCAGCTACATCACAGGTGACCATTGAAAAGCTACGTCAGAGTTTCAGTGTTTTTGGACTGCCAAAAATGTTGGTGTCACACAACGGAACCTGTTTTACAAGTGCTGAATTTGAGACTTTCATGAAACAAAATGGCATCCACCATGTGAGGTCAGCACCGTTTCACCCGTCTTCTAATGGGCTGGCAGAGAGGGCGGTCCAAACCTTCAAAGGGGGGATGAAAAAGATGAAAGGTGAAACATTGCAAACTAGACTGTCAAGGTTTCTGTTCAGTTACCACCTCACGCGACCACAGGCCTGTTGCCTGCAGAGTTGATGATGTCAAGGAGACTCAGATCTGCACTTGACCTGCTCCTGCCAGATGTGAAAACAAGAGTGCAGCAAAAACAACTAAAACAGAAACAGTCCCATGACACAAACAGGAAACTGAGAACTTTCTCACCTGGGGATAAAGTTTTCATCAGAAACTACTCTTATGGACCTAAATGGATCCCTGCGGTCATCGACAGCTCATCAGGTCCAGTGTCATAGACAGTGATCATTGGAAGTGGTCAAGTCGTGAAGCGGCATGTGGATCAAGTAAGAGCCAGATTGACAGACACCGTGTCCTTAGAGCCGGTGCTGGACTCCAACAGAGACACTGTGGTTCCTGTGACAATCGAGCAAGAAGGACCTCCTGCAAGTGAGCCAGTGATTCTGTGTACTCCGGTCCCGCCGGACTTGCCTGAGACGATCAGAGCGCGAGAGACAGCCACCTGTATACCTGAAAGACTTTGTTAAATAGATCAAGAGATGTTCAATTAATAGAGCAGCATAATTCTCTGTTCTCACTCTAAGGAAATGATTAGAATGTTAATCTTTGAAAGTGAAATGATTTATGTCAGTACCTCGAAATGTTGTGTAACGGGAGTATGTTATACCCCCACCTTCGGGAAGTATTGTTAGCTTAAAGGGGGGGAAATGTGGTATCTTACCTTGTGTTATTATTACATGTTATTGCATTTGTCCAGCAGGGGGCAAACTCACTCTTGGTATTAAAAGAGCCTGTTGTATACGTTCCCACGAGGAAGTCCCGGAAGCATGTTACCAAAGTAAACCAGTTAAATCTACTCTTACGTTGTGGACATAGAATTATTGATCACAAGATACAACAAATACACAACGAACTTTCTCTAGAAAAACTCTAATTATGAATTATTGTTTCTCCAAAGAAGTTAATGTTTTATATAGAACATTTATATTTTAAAACCTAAAGAAAGAACATTTGATCAAATAGTCTGTATCTCTAATAAAAAAAATTGTCATTCTTAACAGGAGCTCATGGTCACATCCACTTTAAGAACCTACTCACATTTCCTAACCAACACACGGTGGCGTTGTTCCTCCACTCTGTACAACTGTTTTCCAGTGACTTTATTGGAAGGGCAGAGGCACTCCTCCCCTGCCTGTGATTGGTCTATCGCTGTTCTATTCGAGGCCTTGGTTTCAGCGCTGAATGAGGCTGAACTGGTGCTTAGCAGACTGAGGGACAGAGAGGCTGTAATCTGTTCCCAGGCTCAGCACACACCTGGCTGTCATGGATCACAGGCAGAGAGGAGCAGGTTAAGAGCTCCACAGAACAGCATGTCACCTAGGAACAACAAACATGGCTTCATACTTCCTGTTTTACTGACCTGATGATATCCATTAGTTGTAATATTGAAAGGTTAAGACGTCACCAAGTACTTTCTGTTACACTGCTATATCTAATGTAAGCCAAACTTTTTAAAGAGGATATTTGCAAGTTTGGCCACCCGCTGTGATTTCACATCTACTACTGACTGCAAAGTGTACGATGTAAATTAACAGTCTTTAGTCATAAAAAGAAAGAAGAAGCTATTTAAAAACAGCACAAAGAATAATTTGACATAACCTCAGAAATTAAAAGCTGGTCAAAATATTGGGTGCCCATGACGTAACCACTTCACATTCTGTTGATAATAGGTGTTGCATGTTTTAAAGGGGGCCTTATGCTAATGTTCATGCTAATATTTGTATTTTGTGCCTCTACTGTGACATGTTTCCATGCTTTGATAAACTGCTTAGAGATGTCCCGCCCCTTAGCCGATAAGTCCAATGGAAGTCCAATATCATTGCAGATCTGCTGTAAGCTAGTTAGCTAACCTAGTAATATCGGAAGGAGTCATGCGATCATATTGTCAAAATAATCCAATAAAAAGTATACTTCAGGTAACTTTCAGTTTTTGGCCAACTTTATAATCCCCCAACGGCAACAACATCTGGTTCCAGCTGTGTGCATCACTTTTTAGTGTCCCCGTTTCCGTTGTGTTTTCGAGGTTCTTGCAGCAGTGTTTTATATTTGCAGCGTTTTGCTTCTGGAGTGCTTTTAGTAAACCGACACATGTCAAGTTGGTGAAGATGTTTCTTCATTTGTATGTGTTTGTGACATTTGTGTTTTTATATTTGAATACATTTTTAAAGTGCAGCACCTTTCTCCTCAAAGAAATGTTATGAACCTTTGTGTTTGCACCTGTCGGCCACCGTACGTTCACATGCACAATAACCTATATATTCACTACAGGAAAGGCATCATCGGGCCTCATTGAACTAAAATCTGGCCTGTCATTGAAATTGCAACTTTAAGATGTATTTAAACTCAGCATCCATATTGCAAACATTATAACATCTAGGGTTGCTACTGGTGGCCATGGTTTCTGAATGTTCCACCTCACATAATTAATAACTTCATCAAATTCTGTGTATTGAAGGTTGGGAACATGGAATATATTCCTGCGTAGTATAATGTTAGTCTGCTCCGTTATGTAAGGTAGCCAGATGGTAGCTGCAGGGTTGTGTGTGGGGGGGTTAACCAGGTCCCACCCCAACCATAACCTTGTGTTCCTGTCGTGGCAACTGCTGCCCAGGATGTCTGATCTTGTATAATTCACAACAGGTCATATGGGTGTAATGAGGCAGAGGCTGACTTTGCATAATACCATATTTTGTACCAGCAGAAGGCAAACGCAGAAATCGAAATGGAATAGAAATCTGCTAAGGTGTATCTGTTCAGCATGACTCGTAACAACACACCTCTGGAGTGTGTGTTTACGCGGCCTGTGTGTCTCATGGCTCTTGTCTGCTCTGTCATCTCAGCTGGCACGAAACAGTCTTCCCCGGTGCAGGATAAACACACATCTGGAGTCCCCTCACACACTCACACACACCGTCTATTTCTGTCCCCTCATCTTCTCTTATCCCACCCCTGTTTGTCATCCCTTCTCTTTTCCTAACATGATATAAGGACTCCCTTCTCTTTCTTTGACAGCCATCTCTGACACCAAAAGGCTTTTTCTTTCTCGCTTCGTGTTTGTGACTCTTAGATCTCCTAGAACTGAGATGACAGTGTCTGTGAAGCTTTTAGGAAAACTCCAGCATCAGCACACTACTTTATGTTTGCCTTCATCAACCTCTAATATCAAACAAATTATTCAAAATGATATCTGAGTGCAAATTCTCTCATCTTCCTGTCACCCTGACACTCTGATCTGCTCATTAGGGCGACACACACAGTTACATAAAGTGATACTGATCATATACAACACATTTTTCTTTTAGCCGCCAAGAGCCTGAGTCCAACACAAACGAGAGAACCTCCCCCATTATGTTGGTAATATGTAATATATAGTATTTCCATCCTTTTTATTTAAGTGTTTTGCTAATGTTAGACCACATACATTATAGCAAAATATAATATCGATGAATACCTGTACAACAATGAATGTTCAACACTATTTCACTTTGAACAACTCGTCACAC
Source organism: Pseudochaenichthys georgianus (assembly GCF_902827115.2). Taxonomy (NCBI): domain Eukaryota; kingdom Metazoa; phylum Chordata; class Actinopteri; order Perciformes; family Channichthyidae; genus Pseudochaenichthys; species Pseudochaenichthys georgianus. The sequence continues at coordinate 5,790,579 of NC_047521.1, read as the reverse complement.
ATCTGGCACTTTCAAAAATGCATATTATTTTCTGATGACAACATTTCTTTAAGTTTGAAGTTTTGGGCTTATGTATTGGATTGCTTCCTTGTTGAGGACTTGATAGGAATATTACACGTTTGCCTCTATATGTCTTTAGATTTGTTTCTGTTTGGTATGACTTTTTGGTTTGGATAAGTTCCTCATATAACCCAACTTCTAAAGACCCTTAGCATCACTTTAAAACCAGTGTGTACGATTATTATTTGGATATAAATCAAAGACTGTAATAAAAATGCATTGGGGAGTCATTTACTGAATGATCAGTAATGTCACACTAGGGGAAACAGGAGAAAAGAGGACTCATGCCTATCCTCACTGACCGGTACCTCTGTGCCACAGAGGCAGTTCCAGGGAGAGTTTGGAGCCGGAGCACAAATGAACCAGTGTTTGTGTTTCCACTGCAGAGGACCCGGCTTAGGGCCCAACATGTATGTTCAATTTGATTCCCAACCCCTTTAGCCGCCAGGACAAAGAGCTAAGAGCATTCAACATTTCTTGGGGTGGTGGACGAAGAGAAAGTTGTTAAAGAAGTTATACTTGCAAATGAAAGAGGACATGTTATGTTCATTTTCAGTTTATTTTGATTGTGTGCCTCTCCTGTGACGTGTCTCCATGCTTTAATGTTCAAAAAGCTCTTTATTGTTCTCATACTGCCTGTGCCTCTTTTCACCCTCTGTCTGAAGCCAGAGCCCTGTCTGCTCTGATTGGTTAGCTGGCCGGCTCTAGTGTGATTGGTCAACCGCTTAGAGATGTCCCGCCCCTCAGTCACATACAATGTTTTGGAGCGATAGTCCAATAGAAGCGTGAGTGTTACATAGTGATGTCACTATGTTACAGAAGTAAGCAAAGGGGGACTAGGGCAACAACATGAGGCCTCTTAAATAAGTATAAAAGTAAAATGAGATCAGCTCCGATACAGTTTAACATGTTGTAATGTGAGACAAATGTGCCCTGGTGTTTCTAGGAAAAGCAACGTTACCAGGACCTGGAGCACCTTTCGGACTTCAACCAAGAAAAAGCAAACGGATTCTTAGGAAGTGTAACCAGCTTGGAACACACACGAGCCAGTGTGGAAGAAGACCGTTACTCATCTTCCATCAAGTGGCAAAGCAGTGTAGGTATGATGACCACCAGGCAAAGACTATGAGTGTTGTCAACCATGGACCAATATTTGGGGATGAAGTGCTAAGTGGCCATCTTAACCCCCTGCTGCCTGCACGGAGGAGGTGATGGGGACTATCTGTGTGTCTTTGTCTCCTTCTGTCTTCTGATCCCCTGACTGGTGCCATGCACACTGTCAGGATGAATGAGTCTTACCATTTGCTCCATTCACTGCCCTCACTGCTGCTCTTCTGCCAGCCCGTCTGCCCATCTCTCTTTCAATCATCCTCTTCTTCCTTTTTTCAAAAAGTCAAAAAGATGTAGCTTAACATTGTGAGGCCTGTAGATGATTTGGGATTGGTTTTGTGTTAACGTCATGTGAAGCGAGCTGATACGTTGAACAGACAGGAACAAAGGTGGGAGAGAGAAAGAGGTGTATTTTAGGAAGCAAAGCCAGAGGGGGAGATGAGTCACTCAAACACACACACACACACACACACACACACACACACACACACACACACACACACACACACACACACACACACACACGCAGATTGTGCATCTGCCCATGTCCCTTTCATAAGCAGACTGGAGCGTCTCCCACTCTTGTCCTCCATTCTCAGCCGTATTAAACCGTGAATATCACCTCAGGGACAAGTTGTGGCTTTGAGTTATGGGAACACACTCAGAGGGCAGGCACAATCATCCCTCTGTTCCTCTTTATATCTCTGTCTGACAGCAGCATCACGTCACATGTCTGTCCTCGCGAGGAAGCCGTCGAGGTGTGGCGATAGATGTCCTGAACACTGCGGGTCCTCGGGCGGACGCTAATGTAACCGCTCGTTTGAACCGTAGACTGGTTTGAACCCTGGATGCCGTCACTGCGATGAGCTGTTCCATGACCCGTCCTGTCACAGATACACACAGACCGGTCACAGGCAGCTTAGCCATCCGCACAGAGTGCCCTTCATTACGCCTGGACATGAAACAGTTACTGTTCTGGGTGAAAAAGTCAAATCTGCACTGCTCTGTTTGGTATTCAGTGCCTTCAAGGCCCCTCTGAGGAAGGTGTGGGGTGTGTATGCTCTGTGCATTCACACTGAGGTGTGTATGTGGCCTGTAGGGAGCACTACTGTGTCGGAAGCTGGAATAAAAGAGACGAAAACAAGTTCTGCAGAGCCTGTAGATACACTTCTCTAAGCCAAATACTGTGTGCGTGTGCCTGGCCCTTTGCCCACTATCCTCCAGCCCACCACTTCAACTTCCTGTGACCTTGTTGAGTCTCCTTCAGTGAGTCAGAGAATGTTGTGGTAGATATTGGATCAATCAGCCAGACGATCTATATAGTACAGTTGTGACGGCTGTCGCCTTGCCTTCTGCATTAACCGGCCTGTGAGCATTCTGTGTGTGTGTGTATATGACTGCCTTTAGGTACTATGGTTACCGCGTTGGTGTGACGTTGTTTAGTTCCTCCCACCGGAAGAGGTCTGGACGACGCTTGATGACGCGGGATGACGCTACTTAAGCTGAGAGACTGCCGTCATTCGGGGCGCTGGATTTGTGCCAGGACGCCACGCTACTCTACTCTCCAAATGTTTGTGTATGTTCCGTGACTTGTGACGGCGTTGCATTGTGCCTTAAGTGCCCATGTTGTTCTGTGATTGTGATAATCTGTGGCCTCCTTTTGTTTACTTATATTATACCTAGACAGCTTCTTGTTTAAAGAGCCGATATTTGAGTTTATTATTAAAATCAACCTCTTACCAAGAACATCTGGTTTCGTGTTGCTTCCCTTTTACCCTAAACGAGCTCGGGACGTAACAACAGTGAAACCTGAGGACTTGACCCACTGCTGAACCCCTCCCCCTAGTTTGATTTTATCAACACAGCAGGCATGTCAGGTTGAATTTCTCCACGTCAAAGCAGTGAGTATGAGGCTGTCTGACTGTAAACAATGAGAAGGGCATGGTAGAGAAACCCCTCCACCAGGCTGGCTTAACCAGAACCCCCAGTTGCCCCCAGTGGCGTATCCTCGGACAAATAGCAAAGATATATAACATATTCAGCTTATAAAATTCTGAATCCTCATCCGTCGATAAACAATGCGTTCCGATATTCATATGGGCTAATGTCTTACCAAAGGAACTGCATTCTAAGCCTGTTTAATGTATTGGTCAATACTACGTGGACTACAAACAGAAAACAGTATGCTTTCAATACCAAAAAGTCCTGTTGCCTATACAGATGTTGCATTCATATGCAGAATATGTTTATGGATTAGGGTAGACACAGCATCAGTACCGGTAACTAGGCGGTGGGGCTGTCAATTATCAGCTGACTAGATCATTTTATATGAAAACTCCCCATGAACCTTTTTTTAATCACACCCAAGTCATCTCAAAGGACATTACATTGCATTTAGCTGACGCTTTTATCCAAAGCGACTTACAATAAGTGCGTTCGACCAACAAGATACAAACTTGAAGAAAACAGAATCATATAAGTACATCAGGTTTCATAGAGCCAAACATTTCAAGTGCTACTCAACTGGCTTTAGATAAGCCATTCCTTTGTTAGTATATAAGTGCTTTGTTAATAGTTCTATCGCTCGAAGTGGAGTCGAAAGAGATGAGTTTTCAGTCTGCGCCGGAAGGTGTGTAAGCTATCTGCTGTCCTGATGTCAATGGGAGCTCATTCCACCATCTTGGAGCCAGGATAGCAAACCCACGTGTTTTTGCTGATGGGAACTTGGGTCCCCCTCGTAGTGCTGGTGCAACGAGCTGTTTGGCTGATACAGAGCGGAGTGCACGTGCTGGGGTGTACAGTTTAACCATGTCCTGGATGTAGGAAGGGCCAGATCCATTCGCAGCATGGTACGCAAGTACCATTGTCTTGAAGTGGATTCTAGCAGTTACCGGAAGCCAGTGAAGGGAGCGGAGGAGCGGCGTGGTGTGGGAACATTTAGGAAGGTTGAAGACCAGACGAGCCGCTGCATTCTGGATGAGCTGCAGAGGTCGGATGGCACATGCCCAGCTTTCTGGGTCAGCTGGGGACGTATCTTCCTGATGTTGTAAAGCGTGTATCTGCAGCAGCGGGTTGTAGCAGCGATGTTTGCAGTGAAGGATAGTTTGTTATCTCGGGTCACACCCAGATTCCTTGCAGTCTGGGTCGGGGAAACAACAGAGGTGCCGATGTTGATAGTCAGGTCAAGAGTGGGACAATCTTTTCCCGGAAGAAAAAGCAGTTCAGTTTTGTCAAGGTTGAGCTTGAGGTGATGAGCAGACATCCACTGAGAGATGTCAGCTAGACAAGCAGAGATGCGTGCGACGACCTGGGTCTCTGAGCGGGGAAAGGACAGAATGAATTGGGTGTCGTCAGCGTAGCAGTGGTATGAAAAACCATGCGGGCTAATGACTGATCTGAGCGAGTTTGTGTACAAGGAGAAAAGGAGGGGACCAAGAACAGAGCCCTGAGGGACCCCTGTAGTTAATTGACAAGGGTCGGACTCGGACCCTCTCCAAGTAACCCTGTAGGTGCGGTCTTTGAGGTATGAGGTGAGGAGGGAAAGTGCAGAGCCTGAAACTCCAAGTTCTTGGAGAGTGCGAAGGAGGATCTGATGGTTCACCGTGTCGAATGCAGCAGACAGGTCCAAAAGGATGATGACAGAGGAGAGGGAGGCTGCTTTAGCAGTGTGCAGTTCCTCAGTGACAGCAAGGAGGGCAGTTTCTGTGGAGTGGCCTGCCTTGAAACCAGACTGGTGCGGATCCAGAAGGTTGTTCTGATGGAGATAGCAGGAGAGTTGTCTAAAGACAGCGCGTTCAAGTGTTTTAGACAGGAACGGGAGGAGAGAGACAGGCCTGTAGTTTATAACATCAGACGGGTTGAGAGTGGGTTTCTTTAGGAGAGGGTTTACTCTTGCCTCCTTGAGACTGTTTGGAAAGTGACCAGAAGTTAGAGAAGTGTTGATGAAATGGGAGAGCAACTGTAGAATATCAGGAGCGATAGTCTGAAGGAGCTTTGAGGGGATAGGGTCCAAATGACAGGTGGTAGGGCGGGCAGAGGTAATGAGGGTAAGAACCTCACTTGGAGAGAGAGGGGAAAAGGAGGTCAGTGTGTGGGTGAAAGGAGGGTCCCAGTGGTGAGTAAAGGTGAGTCGGAAAAAGAAGAGCGAATATCATCAACCTTTTTTTCAAAGTAGTTAACGAAGTCGCTTGGAAGAAGGGAGGAGGGAGAAGGGGCTCTGGGGGGGTTTGAGGAGGGTGGAGTAGATAGAGAATAGTTTTTGGGGATTGGAATAGGGAGAATGGAACTTATCTTGAAAGAAAGTGCTTTTTACCTCAGAGATCGAAGAAGCTTTCATTTCAAACCTTTATTTAACCAGATTGGTCCCTTATGGATAGATCTCTTTTTCAAGGGAGACCTGCAGCAAATAGCTTGATAGGTTAGGAGGTCGTCAGGGTGTTTGGATTTCCACCATTTCCGCTCAGCAAATTAAAATGGACTACTTCCAAACATACATGTGACCTGCAGGCCTGTGTACTTTGCGTCGACGCGTCGCATATAAATATATACTGTATAGCGAAGCTTGCAGCATTTTTATAAACAGCATTTTTGTTAACAGAGGATTAACAAAATTGCCAAAGAAAAGCACACCGTGGTCCGCCGAGGAAGTTACGACGTTCCTACACTTTATTGCAGGTGACAAGATCCAGCGGGAGCTCGACGGGACAACTCGCAATATGAAAGTATTTCAGGAGGTCTCTACACTGATGGACTCGAGGACTGTCTTGCAGTGTAGGGAAAAACTGAAAAAGATAAAGAGTGAGTATCGCGTAGTGAAGGACAACTACAACACGAGTGGTGCCAGTAGGAAAAACTGGAAGTGGTTTGACCTAATGGACACCATTTACGGCCATAGACCGGCTAGCATTGGGAGGGAGGGAGGTCTCGACTCAGCAACGGCGTTACTGGAGGCTCTGCGTGGTAAGTTGTTGCTAACACTCTGTTATTTGCTTGAAAGCGTTGTGTCCCTATCTGTTCTAAAGCTCACTTCTAGCAAAGAAGTCTATTTTATCCTTACATTTATGTTCGACAACCCATGCTTGTATGGAGCACCGAAGGCTAGCTAGCTAGGCAGATAGCATTAGCTAGAGCTATTGTTTGCTAACACCATATGTGCCATTGTGACTGCGTTACTATAGATACTACCCCTGTTCCTAAACTGTAATGGAGACGCGCCATAAAGTGAGCCAGTCCTAACGAGCGAGCCAGTCCTAACAAGCGAGGCTGTGTAGTGGAAACGCGCCATAAATGAGCTCTGTGAAATCAGCAATAGTGTAACAGTAACAGTTCTTTTTCTAATCCAGTCTCAAGTTCAACAAAAATGCTATTTTGTGCTAAAAAATGTCTGGATCTGGAGCATAAATCTTGTGGTACCAGATAAAGACATTAGAAAGGTTGTTTGAAATAAGTCTCTATCTTCCATGTAGGCTACTGTAGATAGTCCAATGTAGAACTGTGTTGGAAAGCTGATGCTCTTTAGATTGGCTGGCTGGAGGGAGCTGAGCACATACCTGAATCTGTAAATAATTAAGTGTCGGATGTCTAGGATGGTGAGATTATCCACGTGGAGTTCAGCTCCAGAACGTTCACCTGCTGTGTCACACTGATGCCTTACTTAACTGTTTGGGCAGTGGGCCAATCACCTTATATTAAGTAATACTGGGGCTCCAGTTTGCAGAGGGCTGCTGACTGTAAGCCTCTTATTACATCACATTACATGTTAGACGCTTTTATCCAAAGCGACTTACATACTCAACACTGTGGGCAAGTGTCTCAGGGACACAACGACATGCTGACTGCAGTGGGGTTTGAACCTGTGGCCCCCTGATCCCAACACCAACGCACAACCCACTGCACCACACGCCTCCCGCCTCTTATGAGCATGTGCTGCTCCGACTCCTGTGCACTATACTGCCAAGTGTGTCAGGGACTGATTTAATGTTTCCCACACAGTAGCATTAAGTAACTTGACAGAGCCTAAATATATTTACACAGCAACATTTGTTTTACTTCCTTATTGCTATTTAGGGAATCAGGAGGCTATATATGTTGGTTTTGGAAACTTCAAAATATGGACATGGGTTTTTATTTAGCTTTATTGACATGAATGAATAAAGTGAATAACACATTACGTGTCATGTTAGTTATTGACTTACTAAGGAAGATAATTAGCTATGACTCATTACATCCTAAACAGAACTAAAAACTAGTACAAATAAATAGTAGGCTACTCGGAGAGTCAATGGTGGTGCGAGGCCAATGGTGCATTCACTTCCTCCTTGGATGTTCTGATTCCCAGAGTTTTAATTCCGAACTCGACAGATTCATGAGCTTTAAGTTGCAGCAATTGTAATTGGATTGATTTGTTGTATTGCTCAGGGCGTTTGAATAACACATTGATAGCACTTTCCGAGGTGTTGTTCTGATTAAGGAACCACTCACATGAAATTGCAAAGCCCTTATCTCTCAAAGTAAACGCAATTTAAAAATAATTTGAGTACCCGCCCATTATTCAGATCCATTCCCAAATTGAATTTGTTTTCCGTGACCCCATCACTCTTTCATGTAGTTTCATGAAATCCGGCCCAGTAGCTTATGGGTCAGACAGACAAGCCAAACACATAGGATCCTTGGCAGAGGTAATAATTATGAGGGAAAAGTAGTAGAAACATTTAGAGATACAGCTTTATGAACAGATTGCAATGTCTGGTGTCTGTCCACAAACCAGAGAACACATGCACAGACTGACTGAAATGTTCATAACTCTTCACATTAGTAGGGTAGTGGTGGTCTAATGGATAGTGAGGTGGGCTGAAGATCGGAAGGTTGTGAGTTCAAATCCCGCCAGGAACACCACCACTAGTGTGCCCTTGAGTAAGGCACTTAGCCCTCACTTACTCCAGGGAGAATGTCCCTGTAATCACTTTATAACAGCGTCAGCTAAATGAAATGAAATGAAATGTAATGTAATGTTCACATTCATTTGCTTTGGGCGGCACTAAATCAGTCTGAAGGAACTTGGCTTGGAGACTGATGGGTCACCGGTTAAAGTCCAGATTAAACCAAATATACAGATTGTGGATGGTAGCTCCTTGAGCAAGGCGAACCCTGGCAGCTCTGTCATCTCTCCATAAAATAAGTGCGTCAATAAAACAGCTATGCTTCACTCTGTTAGAGGAGAACATAGTAACATATGTATTACTTTTATTCCATAATAACTTTTAATAACCTTCTTGAAAGTTATGGCTATTTGAATCCATCACAAATAGAGTGTCTACAGCCAGGAGCCAATGCTTTTCTCAACTACGACCCACATAAACACACTGAACTCAGCATTCTGAGCCATCACTGGCCCAGAGTTGAGAAAGTGTGCTATTGACCCAAGAGAGGGTCTTAATCACATTATTTATGTAAACTGCTGGAATGGAGAGCTCTGCTGACGGTTAAAGATACCGTCTGAGCCAAAGTGTGATTTTTGAATCCCATGTCCAGCCTCCAGGTCCTGACTCTGAAGCTGAAGAAACGGGAGCCACTGGCCTCAGGTTCATCGTGACCCAGATCTGTCTGCATGGTGCCTGGACCGGGCTGGAGGAGATGGACAGTTGACATTAGAGACTGTGTCAGAAGAGAGAACGTGGAGTTCAAATTCAGCTTAAGTCTCCTATGTAGGACTGTCTGGGCTGAGCAAGCATACTGTAAGAGCAATGTTAATGACTTCTTTCTTTTAAAAAGTAATCAGTTCAGTTAGTATTTTTTCAGCATGTATTTACTTTCTTAAACTCTCATCGATGAGTATACTGGGTTTCCTCTCCCGAAAACGATCAGGAAGCCAGCTGTGGAGAACTTTTCCACTTGGAGGTTTGTAGGAGAGAGAACACAACTAAACCAGTTCAGGGAAAAAGGACAACAAGGCACAAAACAAGTCAAGGCATGGGTTAAATCCGTGTCATTATTTAGAGGGCATTCTTTTAAAGTTATTGCTAAGTGGTGAAAGCAGCTGCTGAAATGAAAGAAAGACTTCATTGACCAAAAGCCTTACCTTTCATAACAGAAAACAGTGAACATAAATGGTCTTATTTAGACATTAAAAGAACTACAATTCCACATGGTTATATTTCTGACCAACCTCTCTTCAGTTTGTGTATATTAATCATGCCACGCGGCAGGTTTACTTGTATGTCGAGGAAATGGTTGTATGTTTATATAGAAACAGAAAATACTAATGTACTGTATATATCAGTATTCTCCAGGTCTACCGTACTGTTGCAGCCCTTACGGCACATAGCAGCATGGTTTGTTTACTCGTTAATCTAAAAGGTGTGTTCTCTTGGTAAACTCAACGTTTCCGCCTTACGTTAGATATTCAAATGGTGAGCACTATTGCAAGGTTTCACACAGTACGCACAAAGTAGTTCTGTGCATTATGTTAAGACGCCCTCCAGCCCACTAGGGGTCTCTGTGTTTTACAGGTGATCCATAGTGTCAGCCTGATGAGCAACACCTGGGCAGCGAGGGATAAAAAGCCCAACCACATCCAATGTAGGGCCTCACTATTTATTTGAACACAGCTACCTTTTTTCTTGATGCACATTGTTACACACCCATACAGGCCGGCATTACTGATGTTCACGTTTGTCTTAGGTTGTTAGGTTTGGTTATTTTGTAAATCAATACGTCTTTCGCTACGCTTACACTCGTCTCGTCTCCCTTCTTTGTTGCAGCGTATGAGCCTGGCTGTAACAAATGGGGGATCGTCCACATTAAGTTGACACAGTTTGAGAGCTAACTTTGCTGATTGGAAGTGATTTGATTGGCTGAGGCTGATTACAGGAATCAGATCAGCGGTACATTCAGGTGCATCTAGTGTGCAATATGGTTATTTGGAGACATGGACGAGTAAGGTGAGCAGGCTATTGGATTTTCTTTTGGTTAATGTAAGCAGCTGTTTCTTCAGTCGCCAAGACGGTTATGCTGAGTTCTGGTGGTCCTGTTTGTGAATCCTTCCTCATCTTTTAAATGTACAAGTGTAACCGTCTCAATCCATAAATTCCTTATTGCCCAGACTCTGCTGTAGTGTACACCCTCAATGCCTGCTGCGTCCTTGTTTAGGCATATAATCAATTCTGAACGAGTTAACACTTTCAAATAATAAGGATAGGGCACTTCAGTTCAAACACTGCACAGTTGTTACCAAAGTCTGACTCATACATGTGCAACCATTAGGCAGCTGGTCCGTCCCTCCCATTCGGACAATATGCAATCTGCAGATCACTGGTCTGGATCCATGCTTCATTTGCATGAGAAGTGCACGATGGCTGAGATTGTTGCTGTGACAACGCAGAGGAGACATATGGGTTTTTCAGAGAATCCTCGGGGTGGCAGGATAGGTGTGTGTGTGTGTGTGTGTGTGTGTGTGTGTGTGTGTGTGTGTGTGTGTGTGTGTGTGTGTGTGTGTGTGTGTGTGTGTGTGTGTGTGTGTGTGTGTGTGTGTGTGTGTGTGTGTGTGTGTGTGTGTGTGTGTGTGTGTGTGTGTGTGTGGCTGTGTGTGTGTGTGTGTGTGTGTGTGTGGCTGAGAGAAATGACTATTCAGCCGAGCTTCCTGACGCACATTGTTTGTGTGTCAATAGACCCCCCCCCCCCCCCACTCCCACCTTAATGATCTCTATTTGCGAACAGCCGCCAAGGAATTTATGAAGGATGCTTAAATCTGAAACAAAAGAAGAGGACGGCTGTGAAAAAAATGAAATGTCTGTGCACAGAAACAAAGAATATACTATACACATCTAAAATAGCAGTGTCATTGCTTGCCTCATGTTTTTCTGCCTTAACAATCTTCATCATTAAATTGTCTTTTTGACCACCGCACAAACACATGCAAGCTGCTGTTGTTGTTTTTCAAAGTCCATGAGGGCAGAAACAATGAGGGGACTGTGTTTGTGAGCAGGAACACGTGCCGCCCTCAGACTTGGAGAGCAGCTGGCAGCGCCATCAAACATTCATGAGAGAGATGGAAAGACTGCGAAGGACAGTGTGGACCCAGGGATACAGAACGAAAGAGATGGAGAGTGTGAGCTCTCAAAGGTGGGACTTATCTGCATTAACTCTGAGCTGCTGTTGTTTCTACAGGATATCGTTTGTGTGTGCGAGGAGAGCTGCCATCGACTTCCTGTCACCAGTGATGCTTCTGTTCTAACCAGTCTGCAGCAGCTGGTCACTGATGTGTTTAATGCAGGCCACCTTTACAGTACTGCACAGCAGCTGGCATACATCAATCAATTACTAAATCAAAATACTTTAATAATCCCAGGGGGAAATTTGGTTCATGAGAGTTGCACTATATGAAAATACAGTAAATAAATATTTATGTAGATGTAAGGGGAAGTAAAAATGTGCAATTGAAGTCTTTGTAGCCACTTGGACACAGCGTCTGAGGCACAGGAACGAGGCAGGACGTCCTTCACAGCTCAGAGGCCCTCTGAAGACTCATGATGAAGAGTAGACTCATGCTCATGGTGAAGACATGATGAAGACTCAGACTCATGGTGAAGACGGGTGAGGCTCTCGATGTAATCCTTTGTCAGCCCAAACAGTCCGGAAGCCAAAGGAAGCATTGGAAATGTTTTTGATGGAAACGTTACCCAAACAGTCCATAATCTGTCTATGGAGACATTCAAACCATAATGTGCAGCCATGTTTTCATAAAGCACACTTCAGATATTCGGTTTGACCCCCTAGCTAACGGCGTTAGCTCATCCGTCTTGCTCCTAGCTAACACCGTTAGCGCATCCATTTCCATTAGCCAGCGATCTCACGTTGCCCATGACAAGAGGGGATGACACTGCTTGTGTCAACTTTTCTCCCTAAATCTGGATCCAGCTCTCCTTCTTTGTCTCTTCAGTTTACTTACCCGCTGTGTCCTTCTCCAGATTTTAGTGCCAACTGGCTTTAGCGCGATTCTCCCATGGTATAAGGGGCATTCTACCGAATTAGTACAAAGTGCGGTCCCACAACAAGAAAAACTATTTAACAAGAAAATGAAGTATTCAGACACAGATATTTACTAAGAATATGTTATGGTCTATTTAAACACAAGGCATTCAATTAGATAGTGATAAGCTTAATATATACAAAAACATCATTTATAGGGTACTTTCTATTGGGAAGTAGCTGTCCCCAACCCTGACATCTACATTTCAATTTCTGTAAATAACACATAAAACATTTTTTTTTTTTTTTTTTCAATGGTGTGTTTAGAAGATCTTTATGATTACATTCAAACAAGTTGGAATATTTACATTTATTGTGCGTTTAATTTTTTAATACAAAAATCTCAAAAAATCATGTCCCCAGTTTTCATGTCACTACCGAAACACAAGGGATTTTAGTCCAATGGCTGAGCCTGGTTTTTAGCCACACCCCTGCATTTTTGACTGGGCAGTGACACTGCATCCCTGTCCCTCATGGTTGAATGGCAAGTAGCTATATATCCCATACTTTTGATATAAATCTGTTCCAAAATCTGAAAATCGGCATGTAACCTTAAGTATGGTCACTACCGAACACATATTATCTTCAATTAAGTAAACTTTTTCGGAGTTTTATGCAAAGTATTATGTTATGTGTGTAAACCTCAAAAACGTGTATGCTAGCCATGTACTTGCTAGCATTCTTTAGTTATGCTCAAATTTAGCTAGAATCGTCACTACTAAAACAGTCACTACCGAAACATATGGTTACGTTTCGGTAATCGACATGATCGTTTTGGTAGTGATGGAATGGTAAGCAGGTAAATCCCATAGTTTTGAAATAAATGTGTTTTAAAGTCTGAAAATCAGTGTGTTACTTTAAAGGGCTCTTATTATACTATTGTTAGGCATATATTATAGCTCTCAGATATATAAAAAACATGTCTGTGTTCTAAGTTTTGCTCAAAATACCAAACAGATCACGCATTCTAGCCTCATTCCCCTCTATTTCAGCCTGTTACTAAAGTGCTGATTCTGGGTCAGTATAGCTTCAAACATTAACACTTCAACATAAGGCATATTATGAGTTAAGATTAAGCAATAGGGTTGAGGGAGTATGACACAACCTTGAGAACAAAATACTGTGGTCACTCCCGAAACACTGGATGTTTTGTAAAAAATGTAGTATATTGAGTTAACTAAAATGATATCAACAATCAACTCTGGAATCAATATGATCAGTATTGTGCATTTTACAAAGAAAAATTGCATTATGATTTTTATGAATTGAACTTTGATTACAAATTAAATTGCATTGATTTAATTGTGAAAACCCTCAAGAAATATTTGTTAAAATACTATTTAGAGAAAGGAAGGTAAAACAATCTTAACAGGTTAATAAAATACTTTTTTACTACAGTGTATTTACTTTGTTTCGGTAGTGACCATTTTTGGTGGAGGAAGAACATTCCAATACAGTCTGAAAACACGATATAAAAATGTACGGTTCTTTTTACTAGATATGGTACAAATGGACAAAGTCTTAGGGAAAAAAAACATACAACATTTCATTTCCAACCTGACTTTGCACCAGTAATGGGGTTGCTTTGCTACAGCGGCACGAATGCACAACATCATAAAATCAACGTTAAAATAACAAATGTCTCTCTAAAATAATTTTTAGAGAGGACACAGTTTAATAGGTAACTAATAAAACTTAACAGAAAATTAAGTAAGAACAACTTGAAAATAGTACATATCGAGCAGGAGCAACTTCAACAGGCACGTCACTATTCCACTCCATTAAAAGTTTAGTAAACCGCACAAATTGTTAGGAACCTTGACTCAATAGTTTAGAGGACTCAAATGCACAACCCAGAGACAAAAAAGGTTTGAAGAAAATAATCTTTACTTGAAAAAACAAAATCACTCTTTCAGAGGATATAACAAAATGTCAAAAGTAAAGCGCTCACATGGAGAAAAAATGGCAAAACACTGAGTCTCTTAAGCGATGGCTTGGATCTGGCTTCTTGGAACAACGAACCGACAACTAACAAGGGGAGACAAGACAATATATACATGAGGTAAGTGGGCACAGGTGGAAACAATCAGGGGCGGGCAGACGCTGACGGTTGCGGGAAAAAGAACCAAGGCAGGAAGTAAAGGGACCTGGAATGAGACAAGGTGAGTCCAAAATAAAACAGGAAGTGGAACATAAACTAACATGAACATGACACAAATTAACATAATTGACGGGACACTACAGTATCCCCCCTTCTAGGGCCGACTCCCGATGGCCCAGGCTGCTCAGGGTGACGATCATAGAAGTCACTGATGACCAGTGTTGGGACTAACGCGTTACAAAGTAACGCGTTACTGTAACGCCGTTATTTTTGGCAGTAACTAGAACTCCAACGCATTACTTTTTAAATTCAGTAACTCAGTTACCGTTACTACATGGTGCGTTACTCCGTTACTGCGTTAGTCTTTTTATATAGTCAACAGCCAGGCGAACAGAGATGAGAACTGTACTTAAGTACAGTACTTGAGTAAATGTACTTAGATACTTCCGTCACATGCGGAGACGGGCTGTGGGCGTGTTTGTGTTGTTTACTAACAAGACTGTCATGGCGGCGGCGGAGCTCAAGTCTAGTTTCTCCACCTGGTGATATTCTCACTATTTCACTTTTGTCGAGCACAAAGAAAAGAACGTTTTAGTTAAATGTAAGTTGTGTCCTGGCGGGTCAAAGAGCCTATCTCCTGCCCAAACCAGTCATTCAAATCTCTTAAAACATCTGCAGAAACAACATGCTGGGACGAAGCTAGTAGCTAAGACCACAGAGACTCAGCCGACGCCACTCCACCTGCACCTGCACCTAAGCAACAGCGGCTGGATTTTAACCAAGGGACTGCTAGCCAGGGGAAAGTCGATAAAGCCATTGCATGGTATGTTGTAGAACACATGCAGGCTATCGCTACAGTGGAGTCACCCGCTTTCAGGGAGCTAGTTAGCATGATAGCATGTCCGGGCGGCACACGGCATATGGGACGGAAAACTTTGTCCAACTACCTGGAGAAAGAATATACAACAATGTAAAGCCAGCTAATATCGATGCAATCCAGATTGCATATAATGCATGTCAAGTTGATCAACAGATTGTATTATTCTCCAATGCAATAACAGTACTGAAATTAAGGCTATAAGGGCATTCATATAATGGGAGCCCTTTTTTAAAGTAACTAAAACGTTACTTTTCACAGTAACGCATTTTGGTGTAAGTAATCAGTAAAGTAACTGAGTTACTTTTGAAATGAAGTAACTAGTAATGGTAACTAGTTACTGGTTTTCAGTAACTAGCACAACACTGCTGATGACTGTCTCGTCCACAACGAAAGTCGAGGAGACCCAGCAACGCTCCTCAGTGCCGTAACCCTCCCAATCGACCAAGAATTGTCGTCCTCTGCCCCGTTTGCGGACTACCAGAAGTTTCCTGACTGTGTACACCGGGCCGCCTTCAATGATCCGGGGTGGTGGAGGGGGCTTGGAGGCGGGAACCAGAGTGCTCTCTTGAACTGGCTTGAGTTTGCTCACATGAAACGTGGGATGGACCCTCAAAGACCTGGGGAGTTTGAGGCGCACAGAGACAGGGGCCCCGTCTCAGGTCGGTTAAATGAAATCCTTGCTTCCCTGCTTCTAGTCCCTCCCACCAGGGAAGCATGGAGGGACGCAAGGAAACCACGAGAAGCAGGGAAATGAGTTTTAAGAGCAATGGGACGTCCTTTCCTCCGGAGCGTCACGTGAAGCGAAGTCCGTTTGTGATGACGGCGCACAGCTGATCGTCTGACAGCAGCCAGCTCTGTCCCCGTTATTTCCACACACCCCCGCCTCTGTTAGTACACATTTATTGACACAAACATTTGTATCATCTGTTGCAGACCCCAATAAATAAAATAAAATAAGAACTCATTCTCAAAAAAGATAAACGCCATTCTTAAAATGTATAAACGAACAATAGTTTGATTAATATTGATTAGAGTGCACAAAATAAATAAAATAATTGAGAGAAGAAAAAGAGATACTATCTATCAAAACCCAGTTAGATTAACATTCATTGGATTGCACACTTTGTTTGTTTGGATATGTATTACATTAACATTTTAATAGCACTTAATGACTCATGACTGAATGGAAATGACAATAAATGAAAATGTAAAACGAAAAAGGCGATCATGAAAATGTTTCCAACAAATGAATAAAATGATTTTTGACCACTTTGTTGTTCAGAGATATCACATATTTGTAACTAAATGATACATTAATTTAAACAAAACACGGTATAAACTGAGGAGTGACTCCCGTGAGGTTCATGTATTTTCTTCACTCCGCTGGGAAACTGCTCTCATGTCAAGAAGCATGAGATCAGTGCATGCACTGCATCGTCCAATCAGTGAGCGATACACAGTAAGGGGGCGGGGCGAGTGTCTGAGGTTTTCATCGGAGGATGGACTGGTGGTTCCTCGATTATCGCTCCTCGATCCTCTGGCAGAAATAAGAGCCATGGGACGGTACTCAAGATGGCGCAGACAAATCAACTTCCGGTGAGACCGAGGACCGAGGAGCGAGGAAATGAAAATAGTCGACCTGAGACAGGGCCAGGGTTAATGACTCTTGAAATTGGGAAAGGACCCACAAACCTCGGTGCCAACTTCTTGGAGTGAACGTGTAGGGGTAGATTCTTGGTGGAGAGCCAGGCTTTCTGGCCCGGCCTGTAGAGGGGGGCTGGAAATGAACTGTGGTCCTCTGTCGGAAACTATATCACTGGGGAAACCATGGATTCTGAACACGTGAGTTAACATGACCTCTGCCGTCTTCTTGGCAGGGGGAAGTTTGAGCAGAGGAATGAAATGTGCCATCTTTGAGAAACGGTCTACCACCGTCAGGATGGTAGTGTTACCTTTGGAGGGCGGTAGTCCAGTCACAAAGCCCATGGAGATGTGCGATCATGGTCGCTGAGGCACTGGGAGGGGCTGGAGCAGACCCATCTTGGCCTGGGACGAGGTCCTATTCCGGGCACACACTGGACAGGCCGCCACGTACTCCGAGACCTCTTTTTTCATGGCTGGCCACCAGAACCCCTGCTTTATGGCAAACATTGTTCGTCGGACGCCCGGATGGCATGTGAACTTGGACGTGTGAGCCCAGTGGATTACCTGAGAGCGTAAAGACACAGGGACCAACGGTTGCCTGGACACTCGCTAGGTGCCGTGCTCACAACATTCGCCTGCTTCACATCTGTTTCTATCTGCCATGTTACCGACCCAACGACACAGTTCAGTGGAAGGATTGATTCAGGTTCCTTGGCATTATGTTCAGGCTCAAAGAGACGAGACAGTGCGTCTGGCTTACGGTTTTGTGTACCGGGCCAAAAAGATAATGTAAAGTTAAATCTGCTGAAGAACAGAGTCCACCGGGCCTGACGTGAATTTAATCACTTGGCTTTCCTAACATATTCTAAATTCTTGTGGTCAGTCCAAACAAGAAACGGTTGCTCCGCCCCTTCTAGCCAGTGTCTCCACTCCTCCAATGCTGCTTTGACAGCTAGTAACTCCTTGTTCCCCACATCATAATTTCTTTGAGTTGAGGTCAACTTACGCGATAGATAGGCACAGGGGTGCATCCTGTTATCCTCGGAGGACCTCTGGGACAACACAGCCCCTATGCCCTGGTTGGATGCGTCAACCTCAACCTGTCTCTGGGGGTCCGGAACAGTATGTACAGGTGCCGTGGTGAATCTTTTCTTGAGGCACTGGAAGATGGACTTGTAATGCAGGTCACACTGGACTAGGAAGGTTCTGCAGTTTCCAGATTCACCTGAATATTTCTCTGGCGATGCCAACCGCAGTGGGACAGGAGAGAAACTGATCTCGGCCTGATTAGCAGCAGGATTGGCATCAGGTGGCGTAGCAGCAGTAGGGACTGGTCATTAGGGGCAGGCACAGCCCCACCTAGTGTCAGCAGAAAGTATTAAAATAATGATTACAACAAAATGCAAAAAATAAATTAAAATATAAAATATATTGTAAGATCATGTTTAATCATCTGATTCGTCTGTACATTGCTGTTTTAGTATGTGTTCTTTTATTACATTACATTGCATTTAGCTGACGCTTTTATCCAAAGCGACTTACAATAAGTACATTCGACCAGGAAGACACAACCTTGAAGAAAACAGAATCATATAAGTACATCAGGTTTCATAGAGCCACACATTTCAAGTGCTACTCAACTGGTTATAGATAAGCCAGTCCTTTATTAGTATATAAGTGCTCTGTTAGCAGTTCTTTGTTAGTAATTCTATCGCTCGCGGTGGAGTCGAAAGAGATGAGTTTTCAGTCTGCGCCGAAAGATGTGCAGGCTTTCTGCTGTCCTGATGTCAATTGGGAGCTCATTCCACCATTTTGGAGCCAGGATAGCAAACCCACGTGTTTTTGCTGATGGGAACTTGGGTCCCCCTCGCAGCGAGGGTGCAGCAAGTTGTTTGGCTGATGCAGAGCGGAGTGCACGCACTGGGGTGTATGGTTTAACCATGTCCTGGATGTAGGAAGGGCCAGATCCATTCGCAGCATGGTAAGCAAGTACCACTGTCTTGAAGTGGATTCTAGCAGTTACCGGAAGCCAGTGAAGGGAGCGGAGTGGTGTGGGAAAATTTAGGAAGGTTGAAGACCAGACGAGCCGCTGCATTCTGGATGAGCTGCAGAGGTCGGATGGCACATGCAGGTAGACCAGCCAGGAGGGAGTTGCAGTAGTCGAGGCGTGAGATGACGAGAGCCTGGACCAGAACCTGCGTCGCTTTCTGTGTCAGCTGGGGACGCATCCTCCTGATGTTGTAAAGCATGTATCTGCAGCAACGGGTTGTAGCAGCGATGTTTGCAGTGAAGGACAGGTTGTTATCTAGGATCACGCCCAGAGTCCTTGCAGTCTGAGTCGGGGAAACAACAGAGGTGCCGATGTTGATTGTCCGGTCAAGAGTGGGACAATCTTTTCCCGGAAGGAAAAGCAGTTCAGTCTTGTCAAGGTTGAGCTTGAGGTGATGAGCGGACATCCACTGAGAGATGTCAGCTAGACAAGCAGAGATGCGTGCGACGACCTGGGTCTCTGAGCGGGGAAAGGACAGAATTAATTGGGTGTCGTCAGCGTAGCAGTGGTATGAAAAACCATGCGGGCTAATGACAGATCTGAGCGAGTTTGTGTACAAGGAGAAGAGGAGGGGACCAAGAACAGAGCCCTGAGGGACCCCTGTAGTTAATTGACAAGGATCGGACTCGGACCCTCTCCAAGTTACCCTGTAGGTGCGGTCTTTGAGGTATGAGGTGAGGAGGGAAAGTGCAGAGCCTGAAACTCCAAGTTCTTGGAGAGTGTGAAGGAGGATCTGATGGTTCACCGTGTCGAATGCAGCAGACAGGTCCAACAGGATGAGGACAGAGGAGAGGGATGCTGCTTTGGCAGTGTGCAGTTCCTCAGTGACAGCCGTTTCTGTGGAGTGACTGCCTTGAAACCAGACTGGTGCGGATCCAGAAGGTTGTTCTGATGGAGATAACAGGAGAGTTGTTTAAAGACAGCGCGTTCAAGTGTTTTAGACAGGAACGGGAGTAGAGAGACAGGCCTGTAGTTTATAACATCAGACGGGTTGAGAGTGGGTTTCTTTAGGAGAGGGTTTACTCTTGCCTCCTTGAGACTGTTTGGAAAGTGACCAGAAGTTAGAGAAGTGTTGATGAAATGGGAGAGAAACGGTAGAATATCAGGAGCGATAGTCTGAAGGAGGTTTGAAGGGATAGGGTCCAGAGGACAGGTGGTAGGTTGGGCAGAGGTAATGAGGGTAAGAACCACACTTGGAGAGAGAGGGGAAAAGGAGGTTAGTGTGTGGGTGTCAGGAGGGTCTGGTGACCCAGCGGTGAGTAAAGGTGAGTCAGAAAAAGAAGAGCGAATATCATCAACCTTTTTTTCAAAGTGGTTAACAAAGTCGCTTGACAGAAGTGAGGAGGGGGAGGGGCTTTGGGGCGGTCCAAGAGGGTGGAGAAGATGGAAAATAGTTTTTTAGGATTGGAATAGGAAGATTGGATCTTATCTTGAAAGAAAGTGCTTTTTGCCTGAGAGATCGAAGCAGAGAAAGAGGAGAGGAGAGCCTGATAGGTTTTGACAGGGCTATTCAATTACACATTCAGTTGGGCCAGATTTTATAACTACAAAATTCAGCTGGGCCAGACATTCAGCGGCCTGTAAAAAGCAGTTAATGACACATTTTACACCAACACATATTACTGCGATGAAAAACATGCCATTTGTATTAATTGTTCATCTAACAAAGGTATGTCAAAATGTGCATAAAAACAGAACAAATTAGCATTCATTTAACAGAATCTGAGGCATCTCAAAGTGCATAAAAGTTGTAGCATTACATTTGTTTGCTTTAGAAGTCAAATATTCAGGTTATTTATTTTTTTAACCAGGCACATCACGAAGTGCATTTAACTGAATACAATAATAGCAGTCTTAATACATGTCCTCACATACAAAATAAAATTGGATAGCTACTTATGACACATGCACATCAAAAAGTGCATTAGCAAACAGTTAAAGAGCTCCAATGTAACACAAAGAGGTAGTACTGTAGCAATAGGCCTACTATTTTTTCACTTTTCAAGTAATAACAAAAAAATCATACGTTTTGGTCACATTTGACCCCGACACATTACAAAGTGTATTTAAATACAAAAAGAACTGTCAAACCCTTCAGTGCACAAACCCATAACAAGGGATAAGGGTAACTAACATACTGTATGAATGAATACTACACGTCTACTCGCTGACTTTCTCAATGGGAGAAGTGACATTTTTAGTTTTGAACAAGAGCAGTGATTTGTGGCTCATAGGATGCCAATGCAATCCTGAGACATTGGTGAAGAGTGCTGTCAGTCAGGGAGCAGCGAGTGCTACTTTTGATTGAGTTCATGTGTGAAAAGCTTGACTCACATGTGTATGTTGATCCAAACATACTGAGCACACAGATCGCTACTTTCTGAAGGAAGGGAACTGCCGTTTGTTGACGTCACTCTAAAACATTGCGCTGCTCTTGTGCCATGGTTACGGATGAATGCATGTCAATAAGTTCCAGTGTAAATTTCCCCTCGTCGATGCAGGGGACCACTTCCTTTGCTCTGGTGGATACGCCCCCCTCTATTGCAACAGTGAAGGGGTCTCTGGCAAAGCCCATCACCTCTGTGGGCAGAGGCAGAGCAAGTCCATCCAATTGACTAAAGTTCTCTTTCAACCTCGCAATGAAATCTGTCATCACATCCGTGATTTGTGCCGGGGATGTGATGTGTTTGCGGAGCTTCGGAAAATGCAGCATCCGACCCGTACTCAAGTCGGTCGCGAAAAGGTCCAGCTTGACTTGGGCAATGACTCGCGCATCTGCTCCACAAGATCAATGACCGTTTTGTCTTTGTTCACACTTCAGAGTTGAGAGAGACATGTTTTAGAGTTGCTATCATAGGACCACCGTTACTAGCACCACTAGATGCACTTTCAAAAAACGTGCTGCGTTGTGGTTTGGTGGTTTCTATGCAACGCGGAGTGTTGCGTTCATGGTATGTTCTCGTGTAGGAATTTGGCCACGGAAGGCTGGGCCACTCGGGAGTTGGTTCTGGGCCGCATCTGGCCCGCGGGCCGCCATTTGAATAGGCCTGGGTTAGGAGGTCGTCATGGTGTTTGGATTTCCACCGTTTCCGCTCTGCTGCCCTAAGGACGGTTCTATTAGCACGCCTGCCGAGATGTGAGAGGACAGAGAGAGTCCAGAGAGGATGAGAGAGTAGAGAGGAGAGTTTCTGCAGCAGAGTTTGGAGGCAGGAGTTGGAACGAGTCAGAGGAAGGGAGGGCTGAGAACACCGATGAGGCAAAGGTAGAGGGGGAGAGGGAACGAAGGTTACGGCGGACAGGTGCAGGATGAGTAGAGATTAGTTTGTTATGTTTGGAAAGGGGTAAAGAGAATGAAATGAAGAAATGATCGGATGTGTGGAGCGGGTTTACAGAGAGGTTAGAAGTAGCGCAGTTCCTTGAGAATATGAGATCAAGGACATTGCCAGCTTTATGAGTTGGTGGGGATGGAGACAGTGAGAAAGCAAAGGCGGTTAACAGAGATGTTAGTTCGTCTATCTTCCCTGTCTGGAGGTTGAAGTCTCCGAGAAGTACAGCGGGAGGGCCAGTTTCAGGGATGTGTGAGAGGAGATTATCTAATTCCTCCAATAAGTCCCCCAAGGCGCCTGGTGGACGGTAGAGAACAACAATGGTTAATTGTATAGGATGGGTTACTGTGACGGCATGGAATTCAAAGGTGGAAGGAGTGAAGTTAGGTAGCTTGAAGAGGGAAAAGCTCCATGTGGGAGAGAGCAGGAGACCAGTGCCACCTCCTCTGCCAGTGGGTCTGGGTGTATGGGAGAAGGAATATGCTGTGGAGAGAGCTGCTGGGGTGGATGTGTTGGATGGAGTAATCCACGTCTCAGTGAGAGCAAGGAAATCCAGGGTCTGCAGGGAGGCGTAGCCAGAGATGAAGTCAGCCTTAGGAACAGCTGACTGGCAGTTCCACAGGCCGCCTGAAACTAGATGTTGGATCTCAGTGGAGCATGTGGGATAGACGAGAGCAGGCCGGTTATAGCGATTAGGAGATACACGGGGCAAGTGATAATTGCGAGAAGACACATGAACAGGAATGGAGAAAATACACATGATTATAGCATGAGGGGCTAGAAAGCTAAAGAAAAGAAAATAAGACACCAGCAGTAATTAGCTCAATCAGAGTAGTATTTGCCTCCTCTTTGCTACCCGCGTGACTCCCGCAGGACTCCAATGTCTTTGTCAGTCTTACTCCCGCAGGACTCCAATGTCTTTGTCAGTCTTCGGCTACCTGACGCTGAAGCTGACGCTCCAGGAAAGAGCTACCTAAAATGGACGCCTGATTGCTGTGTTCTCACAGCTGTGGGGCCACGCCCCTCTAACTAGTTAACTCTCTACAGCTGATGGGCGACAGCTGAGAGGCCCTGCCTATATTGTAATGCAGGCTTGAGTGCCCACTGAGACCTGTGTAACAGGTTCACTTGAGCAGATCTGAGATTTAAAATCTCTCAAAAGCGCCGTTTTAGCTACAATAACTACAGAACAATTATACAGAGTAGAATAAATGAAACAGAGAAGTCTAATTAAACAAGAATATACCTTACAGTGGTTGCTGCGTCAATAGGTATTGTCGTCACCCGGTCTAGATGCACACTGTAGACACTAATTCTTCTAATTAGTGTCTACAGTGTGTGCCTATTGAGCTGTTTGTTTTGAGCCATGTGGGACAAAACCCGATCCTGCCCCTCCCTCTCACTGTCTAAGTGATTATATATGCTCAGGATTTATTCCAATTTAAGGGAATAACAAAGAAACATGTTGGGTTGGAGGAATCACAGCTGACTGGCTTGATACCAGCCAGAAAAAGACTAACAGTGAATTCCTCTGAAGAAATGTTATAAAAAAACAATTTCTCTTTGTTTTTGATCGACAGAGTCTTATGAATAGTGTTGAACGTGTGATCAAGGATAGATGTAACAAGCACAAAGGAACCTGGAAGAAACTGGTGGCTTTTTGGTGTTTCTTTGTGTGGGTTTCACAGCCGTACACTGATGAACTGATAAATACACCCCATGCTGTGATGATAAACTAGAAAGTTCTCTCTCTGTGCTAATGCACAAGGATGTCTGGCTGACTTCTTTATCCTCAGCATGACATGGTAAAAGTGTCATAACTTGAGTCAGATCAACTATCCTGCAAGCCTGTTAGCAGTGTTACCATGCCTTTATCTGTTCCCTTTCTATAATAACATATTAGCATTAACAAGGTTTTCATTTTGAAAGTCACAACATAAAGGCACAGTGTGTAGCATTTAGGGGCATATATGATCAAACAGTGAATATAACGTCTATGTTTTAATTTGAGTATCTTCTACTGAAACTAAGAATCTGTGTGTTTTTGTAAGGTGAGAATGGGGGAGCAGGTCCTCCTACATATGTCGTACGGCCGTGTGTTCACAGTAGCACAGAATGAACAATCCAAACCAGGCTCTAGAGAGAGCCTTTCAAATGTTTATGTTACCTGCAGACTACTCTAGTAGCTTGTAAAAGAGTGACAATGCCAGCTGCAGCCAGAATGTCATTACTTCTAAAGCAGTGTTATGGTATGGCCTCTGAGTGAGGAAAACGTCCTGAAAGATACCAAGGTGCTGGTAAACTGTAGCTTCTTACAGCAGTAAGGGAGGGGTGAGCGAGGTGATATTCAGTTGGTTGCAATCTGCAACCACAATGCGAGAGAGTGCCAAATCCTACACACTGTCTTTAATGCTAACACTTTGTCCCTAATGTAAGTTGTATTATTATCTTATTGGTAAACAAGCATTAGTAGCCATTAGCTTATTGCAAAACTAGCATTAGTTGCTAAACCAAACCCTTTACACTCACTGTATAACATGTCACCTCATTGTAACCCCCAAAGAACAATCGTCTCTTGTCTCCACACATTATGATTTTAATGGGTGGATGAATGATCCCAAATTATTACAAGGCTTTGTGAAATACTAAGTTCTGAATGGTCGATAACATCACTTATTTTCAACCTGGGGGTTTGCCAAACCTTCATTGTAGGTTGTGAGGTCTTCTTTATGTGTTCTCTTTGCATATTTATCAGCAAACTTAAGATTTAATGTAAGATATTTTCAAAAGAAATGTCCCTTTAAGAGCTTGGAACACATTGTAAACGTGAGGTTGTAAGATGAAACTCTTCAGAGCTGGGTAACAGCAACCTTGCAGTACTTCTCACGTGCTCTGTCCAGTATTTCTCTCTCCCTCTCTCACATAGCTGCCGCCTTTCCTCACATAAGTGTGTTTCTTTTGTCTTAATCTTGTCGATGGCACAGACGAAAAAGGTCACAAGGTCACAATAAACACACTCTATGTTTGGCTGTGGTTTGCTGGCCAGAATAAGACTTTTACACTTAGACCCACACGCCCAAAGAAGGGGGATTGAGGTCAGCTTTTGTGTGTGTGTGTTTATGTGTGTGTGCTTGTCAACAGCAGAAGAACATCTTAGAAAGTTAGGGCGATTAGCCGCGTTAGTGTCTGTGCTTATACTGGCCCATATCTGCCATTGATCCTCATCAGCCCGTGTGTTCTCTGAAAGGGCAGCAGCAGCAGGTTAAAGCCGTGTGTATTTACAGTAATGCACTGCTATTTACAGGGTGGATGCTACTGTATCTGGCCAGCCATGTATGGCACAGTACAGTTATAGGCCGACCACTAATGCTGGTCCTTGTTTGGCTGAGCAGCATACGCACTGTATCCTATACCTGTATGTGTTCCAAGGTGATGATCATAATGACAAATGTTCCTAAAAGTCAGCTGTGACTGGGAACAGGGAGAAGCACAGCCTGTGTTTTTACAAAAATAAATTGTGTGTGTGTGTGTATGAGCAGTGCTTTGAATGTTAGTCCAGATGGTCAAGGAAGGCCTAGTTGAGCCCTCTCTGTTCTTGCTGCCTGTGAAGCTGAGAGGCTCTCTGCCTCCATCTGCTCGTACTCAGTGGAGGCTCCACCATGCTGCTGTCGCCGGGCAGTTATTAGCTGGCTGGATGTCAGGGAGGACAGTAATTAAGAGATGAGATGGACTTGTGTTGTCCTCAGGGGCGGACTGGGACTACAAATCAGCCCGGGCATCTCGACCGGCCCACTTCGGTACCGCTAGTAAATTGTCAACGGGGGAGGGGGGGTGCTAGTGACTTTGTCCCGAATGTCCCGATGGGCAGTCCGCCACTGGTTGTCCTCCAGGAGTCGGCAGACTGCTGCAGCATCTCGAATCCCCCCCACCCTCTTTGATTGAGGGGACTCGCCTCGCCTCCAACAACCGTTCTGTTTATACAGGTCAAAGAAAACAGGGCGAAACTGACACACTGTGGGCATTTATTAAAATCATACACATGACACAGCCTCAATCTGCTGCTCCTGTGCACACATCCTGCAGCCACAAGGAGCACACACACACACACACACACACACACACACACACACACACACACACACACACACACACACACACACACACACACACACACACACACACACACACCACACACACACACACACACACACACACCACACAGCACACACACACACACACACACACACACACACACACACACACACACACACACACACACACACACACACACACACACACACACACACACACACACACACACCCAGCCCTCTCAACAGACAGAGAAACCGAGCCTAAATACACCCACTCTAATCAGCACAACCAGACACAGGTGAGGGGGGAGGAGACAACACAGGACACCAGGTGCACACAATCATCAGCCACAGACAACATATACTGTGCAATCACGCTAATAAAGTGCCATACCACCCGGCCTGAAGCCGTCAGTCCATAGTGACGAAGCCACCTTCGTCACAGTGGGGTAGGTACGTTTGAGAAACCGGCTCGAGATACACTTTTTGTTATATTCCATGGAATGCTCTTAACATCCCGATGGCAATGAATATCTTAAGTGCTTTGACAAAAAATCTATACAAAAATGTGGCAGTACTGTAAAAAGCACGATCAATCATTTTAGCCGGCCCGGCTAAAGTAACTAGATGGCCTACAGTACCTGCCTGTCAGCCTTCCATCTGTGCACAAACTTATCTCGTGCCCTCATTGGTCATGTGCGCGTTTGTTTGTGTTGGAGGAGGAAGTGAATTTCTGAAAGGAAGTGGCAGATTTTTTACGGCTGTGTATTTTCAAATTCTAGCGCACTCGAGCTGGTTTCTCCAAAATTACCTACCCCACCTTTAAAGAATAGGATTTTTCAAAAATTCCTATCTATTTTTCTTAACTGCGATCAATCGATTTAATTACTTAATTGTGTAAATCACCATTAAATTCTGTGAACAATCAAGATTAAGGTTAAAAATAATAGTATTTACTTGTATATTAACAGATGTGGTGTTGTAATAAGGAAATGCATGACAAAGTGGTGTACTAAAATAAGTGTTTTGTAGAGCCGGTGAATGGGAGTCGGAGGCGGTGTGTTCGGTAGTGATGGCGAGATGAAGCTTTGAAGCTTTCCAGCCAATTGGTTCGCAAAAGGGTTCATCTCATGAGGCTTCATCATGGGCTTCATCTGAACACAAACCCCCCTGTTGGTCAAAGTGTGTACAACAGGCAGATTGGACATCTCAACAGTGTGCTCTATCATACCGAGTCCCCAATGAGTAAAGCCTTAGAATAACTCTAAACAACGAACATTAAATCATATTTTCATGTTAACAATATTGTATTTATTACAGTTTAATGATTGTGATTAAAAATCCTAAGGAGGCTGGTAAACATTGCAAAGAGGGATTTATATTCCTTAATAATATTCGTAAACTTAACCATGTTGTAGCCTGAGAAAGGCTAAACCATATCAAAGAATACATTTATTAACTACATTATCTCATTTAGCTGTAGCTTTTATAAACAACAACAAATACGTATTGTTCAGTCGTTGAACCAGGGACCCTGCGGTCATGAGTCAACTGCTTTCAGGCTGAGCCACAGCACACACACTAAAGCTCCCTGAAAACACTGGAACATATGTATTCCTGTATTTATTGATGTTTTTATTCCTACATTTATTTATGCTTGTATCTATTTATAGCCTACTTATGACATGTTCCGACCTCTATATGAGTGAGGGTCTGAGCTCTCTTGATTCCATCGTGTCACCGGGTCCGGGTACAGGAGGGGTTATATGGTTCTATGTATACATCCATGGGTAGGGTTGGGTATCGTTTGAATTTCCACGATTCCGATTCCGATTCTACTTTTCGATTCCGGTTCTTAACGGTTCTCGATTCCGATTCTTTGAGGGGCAGGGTAAAAAAATTATACATGCTTCTTCCACCAAAAAAATTACATTTATTCGAGAAACTTTTACACAGGTTAGTTTAAAGTAATATTCACATTAATCAGTCTGTTTATATTCACTGCTATGTAACTTTAACCTGAGAACCCCTGAAGCTACAACAGTTCAACTTTTAAAAACAGTTCTTGTTGAGAAAAACAAGCATATCTGCCTTCTCAGGCATACCGGGAAGAAATGTTTGAACATTTTGAAGTAAAATGCTTCAATCTGGTGCACACGCAGAATTACTAGAGACTAGATCTAGGGGGTACAACTCCAAACACCCATATGAAAAAGATCGGTTTACATTTGAATAATTAAATAACAAATAGCCTACATGTAATGCATTTTATTTTTGTTGTTCATTCATATCTTATTTTACTATTTTATTTATGCATATTTTTTTATCTCTCCAGTTTAAAACGATATGTCTGGTTTACTGTCCTATAGTTTACATTGGAATGATTTCAAACCTGTTTTATCCCAATAATTATAAAGGAGTGCCTTGGAAATATGTGTTTACATAAATTGTGATCAAAACGTTTGAGACCCACTGAGATAACTTAGACTAAAGTGAACTATCTAAACACTGCGAGTCCTTTACCTCACTGAGCTGAAGTCATCAGCCTCTCAGTCTGACTGGAGAGGACTCTCCCTCCACATCATTGTAGAAACATCTTCTTCTTCCGTAAGAGCAGCTAGCACCAGATGCTAATAACAACAGCGCCGGTTCCAGTGCACCCTCGTGAGCTGCGGTTGCCAGATAAGCCAACATCCCCCATTTTCATCACTTGCAGCGCCCATCGTACAGGGCAAATGAAAAGTGTAACCGGGATGAAAAGGGTGTTACATTTACTTAATTATAAATGTTGTTACATCAAGGCCGAAAATTAGGATGAGCACCAACGGTCAGAACATTTATTTTTTCTCCCAGAGCTGTCAGCGCAGCGCCTCCACAGATCTGGCGCCCTCGGCGAACATTTATAATGCCAGTGCGACGGGCCGGCCCTGGTCTCAGGTTACACTGTAGGAAATGTAGATACAACGCTACATTTCCCGCCCCGCTGCAGTCATGCAGCAGGCTACGGAGAGCGGCGAGAAACATTTCCTCAGGAATCGAAAAGCGGAACCGAAATTCACATTTCTAAATGATACCGTTGGAATCGAAATGTTGGAACCGGTTCCGAACCGGAACCGGTTCTCGGTACCCAACCCTATCCATGGGTATTATGAGCGTTGTGGTTCAACGGTTCAACCGATCTGAATCGCTTCGTGAAGCAGTCACGTGGTATCGACAGGCAGCGAGGCTTCGTTTGTCATCGGTGACGTCACTGGCCCAAAACGATACAAGCCTCGATACGTGCTTCACAAAAAGCTTCGGGAATTACTCGACACACGCTCCGAAGCCTCGGCGCAATACGTAACATCACTAGTGTTCAGTATGGAACTCCACACTTTATTAACACGAAACATTCAGACAGGTAAGACATTAGCTTGTTGCTGTATGTAAAGCTACAACCCAGTCTCACGGCATTTCGTGTTCACCAACACGATTTTTAATCTATTGATTCGTGTTCACCAACACGATTTGCCCCTTTTTTTCGTGTTGCACAGCACGATTTTAAAAGCAATGTATTTCTACTGGTAACGTGTTTCGTGCCTGCAGGCTGCAGCACGTCTTTTTCTCCGGTCGGGTCGTGGAAGACCGGAAGCTGTGTGGTTCATAAAAACATGTTCTTACAGTTATTGCTTTTATTTTAAATCGTATAATTTCGGACTTTTGTTGCCGTCTGTGAGGAAAATAAATGGGGCTCAGAGCCTCAGGATACTGAAATCTGTATTTTTTTAAATCTTTTTTTCCTTCTAATTTGTTATTCTTTTCAAAATAACACACTGTTATTTACTCACCAATAACACACAATTATCCTTGCTTTTATTTATTGGTTTAATTCCATAATCTCGGGCTTTTTTGGCGTCCGTCAGGAACTGAATTTCAAAATAAAAATAACCGGAAACAGACGTAGGCATTTCGAGTGATTACCCAAGATCCTCAGTGTAGTGGAAACTTCTGTGTAGCAATGTTCGAGGAGTCACCGACTCAGGAAGGAGACAAGGTAGAGCAGGAGTTTTGATGTCAGAGCACTGATGATTTATTAAGAGGTACGGCCGGAGAATTCACATCACAAGTCACAGCAGTCACGGTCTGACTGCACGGGTGGTTGCCACGTCAATTCTGGAGCGCCTCTCTCTTGTCAGCCCATTTAACTGGTTTCAGAGAGAGTCGTCAACATGTTTTGATAAGATAGCTTTAGACAGTTGGGCACACTGAGTCACTTGCTTCCGCCACTTATGGCCTCGAAGATGTCATACCTTGGAGTCCACAAACAACAAAGAAGGAAGTGCAGTGCATCCACAACAAAGACCATCTGTGACCTAGTATTGACCGGTCACAGAATGGGAACAATAACATTATTGGCTGAAGCAGCCTGTGTCCTTAAAGGACAGGAACAATAACATTATTGGCTGAAGCAGCCTGTGTCCTTAAAGGACAGGAACAATAACATTATTGGCTGAAGCAGCCTGTGTCCTTAAAGGACAGGAACAATAGACGTCAAGGTTGGTCCTGTATGTCACATCTAGGAGTCTGAGATAATTATTTCCCTAACACTCAGCTATGGTTTTAAGCTCGCTGATTGGATGTGTTAGCCGCAATGCATGCTGGGATTTCGTGTTTATATTATATGAAATCCGGAAAACATTTTAAAAGTATAAAATAATACTTAATTCCGAGTGCTCTTGCTTTTCTCTTTGAAAGTCATCACATAACGGCATTGTAATACACGGTTCGGCTGCATTACATATTACAGATCTGCCGTAATTCTTTATTTATAGAGCCCTGATGAGAAGACCTTTGGAAAAACTGGAGGAAATGGCGCCGAAACTGAATACTTGACGTGGATCATAAATATATCAACAATTAAACAACATCTTCAATTTCTCTTCACACAATACGTCTTCTTGCAGTATCAACACTAATTCGGCTGACTTTTACATTTGATCTAATTCACAGATAGGTTATATTTACACCATAACGGTGCACAGCTGATAGAAAAGGACTGTCGTTTTCAAAGATATTACTGATTTTCTTTGAATGTAAGAATGTAAATACTGAGTCTGAAATAGTATAGCAATATGCTGTAAAATGATGTGACAGCATGCATAAAACTATACATCTTCAGATGTTGTACATACACACTAATAATACAAAGTTATTATGGCTGTGTGTACCTTGTGTGCACCGCCTAGTGGTTAAAGCACGTTATTGAATTATTGTTTTTATGTGTTATATTTGATTAAAAAAATATTAAGAGTACATACTTTCATAGGGGGAAAGTATAAATATAGAAATATAGAATATAAAAAATCAAGAAGATACTATAAGTGATCTCTACAATAAAACAGTTTAGTGCAGGATGTACAAAGATATTAATAGGAGGAGGTGCAAAACAGAAAAACGGATTAACCTTTATTTAAACATTAAATATTAAATATTAAGCCTGACAAAGTAATTAACGTCTAATATATTGCTTTCCTGCAATGTTGAAGCACTTATTTTAACTGATATTATACACATTAATTATACTCTTATGTATGTAGATAGAATAAGAAATGTGCAGAATATGAATTAATGGTGGAGGTACACACATATTGATAGATGTCTTGTAATGCGCTGTTGAGGAACCTGTGACCCAAGTTTTTCATTCATTGCATAACTACACCGTAGTTGTGTATGATATGTCAATAAACCTCTGAAAATCTTGAAAGGGATGTGCAAAATAGCCATAATATACAGTCTTTAATTAACTATTAGTAGAGAATAACGAGTAATGAATATACTTTATTACTCGTTTCCATTCATGTCAATTGCAGATACATGTTTAGTCTTCTCAAGCACCAACTATCAAATATCTCTCCTGATTGTTGCCACTTGACAATCACCTTACCTGAATTTTACTCAGGTGTAACTAAAGTCTGATTTAAGGGTTGTTTATATTTCACATAATTAATCAGAATCTGCAAAGTAACTCAAATAAATGCAGTGGAGTAAAAATACCAGGTTAACCTCTGAATTGTCATGGAGTAGAATTACAAAGTATCAATGAGCTGTCATGTGGGTATATATTAATGCTGCGCATTATGGACACAAGCGATTTTCACCCATTTATTAATTATATGTTTTACATTTGATAACACCAATGTGTTTAATACTGGCAACTTCTAATTGTGGGAAAAACGAAAACGTTCAGTAGAGACGTCCCATAGAACATTTTGCGAAACACAATAGCCAGCATGTGTAGTTCTGGGGGGGCGTTCGATTCCAGTTTTGGATAGTCTGGCGTGGTTTCGTTCCATTTCACACAGCTGTTTGACGCTGTGTAACCTTACGGGAACTGTAGTCCTAAACGATAGCTGGGGATTATGGGTAGTGTAGTGTCTTCGGCCATCCTAAACTCAGAAATGTTGACAATCGCAATGATGATCGAAATGTCCCTTATAGGCCTACGTCTGTTTCCGGTTATGTTTAAATTGAAATTCAGTTCCTGACGGACACCAAAAAAGCCCGAGATTATGGAATTAAACCAATAAATAAAAGCAAGGATAATTGTGTGTTATTGGTGAGTAAATAACAGTGTGTTATTTTGAAAATAATAACAAATTAGAAGGAACAAATATTTAAAAATACAGATTTCAGTATCCTGAGGCTCTGAGCCCCATTTATTTTCCTCACAGATGGCAACAAAAGTCCGAAATTATACGATTTAAAATAAAAGTAATAATTGTGGCTTGATATTGAGTAAGAACATGTTTTTATGAACCACACAGCTTCCGGTCTTCCACGACCCGACCGGAGAAAAAGACGTGCTGCAGCCTGCAGGCACGAAAACACATTACCAGTAGAAATACATTGCTTTTAAAATCGTGCTGTGCAACACGAAAAAAAGGGGCAAATCGTGTTGGTGAACACGAATCAATAGATTAAAAATCGTGTTGGTGAACACGAAATGCCGTGAGACTGGGTTGAAAGCTAGCATGAATGAACAACAACCCCGGTGCCCTCACTAACGGGTCCGGGTTGCAACACACACAAACACACGGTGAATTATGTCCTATCACATGGCACCACCGTTTTTTACTTTATGACATGATTTCTTAATAATTGGTTTTAAGTACAACACTTTTCTGACACTAAGCTAAAGCATCGCATTCACAGAGAGCCGCTGTGATTCCCCTCTGTATAGAGCGCTGCTATCATATTGCGAACACTATCTGTCCGTACAGTGGTGACGACTATCCACTATCTCCACTACCTTGCAAATCTCAGCAAAATTCAGTTCCAATTCAGCCAAATGTGCCGCTATAGATATATAGGGTTCTTACTGATGTCCAGTGGTCTCCAGTCAGAGCAAAACAATTAGCTTGTGCCGATTCCTCCGACTTCACTGCCATGCAATTCATGGTACACATATTATGGAGGGGAAGTATGAGTCAAACCTGGTGAAAGCGTAAACATTGACAGCCCAACTTTTTGTAGGATTGTTTTGGCAAGTATGGCCTTTAGTTGAGTGACAGTTTTGAAAGAGGGAAATAGAGGGTATGAGGACTGCAGGTGGGATTCACACCTGTGTCCGTCCACTTCCTTCCCACTTTACATAATGGCAGTGATTTCTTCAAAGCACGCTCCATGCAAAAATTGATTTACAAAAGTTCCCCTCAGAACACATTTTGAAGACTTTTACTCAAACCATGTCTCCTATAGTCCGACACAGACAGAACATCTCATCAATTCATGTTTCACCTTGCTCAAAGTCACAGTGGAGAAAGAAGAACTGCTGCTGAATACAGAAGCGGATATCAACCATTGTAAAGAACTGCAGAACAAAAGCAGCTAATCTCCTATCGGATAAGACAGGGGCTCCTCTCTGTTAAATCTCCCAACAATCACTGAAGCCTGTGAATTCAGAACCAAAGAGAACATGTGCACGTGCAACCTTCTGCATGTGCGTGTCACCCCCTTTGGATTTGACCCCGTCGCTGCTTCAGCTCATGGGCAGATCAGATACTTGTTTACGATGCACAGCTGCTGTGCTTCTGGCTGTCTTTTAGTTAGGGCTTCTCTCATATCTTTGACCTTTCCTAATTTGAGCCGCCTCATTATGAGGGAACCCTGTCCACATTCCAGCAGCTGTGACGGTTGCTTTTGGTGTGACGACACCTAATCCCTATGTATGTGTGTGCGCACACGCTCGCTAATGGACCGGTGTAAGAGGCTCAGAACGTCACTAGGCTGCAATGCTAAGTGGAAAAAAGCCCACCCCCTTCCCCCACACACACACTGGCAGGGAGAGAAAAACAAGTGATCGAGAACATGATGGTGGTATGGATGCCTAAACTAGTGGCTGCTGGTTCAAGCATCACTTTATTGCCAATTAAATTAGCCCAATATTTTAAATGTTACAAGGCCATTAAATGGTTGTTTGTTTTGTCGTGAGTTGTTTTTTTGCTAATATCCTAATGCTAATGCTTCAACTGGGGCAAACTGCACCCGCCAGTGGGCATATCCAAAATAATAATTACTTTGCATTCTGAACTTCTCATATTTGTATCAGGTTTTAGACATGGATGTGTAAAGAGAACTGGATACTTGACATGGTCATTCTTAGTTGCTTAACTCTTGAGAGCAAAAATACCTGTATATCTGGGGTCATGGAGCATGTCCACTTTCCTTAAGCCCCGCCTTCAATCGGCAGAGTCACGGTCTAATGGACCTAATGATATAAATAATAGCTATTCAAGTGATAAGACTGAAGTTGATTTGCATTGCATTGCAATTTCAGTCAATAAGCTAGATTTCTCTTAATTACTGGAATATTACTGAGACACACATCCACTTCATGAATGTCTGTGCAAAACTGTGAAGCAATCAATCCAATTGTTGTTGACAGATCTGGCCAGAGAATGATACCAATTATTTTGAAAAACAAATGCAATTTGTGCTTGTCAAGATTATACTACTATTTTTGAATGAATTATCATTCATTTATTTTATTGATATTTGTGCAGATTGACATTAAGCCAGCCCAGACATTTCTTTGTTTTAACCCCATGTTTAGTCATTTTAACTGATAAAAGATGAATGCGTAACAATTTGTCAACCTGTTGAATATCTCTGTGGTGTTCTTTTGCAGATGGCAGCTTTATTATGATATCTTTCCATGGCTTATATAGATTCCTTTTGGCTGTGATTCTTGAAACATTGACATGCTAGAAGTCTATTTGAGGCTTATGTGTAGGTGGGAATGGCGATGGGTCATTATATATTAACCTCCCTCAGCTGCATACTCTGCACATGTAGGAGTGTATGAAATAAACACACACGCACACGCACACATTGTTATAATACTGTGTACATTTCACGTATCCCTCTCCAGTGTTGCTCAGAACCGCTCTTCGATTGTTGACTCCATGGTGTATAAAGAGAAATGGATCCAGCGTTGGAGGCAGGGCCCCATTTATCTCTATGAGAGTTTTGATTAAGTCCCACCTCCCAACTGCAGCGTCAAGTCCGGTCTTGGCTTGATCCAAATCTTCTGGATTTGGATCTAAGCGTATTTTATAGCTCTAAGACCCTAATGATTTAAATGGCTATTGAAATCTTCATCCTGGCTAGTTCAATTACATAAAAAAAAAGAAATCCACTGATTTACAGATGTCTCTTTCTCAATGCAAGTCAATGGGAGAAAGCCTCTCTGGGCCCAAAGGCCATTACTGATTGACATAGAAGGTACACCACTACGGAAATGTGCATCAATGCTCAGTGCACTTCCTGAGGGCTTGGTTGACTCATTTTTGGGGTTCAAATTTAGCCAGTGAATAACTGAGGACATGACTTCCTTTTTCAAGTGGCGTGAAATTGAAATCCGATTAGCAACTTAAAAAGCGAGACTGGGGCTGAGAAATATATTTCATTATTAGACACTTTTATCCAAAGCGACTTACAATAAGTGCACTAAACCATAAGGATGCAAACTCCGAACAGATAGACACCTGCAGATGTATTCGGTTCAAGTAAGCCAAACCATTGTTAGTGATGATGCCTTAGCTTCAAATGGGCTAAAGCTTGTCATTACTAAAATGTTTAAGTTTAATGGCTAAGGTCCAGGCGGGTGGATTCAGTCGGAAGATGTGTAGACTTTCAGCTGTCTTGATATCAACGGGAATCCCGTTCCACCCAACCCTTAACCAAATTGTTTCTCAAGTATCCATTTCACAAGCTAATTTGAGCTAATAAAAGCTAAATTGTTGTTAGCAGATGGTTTCCAAGATGCATCTAGACCAATGTTCCGCCTCTTTTTCTCACCACCTGGACCTTTTACCTTCATTCAACCAAAGCCTGCTTTTTATTATCTTCAATTTGCTACATTTTCATTTTTTTGTGTAAATGTGGGTTGTTGATTTGGTTGTTGAGTTACAATAATGGCCAATACTACTCAGACTACAAACAGGAAACAGAACACTTCTAACACAAAATGATTGTTTTGTTGCCTTCAGAATCTGTGTGTGAATGCAACTGTATGTTTATAGAGATCAGTGCAAGGCAAGCTTTCCCATTTATTAGCAGTGAGAATTGTATTGTGAGAAATGTAGTTGTTGGGGATACAGGTGACACCTTGGAGTGTGTTGTGTTATATCATTGCAAACTATACATGGGGGAATTATTCTAGATGTCATATTTTCCCCTGTATTAATGTTGTTTTTTGAGCAAGTCACTTTAATAAAATCTCAGTTCTATTTCGTCCCTACTGACCGCCAGAGGCGGTGCTTTTAGCACTGGATATGTCCATCGCACGCATGCGCAGTTCGAGTCACCTGTGACCTACGTGACTACGGCTATATAGGCCGGTGTCACTAGTAGATCGGTTCCTTTTCATCTTCTCGCTTCGCGAGAGTACCGCGGCTACATTCTTATAGCCTACAGCGTTCAGGTTTGAACATTTGATCTGAGGGATTTCTCTGCAAGCAGCTGGCCGCGTGCAGCTTCGCGACTGACAGTCGGAGCTACGGGTTGATAACGCGTCCTCCAGGAGCTGTGGCCGGCTGTGCAGAGCCTCGACGGACAGGTTTGTGTCAGCTTGTTGCTGGTGATGGCTGTGTCCCCGCACCCTCTCCCAGCTAAGTTGTCCTGATTGCTGTCTTATTTATTGTTTGGCTTAGACTTTCTGGTGATGACAGTGTTCCCGCTTCCTCTCC
Source organism: Pseudochaenichthys georgianus (assembly GCF_902827115.2). NCBI lineage: Eukaryota > Metazoa > Chordata > Actinopteri > Perciformes > Channichthyidae > Pseudochaenichthys > Pseudochaenichthys georgianus. Next base: position 5,753,064 of record NC_047521.1, on the reverse strand, counting down.
CATAAAGTTGCCCTTAAAGTTGGCTTTTGAAAGTTCTGCTTGTGGCGTTGTGCCCGAGCTATCATTAGCATTTGAGTCCCAGCTTTAGCTGCGTCTCTCATTCAATTTAGTATGGAAAGCCCAGTGTGCCATATTTTGCCAGTTTTTTGTTTAGATGCAGAGAGTAAGGTAAGTACTGGCCATAGTTACTACTGTAACTACGGTCCTAGGCCATGTAAGCACTGGCCATGGTTACTACTGTGACCATGGCCTACGGTTTTATGCGGGCTGTTCTATTCCATAGAAGCTAATTATCTGGTCTTAACATTGTGTTTTGACTTGGTTGCTTGATTGTTAGCAGCAGCCGCTTGGCTAACACCTTGCATATACTGTTAAGCTTCATTATTTAACTCAGCCGGTGAGGGCAGTGCTCTCGCTCCCGGTAACGTATGGTTTTGATCCACTAGTGACGCCGGCCTATGTAGCCGTAGTCACGTGGGTCACAGGTGACTTTGTTGTTATTAGGTACTCGAACTGCGCATGCGTGCGATGGACATATCCAGTGCTAAAAGCACCGCCTCTGATGGTCATCCGGGACTCATAGACCGTAGTTACAGCCGTAACTATCGTTTTATTTAGTGTCAGCTGCTGCCCTGCTGACTCTCCTGTTAGTCAAAAGGTTGCAGCTGGCAGGCATGCAATACATGCTAGTCACTTGTTAGGTTGATTGCATTGCATAACACTTTACTTTCCCAAATAAAAGGTCATTTTATTTTTAGGTAAGAGACGAGGGAATTGGAACTGAATTGAATGGTTAGCGGACCGGTTACAATCCTAGGCTAAACGAAGTGGGTTGTTCCTACGATGGTGTAACCAAATTGAAGAATAGTATTGCTTAAAAGGAAGCAGTGATGATCATTTAAAAAACGTTCCTCCTTAGACTTTATTCATGGTTAAGATTATTTTTTGTAGCTCGAAACTGTTTACTTATCTGACTGCAAAACACTCTTAGAGAAGCATTACTTTGGACAGTTGGAAAGACAACTGCCATAAAATCTCTGAGGCAGAAGATAAGCAGATTTGTGTGTCTGTTGCTGACATACAGAGACATCTCTTTGAAGAAGTCATCCTTCATATTTCTATCAGGAGTAAAAATGTCTTCAAACTGCTCATCCAATTACAGCGTGGCCTTCCCAGACAGGCTGGGGAAAACCGAATATTGCCATTTCATTATACACTCGTCCGTTCAGGGCCTTGTCACACTTGTGATTCACCTTGTTGCTCCTTTTTTTCTTCTGTAGACCAGAGGCCTGTACTACGAAGCAGGATTTTCGCATAAGAGAGAGATAAGATAAGATAAGACTTTATTCATCCCGAAGGAAATTGTTGTGCCAGAGTAACAAAATACAATAAACATAATAAACACAGCAGCAAAACTGTACACTAAAAGTGCAGCAAAAAGAGCAAACATCCACAGACAACATGAAACGTAGAAACATAGAAACATAGATGGTCACACAATCAATGCAATCATTATTAGCAGTATTTAGTAATTAGTAGTGCAAAAAATAAAACGTAGTGGCAGTTACGTAATTGCACGTTATCATAGCATTATTAATAATAATATTATATAATATTGCACATAGTTATATATATATAGCAGCGAGTGTATTGCAACTATGTTAATTATATTGATATGTATATTACACATAGTGTTGGTGTGGAAGTTCTCAGTGCCCTTTACTTAGGGGTGAAGAGTTAAAGAGTTTGATTGCCACCGGGAGGAAAGACCTCCTGTGGCGCTGTGTGGTGGTTATCGGTGATCTCAGTCTATGGCTGAAAGTTCTCCGGTAGGAAACCAGCGTGGCATGCAGGGGGTGAGACCCGTTGTCCAGAATGCCGAGGAGTTTCCTCAGCATTCTCCCCTCCGACACCACTGCCAACGACTCCCGATCCACTCCCAGGACAGAGCCTGCTCTCCTGATGAGCTTGTTGAGTCTGTTGGCATCAGCTGTCTTCACCCCGCTGCCCCAACACACCAGAGCAAAGAAGATCACACTGGAGACCACCGAGTCATAACACATCTGCAACATAGTGCTGCAGACGTTGAAGGACCTGAGTCTCCTGAGGAAATACAGACGACTCTGGCCTTTCTTATATAGGGCCTCAGTGTTTTTACTCCAGTCCAGTTTATTGTCTATGTGGACACCCAGGAACTTGTAGCTGTCCACAATGTCCACATCCATGCCCATGATGATAATTGGGCTTGGGGCGGTACTCGCTTCCTGAAGTCAACCACTAGCTCCTTAGTTTTTGTGACGTTGAGCTGCAGATGGTTCTGACCGCACCACTCCACAAAACTGTCCACCACACTCCTGTACTCAGCGGCTAACTTCAGGGAAAACTCGGGGTTTCTGGTCCTACGACGCTGGTTCTCTTTTTAGCGGGCTAGATCTCCATGGTAACTTATGCTGAGCGGCTAACCAGGGGCCTATACTACGAATCAAGATTTTCGTTTAGCAAGCTAACTTCTGGGATTTCCGGTCCTACGAAGCTGGTTCACTTTTTAGCGGGCGAGATAACTTATTCTGAACGGCTAGCCTGCGCCGGAGCAGGATAGGTTCCAGGATATTGTTCATGTAGAACAGTGTTCACGTAAGCCTGCACATTGATTTTATTTTTCATTGAATGTAACTGTTTCAATAAGGATAACTCTATTACAGGTTGAGGTAGAAACTATGGTGGAACAGCTGATAACAACAGTGTGCAGAGTTTAAAGCGATCAAGTCACATTACAGGATAAAGGAAATACAGTTTAAACTGCTGTTGCAGTTCAAATAACCGACTGTGTGAATGTGAAAATTAATAGAATATCACCTCCCGTCTTCAGAGCAATCTGACTATAACATTAGCGTTAAGAAAGCTTACTTAAATATCTGCCACAGTGCAGAGTGCAGACGTCGATGTGGCTCATTATCATTCATATCACATCATAATGTATCATATATCTCCTTATCTGAGTCAGCTTCTTGAGCCGTATCTGGCCGTGCAACACTTACGGCCCGTCCACACTACAGCGTCGACAGCGTCGACAGCATCGAAAGCTCCAATCTGCCCATTCACTTTCAATGGGGTGACGTCACGTAGCCGCGCTTTTTCGCCGAACTTAATTGTGGGTAGCAGAGCGGTCCGTCTCAGGCGTCTCCGGCGACAGAAGTTGAACAATGTTGAACAATGTTCAACTTCTGGTCGCCTGGACGCCGGAGTAGCCAGCGCCAGCCAATCAAATCCCGTTTCCCAAAATCTGACAGCTGAAGCCGTAGCCAATCAAACCGCGTCTAAGCTGGGAGAGATATCCCGCCGTTCATTTCTATATTTAAAAAAAAGTCGGAGGAGAAACTAACTATCGCCGTAGCATTCACCCGGTTTTGTATGACCAGACCCTCTTCACCTACCGGGATACAAACCGGAGGAACCAGGCATGGAGGGAGGTGGCAGAGACAGTGGGGGAAACTGGTAGGTTTTCGCCTGTTTGGGGAGTTTATATATATATTGCTCCCATAAAATCCCCGGGGGTTTTTGCTTTGTATGTCGGGGGCGGGAGATTCATGTGATTGGTTGTTGGCCGTGTTGCTTGAATAAAATCCCCAAGCTCCAGACACGCCCAGCTCCAAGCTATTTTTGAAGCTGTAGTGTGGACGCTCCGTTACAGTGTCACAGACTGTATGCAGAAGTATTATGTTAAGCAACACATTAAGTTGACGAAACACTCAAGTCAAATGTAATTAAAGTCAGATCGTGTTTTAGACGGGGCAGTGATCATAAACCTGTTAATGTACGCATTCAAACACTTTTTCCGTTACCAGCTGTATTCACCTTGCAGGTGAATGTGTGGCTTTTATCCTGGATAAAGTGTTTAAGTCATGCATGTTTAAAGTTTAACTTCTTCATATTTGACTAGTATTAGAGTTCACTTTTCATTCAGGAAGTATGACGCTGCACTGTCAGTGCGCTTCTCCATGATTGTGATTGGTCAAATGCTCCAAATACCACCCCTTTCATGTGAACGCGCACCTAACTAGATAGGACACGGCTGGCTTGAGCGATCCACTTGATAACCAGCGTCGTAGTACAGTTTAGCGAGAGCGCGTATGTTTTGGATTAAGCCAACCGGCTAACTCAAACATATCCAGGTTAGGTTGAACCAGCTTCGTAGTACAGGCCTCAGTTCAACAGACGCCTGTCAGCCTCAATCACACCGTTGGTAAGCTTTGGGGCAACACAGAGCTTCCCTCACAGCCTACAGGGAGATCAGTGTTGTTTTGCTCACCAAACCATAAGCCAGCAGATATTTATTTCTAGTATTTGGAAGGTGGCAACTGACGCTGAAGGTAAACCACAGGTTGGAAAGTACATTTTGTCACTTCTAGTATTGTGTCATATAACTCCAACGTCCAACAACAAACCTCTGACATCTTTGGCTGGACAGCTTGCTCCGATGACAAATGATATGATGACAAAGCAGTTCTATGATGTGGAAAGTGTGATATATGCGCAATGTTCGCAATATTAAACAAAACTCACCTCACGTTGTACCTTTACAGTTGGACTCCTGCTTCTTTTCTCTTATCTTCCTCTTTGTTCATGATATTTTTAGTAGGCTACAGATGGATAATAATGTGATAACTTAAATGGAAACCAAGTCACCAGAGGCTACCTTTAACATCTTAAATGCATATAATCACCCAGCTAAACTTCTCCCTAACACTGATATTCACCGCTGAATTAGTTAAATGTGGAGATTTAATAGAATTGTATATGATGGGTAATGACTTGTTTTTGTAGACCGACCGCAATGTTACCAAAAAGTAATGGGATTGTCCCATTGGACTTCAATATATTGCAGTAAATTAAAACCCTTTCTGCCCCATATCTGTGAGGCTGATAACTAGTGATATGCACTTACTCACAAAATAACATAGTTAGCTGACGAGTGAGTTTGAGAGAGAAGTGAAACCCTTCCTCACCGTCTCACTACCTCCACACACTGTGATGGAACCACCAAAAGATACAAATGCATCTGTTTTATTTTATGCAAGGTGGCCCTCTCTCCCATGTATCGACCTGTCAACTCACTCAAGGCAATTACTCAGGTGTTCAGTTGAATTCAGGTGAGGAAAGGGGGCGGAGCCTGGCGAACAAAGGGAGTGGGGCATTGTTTGCCTGGAACGAACTTTTGTTAAGTAGGAGCCAGATGGAGAGAAGCCTGGTAGATGTGAAATGTTTAGCTCTAAGTGATAGTGACAACCTCAGGCTGCTAAAGGAACATTTAAACCAAAGGAGTCTGAGGGGCAAAAGTGTACAAATTTTCTCCAGATATATTTGTGTTTTTGCTGGACACAAAATACATTTTCTTTGAGATACCAGTCAAAGGCTTTTAGTTTGGTTAGGAAATGTATTATTTAGAGGACACCATTTCATTATCAGCCCCTCTCTTTGCCTGGTTTAAGAACCACAGTCGTGAATCTTTTTAGTGGTAACTAGGTTTAAATATATAAGCTGATTGAACTGAACACATTGCTAACGAAAAACAAATGTCGTCACCTCCTCCAATCCTAACGTCTGAAAGTGTCAGGGGAGTTCTCATTCATAACACTCCGTTCGATGTCTCACTATGGGATGCGCCTCATCGCGGAGCAAACAGAAGCATCAATCTCATTACGCCAATCCTGATTGGCTGGTGATCTTGACGTCAACGTCAGGGGAAATCACCCCCTATAAGTAGCTTGCGCCACGACGCATGCGTCATTCAAACACCTCTTCTCGCTTCAGAGCACATCTCTAATAGTAGCCGGGCAAGCTTCACTGTCCACAGACTGAACCAAAGCTAATTTCGGTCGACGGGCGTTAGCCGGCTACCCTATTCTGCCTCGCAGAAGAGTACGATACTAACACACCAGTTAGTATTATAGTCAACCTTGCCGTTCTTCCTCTGGAGTTAAGGTAAGGTTTTGACTTCAAGTTAGCAACACACCAGTTGCTAGCTTGTGTTTTTTCCCCTCACTGTCGACACCACGGTAGCGAGGACACTTTTTTCTTCTCTCTTCCACGGAGGAGAAAAGGATTACAGGAATATTACCATACCAGGTAATATCCTTGAGAGAAAAAGACCCACGCTGTCCTTTTTTCCCCGGATTAAAGACAGATCGGTAAACACTTTTTTCTCGACGTACCTGTTACGAGCGGGCCCTCTCCACGCCTCACGGCGAACGAGATGGGTGCCTCTCCCCCTCACACCAGAGGAGTCAGGATCTCGGAGGCTCGGCGCTGCGGTTGCGGGTTGAAAGTGTCAGGCACAGACTCACACCAGATCTGTTCGTCCTGCCTCGGGCTGGAACACACCCAGGAGGCCATTGACAACCCCGGCTCGTGCGGACATTGTGCCCGCCTCACCGTGAAGAGCCTCCACCGAAGGTTAGCACAACAAGCTAGCCTGTCGGGACGGGACCCCCTCATGTCCACTGATCTGCCGACCGGCAATCAAGACACGGGGGCGTCTGCCGCAGAGATGGAGCCCCTCACTGCGGTCTGGGGCTCACCGACAGTGGCATCCGCAGAACCGGAATCCCGCGCCATATCAGGCCGAGATCCGGTGGCGGCAAGAAACGCGGGAACGGGGCCCCACGCTATACCAAGCTGGGGCTCCCGGCTGGACCTCACCATGGTTTCACCCGTGGAAGATGTCCTGGAGTTAGACTACATGCAGGACGAAGAGTATACCTCTGAGTTCCTCCTGTCTGACTCGGATGAGCAGGAAGACGACATCTTCATGTCATCGGCTCAGGCTGCAAAGCCGGGAGCGATGGCTGCTCTCCCGGGCGACAGCACACCAGCTTCGCCCTGTCTCAGTATGGACCTACAAGCCGTGTGTCAGCGCGCTGCGGCCAGACTAGACATCCCATGGCCCAAAGTGGCCAAGGAGACCTCCAGGTCCCGTTACGAGGCGAAACTTTTTTCCCAAACAACGAGGGCAAAGAGGCAACTCCTTCCGGTCTTCCCGGAGATGTTGGATGAGGTGTCGGTCTCGTGGAGAGACCGGCCCTTTAGCAACAAGGCCCCAATCCAGGGTGCCTACTCCCTTGACTGTGACGGTATGGAGAGGCTCGGACTGCTCCACATACCACCTATGGAACCGCTGGTAGCAGCCCACCTCCTACCGAGGATGGGCCAGCCGCCAAGCAGGAACCCCACGCTGCCAGCGAAAACGGACCGATTCCAGTCTACCATGACGGAACGGGCCTACAGAGCCACAGCATTGTCCGCCAGGGCTCTGAACGTTTCCTCGATGCTAACTGCATACCAAGCGGAGCTCTGTGAGGATATGTCGAGCATTCCTGGACCGGCCACTCTGGACGAGATAGCCGCGGTCACAGACATTTGTCTCCGTGTCCAACGCTGTGCCGTCCAGGCCACGGGCAAGGTAATGGGGATCATGGTGGTGCAGGAAAGAGCTAGATGGCTCAACCTCACCAACCTCCCAGACCGGGAAAAGGAAGATGTGCTGGATATGCCCATCGTTCCCGAGGGGATTTTCGGCTCTGCTCTCGCTTCCATGCAGAGGAAGTGCGAGTCGAAAAAGAAGGAAGACGAGGCCCTCCACCTCTGTCTCCCTCGAAGGGTCCAGCTGCCTTTGCAACGGCGGCCCTTCGCCCACGCTGCACCGCGCTCTGCTGGGTTCAAAGTACCAGGACAGCAGAGGTCGCAGCCCGCCCCGAGTCCCCAGCCCAGGCAGGAGACGAGGGCGAGTTGGTCTAGAAAATCTCTGGTTCCGGTTGCAGCCCAGGCGCAGCCAACCCAGAATTTCGGCCAGCAGTCGAGGAAGAAGAAGCGAGCGGCCTGACAGCCCCTCCTTCTCCCCTCCGTGACGGAGCTGGAAGTTCTTTCACCGGCTCTAAATGTATCCCCGCCGACTCGAGAGATGCCTCAACGTCATCCTCAAGTCCGCATAAAACACATGTCACATCTTTCTTGCCGTGAGGGCACCACCGGCACACACATGCGCAGTGCCGGCTGGAGCTGTAAAGGCACCTCCGTCACGCACATGCGCAGTGCCGGCCGGAGCCGTAAGAGTGACATCCCAGCTGGCTCTAAGGAGCATACAGCAGGAGATACTCACGATGTCTGCCTGGGCTTCTCAAAACAGTTATAATTTATCTGTTCTCACAAACCCAGAGAGAGTCAACCCATATTCTGGAGAGAGAGGTTCTCTCTCTCCTAGAAAGAAGGGTTTTATCTATAAAGCCCACCGAGCGGAGTCAGATTACGGAGGAAATGTCCTCGTAAAGCACCCGCTCAACATGGGTCTCATAATAAAACTAAACCCCGAACGCCACGGCGTACGGAGAGTATTGGTTATTATGTAATGCGTAGTGGCACTACACCCGACTTTTCCAGTGCGGGACGCGCCTACGGGTGCAGTCCTTTCACGGAAGGTGGTCACCACGGACGCAGGTCAGACGGGCTGATAGGGGATTTACGAAGGTCGCCCGGTGAGAGGTCCCTAGAACAGAGACTCTAGCGGGCACACGTAAACTACCCGGAGCTTTTAGCGGTGTTCCCCACCCAAAAACGCTTCCTGCCTTCTCTCAGAGGACATCATGTCCTAGTGAGGACAGACAACACGATATCGTGTATGAACCACCAGGGGAGGTTGCGTTGTCTCCAGTCACACACACTGCACACAAACTGATCCCTTGGAGCGGCAGACATCTCCTCTCTCTGAGAGCGACACAGGTACCGGGAGTGATGCACCTCTGGACAGAACTACTGTCCAGAGGTGCACCACTCTATGCAGACTGGACTCCTCATCCAAGGATCGGGAGTCCGCTGTGGGTGCGTTACGGCGGAGCCGCGTTAATCTGTTCGCAAGAGGAGAAAATGCTCAATGACAGCTGTTCTCTTTAATGCACGATTTAAACGCACGTTAGGCGGGGACACACTCGTACACGATTGACCTCCGGGTCCTCTGTACGTTCCCACTCTGTTACCCTAACTCTGGCCAGAGTGAAGGAGCAACGCCACACACTTACTCTGATGTTTCCGCCCTAGCCCGCAATATACGGGCTGGCGGAGATATATCAGCTGTTGTGCGGGCAGCCGTGGCAGCCCCCACCACGCAGGGACAGATTGTCTCAGGCGGGGGGGCGATCCTTCACCCACGCCCAGAGCGCGGGGCACTATGGGCCTGACCTGTGAGTGGTACAATCTGAATACAGTGGGACTCCCTCAGAAGGTGATAAACACTATTCAGAGTGCGAGAGCTTCCTCCACCAGGTCTCTTTACGACTGTAAGTGGAGGGTGTTTGAGGAGTGGTGCCTTCAAGAAGGACACATCTCTTTTCAATGTCCTGTCGGGGTGATTTTATCATTTCTACAGGACTTGATCGATAAACACAGAGCTTTCTCCACGATCAAGGTGTACCTGGCTGCTATTGCTGCATGCCATGTGGGCTTTGAGGGTAAGACGGCTAGCCAACATCCTTTGGTTTGCCGTTTTATGAAGGGACGCGCAGGCTCCTCCCTGTCTCCAGTGCGCTGGTGCCCTGGTGCACTCAGTTAAAGGGCAAAAACCAGAGTGTTGTTGAAACCCAACCCTGCCTTTACACCAAAGGTGGTTGGTTCGTGTACCCCGATTGACATTGAGGCATTTCCTCCGCAGCTGGTTTCCTCCGGGGAGCAGCAGCAGGATCTGTTGTGTCCAGTCCGGGCTTTACACACATATATGGACAGATCAAAAGAGCTTCGTCTTAATGACCAACTCTTGTGTCCTGGGCTAACCTCACAAGGGTAAGCCTGTTACTAAGCAACGCTATCCCACTGGATCGTGGAGGTGATTGCTTTGGCCTATACGAGTCAGAATCTGCAAGCACCTTCGGGTCTGCGGGCTCACTCGACTCGGGGCCTGGCTACATCCTGGGCTTTGTTCAAGGGTGTTTCCATCCAGACATCTGTGCAGCGGCAAGCTGGTCTTCGCCGCTCACTTTTGTCCGCTTTTACAGGCTAGACGTCTCCGCTCCAAGCGTGGCCCGAGCAGTGCTGGGCACCTTGTTGAGTCGGGACTCCACCTGTTAAATTCTGGTTGATCGGTGATCTTCGAGATAAGCTCGTCTGGCAATACGGGAGCTACAATATCCCATAGTGAGACATCGAACGGAGTGTTATGAATGAGAACTATAGGTTACTTACGTAACCCCAGTACTCAGAGTAACATGAAGTGAGATGTCTCACCAGACGGCCCTCCTTGCTATGGTGAAGCGAGAAGAGGTGCTTATTTTGAATGACGCATGCGTCGTGGCGCAAGCTACTTATAGGGGGTGATTTCCCCTGACGTTGACGTCAAGATCACCAGCCAATCAGGATTGGCGTAATGAGATTGATGCTTCTGTTTGCTCCGCGATGAGGCGCATCCCATAGTGAGACATCTCACTTCATGTTACTCTGAACACTGGGGTTACGTAAGTAACCTATAGTTTCCAGTAAGTGTTTGATGACCCTACAGTTTGAAGCATGCGAAAAAGAAGAATGAATTAGGGTTAGAATGAGCAGCTGTCATTCGTTTTGGTTACCTTGGTTTTGTATCAGCATCTCTCGGAAGGGAAAGAATAAATAATAATCATAATAAAACTCCAACATGTTTTATTTAGTGGCTTTTCTTTTTCTTGTAGACCTCTTCTCCTTTTATTTTCTGATGTTTATGAGCTGCTTGGTTTTTACAACAGTTCCTGTAAATCAGGGGTGGGGAATCTCCAGCCCCCGGGACGTATACGGCCCGCGAGACCATCGCTACGGCCCTCGAGGTCATTTATAAACATACGCAAAAAAGGAAAAAATTAAAGAAATCTAGACCGCAAAAAAAATAAACAAGCGAGTACCTGTTTTTCCTGGCCAAGGTCAGGGTCCTTGAACACATCACGAGCCTAATGTGTCATCACGTGGTATATGTCTCGTCTGACAGGGATGCAGTTCTGACGGAGAGCACCAGAACGCCGCTCCGCCACTTCCACAAATTGCAGTACCCATAAGGAGCTGTAGCCTATACATGCTGCAGTTTTTGCCTGGCTGTGTCTTAGTTGTAAGCCCAGTGGCGATCTGTTCATCTGTCTGGCATCTGGTTAGCTAGCTATGCTAACGCATATAAGAAGCTTTTTCTACAACCAGTGAGGTAAAGGCACATCTTTATATGATCATTATAGTTAAAAAAATAAGAGAATAAAGTAAACGGGTACACAATACTATATGACAGTAAAAAAAAGTTGTTATTAAGAATACAGTTTGAAAGGGGAGTGATTTGTAAAATATCCATAAAGAAAATCTGTTTACAGTTGTGTTTCATCTGGGTGTTGAGAGATGTTTCCATAGATCTCTTAATGTTGCTCTCAAAGTGCACCAGATCGATGCTTTTAACTTCAACATTTAAAAAAAAATCATGTTCACATGGATAGGAAACTAAATACATTTGAACACATCTTGTGTCCATATCTTTCTGTTCTGGTGGTCATGCCACACCGTGCACGTGCATGCACGAGTCATGGTAAGATATCTGGATTAAGAGGTTGCTTTTTCTTTGCACAGCATGAAAGAAAGGCCGAATGAATGGGCTGTGATTTTAGTATTTTTAAGCAGAGGTCAGTCATTTGTACGGCCCTCGGAGGATGTTGGAAACATTGAAACGGCCCTTGAGAGGAAAAAGGTTCCCCACCCCTGCTGTAAATATACAACACTGTTCCATCAAATAAACATCTAGTCTAGACACCAGTATTCTAGAGTCTAAGTAAAAAGTAATAATAAAAGAACCTTCAAGTTGTTTACATCTGGAGGACAACATTAAATGTGTGTCTATTACATATTTGCTGGGGATAATTTGTGCACAGCACGTTCTACCAACATAATTGCATAGTCAGTGAGGTCAGCAGGTCAAGATCAATGCTGACTCAGTGTTATCCACTTCCACTTTCTGCTCAAATGGAGTAAATACTGTAGGGAGAGGGGTGTAATGGCAATATTAGGGAGTAACAGATTACATGTAACAGGATCACGCATTTAGGATTTAAAAAAAAGTAGCTGTTTTCCCTTACAGTCACATTGAAAAAACACAATCTGATGACTGGTACAATTAAAAAAAACAATGGGGATTACTAGCAGGATTACAATGTTACAATACCATTTTAAAATAAAGAAAACTATATTTTGAAGCACATTAAAAAACGTTTCTTCGTGTGAAGCCATAGTTCATCATCCATGTCTCTGTATCAGAGAAAGCTTCTGCTGGGTGGAGATTGGAATATGTAAGCGTGCTGTCCGAATCATTCATTTATACTACTTTCATTCCAATGTTTTTTTAAATGGGCCATATTATGCTTTTTGGGGTTTTCCCTATCCTGTAGCGTCGTGTGTCAAATAGGTTAGTGTCCATGTAAACAGTCTGCAAAGGCTAACATCACTACAGTAGATGGACACCTGATTTTTCAAACAAAATACCGGGTTTACTTTAATTCGTAAAAAATACGTTATCCAAAAATACCGCAAAGTATTAAGGTTACATTATATTGTGATACTTAAATTGGGTTACTGATTACTTTGTTTTGCTGGTAACTAGTAATTGTGATGGCATCCATTTTGAAATGGAACCCTCAAAATTTTGAATTTTGACTGGGCTGATTATTATTTAAAACGCATGTTTTCAAAGTAATGTCCTGTCCCCTGCTACACGTGTGATGTTCTTCAGGCCAGCAGCCCTCATTCAGCTGATCAAAGCTTCATTTTCTTTTGACTGAGTGTGTCTGTAGAATAATAGATCAAATATATGGAGTGAAAGTCCCTCGGCTAATGTGCCTTCTAAAGTTCTGTAGTTTCCCCAAAAGAGAAAAAGAAACTTTATTTCAAACTTTGTATGTGGGTTATTTACACGAGTTGAAGGTTTGGGGCTAACGTGAACAGAACATTCTAACTGGGATATGAGTGCGATGTGGGGAAGGAACACGCTGTAGGGAAATGACAAAGACAGTGTCACTGTGACTTACCGAGGAAGTGACAGAGGCAGGAGACTATTTCAGAATTGTTGGCACCATTGGCGTTATGCAAGCATGTGCATGTGGAAGAAGAACACATGATCTGATTCTATGTGTCTGACTATGGCCATGGTGCGCAGGCCTGTCCGGACCTTCACACGGAATAATCACCGACACTGCTAAACGTCAACTCTGACGATCAACGGAAAAGATGGCCTTTCGTACTTTCTCTCATTCTCCCTCTAAATATTTCCATTTGCTGCAAGAAAGGAATTATCTTTATTATCCAATCTTCCTCTACCTACCTGACATGCGAACGACAGAAGGGGGATAAGCCTCCGAGCTTTTAGATGTTTTTTTTTAGCCATGATGCATTCACGTGCCAGGAGACTTGGAATGAGAAAACACAGCAACTCTGAAATGCTAATGGGTCCTCAAACAATCCGTGAGGACAGTGAACATTGCCACCTGCTATTACAGTTTGCACACGGGTATCATATGGTCATAGACAGAACGTCATGAAGCCACTGTGCCAAAGAAGGCAGGTCTTTAGCAGGGAGCTGCTATCTGGCTGTGTCTCCACAACAGCTGGCGCCTCATTCACATCTCTGAGTGGAGCCGCTGCCATCGTCTCTATTGGAGCTGTGGACGTGCGGATTAAAGATATTCTCAGTTGGCTTGTCCTCATCGGGCCAATCGTCATCGTAATCCACTTCCTGTCGGTGTGTAGGCTGTCCCAGATGAGCCAGATGTAGCTTGTGTGCTTACATATCTGCCTGATACAGCGCATCATGTGTTATCCATCAAGTCGAGTGTTGCAGGGATGGAATGTAATGAAGTTCATTGACTTAAGTACTGTACTATTTTAATGAACACATTTTGAGTATTAAGTAATTTCATTCATTGCTACTTTATGCTTCTAGTCCATTTCTTTTAACCAATATTACACTTTTTTACCACACTAATGTTTGTCTGACAACTTTATTAACTGGTTACTAATTCTGATTATTAGCTAATGCTAATCTGTCATATCATGCAGGTAAGATATCCAGCAGCAGTGTGGACAGTTTGATATACATTGATATGAACATTTACCAGCTGTGATAGCTGGTGAAAATGGATCGATAATCATAACAGTCATTTAATATATGTATGATTCTGAAATAGGCCACTAACATAACCAGTACTTTTAATGTTGGTGCTTGGGTATTTTTTTATGTCAATTTGTTTGTACTTTTAGTAAAATGACATATTCTGAAAACGTTCAGATTCATATCAGTATGTAGTGTCTCTACTGTGACATGTCTCCATGCTTTAATGTTCAAAAAGCTCTTTATCTTTCTCATACTGCCTGTGCTGCAGCACCTCTTTTCACCCTCTGTCTGAAACCAGAGCCCAGTCTGCTCTGATTGGTTAGCAGGCCGGTGTGTGGGAGAGAAACTCCCTCTGGAGTAAACACAGGGATGTTAGTCTTTGCAGACCATTTACATGCACTAAAACCTATATTATACATTACAGGAAAGGGGAAACTCCAGAAAGGATAATGGGGGTAGTAAGTTCCCTAAGTAAGATTTTTGAACGAGGACTTACTTGCTTACTTAAGTATAATATATCAGTATATCTTACACCACTGGTTCCTCATGGGTATAATTTAAGGATGTCAACATTTACCTCAGCACTTGCTACGCTTTCCTCCTCTGGAGATGGACATCAGCTGTCTCGCATTGATCCGGCTCTGCTCTGTTGGCCTGTTGGCCTGCTGCACACATGATAATGCAACATCTCACTGCCCTCTGCTCATAACCTCTATAACTCCTGAAGACTGGAGAGATGAAGTTCCAACTCTCAATGATTAATCCATTCCAATTACCCCCCATGTGATCAATCATATTCTCATTAATGTCTGAAGCGTCACCCACAGCTGTGCTGATCACCAGGATGAGCTATCTTCATCGTGCATGGTGAAAGACAGCCGTTTTCATGCTCTGAAGATTTGTTGTCCTTTCATGACTGCCTTTCAAATGATACCTTTCCTCAGCGGGATAACAGAGGATACAATTAGCCTTTTATCTGGCTTATAGAGATCAGTGCAAGGCAAGCTTTCCCATTTATTAGCAGTGAGAATTGTATTGTGAGAAATGTAGTTGTTGGGGATACAGGTGACACCTTGGAGTGTGTTGTGTTATATCATTGCAAACTATACATGGGGGAATTATTCTAGATGTCATATTTTCCCCTGTATTAATGTTGTTTTTTGAGCAAGTCACTTTAATAAAATCTCAGTTCTATTTCGTCCCTACTGACCGCCAGAGGCGGTGCTTTTAGCACTGGATATGTCCATCGCACGCATGCGCAGTTCGAGTCACCTGTGACCTACGTGACTACGGCTATATAGGCCGGTGTCACTAGTAGATCGGTTCCTTTTCATCTTCTCGCTTCGCGAGAGTACCGCGGCTACATTCTTATAGCCTACAGCGTTCAGGTTTGAACATTTGATCTGAGGGATTTCTCTGCAAGCAGCTGGCCGCGTGCAGCTTCGCGACTGACAGTCGGAGCTACGGGTTGATAACGCGTCCTCCAGGAGCTGTGGCCGGCTGTGCAGAGCCTCGACGGACAGGTTTGTGTCAGCTTGTTGCTGGTGATGGCTGTGTCCCCGCACCCTCTCCCAGCTAAGTTGTCCTGATTGCTGTCTTATTATTGTTTGGCTTAGACTTTCTGGTGATGACAGTGTTCCCGCTTCCTCTCCCATAAAGTTGCCCTTATTATGTTCTTTTGAAAGTTCTGCTTGTGGCGTTGTGCCCGAGCTATCATTAGCATTTGAGTCCCAGCTTTAGCTGCGTCTCTCATTCAATTTAGTATGGAAAGCCCAGTGTGCCATATTTTGCCCGTTTTTTGTAAGGTAAGTACTGGCCATAGTTACTACTGTAACTACGGTCCTAGGCCATGTAAGCACTGGCCATGGTTACTACTGTGACCATGGCCTACGGTTTTATGTGGGCTGTTCTATTCCATAGAAGCTAATTATCTGGTCTTAACATTGTGTTTTGATTGCTTGATTGTTAGCAGCAGCAGCCGCTTGGCTAACACCTTGCATATACTGTTAAGCTTCATTATTTAACTCAGCCGGTGAGGGCAGTGCTCTCGCTCCCGGTAACGTATGGTTTTGATCCACTAGTGACGCCGGCCTATGTAGCCGTAGTCACGTGGGTCACAGGTGACTTTGTTGTTATTAGGTACTCGAACTGCGCATGCGTGCGATGGACATATCCAGTGCTAAAAGCACCGCCTCTGATGGTCATCCGGGACTCATAGACCGTAGTTACAGCCGTAACTATCGTTTTATTTAGTGTCAGCTGCTGCCCTGCTGACTCTCCTGTTAGTCAAAAGGTTGCAGCTGGCAGGCATGCAATACATGCTAGTCACTTGTTAGGTTGATTGCATTGCATAACACTTTACTTTCCCAAATAAAAGGTCATTTTATTTTTAGGTAAGAGACGAGGGAATTGGAACTGAATTGAATGGTTAGCGGACCGGTTACAATCCTAGGCTAAACGAAGTGGGTTGTTCCTACGATGGTGTAACCAAATTGAAGAATAGTATTGCTTAAAAGGAAGCAGTGATGATCATTTAAAAAACGTTCCTCCTTAGACTTTATTCATGGTTAAGATTATTTTTTGTAGCTCGAAACTGTTTACTTATCTGACTGCAAAACACTCTTAGAGAAGCATTACTTTGGACAGTTGGAAAGACAACTGCCATAAAATCTCTGAGGCAGAAGATAAGCAGATTTGTGTGTCTGTTGCTGACAATACAGAGACATCTCTTTGAAGAAGTCATCCTTCATATTTCTATCAGGAGTAAAAATGTCTTCAAACTGCTCATCCATTACAGCGTGGCCTTCCCAGACAGGCTGGGGAAAACCGAATATTGCCATTCATTATACACTCGTCCGTGTCAGGGCCTTGTCACACTTGTGATTCACCTTGTTGCTCCTTTTTTTCTTCTGTAGACCAGAGGCCTGTACTACGAAGCAGGATTTTCGCATAAGAGAGAATAAGATAAGATAAGACTTTATTCATCCCGAAGGAAATTGTTTAGTGCCAGAGGTAACAAAATACAATAAAACATAATAAACACAGCAGCAAAAACTGTACACTAAAAGTGCAGCAAAAAGAGCAAACATCCACAGACAAACATGAAACGTAGAAACATAGAAACATAGATGGTCACACAATCAATGCATCATTATTAGCAGTATTTAGTAATTAGTAGTGCAAAAAATAAAACGTAGTGGCAGTTACGTAATTGCACGTTATCATAGTCATTATTAATAATAATATTATATAATATTGCACATAGTTATATATATATAGCAGCGAGTGGTATTGCAACTATGTTAATTATATTGATATGTATATTACACATAGTGTTGGTGTGGAAGTTCTCAGTGCCCTTTACTTAGGGGTGAAGAGTTAAAGAGTTTGATTGCCACCGGGAGGAAAGACCTCCTGTGGCGCTGTGTGGTGGTTATCGGTGATCTCAGTCTATGGCTGAAAGTTTCTCCGGTATAGGAAACCAGCGTGGCATGCAGGGGGTGAGACCCGTTGTCCAGAATGCCGAGGAGTTTCCTCAGCATTCTCCCCTCCGACACCACTGCCAACGACTCCCGATCCACTCCCAGGACAGAGCCTGCTCTCCTGATGAGCTTGTTGAGTCTGTTGGCATCAGCTGTCTTCACCCCGCTGCCCCAACACACCAGAGCAAAGAAGATCACACTGGAGACCACCGAGTCATAACACATCTGCAACATAGTGCTGCAGACGTTGAAGGACCTGAGTCTACTGAGGAAATACAGACGACTCTGGCCTTTCTTATATAGGGCCTCAGTGTTTTTACTCCAGTCCAGTTTATTGTCTATGTGGACACCCAGGAACTTGTAGCTGTCCACAATGTCCACATCCATGCCCATGATGATAATTGGGCTTGGGGCGGTACTCGCTTCCTGAAGTCAACCACTAGCTCCTTAGTTTTTGTGACGTTGAGCTGCAGATGGTTCTGACCGCACCACTCCACAAAACTGTCCACCACACTCCTGTACTCAGCGGCTAACTTCAGGGAAACTCGGGGTTTCTGGTCCTACGACGCTGGTTCTCTTTTTAGCGGGCTAGATCTCCATGGTAACTTATGCTGAGCGGCTAACCAGGGGCCTATACTACGAATCAAGATTTTCGTTTAGCAAGCTAACTTCTGGGATTTCCGGTCCTACGAAGCTGGTTCACTTTTTAGCGGGCGAGATAACTTATTCTGAACGGCTAGCCTGCGCCGGAGCAGGATAGGTTCCAGGATATTGTTCATGTAGAACAGTGTTCACGTAAGCCTGCACATTGATTTTATTTTTCATTGAATGTAACTGTTTCAATAAGGATAACTCTATTACAGGTTGAGGTAGAAACTATGGTGGAACAGCTGATAACAACAGTGTGCAGAGTTTAAAGCGATCAAGTCACATTACAGGATAAAGGAAATACAGTTTAAACTGCTGTTGCAGTTCAAATAACCGACTGTGTGAATGTGAAAATTAATAGAATATCACCTCCCGTCTTCAGAGCAATCTGACTATAACATTAGCGTTAAGAAAGCTTACTTAAATATCTGCCACAGTGCAGAGTGCAGACGTCGATGTGGCTCATTATCATTCATATCACATCATAATGTATCATATATCTCCTTATCTGAGTCAGCTTCTTGAGCCGTATCTGGCCGTGCAACACTTACGGCCCGTCCACACTACAGCGTCGACAGCGTCGACAGCATCGAAAGCTCCAATCTGCCCATTCACTTTCAATGGGGTGACGTCACGTAGCCGCGCTTTTTCGCCGAACTTAATTGTGGGTAGCAGAGCGGTCCGTCTCAGGCGTCTCCGGCGACAGAAGTTGAACAATGTTGAACAATGTTCAACTTCTGGTCGCCTGGACGCCGGAGTAGCCAGCGCCAGCCAATCAAATCCCGTTTCCCAAAATCTGACAGCTGAAGCCGTAGCCAATCAAACCGCGTCTAAGCTGGGAGAGATATCCCGCCGTTCATTTCTATATTTAAAAAAAGTCCGGAGGAGAAACTAACTATCGCCGTAGCATTCACCCGGTTTTGTATGACCAGACCCTCTTCACCTACCGGGATACAAACCGGAGGAACCAGGCATGGAGGGAGGTGGCAGAGACAGTGGGGGAAACTGGTAGGTTTTCGCCTGTTTGGGGAGTTTATATATATATTGCTCCCATAAAATCCCCGGGGGTTTTTGCTTTGTATGTCGGGGGCGGGAGATTCATGTGATTGGTTGTTGGCCGTGTTGCTTGAATAAAATCCCCAAGCTCCAGACACGCCCAGCTCCAAGCTATTTTTGAAGCTGTAGTGTGGACGCTCCGTTACAGTGTCACAGACTGTATGCAGAAGTATTATGTTAAGCAACACATTAAGTTGACGAAACACTCAAGTCAAATGTAATTAAAGTCAGATCGTGTTTTAGACGGGGCAGTGATCATAAACCTGTTAATGTACGCATTCAAAACACTTTTTCCGTTACCAGCTGTATTCACCTTGCAGGTGAATGTGTGGCTTTTATCCTGGATAAAGTGTTTAAGTCATGCATGTTTAAAGTTTAACTTCTTCATATTTGACTAGTATTAGAGTTCACTTTTCATTCAGGAAGTATGACGCTGCACTGTCAGTGCGCTTCTCCATGATTGTGATTGGTCAAATGCTCCAAATACCACCCCTTTCATGTGAACGCGCACCTAACTAGATAGGACACGGCTGGCTTGAGCGATCCACTTGATAACCAGCGTCGTAGTACAGTTTAGCGAGAGCGCGTATGTTTTGGATTAAGCCAACCGGCTAACTCAAACATATCCAGGTTAGGTTGAACCAGCTTCGTAGTACAGGCCTCAGTTCAACAGACGCCTGTCAGCCTCAATCACACCGTTGGTAAGCTTTGGGGCAACACAGAGCTTCCCTCACAGCCTACAGGGAGATCAGTGTTGTTTTGCTCACCAAACCATAAGCCAGCAGATATTTATTTCTAGTATTTGGAAGGTGGCAACTGACGCTGAAGGTAAACCACAGGTTGGAAAGTACATTTTGTCACTTCTAGTATTGTGTCATATAACTCCAACGTCCAACAACAAACCTCTGACATCTTTGGCTGGACAGCTTGCTCCGATGACAAATGATATGATGACAAAGCAGTTCTATGATGTGGAAAGTGTGATATATGCGCAATGTTCGCAATATTAAACAAAACTCACCTCACGTTGTACCTTTACAGTTGGACTCCTGCTTCTTTTCTCTTATCTTCCTCTTTGTTCATGATATTTTTAGTAGGCTACAGATGGATAATAATGTGATAACTTAAATGGAAACCAAGTCACCAGAGGCTACCTTTAACATCTTAAATGCATATAATCACCCAGCTAAACTTCTCCCTAACACTGATATTCACCGCTGAATTAGTTAAATGTGGAGATTTAATAGAATTGTATATGATGGGTAATGACTTGTTTTTGTAGACCGACCGCAATGTTACCAAAAAGTAATGGGATTGTCCCATTGGACTTCAATATATTGCAGTAAATTAAAACCCTTTCTGCCCCATATCTGTGAGGCTGATAACTAGTGATATGCACTTACTCACAAAATAACATAGTTAGCTGACGAGTGAGTTTGAGAGAGAAGTGAAACCCTTCCTCACCGTCTCACCTCCACACACTGTGATGGAACCACCAAAAGATACAAATGCATCTGTTTATTTTATGCAAGGTGGCCCTCTCTCCCATGTATCGACCTGTCAACTCACTCAAGGCATTACTCAGGTGTTCAGTTGAATTCAGGTGAGGAAAGGGGGCGGAGCCTGGCGAACAAAGGGAGTGGGCATTGTTTGCTGGACGAACTTTTGTTAAGTAGGAGCCAGATGGAGAAGAAGCCTGGGTAGATGTGAAATGTTTAGCTCTAAGTGATAGTGACACCTCAGGCTGCTAAAGGAACATTTAAACCAAAGGAGTCTGAGGGCAAAAGTGTACAATTTCTCCAGATATATTTTGTGTTTTTGCTGGACACAAAATACATTTTCTTTGAGATACCAGTCAAAGGCTTTTAGTTTGGTTAGGAAATGTATTATTTAGAGGACACCATTTCATTATCAGCCCCTCTCTTTGCCTGGTTTAAGAACCACAGTCGTGAATCTTTTTAGTGGTAACTAGGTTTAAATATATAAGCTGATTGAACTGAACACATTGCTAACGAAAAACAAATGTCGTCACCTCCTCCAATCCTAACGTCTGAAAGTGTCAGGGGAGTTCTCATTCATAACACTCCGTTCGATGTCTCACTATGGGATGCGCCTCATCGCGGAGCAAACAGAAGCATCAATCTCATTACGCCAATCCTGATTGGCTGGTGATCTTGACGTCAACGTCAGGGGAAATCACCCCCTATAAGTAGCTTGCGCCACGACGCATGCGTCATTCAAACACCTCTTCTCGCTTCAGAGCACATCTCTAATAGTAGCCGGGCAAGCTTCACTGTCCACAGACTGAACCAAAGCTTAATTTCGGTCGACGGGCGTTAGCCGGCTACCCTATTCTGCCTCGCAGAAGAGTACGATACTAACACACCAGTTAGTATTATAGTCAACCTTGCCGTTCTTCCTCTGGAGTTAAGGTAACGGTTTTGACTTCAAGTTAGCAACGACACCAGTTGCTAGCTTGTGTTTTTTCCCCTCACTGTCGACACCCACGGTAGCGAGGACACTTTTTTCTCTTCTCTCTTCCACGGAGGAGAAAAGGATTACAGGAATATTACCATACCAGGTAATATCCTTGAGAGAAAAGACCCACGCTGTCCTTTTTTCCCCCGGATTAAAGACAGATCGGTAAACACTTTTTTCTCGACGTACCTGTTACGAGCGGGCCCTCTCCACGCCTCACGGCGAACGAGATGGGTGCCTCTCCCCCTCACACCAGAGGAGTCAGGATCCTCGGAAGGCTCGGCGCTGCGGTTGCGGGTTGAAAGTGTCAGGCACAGACTCACACCAGATCTGTTCGTCCTGCTCGGGCTGGAACACACCAGGAGGCCATTGACAACCCGGCTCGTCGCGGACATTGTGCCCGCCTCACCGTGAAGAGCCTCCACCGAAGGTTAGCACAACAAGCTAGCCTGTCGGGACGGGACCCCCTCATGTCCACTGATCTGCCGACCGGCAATCAAGACACGGGGCGTCTGCCGCAGAGATGGAGCCCCTCACTGCGGTCTGGGGCTCACCGACAGTGGCATCCGCAGAACCGGAATCCCGCGCCATATCAGGCCGAGATCCGGTGGCGGCAAGAAACGCGGGAACGGGGCCCCACGCTATACCAAGCTGGGGCTCCCGGCTGGACCTCACCATGGTTTCACCCGTGGAAGATGTCCTGGAGTTAGACTACATGCAGGACGAAGAGTATACCTCTGAGTTCCTCCTGTCTGACTCGGATGAGCAGGAAGACGACATCTTCATGTCATCGGCTCAGGCTGCAAAGCCGGGAGCGATGGCTGCTCTCCCGGCGACAGCACACCAGCTTCGCCCTGTCTCAGTATGGACCTACAAGCCGTGTGTCAGCGCGCTGCGGCCAGACTAGACATCCCATGGCCCAAAGTGGCCAAGGAGACCTCCAGGTCCCGTTACGAGGCGAAACTTTTTTCCCAAACAACGAGGGCAAAGAGGCAACTCCTTCCGGTCTTCCCGGAGATGTTGGATGAGGTGTCGGTCTCGTGGAGAGACCGGCCCTTTAGCAACAAGGCCCCAATCCAGGGTGCCTACTCCCTTGACTGTGACGGTATGGAGAGGCTCGGACTGCTCCACATACCACCTATGGAACCGCTGGTAGCAGCCCACCTCCTACCGAGGATGGGCCAGCCGCCAAGCAGGAACCCCACGCTGCCAGCGAAAACGGACCGATTCCAGTCTACCATGACGGAACGGGCCTACAGAGCCACAGCATTGTCCGCCAGGGCTCTGAACGTTTCCTCGATGCTAACTGCATACCAAGCGGAGCTCTGTGAGGATATGTCGAGCATTCCTGGACCGGCCACTCTGGACGAGATAGCCGCGGTCACAGACATTTGTCTCCGTGTCCAACGCTGTGCCGTCCAGGCCACGGGCAAGGTAATGGGGATCATGGTGGTGCAGGAAAGAGCTAGATGGCTCAAACCTCACCAACCTCCCAGACCGGGAAAAGGAAGATGTGCTGGATATGCCCATCGTTCCCGAGGGGATTTTCGGCTCTGCTCTCGCTTCCATGCAGAGGAAGTGCGAGTCGAAAAAGAAGGAAGACGAGGCCCTCCACCTCTGTCTCCCTCGAAGGGTCCAGCTGCCTTTGCAACGGCGGCCCTTCGCCCACGCTGCACCGCGCTCTGCTGGGTTCAAAGTACCAGGACAGCAGAGGTCGCAGCCCGCCCCGAGTCCCCAGCCCAGGCAGGAGACGAGGGCGAGTTGGTCTAGAAAATCTCTGGTTCCGGTTGCAGCCCAGGCGCAGCCAACCCAGAATTTCGGCCAGCAGTCGAGGAAAGAAGAAGCGAGCGGCCTGACAGCCCTCCTTCTCCCCTCCGTGACGGAGCTGGAAGTTCTTTCACCGGCTCTAAATGTATCCCCGCCGACTCGAGAGATGCCTCAACGTCATCCTCAAGTCCGCATAAAACACATGTCACATCTTTCTTGCCGTGAGGGCACCACCGGCACACACATGCGCAGTGCTGGCTGGAGCTGTAAAGGCACCTCCGTCACGCACATGCGCAGTGCCGGCCGGAGCCGTAAGAGTGACATCCCAGCTGGCTCTAAGGAGCATACAGCAGGAGATACTCACGATGTCTGCCTGGGCTTCTCAAAACAGTTATAATTTATCTGTTCTCACAAACCCAGAGAGAGTCAACCCATATTCTGGAGAGAGAGGTTCTCTCTCTCCTAGAAAGAAGGGTTTTATCTATAAAGCCCACCGAGCGGAGTCAGATTACGGAGGAGAATGTCCTCGTAAAGCACCCGCTCAACATGGGTCTCATAATAAAACTAAACCCCGAACGCCACGGCGTACGGAGAGTATTGGTTATTATGTAATGCGTAGTGGCACTACACCCGACTTTTCCAGTGCGGGACGCGCCTACGGGTGCAGTCCTTTCACGGAAGGTGGTCACCACGGACGCAGGTCAGACGGGCTGATAGGGGATTTACGAAGGTCGCCCGGTGAGAGGTCCCTAGAACAGAGACTTCTAGCGGGCACACGTAAACTACCCGGAGCTTTTAGCGGTGTTCCCCACCCAAAAACGCTTCCTGCCTTCTCTCAGAGGACATCATGTCCTAGTGAGGACAGACAACACGATATCGTGTATGAACCACCAGGGGAGGTTGCGTTGTCTCCAGTCACACACACTGGCACACAAACTGATCCCTTGGAGCGGCAGACATCTCCTCTCTCTGAGAGCGACACAGGTACCGGGAGTGATGCACCTCTGGACAGAACTACTGTCCAGAGGTGCACCACTCTATGCAGACTGGACTCCTCATCCAAGGATCGGGAGTCCGCTGTGGGTGCGTTACGGCGGAGCCGCGTTAAATCTGTTTGCAAGAGGAGAAAATGCTCAATGACAGCTGTTCTCTTTAACGCACGATTTAAACGCACCGTTAGGCGGGGACGCACTCGTACACGATTTGACCTCCGGGTTCCTCTGTACACGTTCCCACGATCTGTTACCCTTAACTCTGGCCAGAGTGAAGGAGCAACGCCACACACTTACTCTGATGTTTCCGCCCTAGCCCGCAATATACGGGCTGGCGGAGATATATCAGCTGTTGTGCGGGCAGCCGTGGCAGCCCCCACCACGCAGGGACAGATTGTCTCAGGCGGGGGGGGTGATCCTTCACCCACGCCCAGAGCGCGGGGCACTATGGGCCTGACCTGTGAGTGGTACAATCTGAATACAGTGGGACTCCCTCAGAAGGTGATAAACACTATTCAGAGTGCGAGAGCTTCCTCCACCAGGTCTCTTTACGACTGTAAGTGGAGGGTGTTTGAGGAGTGGTGCCTTCAAGAAGGACACATCTCTTTTCAATGTCCTGTCGGGGTGATTTTATCATTTCTACAGGACTTGATCGATAAACACAGAGCTTTCTCCACGATCAAGGTGTACCTGGCTGCTATTGCTGCATGCCATGTGGGCTTTGAGGGTAAGACGGCTAGCCAACATCCTTTGGTTTGCCGTTTTATGAAGGGAGCGCGCAGGCTCCTCCCTGTCTCCAGTGCGCTGGTGCCGCTGGTGCACTCAGTTCACCCCAGGGCAAACCAGAGTGTTGTTGAAACCCAACCCTGCCTTTACACCAAAGGTGGTTGGTTCGTGTACCCCGATTGACATTGAGGCATTTCCTCCGCCGCTGGTTTCCTCCGGGGAGCAGCAGCAGGATCTGTTGTGTCCAGTCCGGGCTTTACACACATATATGGACAGATCAAAAGAGTTTCGTCTTAATGACCAACTCTTCGTGTCCTGGGCTAACCCTCACAAGGGTAAGCCTGTTACTAAGCAACGACTATCCCACTGGATCGTGGAGGTGATTTCTTTGGCCTATACGAGTCAGAATCTGCAAGCACCTTCGGGTCTGCGGGCTCACTCGACTCGGGGCCTGGCTACATCCTGGGCTTTGTTCAAGGGTGTTTCCATCCAGGACATCTGTGCAGCGGCAAGCTGGTCTTCGCCGCTCACTTTTGTCCGCTTTTACAGGCTAGACGTCTCCGCTCCAAGCGTGGCCCGAGCAGTGCTGGGCACCTTGTTGAGTCGGGACTCCACCTGTTAAATTCTGGTTGATCGGTGATCTTCGAGATAAGCTCGTCTGGCAATACGGGAGCTACAATATCCCATAGTGAGACATCGAACGGAGTGTTATGAATGAGAACTATAGGTTACTTACGTAACCCCAGTACTCAGAGTAACATGAAGTGAGATGTCTCACCAGACGGCCCTCCTTGCTATGGTGAAGCGAGAAGAGGTGCTTATTTTGAATGACGCATGCGTCGTGGCGCAAGCTACTTATAGGGGGTGATTTCCCCTGACGTTGACGTCAAGATCACCAGCCAATCAGGATTGGCGTAATGAGATTGATGCTTCTGTTTGCTCCGCGATGAGGCGCATCCCATAGTGAGACATCTCACTTCATGTTACTCTGAACACTGGGGTTACGTAAGTAACCTATAGTTTCCAGTAAGTGTTTGATGACCCTACAGTTTGAAGCATGCGAAACAAGAAGAATGAATTAGGGTTAGAATGAGCAGCTGTCATTCGTTTTGGTTACCTTGGTTTTGTATCAGCATCTCTCGGAAGGGAAAGAATAAATAATAATCATAATAAAACTCCAACATGTTTTATTTAGTGGCTTTTCTTTTTCTTGTAGACCTCTTCTCCTTTTATTTTCTGATGTTTATGAGCTGCTTGGTTTTTACAACAGTTCCTGTAAATCAGGGGTGGGGAATCTCCAGCCCCCGGGACGTATACGGCCCGCGAGACCATCGCTACGGCCCTCGAGGTCATTTATAAACATACGCAAAAAAGGAAAAAATTAAAGAAATCTAGACCGCAAAAAAAATAAACAAGCGAGTACCTGTTTTTCCTGGCCAAGGTCAGGGTCCTTGAACACATCACGAGCCTAATGTGTCATCACGTGGTATATGTCTCGTCTGACAGGGATGCAGTTCTGACGGAGAGCACCAGAACGCCGCTCCGCCACTTCCACAAATTGCAGTACCCATAAGGAGCTGTAGCCTATACATGCTGCAGTTTTTGCCTGGCTGTGTCTTAGTTGTAAGCCCAGTGGCGATCTGTTCATCTGTCTGGCATCTGGTTAGCTAGCTATGCTAACGCATATAAGAAGCTTTTTCTACAACCAGTGAGGTAAAGGCACATCTTTATATGATCATTATAGTTATAAAAAATAAGAGAATAAAGTAAACGGGTACACAATACTATATGACAGTAAAAAAAGTTGTTATTAAGAATACAGTTTGAAAGGGGAGTGATTTGTAAAATATCCATAAAGAAATCTGTTTACAGTTGTGTTTCATCTGGGTGTTGAGAGATGTTTCCATAGATCTCTTAATGTTGCTCTCAAAGTGCACCAGATCGATGCTTTTAACTTCAACATTTAAAAAAAAATCATGTTCACATGGATAGGAAACTAAATACATTTGAACACATCTTGTGTCCATATCTTTCTGTTCTGGTGGTCATGCCACACCGTGCACGTGCATGCACGAGTCATGGTAAGATATCTGGATTAAGAGGTTGCTTTTTCTTTGCACAGCATGAAAGAAAGGCCGAATGAATGGGCTGTGATTTTAGTATTTTTAAGCAGAGGTCAGTCATTTGTACGGCCCTCGGAGGATGTTGGAAACATTGAAACGGCCCTTGAGAGGAAAAAGGTTCCCCACCCCTGCTGTAAATATACAACACTGTTCCATCAAATAAACACATCTAGTCTAGACACCAGTATTCTAGAGTCTAAGTAAAAAGTAATAATAAAAGAACCTTCAAGTTGTTTACATCTGGAGGACAACATTAAATGTGTGTCTATTACATATTTGCTGGGGATAATTTGTGCACAGCACGTTCTACCAACATAATTGCATAGTCAGTGAGGTCAGCAGGTCAAGATCAATGCTGACTCAGTGTTATCCACTTCCACTTTCTGCTCAAATGGAGTAAATACTGTAGGGAGAGGGTGTAATGGCAATATTAGGGAGTAACAGATTACATGTAACAGGATCACGCATTTAGGATTTAAAAAAAAGTAGCTGTTTTCCCTTACAGTCACATTGAAAAAACACAATCTGATGACTGGTACAATTAAAAAAAACAATGGGGATTACTAGCAGGATTACAATGTTACAATACCATTTTAAAATAAAGAAAACTATATTTTGAAGCACATTAAAAAAACGTTTCTTCGTGTGAAGCCATAGTTCATCATCCATGTCTCTGTATCAGAGAAAGCTTCTGCTGGGTGGAGATTGGAATATGTAAGCGTGCTGTCCGAATCATTCATTTATACTACTTTCATTCCAATGTTTTTTTAAATGGGCCATATTATGCTTTTTGGGGTTTTCCCTATCCTGTAGCGTCGTGTGTCAAATAGGTTAGTGTCCATGTAAACAGTCTGCAAAGGCTAACATCACTACAGTAGATGGACACCTGATTTTTCAAACAAAATACCGGGTTTACTTTAATTCGTAAAAATACGTTATCCAAAAATACCGCAAAGTATTAAGGTTACATTATATTGTGATACTTAAATTGGGTTACTGATTACTTTGTTTTGCTGGTAACTAGTAATTGTGATGGCATCCATTTTGAAATGGAACCCTCAAAATTTTGAATTTTGACTGGGCTGATTATTATTTAAAAACGCATGTTTTCAAAGTAATGTCCTGTCCCCTGCTACACGTGTGATGTTCTTCAGGCCAGCAGCCCTCATTCAGCTGATCAAAGCTTCATTTTCTTTTGACTGAGTGTGTCTGTAGAATAATAGATCAAATATATGGAGTGAAAGTCCCTCGGCTAATGTGCCTTCTAAAGTTCTGTAGTTTCCCCAAAAGAGAAAAAGAAACTTTATTTCAAACTTTGTATGTGGGTTATTTACACGAGTTGAAGGTTTGGGGCTAACGTGAACAGAACATTCTAACTGGGATATGAGTGCGATGTGGGGAAGGAACACGCTGTAGGGAAATGACAAAGACAGTGTCACTGTGACTTACCGAGGAAGTGACAGAGGCAGGAGACTATTTCAGAATTGTTGGCACCATTGGCGTTATGCAAGCATGTGCATGTGGAAGAAGAACACATGATCTGATTCTATGTGTCTGACTATGGCCATGGTGCGCAGGCCTGTCCGGACCTTCACACGGAATAATCACCGACACTGCTAAACGTCAACTCTGACGATCAACGGAAAAGATGGCCTTTCGTACTTTCTCTCATTCTCCCTCTAAATATTTCCATTTGCTGCAAGAAAGGAATTATCTTTATTATCCAATCTTCCTCTACCTACCTGACATGCGAACGACAGAAGGGGGATAAGCCTCCGAGCTTTTAGATGTTTTTTTTTAGCCATGATGCATTCACGTGCCAGGAGACTTGGAATGAGAAAACACAGCAACTCTGAAATGCTAATGGGTCCTCAAACAATCCGTGAGGACAGTGAACATTGCCACCTGCTATTACAGTTTGCACACGGGTATCATATGGTCATAGACAGAACGTCATGAAGCCACTGTGCCAAAGAGAGGCAGGTCTTTAGCAGGGAGCTGCTATCTGGCTGTGTCTCCACAACAGCTGGCGCCTCATTCACATCTCTGAGTGGAGCCGCTGCCATCGTCTCTATTGGAGCTGTGGACGTGCGGATTAAAGATATTCTCAGTTGGCTTGTCCTCATCGGGCCAATCGTCATCGTAATCCACTTCCTGTCGGTGTGTAGGCTGTCCCAGATGAGCCAGATGTAGCTTGTGTGCTTACATATCTGCCTGATACAGCGCATCATGTGTTATCCATCAAGTCGAGTGTTGCAGGGATGGAATGTAATGAAGTTCATTGACTTAAGTACTGTACTATTTTAATGAACACATTTTGAGTATTAAGTAATTTCATTCATTGCTACTTTATGCTTCTAGTCCATTTCTTTTAACCAATATTACACTTTTTTACCACACTAATGTTTGTCTGACAACTTTATTAACTGGTTACTAATTCTGATTATTAGCTAATGCTAATCTGTCATATCATGCAGGTAAGATATCCAGCAGCAGTGTGGACAGTTTGATATACATTGATATGAACATTTACCAGCTGTGATAGCTGGTGAAAATGGATCGATAATCATAACAGTCATTTAATATATGTATGATTCTGAAATAGGCCACTAACATAACCAGTACTTTTAATGTTGGTGCTTGGGTATTTTTTTATGTCAATTTGTTTGTACTTTTAGTAAAATGACATATTCTGAAAACGTTCAGATTCATATCAGTATGTAGTGTCTCTACTGTGACATGTCTCCATGCTTTAATGTTCAAAAAGCTCTTTATCTTTCTCATACTGCCTGTGCTGCAGCACCTCTTTTCACCCTCTGTCTGAAACCAGAGCCCAGTCTGCTCTGATTGGTTAGCAGGCCGGTGTGTGGGAGAGAAACTCCCTCTGGAGTAAACACAGGGATGTTAGTCTTTGCAGACCATTTACATGCACTAAAACCTATATTATACATTACAGGAAAGGGGAAACTCCAGAAAGGATAATGGGGGTAGTAAGTTCCCTAAGTAAGATTTTTGAACGAGGACTTACTTGCTTACTTAAGTATAATATATCAGTATATCTTACACCACTGGTTCCTCATGGGTATAATTTAAGGATGTCAACATTTACCTCAGCACTTGCTACGCTTTCCTCCTCTGGAGATGGACATCAGCTGTCTCGCATTGATCCGGCTCTGCTCTGTTGGCCTGTTGGCCTGCTGCACACATGATAATGCAACATCTCACTGCCCTCTGCTCATAACCTCTATAACTCCTGAAGACTGGAGAGATGAAGTTCCAACTCTCAATGATTAATCCATTCCAATTACCCCCCATGTGATCAATCATATTCTCATTAATGTCTGAAGCGTCACCCACAGCTGTGCTGATCACCAGGATGAGCTATCTTCATCGTGCATGGTTGAAAGACAGCCGTTTTCATGCTCTGAAGATTTGTTGTCCTTTCATGAATGCCTTTCAAATGATACCTTTCCTCAGCGGGATAACAGAGGATACAATTAGCCTTTTATCTGGCTTGGTTGAATACTTGATTATGAATTGTCAATTTGGACATTTCAGAGGTTGTTAATTCTCGCTAACTGCAAAGGAGAACAGACCATTGTCATATCAATCTGTAGAAAGAGTCCACTCAATGTATTGTCAGCTGTGGACAACAAACATAAGTTATGGTATTTGAATATTGTGGAGAGCACGATGGATTCATGATACTTAAAGTGAAACAATGTATTGGCTCTGGCAGTGTTACATTGTGGTTAATATAACAGACTTGGACAGTAGAGAACTTCCATCAGTACTGCCGCCATTTTAAGTTACGTTGCTGTCACAGCAGTTCCAGCCGTTGGTATGCAGTACAGCGGACTATCACTTCTTAGACGAAGCAATATGATCATTTTCAAATCAGCAAAACATTTTTTTAAACCAATATTGAGTGTGATGTTGTTAGTTTATTTAGTTTGTATTGGGTTGTAAGTTTCATTTCCAGATCCTAATCACCCTGTCGGTGTTCCTATTTGTATTAATGACCCACTGCACATTATCCATTACACATTACACAACATGCTTGGGTTGAAAAACCCCAATCCCATGTTCTTTATTTGATTTTTGATTTTTTGATTTGATTTGATATACTTTATTAATCCCCGTGGGGAAATTGTTTCTCTGCATTTGACCCATCCTAGTGTTCGGAGCAGTGGGCTGCCATTTTGAACGGCGCCCGGGGAGCAGTGTGGGGAACGGTGCCTTGCTCAGGGACACCTCGGTAGTAGGGGTGTAACGGTACACGTACCCGTACCGAAATTATTCGGTACGGGCCCTTCGGTTCGGTACACGTGTGTACCGAAGTGTACCGAACGAATATAACGTTAAACGTAAAAAAATTGAGAACGTGAACAAC
The DNA here is from genome assembly GCF_902827115.2 of Pseudochaenichthys georgianus. Classification (NCBI taxonomy): domain Eukaryota; kingdom Metazoa; phylum Chordata; class Actinopteri; order Perciformes; family Channichthyidae; genus Pseudochaenichthys; species Pseudochaenichthys georgianus. Next base: position 5,721,259 of record NC_047521.1, on the reverse strand, counting down.
TTCTTGGAAGTAATCTCAGGTGCTGCGTCGCAGCATTCTGAGTAATTTGCTCCCATTGTGTTCAACGCGTCATAGAGCGAGCAAGTCATTTCATTGGATGAGAGGGCATGCTATGAGAGCTGGTCAGAGGGATGCGTTCAAATTTAGTCAGTAATTTGAGGAACTGTCGAAAATTAATGGCGAACGCAGATAAAGTTGAGCTCGAAAATCCTCCAGCATCATTGAAGTGTCCGGTTTGGGAACATTTTGGTTTCGCAGTTACGAACAAGGATGACGGACAAAGACAGGTGGACCGAACCAAAGCTGTTTGTCGGCATTGTTCAACTAACATTGGTTACGCGGCTGGCAATACCTCAAACTTGCACACTCTTGAAAAGGCATCACCCGAACGTGAATATCACCGGTACCAAAAGAAAAAAGACTGAAGTGCAAACCCAACTCCCACTAGCATTTTAGCCTCCACCACTCGCAACAAGTTCAGACCGAGCCAAAGCCATTACAAACGGCAAATATCCTCATGTTGCCATGTTAGCAAAGCGCTACCTGGCTGTATCTGCTACCTCTGTCCCTAGCGAGAGGGTGTTCTCCACGGCAGGAGACATTGCTAGTGCCAGCAGATCTGCCCTTTCGGCAAGCAATGTGGACAAGTTCATCTTTCTTTAAACAACATGAAAATACAATGACAAGCAAGTCCTAATGTCAAACTGGCTGCTTAGGTACTAGTACAGTACAGTTCAAATACAGATAATTTCAGTTCATCGAAAAGCTGCACCTTAATGTTTATTTTATTATATTTTATATTTATTTGAGTGAATACATTATTCACAGTTTAATAATAATAAAAAAAAATATATATATGTTTTGTTTTGTGAAAAAAAATTCTGCTGTACCGAAAACGTACCGAACCGAACCGTGACCAAAAAACCGAGGTACGTACCGAACCGAAATGTTTGTGAACCGCACCCCCCTACTCAGTAGCACTTGGTCTCGCCGGGACTTGAACTGGTGACCTTCCAGTTGCCAAGCCAAGTCCCTATCGACTTCGCCACCACCGCCACCACTTTAGCTAGTCAGTAATCAGTGATCTGTTTGACCTCTGACAGGAAGGCAGAACTACTGTTAACTCATCTCTCATGTAACTAGAGCCTGATCTACAGATTCGCTCAGCTGTTTTACTCGCTCTCAGAAATGTATTTTACTGTTGCCCCTGACCGCAGATGATCAGCTCTGAGTAGCCATCAGCGTGCTTTGAGGTCAGGTCAGGCTTTCCCATTTCCCTAAATGCTATCGTGAAACCACAACCAGAGCAACATCACTTTAAAGAGGAAGGATACAGCCTAACCAGTTCTCAACCTGACCCATATTGCTGCTTGGTTCGGACCTCTTTGCATCCTGGGTACTCCATGCATCGAACTATGACAACGGTAAACACGTAGGTTAACGTTGTCGTTCTCGTTCAAATGAGTATTTGTTACTTAAGTAAATATATCAACCTAAGTTACGTTGACTTTTTTATGTAACGCACATACATGACTTAAAATAACTCGACATTGCTTTGACACAACAAGCTGTTCTTCTGGGGGAAAGTCCTGTCTTTGTGTAACCATCCATAGCCTATCATACACTAGCAGCCTTCTGAAACACTTGCTCTGAGATCCTCACAGTGCTGCAAAGGGTACACTGGAAAGCCTGATGCATCTCATACACACATTGAGGGGTGCCGTGTGCTGTCCATCAGTACTAGCGGCCATTTGCAGAGAACAAATGTACTATTTACGCCTGGGAATGAGGCGGTGCTAAAGGGTCGTGGAGAAGAGCTGTAGGTCGAAGAGAACGAGGCTATCCTGTGTGTCGCTGTTCAAAGGTCAACTGATTCTGCTTGTTCTAATAACAGGACATTAACAGGGATCATAGGGAGAGGTTGTTTTCTGCATGCATGGGTAATGTAACGTGTCATATTTAAAGATACTTCCAGTGTATTACAACTTACCTATTTCTGCTGCCTTACATCTTGGGTCTCGTTTGGGCAATGGAACCAGACGGTTGGTCTGTAAACTGGGATATATGCTAACAATGGACGGCTTTATAGTTGTATTGTTAAGTCATTCTAAATAAGTCTGGCCAACAAGAGGCTTTGTTTACACCCTGTCTTGTGTTTCTTGTCAGAACACTCTCGGATATTAGCAACCGACTGAGGCCAAGGTTTCTTTTATTTCCCCAGCTAATGCTAATTGCTTTGGTTTTTGGGAGATCGCGAGACCGTGAGGTATGCTGTATAAATTGTAAAGCCCCCTGAGGCAAATGTACAGTTTGGGATTTCAGGCTGCATGAATAAAACGTAATTTAAATGAAAGATGAGACTAGCAAACCTGCTAGAAGATCCATTTAAAATGTCACCATGTTTTATACACATCCAGAATGCATACTTACAAAGAAGGAAGCCCCCCTTCCTCCTTACGACAGACAGTCTCACAGCGCAATCAATATTGTTTCTGATATGCATGTCTCGTGCACCCTCGCCGAGGAGAGAGATCTCTGTGGTGTCCTGCTAATCAATGGGCAGATGGCTCCTCTGAATTCTCTGCATCATATTTGATTAGTTTTGGAAATGTTGTCTGATTGCAAAGTGGGCTGCTGCACCTCGCCGCCGCCGCTCTGTGTGTGTTACTGCTCAGACGGGTCCCTTTGCCTGTGAGTGAACCCTTCCTCTTCATCCTTCTAAGAAACCTGTGTGTGTGTGTGTGTGTGTGTGTGTGTGTGTGTGTGTGTGTGTGTGTGTGTGTGTGTGTGTGTGTGTGTGTGTGTGTGTGTGTGTGTGTGTGTGTGTGTGTGTGTGTGTGTGTGTGTGTGTGAATAAGTGGAGAGGGGGTTGATAGAGGCAGCGGTTAAGCGGTGTCTGCATGTGTATGACGTCCCCCCTTATCTACCAAGGGAGAGGGGAGGAAATGGGGAGGGGGAGGGGGGGGGATTGCGCAACAGAACATTGGTATTTTGGCAGTCGGTCCTGCCATCTGTGATGAAGGAAGCTTTTGAAACGAAAGTGCAGGTGACCTGTGGCTGTGAAGGCTGCAAGTCGCTAAGAGCTAACTAAGCTAATCAGATAACTACGGCTAACGGTTAAACAACTTACAACGGTCTCCAGTCAACATAACCCCGGTGGGTTTGTTCACCACAGACAACCAATCACAAGCAAATGTGTGTGAGCAGAAGACTGGACAGTAAACACATCTGAGGAGAAAAAACGATTTACTAAAAAACTAAATGAGAATTAAAAAGCCAGATGCTAAATCTAAATGAAGTTCGGGACTCGGGAGACTTGTGTTGAAACACAGACAGGAAAACATAGACTCAAAGTTACTGTACTTGACCTTGAGCGCCCCTCGCACGCGCACACACACACACACACACACACACACACACACACACACACACACACACACACACACACACACACACACACACACACACACACACACACACACACACACACACACACACACACACACACACACACACACACACACACACACACACACACACACACACACACACACACACACACACACACACACACACACACACAGTCATTAAGACTGCAGTGAAGGCTATTACACGGCATGCTTCTGTCTCTCAATAATGCATGATTAATTAGACAACTCTGAAATAGAGTGAAACTGAGCACAGGATGGAAACTAAAGAGGGACTCAGCAGGCAGTCACAGTCTCATACAGAGCAGGGACTGCATACACACACAAAGACAAGCACACACTTTAGAGTATGCTCAGATATGCACACGTGTGTCTTATTTTCTGGATGACTGAGTTTTGTCATTTGCTCTTAGTGAAACTGGAGAGAGGACTTGAGAAGTCAAATCAACTACAAGCTGCTTCAACGATATTATGTGTATTAACAAAACAAGTGACACTGCAGTACACAAAACGTCCCACAGGAAAACACAACCAAAGCCTAAACCAATTCACAATCTTCCATCTTTTTTTAGTGTTATTTTTCTTTAGTCCTTAAAACCAGAAACCTGAGGCAGATTTGCTGCATTTTAAAAGGCCCACAACTGTCCTGTTGTTGTTCACACAAACTGCTCGTATCAACCAACTGCACTGTAGTGTATACCTACAACAGTTTTCAGAGAAACAGTCTTTGATATATACGCTGTATCTCTCCTCCAAACTGTAAACCGAGACAGTTAGCAACCTGTTAGTAGCAACGTGTAGCATGTGCAGCCGAGGAACCCGTTAAAGAGTGGTGCAGCTGACATATATGTGTAGGTCAACCTCCCTCTACAAAAAGCAATGGCCTCTTCCAGAGCCATTTAATAGAAGAGTTACGACATCTCCGTTCACTCCAATGGACCACTTTTTTACAGCAATGGCGGATCGTGGAGCCTCTCAATCGTTCCCCGGAAGTTAGCGCCAAGGCTGGCAGAGCTGTGGAGTTGCTGCATAATAGACCGTTCGTGACGGACTTTTAAAGGTAAGAAGAAGTTTAAAGATTTATATTGCGGATATTATCAGTACATCTGATTCTAATGAACATGTGTATTAAAGGATGTCAGTGGATTATCCCTAAATTAGTAGATTTAGGGAACGTTTACAGATAACAGATTAAGCTAGCATACCGAAGCAAGTTAGCAACACACGTTGAACAGCCTTTTAATTGTAAATTCCGTTCTCTTAATGTCATTTCGTCCAACATGTTGAATTAGAGAAGAGGGGCTTCTAAACGGGATTGTATGCGGGGGTGGAGGGAGTTAAATATTAGATAAATATAACTTTGGTGCGTGTAAGAGTGAGTGTTTTTAGCAGAGCCATATTGTGTCCTTGTGATTATGTATAATGTTGCAGCTCAGCTGATTCTGGATTGATGGCAAAGGGAGAGGGACTTAAGTGAGAGTGAAAACACAAGGTACGTTTAATACTACTGTTTTATATAAGTAAACACCTTATCTCCCCAAGGCAATAGGTGTGCTATATAGGTGTGTATGACCCTTTCTCCTGTCTGCTACTCCCTCTTTCAGCACAAGAACCAGAGGGGGATTCAATGGAGCCTGAATACCTGCACTGAGACCCTCACCCTGCACCCTGAGTCTCAACTCTCAGTGTTTTTCAAGCCTTTCCCTGTTTTTTTGTATTAAACAAAACATTAAGCTTTCCCAATGGTGTGGTTTTCGTTTTGTGAAAAAGTGCAAATGCAGTGTTTGTATATAAATCACATATTTTGTTGCTGTTGGTCGTGAAATTGCTCCTGCTGACTTGAGCCAGCCATTTTTTCCTCCGCTCTGTGTCAGTGGGGAAGCCGTATATTCGTACTCCTTTCTCTGAGCGATTTGAGCATCCCCAGGCAGCACAGCAAACCATGGTGGCGACTAAGAGGCAGCACAGCAAACCAGGACAACACGGAGGAAAAGGCACCGACAAACTGCATGATATGCTCTTCTATGTTTATTGAATTCCATGTATTTGCAATGGATGTTCCTAAAACAACACATTTAACATCATCATCATCATCATCATCATCATCATCATCATCATCATCATCATCATCATCATCATCATCATCATCATCATCATCATCATCATCATCATCATCATCATCATCATCATCATATCCTGTCGGTCTCCTGTCCTTTCTGAAAGCCATAAAGATGACATTAGTCATTTAGATAACTTGTGTCCTCAATTACCAGGGGATTACTGAAACTACCATGAATTTAAGAAAATGGTAGAAATGAATCTAATCTGAATTGTAAAGCATTACTTTAGATCCCCTCCCTCTAAATGTATCAATAAACATTAGAAAGTGATGCTCCTGACTACCATACAAGTTTAAGAAGATAATATTGGTTTGAAAGAATTCAAAGCTATAAATAAACAGCAACAGGCTCTTTAACCAAGGCACTGTTAGTAACATGTAAACTAGTTGTTCACACTAATCCTAATATTATCACTTAATATTAGCAAATTCGATTTTATTTTTGAAAACATATTGATGTAAATACATACACATATCGATTTGTTGTATAAATATTGCAAATCAAAACCTTTATTCACTAATGATTACCAAAAATCGTAGTTCTATCTCCTGTTATGAATGCATTCACATTGCCCGCCATGAACTTCCGGGGAACGATCCCTCGTCTACATGAACCACGTGACGATAACCGTTTTTGGACTTCCGGTGTCGTAACTCTTCTATTAAATAGCTCTGGCCTCTTCCATTGTATTTTGAAATATTGCCGAAAATAAGAAGATGTTTATGATAATTTCACGCTTTGTACAGCAGATTAATCACCACACGTGCCCCCCATTTATAATGGTTGAGACCTAAACGTACGCTGTTGATGACTAGCTAACGTGATACGATAAACAAACTTCACCGCGGCACCATGACCACTGCTAGGATAAAAGCAGACTCCCATTTGGCATGATGACGTCAAGTAGTCTCATTTATGTTTTCTTAGCAACTGCCTTTTTTAAGACACAAAAAGCTTCAGATATTCATGAGTGGGATATTTAATTATATTTAATTATGTATGTATAACAAATCCTGAACATCTCTTAAGCTTGCATTAACCACAGACCTTATTTCAGACATGTCACCAGACTTTGATACAAGGCAACACAGAAGTGCTAAAAGACTTACTAATTTCTGGGTAAAGGACTCATTATTGCACCACTCTATTTCCTACAGAAGATTGTTACGTGTAATACACATAGGAACATTTGTTTTAAAGTTTTATAACTTCTATTTCAAGCAACATTTATTATGCATTATTTCAAGATAGGGGCCCTACTTAAAGGTGGGGTGTGTCATTTATTTCAGAAACACTTTTTGTTATATTCCATGGAATGCTCTTATCATCCCGATAGCAATGAATATATAGAGCCAGGACTCGATTAAACAAATTAATCTAATTAATTAGAGGCTTTGTAATTAATTAATCGAAATTAATCGCATTTTTAATCAAATATACATATTTGACCTGAGAACAGTGAGAAGCCATTTCCACATGGATGTGACTCCAAGTGGTCTACAGTCGAGTGCAATCCAGTGAGCCAGGGAGCTGGTTATTCTCTCAGACGTGGACTTACTTATCCTGGCCCTGAAACCAGTCCTCTGGCTGAGTGTGGGTTGGGTCAGGGTGTGGTTCCGTGCACTCGGAGTCGGGCTAACATCTACGCTAGCTGCTACATGCTAGCTGCTACATGCTAGCTGCTACATGCTAGCTGCTACATGCTTTGCGTTTAGGTGATACTTTAGGCTTGATGTGCTGCGGTGATATGCAAATTCTTTGTTGCATAATTTGCACACAACCGTGCTCTTATCGACGCTTCCATCCGTCTGTTTTTTAAAACAAAATGTCCCATCCACGGGGCCGACCAAAGCGGTCTCATCAGCTTGTTCGTTCATGTTTGACTATTGATCACCGTGGTTTGTTGTTGTTTGAAGTCCCATGCTGAAGTCATGAACGTTAGTTGGTGCTCCAGTATAATGCGTTAACGCGTTAATTTTTGTGTAATTAATTAATCTTAATTAACGCGTTAAAGTCCCGGCCCTATATTAAATGCTTTGACAATATAAAAAAAATTCATCTGTGGAAGCTGTGGCGCTGTAAAAAGCACGACCAATCATTTTAGCCGGCCCGGCTAAAATAACTGGATGGCCTACCTGCCTGTCAGCCTTCCACCTGTGCACAAACATATCTCGTTTGTGTGTGTTGGAGGAGGGGCTCTGTAAGGAAGTCTGAAGGAAGAGGCAGATTTTTTACGGTTGTGTACTTTCAAATTCTAGCACACTCGAGCTGGTTTCTCCATAATTACATACCCTACCTTTAAGTGTTGGAAATGGGAAACATTTCTAATGTTGGTCTTAAGCAACATGTACGTTTGTTTTGCTTCCCTAGTATCGGTGCTAAATCTAAGTCAAAGCCCGCTGACTTCACTTCCATGTATGATGGCAAACACAAATGTCCAAATATTTACATGATCTGATCTTATCACCTAACTTTTATCAAAAAAAAGATCTTACTATAAAACATCACGTCAGGCAACAGAGAGTTAATGCAGGGAGTCAGAGAAAGAAAGACGGAGAGGGAGAGGGGGCTTCACCCATGAATAGGGAGCATTCAGCCCTGCTCTGTCCCCGTCCCCACAGAGACCAGGCCGGGGCTGGAGTTTCACCCCGGTCTGGCCTGGTGAAATACAAACCTCTCATCACAACCTCCGACTCCCACTCGAAACACATTATTGATTCCTCTCTTCGACCCCTCCATATTTCATTATTGTAAAAGTGAAAATGGATAACAGGAAAGTTCATATCAGCATAACTGAACAATACAGCACTATGTCAACTCAGCTCCACTCCTCTGAAGAGGACAAGTCCTCCTGAAAGCATTCACAGCACTAGTGGCTGCACACAGTATGGTCATGTGCTCAGCCTGGCCTGTGCCAATACTGAATACATGGATACACAAATACAAGATGGGGTTCTGCATTTAGAATTTGATAACAGCTGCTGTTGAAAGTGGAGCTCTGCTTGCACAAGCTGCCCACTGTCCTGCTGAGGAAGTGTGCAGCTTCAATGATAGGCAGCGCGTCCATCGTGCTAGTGTCATCTGTGTTCGTTTATGATGTAAAATCTCTACTATTTTGGGTTTCTTGAGGACCTAAAGAGGTCTATCATGGTGTTTAGGGTTTTTACTGTAGTGTGAAGATGTTTGTAATGTAAATGCAGTGGCGAACCGTGTCTATCACAACTGGACCTTCTGTAGACACACACACACACCCACCCCCACCACCGCCGCCCCCCCCTCCGCGGCATTATAATGTCCGTCTTTTCACTGAATTGTCGTCTTGAAAAGGGTACTCACAACAATTCCGCAACAACTTCATCTTCACCAGTTGCACTTGTCATTTCAACGTTAAAAACAATAAAACGGCATGAATTGCTTCGTCGCATTCTAGATCCTCTGTCTCGAGCCAGTGAACTAGCGGGCCTTCTAGAATACCCTGGAACCGAGGGGAACTCTAGAAGAACACGCCCATTGGCTACAAATCAATATATGATTGGTTGATCAAACTGTCAGTCCAAACGTACGCTCTCATTCAGTGCAACGGCCAGGGCATTCGATCAAGGATGTAGAATACCTTGGTTGAAGGATATTCTACCCAGAGACCCAGAACAAGATCTGATTGGTTGCTTTCTTTTCTAACACAAAACCACTGAAATGCGTAGTGCATGGTCCGAGAAGGACAAACAAATCAACGTAACACTGTAATATTACAGATCAACAACACAGATACGATTCTCATTTATTCATTTGATATACATTTTATTTATCTAATTAAATCGATTTTTTGTTTGTTTTATCTGAGTGTTCCAGTGTATTCTCTGAATACCTTGAAGGCCCTGACGGTTCGCCACTGTGTAAATGGTCTGCATAGGCTGCAATCCCAAGTTCCCTCAAGAGGGAGTTTCTCTGGTTTCAGACGGAGGAGGAAAAGAGGTGCTGCAGCAGATGATGAATGATGGATGTATGAGGAAAATAATACCTTTTTGAACATTGAAGCATGTAAACCTGTCACAGGAGAGGCACTAAATACGGAAAATGAGGACAATATGTCCTCTTTAAGCTTTGACTCTCCGCTTGTTTGTTACATTGGCCTCCGGGTTGGCACGTATGTAAGATTCAAAATCAAATGCAGTTCCAGAATCCATAACTCAACTCAGCTAACTTCAAAGCAGCGAAAATAAACGTTATGCATATTATTACAAATAATAATGTACGTTTTGTGTTGGCGTTGAGGGTGTGGACGGTGTGACAATCAGTCTCACTTCCTTATTCTCTCCGACATCTCACAATCCTTCTCCAGAGTTTGACGCAATGACTAACTGCTGTTGGAGGTGGCTTTTAAACATCTTGAGTGACATCCATTTCAAAATATATGTGTTCCGCTTTGCATGTACAACAGCAATCTTTCTTGCAGCTTGCCTTCATTTCCAAACCACAGATGCAGGTTTGGAAATGAAGACAAGCTGCAAATTGCCCAGTGAGAGTATTTCTCTCTGGGGCCATATTCACATATTTCAATCATTACTTTTACAATAGACAGAACAGGTTGATTGAGAGGCAGGAATATATCTGGAGAGTGCCAACAACTGAGCTTCTGATTGTACCCTGAAGAACTCCCCTAAGAGGGAATCAAAACATGTTAGCTTCCTACTAGCGAATACAGCTAGCACTTTAAAGCTACACACATTTCACAATGTTTATGTTTACAGTGAAACATCATGACAAAGCCTTAGCTCTATGAAGTTCTTTAGCACAGCCAACTTTATATTAGTTTAGTCTTCCTGCTCTCATCACTTTCTTTTATTAGCTAGTAGCTACAGAAGGCAGCTGTTTTAGCTAAATTAGCAACTAGCTAATGTACATAATCGAATGATCTATTTTAGCTTAGCAGCTAAAGAGCAGGATTCCCCCAGGAGTGGTGGAGACCAAAACAGAGCTGGAAGAATGATTGCAAATGATTGTGATTATCGGCATGCCTATATTAGGTGTTATACTGAATGTCAATGTTGCGTTTATAGGATGTTATGCTGCCCTTAAAGTGGCCAAAACATTTATTATTGCAGCTTTAGAGTAAGCCTTTCCTGGAAAATTTGTTTTCTAATCTTACTACAATAACAGAACAACCAAGAGATTACTGTGACTTAATTATAAATGGCTTGTAATCTTTTTGCAGCATGGGCTTGATTGTAAGCATCAACATGTTGATTTTGTCTAAAATGTGAATTTCAAATCTATTAGGCATGCCATTTAGATAAATAGATCAAATAGTCCCGCTGGTTCAGCACTTGATTTTTTCATTTGAAATCCATACACATTATTCCCCTTGTTGTTTGTCCTAACGACTTATCTTGGGAAATGTTCCTTCTAAAGACAAGTGTGTTATAAGTGCTGCCACCCTTATCACCATACTGCTATATTGCAGTAATGAGCATGCTTCAGAGCACACACAGCTGATTAATGCAGCATGTGTGTGCAATGTGTCTGATGTTTTAATAACCAGACATAATTCCAACCCAGTGAAAAGGGAAAGCGTATATATTTGTGTATGTGTGGTTAGTTGATCCTGCCCTGTTCATATTAAATTGAGGATGTACACAGTGACCTCGAAGACACATGGCACCGTGTCCTGGGCTTAGTCATGAGAGAGCTTCACACAACCTAACACACACACACTTGTGCTTTTATGGACCCTGTTCTGAAAGCAGGTTTGTCCAAGCTGTTTGTACTGGCATCGCTCCAGACTTCAGCCACTCACACTTTGAGTGCAGAGGGGGGGAAAAATATAGAACATTTTATGGAAAAAAGTACAGATAAGAAAAGCAAACTGTCTCGGAAAAGGGCAAACATTACAGAGCAAAGACGCCTACACAGGAGAGTGAAGGAATAGGAAAGAATGAAGGACGGAAGGGGTCACAGGTGGGGGAGGAGGCACAGTGAGGCAGGACGGGGTTCGTTCTTTGACCTCTCGTTTCAATCAGGGCAAATTTGTGATTAATGGATTTTCACATGGACATGGAATCACTCACCACTTCCTTGTGACATTCTTCTCAATCCATTGGCTCTCACAAGTCCTGATCCCAGTTCAGGGCTGTGGGTGTCCCCCCCCACTCCGCGGGTCGGGGCAGACAGTAAACACTGCGCTAAGTAAATGCCTGACAGCTCAGAGGGAGAAGGTTAGCTACACTGGGCTGCACATACGGCAGCTTATTTATGTGCACCTCTAAGCCGAGGCACACACTAAATGCTTATTATATACATACTGTACAGGCAATTTGCTTTCCAGATTACACTATGCATGAATGTGAGGGCCAAGCTGTTCAGTGGTGAATACACACATAAAAAGGGCCTTTCACACCTGGAAGTCCTAACCAAGTTGCATTCTTTACATTTGATCTGGTTAGATTTGGTTTCAAATTACAATTACACAAGTGCACTAAGACATACATGACATACCACCTCAAGTCGTCATGTGATATAGACTTGCAATTGATTGGTTTTTAGATATTCTCTCGTAACCTCTAATATCTTCTCTCTCTAACCCCCTCAGATTTTTTTTTTTACGTTTTGAATTATTTTTGCATTTTTTTTACAACCAGCAAAAATAATTCAAACCAAATGCATTTGATGTCGTATTCGCACCTTCGTGTGCTCCAACAGCTTATTTTGTTTATTTAGCTTTTTTCTCTGGTTCAATGTGTTAACCATTCCTGCTTTTGCTTCTATACGCACAGGGGAGACTTTGTCACCATTCACTTTACCCATCACGTTAAAAAAGCAAAAACCTGAGTTTTCTAAGATCTTGAGGATCTGAGAAGTCAATTCATAGAAAACTGAAACACACATGTTCCTTATTGCTTCAATATCCAGCAGCTGTCTGCTCTGAGGGCATCCACTGTCTCAGTCTGTCTCAGTTAACCCCACACCCACCCTGCACTGAGCCAGGAAGGAATTATGCTACACTTTCCATGAATATATCCTGCCCTGACTTCCTGTAATTGCTCCACAAGAGCCAACCATTACAAAAAAAACACCTGTAATTTTGGTTTGGATCAAACTGATAAGTCAAAACGTAACGAGGCAGGTGTGAAAGCGTCCAAAGAGTCCACAGTTTTTCTGCAGCTTTGTAAGGATTACATACAAACATTGCTGCTTTTAGCTATGCATCCTCAGTTTGACTTGTTAACATGCTAACCTTTGCTAATTAGCACTCACCACAAGTACAGCAGAGGCTGATGGGAATGTGATTTTGTCGAACAGATTCAAGATATTTGACAGAAAGACTCAAATCTGCTGGGGGGGGCGAAAATGTAGGTATCAGTGAAATCAGAAGGCTTCAATCTCTGGGACCACAAAGGTGTTTAGCTATGCTGCTAAACTGGCTTGAAACTAAATGTAGTACTAAAGTTGGCTGAATACCAAGAAATAGGGTGATCCAAATGTTCAGTTATGCCATCAACTTTACGTCAATAACAAATGTGGTTGAAGGAAATTCTAATTTGTGGTGCTGCCCCAGTAGTATTTTCTACAAATCGTGTTTCCTCAACAAGATGTGAGAATGTTCCTATCTCACATTGTAAGCTAAGCTGTTGCAGTGGAGACTGAGTCTCTGTGTCCTGCTAGGCATTGGATATTTCCCAACACCAGCAGCTTTGTGGGATTGACACAGCTCAGCTTTATTGTTGAGCACTGGAGAGGCCTTGTGTGGCCTTTTGTATTGTACTTATAGGAGGTGGCGCAACAAAGGGACACATGACCTTGGGATTGGATGGTGAGAGATAGGAGGCAGGGAGCTGACCCACCGAGGTCAAACTTCAGATCATGTCGAGGTTTATCATCTGCGGTGAGCTACATGGTCACAAGTCACCGACCCAGAGCGTTTATCTTACTTTGAATGGGAAATCATTTGTGAGTGAGTCTGCATAATCAACCATGCCTTTCTCAATGTCGTTGCTCCTATGAGGATATAGTAAATATGTCAAAAGAAAGACAGAAATGGAGGCGTATTGGGTGAGAGCAGTCGACGAAGACTTTATTATTCCATTTATCAACCCGACTGACTGAATTGACTGAATTGACCGTGTTGAGTTTCACCCCAATGCTTTCTGATTACTGCTGAATTGCACTGAGTACCAATTCTCAGCCAAAGAGCAATGTCACCATTACTCTCCTCCCCCCCCGAGATTACAGCATTGAGCTGCTGATGCTTGCATCCAGTACAGCGGGCCCTGAAACACTCCTTTTTCTCTTTTTCACCCAGCCTATCACCTTTCTCCATTTCTATCAAAGGACATCCATCAGCGAAATATTGCTCCACCTTCTCTTGTTACCCCAACTGCACTGTGTCAGCTCTCCGAACCAGAGAGCAGTGGTGGAGGTGGAGGTGGAGGGCAGGTAACAGACAACGCACATCTGTCTACCACAGAATGATGTGATTCATTCAAAGTTATAGGGGCCCTTCTATGATTTTTTTAGTTTTCCATTTCCTCTCGTGTCTTATATTTTTGCAGGTAATGGTTTGCAAAGGATTCAAACCCAAAGTTTCCCCCACCACCTGAAATGCCTACATCAGACCCCTTTGTTTACGTCCGTAACATAGTGCTATCACGATGTAACACTCACGCTTCTACTCGACACATTGTACGTGATAGGCTAAGGGGTGGGACATCTCTGCAGTTGACCAATCACAACAGAGCCGGCTAGCTAACCAATCAGAGCAGACTGGGCTCTGGTTTCAGACAGAGGGTGAAAAGAGGTGCTGCAGCACAGGCAGTGTGAGAAAAATAAAAAGCTTCTTCAACATTAAAGCACGGAGACGTGTGAAAATGAGCATAATATGTCCTCTTTAGACATCAAACAATGCCTTGTGAATTCCAATTAGGATGTCTACAATTATTACCTTCGCCACACATGAACAATCTTCTCCTGTTTCCCATCCAGGTCAGCTGTTATGAAGGCAGGACGACACAAAGAGTTACCCTGACAGCAGCTTCATCTCTGGGTTAGGGTTTTCTAGTAGGTACTTTATTCAACACACACTCCTCTGCACTACCAACTGAATAAAACAAATCCTCAATGCCATCTAAGAGATGAGATCGGACATTTGTCAGAAACAAATTGCACTTGAGTGCTACACTAACTGTGGCATGTGGTAATGTGTAAGAATAGTTGCCATGACTACATTGACATCATTTCTGGCAAACATGATGGAGGGCTTCTCAATAGAGTGTTGGTATGACTTCCGGCTGTGCATACATTTTGATGGGTGCTTAGAGGACGTATTCAAGGTTCTATATGCTAATGCTTCCGGTAATATATTGTGATGATGACGCATTTTGTCTGCATAATTTTACATCATCCATTGAAATGCATGCCCAGGGATGGATCTCACACACACAGAATGAAATGTAGTTAGAAGCATGCAGCAGGCGGGGGAGAAAGTTACAGTCCAACTGGAGGAAGAGAGGGGGGGGTGGGGGATACAAATACAAATCACAGTGACAGGGACTGCCTGCCGACTGTAGCACACTCCATTCAGTATTCATGGAAATGTGACACATTCCCTCTGCAATAGATGGCTCTCACTCTGGAACCCATTCCATCCACAAGCACTGGCTGTTCATCTCATAGCGTAATTGAATTTCTCAAAAAGTCGATGCGACTGCACGGGCACAGCTTTGCCATGCCGTGTGCTTTCTGAAACATAAAGAACACGGAGTGATCTCGTCTCCGTGCCATGCTTGTGTTGTTAAGCTTAATGTGCCCGTGTTCTGTTCCGTTGGCTGACACAGCACCCGGCATGCTAAACATAATCCGCCAACATGAAATTAAATAGTAGAGCAGAATGGTATTTAAATATGAGGAGCACAGCTGATCCCCCATTGTGTAACCTTCCTTCTCCTCCAGATGGCTTGATATAAATCTGTCTCGGGGGTCAAAACACTGCAACCTGGCTCAAATGTGAAACTGCTGGCTGCTGCACGGGATTGAATACACACTGTATGCCACAAAGACATCCCTCAGGGCCGTGCCTCCCTACAGGCCGATCATGCAGACTGCGTGGGGCCTCACCTTGCGGAGGGGCCCTCATCTTGCTGAGGGTGCCTCAACTGAGCCGAAAATGCAGCACGCAAAAAGCTCGCCTGAAGTCGGACAGCTCGGACTCGGCTTCTTCTTCTTCATCTTCTTCTTCGCATTCTTCTTCTTCTTCTCTCGGTTTTTTGGCGGATTGCAAACAACTAAGGTGCATACCGCCACCTCCCGAGTTGGCTTGACTCGGTTTGCATTTATAATGAATGCACACATGTGTTGTGTCGTTAATGTCAGATATGTTACATGTACTAAGTAAATACATTTGTTCCTGCTCAAGATTAGATTAAACTTTATTGTTATTGCACATATTACAGGTACTGAGACAACGAAATGCAGTTTAGCTTCCAACCAGGTGCAACAAGCAGTGAAGTGGAAAGTAATGTACACAATCTACAGAATAACATGTAGAATGAATTGAATGATGAATAAACAGTGGGGTATGAATACACTAGATATACACTAGCAGCCTGTGAGCAGTGTGAACAGTGTGTATGAATATGCTAAGATATATAAAGTATGAAAACGGTAAGCAGTAGTATAGTATAAAATATATAGATATTAATTTCATGATGATAAACATTGTGGAACAATGATGAAAAATGGGAATGGATGTGGCGACGTAAAACTGACACAAAACAACAACAAACTTTTGCCAGCCAATTGGAGAGTTTGATCAGCAGCACGTGGTAAAAACCACCAATGAGCGCTCAGCTCGAGATACCAGCGAGCCGTTTCCCATCAAGCATTTCGCTTCCGCAGCTCGTGGGGAGCAACTGCGCCAACTCGCCTCGCCTCGCTCTCAAGGCTGCGGGCGTCTTTGTTCCGCGAGATTTCAAAGTCTCATGTGGGCGAGCCTCCAGAGCAAGTCGGACAAAATGACTAACCATCATGCAACGCACTAGCAAGACGTTGATCGCAACTGCGCAGGTCTGCGCAGATCTTGTTGTCTCAAACAAGCCTAGTGTGTTGAGGGGGCTACTGCTGCCTGCTTATATTAATTTCATTCCTGGCATTGGTGTTAAAAAGAGCTCACTGGCCTCTCTCCGCCTGCCACAGTATTTGTAAACAACTAGAGAGGAAGCAGCACATACACAGGATCCCCACACACCGCAGACTCAAGTGTAAAGACTCTTTTTCTAAACTTTAAAAAAAAAAATCTAGCTCATACGTGCTGCAGGTTTGTTGCTTTCTGCCTGCTTTCATCTTCACAGTTAAATATTTAAAGATCATTCCTTTGAATTTAAAGGATAAATAAAGCAGGTGCTAGTGCATGTGTGCATGACGCTATAGATTCCATTGAGCATTGAAATCTTAGATTGCCATCACTACAGATCTGCTATGAATACTAATTGGGCACCACCTCTTCCGGGACCAATTTCAATAACAGAGCTGTGAAGCTTGTGTTTCTCCAGGGAGCCCATTTATTCAGCTTGTAAATTACATATATGCACAAAGAAAATCTTTAATTAAATAAAAAAACTACCAGCTGAAGAGACCCCTGTGTTTGGAGCCGCAAAGACACAGTAATAGTATGCAATTCTACAACAAAACGGCACTGAAAAGAAACAGAAACATAAAAGTAATATGCCTTGTCTCCAGAGCTCTGAGTACGTACAGTATGTCCGCATGAAGTAAATGAATTCCTATGGGAACCTTTTCATATGGAATTAGTAAATTAGATAACATGCCAATTCAATCCATTTGCTTGTCCATGTTGACAATCAGATTCAGCTATTTAACACCTTGAGAATATGTGTTTGCTCAAATATATGGTAAGAGAATATATGATTAGAGGAGGCTACACCATCTATATCGATTGATACAAATAAGTGGAAACTTACAGTATTTCCTCAGTCCACTGATCTACATCTTTAACACTTCAAGTCTTAAAAATGATTTATCCTCTGACATTTTATGTACTGTAGATGTTTTGTTTGAAAAAAAAACAGACAGCTGCCTATGTGAGAACTATCCAACATTTGAAAGATGAAATAAACAAATTCTTAAACAGAAAGCTGTCCCATTTCAATACCGTTGAGGTGTTTAGCACTCAAGGGTTTTGGTGCTACTTGTGTTGGCACGACCTGAAGTTTATGTATGACTCTTCTCTTGCACTACAGTTACATTACGCTACATTTACCATTTATCATTAACTTTTACATATGGCTACTGTGACGGTCAATCAACAAAAGGTTCTTAATTTGCGTTGCTAGCTAACGGCAGGCTGCTCTGCACCGTGCTCATATAGTGGTTAGTCTAACCATTAAAGCCGTCTCAGCCCAAGGAATTATTTCAGAAGCATTACAGCCACCCTCAAGATCCTCCTTAGGTTAACACTGCCTGCTTTGTCAGCTTTCATAGCACTTTTAGCAATGTTAGCTGCTAGCCACCAGCTAAGCTAACATGTTGAGAGCTGCTCCTCTGCATTCAGTATAAAGAACCTTTAAAGGACAAAGAGAAGCTGTGCTGTGTTCTAGCTATACTGATTGCATTAACCTTGGTTTGTTTTCCTGTCAGGTCTTTATCCAACTTTGATTAGAAGGCAGAAATGTCGATTAAGGGGGATTCCCAAAAAGCTGTTATTTTTATTTATTTTATTTAATCGTTTATTTGGCAGGGAAAATGCACAGTAATGAACACTTAAAACATTAAAATGTGTCAAGCGTAACAGTGCCAGATTTAGCTTTGAGCTAATTTCCATCCGCAGTCCCTCACATAAAACATTTAAGAAGTTTGCCTTGTGTTCCTGGTAGGGTCTCCCATGGCAAATTGGTCTCAGGCAAGGGGCCAGACTAAGATTGGTTCAAAATACCTCATGAAAGACGACACACGAAGTGAGGATACCCGGTCCGGAGGAAGCCCGGGGTCCCCTTCTGGAGCCAGGCCCAGAAGGAGGACTCGTCCGAGCGTCTGGTGGCCGGGCTTGCCACGGAGCCCGGCCGGGCACAACCCGAAAAGGCAACGTGGGCAGCACCTCCACTTTTCCGTCTCGCGGGCCCACCACCTACGGGAAACAACGATGGGGTCGGGTGCGCTACCAGAAGGGTGGCAGTGAAAGCGGAGGGTCTCGACGGACCAGACCCGGGCGACAGAAGCTGGCGTTGGGGACGTGGAACGTCACCTCTCTGGGGGGGAAGGAGCCGGAGCTTGTGTGGGAGGTGGAGCGGTACCAGTTGGATCTGGTTGGGCTCACCTCTACGCACAGCGTCGGCTCTGGAACCATACTTCTGGATAGGGGTTGGGCTCTATTCTTCTCCGGAGTTGCTCAAGGTGTGAGGCGCCGGGCGGGTGTGGGGATACTCACAAGTCCCCGGTTAGGTGCTTCGTTGTTGGAGTTTACCCCAGTGGACGAGAGGGTCGCCTCCCTACGCCTGCGGGTTATGGGGGGGGAAAACTCTGACTGTTGTGTGTGCTTATGCACCCAACAGCAGTTCAGAGTATACGGCCTTCTTGGAGTCCTTGGAAAGAGTCCTGTATGGGGCTCCTGAAGGGGACTCTTTAATCTTGCTGGGAGACTTCAACGCACATGTGGGCAATGATGGAGACACTTGGAGGGGTGTGAGTGGGAGGAACGGCCCCCCTGATCTGAACCGGAGTGGTGGTTTGTTACTGGACTTCTGTGCTAGTCATGGATTGGCCATAACAAACACCATGTTCGAACATAAGGATGCTCATAAGTGTACGTGGTACCAGAGCACCCTAGGCAGAAGGTCCATGATCGATGTCGTAATAGTATCATCGGACCTGAGGCCGTATGTTTTGGACACTCGGGTAAAGAGAGGGGCGGAGTTGTCAACTGATCACCATCTGGTGGTGAGTTGGGTCGAGTGGCGGGGGAAGCCTCTGGATAGACCTGGTAAGCCCAAACGTGTAGTTCGGGTGAACTGGGAACGTCTGGAGGAGGCCCAAGTTCAGGAGGCCTTCAACTCACACCTCCGGCGGAGCTTTTCGGGCATTCCTGTGGAGCTTGGGGACATTGAACCAGAGTGGGCGGTGTTCAAAGCCTCTATTGTCGAAGCTGCGGCGGGGAGCTGTGGTCTCAAGGTCCTAGGTGCCTCAAGGGGCGGTAACCCTCGAACCTCCTGAACAACAACAAAAACCCCGCGTTTTATCCAGTTTGTACACAACGATGGAGCAACTTAACAAGCAGCAGTGGTCCACTGAAGAGACCAGCTACCTACTGGGAATCTGGTCTTCCGAAGAGGTACAGAGGAAGCTGGAGCACAATCGGCCATTGTTGTTACGGATGACACAAACGATGACGCAATGACGCAGCACCAGTCGGACTCTGGGCAGTGAGAAAAGAGCTGGAGCTAAACCGAAGAACCGGTTCTGAACCTGAAAAGCTCTAGCACGGAGCTTGAACCGGAGTTGTGTTGGTGTGAATGAGGTATTAGAGGAACTCCTGAGGCAGAGCTGGAGTATGACGGGGGATCAACACCAAGCTCCCGGGGGGAGGTCACTGAGGTCATCAAACAACTCCACAGTGGCAAAGCCCCGGGGGTGGATGAGATCCGCCCAGAAATGCTGAAGGCTCTGGGTGTCATGGTTGACACGTCTCATCAACGTTGCGTGGAAGTCGGAAACAGTACCGAAGGAGTGGCAGACCGGGGTGGTGGTTCCCCTTTTCAAAAAGGGGGATCAGAGGGTGTGTGCCAATTACAGAGGCATCACACTACTCAGCCTCCCCGGGAAAGTTTACTCCAAGGTACTCGAAAGGAGGGTCAGGCCGATTGTCAAACCTCAGATTGAGGAGGAACAATGCGGATTCCGTCCTGGTCGTGGAACGACGGATCAGCTTTTTACTCTCGCAAGGATCCTGGAGGGGGCCTGGGAGTACGCTGATCCGGTCTACATGTGTTTTGTAGACTTGGAGAAGGCGTATGACCGAGTTCCCAGGGAGTTACTGTGGGAGGTGCTGCGAGAGTATGGGGTGAGGGGGTCTCTACTCAGGGCCATCCAATCTCTGTACTCCCAAAGCGAGAGCTGTGTCCGGGTCCTCGGCACTAAGTCCGGTGAGGGTTGGCCTCCGCCAGGTCTGCGCTTTATCACCAATCCTGTTTGTAATATACATGGATGGGATTTTGAGGCGTAGTCGTGGGGGAGGGGGTCTGCAGTTCGGTGGACTAAGGATTGCACCACTGCTTTTTGCAGATGATGTGGTTCTAATGGCTTCATCGGTCTGCGACCTTCAGCACTCACTGGATCGCAACCGAGTGTGAAGCGGCTGGGATGAGGATCAGCACCTCCAAATCTGAGGCCATGGTTCTCAGCAGGAAACCGATGGACTGTCCACTCCAAGTAGGGAATGAGTCCTTACCCCAAGTGAAGGAGTTCAAGTATCTCGGGGTCTTGTTCTCGAGTGAGGGTTTTCTCCGCAGGGTGGCTGGCGTCTCCCTTAGGGATAAGGTGAGAAGTTCGGTCATCCAGGAGGGACTCGGAGTTGAACCGCTCCTCCTTCGCGTCGAAAGGAGCCAGTTGAGGTGGTTCGGGCACCTAGTGAGGATGCCACCTGGGCGCCTCCCTAGGGAGGTGTTCCAGGCACGTCCAGCTGGGAAGAGACCAAGGGGTAGACCTAGGACCAGGTGGAGGGATTATATCTCTTCGCTGGCCTGGGAGCGCCATGGGATCCCCCAGTCAGAGCTGGTTGATGTCGCCAGGGAAAGGAAAGTTTGGGGTTTGCTGTATGCAGTATAGACATAACAATGAATTCTGCTTCACTTGGTTAGAAATCACACAATGTTGAAAAGGAAGCCAGATAAATGAACCTGTCTTCAACGCGGCACAGGGTTAAATTATGAACTGCAGTTTGAAATTATACTTGTTCATCTTCCAAGGAAAGAAATAACCAGATATGAGAGTAGTACATGATTTGCTTGAAGTAAATTGAAAAGGGTAATAAAAAAAGTCTCTCCTTTGTCCTGCAGGTACAAATTCAGAGCTGGAAATATGAATAAAGCCCACTGTGACAGAGTGAGACAGTGAAGTCACCTTTTTTGAACACTGCCTGGGCTTTGAAGTACACTGAAAAGAACAGGATCTAATAAATCTACCAGAGTGTTAAGTCATATAACCATAAGAAATTAATCCTGTGACAATTTTTCCATTCTTTACTTTGTAGTAAGCAAACAAAAAGTAGCACATATTCATAATACTCTTATCCTGACCAGTATTGAACATGTGATGTTACACATATCAGATTAAAATCCAGTGACCACATCTGGGAATTTAGTAGAGCTTGTGTGCAGCTTCAAAGCCAGATAGAAGAGACAGGGATCTCACAGCTTTGTGAAGAGAAGGGGAAAAATGTCTATGTGAACTGACTTCACAAAGAAATGTGCATGACTCATGCTTAAACATCTCACTTCATTAGCTGTGTTTACCTCCAGGTCCCAGGCAGACAGACTCTCAACAACAGGAGGAAACTTTCTCCACTCACCAGCAGATCCATACTCGGGTGGAGAATAACAAATAGGTCATTGTTGAGCACCACCTTCCCACAGCCACAACTAACACTTACTTACCGAGCAGAGGGATTCTAGATATCCTCATGTTATTTCTTACAATGCGGGGAAACATATTTAGTGATGCAACCAAATTGAAACATGTTTGAACATTTGGTCGTTGTCACACATTTCCTGTGCTGGGAGGGAACAAAACAAGCGACCCTGCTCTGGTGGCCTTGGTTTGTCTCCAAAGCCCCCGTGGTGTGTTGAGTTTGAGATCTTAGCATCCATCACACAGGATCCTCGGCAGTGGAGGGAGTGATCTCTCACACCTGCTGAGACTCAATCTGGAGGCTGGAAGATATCTCCATTATGCCTGCAGCATACTGCAGCACTCCAGCGACAATGAGAATGCATTTTATGGCACTGAGAAATAGCACTGAGGAAATGGTCAACAGTAGCATTGTAATAAACTATACATATCCCAATATCTACAGTATATCTTCAACCCCCAAAATGACCATTTGTATTTCAATTACAACCTATGTTATGCTGAATTCTTAAAGAAAGCTTAGTTTTTTTCGCATGCTTCCACAGTAAAAACAAGAATCTAAAGAGAAAAGTCTGGAGGAGTAGATATAAATAATTCTGTAAAAAAATGTACACATGGCAAACTATATCAAGGACACGTACAAACGTTCACTCAACAGAACAGTCTCATTTGTCTCACTACTTCAAAACAAGCATTTTTGCTAAAACTAGGCTATTTTAAGTTGCAATATATGACATTAAAAGAGGCCATATATACTAATTTTCAGGTTATATTTGTATTTAGTGACTCTGCTGTGACATGTCTCCATGCTTTAATGTTCAAAAAGCTCTTTATTGTTCTCATACTGCCTGTGCTGCAGCACCTCTTTTCACCCTCTGTCTGAAACCAGAGCCCAGTCTGCTCTGATTGGTTAGCTGACCGGCTCTGTTGTGATTGGTCAACCGCTTAGAGATGTCCCGCCCCTTAGCCTGTCACGTACAATGTGTTGGAGTGCTAACCGCAAAATGCAAATAACAGAAATGCGAGTGTTACATAGTGATGTCATTATGTTATGTTAGTAAACAAAGGAGTCCAATGGAGGCATTTTGGGGGGGGGAGTGTGTGGGAGAGAAACTCCCTCTGGAGGGAACACAGGGATTTTAGCATTTGCAGACCATTTACATGCCCAAAAACCTATAACACCCGACAGGAAACTGAAAACCCCAATAAGCATAATAGGGCCTCTTTAATTTATCATTATGAAATAAATGCTAATTGCACAATGTATTTTCTGAAGAATAATGACAGCATCTGCGTATAGAAACCATGTCTCAACATCCCTTTAGCTTATAGCCCTAGACATATACACTGCATCACTGCGTACCAGAGAACAAGACAAAACTCAACAAAAGAGCTGAGAGTAGCTGTCCCCATGTAGCCTATGCTAACTGTGGAAAGTACCCACAAAAGAGCCCTGTTGACGGAGGAGGCTAAGAATGGAGTGGGAATAGGGGTAATGCTAAGAATACAGAGCATAAAGAGACTATAGAATAGCTACAAAAGACTGCTGAAGCTCTCCCGCTCTGCTTCATGTCTCTTTGTACTCCATACATTATTCCATTTTCACCAGGGATGAAGCAGCTTGCCCAAGGCCACTCTGGTGTTTGCTATAATGTATAATGTACTTTGAAGCGTATGTGTCCATGTTAATAGGGGAATGAGTGGGAGAGGCATTTGTTAATTGTTCTCATGTCTGCTATCATGATTTAGTTAGGAACAATACTTGAACACACTATCTACATTATAATGGATTCAGACCAATCATAAACACCTTACATTATATTGACTGCTGTTCCTACCAGAGAGCATACACCAGGCAGGTCACCAATACATGAGCTCTCAAAAGTAACATGTATAGACTGAAATACACCATTTGAGTGGGTTCTTTTAGTCAGGAAATACTTATGTTTCTCAGCTCCCCCCTCCAAAGAACAGCCTGTCTTCTCTCTTCCTCCTCCTCCCTTGCCACCTCCCGCAGCTGTACAATTCATGTGGCATTGTATTTATTGTGCAAACACACAGTGACGGAGACCATGTTAGGTAAGAACAGGCTTTGTCGTAAAACACCTTAGGCCTGACGGGGGGGATCTTAATCCATGTACACTGCTGAAAACAAGAAGGCAGGAGCAGAGCCAGGATCCATTGAGTTACTGTACTATGAATGACCATTCAACAGCACAGACCTTATAATAAAGATAACTTTATCACAGGTTCTAAGTGGGAAAATAATTTATATATTAAGAAAGGTGGGATGCAGTGGTGGAAATGGTGCTGATATGGGGATAACCACAGTTACAGATACACAGCTGGCTCTAGGAACATCAACATGTTATTTGTGAGGGGCAGGAACACAGCCAGTGGCAGGTGTGTCCCTCCGCCACATATAGCTCTGTTTAACCCTGTAGTGGTAGGAGCAGAGCCATGTCGTTTTATTTCAGTGGTTACTTGGCAACAGTGATTATACAGACTATGGAGCCTTATCACCACACTAGACTCCTTGTTAAGCTATCTGTTGAATGCATCACAAAGCTGAACACCTACTTTTAATAAGACTTAGCATAACATTTACACATTTATATATTCTGTCTATTACACTTCAACCAGTTGGTGGTAGATTTGTTTCAATGATGTTACAGAAGTCCTAACAAGGCTTTCATCAGATAATGTATCTAAATGTACTCGAAGAAAATAGTCCGGAGCACATGAAAGGCAAACCACTACCGTAAATAGAACCCTTGTGGATGATTGAGCACAACATCTTCCAATCACAGCGGTAAGTGGGGTGGTTGTTGATGACGATTTTGCGCTTGGCCAATAGAAACCACGTACTGGGTGTTGACCTCTGTAAGCCGTATCACTACCTGCTTCATGTCCGTGGCGGAGGACTACTATAAAAACAAATCAGCCTAAGTTTTAAAGGGCAGAGTTGTAAAAACTCCCAGGCTGTGGGGAGCTAGCTTGCAAGCCTGTGAATCGGAATTCAACTATACCCCACAGGAGCAAAAACGCCTGGAGCATTATAAACACACAACGACGGCAACATCTTTTTGTATCGACTTTTAAAAAAACTCGACGCTGTTTAACATTTGCTGGGGAGGACTCTGGCTGCTTAAAGAAGGACCTGGTTTACATTTCCATGTAAGTAAATATTACCTTAAATTAACGTCGGTATATCATTCATGTTGTCGTAAATAAAAGTGGTTGTATTGTATTTTGTTAATATACGACTAATTATTAAACTGTCACTCAAGGGTGGTGTTGTTGAACATTGCCTTTTTATATTTGAATATTCATGCTGTAGCCAGTCTATGGCTGTAGCATTAGCTGATTCAAATGCTACTTGACGTTAGCTTGCTATCGATCAACAGCGTCGTCATTCCAGTTTAAAACCAATTTGCTGTGACCCAGCTTCAGTCTCTGGCTTGCTGCAGGTTAACACTGATAACCAGCCGGTCGAGCTAAACATTAACAGTATCCTATCTGGCTTTCAAGATAGCTAGCAAGCTACATTCTGTTCACACCCTCCATTGACCTGGCCAGCTAATGCTGCTTGTTCGGTTATCGCTCAGTCTGTAGGGCTTTGGAACCGAAGGGTCGCCAGTTCGAGTCCCGATCAGACCGAATATACAGAGAGTGGCCTTGTAGCTGGATAGGTGCCAGTTCCCCCTTACCCTTGAGCAAGGCAACGAACCCCCAGCTGCTCCCTGGCGCCGGAATACTGTCAGCCCTTTCCCTCTTCATCAGTCCATGTATATAGGTCCTGTTTGTGAATGTGTGGGTGTATTTCGTGCCTATAATTGTATACTATCACTAGGGTGCAAAACTGAATTTCCCCATGGGGATTAATACAAGTTGATCATTATCAGATCCGAACGTGATGAGAAAGACACTAGTACTTGTATGTATTGTCACTGTCGTCATGCTATTAACCGAGTGCCCTTTGTTTTGTTGTAGAAAGGGCTTTAAAGCCGTGGATAGACTTTGAATGTTGATTATGTAACAGCAATTTTCGTCACAAGCTTGTGCGTGCTCCTCTTCCCGCTGTAGCTTATAGTCTGTGCAGGGGAAAGTATTATAATAGCCTGGGTAGGTTAATGAAACATTTGATCCCTTATAAACCAAGGGGAAGGAGTTTTGTCTGAACATGTCTGTGTTAAAATCAGACAATCTAAAATCATTCTGACTTGACACCTTCCACCAGAACCTCCTCCCTCTGCAGAGGTCAACCCTGCTTGCGTATTTCTGTCACAGCAGACCGCTGGGGAACACACACTGCTGACACGGTCTCTGAGTCAGTGGCTTGTTTATTTATAGCTGTTGATATTGTACAGCTGAGACGCAGCGCTGTTGTATGTAGGGTGAAAGGTGACTATAGATTACTAGGAGCTTCCGCAGAGGAAATGTCCTTGATCACAATTGTGTTTTATTTGGGTTATTTTTGCTTATACTATAAACAATTTTGTTCTCTTTTTCAGGATCCTAAACCAATCCCTGGAAGGATATTCATTTCGGCATCAAGCACTCAATCAGATTATTTTCATTAAACCTATCCCTGCTGCTGTGGAAGTTTTTGCAACTCTTGAAAAAAGCAACTCTGTGACTGAAGAAGAATCACCCTTGCCATTGAAGCAGCTATGCAGCTTGAAATTCAAGTAGCACTCAACTTTATTATTTCCTATTTATACAACAAACTCCCTCGACGACGTGTGAATATCTTCGGCGAAGAGCTTGAAAGGCAGCTGAAGAACAAATATGAAGGCCACTGGTATCCAGATAAGCCATACAAAGGTTCAGGGTTCAGGTGCATCCATGTAGGGGAGAAGGTGGACCCTGTTGTGGAGCAGGCAGCCAAAGAGAGCGGGCTGGATATCGAAGATGTCCGGAATAATCTCCCTCAGGACCTTAGTGTGTGGATCGACCCATTTGAGGTTTCCTATCAGATTGGGGAGAAGGGACCGGTCAAGGTGCTTTATGTGGATGATAACAATGAGAATGGGTCAGAGCTGGACAAGGAGATCAAGAACAGCTTTAATCCTGAGGCCCAGGTCTTCATGCCAATCAGCGACCCCGTCGGGGCTTCCTCAGAGTCCAGCTCCCCCTCCCCTCCTTTCGGGCAGTCGGCTGCTGTCAGCCCCTCCTTCATGCCACGCTCCACCCAGCCCTTAACCTTCACCACTGCCACCTTTGCTGCCACCAAATTTGGCTCCACCAAGATGAAGAGCAACGGCCGCGGCAACAACACTAACAGCGGCAGTAGCAGCAAAGTGGCCCGCACTTCCCCTACCAATAACTTGGGTCTGAATGTCAACACCCTACTCAAGCAGAAAGCCATCTCCACCTCCATGCACTCACTGTACGGCCTGGGTCAGCAGCAACAGAAGGCCTCTGCTCTTTCCCCTAACGCCAAGGAGTTTGTGTTCCCCAACCTCCAGGGCCCAGCCAGCCCCGGAGCTGTGTTCCCCGGGGAGGGCTCCCCGGGTCTCGGCCCCCTGCAGTACAGCAATGCCTTTGATGTGTTTGCAGCCTACGGAAGCCTCAACGACAAGTCCCTTATGGATGGCCTCAACTTCAGTCTGAGCAACATGCAGTATTCTAACCAGCAATTCCAGCCAGTCATGGCTAACTAAACTCATCATCCAGATGTTATTTATGAATGATGGTGGCTCAAAGAGAAGGAAAAACAAAAACGCACACTTAGAATCTGGACTTTCAAGGATATAGTGTCTAGTCAGTCAAGCGCATGTGCCCAAGGGTGTTTTTACTGTGCCCCCTTGAGTTTGTTTCTACTAAAAGCTTGTTGTACAAACACATCCAAGCTTGGTTACTTCAATTCAACATGCATACTTGTTTTTCTTTTTCCTTTTTGCCAACCAAGCACAAATCTTTTTTACCATATTGAGAAAATACAAAATAAAAACACAAGCTTCAAGTTTTGGCCTCTTACAGTATTTTACAGGTGGTAAGACAAGGCTGGTTTTTATGAATTGGCACTACTAAGTGGGGTTACTTGGTCTTTTTCTAATTGTATAATTTAATTTAGTACAGAGTTTGTAAGATATCAGAGTATATATTGTTTCTATGACATGGTGTTGCATTTATATCTTTTTACTACTCCAGTGATCTGTGATGGCTGCAGCAGATTTTCCTTTTTTGAAAGATAATTGTTAAAGAAATCCATCTTGAAAAAAAAAAAAAGACATCAAATGTTCTAAAGATTGTGTACAGAATATTCCTTCGTGATGGAATTCAAGTGTAGGAATATTTGCTTTTTCTGAAAGATGAATTGTATTTTCTGTTAAGAGGTTAAAAAGATTTTGCTATACAATGGACAAAATGTAATCGTATGAATATTAATTTTGTACCTACATTGTGCAATACTTGATAAAAATACGGTATAACAAAGTATTTTGAGTCAGTGTCTTACATGTCAAGAGGGACTGAAATAGTTTATATTGTTAAGTTTGTATTAAATGCTTAAAAATGATATGCTTGTCTTTATTTTTTTTTAATTTCATATTTGCACCCTGGTTTTTTAAATAAAATAAACTACAGTTGAACATTGTCTGTGGAAATCTGTCTTATTTATTGCTTGTTTAAACACCACGGTAACTTCTATAGAGAACCGCAGTGACGCGTCGTAAAACCCGGAAGTAAGTTAGCATTTTTAGCACTTCCGGTTCCTTCGTCAAAAAGCAATGCATTTTCTCCATAGGCTTTTGGAAAATAGCTCCAAATAAGGTCTGTGGTTGACACACATTTAAGAGATAAATCACGTTTTGTTCTACGACATTAGATACATCAGCAGTGACCCCACTGGTGATTTTTGAAGAGTTTACGTGTCTGAAAAACGATGGTTGTTACCGAGTGGCTGAATAGGACTACAGAAATTGTTGAGGCCGTTGTACGTCATTACGCCTACACACGTAAACACTCCCGCTAAATTTGTTTCCCCCTGTGTTCTGCTTGAAAGCAAGTACCTGCCTATCTTTAGTATCATTATCTACATCTGACCATTAGAATCTGTATTTTTGAAATTGTCGTTTTTAACACCGTAGTTTTACAAATTATAGAATAATTAATTACCAGTGTTTTCCAAGTTTACTCGGAAGTTCGTTTCGTTAGCTAACGTTAGCTAAAGCTAGTGCTACTAGTTAGCTACGCAATGGTTTGTTGCTTTTGCTCCGGGTTGCAGCGACAGGTCTTCGCATGACACGTGCTCGTTCTATCGTTTCCCGGCCAATGTTTTCCAAAGGAGAGTCTGCATTCGTCCCACGCGTTTAGCCATTTTCGTCCTCGTGTGGCCGGGGCCTAATAGCTTGTAAGCTGACGTTACATTTTTGTCCATGTCACGGTGAAATGTAAATGATGGGAAGTGACTGTATCGCCGTTTTAGAAATGGCGCTGCTGAAAAGACCGCAACATAAGTAAAGATAATGAATACATCCTATTAAAACCTGTGTGGCTTATATGATAAGTCTAATTAGTACAAGCAGCATAACGTTTCACCATGTAACTAAAGATTGTAGTCAGACAAATTACCTCTGGCTGGCAGAGAACTCTCTGCTCCATCGCTTCTCTTGGACGTAAAATCACATGTACATTTTACATTTATATTCAATTTAATATTCCATCCCTCACATACTTTTGTATATATAATAACTTATATTTTGTTTTTCTTGTTATGCTGCTGCAACACAAACATTTCCCAAATTGGGATCAATACAGTAATATCTTAATTAATTAAGAAATATAACTATTATAATTAGTGTAGCAGCTGACACCTATTGCCCACACTTTTTTGGCTGGTGAGCTACTTTTGAAATGACCAGCTCACCGAGGTCTACCAACCAAAAATAAAATCCCAAATTGCAAGGGTTGCTGAATAACACGTTGTATTTAAACATGGGATAACTACAATAGGGCTACAACAAACTACTAATTTGATAATCGATTAATCTATCGATTAATGAAACGATTAATCGACTATTCGGACTATTACTGTATGCCTTGCACAATTTCTCAAACGCTCTTATTTAGCCATCAACTTTTAGATTTAACTTGAGGTTGTTTCAGCCATGTGGAAACTAGCAATGAAGACAAAGATGAATACTTGATTCAAAAATACATATATTATTAAATTAACTTAACAAATTGTTTACAAAATTGACATTGCTTTTTATTTAAATTAAATAAATAATATTTCACATCAAAAGAAACAACAATGTTTTAACAAATCATATTAAATAATCTGATGACAGAACTGTAAACAGAATAGCTGAAACTTTAACAAAATAAAGAGTAACTCGGTTACCTCTAATCATTAACCCATGTTTGTATAATTGTGTTGCTGCCATGGATGTATAATAAGAACTGGATACAGCGTGGGAGGCGGGGCCTCATTCATATGAGAGTTGCCCAATGGCGCATTATGACAAAATGGCCCAACTTTTGAGAGAGCGAAACGTCACGGATTACCCGGCATGCCTGAGAAGTACCCGTATGTGCACTCATAGAGCATGCGCAACTTTAACCACGCCGCCCAAAAGGCTCGTTCACATTAAGCACGTGAATTTGCGTACACGTAACAGCACCGCGCGTTCATGACAGCATGGTACTGGATTTATATTAACGAGGCGGCAGTTAGCAGCTAGCGGCTAGCTAGTAAATTATGCTAAATTACACATCAATCGTTATGTACTTTTATATTACGCTGACATCAGGATCTAGTGATATCCAAGCAACAGAGCTTCATTTAGCATGATACTTGTGTGGGTTGTACATGAAACCACTTGGTATATAAAAATGTATATGTTGAAGCCTGTTATGATCAATTGTGAGTTAAAACTTTATCTAAAAAGTAAAGCTGATGATGGATTACTGTGGTGGAGTTAAAATAACAATAGCCTATTTCTTTTTGAAATGTGATGGAGTAAAAGGATAGTAACTGTGATTATTCATGTTAAGTAGCCCACAAGTAACTAAAACAATTGCAAGTGCAATAAGAAGCTACAGGAACGTTAATCTACATCGGTAATATTAACTTTATTTAAAGGTGGGGTAGGGTAGGTAAGTTTCAGAAACCGGCTCGAGATACACTTTTTGTTATATTCCATGGAATGCTCTTAACATCCCGATAGCAATGAATATCTTAAGTGCTTTGACAAAAAATCCATAAAAAAATGTCATCTGTATAAGCCGTAATACTGTAAAAAGTACAACCAATCGATTGGATGGCCTACCTGCCTGTCAGCCTTCCATCGGGTCACAAACTTGTCTCGTGCCCTCATTGGTCATGTGCACGTTCGTGTGTGTTGGAGGAGGGGCTCTATAAGGAAGTGGCAGATTTTCTCCGGCTGTGTATTTTCAAATTCTAGCGATCTCGAGCCGGTTTCTCAAACTTACCTACCCCACCTTTAATACAACATTTACGGTACAAGATTTACATCATACAGCCCATGTAGTATAATATTTTACAAATGATGAATTACGGCAAACATGTGCAATATATCCATTATTACAGCTCCGTGGGCTGGCAGTAAGGCGATATGGGTCCGTTGTTATTGTGCATCCGTGGGTAAAG
Organism: Pseudochaenichthys georgianus; assembly: GCF_902827115.2. Lineage (NCBI taxonomy): Eukaryota > Metazoa > Chordata > Actinopteri > Perciformes > Channichthyidae > Pseudochaenichthys > Pseudochaenichthys georgianus. Next base: position 5,689,466 of record NC_047521.1, on the reverse strand, counting down.
AGAAACTCATGTAGTGCTGAACACGTAACATGAACGTGCCGGGCGGCGCGGTCCCGTGGGTTAAGATGCGCGTTCATAATGCAGAGGGAAATAACTCTCAGAATAATGTTATTAGCACATTTTTACAACTTGAGGAACACGTTTTTTAATAAGGGCTATACAAACGTTCATACTGGGTAGTTTATTTAGTTTAAAAAAAATTATCCAACGAGTTATCCACTCTTTCCCCATGTAAGTCAATGGGGAAAAAGTGTTTCCGGGCCCAGCAACCTAAAGGAAGTGTAGTACCGCCGTTTGACCAGCACGAATATTCTCATCAGACTCCGGCGCACTTCCTGGGGGCTTGGTTGCTGCTAGCATACATAATAGGCTCTGTGCATAAGATGGCGTCAATCAACTTCCGGCGGCTGGGTACTTCCGGTTTGAGTACAGAGTTTTGACAGCTTGACAGTTTGTTATGACACACCGAGAGCAAGAATGAGCGGATTTCAAGGGTAAAGAAAAGCGATTGGCCTTCCAGCGTGTAAGAAAGTCGGCACTACATTGCTGTGTGCCCCTTTGTACAAATTCGTCCCGTTATCAGAATCAGAATACCTTTATTAGTCCCACAGAGGGGACCTTTGCAGCGTTGAAGCAGGAAAGAGCCACAGACAGCTTAGTGTTGAATATCTTACATGCGTTAAAAAGTACTAAGTTATAATATAATAAACAATATGCTAAAAAAGTACTAAGTTATAATATAAACAATATGCTAAAAAAAAGATAAAAAGTTACATAATTACAGATAAAAAATACAGATCAAAAACAAATCAAATCCTGTAGCAGTTCTTAGGATTTAGCAGCCCGGAATATATATTACAGTTATTAAAAATGGCATATGTATATAAAGTATATATTGCACATAGTTTGACGGTATTTAACAGCAGCAAGTTACACAATGTTATAATCGGGAGATAAGTTTCCATTCATTTCGGCAAGCCTGGGCAACAACGATTAAAAGATGTCTTGCTCCCAAACCAATTGTGTATTTCATTACAAAAAGCAGTTATACCATACTATGTTTAGGTACTAATGAATTATCCTCAAAACAAACGCACACATAAATAACAAAGGAAAATACATAATTTAATAAATCCACAATATGATAACATTTTACAGATTAATTTAATAAACATAGGTTGATGTTATATCGGGGGGGGAAATACATATTTAAACATTTCAATTAGTCTCTGCATATTTAAGTAATGCAAGTTTATATAACAGATGAACAGATGTACAATATCCAGAAAGTAGATGCAACAAATATATATAATATGTGCATTTCCAACATATCCTCTGAAAGAGTGTTAGTCGTTGAGTTGAGTAGTGAGCCATTCGTTTTTTTTTTTCGTGGTGCGATGTCTGCTGAGAAGTCCTTGTATGCCTCACTGACTTTGAGGACATCTGGGTCTGGCAGCCTCCCCCGCACGGCCTTGTAACGTGTACTCCTTTGAAGTGAACATGTTTATATGATAATTAGGACTTTTACGAACAATTTTACACTCAGACAACAATCACAAAGTTGTATCAGGCTACATACAATTACTTAGGACAATAGATATTACCTTACACCGTCAGCAACTGTAAACTGCTTTGGCTTAGTGGAAGTGAACACCATGTCACTCACTCTGCCTGGTTTCACACCCTATTAATTACACAAAATAATTGTCAAATTAATTGAAAAGGTCATTGATGCAACTAGATCAGCTCTTAGCACAAAGGAAATACTCATTAAACCGTGGATTGGTTGTGAACACATGCTGTACTTACCATGGTTCTTGGCTTGTGCCATCGCTGCTCTGTTTCAGTGCAGCTGAGGACAGGGGGACAGCAGCTGAGGACAGGGGGACAGCAGCTGAGGACAGGGGGTACAGCAGCCAGGTTGAGTGTGGAGTAGTGTGCGCTCTGGAACAGCAGTGCAACATTGTGGTTGCAGAGTGCTGTTCCAGCTACACAGGAACACTTTGCCACTGCAATCTCCACAGGTGAACAGTTCTTAAAACAAAAATGTCAGTCATTTTACCTTTAGGACACTGCTTCAACACAACACAGACAAATGAGAAAGCTGAGAGCAGGCTGATCAGGCAAGTAGTAGGTGTGGGAAAAGGCTAAACCATGCCAGGTTGTCAGTCACATACACAGAAGTTCTGCTGTTTGGAATACTGTAATTTAAGGACATTCAAACAGATACGCTTGTATAGCCTGTCTCAGCTCTCTCAATGTATTATCTTATATTATAACTACATAAAATAGTGTTAGTAGAATGTTGAACAGCTTAATATAGATGTAGGGTACAAAACCAGCACTTACCTAACACTGGCCAATACAAATGGACCCTACATGGATTATACTAATCATTCAGTAAAGAACAGCAGCCGTCACAACCCGTTTCTGGGGTTTCCATGAAAGCAGAGACGGGTTTCAACCTCATTAAGAATCTTTGATGAAAGCTAAGCTTGGGTTTAGCTAATGTATTTATCATTTTACACGAGAGGGTTACAAAATGAAAATAAATCTGTAGTCCCTTCATGCTACACACACATTTTCATTTCATTTTTTTCATTTCAAACCTTTATTTAACCAGATTGGTCCCATTGAGATCATAGATCTCTTTTTCAAGGGAGACCTGCAGCATCTAGGTTCCACATGAAACATAAAACAATAAAGGACATCATACATTACACATAGCTAGCTACCAGTTGATGTGAGCAAATGTATTGTCACTATGTAATCTGTTGCAACACGTCAGCTAGCTGGGCTTATTTGAGTCCTAAATCACAGGTTACCTACTCAAGCCACATCAAAACCCCAGAACATGAACCTGACTGAGGCTTTGAACCGATTAACACTTTTTATTTTCCTCCCTACTCTGAGATCGTGAGGCTTTTCATGCTTTCTCATGGACCTGTAACAGCTAGCCCTGATGCTCACTCTCCCTGAAGGTAGATCTTTGTTTGAAACTGTGGAGAATTGGATATCATTCATGTTATCCAAAAAAACGTAATGGTACATCATTAAAACGCTTTACACTGTATCCAGACTGTCAAGTTGTCAAAGTTAGCCAGTAACTACAGCTTTGTTTGTCACTTACCTTCATAATTGTCGACGTAGCTGGATATGTAGCTACATCTTGAACCCTTTTCTCTTTTGCTCCTCGGGGCTGAGCCTGCCGCGTGTACCAGCCGATGTACATCACTGATGTTAACCTTCGGTAGGTCTTGGAGACATCGAGTGTGAAATAGTGCCTATATAATATCTATACGTTATCTCTCTCGCTATCTATCGCTCTTCCCTCTACCGCTCTACTGTAGACCGGAAGTTTACAACCGCACACCCAGCCGCCTGACGTACCTGACGTGGAAAAGTTATTCGTGGATCGGGCTACAGAGCTACTAGAAAGACAGTCGAACCCGGTGCATTCCTCCGTCTGAATGTGGTGCACTTTTGCTAAATGTTTAGACAAATTGCTCTGCCCTTACATGCTAAACACTCTTGACAACGAGGATTGTCCACCTCAAGACGGGTAACATTTAACCACACCTTGGAGCGCTTCTCTCCGCCATCCCCGCCGTGTGTTGCTGCATGGAGCAGCTGCGTGTGCCCCCCCCCCACACAGACGGGGGAGAGAGATCTAGTCTGGATCGGAAAGATCAAAAATACACCGACCATAGACGCATTTGTTTGTCTTTTTACATGTTAGAAACGAGTTGGCGACACTAAGACTGCGAGATAATGTTTGTGTAGCAATAATAAATGACCTTTCTCTTTCTCAACTCGCTACTCGGAGGGAAGTCGCTGTCATATGCCTTGTGAACACTCCGATAATGCCTCTCCACGTTACCTTTCTTTGGCAGAGCGACGCTTGCTTTACAAATAAGGCAAATAACTAGGGATGCACGATAATTATCGGTCCGATATTAGGAATTATGACGTCATCCCGATAAACCCGATACCAGTATTAATAGCCCCGATAATATACAATATATTTTTTGGGTAAAAAAAAAGAAAAAAATACTGCGGTGTGGGTGGATTGGGATGAGGGGCGCTTGTTTTTCACTCGGCTCCTCCCGTTTTGCCAGTACTGTGGTTTAGGAAGAGGGGAGTTCTTCACAAATCCAGCGCTCCCTAATACTTCGAACCTGATCAGTCACCTGAAACATCGCCATCGCTACGATGGTGTGTTAAAAGCGTACGAAGACAATAATACAATACAAAGTGTGTGTGTGTGTGTGTGTGTGTGTGTGTGTGTGTGTGTGTGTGTGTGTGTGTGTGTGTGTGTGTGCGCGTTGGAGCTATGTGCAACTCAAGGCATATGCTCGAACCCGAGCTGCCTGGACGCTGCAATCGATATCGATATCGAAACCAAAATGTTGGTATCGTGACAACACTAATGGATACAAGCGATGTTCACCCATTTAGTAATTACATGTTTTAAATTTGTACACACCAATTTGTTTCCTATCGCCTAAACCTCCAGGGCTGTACACAGTTTAATACTGTCAATTTCCAATTTTGGGAAAAACGGAAACGTCTTTTAAAACTACAATTCCCAGTAGAGACGTGCCATAGAGAACATGTTGCGAAACACAAAAGCCATCATGTGTAGTTCTGGGGGGGCGTTCAAGTCCAGTTTTGAATAGTCTGCCGTGGTTTCGTTCCATTTCAAAGAGCTTGACCCTCGGCGTAACCTTGGCGCACTGCCACTCCAACATCCATTCCCAGAGCTTGAAGATTAATCACAGGGTTTGTCAACGGGACTGTAGTCCCAAACGATAGCTGGGGATTATGGGTAGTGTAGTGTCTTCGGCCATCCTAAACTGAATTTTTTTCCAGATATCATATCGCATTAACAACACCACATCTGGCGTCACAGAGATCTTCTGTTACTGTCCGTTCTTCTTAGAGGAAGTACAGAAACACGTAACTAATTTGTTTTAATGTTTGAGGTGCAATAAACGACACAGCAGCTTTTTGGCATGTTAAAACTATTATTTTCTGCCTCGCTCATGAGAGTAACAGCTGGCGAAATTACAGCCTCGCCTACTGATTTCACATGTGTGCTCTAAAATGATACTATTATCATTATTATAAGCAAGACAATAAATGGCAGAGATATGTAGAAAATATACGTATTTAAGATACGTTCATAAGAAATGTAACGTGGGAGAAAATACGTGTCTGGCTAAACGTAATGGAGAATGCAGTTTAGTTCTGTGGGAACGTAATTTTTAGGAGACAGGGTTGCCTGTACGAAAAATACAAATTATTATGAATACAAATAAAATAAAAGAAGCCTTCCGTGAGTTGCAAGCTATAAAGTAGATTTTAAAAACGTTTTATAGAATACAAGTTCACTGCTGGACGTTGTAGAAATGCGTGTGTGCACCACGACAAAGGAGCCTCATTCACTTTACATTGGGGTTGTTTGCGTGGTGCCGACACGTAAATGTAGCAAAGTTCGTGACTCCACCACGCATTGTGGTGTTAAGGACTCGTGGTGGAGTCATGCATTCTGTTGAGACCAGGTTGATAATTACACTGGTTGGCTATCATAGCCTTGGATGTCATGTGAAGGCGTGAACAGCGTAGTAAAGAACAAGCTAAAAATACATCCATGTTTAGAGTTCCAACAGCTTTACTCACCTTATACATATCAGGTTTGCAGTTCAGTGACTCAAAGGTCTGAGAAGGAAATAGGTTGTGTGTTTTTATGCTCAAAGGAACTTCTCCTCCCTTTATCAAATACTTATGTACACAGAAGTGTCTTTATGGCTGAGCAAACCTAGCTAGCTAAACACACCTAAAGCCAGTTAGATGCTCATTTAGATGCTAACCACATGTATATGTGTAGACATTTTGTTTTGCTTTCTTTTTACAGTTAGATGTGAAGATTTATACCACTCTTAAGTCTGTAGGACAATTATTAAGCTTGAGCTAGCAGCTCAAACTTATATAATTCTGTATTTCTTTTTAATACGGCCTGGACACGTATGTCTACTTCTGAAATGTGTTAATAAGTAATCTTAGTTTAGATTGGTGTGGCAAACAAATTGCTCAGAACCCTTGAAGTTGGAAATTAATTCCTCTGGCGCTCAGGGGAGTAGCCTTTTCTGATGGAAAAGTTGTTATCCACCATAGTGAGACACATTTAAAACTTTCCAAGTTGATGTCATTGCCTCTTTGTATAGGGACCCCAGTCTTTGCTCTCCTAACCAAATGTATGTTGTTCTATTCAATGTGTACATACTGTTTTATACCTGGCACTTACCTGAACCATATTGCACTATTTTATGTGTTTTGCGTTTCGTCAACTGTAACTTGTGTTGCATTGTCGAAGTGCGAGACTCAGGATTTTCAATGTTGAAACTATACTATAGCATATGATTAATAGGTATAGAAGTCTAGAAAGTGGAAAGCTATATTCAAAACACATACACACACAGAGTTCCACATGACCACCTTGGCTCTCTGGGGTAAACTGGTCCACAGATGGTCTGGTATCACACCAGCTGGGAGACTCCCAGGGTGTGGAGTGTTGCCTTGCTGTGACTCCATCTTGTCAGTCCCAGAGTGTGCTCTCCCTCTGCTTCAGAGACAAACATTTATAGCACAAGCCTAACATATGACACACAGGACCCTATCATACTGTTGCTCTCACAGGCCTAGCAGTCTTGTACAGTCGACATGCAGGAACTGTGTTTGTTCTGAAGGGTGTCTCTGCCAAGGGTAATGCTGTGTTGAAAGGAAATGTGACTACAAACCTACAAAGAATAAATGAATAACTGAATAACTGAACAACGACAAATATGAAGCTAGCCAGCAGCTGGTTTGCTTAGCTTAGCATAAACAAGTCTGGCTCTGTCAAAATGTAGCAAAACCCTCCCACCAGCACCTTAAGAGCTAGCAAAGAAAGAAAGACAAGTCATAATCTTGATTTGAAAGGCTACTGAATATGTAATTGTGACATTTAACCATAATGTTGCCTTTTAAAAGGAATATGTAATTTCGGAAAGTATGCTAATTGACTTTCTTGCTGATAAAATCATCCAATTCTAATTTCTTAAGATCTTTTTTTGTTGATGTTTTTGATCCTTCTTTTTACCATGACAATGCGTCGTTTCAAGGTTTTGGTTAAATCAATAATTAAACAATTAGACGGGGCATAGCTGTTTCCACTTTCTTCCAGTTTAAATGCTAAGCTATAAGCTAACTGGCTGCTGGCAGACGTGAGAGGTATCAAGCTTCATCTTTCTCTAACTTGGCAAGAGTGTGAGCAAGCTTAAATATAGTTGATTGAATATTGGGCAGTATTTGGTATAGTCTGGCTGAATCTTTAAACTATAATTCAGTTTTGTCGATTACCTACTCGAGATTTACGAAGAGGTTATTTAAACCACACAAATTCAGATATTGTTTTCTTAATTAAATATATTAATGGGCACATTCAATGGAATTTAAATTAAACATTTTGGAAACAGTTGCTTTTTTGTCAAAAGTTGTATAAGAAGATTTACATACATTTTTATATCTGTAAACACTAGCTATGAAGCTGCTTTCAGTTAGCAAACGGCAATGGGCAGAATAGACTAAATCATGTTGCCAGGCTTGTTTCACATTTGAATATCCAAACGGCTGATTTGCTGTAAACACAGTGTTTACGAGGCAAAGGGCAAGCCAGCGTGAGTCATCCTGAAGAGCAGATTTGTTCAACTGTGTTTTTAACGCAGTGCTGTGCCTCACAAGGCTGCCAGCAAAGACATATAGTTCAACATATTTCAACACAATGGAACAGAGAGAACCACTGCATGTTTTGCATTGTAGTTGATAACAGATGAGGATTTTAGATTAGTAGGCCAGAGGTGAATCATGTATTCTGTTGTAATATCATAAAGAAAATGCCACATGTATTCTGTTGATCAGGGCCGTATTCACCATATACATTGGGGGACACACATCCCCCCCAATATTCAGATACACTCAAAATGTCCCCCCCCAATAAATAGCAAAAAAAAAAACGTTTTGATTTTTTGATTTTGTAATTAAAATAAAATTGCTATTCTATGAGTTCTTTATTTTGGTTATTTGTATACTTGAAAATCTATATTTTCTGTTATTGTGAACTTCACCAAAATTATATTTCTTTTCATATGTAAATTGGTTCCTTATTTTGTACCCGGGGGTGTATTTAGCTGTTGCACGTCTGAGTCCACCTTCAGTTAGCTTGATGCTCCAAGCAGGTCAGTCATGTTTTAATTTGCCCTCCATCAGTTCTGGTATCTTTTCTAGTGAGCCCTAAAGTAATCTATATTATTGTATTTCGTAATAGTAATGTTAATGAACCCTCCGGTTTAGCTTCTTTGTGTAATTAACTTGTAGTTCTGATGTTAAAACCGAACTTTTCAGGAATAGTAGCTAACTAGCTGTGGGCTAGCTGCTTTCAGTTGTTAGCCTGGGTTTGGCGGGCTAGTGTAAGCTATGTGGAAAATGACGGTGTCGTTTTGGATGTAATCCAATAGATATTTATTCATGTGGACTATTTCTATTTTATTTTGTAATTTGTAGGGTGTGGAAAGATTTAAAACTGTGATGTGTGACACCTATGGAATACCAAAGGTGCCAGAATTAATTAAATAATAAATACTCTACAATTATCGTCAGAAGCATTTAAAAGATACTCACACGCAGGAGGTTTGCAGTGTGCATCATAGCTTGTGCTAGCTTTAGAACGCTCAGAATTGCTAATAAACATATTTAATTATCTTATATCCAGCGCTGCTGACCCGTATTCATCACATCAGCAACTGCAGATCGCCGAGGTCAAGCTGTAAGCAAGAGGAAGGGTGGCAGTGACATTAGACAGTTTTTTGGGCAGCCTCAGAAAAGAAAAAAAGCAAGTTAAGAGCAGTGAGAAAGTGAGTATTGTTACCAGTCAGATAGCTTGTTTACTGATAATATTTCTTCCATGTTCACTCTGGTGTGTTCAGAGTAAAGAGAGAGAGGGAGAGAGAGAATGTGAGCATGGCGACCAGACAGGGAGAGTGTGCGCTGGTGACATGGAGGTAAGTCAGAAAGGAGCTATATTGATGGTTAAGACAGAATAATGACAACATAGCAGTCTAATGTTAATGTTAATTTAAGATGAGATCATCCTCATATGTATTTCAGATAATACCATCAAGTAGGGAGAGTGAGTTTGACAATGAGAGAGAGAGCAGCCAGGCAGGCGAAAATGAAGGTACAGGACAGGAAGGGGAGGAGCTTGGACTTTGCCCAAATCATCCAAATGTGAAAGTCATACCCAGTCAAACCCTATCAAATAGAATACTCTACTTTCAGGAGAAGTGGTTTGAAGATCATCCATGGCTCCATTACAGCCCCTCTGTAAAAGGGGCCCTCTGTTTCTATTGTGCTAAATACTTTGCAGCACAAAAGTCTAAGCTTGCATCAAAAGCAGATTGCAGGTCTCCCTTGAAAAAGAGATCTATGATCTCAATGGGACCAATCTGGTTAAATAAAGGTTTGAAATGAAATGAAATGAAGATTCAGCGTTTGTCAAGACTGGTTTTAACAATTGGAAGAAGGCACTGGAGAAATGTAGTGTGCATAAACACAGCAGTGTCACAAATTAGCTGTGATGACTAGGATTCAGGAGCCAGAGCCTGTTAATGTGCAACTTTCACGTGAGCTTGAAAGACGGCAGCAACAAGCAAGAAGAAATCTGAAGAAGATTGTTGAGGGTGTGAGGTACTTGGCGCGGCAAGGTCTGGCTTTTCTAGGCGATCAGAAGGAGAGTGGGAATTTAAGCCAGCTTCTAAAGTACAAGGCAACGGGCGATGCAGAGCTGACCTCCTGGCTAAAAGGTCCCCTCGATTTCACCAGTCCGGAATTGCAGAACGAACTGTTGAAGGTGATGGCCAATACAATCATCAAAGAAATTGTGTTGGAAATAACATCAATGCCAGTGGTCCAGTTCGCAATTATCATTGATGGCACCCAAGATATATCAGGAGTTGAGCAGGAGTCAATATGTGTGCGCTCTGTAGATGCAGATCTACAACCAAAGGAAGAATTCCTGGGAATCTACCAAGTGTCATCAACAACAGGGAAAAATATAGCCAAGATGGCATGTGATGTGATGACGCGCCTACAGCTTCTTCTGTCTCAACTCCGAGGACAAACTTATGATGGTGGCTGGACGATTGCAGGGAGTACAAGCCATTTTAAGGAAAGAACAACCGCTGGCTGTGTATTGTCACTGTGGTCCCCACTGCGTGAAATTAATTACGCAGGCTGCCTGTGCTCCACAGGCAGCCACTAGTAAGAGATGCAATGGGTCTGGTCCATGAATTGGGGGGCTTCTTTAATCAATCTGGCAAGTTCAAGTTGATTTTTCAGAATATCGCAAAATCAGAGCATGGTTCAACTTTCACCTCATTGAAGCCTCTCTGTCCCACCAGGTGGACTGTACGTACCCCTGCCACCCGCTCAGTTCTCAAGCAGTATGAGTCAGTGCTAATGGCCCTTGAAGAAATGGCATCATGCAGCTTACCTGAAACTTCAGCCAAGGCCAATGGTCTTCATGGAACATTTCTTAAAGGGAACACTGTGCTCGGCCTTTTAATGGCTGAAGGCTCCAAAATGGTGGAATGAGCTCCCCATTGACATCAGGACGGCAGAAAGCTTACACACCTTCCGGCGCAGACTGAAAACTCATCTCTTTCGACTCCACTTCGAGCAATAGAATTACTAACTAAGAACTGCTAACAGAGCACTTAATAAAGGACTGGCTTATCTATAGCCAGTTGAGTAGCACTTGAAATACTTGGCTCTATGAAACCTGATGTACTTTATGATTCTGTTTTCTTCAAGGTTGTGTCTTCCTGGTCGAATGTACTTATTGTAAGTCGCTTTGGATAAAAGCGTCAGCTAAATGCAATGTAATGTAATGTAATGTAAGACCTGATGGGGGATTTGGAGTGCCTGAACACCTCCCTGCAGCTTAGGAAACAGACCGTTTCAGGCATGTCAAAACAAGCATGCAGGTCAAACGAACGGAGGAGCATTTTGATGTATTGTTCTCAAAAGCAACTGCTGTGGCAACAAAGTTGGACCTACAACCAATTCAGATCCCTCATGTCCGCAAACCTACAAAGCGTTACACCGGTCAGGCTTCAGCCCATATCCATCCCGATGCCCAGTCCTTGTACAGAGTCCAATTCTACAATGCCTTGGACACAGTGAATACTCAATTCATAGAGAGATTTGAACAAGCTGGATTCCACAAGCTGCAGCAGCTTGAAAATGTGCTGCTACACGGAGACATGGACAAGGTGGTAGAAGAGTATCCTGAATTGAATTCAAGACTACTGCAGGTGCAGCTGGCCATGTTTGGGGCTAATTACACCTATGAAACAAGCTCAGATGTTGCTAGCATTATTCGTGAAATGGTGCCAGAGGTGAGAGGTCTCTTCAGTCAGGTGGAAGCTTTAGTAAGGCTTCTGTTGGTCGTCCCTGCCTCTTTTGCAGAGGCTGAGTGGAGTTTTAGTGCCCTGAGGAGGCTTAAGACATGGCTTAGATCATCGATGAGTCGAACGAGGCTGAATAATGTGGCCATATGTCATGTGCACCAGAAGAAACTGGACAGACTGGACCTTGAAGGAATATGCCAGTCTTTTATCAGTGCCAACGATAAGCGCAAAAAGGCTTTTGGGTCCTTTACTTGAGGGTTGGGCTTTTTGGGCAGGTGTCTGGGAGGAAGTTGGGGGTCTTTTTGATTTTGAATGAGCGGCAAGCAGCTAGTGCGAGTCATGGCTGTAAAACAAAAGGGCAATTAAGTGTTCCTGTTTCTACTGAAATTGCGTGGCACAGACCTTTCTATGGATTGAAATGCTTTAATGTGATTATGGTTATAGTTGTACTTTATTCATCCCTAATCTCTGCCATTACAAACAACACAACAAGAAAAGCTAAACTAGATAAAATAGGGCGATGTAATACAATGCACAATTAGACATTATGGTAAAACATTTTGACCTGTTTTTCAGGTCTCAGGCTCGAAAATGACATTCCCAGAACAAATGACTATATCTTCAATTCTAAATGGGGTAAATTAATAATCTTTTTTCTCAAAGCAATGATGAACCTGTGAGTTGGATGTAGAAAAAGTCAGAATCAATATAGATGTTTTTTTAAAGTAAATTCAGATTGAACATAGTAAAACAATGTAAATGATTGTGTCCGTGCAAAAATTAAACCATTACTTATTGTGAAAACCACCCTTGAATGATGGGATAGTAGACTAAAAGCTTTAGGAATCCAAACTATAACATATAAGTACCCTGTATCAAGATTGATGCAAAACAAGTATTTCCAAGGCACACCTTTATATGATCATTATAGTTATACAAAATAAGAGAATAACAGAATAACAGGTATAAAATCATTCCAACTCATACTACAGTTTAAAAAGGGAGTGATTTGTAAAATATGCATAACGAAAAAGTAAATCTGTTCAGTTCTGTTTCACATGGGTGTTGTTGAGATGTATCCATAGATTTAGTCCCTAATGTTGCTCTCAACGTGCAGCAGATTGATGCTTTTAACTTCAACATTTAAAAACAAATCTTCCCGCGGAGCATGCCCCCGGACCCCCCTAGAGGAGGTTAGGTCCCCCGCCCGCCCACACCCCCCGTCAAATTGTCCCACCCACATTGAGGATGCTTCCTACACCCATGCCTGAGACACAGTTTCATGACTATTGTTGTGTTTTGGCCCCACAGGCAGGGGCATGGGGTTTAACAGGTTTTAAAGTATCCAATGTGTTAGTGATTTTTTATGTATTTTCCTTTAGAATGGCAGGAAATTAGTATTCAAATTTGTATTGAATTTTTGGTCCCCCCCAATGTTGACTCCATGAATACGGCCCTGCTGTTGATAGATGCTGGTAGGTTTTGACCTTGATCGACATGTCTATATTAGGGATGCACGATAATTATCGGCCGGATAATTATCGGTCCGATATTAGGAATTATGACGTCATCCCGATAAACCCGATACCGGTATTAATAGCCCCGATAATATACAATATATTTTTTGGGTAAAAAAAAAAGAAAAAAATACTGCGGTGTGGGTGGATTGGGATGAGGGGCGCTTGGGGCTCCTCCCGTTTTGCCAGTACTGTGGTATTAGTGGTTTAGGAAGAGGGGAGTTCTTCACAAATCCAGCGCTCCCTAATACTTCGAACCTGATCAGTTACCTGAAACATCGCCATCGCTACGATGGTGTGTTAAAAGCGTACGAAGACAATAATACAATACAAAGTGTGTGTGTGTGTGTGTGTGTGTGTGTGTGTGTGTGTGTGTGTGTGTGTGTGTGTGTGCGTGCGCGCTGGAGCTATGTGCAACTCAAGGCATATGCTCGAACCGGAGCTGCCTGGACGCTGCAATCATGTTGCACTATCCATGCTGACTGTTCGTACAATGTCCCGCTGTCTGGCTTCCTGCATAAAGTCAAGTGCTCGGCGCAGTTGTGGCGAAATGTCGCTCCTCTGTTTTCATTTAAACAGCTCCTTATATCCGTTAGCGCAGCTAGCTAGCACCAGATGCTAACAACAACAATGCACATAAGGTCTCTCTCTCGCTCGCTGGGGCCACACATACACACACCCTCCCGGTCCTCCAGATGGCCAGTCGGTGCCTGCCTGTGAGCGTGGAAGTGTGGTCTGCCACAAGCGGGCGGCAGGAGCGGGGCTGTCAGCATCAGCTTGGAGATGGTATTTTAAACTCGATGCGCTCTGAAACTACGGGGCGGCCAAGGAAAAAAAATGCACATGCGTTAATCGCGTTAAAATAATTAGTGGCGTAAATCTTTTTTTATTATCGGGTATCGGTATCGGTCTTGAGAAGCAGGAAGTTATCGGTATCGGTATCGGTTTCAAAAACCCAATATCGTGCATCCCTAGTCTATATTAAGCCTGTGATCAGAGCTGTTGCCTTCATGAACGTTAGCACCTGTCCTGCATGTTGTGTTTGCCAGCAATGTCCGTGACATTTCAATAGCTCATGGGCCAGAGATAATGCCAAGCTAGCGGGAATCACATCTGCAATTTAAGGAAGCTCAACATTTCACTTGATTGAAAAGAAAAAAAAAGACGGGAGATAAAGAGGATATAAAAAAAGCCCCATCCAGGCTGTGTTATTCGCTGATAAACCCGGAGCTGAGACTTTAATGAATACCGACTGTGCTCTGTTTGGCCAGGGCAGAATCTCAGCCAGTCACTGCTTTCAAGTGCTGCCAAGTCATTTTTAGTGGGGATCATCCATTCAACCCTATTCTTATTCCAAGCCAGACAATCATTCAACCTAAAAGCACCACATCTCAGCAATATGGAGGCATAATCCATATTTCATTGTGGCTCTCTAAGCTGGAGAAGTAAAAGGAAGAGCTGTATGTATTGCACTTTCTCCCCCCCCCCTCATCCTCCTCCTCTCCGGCTCTGTTTGTTTTGGTTTGAAGGCGCAGTTGAAGGTTACAGTACCGAAAGGGTGTTGCACACTTCAATAGGTTTAAAAATAGACCTTGCAGGGTTCCTGCGTCATCATTGGAGAATCCTCGCCTCTCACCCCTCCTCCCTCATCCACACACCAGCCAATCATGCCTCACTTCACAGCAGGAACTACTTGTATGCTAATACGGCGTGGAACAATTATTTCCCATCTGCATCATAACGCTGACGTAGCGCCTGAACAGGAATAAATTCCCTTTTTGGGGTGGGTCCTGCTGTGGAGGTATGTATGGTACCCTGCCCTCTCCAGTCAGAGGCATGAAGAGAAGCTGGAAAAGCAGGCAGTTCTGCACAGAGAAACATTTGAGACAAAGGAGATAAATACACAGATGTTTACATACTACATTGATGGCAAACCATGTAGCCATGACAACACATTTCCTTTACCTTTTCATGCTGATAATGGCTTGCTGAAGCAGAAAGGAGTGCATTAGCTGTTGACATCCCCGGGGAATTCACCAAAGGCAAATAAACGCATTGAATATATCTTGCGCTGCAGGTATAACCTTGTTTATTATGATGTGGGGGAAAACACTTCGAGGTCCCTCAGGTATCGGCTCCTATACAGATATTCAGAGGGAAACCGCCTTGTCAGGATTTTATATAGATCTCTTTCCAGCAGTATGTATAGCTGTGAGCTATCACAGTTTGCTTTATCTCCCTTATTTCAATTTATCTAAAGAAAGGAGTGGTTTTTAACATTATCTTTTCTGATATGAAATACTCACATACTTGGAAACTCTAAGTGAGGCACAGAGGGTTCCAGTGCTGAAGTGATTAGTTCATTTATTGATTATTTAATTAGTCAACAGAAATGATTAAAAAACACATTTTAAAATCTTTGGTTATTGGTTATTACATTCAATAGTTTTCCTGATTAACATCATTGTTTGGACAAAAAAAAAATAACCATGACATTTTATAGATTAATTAAAGAGAACATATTATGCTCATTTTCATGTTCATATATGTACAGTGGGGCAAACAAGTATTTAGTCAGCCAGCAATTGTGCAAGTTCTCCCACTTAAAAAGATGAGAGAGGCCTGTAAATCCAGAAAATCACATTGTCTGATTTTTAAAGAATTTATTTGCAAATTATGGTGGAAAATAAGTATTTGGTCAATAACAAAAGTTAATCTCAATACTTTGTTATATATCCTTTGTTGGCAATGACAGAGGTCAAACGTTTTCTGCAAGTCTTCACAAGGTTTTCACACACTGTTGCTGGTATTTTGGCCCATTCCTCCATGCAGATCTCCTCTAGAGCAGTGATGTTTTGGGGCTGTCGCTGGGCAACACGGACTTTCAACTCCCTCCAAAGATTTTCTATGGGGTTGAGATCTGGAGACTGGCTAGGCCACTCCAGGACCTTGAAATACTTCTTACGAAGCCACTCCCTCGTTGCCCGGGCGGTGTGTTTGGGATCATTGTCATGCTGAAAGACCCAGCCACGTTTCATCTTCAATGCCCTTGCTGATGGAAGGAGGTTGTCACTCAAAATCTCACGATACATGGCCCCATTCATTCTTTCCTTTACACGGATCAGTCGTCCTGGTCCCTTTGCAGAAAAACAGCCCCAAAGCATGATGGTTCCACCCCCATGTTTCACAGTAGGTATGGTGTTCTTTGGATGCAACTCAGCATTCTTTCTCCTCCAAACACGTCTATTTTGGTTTCATCTGACCATATGACATTCTCCCAATCCTCTTCTGGATCATCTAAATGCTCTCTAGCAAACTTCAGACGGGCCTGGACATGTACTGGCTTAAGCAGGGGGACACGTCTGGCACTGCAGGATTTGAGTCCCTGGCGGCGTAGTGTGTTACTGATGGTAGCCTTTGTTACTTTGGTCCCAGCTCTCTGCAGGTCATGGACTCGGTCCCCCCGTGTGGTTCTGGGATTTTTGCTCACCGTTCTTGTGATCATTTTGACCCCACGGGGTGAGATCTTGCGTGGAGCCCCAGATCGAGGGAGATTATCAGTGGTCTTGTATGTCTTCCATTTTCTAATAATTGCTCCCACAGTTGATTTTTTCACACCAAGCTGCTTACCTATTGCAGATTCAGTCTTCCCAGCCTGGTGCAGGTCTACCATTTTGTTTCTGGTGTCCTTTGACAGCTCTTTGGTCTTGGCCATAGTGGAGTTTGGAGTGTGACTGTTTGAGGTTGTGGACAGGTGTCTTTTATACTGATAACGAGTTCAAACAGGTGCCATTAATACAGTTAACAAGTGGAGGACAGAGGAGGCTCTTAAAGAAAAAGTTACAGGTCTGTGAGAGCCAGACATCTTGTTTGTTTGTAGGTGACCAAATACTTATTTTACCGAGGAATTTACCAATTCATTCATTAAAAATCCTACAATGTGATTTCCTGGATTCTTTCCCCCCATTCTGTCTCTCATAGTTGAGGTGTACCTAGGATGAACATTACAGGCCTCTCTCATCTTTTTAAGTGGGAGAACTTGCACAATTGGTGGCCGACTAAATACTTTTTTGCCCCACTGTATGTAGTGCCTCTACCGGGACATGTCTCCATGCTTTAATGTTCAAAAAGCTCTTTATTTGTCTCACACTGTCTGTGCTGCAGCACCTCTTTTCACCCTCTGTCTGAAACCAGAGCCCAGTCTGCTCTGATTGGTTAGCCGGCCAGCTCTGTTGTGATTGGTCAACCACTTAGAGATGTGTTTGAAATCTCCCTCTGTTCTTTTGTATCTTGGGCTAACCAATGTTTTAGCCACTAAGACAATTCAGAGACAGCTTTTACGACCTTCCACATCTTTTAATATTCATTGAGGTCCTCTTGTGATGAGCAACATTTGTATGTTTTTCATCAAGGCCTTCCTTGGTACGGTGGTTGAGGCCAATCAAGCATAGGGTAGTGGATGAAGATGGGTTTGTTGTAATACATCTCTTTCTCTCACTGCGCCGATATTTCTTCCTCCTTATTCCCCACTCATCCAAAGCCCATCATTCTCTCCAGAGCCTGGGAAGTTTCTCCTGTATTTGATGTTCCCCGTCTGTGTAATTTAATCTCAGTGATTCCCTGCAGCTCTCTCCTACCATAAACCTCTGCTCTAATAATAGGAAGCCGGGGGACACAGTCTCCTCTCTAAGCCTGTGTGTGTGTAACTGCTCTTGCCTCTGCACCGTAGAGATAAGCTACATTTGTTTTGGCCGGACTAACATTCACTCATAAATTGCAAAGGTGATACTAAATCAGGGGAGAGGGAGAACAGACCCTTAAACATATCGTGTTTAGGTCAACTCTGCAGTTGCTGTGTATTGTGTGTGGAATCAGGAGAATGATAGGGAACAAGGACATGGTGAGTGCAGCATTAAGACATGAGAGAGGAATTTCACTGATTAAATTGTTGGCTTTTGAAGCTCTGTTACCCAGTATGGCTGCAGTGGACTGGCATTTCATGCTCAGTAAGATTCCTAACTGAATCAAATCAGCTGGGAGCGTTAAGTGGCAGCCATGATAAGAGCTGTGATATTTCTGAACATGCTAAGGAAATGTGAATTCATTGTTTAAAAAAATATATATTTGTAGTATTGGATACACTGGACCAGCCTTTATAAAAAAAGAAAGAAGCTAATGCTGACTCGAATTTCATTGAGGCAGTTAAGGTGGCTTCACATGAAGTTGCTATTGAGTCCTATGGAAAGCTAACTATGACACCGCTCAAAATTGTCGCCGACCGTTGCGCCCAAAGTTCAAATTAATTTAACTTTGAATCGTTTTTCAGCTGAACTTTTAATGCACAACCAATTAGATGACAGCTGTAGCAGCGCAAGGAGGTAACCATAGAACATGTACTTGGCTGTAACCAGCCGTTTTCACCGCAAGTTCTCTGCGCCCAATCTTTTTGCATAAAGCAAATCACGTGTCATGTGAATGCAGCTTTGGAGACGCACAATTCAGTCGTCAATAACATACACGTCAAGTTGTCAATGTGCAATGGACTGGAAGCCTTAGTTGAATTACACAGCACATTTTGTGTTTCATTGTAGCCCTCCAATTGTATATTTGTCACACACACACACACACACACACACACACACACACACACACACACACACACACACACACACACACACACACACACACACACACACACACACCAAAAAAGAAGTGCAGTCAGATTGTATTTTCTAAGGGTCTGCATCCACATAGCGCCTTTAACTGAGACCCAGTGTCTTTTTTCAATAGTTTTCAAAGTGAGAGCGCATGATGTAGTTTCGAGAAAGATCTCTGCACTCTATTTTCTGAGTTAACCTCCATTTATGTGCTAGTTTTTTAGTTGTAATATATCTCAACTTTTCAGAAAAGTGGTGCTGACGTCAATGTAGAAATTGAAGGAGAAGCTTATTTTTGGCTATGTCTGTCACTCAGAAACTATCCGGAAAGACTGCGTCATGCTTTTATCGCCATACACAGATCTTCCTCCTCACTACACGGCTGTCACACTGAGGGGGCGATGCTAGTCTGTCACACACCCAACCTACATCAACTAAATCCATGTTGTTATTATCCAGTTGTCTTTAAAAAGTGAAGTAAGATAAAGGCAGAAAATTCGTTCGAAATATTATCAACAGAATGCAAACCAGCTACCGTGTTGTCAATGACAATGGTTGTTGAAGGAAGATCTACTGTAGTTAGTGTAACGAAGGTAACTTCGTTACTATGGACTGATGGCTTTGGGGGCCTTGTAATATTGCACATGTGGGTTTGCACTTTATATAACGACTTCCTTTTGCACAGTAATAATGTCACTCAGCACTTTAGTGAACAGTTTGCACTTTATTAGCATGATTTGCACAGTACAGTTTGACATGGCCTGTTTGCACATTTTTATATAATCTATACTATTTATTAGGGATGCACGATAATTATCGGTACGATATTAGGAATTATGACGTCATCCCGATAAACCCGATACCAGTATTAATAGCCCCGATAATATACAATATATTTTTTGGGTACAAAAAAAGAAAAAAATACTGCGGTGTGGGTGGATTGGGATGAGGGGCGCTTGTTTTTGACTCGGCTCCTCCCGTTTTGCCAGTACTGTGGTATTAGTGGTTTAGGAAGAGGGGAGTTCTTCACAAATCCAGCACTCCCTAATACTTCGAACCTGATCAGTCACCTGAAACATCGCCATCGCTACGATGGTGTGTTAAAAGCGTACGAAGACAATAATACAATACAGTCAGGGCTCGCAATTAACGATGTCCCGGGGACCATACAAATTCCTACTGGGACACAAATCTATTTCGTCTGGGACTATTTCGGGACTGTGAATTTTTTTTTAAAAGTAAACTTCAAAATGGGTGTTATTTGCAAAGTCATTGGGCTGTCAAATCATAGAATGCATTCTACGTCATCCACTCTGCTGCTGACTGCTGCTAGACTCGCGCTAATGCAACGGTCACGACAGTTAAAAACAGAAGAAAGAAATGCTGAGGTGGTTGAATAAACAGCCCCCTGTTGCAAGCCCCAATTCTGCCGACTCCCGAAACGAAAACATCCCAAGTCCTGGTCATGATGCATCGTCTTCCACTGTGGTAAATTAGTCTTAAGTGCCAATGTTAGCTAGCGCTAGCGTTAGCTAGCGCTAACTAACGCTAGCAACTGAAGTGTGCCTTACAATGCATACAAACGTCCTAAAATGCGGTGTCATGTTCTTTTGAAGTTTGTGAAAATGATGTGAAATACAGTTGATCAGAATAAGAGGTGTAGCCTATCATTTTTGTATTTTCTTTGTCAGCCAGTCAGTGACCCGGCTAGAATCTTTAGCTGCAAAAACGTAAGGCATTTAGCTAATCATTTCAATAGAGTCTGGCTGCAGACCGCAGCAAGGAGGCGGATCCTATAGGGGCGTTTCCTATAGTGAACGACGGGAGCCGGCTCTCGCCCGCGAACGAGCCGTTTTTTGTTTTGTTTTTGCGGAGGGATCTAGATCGGCATGAAGGCACATTATGCAATGTGCAATGTGGACATTATCCCGCTTATTACACATGGCCACATTCTCAACAAAGTAACGACATGACTCCCAATAATAATTGAAATGCTTTTATGGATTTAGAAAAAGATTTTATTGATTTAAAAATTAGTTTTATGTATTGATTTAAATTGACATGCATCCGCTAAGAAAAGTAGTCCGTTGTTACTGTTTGAACTAACGTAACAACGGCAGGAACTGCTTCTATAGTGTTGTTGAGGAGCTTTTTGATTACAGATTTGAAAATATCGTTGCTTGCTTTAAAAGTAGCACAATTCATTATGTCAAACCTTGAAAGATATCCCTGCCCTAATGCCAAAAGTAACTGGCAACTGAATATGTGTCGCCGTAGCTATGATGTCTATGTCTGGACCGCTGCGTAAAAAGGAGGGTTTCTGCCCCATTACTTCTCTTCTTACTTCTATAAGAATAAAACACGGAGGACGGAGATCTCTTTTTGTCCCCCTCTTCTCCCCGCTGCAGCCTAGAAGCTGGTCTCAAAGCACGCGCCCCTCTCCTGCAGGGAGAAAAACTATATGTATATACTTTATATAGGTTGATACAGTAGCCCCTTTTTTAAAATAGTTGTTATAGGTGTTGCCATCTGTTTTGTGTAGCGTGGTTCCACAAGCAAGTCAATGCATTCATTGGGTGGTATCAGTTACACGGGTCTGTAAATGCAATGAAAACAATTGGCCACAGCAAATAATTTATATTAAACATGTAATTTTTACTTTTGAATACTTTAGTACAAAGGATGTCTTGAATAATTTAAGTGATATATGTGTACACATATAACTCATTAGTCAAAACAGGGCTACATTTGATTTAATTAAAAGGTATAATATGTGGTAAACTGAAGAGCCCTTTGGGAGCCGAAAGAGCCGGAATTCCCATCACTAGAACGAATGACTTCTTCTGCGAGGATTTATAAAAGCAGCTGGAATCCCTTAAGTTACTATTGGATAAAAAAAGTTAGGAAACGCCCCGATAGGAAACGCCCCTATAGGATCCGCCCCTATAGGATCCGCCTCCTTGCTGCGGTCTGCAGCCAGACCCATCTCAATCATTTAGCTTTTCATCTTTTTTTAGTGTTTTACTTTTTTTTGCTCAAGAACGTCAGTCAGATTGGGTGATGAAAGGGGGTCGCAAGGTAATTTTAGTTTGTCAATCAACTCTGGTATGAGAATAATGTGTCATGTTAAGAGAGAGTAATGTTCCAGTTGTTTTTGTGCCTAGGGGTGGGTGAGTGAGTGAGTGAGAGCAAGATGATTGACATTCATGAATGAAGATAGAAGATCAATTTATATTCCTATAGTACTACTGACGACTTGTGAGGATAACTTGTAATTAGAACTGAAAACAGATACATTTATTAAACTGTATTATGGAACTTCTGTTTTTTTATTATCATTCATACCACTTTTATTGCCAGATAGAGGGTTCCGATCATAAAACACAGAGACCATACAGCCATACCATATTGAATTGAAAAATACAAATCAGAATTCTTCAATGTTGACATGACAATGATACATTAGTCTGGATATTGAGAAACAATAGAAAAACATGTCTTAAAACAACTGTCTTCCCTTCTACTCTAGGAGAGGCAACAGATCAGACTAATATTCATATGTTTAAAATAATAAGTATTTTAAACTTACATGGTGGACCAGAGTCTATGGTGTGATGATTAAGTGACAAAAAAGTATCAAATTATATGTATTCTGCATAATTGGGGGGGTGACGATACAAATTTAAATTTGGGACACTGCTGGTTATATCCGGGACAATACAAAGTAGAATTCGGGACAGTTGTGGGACACTGAGGAAAAAAGTTAATTTCGAGCCCTGAATACAGTGTGTGTGTGTGTGTGTGTGCGCATTGGAACCGGAGCTGCCTGGACGCTGCAATCATGTTGCATTGCACTATCCGTGCACTATCCGTGTTGACTGTTCGTACACTGTCCCGCTGTCTGGCTTCCTGCATAAAGTCAAGTGCTCGGCGCAGTTGTGGCGAAATGTCGCTCCTCTGTTTTCATTTAAACAGCTCCTTATATCCGTTAGCGCAGCTAGCTAGCACCAGATGCTAACAACAACAATGCACGGAAGGTCTCTCTCGCTCGCTCGGGCCACACATACACACACCCTCCCGGTCCTCCCGATGGCCAGTCGGTGCCTGCCGGTGAGCGTGGAAGTGTGGTCTGCCACAAGCGAGCGGCAGGAGCGGGGCTGTCAGCATCAGCTTGTACATGGTATTTTAAACTCGATGCGCTCTGAAACTATAGGTTACTTACGTAACCCCAGTTTTCAGAGTAACATGAAGTGAGATGTCTCACTATGGGATGCGCCTCATCGCGGAGCAAACAGAAGCATCAATCTCATTACGCCAATCCTGATTGGCCGGTGATTCTTGACGTCAACGTCAGGGGAAATCACCCCCTATAAGTAGCCTGCGCCACGACGCATGCGTCATTCAAAATAAGCACCTCTTCTCGCTTCACCATAGCAAGGAGGGCCGTCTGGTGAGACATCTCACTTCATGTTTCTCTGAGTACTGGGGTTACGTAAGTAACCTATAGTGCTCATTCATAACACTCCGTTCGATGTCTCACTATGGGATATTGTAGCTCCCGTATTGTCAGACGAGCTTATCTCGAAGATCACCGATCAACCAGAATTTAACAGGTGGAGTCCCGACTCAACAAGGTGCCCAGCACTGCTCGGGCCACGCTTGGAACGGAGACGTCCAGCCTGTAAAAGCGGACAAAAGTGAGCGGCGAAGACCAGCTTGCCGCTGCACAGATATCCTGGATGGAAACACCCTTGAACAAAGCCCAGGATGTAGCCAGGCCCCGAGTCGAGTGAGCCCGCAGACCCAAAGGTGCTTGCAGATTCTGACTCGTATAGGCCAAAGCAATCGCCTCCACGATCCAGTGGGATAGTCGTTGCTTAGTAACAGGCTTACCCTTATGAGGTTCAGCCCAGGACACGAAGAGTTGGTCATTAAGACGAAGCTCTTTTGATCTGTCCATATCTGTGTGCAAAGCCCGGACTGGACACAATAGATCCCGCTGCTGCTCCCCGGAGGAAACCAGCTGCGGAGGAAATGCCTCAATGTCAATTGGGGTACATGAACCAACCACTTTTGGTGTAAAGGCAGGGTTGGGTTTCAACAACACTCTCGTTTTCCCTGGGGCGAACTGAGTGCATGAGGGATGTACAGACAGTGCATGGATATCGCTGACCCGCTTGGCGGATGCCAGGGCCAGTAACAGCACTGTCTTGAGTGACAGATGTTTCATGTCAGCCCCCTCCAGGGGTTCAAATGGGGTCATTTTGAGCCCATTTAAAACCACTGCCAGGTCCCATAAGGGCACCAGCGACCTGGAGACAGGGAGGAGCCTGCGAGCTCCCTTCATAAAACGGCAAACCAAAGGATGTTGGCTAGCCGTCTTACCCTCAAAGCCCACATGGCATGCAGCAATAGCAGCCAGGTACACCTTGATCGTGGAGAAAGCTCTGTGTTTATCGATCAAGTCCTGTAGGAATGATAAAATCACCCCGACAGGACATTGAAAAGAGAAGTGTCCTTCTTGAAGGCACCACTCCTCAAACACCCTCCACTTACAGTCGTAAAGAGACCTGGTGGAGGAAGCTCTCGCACTCTGAATAGTGTTTATCACCTTCTGAGGGAGTCCCACTGTATTCAGATTGTACCACTCACGGGTCAGGCCCATAGTGCCCCGCGCTCTGGTCGTGGGTGAAGGATCGCCCTCCCCGCCTGAGACAATCTGTCCCTGCGTGGTGGGGGCCGCCACGGCTGCCCGCACAACAGCTGATATATCCCCGCCAGCCCATATATTGCGGGCTAGGGTGGAATCATCAGAGTAAGTGTGTGGCGTTGCTCCTTCACCCTGGCCCGGAGTTAAGGGGAACAGAACCAGGGGTGGGAGCGAGTACAGAGGACCCGGAGGTCAATCGTGTACGAGTGCGTCCCCGCCTAACGGTGCGTTTAAATCGTGCATTAAAGAGAACAGCTGTCATTGAGCATTTTCTCCCCTTGCGAACAGATTTAACGCGGCTCCGCCGTAACGCACCCACAGCGGACTCTCGATCCTTGGATGAGGAGTCCAGTCTGCATAGAGTGGTGCACCCTTTGACAGTAATTCTGTCCCTAGGTGCATAACACCCGGTACTTGTGTCGTTCTCAGAGAGAGGAGACGTCTGCCGCTCCAAGGGATCAGTTTGTGTGCCAGTGTGTGTGACTGGAGACAACGCAATCTCCCCTGGCGGTTCATCCACGATATCGTGTTGTCTATCCTCACGGGGACATGAAGTCCTCTGAGAGAAGGCAGGAAGCGTTTTTGGGTGGGGAACACCGCTAAAAGCTCCGGGTAATTTACGCGTGCCCGCTGGAAGTCTCTGTTCTAGAGACCTCTCACCGGGCGACCTTCGTAAGTCCCCTGTCAGCCCGTCTAACCTGCGTCCGTGGTGACCACCTGCCGTGAAAGGACTGCACCCGTAGGCGCGTCCCGTACTGGAAAAGTCGGGTGTAGTGCCACTAAGCATTTCATAATCACCAAAACTCTCCGTAAGCCGTGGCGTTCGGGGTTTAGTTTTATTATGAGGCCCATGTTGAGCGGGTGCTTTACGAGGACATTTTCCTCCGTAATCTGACTCCGCTCGGTGGGCTTTATAGATAAAACCCTTCTTTCTAGGAGAGAGAGAACCTCTCTCTCCAGAATGTGGGTTGACTCTCTCTGGGTTTGTGAAAACAGATAAATTATAACTGTTTTGAGAAGCCCAGGCAGACATCGTGAGTATCTCCTGCTGTATGCTCCTTAGAGCCAGCTGGGATGTCACTCTTATGGCTCCGACCGGCACTGCGCATGTGCGTGACGGAGGTGCCTTTTCAGCTCCAGCCGGTACTGTGCATGTGTGTGCCGGTGGTGCCCTCACGGCTCCAGTCGGCACTGCGCCTGCGCGTGCCGGTGGTGCCCTTAAAGCCCCGGCCGGCACTGCGCATGTGTGTGGCGGTGGATTCACGGACCCGTCAATAATCCGTCCTTTGAGAGATGCCGTAGCTGCTCTTGAAAGGGGAAGGATTGACGGGCCGTTCTTTGCAGCTCTAGCCGGCACTGCGTACGCACGTGGCGGTAGTGCCCTTAAAGCCCCAACCGGCACTGCGCATGCGCGTGGCAGTGGTGCCTTCACAGACCCGTTTATTATCCGCCTTTTGAGAGAGGCCGTAGCTGCTCTCAGAAGGGGATTTATGGTTAACGGACTGTTTATTGTCTTTCTTTTCATTTTTTTAGGCTGCGCCCTTGGCCGGAGCCTGGATGCGTCAGCGGAAAATGGTTTATTCAGACAATAACGGTGTGACATGTGTTTTGTGCGGACTTGAGGATGGCGTTGAGGCATCTCTCGAGGCGGCGGGGACACATTTAGAGCCGGGGAAGGAACTTCCAGCTCCGTCACGGAGGGGAGAAGGAGGGGCTGTCAGGCCGCTCGCTTCTTCTTCCTCGCCTGCTGGCCGAAATTCTGGGTCGGCTGTGCCTGGGCTACAGTCGGAACCGGAGATTTTCTAGACCAACTCGCCCTCGTCTCCTGCCTGGGCTGGGGACTCGGGGCGGGCTGCGACCTCTGCTGTCCTGGTACTTTGAACCCAGCAGAGCGCGGTGCAGCGTGGGCGAAGGGCCGCCGTTGCAAAAGCCGCGACTGGACCCTTCGAGGGAGACAAAGGTGGAGAGCCTCGTCTTCCTTCTTTTTCGACTCGCACTTCCTTTGCATGGAAGCGAGAGCGGAGCCGAAAATCCCCTCGGGAACGATGGGCATGTCAAGCACATCTTCCTTTTCCCGGTCTGGGAGGTTGGTGAGGTTCAATCAATCAATCAATCAATGTTTATTTATATAGCCCAATATCACAAATGTTACATTTGTCTCAGTGGTCTTCACAGTGTGTACAGAATATCAGTATGACAATACGACACCCTCTGTCCTTAGACCCTCACATCGTACAAGGAAAAACTTCCAAAGAAAACCCAGTTTTAAAGGGAAAAATGGGAGAAACCTCAGGGAGAACAACAGAGGAGGGATCCCTCTCCCAGGACGGACAGACGTGCAATAGATGCCGTGTGTAAATTGAAAAGATAATACATTTGCAACATAGGTAGTCCAAATGTTTGGAAATGCATGTGTGTATAATAGGAAGATGAATCCACGAGGATATCCATCCAGGACCTATGATCCAGGACCACAGCCACGACTCAAGATCCAGCGCTCGCGATCCAGGACACAGGACCGCAGGATCATCCATGACTCCGGATCCCAGCGTATATAGACACCAAAAAGAAAGACATTTGGGGAAGCTGGGTTAATCGGAACATGAGTGTACACGGGTATAGACAGAGAGAAGGAAGAAGTAAGATGTCCCCCGACAAACTAAGCCTATATCAGCAAAACTAGGGGCTGAATCTAATCAGCCCTAACTATAAGCTTTATCAAAAAGGAAGGTCTTAAGCGCACTCTTAAAAACGGATAGGGTGTCTGCCGCCCGAACACAAACTGGAAGCTGATTCCACAAATGTGGAGCTTGATAAGAAAAGGCTCTGGCTCCCATTGTACTTTTAAAGATTCTAGGAACAACCAACAACCCTGCATTCTTGGAACGCAATGCCCTAGTAGGACAGTAGGGTATAATGAGTTCTTTAAGGTAAGATGGCGCCTGCCCATTAAGGGCTTTGTAGGCGAGAAGAAGAATTTTAAATTCTATCCTGTGTTCTATAGGGAGCCAGTGTAAGGCAGCCAGAACAGGAGTAATGTGGTCCCTTTTCCTAACTCTGGTTGAGCCATCTAGCTCTTTCCTGCACCACCATGATCCCCATTACCTTGCCCACGCCTGGACGGCGCAGCGTTGGATACGGAGACAAATGTCTGTGACCGCGGCTATCTCGTCCAGAGTGGCCAGTCCAGGATTGCTCGACATATCCTCACAGAGCTCCGCTTGGTATGCGGTTAGCATCGAGGAAACGTTCAGAGCCCTGGCGGACAATGCTGCGGCTCTGTAGGCCCGTTCCGTTATGGTAGACTGGAATCGGTCCGTTTTCGCTGGCAGCGTGGGGTTCCTGCTTGGCGGCTGGCCCATCCTCGGTAGGAGGTGCGCTGCCACCAGCGGTTCCATAGGTGGTATGTGGAGCAGGCCAAGCCTCTCCATACCGTCACAGTCAAGGGAGTGGGCACCCTGGATTGGGGCCTTGTTGCTAAAGGGCCGGTCTCTCCACGAGACCGACACCTCATCCAACATCTCCGGGAAGACCGGGAGGAGTTGCCTCTTTGCCCTCGTTGTTTGTGAAAAAAGTTTTCCCTCGTAACGGGACCTGGAGGTCTCCTTGGCCACTTCGGGCCATGGGATGTCTAGTCTGGCCGCAGCGCGCTGACACACGGCTTGTAGGTCCATACTGAGACAGGGCGAAGCTGGTGTGCTGTCGCCCGGGGGAGCAGCCATCGCTCCCGGCTTTGCAGCCTGAGTCGATGACATGAAGATGTCGTCTTCCTGCTCATCCGAGTCAGACAGGAGGAACTCAGAGGTGTACTCTTCGTCCTCCATGCAGTCTAACTCCAGGACATCTTCCGCGGGTGAAACCGTGGTGAGGTCCAGTCGGGAGCCCCAGCTTGGTATAGCGTGGGGCCCCGTTCCCGCGTTTCTTGCCGCCACCGGATCTCGGCCTGATATGGCGCGGGATTCCGGTTCTGCGGGTGCCGCTGTCGGTGAGCCCCAGACCGCAGTGAGGGGCTCCACCTCTGCGGCAGACGTCCCCGTGTCTTGATTGCCGGTCGGCGGATCAGTGGACATGAGTGGGTCCCGTCCCGACAGGTTAACTTGTTGCGCTAACCTTCGGTGGAGGCTCTTCACGGTGAGGCGGGCACAATGTCCGCACGAGCCGGGGTTGTCGATGGCCTCCTGGGTGTGTTCCAGCCCGAGGCAGGACGAACAGATCTGGTGTGAGTCTGTGCCTGACACTTTCAACCCGCAACCGCAGCGCCGAGCCTCCGAGTTCCTGACTCCTCTGATGTGAGGGGGAGAGGCACCCATCTCGTTCGCCGTGAGGCGTGGAGAGGGTCCGCTCATGACAGGTACGTTCGAGAGAATTTTTTTTACCGATCTGTCTTTAATCCGGGGGGAAAAAGGACAGCGTGGGTCTTTTTTCTCTCAAGGATATTACCTGGTATGGTAATATTCCTGTAATCCTTTTCTCCTTCGTGGAAGAGAGAAGAAAAAAGTGTCCTCGCTACCGTGGTGTCGGTAGTGAGGGAAAAAACACAAGTTAACTTGAAGTCAAAACCTTACCTTACTCCAGAGGAAGAACGGCGAGGTTGACTATAATACTCTTCTGTGAGAGAATCGGGTAGCCGGCTAACGCCCGTCGACCGAAAATTAGCTTTGGGTTCAGTCTGTGGACTGTTAAGCTAGCCCGGCTACTGTTCGAGATGTGCTCTGAAGCGAGAAGAGGTGTTTGAATGACGCATGCGTCGTGGCGCAGGCTACTTATAGGGGGTGATTTCCCCTGACGTTGACGTCAAGATCACCAGCCAATCAGGATTGGCGTAATGAGATTGATGCTTCTGTTTGCTCCGCGATGAGGCGCATCCCATAGTGAGACATCGAACGGAGTGTTATGAATGAGAACTACGGGGCGGCCGAGGAAAAAAAATACACATGCGTTAATCGCGTTAAAATAATTAGTGGCGTTAATTTTTGTTTGCGTTAATGCGTTATTAACGCGTTAACTTGACAGCCCTAATTTCTATATATTATGGTCAGTTATAATGTGGATTTTGGGGTTAAATTAACAGCTGGCTATAAACCACTGATCATACATGCACAGAATATTATAGATTATCGTTATACCAATTATGATGACATGTGTATTTATAATGGCTCACTTGTGAATGGTTTCTCCCAATAAGATCCTCTATAAAAGAGCCAGTCTTCAGTCGGAGGAAAGTGGTGAACACCTCCATGCTGGCTGGCTGGCTGTTCTTTATGGTGGTTGTGAAATAAAGACACTATGGTGTGCAACTCTACCTCCTCTCGTGTTTGGTTCTTTCACTGGAAATCCAGCCGCTAAAAGGGTTGCTGTCTCACAGTTAGCATGCTAACACCAGTACAAGGAACAACACACACATTAGAGCAGTAGTAAGCAGTACGGACATTTATTTCTGATTCTTGCCCTGTTTTTAGTATTTGCCTTTTTTTAAGGTGGCGTTGCTAGTCTGTCATACAAAAGCGGTAGTACGTAAGAAATATCACTGTCATAGAAACAATAAAAATGTGTTAGGAGGACGTTGTCCTCAGCGCCCTTCTAGTGTCTTTCTGCCATAAAAAGAGGCCATTTCGACACAGGGCCTGAGGTCGTCTTTATCCTTTGACATTTTCCATTGAGGTCAAGAAATCCAACAGGAAAAGACATCGGACATATGGGATCTTTTTGAATTTGGACAGGTTGCTTCCCACACCAAGCTGTACCCGTTTGGTTAATAGTAGGGATGCACGATATTGGTTTTTTGAAACCGATACCGATAACTTCCTGCTTCTCAAGACCGTTACCGATAACCGATAATAATATAATATATATATATATTAAACGTACCTGTAGTTTTTGCACACCTGGTGGTAAAAAAAAGACTAGTAGTGAGCAAATGACATGAGCATTACTACTATGAACAAAACTAACCCTGGGGTCGTCTCTGGCAAACTTCTTGCCTTTTTCAAAAGCCTCGTCGCCTGCAGCTGGCTTTGGATTCGCCGCTAGTTTAGCAGCGCAGGCGTCTTCGTATGCTTTTAACACACCATCGTAGCGATGGCGATGATTCAGGTGACTAATCAGGTTGGAAGTATTATAGCTCGTTGCCTTTTTTCCTCCTCGTGGAACTTCTGCATCTGTTAATACAAATAGCAAGCGAACTATCTAACTCTAAAACTTTGAAATAGTCCCATACTACCGACGACATGTTTGTTTACTGTCCTGGCTTCACGGCCGCACACCATTTACGTCACAGCCAGGCATGAGAAGGGAGCGCTGGATTTGTGAAGAACTCCCCTCTTCCTAAACCACTAATACCACAGTACTGGCAAAACGGGAGGAGCCGAGTGAAAAACAAGCGCCCCTCATCCCAATGCACCCACACCGCAGTATTTTTTTCTTTTTTTTACCCAAAAAATATATTTTATATTATCGGGGCTATTAATACTTTTATCGGGTTTATCGGGATGACGTCATAATTCCTAATATCGGCCGATAATTATCGTGCACCACTAGTTAATAGTGTACTGTAGTCCTATTATGTAAAGGTTTGGAGTATTTAAGAAAGGCAGGGTTTCGTGTATGCTCCGTTTCTTAGCTTCCAGATCACCTGTTGTATGTACGAGTCAAATAAAAAGGGCGTATGAATTCAGTATTGTGTGCTGGTTGCCAGGTGTTTCTGTATGTGACGTGTGTATGTACAGATGGATGACTCACCACTGGAGAATTCCTCTCTCAGATAGACGGAAGCTAGTTAAAGTGTGGTCAGTCAGTTGCTCTGAGCAGTATTAAGAAAAGCATCCATCACTGCTCCTCTGCCTCAATTCTCTTCTTCCTGCTCATGATCTTAACGGCTGATGGAATGAGAAGTGATTAGGAGGACAGAGGAGCCTGAGAACAGATGTGAAAGCTTTCTAAAAATAATCAGTGTTTGCTCTTGGAGGAGCAGGTGAGGCTGTTTTTGAGATTTGATTTTGCAGACGCAGTAAATCATAAATGTAAAGACTCTACCAAAATGATCTTTGTGCACCAATGTTTGATTTATAGCTCTCATCAAAATCTATATGGTGCAGTCGGCTCCTGCCTCAGTCGTATTTCTGTCAGAAATAGAGAGGCGCAAGGAGTCTACTCTGCAGCTCTCTCCCACGCTTTAAATATTTCACTAGCGAGTAAATGGCATTCTGATGCGATATTCAGCGAAAGGTCAAGGTGGAATGGAAAGATTCACATCTGTGCCGTTTTTAGGACTCCTCAAGAGCGAGTGCTGCTGGGAAATCTGTTGGCTGGAGTAACGTCAGCCTCAGATCATTGCTCTGCGGGTCGATATAGCTTTCATTCCACAACTCCAACTCCAAACCTTTCATCAGTATCGACCCCCTGATGTCTTCTTAGACTTTTGGCCCCGAGATGTACAAAATAAATCCTTCTATTTCTTTAACCTTCGTAATATGATTTCTCGTATTTAACGCTGTCACATTCAATACATAATACTGCATGTAACTATCTATTTTACCTGAGGATTTAAACATACAGAGACTTTCAAAGAATGCCGTCCACACCTTATCCTTTGTCAGCCTGACAATAGCTTGCACTCCAGACAGTATGTGTAAAGGGTTAGAGCCATTCACATCCTATTTAGCCCTCCTGCATTCTTTGGATTCCTCAAAGGAGATGTTTTGATTGTTTGACAAACTCAAAGTATGACACATTCAAGGCCAGCACTCACTTTCCTCCCAAGTGGTTTGAAATAGAACCTAAAACATTTTTCACTGCAGCTGGGAACCACAAGGGATATTATCATAGAGCAGTGAGATAGGATGACTGAAGTGCTACTGTGTAGCAATTAGTGCTGTAGCGACGCGTCGACTTCAAAATATCGTCGACGACATATTTCCGCGTCGATGCGTCGCTACACACACGTGGGTCACCCACAGCAACAAGCAGTTCTAGCATTTGCGCTCCGATTTTTACATTAAAATGGAATTATGGATTATAAATTCAATCGTTTTTTTATAAATAGACGTTAAAAACCTATGGATTAACCGATTCAGCCGTGTTTTTTCTCATTTTAATGCCATTGAACACGTCTTTTGATCAGATCGACAGCTACGGTCGTGAGACGATCTCCCTAGAAGCTCTGTAAAGGTACGTGTTGTGATGACTGTATTTGCTTCCCCTGTCGCGAGTCCGGATCACTCAGTGATGATACTATATACCTACATAATCTGTGGAACCTCAGTTTTAATCGGATATCTTGTATGTGCAGCTACGATAAGTAATAAGGGTACTTTTATCTTGAGTTCTGTGCCAATGTCCGTTAGCATTTTTCGCTCAGGGGTCATTTAGATGCTTCTTATGAGACTTGTGTTTTGTTTTGGTAAACATGGTTTGTATCGTCAGTTAGCTGAGATTATTTCCGTTAATCTGGTATAACACATTAATAGGTTCTTAAATATTAAGATCCCCTGAGACACAGTATCGTGACATTTTTTTTTTTTTTACATTACGTTTTTTTTACATTAGGTTTTTTATGAATTGAACAACAGAAAAATAATCGTTAGATTAGTCGACTAATCGACCAAATAATCGCCCGATTAATCGTTTTCAAAATAATCGTTTCCCCCCAGCACTAGTAGAAATACTAATGTGAAGTGCAACAAGTGTAGCTGTGCACCATTTACATTATTACCACTTGGATCTATTTTAATAATGATTGGTTAGGATAGCTTTGTGCAAAGTTACTGATGACATCTGGCAACACAATGACATTATAAGTTGACATCAAACAACCGTGGTCCCTAGAAAAACCTTTATTTACTACTAATTTGCCATTTATATTTTAGGGAGAACGGTTACTACAATGTTTCACTTTATTTGGAGGTAAAATAAAGTAAGCGCACCTGAAATAATGTTAATAATCCGTCGCTGCTCAGGAAAACATTCCACACAAACCATGTCAAATACATTGGATCAAAAGTGAATTAGGTATGGAAACCGTTTACATAACTTGGAAATGAGTTTAAAACCTGTCTAACTGTTTTTCTTGCCCCACACTTCTTTAAAGTTTTACACAATGTTATGAGATCTCAGCGATTTCCTGGCTGTTGTAAAATGTTATATTTATACAGAATATGAAAAGATTACAGTGTTGAAGTTCTGTCGTTGAAGACTCTTGTGTTAAAGAGCTATCCTTTGCGCTAACAAGCTAGCCCCATACATGGAGTTTCAACAGTCTGAATATTATTTTTCTGACTCCTTTCCTGCTTCTAGCAGCTGATTTTTTTTTTAATAACTATGACTACATTTATATTTTAAAGACCCTTAGGTGAGCTGTTGCATACTATTTATTTGGAGAATTGGAGCAGGTTACTAGCTATAACACATTGCTCCTTTAGGGCTCCTGTAATATGCTGAGTCTTTCTTCTTTAAAAACACGCTTAATTTATGGAAATGTATAGCAAATACATAACCCTCGTGCATCTCTTACCTTCTCTCTAGTATGGATCTGCTCGAGGCCCAATTTATAGAATCTGTGATGCGATTATACAGTATATGGTCATCATGCCTAATAAGTATGAAAGAAAATTCCAAGCCTCGCTCTCACCCATGTCAGTTGTTTGTTTGCGTAAAAAGGCAGTTTGGTTTATCTTAACTAGGGTCCGAGAGGAAAATAAATAAATTTGGGACGAGAGTTAAAATTAAAATACCCTGCTAACTCTACTACGAATGGCGATGAAAATGAAACTGGCTGCACGTTTTGTGTAGAACACAGTTATTTCCTCCTTGTCAACATAAACACACACGCACAAAGCATTTAGCAACCCACGAAATACACACACACACACAAATTCCCGCAAATTCCTGGCCCGCGAATTCGCGGGTCTAGCTACATACTGAGTGTGTGTATTTCGCGGGTTGAGTGATATACAATGAATGACAATGGCATCCCGTGGAGGAATTCAGCAATTTTTTACCGTTACATCGAGAAAACGCACAGCAGAACCAGACCCTGGAGCGCAAGCCTCTGACCTAAGGACAGCCACAGCTGTAACAGGGAATTCAACCCAAGTCAATGAGGTAAGCTTGCTCGTATTAATGTTAACGTTACCAGTTAGTTAACTAACGTTAGACTGATGTATTGTTAACACCAGCTAACCAGCCAGCAGCCGTTTTACAGTGAGTGAGATGACGATAACGTTACCTTAACTACTGTATGAGGAGTCAAAACTGCGCAACAGCTCAGATCATGTTACTAACTTTAACCACTTAAATGGTAATACGGCTGAGATGAGAACTCTCCATCGCATCCATCCTTAGCAATATGCTGCACCTCTCTCCATCTGCAGGTCTCCCTTGAAAAAGAGATCTATGATCTCAATGGGACCAATCTGGATAAATAAAGGTTTGATTTACTAGGGATGGGTAGTGTGCGAGGGGGCGGGGCAGTTTACACACTCGCGGCTGCAACATGCATGTGCATGCAACACACACACGCACACGCACACACACACACACACACACACACACACACACACACACACACAATGATAACGCGTTAACGCAAAAAAAAATTAACGCCACTAATTATGTTAACGCGATTAACGCATGTGTATTTTTTTCCTCGGCCGCCCCGTAGTTTCAGAGCGCATCGAGTTTAAAATACCATCTCCAAGCTGATGCTGACAGCCCCGCTCCTGCCGCCCGCTTGTGGCAGACCACACTTCCACGCTCACAGGCAGACACCGACTGGCTATCTGGAGGACCGGGAGGGTGTGTGTGGCCCGAGCGAGCGAGAGAGAGACCTTACGTGCATTGTTGTTGTTAGCATCTGGTGCTAGCTAGCTGCGCTAACGCATATAAGGAGCTGTTTAAATGAAAACAGGAGCGACATTTCGCCACAACTGCGCCGAGCACTTGACTTGATGCAGGAAGCAGACAGAGGGACATTGTAGGAGAAGTCAGCACACTCAGCTAGTGTTAATGCGCGCAACATGATCGCAGCGTCCAGGCAGCTCCCGTTCGAGCATATGCCTTGAGTTGCACATAGCTCCAACGATCCATCACACACACACACACGCACGCGCACACACGCGCACACACACACACACACACACACACACACACACACACACACACACACACACACACACACACACACACACACACACACTTTGTATTGTATGAGAGGTTCCAGGTTGAATTGAGGCGAATATTTGTAATGTTCAGAGGTTGTTGTGTTTAATATTCATGAGCATATTTGTCATTGCTCAAATGATAATAAACATTTGCATAAAGCATATTTGTCCACTCATATGTTGATAAGAGTATTAAAAACTTGAAAAATATTCCTCTAAGGAACATTTAGAACAGATCAAAAATGTGCGATTAATTTGCGATTAATCGCGATTAACTATGGACAATCATGCGATTAATCTCGATTAAATATTTTAATCGACTGACAGCCCTATATATAATATATAATAGTATAATGTAGGCTGCACACTCTATTGTTGAACTTTTACATTTCTATTTGCAGGTTGCCTCAAATGCCTCGAGCTCAAACAAATATGAGGCAAAAAGAAAATGCAAATGGTTGCCGGAGTGGAAGAAAACCTTCCCATTTGCTGAATTTGATGCAGAGACAGGCATGATGTTCTGCAAAAGCTGTCGTGCTTTTCCCAGTCTTGCGAAAGGGAACAACCTTTTCGTTGGTGTGGGTGGTGGCAAAATCCGGATAAAAACACTCCAAGAACACAGGAAAACGACATCACATTCTGACTGCGAAGGCGCTCAGCCTGCGAAAGTAAACCCAAGCGGAACAACCATGGATTGTGTCCTACAAAAGATGTCAGAGAATGTCAGCAGTGCATGACATTAAGGATTTTGGGAGATGGCCCTGTGGGCCATCTAAACTAATCTACAGATGGCCCTGAGCCCAATAGAGATTGCCCTGAAAAATGCGCGCCGACGAAATGACACACGAAGGGTTTGGGGGGCCTCCCCCTAGAACATTTAGATTTTTGCAGGTCTTAGATGCTGTCTGGTGCATTCTCTAGACTGAATTATAAGATGAACCACCACAATATTATATTGTACAATTTCAATTTTATTCTTCATTTCACTTGTTTGTTTGTTCTTGTTTGTGTTTGCTCGCTTGTATGCCCTGCATAGCTTTAAGAAATACTTAAGTTGTTGGTCAAGACACTTTCCATCTGATGAAGGCAAATGCCTTCCCAGATGGAAAAAAGTAGAAAACATTACATTCAGTTATAACTGCCAAAACAAACGTTATTTACACTATTATGGCCCCTGTTAAAAATGTTTGTAATGTTATCTACTGTAAATTGGTCAAACGAATGCCTCCTCATCCGGAAGCTGACCGAGCAGACCCGAGCAGCAGTCGAGAGGAGCCGAGTGCATCCACGAAGCACACAAAATGGCGACGTCAGAGTTCCCGTTAGCCGGCAAATCTAAATCTCTTCAGTCAAAATAATTTCCCTTTAGAGCAATACCGCTTCAGTTGCGCCACTTATGTGACAGACAAGAAGAGTATGTGACAGACAAGAATAGTCAATTCTAATGTCTAACACTTAATGTGGAGAAAGAGATGTCCTGTATGGGTTGATTGTGCGTTGATCTGTTGGTAATGCCTCGGGGTTCCGGTGGGCATGTAAACAAATGCATAATGCTGCGCTATACTTTATGGCCTCACCCAGTTGCATAGCGACACTTATTGTTTAGGTGTCTTTTAATAAGCAGGTAGTCATATCGTTAGCCAGAACTAGCTGGATCTGATCGATATGGACATAAACACGAGTGAAGTCTAATCTGACGGGAGAGAGATCAGCTGCTGCTGACGAGTGGACACGCAGCTCTGCATGATCACATGCAGCGGTGAGCGGACAAAACACACACTTCAGGTTAGAATATCACACGTAGCTATTTTAATTACCTCTCAAACTACCTAAACTAGTTATAGATAAGTTTTGTTTTACTGTCGGCTCACTCATTACTGGATCCGCGAGCAGCATGATACTGGCATAATAGATTGCCCGATCGGGCAACCAGCAGGTGAGGCTTCATTGCCCGAGCTAAATACTAGATGGCCCCGGGCCATCGGGCAGTCCTTAATGTCGAGCCCTGGTCAGAGAAAAGATGACAAAGCTATTTAATATCGCTTACTTTGTGGCAAAAGAAGAAGCCCCCTTCACCATGTTTCCAAGCCTAGTTGACTTGCATCACAAAAATGGTCTGGACCTTGGTGACACTTACAAGAATGACAATGCCTGTCGCACCTTTGTCCAGGCCATAGGTCAATCTATGAAGGATGACCTGGTGGAGAAACTAAAAAACACACACTTCTTCTCTGTCATGTCCGATTCCAGTGTTGACCGCTCCGTGAAAGATCAGGAGATGGTCTACTTGACATATGTGGAAGATGGCAAACCTGTCAATCAATTTGTGGACATTGTTTCATTGGAGCATGCTCACAGCCAAGGCATCCTTGACGCAATACTTGTTGGTTTGAGGAATGTGGGCCTGACTGAGCAAGACTTGAAATCCTGGATGGTTGGCTTCGGCTGCGATGGTGCATCTGTGATGATGGGAGTTCACAATGGAGTGGCAGCCAAGCTGAAACAAATGTGTCCTTCAATTGTACCAATCTGGTGTGTGGCTCACAGACTGGAGCTGTCAGCGCTTGACAGCATCAAATCAGTGCCTCTGCTGGCTGAATTAAAGGAGACACTGAATGGTGTCTACAAGCACTACTCTACTGCAAAAGCTTCCCGTGAGCTCCATGCACTTGGGAAAGTTGTGGGCATAAATGTGGTCAAACCAGGTAACATTGATGGGACAAGATGGCTTCCACATATGTCCAGGGCCCTTGAAGGTTTGGTGAAAAACTTCAAAGTTACCCTGGTTCACTTTGAGAACCATGCTAGTGATCCAAATGACAGGGAGGCAAGTGCCTTAATGAAAGGGAGAGCACGTGCCATTCATCGGTCCCTGACACAGTACAAGATGGTGATGTTCATTCACTTGGTGTTGGACATTCTTCAGGAGCTGAAGCAGCTCAGCCTGCTGTTTCAGAGGGATGGACTGACCTTGCAGATGGTCTCTGATGGACTACAAACGACAACATTGTCACTTGTAGCCATGCAGGTCAGTAACATTTTTTTTGATTAATTGTTGAACATTAACAATTGAATATATAGGAATTGGTAAAACTATAATCCCTAAATATGAAAAACTGTAAAGATATTTTGTCATTTGTGATTATATTATTGAAAAACTGTGGAAGTATTTTGTGCTATTATTATATAATAACAAATATTTTAAATGTCAATAATGTACGCCTGGAAGTCTAGACATTATCAACATCATCAGAGTAAATATTCCATATATTATACACATTTCAAATATTTATTATTATAGTCACAATATAACATACTTTAAAACGTTTTCATTTTATGGATTACAATGAGTAAAATGTTTTTTTCTTTTTATTACAAACCTAGACAG
Source organism: Pseudochaenichthys georgianus (assembly GCF_902827115.2). Lineage (NCBI taxonomy): Eukaryota > Metazoa > Chordata > Actinopteri > Perciformes > Channichthyidae > Pseudochaenichthys > Pseudochaenichthys georgianus. Next base: position 5,650,531 of record NC_047521.1, on the reverse strand, counting down.
ACCCAGGCCCAAGGCTCCAGAAGGTACTGGATGAGGTTGGACCTGGAAACACCTGGCAGAATGTCCAGCTCAACAGGAGGGAAACGGACAATTCCACCTTCAACTCACTAAAGCTCCGCCTCATTAACGACCTGTGCCGGTTTCTGTCAGCACGCTTTGGGAATCTGGAGACAGGGATTCTGAAGGCAACCTCCACCCTCGTTGATCTGTCTAACTGGCCAGAAGACACAGCTGAACTGGCGACATTTGGCAATGCTGAGCTCATGGAATTCATGGAGCATTTCCAATCCATCCTTGCAGAATGCGGGGACTTTACTTCTGGAGAGGCAGCTAAGAGAGAGTGGCTTGACCTGAAAGTCCTCGTACAGCGTCACTACAGGCACATTGAACCCCAGGTGCTGTGGCAGAGGCTACTTACGGGTGCTATTGGAAGGGAAGACCAGTTTAAGCAAATGAAGGTCATAGTGGAGATCACACAAGTGCTCCCCATGAGTTCATCTTGCTGCGAGCGTGGATTCTCCAGCATGAAGAGAATTAAGTCAGACTGGAGGTCTTGCTTGTCTAACGAGATGCTTAGCTTCCTCCTGCACATCTCAGTTCATGGCCCTCCTGCACAGCAATTCAATGCAGAGAAAGCCGTCACCAAGTGGTGGAGTAGTGGCTGCAGGACCAGAAGGCCCCAGTTCCAAGACTACTTAATATGTCAAGGTCTCCTGACTGTGTTACAGTCATCCCGGTTACTGGTTACTCTGGGTTCTGTCTTCAGGACAGAGTGTTGGATTTTTGTTAATTGGATGGGACTTGATAGGATTACATTTGGAGTAACTTTCTTGTTTGTGTGTTTTTAAAATATATTATTTGTTTATGTGTTTATCTGATTTACTCAAATAAAAAGGTTGATGGATTATCATCTAATGATTTGTATGTTGTATTTATGTTAAAGGTAACTTTGAATGATTTTAACTAATGATAATGTAGAAAAACTAATATTTTAAATTCGGGACAGTCCACATTAATTTCGGGACGGCTTAGATTGTATTTCGGGACGGTTCCGGGAGGATGGTGAAAAAAGTTAGTCGAGAGCCCTGATCGTAACACATAAATGCAATCCATCCGCAACAAGCGAGAGGGATACTTTGAAATTGCATAACCACTTTAACTTTCATACAGCAGCAGCATTTCAAAACAGCTCGCAATAGACATGCAGCCGAGCTGTGAGCCGAGCCACGCTGTACACAAATCACTTTTTCAAAGCCTGAGAGTGTGTGTCTGTGTGTGTGTGTGTGTGTGTGTGTGTGTGTGTGTGTGTGTGTGTGTGTGTGTGTGTGTGTGTGTGTGTGTGTGTGTGTGTGTGTGTGTGTGTGTGTGTGTTAGTTAGAGCCAAACAGCTTCTCGACATTAAGATTCTCATTACACGATCAGCTCTTTCATCCTGGGGTTCAAAGCGTCGCCCTAGCCAACGGCAGTCGTCGAGCAGATACATACTACCATTTGATGGAGGGGGAGGAGATCAGAGGGGAATGGAGGGACACGGCAGAGTTGAAGGAGAGGTGAGGTGAGGAGAAAGAGGGAAACCCTGTGGAAGGTGCAAGAAGGGGTGAAAGAGGAAGTTGAACGTGGGGCAGAACATTGGGTGAGGTTTCAGGGTAATCTTCCTTCATATATGCTCCCTCGCAAATTGCCAATTTGCCAACCAACTGATTTTTTTACGTGGTACACTTATTTTCACTTGTAGGAGAAAAGGTTTGCGCCTCATTTGTGAAGCTCTCTCCCTCACTAGTGAGATTTTCATCAACATCATGGTGAGATCAAGTTGTGTATCAAGTGTTTTCATCAAATAGTTTTCATATTTCCTCCCCTCTTCGTGTCTGCTGGCCAGAGGTATTTTCTCTCTTTTTGAATAGCATGCGGAATCAATAGAGTTGCATTCTGCTGGCGTGGCGATCAGTGGGGAAATGAGCACAGCTGCAGACATCTGCCCGGCCATGTAATGGAGTGGATGGGATTTCAGCTCCACGTCAACCTGAGACGTGAGAGCATGTTGAGATGAGACCTGGCGGCTGATTGGGTCTCTGGATTGTGTATCTGTATTGTCCCCATTGTCCAGGGAGGAGGGGGGGTGTCACCTTCCATCTTTCCATACGCTGACCTTCTGAGGTGACGCGCCCAGGCTTGGGTCTACATTTGTGTGTGTATGTTTGTGTGTCTGTATTTTTTCCGCACACATGAGTCATTTGCAGTGACGGCTGCTAAGATGCCATTGAGGTACAGAGAGCAGCAGGAGAAGGTCCATACCCTCATGATTCTGTCACCTGTAGGTTTTCAATCAGGACCCAAGGCCCATATATCAAGCGCTCAAACTCTCACCTTAGAGAGACAAAACCAAAAGGCGGGAATGTTTAAATATAACTTTTATCATTTTCATACTCGTAAGCAACTTCTTTAAATTGTATACTTTTTCCTTTTTTCTCTTTCGGTTGTTTGCTTCCAGATCTATACACCCCTCTATCGTTAAAGAGGTGCAGTGATGACATATTTTTCTTGGCCCACCAGAAAGTTAGCATAGCAAGACATCCCTTATTGGTTTCCACAAATAGTGCAGAAAATAAGCTCTGTGGCAAAAACACTTTTTGTTTGTGTTTAGCAGGATAATCTCCACATTTTAAAACCACTTTATGTTTTTTGAAGTAAAATGCAATTACCAGAAGTAAAACGCTAATGTGAGGCTCAAACTACCTCACAGTCGCATGGCTACGTATCAACCCTGCTAAGCTAAAGGTGGCTAATGTGATGTATTTCATTTGTCCCGCTCATGGTACGCAAAACCAAATGTACAACAATTGCCATAAAATATGACTCGAAAAGGAGCAGGGAGAAGAATAACATCTTATGTGACCTGCCCCTTTCTAAAAAAAACAAATAAATACAAATAGATGGTCTGCCCTTCAAAATAATATTTTTTTTTTTTTTTTCACAGCCAAACATAACAGTATCTTAGGATACTAGGAGAAACACACGACAACATATACTTATTTCCCACTTGACGGTTAACGGAAAGAAACAAAACAACACCAACACATCACATGTATAAGGAGAAGAAAAGTGCAACACCCTCACCTGAGTCCTACTGGAGAAGAAGGTGGAAAGCGACACATGATGATAATAATAACAATAACAACAATAACAATGGCAATGGCATTATTAGGGCATGAATGTAATGGTGTGATGGTGTTTAGCAGTCTCATGTAATCACTTGTTAGCAACCAATGGTTTTAAAGACATAAAAGCTTCTCGAGTTTTAGGCATCTAACCAAAAACAGATTTTAAAAAAAAATGCTGAATTTGAGACAAGGGAACCGGATGTGGTAAAATGCTAATGCGTTTGGACTCATGTCTGTTCTATTTGTGGTTAATTGTTTTAATCATGTGATATAATACCTACTAAAAGACTGTTTGAAACATGTTGTGTTGTATTCTTTAGTCATATCAGCAGGAAATATATATGTATTTGTGTGACAATGTCCCAGATGAAAATAATTCCCATGGTATCTTGGCTCTGGAAAAGAGTGGGTGCCTTTTCATTTCCTCATTGCACTAGTGTTCCTTTACTTCTGCAGGTTGTGTGTTTGTACCTGATCAATCTGAGCAGGAAGCGTTATATGTTTGCTCCGATTGTTCTGTGAAACCACCTCACGTGCATCTCGCTAACAAAGCACTGAACGTGATCTGTTTTTAAGGTTCAGGCTTAACCCAACTGCAGTCATGCATACTGTACGTACTTACAACATACAGTAATCATTTATAACACACACACCTTTTATGATGATTAACTATTGTATGTACCTCTCTGTGTGTGTTTTTATCTGCTGCAGCAAAGTGATTGTATTAGATATTGATGCAATGCTCTTCACGCCTTTACAGAGTGTAAAATTAACGAGCTGTCGGCTCTGCGGATGAGATTAAATCTGTGTGAGTGTTTGCGTGTGTGTTTGAGAGTGTGCATGATTCATTGGTGGTGGGCGTTTTGAGAGCTGCTGCTCTGCATGTTAAAATGACGCCACATGCTGCGAGGGTCAGCGTGCAGCGAGCTCGGGAGAAAGACAGGGGAGAGGAGAAGCATGACTACTGTCCCTCTGGCTTAGAATTACACTCCCATCCATGCATTTATATAAAGCCCCCCCCCCCTCTCCCATTGCATTTACCATGTTCAATTTTGTATTCTTAACAGTCACAAGATGATACAGCAGCATGACCTACACTTGGCTTACGCTAATCTTATTGATGTTTTTGTAAACATGTATGACAGTATGTCGAAGGACCTCTCACTCATGTTTGTGGTGATTACAATTCTTGAAAACCTGTTTATTGACTGTTTTATACAGACTGTCCACTTCTTTTCCTCTTTTTGGTCCATATGGGTCTCAAGTGATCAACAACTGCTTCAGTAGCAACATCCTAAACCAGCCTTACCTAGTCAGTTGCAGGCCACATGTTGGCCTTTAGTAATAACTTAAAAACTGATAATCTTTGAAAAGTTTTTTGTTGTTTGAACCGGAGGATCTGCAGTTTAATTCAATGCTTGATATGTTTTGGCCACTAAAGTTAGGCACGAAACTGAACCAATAAGTTCCTGTTATTGTTATCTTCATCCAGTTTGACTGTTAGGAAGCAGGGAGGGGAATTGAGGGAGATATGATTCCTCTGGAGGAAATCTGTACTCTATTGAGAGCACTTTTCTAGTTTTATGTGACACATTTGATGTAATAGTTTCATTCATTATTTGTTGCAACACAGTTTCACTCCCTGACAGGGGCGCCGTAAGGGGGTGAGAAGTTAGGACGATTCTAGGGGCCCAAACTATTTTAGAACATTAAGAAAAACATTTTGAAGTAACCATTGTGATATCTTTTCATGGGGCCCAAAATCCCTGGCGGCGCCGCTGCTCCCTGATAGTCCAATAGCGACGCCTGGTCAGGGACCCCGTGGCGTGCAGTTGTGACGCACCGAGGCTCCTTCAGCTTCATAAACGGACGCAAAGAGCTTTCAACTGATTGCAATGTATTCCCATCGGCGGCGGTATTTGACGCTCAGGGAAGCACCGCATCGGTCCATGTCGGCGGCAGTTAAAGGCAATGTGAGCGTCCATTCCCATTGGATAACGGAGGATTTTACACCCGGAAGTAAGTATTCTCCTTACTGTCGATTGATTTGACAGTGATATCTGCACTACTCATCAACTCAAAAACACCAGAGTATCCTCGTTGATTACACAACATTGATTGGTTTAAATTGTGAACAATGCTTTTGTGTTTTTCCCCTTCGATTCGGAGAAACAAACATTTTGTCTGAGTTTAGGATGGCATGTAGACATCATTATCAATTGAATTTTGCACTTCTGCCTGGAAATGAACATAGTGCTGATGGTTAATAATGTGTCCAGTCAACTATGTTGCACCTCATTTTTTCAAATGTAAAATATCTAAAATAGTGCTTCTGATATCCTTTATAGTATAACGTATATATACACAGGTTGGAGTTGTACATGACATCTCTTAACACTATCAAAATGACCTGTAAGGTAGTTTTATAATACAAAATATCTCTATCCTTAATGACAGTGCTGAACATATCACATGAAAAAACACACAATTATTTTTTAAACTTTAAAAAATCTTTGGATATATGGTAGAATAGACTCAAGAGCCTTTCAAATGTGATTTTACTTGAAGTGCAGGATTTAATCAAATTATTGTAATGACATCAAGTTTGTCCGTAACATAGTCACAAAACATCCTTTCCCTTAAAATAAAAATAAAATAAAAAAATGTTTAAGCTTTGCAACTAGTGGATATGTTACACTGAGGAATATACTAACTTCAACTACTGATTGTTCTATTGAGAAAGAACACTTTTTTTGTACTGTTTTGTTGATGTGAAATGCACCCTAAATTATAGAATCAGTCATCATCCCTGGAGGTTTAGGGGATGGGAAACACATTGGTGTCTATATACAAGTGATTGGAATATGATATATTAGATACATCATTTGTAAATTGCAGCCAGATTAATGTTGTGGATGTTGTTTCAAAAGTTCAGGTGTTTAATAGTCTTCTGGCCTGTGGGATGAAACTGTCCCTGAGTCTGGTGGTTTAATCCTGATGCTGCGGTACCGCCTGCCAGACGGCAGCAGCCAGAACAGTTTGTGGCTCGGGTGATGAGGGTCTTTTGTAATCCTGAGGGCTTTCTTTAAGGTTAACCTTGAATTTGTACTCCTCTACATTTATTTTAGTTACTTTGCAGATTCTGATTAATGATGTGAAATATAAACAACCCTTAAATCAGACTTTAGTTACACCTGAGTACAATTCAGTGAAGGTGATTGTCAAGTGCCAACAATCAGGAGAGATATTTGATAGTTGGTGCTTGAGAAGACTAAACATTTATCTGCAGATCCCATATAATAATAATAATAATAATAATAATAATAATAATAATAATAATAATAATACATTTATTTTGGGGGGCGCCTTTCATAACACCCAAGGACACCTTACAGGGTTACAGATTTACAATTTACATTTACAATTTTACCTTACAAATTAAAACAGTGGATTTAGTGAAGTATCAGCCGGGGTAAGACAAGACAAACAACAGGAAATGGACTACAAAAGGACACAAAAGGACACAAAAGGACACAGGGTACAGCTTATAAAGAAAATGCCAGTTTGAACAGGTGGGTTTTGAGTTGGGTTTTGAATGTTGTTATGGAATCAGACTGTCGGATGCGTCGTGGCAGGGAGTTCCAGAGTCTGGGAGCCGAGCAGCTGAAAGCTCGAGCACCCATGGTTTTGAGGCGATAGCTTGGGACGGTGAGAAGTCCTACGGACGAAGAGCGGAGGGTGCGGGAGGGGGTGTACTCCTGAAGGAGGTCAGAGATGTAGATGGGGGCAAGGTTATGGACAGCTTTGTATATGAGTAGAATGTTTTTGTAGCCAATACGGTAGCGTGCAGGAAGCCAGTGTAGCTGAGTGAGAATGGGGGTGATGTGGTCGGATGAGTTGGTGCGGGTGATGATCCGGGCAGCAGAGTTCTGGATTATTTGGCTATTATCCGGCTACTCCTTCTGCTTCGCAGGAAGACGGTAGTACTAACGCCAGTTAGTACTAAAATCGACCTCGCCCTTCTCTTCCCAGGACAGTAAGGTAGGTCTGATTTTTTAAGCTAGCAATACACCTGTTGCTAGCTCGCTCCCTCTATATTGACACCACGGTAGCGAGGAAGTTTGTTCTTTTCTCTTCTCCACGGAGGAAGAAAGGATTAAAGGAGCATACTGTCACACCAGTCAGTATTCTCCGGGAATAAAAGACCCACACCGTCCTTTTCTCCGGATTAAGGACAAGGTGGTAACATCTTTTTTCTCCCATATTACCTGTCGAGAGCGGGCCCTCTCCACGCCACGAGGCGAACAAGATGGACGCCCCTCTCCCTCACACCAGAGGAGTCAGGGACTCGGTGGCTCGACTCTGCGGGTTGAAGATCGCGGGCGCAGACACACACCAGGTCTGCTCGTCCTGCCTCGGGCTGGAACACGCCCGAGGCGCTATCGACAACCCCGGCGGTTGGGGAGGTATTTATGAAGGTCGCCCGGTGAGGGGTCTCTGGAGCAGAGACCTCCAGCGGGCGCACATAAATTACCTGGAGCTTTTAGCGGTGTTTCTCACCCTAAAACGCTTTCTGCCTTTCCTCAGGGGACACCACATCCTCGTGAGGACAGACAATACGACCACAATATCGTATATTAACCGCCAAGGGGGTTTGCGTTCTCTCCAGTTACACACACTGGCGCGCAAACTGATCCTATGGAGCGGTAGACGTCTCCTCTCTCTGAGAGCGACGCACGTACCGGGAGTGATGAACCTCGGGGCAGACCTACTGTCCAGAGATATACCACTTTATGCAGACTGGACTCTACATCCAAGGATTGTGAGCCAGCTGTGGGTGCGTTACGGCAGAGCCGCGGTGGATCTGTTCGCATCGAAAGACAACGCTCAGTGTCAGCTGTTCTTTTCGATGCGCGATCTAAATGCACCGTTAGGCGTGGATGCACTCGCGCACGATTGGCCCCCGGGCCTTCTGTACGCGTTCCCACCCCTGGCTCTAATACCCCCAACTCTGGCCAGAGTGAGAGAGCAACGCCACACACTTATTCTGATAGCTCCGCACTGGCCAGCTATGTACTGGCTAGCGGAGATATATCAGCTGCTGTGCGGGCAGCCATGGCAGCTCCCACTACGCAGGGACATACTGTCCCAAGCGGGGGGGGCGATCTTTCACCCACACCCAGAGCGCCTGGCTCTATGGGCCTGGCCCGTGAGTGGTACAATCTGAATACAGTGTGACATGAAGCTGACCCTGGCAGCTGCAAAGCGAGCCAGTGGCACTCATACACTATCTGTACAGTCTTCATACATTCAGTTCGCCCCAGGGCAAACAGAGTGTGGTTGAAGCCCAACCCTGCCTTTATTTTAAGGCGGTTGGTTCAGGTACCATATTTGACATTGAGGCATCCTCCCCGCCACTGTATTCCTCCGGGGAACAGCGGCCGGATTTGCCGTGTCCAGCCCGTGCTTTACGCACGTACAGGGACAGATCAAGGGTGCTTCGTCATAATGACCAACCCCTTGTGTCCTGGGCTAACCCTTATAAGGGCAATCCTGTTACTAAGCAACGGCTCTCCCACTGGTTTGTGGAAGCAATTGCTTTGGGGCCCATACGAGTCAGAGTTCGCAGGCACCCTCGGGTCCGCGAGCTCTTTCGACTCAGGGTCTGGCTGCATCCTGGGCTCTGTCCAGGATGTCTCCCATCCAAGACATTGGTGCAGCGGCGAGCTGGTCCTCGCCGCTCACTTTTGTCCGCCTCTTAACAGGCTGGACGTTCTGCTCCCAGTGTGACTCAAGCAGTGCTGGGCACCTGGTTGAGTCAGAGCTCTACCTGTTAAAGTTCTGGTTGGTTTGGTGATTTTCGAGATAAGCTCGTCTGACAATACGGGAGCTACAATTTCCCATAGTGAGACATCGAACGGAGTGTTATGAATGAGAACTATAGGTTACTTACGTAACCCCAGCCCTCAGAGTAACATGAAGTGAGATGTCTCACCAGACGGCCCTCCATGCTATGGTGAAGCGAGAAGAGGTGCTTATTTTGAATTACGCATGCGTCGTGGCGCAAGCTACTTATAGGGGGTGATTCCTTGATGTTGATGTCAAGATCACCAGCCAATCAGGATTGGCGTAATGAGATTTATGCTTCTGTTTGCTCCGCGATGAGGCGCATCCCATAGTGAGACATCTCACTTCATGTTACTCTTAGCACTGGGGTTACGTAAGTAACCTATAGTTTCTTCAAGTTTTGTTTTTTTTCCCTCTTGCTTGCGCCGGACTGAAACTGTCTTTTCACCGACATCTCTTCACCTGCACTAGTGGCCGTATCAAAGCCGTGATTGGTCAGATGTCGATTCATTGCAACGGTGTCGGATTACAGACGTGCTCCCCTTGTCACCTCTCACTCTCGCGTGTCAGCCGGGGGTGCGCGGAGAACTGCGCACAGCAGCTGAGGCCCTCTGGGCGGGGCCCCCTGCGCAAGGCGGGCCCCATGCGTGATTGGTCTGTAGGGAGGGGCGGCCCTGGAAGTGTGCCTTACAATGCATACAAACGTCCTAGAATCTTAAGCTGCAAAAACGTAAGGCATTTAGCTAATCATTTAGCTTTTCATCTATTTTTAGTGTTTTAGTTTTTTTGGGTCAAGAACGATTGACATTCATGAATGAAGATACATTTATATTCCTATAGTACTACTGACTTGTGAGGATAACTTGTAATTAGAACTGAAAACAGATACATTTATTAAACTGTATTATGGAACTTCTGTTTTTTTATTATCATTCATACCACTTTTATTGCCAGATAGAGGGTTCCGATCATAAAACACAGAGACCATACAGCCATACCATATTGAATTGAAAAATATCAGAATTCTTCAATGTTGACATGACAATGATACATTAGTCTGGATATTGAGAAACAATAGAAAAACATGTCTTAAAACAACTCTCTTCCCTTCTACTCTAGGAGAGACAACAGATCAGACTAATATTCATATGTTTAAAAGAATAAGTATTTTAAACTTACATGGTGGAACAGAGTCTATGGTGTGATGATTAAGTGACAAAAAAGTATCAAATTATATGTATTCTGCGTAATTGGGGGGGGCGACGATACAAATTTAAATTTGGGACACTGCTGGTTATATCCGGGACAATACAAAGTAGAATTCGGGACAGTTGTGGGACACTGAGGAAAAAAGTTAATTTCGAGCCCTGCGCATAATGTGGAACCATAACCACAGGCTGACTGTTCAGAAAATGACAGTGTGGAGGCAACAACCACAGACTGTGCGCCTCCGGTGTCTCGTAATATGCGCACAGGTCTCTGATAGGCACACTCCCCAGTTAAGGATATTAACCCCTCGAACACAAAAGGCTTAAAACAGGGATCTATCTCACCATCGTCACGGTCAGATGCAGGGATAAGGGATGACTCTGCTTTAATCAGACCGATGCCTTTTGGAGGGGACATGTTTTGTGGCTGCTCTTTATGCTTCAAAACTGCACAGTTGGCGATGACATGTCCAGGTTGGTGACAATAATAGCACTCTCTCTCTCTCCTCTGTAGTTACGTCATGCACATTCAACGGCCCAGTAACTGGGGCATCGGACACACGACGGGACCTCTCAGTATAAACAGGAGTAAACACAGATTTATGCGTAAGCACATATTCATCAGCTAACACAGCGGCAGCAGAGAGAGTTTACCTTCTGTTCATTCAAGTATACCACAATACGATCAGGCAAACATCTCTTTAACTCCTCCAACATGATCAGTTGCCTCAGAGCAGCATAATCCACCGCTTTACATGAAGCAACCCACTTAGTGAACATCATTCCCTTCTCCCTGGCGAACTCGACTTGTGTCTGATTAAGACCCTTCCTGTGGTTCCTACATTTTTGCCAATAAGCTTCGGGAACTAGCTCGTACACCCTAAGTATGGCACGCTTTACCAGGTCGTAACTTAGGCTGTCCTCTAGCGAAAGAGCAGCAACCGCCTCCTGAGCTCTCCCGTGAAGTTTACACTGCACTAACAGAGCCCAGGCCTCAGCCGGCCACTGTAGTGCCGCTGCAATGCGTTCAAAACGCACCAAAATATGCATCCACGGAAAACCGGCACTAATGCAATATTTTTCCCTACATTGAAGGCAGGTGGATGAGAAGGAAGTGGAAAGCAGTTCGGAGTCTAGCTCCATCTGCCGTATCCGGATCCGGACTTCCTCATCTGCCTCGATTTTCCTTATCTCTAACTGAAACGGCCTGTCTTGCTCCCTGTCTTTAGCTTCCAACTGAAGCCGGGCGAGACAGACTTTGAGTTTATTCCCTTCCCGGGAATCTGTACTGCCAACAGGAGAGGGTGGACATTTGCGAGGCGGCATGAGCAGTGCTTCACATGGCTCGCCCCCCTCGCTGCCACCACTCTTTTCTTGGGTAAATGTAAACTCCGGGTCTTCAGTTAAAACATTGGACACTGGGAGCTCAGCGGGTACAGCCAGTACTAGTAATTCCCTTCTCACCATCTCATCCCCTACCAATGCCTTCAACTCTTTTTTTAACGTCTGCCGACTCACCACAAGACTGAAGTGCCGCGCTATCTCCATCAACTCGTCCTTATTACACCGGTCCAGCTCCGCATAGGACGGCCAAACTAAGAACGACTCTAAGGTGTACCGCCCACACGTTTTACAAAATGTTTACAGCTATAAGAAAACCATCTATAACCCCAGGAATTAATTTAAATATCCCGGACGAGCCCCCATGTATTACGTTCCCTACTGGGCTAGGGGAACCAAAGGGAAGCAACACAAACCAGAGTGGAATTGGTAAAAGTTATAAGTGGTTTTATTATAACTATTAGTCGTGAAATAAAAATAACAAGGCAAGCTTGGCACAAACAAAGGGCCAAATGCTGGTTGACAACAACCAAAATAAAGAGATTCCAAAAGAGAGTTTAACAAATTATACACAGTAATAATCAGTACAAAAGGGAAACAAAAACCTCACTAAAACGTGGTACATGAACTGAAAAAGGCTGTAACAAAACACAGCTGATACTAATCCACAAGCGCTAACCGCTAAACTAACCTGGATACTCACGCAACACTGAACACAGAACACTGCCGAGTGATAATTGTTCCCAGGCTTTGTAGTCCTCTCCAGCAGGTGTGCGCTGGGCTTGCACAGGGATTGGAGAACGTCGGGCCCGGCGTGCTCCAATCAGTGTCCTCGGAAGTGGACCAGGAGATGACAGTCAATGACGTTGGGGCAACCACACAGCTCATTTACATAATCACACACACAGCTGCAGACAATCCCAGACAGGTTACCGAGCAGGCAGAAACAGCAGCCGTAACAGTGTTAGTTACAGATTTTATTTTCTCCAAAATCAAATAAAAAAACCCAAATTAATTTTAGTAAAGGGGAGCCCTTGTGATGCTAACTTATTTGTCGTTCTACACAACTAATTCATCTCTGTTTCAGTGTGTTAATACCGGCTTTTCTATCTGGCAGCCATTCAACCTGGATGATTTATACACTACACTACCCACCTTCCCTTCTCCAGGTCAGTTTCCCTTTCTTCCTCTCCTTCTTTTTCCGCACAATGTTATTTGCTGCCAAATTGTTCATGTTGCACATTACAGTAGAGGCTACTCCCCTCCCTTGACAGGCTTTCATTGTAAGAGATGTTTAGCCCATTGTGCACTGAGGTTCTTTATGCACAGCCATGCGCTCTCCTTATGGAGTCATTGTGGCTTGAAATTAATGATCACATTCAGCTCCACTTCCGCTTTCTCACACTGAACAGCAGCACATTAGCATTCTAACCCAAGTGTAGCCATTGGAGCAAAGGACTTACAGGTAGTGAGCATGGTCAAATGTAAACAGATGCTAAATATAAGAGATGTGAACAAACCATTATGTTGCTAGCTTGAAGGTGATATATCTCTCTGTGTTTGGGGTTATTCTTGGCTCAATTAACAGTTATATGGAGTGAGCTAACAGGGTCTGCTAGTCCTGTTGGGCCAGTTCAGCAGCCTGACCTTACATCGATAAATGACTCACTTAACTGACAACATTCCCTGTGTGAAAACACTGAATATCAAGCTCTGCTCTCTTGTATCAAATAGTTGGTAACACACAAATCTCGTAACTAGAAAAGGCTTAAGTTTCTGAAGACAGTGTGCTTACCAGAGGTGGGACCAAGTCATTGTTTTTCAAGTCCGAGTCAAGTCTCAAGTCTTTGCGCTCAAGTCCGAGTCAAGTCTCAAGTATTTGCGCTCAAGTCCAAGTCGAGTCTCAAGTCAGGTTGGGCAAGTTCAAGTCAAGTCCAAGTCCTAAACTTTGACAAAACGAGTCATAAACAAGTCATTATGTGTTTTTCACCAAATGTAATGACATCGATCAACAGAATAATACTTAATAATCAAACTGCTCTTTATTAGTCACATTAATAATTTAATAATCCATTTTCTCTCTGCTGGTAAAGTAACGTGTTTTTTTCTATTTTAAGAGGGATCATTAAGTTAAGGCTACCGTGGCGGTTTGATTCAGAAGCAGTTTAATGTATACGATCCCTGATGTTGAGGTGACAGAATGTTTATTTCCACTGTGTACAACATGTTGTAAGGGACCCACTATCTATCTTTATGCCAGGGATAATGTGCAGCCAGGAAAAGAACACCTGAATCTAGATCCCTCTGCAGGTGGTACTTTAACTATATTTTGATGCTATTCCTTTTCGACTTTTACTTGTAACATTTTGAATGCAGGACTTTTTATTGTAACCGAGTATTCCTACACTCTGGTGCTTTTGTACTCAAGTACAAGATCTGAACTTCTCCCACCTCTGACTGTAAATCCTGAGTGGTTACCAAAATAAAGGTAACCAAAAAAGGTTATTTTCATTTTACAAATCCTGCACTCAGCTTTGCTTTCTCCAATATCATTGAAATGCACCCAGATGCTGCTTCTTTTTTCGGTTTTCGCTAATTTCTTGACTTTTTCCAATCCGTCTCCCCGTCGCTCTGTGCAGCTGGCCTGTACCACTACACCTTCTGTGCCCCCCACCCTTCTTTCACATAATGGTATGATCCTAGTGTGTCCTCGCATATGATTGGCAGCTTGGTGGCCCAGCTAAATAAAGTCCCGCCCCTGCCTGCAAGGATTCTCAGCAAGAGTAGAAGCGGCTGAAGATTCTGCTCTCCCAGACCTCTGAATTAAATGATCAAGTCACCTCAAGTCAGACGGCTCAAGTCCAAGTCAAGTCCCGAGTCATTGGTGTTCAAGTCCAAGTCGAGTCGCAAGTGTTTTGTGATTTTGTCAAGTCGAGTCTCAAGTCATCAAATTGGTGACTCGATTCTGACTCGAGTCCAAGTCATGTGACTCGAGTCCACACCTCTGGTGCTTACTGCCGAATTCTTTCCCTGTTTAAAATAGTTAAAGCTCTGAAACAGATGAAGTATTGTGGGTGTCCTGCTCAATTACTGGAAGTAGTTAAAAAAGCAGTCAAATACAATGTGTATTGGTTAAAGTGAAAGATGAAGTTTGAATACTACTTCCATTAATATGCTCATGCATGCGCACTTGCATTTTACATCCTCAAATTCAAATAACTCTTGATTTAGCTTTTAGCGCATTTTACAACTCTTTTAATTTAAGTAAGGGCTATTCAAGTATTCGTACAGGGTACTTGATTTAACAAATAGCAGCTGGTTTACAGATGTTTCTTTCCCAATGAAAGTCAATGGGAAAAAGTATTTTTGATGTCACAGAGGGACACAGAAGTTGGGAGTAGGCCTACCACTGTTTGACCACTTTGAATATTTGCTTCAAAGTCCGTCCCTCGTCCTGGGGGCATGAACAACATCCCAAAAACAAAAATGCCGGACAAAGTTTGCCCACTTAGAAAGCCAGGTTAAATTGCAAGCTCAACTACTCCAACAACTTTGTGTCTCTAGCGTATTCACTATGAACTGTTGTTGCCCACGTAAATCCAGCCTCAACTTCTGATGCTTCCAATGTATACGGCTTTTGGATCTTGTTTTGTGTCCCAGTTGAAACAATTTGTGCAGCAGAGAAAACACAAAAAAACGATTTCACAATTGTCTCAGGCTCCGAACCGTTCCTGAAAGTCCCTCGTTGAAAAGGGGTATAACTAAAACATCAGCTACCCTGCAGCAGTGAAATGTTGTATACTGTGAGTAAGGTAGAGTGGTTGTGAGGCTAACCTGAGCTGCTCCGGTCAGCTGCCCAGGCCGTCACTCCCAGGGCCGGCCCTCGGCATAGGCAGTATAGGCGAATGCTAAGGGCGCATCAACCCATAGGGGGCGCCGAAAATTGAAAAAAAAAAAAAAGTTAGAAATAAAAAAAGATATATATTTTTTTATTTCATAACAACACAATTTCCCGATTTTGGATCAACAAAGTACATCTTATTATCTTATACTAACATAACTACGCCTATATTGCGTACAGCACCCATAAACTATGGCACACCCCCCCCCCCCCAAAACCAAGTTGAACTGCCCCAGTCCCAGTAAAAACCAAAGGTTTATGTGAAATTGTTCTTTTTTTTAAATAATGGTTTTAGTGTGCAATTCTAGGTTTTAATTTTGTATTTGTATTCATTTAAAATAAGTCAAACTCCCAAAAAACGTACACAGCTTCTGTGTGCTTTTATTAACATTGGAATTTACTGTGTAAGCGGCCGCGAGGGGGCTTTAGAGAGCTCTCTCCTGAAAGACTGAGAGGCTCTGATAACCTCAGCTCAGTGAGGTAAAGGCACACCTTTATATGATCATTATAGTTATATAAAAATAAGAGAACAGGTGAAAAACGGGTATAAAATACTGACAGTACAAAAAAGTTGTTATTAATAAACAAGAATACAGTTTGAAAGGGGAGTGATTTGTAAAATATCCATAAAGAAAAAGAAAATCTGCTTACAGTTCTGTTTCATATGGGTGTTGAGAGATGTATCCATAGATCTCCTAATGTTGCTCTCAAAGTGCACCAGATTGATGCTTTTAACTTCAATATAAAAAAAAAAAGTCTTCCCGGGGGTGCCTGCCCCCGGACCCCCCTAGAGAAGCCCCCCCCCCCCCCCACTTAAATCATGTTCAAATGGATAGGAAACTAAATACAGTTGCACACATCTTGTGTCAATATCTTTGTTTTTGTGGTCATGCCACAACCATGCACGTGCGAATCATAGTGAGTGTCTGCATTTTGGGGGGGGGGGGGGGGCGCCAGCTAAAATCTTGCCTAGGGCGGCAAATTGGTCAGGGCCGGCCCTGGTCACTCCCAATTAGCCCCACTCAGCCTCTCGCTACTTCTAATTCAATCTGCTGAGCTCAGCCTGGAGTAAACTACTCAAACACTTCACTACTTACGGCTAACCCACTATCACTTTGTCAAGTGTCACTGGCCAAATGTTTATTCTCGAATGTAACAAACGCCATTGCTCTACTCCTCACACTGACTATGTGATGTATTATCTTTGTGGTAAGGTACATTATGTAAGATTGTACACTGCTAAATAATTATCTTGAAAGTTGATGGTCTGATGGAGCTTTTAAATTAGACTCATTCAGATTTATAATCACATCCATTTGAACTGATTGTTTTGTGTTTGGATTCAACATCATCCAATTCCAGTTATAATGTACCTTATGTAATGTAGAAAACACGAAGATGTTTGTGAGTTTTGTCTTTGGCCTTTCACCCCTTTATAAAAGTGAACGTTTCTAGAAGGACTTTTGTTTGCGGTTCTAGAAAAGCTTCTTTACCTGTTCTGTTTTGTAAAAGCAATAGTTGCGATCCATCAGATTTCCAGCTTAATTCAACCTAATGCATCAATAACTAGCTACATTGGACAATAATACAGCCCTATAACCCAGGAATTGTACAAAAAAAATCCTTAATGATTCTTCAATTCAATTCAGTGATTCTTCAATAAAAAACCAGCCTGGATATTTATCCTCAGTGAGGGAAAAAACCGGACCTTTGATTAGCTATGACCCAATCACAAAGTAACATACACTCTAATTTTGTTTTACAGTTTTATATGGTTTGAACATCAAACCTTTCTATTTGAAAGGATTTACTGCTATCCTGTCACATACCGGAATAGATAACGTGTTCTAGTATTATTAACATTTCTAAGTATTATGTGTTTCAGTGCATTGAAAACGAAAATGAAAATGAATTCCTGGATGTAATGTGAACCATGCCACGGTTTTTGGCACCGACCCATAAAGGCTGTGAACTTAGTTCTAATGTAAGATAAGTTGGCTTTAAAAATGATACATTTTTAGCTTTTGTACAACATCTCACACTATAATATGTAAAGTGGAGAAATTGTACATCTCACAATCTACCTTACTGCATTCACATTTTAATCTAAACTGCAAATATATTGCACACTTTATAATGTATATATCGTATGTTTAATGTTTATAGTTTCTTCATTATAATGTTTTTCTATCATAGACAACACTTCTTCTAATTTCTTATATCTTATGTTTATATTGTGTACTATTAGAAACTCTATATACTGTATATATTTTCTATTGTTAATATGCACCCATTTACTATTTATGTTAATATTCTATTTATGCGTAATGCCTTTTTTACATGGAACTGTAACAAAACGGTTTCCCTATTTGTGATCAATAAAGTACATCTAATCTAATCCAATCAGAGACCAGTAGAACCTATAAACTTCCTAATCGTGGTCTCTTTAAATAACCCATAACATCCAGTTGTCTCCTTTTATTGACTTACTTACTTAAGATTATTAAAAATCACCTTATATTGCTTTGCCTTACAATTACATCAACCTTTGTATCAGTTAACTTTTTATTGAAGATATATTTAGAGAATTAAAACTCAATAAAAGCTACTTTATAAACTACACTGCTTGCAGTTATAATGAATGTATCTATCAACAGCTAAGTCATCTTGTAAAAGTCACATTGACCTAAAGCCCTGGCTCTCTACAGTATCTGCTCATATATTGCAGTTTCTCTTGGGAACATTGCCAAAAGGCTGAAATATAAATGTTGCACATTATTTTACCAGATCGCAATATAACAATATCTCTTCCTGCTTATCGAGCCTGTGAAGGTCGTATACAGCTGTGTTAAAATTAATATAGGCGAGAAAAAACAACACGTAAGCCGATCTCTTGTTTTGGAGGAAGGCAGATGTGACAGAGGTTACAGTCCGAGGGGAATGAATGACAGCGGCCTCCTCTCCAGCGGGACGTATGGGGATCATGCATGTGTGTGTTCGACTGACAGCTGGTTTCAAGTGAACATAGGGAAACCAGAGACGAGGAGGTCAACAGACGCTAGGCTCGCTGGCTCAGGTTGATTGGGTCAGTGTTTCCATCACACCTCGACAGCCTGCACAGCTACTTATCAGCTTGTTCCAACAATGGCTTCAGCTTATATTGTCATTACATGTATGTAAAATGACATAATAACATTGTTGTGGCAGCCGATAGCCTCCATATAAGGTTTGTTTAACTCTTTGGGCCATTGATCCCTGACTTACTGAGGGAAGTCCAATAGAAACTGATACCTACAGTGATGATTACCAGGCATTCATTTCATTTCAAACCTTTATTCATTGATCTATTTTTCAAGGGAGACCTGCTCAAGTAGTTCCACATGAAACATAAAAACATAAATAGAACAACAAAAGGACATCATACAGCATCATTTACATAATTATCCACATAAACAGGTACCAATAGCTTCCGATTGACTAGCATCCAACCGAGCTTTAAAAACATTTAGTGGCACCAGATTGTTCAGTTTCCATTTAATTTGCAGACTATTCCAAGACAGAGGAGCTGCATCTAAAAGCTGTCTTCCCTAAGACAGTCCTAGCAGTTGGCACATTTAATAAAACCACAGCATTCGATCTCAGGCAGTAGCCACTTACAATTTTCCGTGAGATCAGGGAGCAGATATAAGATGGAAGTTTCCCTAACATGGCTTTGTATATAAAAATGTACCAGTGACTGAGCCTCCGTACAGTTAGTGAAAGCAAACCAGCCCTTGCATACAGGGTACAGTGATGGGTTAATGCTTTACAGTTTGTCACAAATCTCAGTGCACTGTGATACGCAGCATCTAACTTGACCAGGCAATTGGCAGGTGCATTCATATAGACCAGATCCCCATAGTCCAGCACAGGTAAAAAGGTCACAGAGCCTTTTCCTGGCCTCAAGAGAGAAGCAGGACTTGTTCCTGTAGAAGAAACCTAGTCTAACCCTCAGCTTTTTAAGCAGGTTATTGACATGACGTTTAAAAGAGAGACAATCATCAAGCCAGATACCAAGGTATTTGTAACAGGTAACCACTTCAAGTTTTATTCCTTGCATAGTTACAATATCTAAAGCAGTCTCTGGTGTCTTTTTAGCTTTAGAAAAGAGCATTACCTTGGTTTTCTCAACATTTAAAAGGAGCTTTAGTTCAGAGAGCTGAGTCTGAATAATGTTAAAAACAGCCTGTAATTTAACACCAGCCTCCTTAATGGAGGGACCTGCACAGTACATCACGGTATCATCCGCATACAAATGTAAAGTAGCTTCATCCACATTTTCACCTAAACTATTGATGTAGATGGAGAATAAAAGTGGACCTAAAACAGAACCTTGTGGTACACCATTTGCAATGTTCAACCACTCAGAAGACAGCCCATCAAAATGAACACATTGGGACCTTTCAGAGAGGTAGTTTACAAACCACCCCACTGCAAGGCTGGATAGGCCAATACTGAGTAGCCTCTGCTTTAAGATGAGATGATCAACGGTGTCAAACGCTTTTGAAAGGTCAATAAATAGAGCTGCACAACTCTGCTTATTATCTAAAATACTCGCCACAACATTCACCACTTTCATTGTGGCAGTGATGGTGCTATGTTGCTTTCTGAAGCCTGACTGATGTTTAGACAGGATGTCATTTGTACATAAAAACACCTTTACCTGTTCACTAGGCGTTCAAGAACCTTAGTCAGAACTGACAACCTAGAGATTGGCCTATAGTTATTTAATAAGGTGGCCTCCCCTCCTTTTAGCAAAGGCAGGACATACGCTGACTTCCACAATTTTGGAATTGTGTTAGTGCTGATGGAGAGGTTAAAAAGAGTAGTGAGAGGTGGAGCAATAAAATCTGCAGCTATCTTTAAAAAGAAAGGTTCTACGTTGTCCGGGCCAGCCGGTTTCTTAGGATCTAGCTTGGTTAAAGCTTCACGAACAACATCAACAGTAAAAGGGGTAAAACGAAAAGGGTTTTCCAACACACGTTGTTCAGAGTCACATACTGTAGTGTTCACAGAAGCAGAGTTAGTGACAGAATCAAATAGAGAACCACAGGACACAAAATGCTCATTAAAGCAATTTAGCATAGTAGCCCTGTCCGATATAGTGCCAGATGCTGTGGTAATGCACGGAGGTAGCTCATTACGGATATCGCCGGTGGATAACGATTTAATGGCTTTCCAAAATGTTCCAGGATTATTCAGATTCTTTGTGGTTACTGACAGATAGTACTTTGATTTAGCACTTTTGATTTGCGATGTGAAGCTATTCCTTAGCTGCCTAAAACGCAGCCATTCTACCTCTGAGCCTGATTTCCTAGCCTTTGCCCAGGCCTTGTTTCTCTCATGAAGGAGACTGGACAGATTAGCAGAAAACCAAGGATTGTCTCGTCCCTTTACTCTAAATGTACGCAGGGGTGCATGTCTATCAATGATCTCCATAAAACCAAGATACAAATAAGACCATGCGGTTTCTACATCAGCACACAGATCGATTTTACCCCAATCAAAATCAAACAGATCATGCACAAAACCCTGCTCCACAAAATGTTTTTTGTCTCTCTTGATGATAATGCGAGGTTTAACCTTTTGGACCTTAGTGTCCCTAATTGTGGCTACAACACAGTGATCGCTCAGATCATTTGCAAATACTCCCACAGAAGAATATTTATGGGGAACATTAGTTAAAATGAGATCAATTAGGGAGGATTTATTAGGGGACTTAATGTTAGGGCGAGTAGGACTGTCCACAATCTGAGTAACATTTAAAGAGATACAAAGGTTTTTAAAATCCTCTGACACTGCAGTTAACCAGTCCCAGTTAAAATCTCCAAGTAGCACTATGTCCTTGTAGTCTAGTTGTGATAAAAGATTTGCTAGTGAAGACAAGGAGTCTTTGACAGCTGAGGGGGGTCTGTAACAACTCACTACCATGACCTGTTGACCCTTTGCCACTTCTATATTTATGGCTAAAAATTCAAATTGCTTACTGATCGATTTGGAAACTAATGTGGTTACACTGAACTTATTCTTAACATAAATGGCAACGCCACCACCTTTATTAGGCCGGTCGGTACGATACACATTAAAACCATTTAAGGCAATGTCAGAGGCCAAAATAGATTTGTTTAGCCATGTTTCTGATAAAACAATGACGTCAGCGTCAGTCGAGCTCGCCCAAATACGGACAAAATCTAGTTTACCTAACAGACTGCGCACATTCAAGTGGATGAAACCCAACCCAGACCTAGCTTTAAAATCAGCAGGAGTAGCGATCTGACTACTACTACTGGGCGGACCATGGTTAGGTTGTACATTTCCTGACAGTAATAACAACAACAAAACCAGGCATATTTTCCTCTTAAACGACACACATACATTGTCATCTAATTTAGAAACACCGGAAAAGTCTGCGAGTGTGATTTGAGCTTAAGAAGCAGTCCTGAAGAACCATCATCGCAGGAAAATAAAAAAGACAACCATATTTTGTCGAGCAGATTGTCTGTGACAAGGCAACCGGTAATTGTTTGAGCAACACATCCGAACCTTTGCAGGGGATGCCCACTGCGGGTGGCAGAACAGACCTGAATCCAGTAGACTTCTCAGAATGACTAGAGATCTTCTCATAGTCCAAAACAGTTAACAGGCACAGCAGAATCCCGATATGGGCCATTTTCCCAGACCAGCGCACAGTATCCGCGATGTTCCTGTAGAAAAATCAGCACAGCAGCAAAGGACAGGCGAAAACAGCAGCGTGGAAGCGCTCCGGTCCCTCCGTGGTATCCCCGGGGTGAAAGCAGGCCTCTGCAACAGCAGAACCAGGACAGGTGGAAAGCAGGCCCCAGCGGTGGTAAAATCCTCCTCCGCACAGCAGCACACGCCCGGTGGAAGCAGGCCAAGCCCGAAGCGTGGATCCACTCCGTCTCTCCGCGACGACTCCGGGGTAAAAACCTCTCCAGTACAGCCGAATTCTACAGGTGGGAGCAGGCCTCCGTAGATCGCAGATCACAGGCAGCAACAGGTGGAGCCGCTCCGTCTCTTTGCGACGTCTCCGGAGGAAAAACACCTCAGTACAGCCGTACTCGACAGGTGGGAGTAGGCCTCGGCAGATCGCAGGCAACTAAAACTACTACTTGTAAAAGCAGGGATGGCTAAAAGTTTGTAAGCAGGAGAGCTAGATGCTAACAGATGCCATATGCTAACAGGTAGTGCGAGATGGACTTGGATTCCTTCTGGCAGCTGCAGCCAGTACTTGCAACACAGTACTAGAGATCGAACCAGTGAAGTTGAACAATTATTTCCCAGACTTTATCATGAACAAAATTAAGCAATATGACTAGTGTAACTTAAGAGAAAACAAGGTAGACACCTACAGTATATTGTTGCTTTATAAAATCACAGAATCATTACATTTCGGCAGCTGTGCAGAAATCAAATCACCAGGATGTTTGCAAGTACCAGGGCTGCCAACCCTCATGCACTGAGCCACACATGCATTTCCTCACGCTAAGTTTTCTTCCAAAATAAATGTCTATAAATATAAAAATAAAGTGAAGGAACAGCAAACCGAGCTGTGAGACGCGACCCTTTTAGCGGCTGGATTTCCAGTGAAAGAACCAAACACGAGAGGAGGTAGAGTTGCACACCATAGTGTCTTTATTTCACAACCACCATAAAGAACAGCCAGCCAGCATGGAGGTGTTCACCACTTTGAGGCATCTTTACAGGGGTGCATTCACAAGGATTATGCAAATGTTTTCACACTCGGCAGTCAAGGATGAGGATACAGCGTCCTGGGAGGAGGTTGCTTTTAGTAGGACAAGAAGCCCAGGGCAGTAGCAATAAACACACTGAGAAGTGACAGCGAGACACACTGAGAGACAGCCACAGGTCATATCCGTCACCTCTCCTGTTGTTTCCTCCTTCTCTTATTTAATGCTTTTCCTTTTCCCATATACCCTTAATGCTTTGTTTGTATTCTTGGCATCCCTGTGCCCTCCCTAACAGCTCCAAAGACACTAAAGATGATTGTGTGAAATGTGTCAGTCTGCTTTCTCTTTCCCTGACCCAGAACCCCACCTCATCAGCACACCTGGGCTCCCAGCTGCTTCTCATTGCTAATAAAGCCAGTTTATAATCCTCTCTGGCGCAGTCACTCATTGCCATATCGTTCTTCGCTTCATACAAGACTTTCCAGCAGTCCGGACTGATTCTCTGTTTCCCATCCTGACTGTCCCTGACCTGCCTAACTCGCCTGTGTCCCGGTAAACCTACCAGCCATCTTTCTTCGACTAGAGATTTGTTTCTGCGTCCTGGTTCATGTTTGCTATTTACTGGCTCCCTGATCCACTATGTTGACTCAACCCTGTCTGAGACTCCCATTAGACAATAACCTTTCCTAGATTACCTGCGCTGCTCTGTAACCGTGGATTCATTTTAAACTGTTTCCTGCTCTCCAGTGTGCTGCATTTAGGTCCTAACACAACTCGTTACAAAATTAAGCTAATGACGTTGATTTTGAAGTCACAGGAGTTTGCTTCTGTAAATGATGCATTGGTGTCTTGTAAAGCAAAGTTAATGCAATGGATTTAACAACCGTCGAAAAAAGTTTGGAGATACCAGTTTGAAGGCAGTAATGTGCTTCTATATGATAACTGTTTATAGTACTTTTTTTACACAGCCATACTGTATACATATACACAGACGTGCATCCATATGCGTGTCCCCACTAATGTGCTGATCCATGGGAAACTCCATTTAATTTGCTTCTTTGGGATAACAAACAAATAGGTCTGTGTTGTCAAAGCAATATTTAAGTAAAAAGCACACAGTTATTAAAATACAATTGTGTTTATAGCACAAACTTGTCACAGCATAAAGTAAAAGGAAAACCTACAATGAAGATTAAAGGGAATCATTGTTTATTTTATGGACCCACCATCTTTTATAGTGTGACGCATAAATCCAATTATGTTCAAATACTGATATCCTCTTATCATCCCATTGCTTGAAATTGGCAATCAAAAGTGAGTGTATGCTAAAACAAAATAACATAAAATACAGATTATTTCCCTAGTCACTTTAGTAAACATGCTTTAGGGTCAGTTAAATCATCTGACACCAAAAATGTACATACTTAGTTAGTGGAAAAAATATGGAGGACTTAAAATTACTTCAAATCCATCACATTTCATTTATATAGCTCAATATCACAATTTACATCTGCTCTAAAACCTAGGAAACTAAATAAACCCTACAACTAACGGGGAAGAAATGGAAGAAAGCTCAGGGAGAGAAACTGAGGAAGGATACCTCTCCCGTAGCAGAGAATAAACAACATCATATCAATTCCAACATAGACAATCTATATCAGGCTTTTTGTGATGACAAATGGATTCATTCCCAACAACATGGCACCCGCTTTTTGCAGTACTACATCATAAACAAAAATGTATAAGATGCGGTTTAGACTTAATTTATTTAACCATAAATGGATGAAAAAAGAAGGCTAAAGACAGAATTAACAAAGAAATTAAATCTCAAAATGTTTTGATTCATAAATAATTAATATATTATTTATATTAATATAAATTAAAGATAATATATGTTGCTAATTACTTGAATTTGTTGATTTCTTTCGAGGTGGGTAACCCCATACGTTTCCTTTAATAAAAATGTGTTAAAAAATGATAAATATATTTTGCATTATTATTAATTCTACACATATATGAAGCATAGGCCGCTTAATCACAAGGAACTAAATCCCCACACCCTAACTTTACTCACAATCACATAACATACAAATCTGCATAGGAAATGCATTAAAGGCAATTAAAGATTCATTTCTAAAAGTTCTGAGCTCACAGAGTGCACCAATAGCGATAAGCAAATACACATGCATTTTTGCAACCATGCTTGAAGGTACACACACACACACACACACACACACACACACACACACACAAACAAACAAACAAACAAACAAACAAACAAACAAACAAACAAACAAACAAACAAACAAACAAACACACACACATCCACAGAGAGATCTCATTATATCTCAGTGGTGCCCTGCAGCAAGGTGAGTATTTAGACAGTTGTTTGGAGCAGTGCTGAGGGAGTTACTGTGTTAGATTGTGAGCAAATTAGTTTGGACCCTAAGGGTTTAGTCGATGCCAACCCCAGGGGCTGTGTGTGTGTGTGTGTGTGTGTGTGTGTGTGTGTGTGTGTGTGTGTGTGTGTGTGTGTGTGTGTGTGTGTGTGTGTGTGTGTGTGTGTGTGTGTGTGTGTGTGTGTGTGTGTGTGTGTGTGTGTGTGTGTGTGTGTGTGTGTGTGTGTGTGTGTGTGTGTGTGTGTGTGTGTGTGTGTGTGTGTGTGTGTCTCAGTGCAGAGCAATGCCTTTAAAAGACACTGTGTCCAATGGAGGTGTAGGACATCACACATCACACGCCCCTGCGTGTCTGCCAGCGTCCCAAAAATAAATGGGCAATTTGTTGATGAATTCATGTGAGGTTAGAGGTGGCCAACGTGTCAGCAGTGTGTTTGTTTGCTTGTGCTCCTCGTCTGCTTTTATTATTCAGTCCCTCATCATCTTTAATACACTTAGTTCCCTTCTTAAACATGTCTCCTCTCCCTCTCGCTCTGTACTTGCTGTGGCAGCTGTTGCTCTTTTTAAATTTAGTAGGCCTGTTGGCCGCCTGGTGATTAATTGGACAGCGGGGCTCGGGTTGTAAATAGATGTTCTATTCTCATGTTTGTTTTCCTCGGTTAGGCGACCACGCAGCTGATAAGAGTGCTCATTGCATATGAAACACAGCAGGTGCTAGAAAGCCCAGGGTTAACTCGAAACACACAAATAGAGCCGTCTGGGTTTCCTCCCGTGTGCGTCCACTGGAAGCATGTGACCGTTAGATGAATACACAACGATGTGAGCAATGCGCATGCATGTATTCTTGCCTGTGCCATAATGTTAGCGTGTATGCAGTAACCAGAAGATGTTGCTCATGAGTCATAGTGCTGAATAGTCATTTCAAAAAGCCTGGGTCACAACAACATAACCCACAGCAGATGTAGTTCTACTGCCCATCAGTGTTCAGAATAGGGTTGCCAGAAACTGACCATGATCAAAATCGATTATTCGATAGCCCTGGCGAATAATAAGCGATTATTCGACCCGGGTGGGGGTGGGGTCGGTGTGTAGCGTGCTGCAGCAGCAGTCTGCTCTGCACGCAGGCTTCCTTCAAGTTTACAGTAAAACAAACTGGTGGTGTGACCAATGACCATTTACAATTATTAATACTATTACTATTATTAGCATATATATATTTATATATATTTTGGTTGATACTAAGCCAGAAAAAAAAAAATACATAAATAATAAAAAAAATATATAAATAATAAAAAATATATATAAATAAAATCGATTTTTAAAAATAATATTTGATTATGGAGACTGTAACGAATATTCGAATAATCGAATAATCGCTGGCATCCCTAGTTCAGAACAACAGTGCCTTTTGAGGGACCATCACCACAATGGTTGTGTGACTGCCCATTGTTTTACAAAACACAGTCAGAAAATGACCCGTTGGACACCAAAACCAAACACCCATTGCTATGAAAGTGCACCTGTGCTTATTACATAGCTAATTATTGTTCAAATATAGAGCGATATTATTTTAATACAATTAGGAAGTTATTACCCTACTCCGATTGGCCAGTAATCGTTATTTTCTTTGCTTGGGTTAGTTAATTTTAGGTATGATAAGATTGGTTGGGGTTAGGTGAAGCCAGGGGTGTCCTAACTGCGGCCCGGGGGGCCAACTGCTGCGTGTTGTCCGTTTTTAATTGGCCCTCAGCTAATCCAAAAAGTCTAATGGAATATGGCCGCCACCTGAAACTTGAGCTTGTCTTATATTGTGCTTCGTAAATATACAACAGAATGTTGGGGGAATGAACAATTGAAACAATAGGACATTTTTTGTTAGTTAGCTTAATTTAGCTTAGCGAGAAGAATAAACCAAGCAACCACCACCCAGGCTGAGCAAAGACGCCGGTGCTGAAGAAAACGGCTCACGATTCACAACTATATAACTAAAAGCGTTTATTATTACATTATTTTCTAGATCAAACAAATGAAACAAGAGCTCAAAGTCATTTATATATCCATCCCCTTAATTCTCCCATCTCAGCAATCCAGATCGATGCTTTAACTTCAAAAAGCATTTTCTTTCAGGGAACCTTTCCCCGAACCACAGAGGGGTCAGAGGTCAACCCACTCCAGCCATACAACACCTGTGGGGAAATGAACTTTTGACAAACAAGTCATAGCTTTATTTAAAGATGTTACACCGAAAGCACTGTATTGAGTGACACATGTGCCCCAAGCAGATAGTCTTGAATTCACGTGTGCGATATCAGTCTCTGAATACTCAGCATTAAAAACTGTTGGATGGTTATTTGGTTGCTATTATCATGATTATCCTGTTTCAACAATTAGCTATATTTGTTGTTGAATTTTCAGCATGATTTCAGCAGAAGGGACATCACATTTGGGTTTATGGAAAAATGGCGGCTCAGTTTAAGTTATTTGAAGTAAGCTTAAGATGTCTTGCCTCTCTTACACCTCCTCTAATTGGCTCTCGGAGACACGACAGACCGGAGCTCCTTTTCTGGACGAACCTCAGAAATCACCGAATTGAGTTGGAGGCGAATGTGTGATGTGTCCAATGTGTAAGAAACTAGAGGAAAACAGAGGAGTACATAATGGTTACTGAAGTTCTCTGAAATTACCTTTCAACACAAAAGTGCATGTTGGATTGCACTCAATATATTGGTACGCATTGTTCAGGTATGTGTTTGTTTCCAGTTGGTTTGTTAATGTGCAGTTCCCTTCTTTCTTTTTGCATTTCTAATCTAAACCCACATTGCGTTTTAGCTTTTACTATATGTATTCTCCTACATACATCTATCATTCAAATGTTGTGGTACTCATACTTTTCTTTTCAGTTGTATGTCTTATTCTAGCTTTTAAAAGGCTGCCTCACTTCAACCACATTACAAACACCTTCCTACACTCACACACGTGGCTCCTCAAACATTCACTTTTAGCACTGACCTATTAATAGATCTGGCGAGGTCTCCTGCCTCTCTAACGTCACGCTACCTGTCAGTCAGTCTGGGCCTTGGAACAGCGCCCATGACACCACTAACCCATCACATGATGAGGGCAAATAGCCAGCGGTCCAGCTGCCCCATCAGCTGACCCACTGCAGAAAATAACCCGGCCTGGAAGGGCAAAGACACAATCAGCCTAGAAGGAGACGTTCTGGCTCAGCAGGGGAACATAAGTGTGTTTAATGACAACAAGTGTGTCTCTGAGGCCATATTAGCATTGAAGAAATTGTCAATGTCCAGTGATTTGTGGTACTGGCGTAGTCTTCGAGGTAACTTAAAATCAACAGACTTCTTTAGAAGACTCCTGACCTTAATTATACATCATATATATATCATTATACTTCATTCTAATAATAGTAAGGGTATTTTCTGCTGAGAGTTGCTGATTCGAAGTTTGTTTTCCTTTTTCTGCACATATGATTTTCATTCATAGCCTTTCAAAACAGAATTGAGGCAGTTGTAGGTTCTACGAAGTGAAATGGTGAATGTTTTTTAAGCAAGACCCTCACTTTTGGTGGCAATAAGTTCTTGTAAAATCTTACATTTTTCCAAAGAATTCTGGATTGCCAGATAATTAATTTATCTTCTGAAAAAGGTTTTATTTAACACAGACACTATTGGTTATCAAGCTGCAAGATTAGTGTGCAAGTAGTGGTTGATGAATACAAAGATGATCATAAGGCTTTTTACATCACACCGATTAACTAAGACTTATAAAAACAATGATGTGGCACATTTTATTCAAGAGTCCCCATTATTGTCAAATGCAAAATACAAGGACACTGAGCACAAACGCTTGTAATTCAACAAAAAAAAAAAAAAATGTATTTATATTTGGCTAAGGTAGAAAAGCTGGTTGAAATGGGCTAAGCTAGGTGTTCCTTCGTTCTCCGTGTTCATGCTAAAATAACATAACTGAGTGTGAATTCAAATATGAAGTCTGGATAAGGCATGAGTGCTCACCTCAGACCTCCGATGGACAATGGGGCTGCTTCTTGTTTAGCTTTATCCACTAACTTGAAACAGGATTAAAACAAGAATGAATGGTGTGGCTCTCCTAGAATTTGATAATGTTATTTGACCAAATTAATCATACGGAGTAGGCTACTTCAGAACCTTTGGAGGAAGTGGAGATGTCTTGTATTTTTTATATAATCTGTAATATTTTCTTGATGCTTTGTGGATAGCAATTCCCCACAAACACAACCATGCACACAAAGAAACAAACCTGCTGAGGGTAAGGCATGCAAGCATGTGTGTTGCATGTGAGAGTGTGACGCCACTGATGCATGTCAAGGTCTTGGAAGCTAATTTTGTCCTCCAGTGGACGTTGATGACAACTCCAGTCAGTCTGCACACCACCAGGACAGACACATGTGAACGTGTGAAACTTTTCTAAATGTAAGCGTCCTCTCAAGCTCATATTCACCCTTATGCTGCATTTACATTGCCACCTACACCTATGCAAATTCCTAAGTATATACACTGAACAAAAATATAAATGCAACACTTTTGTTTTTGCTCCTATTTTTCATGAGATGAACTCAAAGATCTAAAACATTTTCTATAAACACAAAATAACCATTTCTCTCAAATATTGTTCACAAATCTGAAAAAATCTGTGATAGTGAGCACTTCTCCTTTGCCGAGATAATCCATCCCACCTCACAGGTGTGGCATATCAAGATGCTGATTAGACAGCATGATTATTGCACAGGTGTGCCTTAGGCTGGCCACAATAAAAGGCCACTCTGAAGTGTTCAGTTTTATCACACAGCACAATGCCACAGATGTCGCAAGTTTTGAGGGAGCGTGCAATTGGCATGCTGACAGCAGGAATGTCCACCAGAGCTGTTGCCCGTGAATTGAATGTTAATTTCTCTACCATAAGCCGTCTCCAAAGGCGTTTCAGAGAATTTGGCAATACATCCAACCGGCCTCACAACCGCAGACCACGTGTAACCACACCAGCCCAGGACCTCCACATTCAGCATGTTCACCTCCAAGATCGTCTGAGAGCAGCCACTCGGACAGCTGCTGCAACAATCGCTTTGCATAACCAAAGAATTTCTGCACAAACTGTCAGAAACCGTCTCAGGGAAGCTCATCTGCATGCTCGTCGTCCTCATCGGGGTCTCGACCTGACTCCGGTTCGTCGTCGTAACCGACTCGAGTGGGCAAATGCTCACATTCGATGGCGTCTGGCACGTTGGGGAGGTGTTCTCTTCATGGATGAATCCCGGTTTTCACTGTTCAGGGCAGATGGCAGACAGCGTGTGTGGCGTCGTGTGGGTGAGCGGTTTTCTGATGTCAATGTTGTGAGTGGCCCATGGTGGTGGTGGGGTTATGGTATGGGCAGGCGTATGTTATGGACGACGAACACAGGTGCATTTTCTTGATGGCATTGTGAATGCACAGAGATACCGTGACGAGATCCTGAGGCCCATTGTTGTGCCATTCATCCACGACCATCACCTCATGTTGCAGCATGATAATGCACGGCCCTATGTTGCAAGGATCGGTACACAATTCCTGGAGGCTGAAAACATCGCAGTTCTTGCATGGCCAGCATACTCACCGGACATGTCACCCATTGAGCATGTTTGGGATGCTCTGGATCGGCGTATACGACAGCGTGTTCCAGTTCCTGCCAATATCCAGCAACTTGGCACAGCCATTGAAGAGGAGTGGACCAACATTCCACAGGCCACAATCAACAACCTGATCAACTCTATGCGAAGGAGATGTGTTGCACTGCGTGAGGCAAATGGTGGTCACACCAGATACTGACTGGTTTTCGGACCCCCCCAGACCCCCCCAATAAAGCAAAACTGCACGTTTCAGAGTGGCCTTTTATTGTGGCCAGCCTAAGGCACACCTGTGCAATAATCATGCTGTCTAATCAGCATCTTGATATGCCACACCTGTGAGGTGGGATGGATTATCCCGGCAAAGGAGAAGTGCTCACTATCACAGATTTTTGCAGATTTGTGAACAATATTTGAGAGAAATGGTTATTTTGTGTATATAGAAAATGTTTTAGGTCTTTCAGTTCATCTCATGAAAAATGGGAGCAAAAACAAAAGTGTTGCATTTATATTTTTGTTCTGTGTAAGATTCTTTCTATAGGGGCGGATGGTTGTATCAGCAAATTTAAGCAGTTAAGTAGAGTTTCCAATGCTCGAATGTCCTATACAAACAAATCCAGTCCCGTTTTAATTAAGCTTTGTTTATAAATCTAATCTAATCTAATTTGAGCTAATCTCAGTCAATTTCCCAGCACAGCAATTTAGCTTTTTGCACTAAAAGGGAAAGGGAGTATACTTTACCCTGTGTTGTGTGTGTGGCCTTACACCAGACTAGACAACAAAGTGGAGAATTGTCCCCCTCATGCACCACCCACCATACTCTAATATCCAATATGCTGACCTCGCCTGGCCTCTTCACTCTACCCTTTTGTTGTCTTTATCTCAACGCAGCAACTGTAAAGGTCATTCATCTTGAGTGTTCTCACACACAAGCAGAGGACACTCAGACTTACATTACACACCAAACAAACAAACAAACAAACAAACACACACACATACCTGAGACTGCCATGTCATTGTATGCTTACTTCACATCTGTACTGCTTGGAGTGCAGGAAACCTCGTCTAAGATATCAAAAGGAAGGAAGAGGAAATTATAAAATGTCTCTTTTGAATTTATTTTAACAAGATAACAGTAAACCTGGAGCTGCTGTAATGAGCCATTGAAAACTGACGTCTGTGAAATGCCCATAAGCCTGTACATCCCATCATCCCCTATTCATCTCTGGTAATGTCACCTTTCTGTCACAAGAGACATATTTCATGAGTTTTATTTCTCAGTGAAACAGACCCACCCATTATTAATGGTGAGCTAGATGTACCGGTCACTTAAGTAGACCAAACATTTTTATGCATCTCTGAAAACACCTCTAAATTCCTTCACACATCTTAAGCACAACACATGAGTTTACGGAAATTAAATGGCAGTTTACCATTTGCTTAACCCTTAATGTCTATGTTATTGAAACTTGGTACAGTATGCCTTTGTTTTGGATTTTCCACATGTTGCAGCAGTGTGGGCGGGGCTGTTACAGAGAGTTAGTGTATTCAGCATTCAAATAGCTTGGTGTCAGAAACTGATCAGTTGGATTACTACATGTATATAATTGATACATATACATTTGTATGGTGCACACAGTACTATACTATCAAAATAATAATATAAAGCGTTAACTAAGTACAGTAGTTGATAGTTGCCACGTAAAGATGTAGCTAGCTCTTCTGATAGCACAAGGATTCATGTGCAACAGACTATCATGGATGATTGTAATGGAATAGGTTGGGCTAATTTATGTTTGCCCTTCTCATTATCAGACATATTAAAATACAAATTAAAAACATTATAAAACCAATTTGGAGACAGCCATTCAGTATCTCATATGGCCCCTTAGGCTTCATGTCCCCCCTGTTGAAGGATTACACAGCATGTTTATCGGCCATATCTGAGCAATCATTAGAACACAGAACTAACAAGGTCTGCTTTCCAAGCCCCATGAGTACCTCATTAAATAACTATGTTGGTTGGTATGGTAACAGGTAACAGGTAACATTTAAAATGAAAACCCTGTTAATGGAGCTTTTTTTAGCACTTTTTTCAGTAGTGCTAATGGAAAAGATAAGCAGCTCTCTTGAATTTGAATGTACAGCCTAGGGACAACAGCTTATCTGACCCAGATAGCATTACGTTTGACAAACACATTGAAAACATGTATACTCATACTATCATGAGTATACAATCAGTCTAAATGGGACAGATTGCTCTTCCCCCTATCTTTAAGTCCATGTCTTCTTGGTTGATCATCAACTGATGAAGATACTGCTGTGTGTAGCATCTAGTTTTCTTAAGCCTGAGAGACTTGTTTAAACAACGCTTAGAGCTAATGATAGCTGAATTAATTAGCTCGCTACAGACAATAAAATATGCCTTGCGGATCCTGATAACAGTTATCAATTGCTAAAAATCAGCAGCTGCTGTTATCTGCCTTTGTCTAAAATCAAGGACCCATTATTTCAAGATTTACAAAGGATCATGAGTGACACATCTGCAACATGTATCACTGTAAACTGAACTAAGGGGGATTAAGTCAGTCCTATTGTCAGTCCAGACAAAAGCTGTAGCCTATTCCAAGGATAACTATGCGAACATATTGAAAATAATGATCTGTGTGGGTGGTCAGTGTAGCAGTCATACCTCGGAGGGCTGGTCAGATAATCCCTTATAATGGCTAAACAAACATTAAGCTTGGATTCTGCTCCAATTTCAATTCAAGTAGCACATGTCAGTACTTCCATTTGCCCCAGGTTAGAATTAAATATGTAATTTAAGATCATTAGATGGGTTTTGTTGTGTGTGATATTACAGTGTTATAATACAGTGTACTATCATATGGTATAATAAGATATCTTCTGATATCCTGCTTGCTTTTATTGCCGTTTATTTTTTAACTGACAGCTCAGTGTGTGTGTTGACCAAATTGAAAAAGGGAGCTGTTTGCCATTTGGGTGTCTCAAGTGCCTCAACAGTGTAATATTAATACCACACCCGTTAAGGCAGTCATATTGGCAGGCATTCATTGATATTTAGTTCCTGCTTGAAAGAAAATATTGTGGAACTGGTGATCGTATTTGTTCCTTGATGCAAAATGCATTTTAATCATTGTTATCTTTTCCCTTAAAAACACTGAAAAGATCTCGAAACAGTCTCTGCTAAACAGTGAAGATATATCATGTGCTTGCCAGCCAATAAATTCATTCTAATTGGATCATTGGCCCATTTAGCAGAATGGGATTCTTGCTTAGCGGGGAGACAATTACCTCCAATCAGCTGTGAACACAGCCTTTCCATAAATCTTATTTTCAGGCTGTGCTTCGCAGGGTCCCACAGCTCATTTCAGTCTTACCTCAGACAAGACCATCCTCCACCACTTTCCCTAAAAGCAGCTGAGAGTATTGATTTGTAATAATTATAGCTCTCATTTAAAGAGACTGCGAAACAGAGCCGTCTCCTCCAAAAGCCATTTCACCCCAAGGACATTTTAATGTGTGTTTGCTGGTTTCCCCGAAATGATATAGTGAATCTATTTGATCTCCAATAAATGGATTTGGAGTTGCTGCGCAAAAGTGATCAATAACCAAGTCAACTTTAGCTGAAACAACATGGTGGATTGAGCCTGCTGTCTTGGACAAATAACAATCCCTGATCAGAGAACGACAGAATCCTGCTGGTGATGTCAGGGCATCCTATCTTTCTAGTAACCTGAACCTGCAGAAGTGACTAAAGACTCTTGGATTGGTTTCTGGATTCACTTTGTTCTTATATTGGAAAAAAAGCTGAATAAAAACCTTTTTGCAAACAAACCAAAATACATGCCACAGCCCTGCTCTGTGTCCGTTAGCAAGAAGGTGCTTTAGGCTACAAGCTAGTGCGAACATGCACACAATAACTAAAGCAGGCATAGTGTTATCAATTGTCCTTGGATCAGCTAATCAGCACTAAAGGCAAAGTACAGCAGATGGTGATCTGAATTGTATTAGTTTGTTGCTTTTTGGTCATGATCTAAAGTATTGGACGAATTTACATTTTGACTTGATGATCTAGAACCAGAGGGAAAGTAATCTCAGTCATTCATCTTAATGACTTTAATGAGGGGGACATGAGTCTCTCAACCACATTTCATGGCAATTAATTAAATTAGTTTTTGTAGATATTTCAGTCTGGGACAAATAAGGAAGCACAGAAGGAGATGGCTCAGGCGGAATATTGGGATTCAGCTCCAGTCCTCTTCCTCTGTTTCCTATTCTGTCTGGGTGAGAGAGGGAGAGCAGGACAGATAGACTGTTATCTGTCAGCATTTCAGGGGCTGCAGGGTAGGCAGGCAAAAGTTGCCACCAGTTTTACAATTTCATCTCTTCTGCATGTGGACATTCAAAACAGCCTTGTATTTGGGAATTGAAATTAGCTTCGGTGTGCTTTTAGTGAAAGTGCATGCTGGTGCAATATTTAAAAGTGACACAGCATCTGAGAGCCTACACAGCATTACTGCACAGGGAGGAACTCCCTTATGAGAAACATATGTTTTAATGCGCCACCGCCAGGGGCGGTTCTGGGGGGGCCAGGGGGGGGGGGGCAGTGCCCCCCTAACAATGACATTTTTTTTTTTTTCTAAATGTATATTTTCTGGTACTCGGTTTTCCAAAAACCGCAGGATTTTGTTGCTGTAATGGGAGATTATGCAGACACCCTTATGTAAAGTAGAGATGTAACTGTTCATAGCCTTTATTTTTATATAAATATGGTGTTAGTGCAAACATTGCACAATAACTTAAGCTGAAGCTAACAGTAATAACTATAAGATCTATCTGAAATAAATAAGTGTACTGAAACAAATACCAATAACTGTATTGCATTGTTTTCTTATGCGCAATTACTTCATACTGTCTAGTTCTCTTTTTCGTCCTGCATTTATTGTGCCCCCCTCAGAAAATAACTGGCCCCCCAGTGGCCCCCCCAGTCAAATTGGTCTAGAACCGCCACTGGCCACCGCTAACCTTGGCTAGTCAGTGGAGCTGTCGGTTTTGGGCTATCTTCTGCCTGTGTGTGCGTGCGTGTGTTTGTGCGTGCATGTGTGTGGCCCGTCCACACAGCGGCGTGCATTGACGCTTGGAGATGGGCGTATCTGAAGCTTGGGGATTTTTTGCGAGCAACGCGACCAACAACCAATCACATGAATCTCCCGCCCCCGACATACAAAGCAACAGCAATGTTAAAACGAAGTAAACTGGATATAAAATCCCCAAACAGGCGAAAACCTACCAGTTTCATCCACTGTCTCTGCCTCCTCCCTCCATGCCTCGCTCCTCCGGTTTGTATCCCGGTAGATGAACAGAGACTGATCATACAGCACCGGCTGATTCACTACCGCTATAATGAATTCTCCCTCCATTTTTTGGAATATGAGGAAATGACCTGCGTGGTCTCTCCCAGCATACACGCGGTTTGATTGGCTAGCGCTTGTACTGGCAGATTTGCATAAACGGGATTTCATTGGCTGACGCTTCTGCCGAGGCGCCAAAAGTTGAACATTGCTCAACTTTTGAAGCGAGCAACGCCAGCAACGCTCCACGTCGCTTCCCAAAATGCAGTTCGGCTAAAAGTGACGTCACCCCATTCAAAGTGAATGGACAGAAGCGTTGGAAGCTTCAACGCACGCCGCTGTGTGGACGGGCCGTTAGGAAGAGGTAGCCTACATCATCCCTCCACTTGAGCAGCAAACTGCCCTTGGGTTACTGCAGTATTACTCTCCCTCTCTCACGATCTTCCGGGTAATTGTATCAGACATAAACATAGAGACGTGCTTACTAGCATATGCACGCGCCACTGCAGTCACACACACTCTCTCTTAGGCAGATGTGCAGGCTTGAATGACCCATTGCTTCTGAGTGGTTGCTAAAAAAAAGCAGCTCTCCCTGCTGCGTGGTGATGGAATTGCATAATGAGTGTGATGTCAGCATCGTTCTTCCCACGGTAACAAGTGACGCTGACGGACAACGGAAGCGTGGAGCGGCGAGGTGACGGGAGAAGTAGAAGAGAGGGAAAGGAAACGGAGAGTGGCACCAACACAAAGGAGAGGAAGTCAAAGCTGCAGTGAGTGAGATTTGTATGTCACAACACCTTAAATTACAAAGTGACACTGCAACAGAGAGGAGCATACCTTCAGCTCTGACTGGGATAATGTACTTGTATTCACCGAAATGACATTCTGCGGTTGGGTACGAACACTTCTCACACACACAATACCATAATACCTTGTTGTCAGATCAAGTCACACATTGTTCTTGTATCACAGCAGCTCCATTTGCAACATTAGAAAGGAGATATATTAAGACCAGATACAAGAAAACAGACTTTTAAAGGGGCACTATTATGCTTTTGGGGGTTGTCCCTTTCTTGTAGTTATGTTATTGTGAATGTAAAAGGCTAACATCCCTGTGTTCCCTCCAGAAGGAGTTTCTCTCCCACACACTTCCCCCTGTCTGAAATGCCTGCATTTTACTCCTTTGTTTACTACTGTGACATAGTGACATCATTATGTAACACTGACACTTCTATTGGCTAGTGTTCCAACACATTGTACATGATGGGCTCAGGCGCGGGACATCTCTAAGTAGTTGACCAATCACAACAGAGCCAGACAGAGCTTTAACATAATAAAGAGCTTTTTGAACATTAAAGCATGGAGACATGTCACAATTGATACAAATATGAACCTGAAAATGAGCATCATATGTCCTCTTTAACACAACATTAGAATCACTGAAGACAATGTGTTCAAGATTATTTTACCTGAGATTTAACTTATTTATATGAGGATTGACTTTGAAACTTTTTAAACCGTGACTCTGTATCTTCGAGTTGATGGTAATTCATATTCACTGTTCAGGACATTGTTTGGGTTGGACACAATGCAGTTAGCCAACCTTAATATATAGGCTGATTCAAAGGGTTGACCTACAATATTTTAGCAGATGTTCAATTGGTGGAGCAGTTCTGACTTCAAAGAAAATGAAAAAATCCTTTTAAAAATATATCTAGTAGTAACCATCACTTTCCTACTGGTTCGATCTTTAACAATGCAGCATCATTTATAAACTCATCACAGGACAAATCTGAATCCGCAGAGTACACGCCAAGCGGCAAACTCTAGGGCAGAGCCGAGAAGCCCATAAGCAGGGGGGGATCTAGACAAATATTCATGGGGTGGCAGGAGATTTTGAGGGGTGGCATCCCCTGGCAGAAGTATATGCTGATTTAATCGCACTCATATCAATCAATATTAACTTGGAAAGCCACAATATTAATATTTTAACTCAATAACATTAGGTGACATTATTGTGGCACATCAGTAAAGCCTTACATATAAATATATAAGGTGGCAGACTTAATTTAATGAATTTTAAATGAACAATAACTGAATGAGTTTGTTTCACTCTTCAACCCAGTCTCATGGCATTTCGTGTTCACCAACACGATTTTTAATCTATTGATTCGTGTTCACCAACACGATTTCCCCCTTTTTTCCGTGTTGCACAGCACGGTTTTAAAAGCAATGTATTTC
Organism: Pseudochaenichthys georgianus; assembly: GCF_902827115.2. Taxonomy (NCBI): domain Eukaryota; kingdom Metazoa; phylum Chordata; class Actinopteri; order Perciformes; family Channichthyidae; genus Pseudochaenichthys; species Pseudochaenichthys georgianus. The sequence continues at coordinate 5,611,657 of NC_047521.1, read as the reverse complement.
TACTGGTAATGTGTTTCGTGCCTGCAGCACGTCTTTTTCTCCGGTCGGGTCGTGGAAGACCGGAAGCTGTGTGGTTCATAAAAACATGTTCTTACTCAATATCAAGCCACAATTATTGCTTTTATTTTAAATCGTATAATTTCGGACTTCTGTTGCCGTCTGTGAGGAAAATAAATGGGGCTCAGAGCCTCAGAATACTGAAATCTGTATTTTTTAAATCTTTTTTTCCTTCTAATTTGTTATTCTTTTCAAAATAACACACTGTTATTTACTCACCAAAAACACACAATTATCCTTGCTTTTATTTATTGGTTTAATTCCATAATCTCTGCCTTTTTTGGCATCCGTCAGGAACTGAATTTCAAAATAAAAATAACCGGAAACAGACGTAGGCATTTCGAGCGATTACCCAAGATCCTCAGCTATGGTTTAAGCTCGCTGATTGGATGTTTTAGCCGCAATGCATGCTGGGATTTGGTGTTTATATGATATGAAATCCGGAAAACATTTTAAAAGAATAAAAGAATACTTAATTCCGAGTGTTCTTGCTTTTCTCTTTGAAAGTCATCACATAACGGCATTGTAATACACGGTTCGGCTGCATTACATATTACAGACCTGCCGTAGTTCTTTATTTATAGAGCCCTGATGAGAAGACCTTTGGAAAAACTGGAAGAAATGCCGCCGAAACTGAATACTTGACGTGGATCATAAATATATCAACAATTAAACAACATCTTCAATTTCTCTTCACACAATACGTCTCCTTGCAGTATCAACACTAATTCGGCTTACTTTTACATTTGATCTAATTAATAGATAGGTTATATTTACACCATAACGGTGCACAGCTGATATAAAAGGACTTGTAGTTTTTAAAGATATTACTGATTTTCTTTGAATATAAGAATGTAAATACTGAGTCTGAAATAGTATAGCAATATGCTGTAAAATTATGTGAAAGCATGAATAAAACTACACATCTCCAGATGTCCTACACTAATAAAAAAAAGTTATTATGGCTGTGTGTACCTTGTGTGCACCGCCTAGTGGTTAAAGCACGTTATTGAATTATTGTTTTTATGTGTTATATTTGATTAAAAAAATATTAAGAGTACATACTTTCATAGGGGGAAAGTAGAAGGTCTGTGATAGAAATATAGAATATAAAAAATCAAGACGATACTACTATAAGTGATCTCTACAATAAAACAGTTTAGTGCAGGATGTACAAAGATCTTAATAGGAGGAGGTGCAAAACAGAAAAACGAATTAACCTTTATTTAAACATTAAATAATACTTTAGATTAGGGTCTTCTTTTAAATAAGAAAAAAACTTTGGGGGGTATCTATTTACAGATAAATATTAAGCCTGACAAAGTACTTAACGTCTAATATATTGCTTTCCTGCAATGTTAACAATGTTGAAGCACTTATTTTAACTGATATTATGAATTATACTCTTATGTATGTAGATAGAATAAGAAATGTGCAGAATATGACAGTTTAATGGTGGAGGTACACACATGTTGATAGATGTCTTGTAATGCGCTGTTGAGGAACCTGTGACCCAAGATTTTCATTCATTGCATACACCGTTGTGTATATGATATGTCAATAAACCTTTGAAAATCTTGAAATCTTGAAAGGGATGTGCAAAATAGCCATAATATACAGTCTTTAATTAACTATTAGTAGAGAATAATGAGTAATGAATATACGTTATTACTCGTTTCCATTCATGTCAATTGCAGATAAATGTTTAGTCTTCTCAAGCATCCATCCATACATCCATCCATCTTCTCCCGCTTATCCGTCGTCGGGTCGCGGGGGTAGCAGTTCCAGCAGAGAGCCCCAAACTTTCTTTTCCCTGGCCACATCAACCAGCTCTGACTGGGGGATCCCAAGGCACTCCCAGGCCAGCGAAGAGATATAATCTCTCCGCCTGGTCCTAGGTCTACCCCTTGGTCTCTTCCCAGCTGGACGTGCCTGGAACACCTCCCTAGGGAGGCGCCCAGGTGGCATCCTAACTAGGTGCTCGAACCACCTCAACTGGCTCCTTTCGACGCACCAACTATCAAATATCTCTCCTGATTGTTGGCACTTGACAATCACCTTACCTGAATTGTACTCAGGTGTAACTAAAGTCTGATTTAAGGGTTGTTTATATTTCACATCATTAATCAGAATCTGCAAAGTAACTCAAATAAGTGTAGTGGAGTAAAAATACCAGGTTAACCTCTGAATTGTAGTGGAGTAGAATTACAAAGTATCAATGAGCTGTCATGTGGGTATATATTAATGCTGCGCATTATGGACACAAGCGATTTTCACCCATTTATTACTTATATGTTTTACATTTGATAGCACCAATGTTTAATACTGGCAACTTCTAATTGTGGGATAAACGAAAACATTCAGTAGAGACGTCCCATAGAACATTTTGCGAAACACGATAGCCAGCATGTGTAGTTCTGGGGGGGGGGCGTTCGATTCCAGTTTTGGATAGTCTGGCGTGGTTTCGTTCCATTTCAAACAGCTGTTTGACGCTCGGTGTAAACTTGGCGCACTGCCACTCCAACATCCAATCCCAGAGCTTGAAGATTAATCACGGGGACTGTAGTCCTAAACGATTGCTGGGGATTATGGGTAGTGTAGTGTCTTCGGCCATCCTAAACTCCTAGAGGCCTACGTCTGTTTCCGGTTATTTTTATTTTGAAATTCAGTTCCTGGCGGATGCCAAAAAAGCCCGAGATTATGGAATTAAACCAATAAATAAAAGCAAGGATAATTGTGTGTTATTGGTGAGTAAATAACAGTGTGTTATTTTGAAAAGAATAACAAATTAGAAGGAAAAAAGATTTAAAAAATACAGATTTCAGTATTCTGAGGCTCTGAGCCCCATTTATTTTCCTCACAGACGGCAACAAAAGTCAGAAATTATACGATTTAAAATAAAAGCAATAATTGTGGCTTGATATTGAGTAAGAACATGTTTTTATGAACCACACAGCTTCCGGTCTTCCACGACCCGACCGGAGAAAAAGACGTGCTGCAGGCACGAAACACATTACCAGTAGAAATACATTGCTTTTAAAATCGTGCTGTGCAACACGAAAAAAAGGGGGAAATCGTGTTGGTGAACACGAATCAATAGATTAAAAATCGTGTTGGTGAACACGAAATGCCATGAGACTGGGTTGAACTCTTAGACCAGCAGGGGTACCAAATATATGCAGACTGCTGTAATAAGTACATTAATTAACTGTCTCATCGATGTTTGTCTGAATGAATATGATAATATTAACAATCATATCATTCTTATCAGCTGTCAATCACTGTTATGATTCACATATTCATTTATTATTGAATAAACTATATTTTTTGGAGGAGTTAATGATGAATGTTCCTCAAGATGCTTGCTCACCCTCCTTCAAATTTGAAAGGCAAGTAATCATATCATGTATCAAAATTCAAAAGAATCAAAGGAACAGTTCAGCGCCCCACAACTTTAATGTAACTACAACCTTGACTTTACATCAGAAAGAACAAACATTAAAGAAGTGACTAACTGCATCAGTTAGGGTTAAAAAACGTTTATTCAGCTAAAACATATACATCTCTGCAGTTATTATCCAGTGGAAAGTCCTTACCTACTCTACTGGCCTAGTTCAATCAAAGTGGTTACTTTTTTTTGGCTGGGCAGTGAAGTTTTACGTCTTATTTGACTTTCTCAGGGCAGACCCCCACAAAGAAAAAAAAAATACACATATACAAGGTCATCATCTTAACAGTTTTGTATGCTCATCGAGTCACCCGTGAGCAGAGCATCAAGTTGGCATGCCTACTGTATTACAGCTGAAAGGTAGTTCCGCGATTACCATGTTGTTCAGCAAAACGCCTCACAAACTGATTAAGATCTACAGCTTTAGTGCGTTTTGATTCAATGCTGAGTACAGTCAAACTTGACAGTCTCTTCTCTGTCATTGTAGACCGCAAATACCACCTAATTCCTTCCGTCTTCTTGAGTCCGAATGCTTCTCGTTTTGCGCCGTCCCCCCCGTTCAAATGAAATCGCTGCCAATCATATTTCCAAGCTCGCGCCAGGGCCGGGGGAGGGGTTACAAGACTTGCGTCTTGTGCTGCATTCACTTGTTTGTTTGTTTGTTTGTTTGTTTGTTTGTTTGTAGCCTTTATTTAACCAGGTGAGCCGATGAGCCACAACTTTTCTTTCAAAACAAAGATGCCAACTGGGGTGGCAGCTGGGGTAAATCCGCCCCTGCCCATAAGAAAATGCCACAAACTGTTCATCTATTGGCCGATAGGGGATGGCTGCAGAAAGGAGCAATTTCCATAGATCCCCATAGGCGCTTTCACACCGGAGCACTTTTTCCCAGGAGTAGTTCCGATAGTTCTTGGGATTTTGCGTTTACACCAAAAAGATCTGGAACTAGAACCTTTCACCCCCAGTTCCTGCTAGAGAGCAGGGACTTTCCTGGGGAGAAAAAGGTTCGTGGGTGTGTCGGCCACATTAACAATGTCTGATTGGCTTGGCGAATTGCAAACCACGCCCCGTAAAACTCCGAAAAGTTTTTTTAATAATGCTATTAGCATTAGCCCAGCGCACCAACGGAGAGAGACTAACTTATGGCAACACAAAATAAAACGTGGGAGCGGTGGAGTGATGAGGAGGTGTTTGCGCTTCTGGTGATTTACCCGGGACTTCGGGTAGCAGTATACGCCGTGAAGTTGTTTGCGGCCTGCCAGTAAACCTAAAGCAGAAGAAGAAGAAGTGACGTCAGTGGCTTCATTTGCATTATCCTCCCTCAGGGACTTGTTCCGGTGTGAACGCGATCGACTCTTTAGTTCCAGGAATTAAGTACAGGGAACTAAGAGTCCGCAAAGTACTTGGTGTGAAAGCGGTTCATGTTCAAATGCCCAACTTTACAGCAGAAATAAACATGTTTCTACCCCTGGATGCAAAACAAATTATTCTGGATATAGTTAGATTTCACTTTCATGACAATGGATTGGGGAGTGCATTTTTTTATAACGCACCCCTTTTAGTTATATTAGGTCTTTGCATAAATTAGGGCGTGGTCACCTTGAGTGACAGGTCTCTGCGGTGAGTGCTGCTTCTAGCTTTCTGTTCCTCTGCTAGCTCCCTTTAGCTCTGTTAGCTCCAGGATGCTACAGGGGCTCAGCTGCAAGGCTGATCCGGGGAACACAACTTGAACTCGGACGTGTTTGTTGTGTTGGTGCTTGGTGGAGTATTCTTCATTTAAATATTGGACTTAACTTATGCCGATGACAATCATATTAGATTCATATTAACCCTAGAACTGCAGATAATATACACTGAACAAAAATATAAATGCAACACTTTTGTTTTTGTTCCCATTTTTCATGAGATGAACTGAAAGACCTAAAACATTTTCTATATACACAAAATAACCATTTCTCTCAAATATTGTTCACAAATCTGAAAAAATCTGTGATAGTGAGCACTTCTCCTTTGCCGAGATAATCCATCCCACCTCACAGGTGTGGCATATCAAGATGCTGATTAGACAGCATGATTATTGCACAGGTGTGCCTTAGGTTGGCCACAATAAAAGGCCACTCTGAAACGTGCAGTTTTGCTTTATTGTCTGAAAACCAGTCAGTATCTGGTGTGACCACCATTTGCCTCACGCAGTGCAACACATCTCCTTTGCATAGATTTGATCAGGTTGTTGATTGTGGCCTGTGGAATGTTGGTCCACTCCTCTTCAATGGCTGTGCGAAGTTGCTGGATATTGGCAGGAACTGGAACACGCTGTCGTATACGCCGATCCAGAGCATCCCAAACATGCTCAATGGGTGACATGTCCGGTGAGTATGCTGGCCATGCAAGAACTGGGATCCAGCCTCCAGGAATTGTGTACAGATCCTTGCAACATGGGGCCGTGCATTATCGTGCTGCAACATGAGGTGATGGTCGTGGATGAATGGCACAACAATGGGTCTCAGGATCTCGTCAAGGTATCTCTGTGCATTCACAATGCCATCAATAAAATGCACCTGTGTTCGTCGTCCATAACATACGCCTGCCCATACCATAACCCCACCACCACCATGGGCCACTCGATTCTCAACATTGACATCAGAAAACCGCTCACCCACACGACGACACACACACTGTCTGCCATCTGCCCTGAACAGTGAAAACCGGGATTCATCCGTGAAGAGAACACCTCTCCAACGTGCCAGACGCCATCGAATGTGAGCATTTGCCCACTCAAGTCGGTTACGACGACGAACCGGAGTCAGGTCGAGACCCCGATGAGGACGACGAGCATGCATATGAGCTTCCCTGAGACGGTTTCTGACAGTTTGTGCAGAAATTCTTTGGTTATGCAAACTGATTGTTGCAGCAGCTGTCCGAGTGGCTGGTCTCAGACGATCTTGGAGGTGAACATGCTGGATGTGGAGGTCCTGGGCTGGTGTGGTTACACATGGTCTGCGGTTGTGAGGCCGGTTGGATGTACTGCCAAATTCTCTGAAACGCCTTTGGAGATGGCTTATGGTAGAGAAATGAACATTCAATTCACGGGCAACAGCTCTGTTGGACATTCCTGCTGTCAGCATGCCAATTGCACACTCCCTCAAAACTTGCGACATCTGTGGCATTGTGCTGTGTGATAAAACTGAACATTTTAGAGTGGCCTTTTATTGTGGCCAGCCTAAGGCACACCTGTGCAATAACCATGCTGTCTAATCAGCATCTTGATATGCCACACCTGTGAGGTGGGATGGATTATCTCGGCAAAGGAGAAAAATGGGAGCAAAAACAAAAGTGTTGCATTTATATTTTTGTTCAGTGTAGCTAGGACTCAATCAAAAAGTCTGTTCAAAAAGGCAGAATTCCAGGTAAGAAAATCATATGGCATTTGCAATTACACATATTTAATTTAAGTATCAGAGTTAGTCAAAATGAATCCCTTGGCGTTTCTAGTGTTCATTTACCGTTTTGTGCTCTCTTTGCAATGCTTAATCGATTTGAAACCAAAGAGGTTTCTCAATACTCAAATTTCCCCTCCTCGACTCCTCGGTCCTCCGGTAGTGACCCGGAAATGAATTTCAGCGCGCCATTTTGAAGGACATCTAATTTCTCTAAATGCACTTCGAGGACCGAGCATCGAGGGCCCTTCTCACTTCTCTTATTTTTCATTTCCTCGCGTCTCGGTCTCACCGGAAGTTGATTTGTCTGCGCCATCTTGAGTAGCGTCCCAATGGCCTTATTTTTGCCGGAGGAGCGAGGAGCGATAATGGAGGAGCTATAACCGAGGAACCACCAGACCATCCTTCGATGAAATCCTCAGACACTCGCCCCGCCCCCTTACTGTGTATCGCTCACTGATTGGACGATGCAGTGCATGCACTGATCTGATGCTTCTTGACATGAGAGCAGTTTCCCAGCGGAGTGAAGAAAACACATGAACCTCACGGGAGTCACTCCTCAGTTTATACTGTGTTTTGTTTCAATTCATGTATCATTTAGTTACAAATATGTGATATATCTGAACAACAAAGTGGTCAAAAATCATTTTATTCATTTATTGGAAACATTTTCATGATCACTTTTTTCATTTTACATTTTCATTTATTGTCATTTCCATTCAGTCATGAGTCATTAAGTGCTATTAAAATGTTAATGTAATACATATCCAAACAAACAAAGTGTGCAATCCAATGAATGTTAATCTAACTGGGTTTTGATAGATAACATATCTCTTTTTCTTCTCTCAATTATTTTATTTCTATTGTGCACTCTAATCAATATTAATCAAACTATTGTTCGTTTATACATTTTAAGAATGGCGTTTATCTTTTTTGAGAATGAGTTCTTATTTGATTTTATTTATTTGGGTCTACAACAGATGATACAAATGTTTGTGTCAGTAAATGTGTGCCAACAGAGGCGGGGGGGTGTGTGAAAATAACGGGGACAGAGCTGGGTTGTGTTCCAATAGTCCAGGGGTCGGCAACGCGCGGCCCACGGGCCGCATGCGGCCCTTTAAGCCCTATGCTCTGGCTCCCTTGAGTTTAGACAAAAATAAGAAGGAAATAAAATAAAAGTATTTGTAGGACTATTTATATTTTGTTGCATGGTTGAAAATGTTTCGTATCTTGTATTTTGAGGTGATACTGTGACAAATAAATAAAAAACAAAACGGTTTTAATTAGGTCAACTAAAATATGCGTCACATCCTGCTCCGGTCCCGCGCGAGCGCCTTTTCTTGGAGGCGAATAACCTGACCCCCGGCTTGATGAGCGAACTATGGATAAATCAAAGAAAAGTACCAGAGGAACACAGGATTTAATTCTGCGTGGACAGAGTTGTATGCTTTCACAGCAAACGATGCTGGTTTACCGGTATGTTTGATATGTAGAGAGAAGTTGTCAACGGTGGTGCAGCCTTTACGTATCGAGGAACAACAAGGGAGAGGAAGACAGCTGACGATCTTCAGTCATAATTCAATGGGGTATGTAATTTATTTCAGAAAACACTTTTTATTATATTCCATGGAATGCTCTTAACATCCCGAAAGCAATGAATATATTAAATGTTTTGCCAATAAATACATACAAAAATTAATCTCTGGAAGCCCTAGCGCTGTAAAAAGCACGACCAATCATCTGAGCCGGCCCGGCTAAAGTAACTGGATGGCCTAACTGCGTGTCAGCCTTCCATCTGTGCACAAACTTATCTCGTGCCCTCATTGGTCATGTGCGCGTTCGTGTGTGTTGGAGGAGGGACTCTGTAAGAAAGTCTGAAGGAAGAGGCATATTTTTTCCGGTTGTGTACTTTCAAATTCTAGCGCACTCGAGCTGGTTTCTCCATTCTTACCTACCTACCTTTAACTCTTTTTAGGGTGCAGCTATATGTTTTATTTATTTCAAAGTGGGCCCATTTTAATAATATTTTTTTTCCTTCAAATGTGCAGAGGACTCCCCAAGTGCTGTGTTTAATTTATTTTAAAGTAGGCCTGTGTATTATTTTTAATTCTCCTTATAAGAGTTCTTTGTTTCTTATTAGAGGTTAACAGTTTTATATCATGTAATATATAGCCTAATAAATGCAAAACAACTTTAGTTTTTGTCTGATATAACAATAAAAAACTATGAAATATGTTTTGCGGCTCCAGACAAAAAAATGTTTTGGAAAAAGGAGCAAAATGGCTCTTTTGGTCAAAAAGGTTGCAGACCCCTGCAATAGTCCATTTAGCTTAGGAACCAAGTGAAATGACCCGGAAGTACGTCAGTGGCAGCCATGTTAAGTGCCGTTCCAATTCTCTAAATGAAAGGAAAGGAGGTTTCAAACTTCCTTTATAACCTCCTTTAGCTTAGGAACCACTGGACCTCCCTTACGGCCCCTACACACGGCGGCGTGCGTTGCCGCTTGGCGGTAGGCGTGTCTTGAGCTTGGGGAGTCAACGCGAGCAACCCGACCAACAACCAACCACATGAATGTCCCGCCCCGGACATACAAAGCAAAGCATTCATGCTACATCCATGCTGGCTAAATATACTGTCTATGCTTGCTAGCTGTCCATTCAAACGAAATACACTGGATATAAACTCCCCAAACAAGCGAAAACCTACCAGTTTCCCCCACTGTCTTTGCCACCTCCCCCCATGCCTGGCTCCTCCGGTTTGTATCCCTGTATGTAAAGAGGGACTGGTCATAGAGTACCGGGTGATTCCCTACCGCCACGATCATTTTCTCCTCCTTTTGTTGACATATGGGAAATAACTGCGGTCTGGCTCTCCCAACATACACCCGGTTTGATTGGCTAGTGCTTGTACTGTCAGATTTACATACGAGGAATTTGATTGGCTGACGCCTCCGTCGAGGCTGCAAAAGTAGAACATTGCTCTACTTTTGCAGCGAGCACCTCGAGAGAAGCTACGCTTTGCTCCCACAATGCAGTTCGGCGAATCGTGACGTCACCCCATTCAAAGTGAATGGGCAGAAGCGGTGAAGCGGCAACGCACGCCGCCGTGTGTAGGGGCCGTTACCGAAAGGAGAGGAGAAAATGCTGCCCCACAATGCCTTGCAGCCGCAGCATTTGGCGTCACACAACAGTCGGCCGTTCACGGAAACAAACGATTATGACGGAGAAGTTATAGGCTATCTTGAAAGTTACGGTGCTTATTAAGCATTTTAAAACGTAAGTGGTGACTTGCCAAAGTGCTTTGTTTTGAACGTTCATCAGTATTATAATCAAAAAGAGAAATATGAACGTTAGTTTTTACTGAAATTGTCAAATAAAGTCACCATTTCACTGAGCTGTGTGGGGTTTGTTCAACTTTTAAAAGATGTTTGAATGCTGATATACACAGTGATAGATGTTAAGGACTAACGTTTATAATAAATACATTTGTATTTATTTTAAGATATTTTCATACAATCATACGTATTGGGATCATTTGTATTAATGTGGACCGGAGGGAGAGGGTGACGAGCATAAATTTCACTTTCCTTTTTTATTTCAATTCCAACTTTGGTCATGAAGAATATGTTATATCTCTCACAGGCTCCGCCCTCTACTGGACTCTATGGGTACTCTCTTACCCCGCAAGCATTCTCCCACTGAGACTTCTATAGACGTAGCCGGCCCTGGGCGGGCCTACCTGAATGCGCGCGCATCACACCGTATAAAAGGAGGCCTCGCCTCCTGACTATCATCCTTTTCTCTTCAGCAGTGGAAGTGATTCCACGAGAGACTGCAGACGTTTGAAAGAAGAAGAAAGAGTTATCATACCTCCAGGGAGTCGCCACTGCTAGAGACCCGGGCCTGTCCTTCGTGCCCTGGTTGAAATAGCGGGCGCCGATCCCCACCACCTTGCTTCGAGTGGTTGGGGGACCAGGATATGGCTGAGGCGGTGCCATTCACGTTCGCCATTCCTTCCGGGTCTGGCGTCCATGGAAGTCCACCGCCCAGGGCTGTACTCTCCCTGGATGATGATCGTGGCGGCGGATGTGTGGGCTACTCACTTATTGCGAGAGATGCCCCCGCCTCACCAGGTCAGAGCGATTATTGGGCCGCAAGGCCGAATAAGTAGCTTGGTCCACGGGCCTTGCCCCAGGCCCGGTTCCCCCGGGGATAAACCGAGTGCTGTCAAAGCACTGTGCGGGTTCAAGAGACGCTATTGCCGGCGTGCTGTTGTCAGAAAACACACCTTGCCTAGTATAATGGCTCCGATTAATGCATTTCACCGTTGCAATGGGAAATACAGCGTTAATACGTGGGCGCGCGGCCCTCGTGAGAGTGGCCGCGGTGCGTTCAGGAACCCCCGCAGGAGAACGGTGGTTTACGTTTGTAAACTCTAGTTCTGGAGGGAGGTGTGTGTGTGTGGGAATAATGCATTCAGTAAAGACTATTGCATTTATCCCAGAGTAAGAGTCATTTCTCTCCACAATTCCACTTTCCCCCATAATGTCCGGTTCAAAGAGACGGCATTGTGAAGGCGCGCGCGGCCCCCCTCCCCCGAGGGCGGGCCACGGTGCGTTCAAAGATCTCAGTAGAGAGGTGATACGAAGGGAGAGGTGCAGGCACGGAGATCCCGTGCCCGCGGCGCCCTCCACCTCTTCGGCCCACCCCGTGGAACCGGCGTGCCGGCACTCACAGGGACGGGTTTTCCGTCTTTACGGATCTGGCTGGCGGGGGGAGAACATCTCTCTCCGCCCGGGACGAGGGGGCGAATCCCGCCTCCTCCCTGTATAATGCACAGATCACTACGTTTTCTAATAAGAATGAGGTTGATCTGTATCCAAATCTAGGTGTATTTTGTTTCCACAAAGGCTACACTTAGGCCTACACACAATGTTAACCGTACAAATTCCCCATTCGCTGCCCCAGCTGTAGCTCCTGTAAAGGAGGTGGCTAATGGGCGTGCGCAGAGAGGGATGAACCGCAGGGAGTGCTATCTAAAGGAGAGCGCTATGCGGGTACAGGGACATTATGGCCGGCGTATTGCTGTCAGAGAACACACTACGCCTAGAGCAAAGACTCCAATGCAGTTTACCCGTAGTGGTAAAGGCTGCATTATGGCGGAGTCCGCACTCACACAAGAGCGTGTGGCGGTGCGTTCAGGGACCTTAGTAAAACACACTACGCCTATAAAGACTCCGATTAATGCTGTTTACCGTAGTGGTGAGAACAGCATTAGGGTGGAGCGCGCGCTCACACAAGAGCGCGCGGCGGTGCGTTCAGGGTCCTCAGTAAATAATCGGCCCTTTCTGTGTCAACCCTCCAGGGGCAAATCTTCCCTTCGCGGGGAGTTTTTGCGGTGGAACGGGTCACCAGAGAGTATCACAGCTTCATAGCTGCTGCCCCACAGCTGAGGGCCTGTCCATTAACACAATGTTCTGGGGAATGGCAACTCAGCTGTGTGCTAACAAGGTGGAGGGACAGGAGGACGCAGCGTCCCACTGTACCACACAGGCCCGGACTGGCCATCGGGAGGACTGGGAGGTTTTCCGATGGCCTGGCCTGCTAAGTGGCCTGCTGGCCTGAGGATTTTTTTTTTATGTATGTATTGTGAACGCAACGCAACGCTGCGCAAATGTGGGTCTGACTCTGCCTCACAGAGGGTGACTGGCTGTCTACATGATGTGGCCTGCCGACATGGCCACTTTCATACAGATCATACTAATGCCCTCGATTGGTCTCTGTGTGTCATTCAAGCTCGGGAGGGTGTGTGTTAGTGTATGTGTGGCGCGAGCGAGTGAGATAAAGCGCGCGCACCGGTTACGTGTATGGTTGTTGTTAGCATCTGGTGCTAGCTAGCTGCGCAAACGGATATAAGGAGCTTTTTCAACAACAAGGTGGAGGAGAGTCCTCTGCTGTCAGACTGAGAGACTGATAACTACAGCTCAGGTGAGGTAAAGGACTCTGAGTGTTTAGATAGTTAACTTAGTCCAAGTTATCTCAGTGGGTCTCAAACGGTTTGGTCACCATAAACACATATTTCCATTTGAGGGGGGAGTGATTAGTAAAATATGCATGAATAATATAAAAAACGTTAACTAGGTGAAAAAAGGTAAGATAAACTGTTGAGAGCTAAAACTAGTCTCTAGGGAGAGGGGGGAGACAGGTGAGGCTGGTTCAGGAGCACAGACACACTCACAACTATAAATGAACCAAAAACAAATAAATAAACAAGTTTCAATGTTTTTTCATATTGGATATGGTATGTTATTGGTTATGGTCATGTTTTTATGATTTTTTAAATGTATACAGTTATGTTTCATATGGGTGTAGTCTCTTTATTTCCCCCTCAAAATGCACCTGATTGATGCATTTAAGTCCAACATTTAAAAAAAAAATCTTACTGGGGGAGCATGCCCCCGGACACCCCTATAGGACTTGAGGTCCACCCCCACTTAAAATATGTTCACATAGGTTCCTAAATAGATTTGCAAATTTTTTTAAATAGTAAGCCATGTCCATATGTTTATTTTTGGGTAGTAGATTTAGAGGGCTATCACTATGGGCAGCAACGCTGTAAAAGTTGACAAATAAATCCAGAAAAATGGCAAAAAAACTGGTAGTGGCCTGGCTGGGTGTATAATTCCCGGCCTGATTTATTGTCCCAGTCCGGCCCTGGTACCACATGTATATACACTGTACCACTGTATCACATGGACCACTGTCTTGTGGGTGTCCCACACTCACCTCTTTTTATGGGAATGCGAGAGGTAAATCTGTTCTCCCAGGAGGCGGCCCCACAGCTGAGGGCATGCCCTTTAACACAGTGTTATGGGGAATGGAAACTCAGCTGTGTACTATCAAAGTGGATGGACAGGACGCTGAAACGGGGCTATTCACTCCAGTTCTGCAGCGTCCCACCCCCTTTTATGGGCATGCGAGAGGTGAAGCTATCCTCTCGAGAGGGGATGAGTTTCCTCTCAGCAGAGATTCAGGCTCTGGTGCAGAAACAGGCTGTGTCTGTTGTGCACCTTCAGCGCAGGGAAGAGGGTCTTTATTCCATATACTTCCTGGTTCTCAAGAAGACAGGGGAATTCAGACCTATTCTAGATCTCCGCGGCCTGAATGGCCACATTTCCCGCAGGAAATTCTGCATGCTAACTATGAAACAGTTACTGGGGCTGGTGCAGCCAGGCGATTGGTTCACCACCATCGACCTGAAAGACGCGTACTTTCATGTAGAAATTGCTCCAAAGCACAGAAAGTATCTGCGTTTTGCCTTCCAGGGAATAGCCTACGAGTACAACAGGCTGCCGTTCGGCTATTCCCTATCCCCACGCACATTCAGCAAATGTGTGGCCACAGCGCTTCACCGCTGCGCGCACACGGCATGAGAGTTTTCTTTTACATAGACGACCTCATAGTCATGGCTGGGTCACGGGAACAGGCAATGTTTTGCACAGCACAATTGATCACACACCTAACCAGATTAGGCTTTGCGATCAATTGGAAAAAGAGCACCCCCATACCTCACCAACGGGCGTTGTATTTGGGTGTGGTGCTCGATGCAGGCACGTTGCGCGCCACCCTGTCAGAGAGCAGACGTGCGTCCCATCTTCAGGGGGTACGCAGACTGCGACAGGGGGCAACAGTGACAGCTTTTACTGTCATGCAGACGCTGGGTCTCATGGCAGCTGATCACATGATGGTCCCGTTAGGGTTACTACATATGCGCCGCCTGCAGAGGTGGTTCTCCAGCCTGCGCTTGGATCCCAAGAGGCACAAGCGGCGGCTGGTGGCCATACCCCAGTAGTGTTACCAATGCCATATCAATCTCATTAGTATGCAGAAAAAGTGACAGGTCGCCCCGCCCCTTTTTGGCCGGAAGTCCCGCCTTATTTGACCGGAAGTCCCGCCTTTTTATTTTGAAAACCGGAAGTCCCGCCTCGTTCGACCGGATGTCCCGCCCCCGCTTCCGGCGGATGTCCCGCCCCCGCTTCCGGTTTTCAAAATAAAATTAAAATTAAAATTAAAAAAAATGATAAAAATAAAATGCCGTTGTTTTCAATCAATTAATATGTCTAGGATATATATATCCCGCCTCCTAACCACTTCCTGTGTGGTTAATCCTGTATATAGTATCGAATGTAACTTACAAATACTTGCAAAATAACATGAAATTAATCAAAAGTAAAGCATCTAAAAAAACATATATTTAAACCTCTCTGTTTTTGCGAACAGGACATGACAGGACATGAGGGGAGAGAACATATGGTGGAGGAGGGGGGGGAACACACACACACACACACACACACACACTTTCCCCGCCCCTCACCCTCTCCCTCTGTCTAAATAAAAAGCCAGCGTCACTCATTTTTCAAGTCGAGAGAAAATGGCCAAGAGACGTCTTGATATGAATTTAATCAGCGAGACACCGGTGACAACTTACAGCCATCCGTTGGGTGCTCCAAATCAAAGTAAAGCATATAAAAAACAGATATTTTAAAAAGTCAACCTTTTTGCTAAAGGATAAGGGAGGGGAAAACCCCAAACCCCCTATGGAGAAGCCATAAACCCCCTATGGAGACAAACATGTTGTAAACTGAGGGAGGTAGGTAATATACTTAAATATATATAGAAAGTCAGAGAATATTTATCAGAGGATAACGCATATACATTTGTACAAGTCGACACGGGTGGATTTTGGTAAGAAAACAGAGTTTTCGTACTCAGACCGCTGCAACAATTTCAAGCAGATCTCTGCGATATGCAGTCGCTGTCCGAATATATTGATGGCTTTAATTATTTGTTAACAGTCATAAATGTATTTAGAAAAACCTGGCGTCACTCTTAAATATTTTTCAAGTCGAGAGAAAATGGCCAAGAGACGTCTTGATATGAGTTTAATCAGCGAGACACCGGTGACAACTTACAGACATCCGTTGGGTGCTCCAATCAAGAAACGAATACAGTTTGTATGCCGGGTTCAGACGCCTACAGCCGAAGATATGCTTCAGTCTCCTCTGTCTTGAAGGCATTCTTAAGCACATAAATGTAACATTAGGCAATGCATAAAATAACCAAACGATTATTTCATTAACTAATTTGAACAGTAATTCACATCATCATATCATAACAAAATAAGCTAAGGCAACTACTTGCATTCAGTGACTTGATTTTTTAAATGAAAACCAGGGATATCTTTTGTTTTGCGGTCCATATCTCATTAAAAATATCTAATGTTAGTAACTATTAAAGAAAGAATGGGGACAATTCTGTGTTAATGTAGTTTGACCATTGTAACTGCTGTGCAGACATACTGATAAAATAGGGCTTCTAACTAATTACCTTAAATAAAATCACTAATTAATTAAACCAGTTCAATACGCATTATTCTTATTCTTATCATTCTTTATGAGCGCAGTAACGGTAAGGTATCTAATTACTTATTTATCTAGTATTCCATCACATAATAACAGAGATGGTCAAACTGAAGTAGAGACATGGCAGAAATCCTACAATGAAGCAGGACAGTGAAGGGGAAGTCTCTTTTGAAGAGGGTTTTAATAGTTTAAAGATCTTAATGCCCCCTTGATCATATCTTTTTTTTAAAAGACTGTTTCTCTAAAAGGCAGGTTTTGTGATTTTTAAGACTTTTTACAGACACTCGGCAGATTTGTGTGTAATTCTCTCACAAAGGAACAGTAAGTCTCTTACTTTTTTGATAGCGAAAGTTAAGTACTTTTTCTGAGCAGATTTTCTTTAAGACTGTGACTCTTAACACACCAACCCCCCGAGAGACAGACATACTCATCCCCTTTTCAACGTATTTTGTTTTTGTCTTTCTCGCTTTTTTTCCATTATATTTTTGGAAAAAACTACATAGTGATTGCTAGCAAAAATACAACATGCAACTAATACATTATACAATATTACGACTTTTGGCGATATTTTCAACACAATATACTTGTACGCTTTTTTTTTTTTTTTGTAGGACTTCAAGATATGTTGCATGTCATGCATAAACACGGTGTCATCTTTCTTGAAACTGACGTGCTGTCCGTTTTACAAACAAGTTATGTTTATGCTTCTTCATCCTCTGAATGTTCCTCCCCCGTCCCTCTTCACAATAACAATCAAGGTGGATCTGTGAAATGAAACACCTCTTCCCAAAGCGTGACTACCCTATTGAGGGCATGCGTCTAGGGCAGTAGGGTCTAAATCGATGGGCCAGATATACTAACATGCAGAACGTACGATATGTTTGAAAAAGACTAACCATTTATCCAGTTCAAGCTGTCTTTAAGATGTGACATCGCTCTCTGACTATTTCCCATAAAATCGTGACAAACTATTACTTGTTCTTACATTTGACCTCTTGCTGCTTGGTTGAAAATGATAGATGAAAAAGAACTTTTTAAAAAAGAGTCAAACCACAAATGTTTTAAGATTGTTACAAAATGTAAAAAATAAAAAAGGTCTGGAGACAAAATTAATTCAGGTGACTCTGGCTTTATTAGGACAACAAACATATAATACAAATGGGTTAGGGGTTAAATATAACCATCGTGGACTTAATAGTCTAACAAAATACTTTTATCTGAATACATTTGTTCTTTTTAAGAGCACTTTTTGAAATTATTTATTTATTATTTCAGTGGAACAATCCAGTGTTTGTTAACATTAACGCTTTCTTCTCTTTTTCTTGTGTTACTAAGATACTTTTAAACACACTTTGGTGTATGCAACACTTGTTCAGATAAACAAGGTTTTTTCTTTTCTGATAAACTTACATATTTTAGTTATTTTATGTTACCAAGATACTTTGAGATACACCCTGATGTACGCAACACTTAACAAAGGGTATAATATGAAGTAGCTGGTAAGGAAGGGGTTTTTCTTTAAGGGTGCAAAACTTTAGAACAGGGTAAAATATTCATTAATTTGTATTGAATTGAGTTTTCTTTTTTTGATTTTCAACATACTATATGACTTTTACATATTTCTGACGTACTATACTTTTTTGACTTTTTTCTGTAGAATCTTGACAAAACTATTACTTGTTCTTAAATGATGACCTATTGCTGGAGATGAGATGAGATGAAAAAGCTACAACGCTTAAAGAACTTTTTTCTAAAAACTCTCAATTCTACACTGACTCCCCCCACTCAACGCAATAAGTCCCACCCCACTCAGCAAATCATCTAAAACGAAGGACCCCACCAAGACGACCGTTGAAAACTAGCCATGGATCTGAGAAAAACCAAGTCTGATGTAGCCTACCCTTATTATCACCAGGATAATGGATATGGGCTTAATGACTGGATGGTACAAAGTAGGGGAGAGGATGTTCCCGAAGAAGAACTCTCCTCTATATGTAATAGTATTGTAAACGAAACATTTAAAGTGGTCCTGGAATCTTCATTTTTCAGAAACATTCTGTAACATTACCGAAGAAATTACACTTACTCTTTTTCTTGTGTTACCAAGATACTTTTAGATACAGTTTGGTGTCTGAAAACTGAAACTGGTTGAATATGAAGTACTTTATAAGGAATTCGGATTCTTTTAAAGGCAGATTTTGGCTTTTTTTCTCTTGCCAAGATACTTTTAGACACACTTTGAGGGATGCAAAACCTTAAAACTAGAAAATGAAGTACAGTCCGATTGGATTTTTTCTTAAAGACTGTTTCTCTAAAAAGGTAAGTTTGTGATTTTAACAATTTTCCCCGACACTTGGCAGATTTGTGTGTAATTCTCTCACAAAGGAACTGTAAGATACACTTTTTATGTATGCAAAACCTTAAACTTTTTTTTTTTTTTTTGAAAATAAAATACTTTGTCTGAATACATTTTCTTTAAAGGCACTTTTTTTATTTTAACTCTATTTCAGTGGAAAAATACAGTTTTGTTGATATCAAGGCTTTTTTCTCTTTTCTTGTGTTACTAAGATACTTTTAGACACACTTCAAGGAGAGACTTGAAAATATCCTTACCGAGTTGTATGGAGAAGAAGAAGACTAATCCGGGGGATTTATTTTTTTCGATACTTTGACTTTTCTTTAAAGTAAAATAAAAATGGGAAACTACTATGCAAAACGCTCTGTATATATTGATCATAATGTAGTCAATACCCGTTTAATAAGTGTGGTGATGGGGACGATTGAAAACAGAACGAGTAGTGACCCCTGTGTAAGCAGAATGGCTGAAGTTTGTAAACTAGAAGACATTTTGGATATCGTTCGTTCTGGCAGTACTATTCCGGGTCATTGGGAAACCATTGTAAACTAAACATTTAAAGTGGTCCTGGAATCTTCATTTTCCGAAACATTCTGTAACATTATCTCAGAAATGAAACAAACATCAAAAGTGTAAATGTGCTCTCATTGTATGCTCTGTTTGTAGATGTAATGCATCTGTGTGTTGAAAACAGCATACACGTGAATATTTTGACTGAAGTGAAAAACATTTTCAAAAAAAAAAAAAAAAAAAAAACGTTTTCAAGTCTCTCCTTGAAGTGTGTCTAAAAGTATCTTAGTAACACAAGAAAAGAGAAAAAAGCCTTGATATCAACAAAACTGTATTTTTCCACTGAAATAGAGTTAAAATAAAAAAAAGTGCCTTTAAAGAAAATGTATTCAGACAAAGTATTTTATTTTCAAAAAAAAAAAAAAAAGTTTAAGGTTTTGCATACATAAAAAGTGTATCTTACAGTTCCTTTGTGAGAGAATTACACACAAATCTGCCAAGTGTCGGGGAAAATTGTTAAAATCACAAACTTACCTTTTAGAGAAACAGTCTTTAAGAAAAAATCTAATCAGACTGTACTTCATTTTCTAGTTTTAAGGTTTTGCATCCCTCAAAGTGTGTCTAAAAGTATCTTGGCAAGAGAAAAAAAGCCAAAATCTGCCTTTAAAAGAATCCGAATTCCTTATAAAGTACTTCATATTCAACCAGTTTCAGTTTTCAGACACCAAACTGTATCTAAAAGTATCTTGGTAACACAAGAAAAAGAGTAAGTGTAATTTCTTCGGTAATGTTACAGAATGTTTCTGAAAAATGAAGATTCCATGACCACTTTAAATGTTTCGTTTACAATACTATTACATATAGAGGAGAGTTCTTCTTCGAGAACATCCTCTCCCCTACTTTGTACCATCCAGTCATTAAGCCCATATCCATTATCCTGGTGATAATAAGGGTAGGCTACATCAGACTTGGTTTTTCTCAGATCCATGGCTAGTTTTCAACGGTCGTCTTGGTGGGGTCCTTCGTTTTAGATGATTTGCTGAGTGGGGTGGGACTTATTGCGTTGAGTGGGGGGAGTCAGTGTAGAATTGAGAGTTTTTAGAAAAAAGTTCTTTAAGCGTTGTAGCTTTTTCATCTCATCTCATCTCCAGCAATAGGTCATCATTTAAGAACAAGTAATAGTTTTGTCAAGATTCTACAGAAAAAAGTCAAAAAAGTATAGTACGTCAGAAATATGTAAAAGTCATATAGTATGTTGAAAATCAAAAAAAGAAAACTCAATTCAATACAAATTAATGAATATTTTACCCTGTTCTAAAGTTTTGCACCCTTAAAGAAAAACCCCTTCCTTACCAGCTACTTCATATTATACCCTTTGTTAAGTGTTGCGTACATCAGGGTGTATCTCAAAGTATCTTGGTAACATAAAATAACTAAAATATGTAAGTTTATCAGAAAAGAAAAAACCTTGTTTATCTGAACAAGTGTTGCATACACCAAAGTGTGTTTAAAAGTATCTTAGTAACACAAGAAAAAGAGAAGAAAGCGTTAATGTTAACAAACACTGGATTGTTCCACTGAAATAATAAATAAATAATTTCAAAAAGTGCTCTTAAAAAGAACAAATGTATTCAGATAAAAGTATTTTGTTAGACTATTAAGTCCACGATGGTTATATTTAACCCCTAACCCATTTGTATTATATGTTTGTTGTCCTAATAAAGCCAGAGTCACCTGAATTAATTTTGTCTCCAGACCTTTTTTATTTTTTACATTTTGTAACAATCTTAAAACATTTGTGGTTTGACTCTTTTTTAAAAAGTTCTTTTTCATCTATCATTTTCAACCAAGCAGCAAGAGGTCAAATGTAAGAACAAGTAATAGTTTGTCATGATTTTATGGGAAATAGTCAGAGAGCGATGTCACATCTTAAAGACAGCTTGAACTGGATAAATGGTTAGTCTTTTTCAAACATATCGTACGTTCTGCATGTTAGTATATCTGGCCCATCGATTTAGACCCTACTGCCCTAGACGCATGCCCTCAATAGGGTAGTCACGCTTTGGGAAGAGGCGTTTCATTTCACAGATCCACCTTGATTGTTATTGTGAAGAGGGACGGGGGAGGAACATTCAGAGGATGAAGAAGCATAAACATAACTTGTTTGTAAAACGGACAGCACGTCAGTTTCAAGAAAGATGACACCGTGTTTATGCATGACATGCAACATATCTTGAAGTCCTACAAAAAAAAAAAAAGGGTACAAGTATATTGTGTTGAAAATATCGCCAAAAGTCGTAATATTGTATAATGTATTAGTTGCATGTTGTATTTTTGCTAGCAATCACTATGTAGTTTTTTCCAAAAATATAATGGAAAAAAAGCGAGAAAGACAAAAACAAAATACGTTGAAAAGGGGATGAGTATGTCTGTCTCTCGGGGAGTTGGTGTGTTAAGAGTCACAGTCTTAAAGAAAATCTGCTCAGAAAAAGTACTTAACTTTCTACCAGTTGTAAAGTTGTCATACATAAAAAACGCTATCAAAAAAGTAAGAGACTTACTGTTCCTTTGTGAGAGAATTACACACAAATCTGCCGAGTGTCTGTAAAAAGTCTTAAAAATCACAAAACCTGCCTTTTCGAGAAACAGTCTTTTAAAAAAAAGATATGATCAAGGGGGCATTAAGATCTTTAAACTATTAAAACCCTCTTCAAAAGAGACTTCCCCTTCACTGTCCTGCTTCATTGTAGGATTTCTGCCATGTCTCTACTTCAGTTTGACCATCTCTGTTATTATGTGATGGAATACTAGATAAATAAGTAATTAGATACCTTACCGTTACTGCGCTCATAAAGAATGATAAGAATAAGAATAATGCGGATTGAACTGGTTTAATTAATTAGTGATTTTATTTAAGGTAATTAGTTAGAAGCCCTATTTTATCAGTATGTCTGCACAGCAGTTACAATGGTCAAACTACATTAACACAGAATTGTCCCCATTCTTTCTTTAATAGTTACTAACATTAGATATTTTTAATGAGATATGGACCGCAAAACAAAAGATATCCCTGGTTTTCATTTAAAAAATCAAGTCACTGAATGCAAGTAGTTGCCTTAGCTTATTTTGTTATGATATGATGATGTGAATTACTGTTCAAATTAGTTAATGAAATAATCGTTTGGTTATTTTATGCATTGCCTAATGTTACATTTATGTGCTTAAGAATGCCTTCAAGACAGAGGAGACTGAAGCATATCTTCGGCTGTAGGCGTCTGAACCCGGCATACAAACTGTATTCGTTTCTTGATTGGAGCACCCAACGGATGTCTGTAAGTTGTCACCGGTGTCTCGCTGATTAAACTCATATCAAGACGTCTCTTGGCCATTTTCTCTCGACTTGAAAAATATTTAAGAGTGACGCCAGGTTTTTCTAAATACATTTATGACTGTTAACAAATAATTAAAGCCATCAATATATTCGGACAGCGACTGCATATCGCAGAGATCTGCTTGAAATTGTTGCAGCGGTCTGAGTACGAAAACTCTGTTTTCTTACCAAAATCCACCCGTGTCGACTTGTACAAATGTATATGCGTTATCCTCTGATAAATATTCTCTGACTTTCTATATATATTTAAGTATATTACCTACCTCCCTCTGTTTACAACATGTTTGTCTCCATAGGGGGTTTATGGCTTCTCCATAGGGGGTTTGGGGTTTTCCCCTCCCTTATCCTTTAGCAAAAAGGTTGACTTTTTAAAATATCTGTTTTTTATATGCTTTACTTTGATTTGGAGCACCCAACGGATGGCTGTAAGTTGTCACCGGTGTCTCGCTGATTAAATTCATATCAAGACGTCTCTTGGCCATTTTCTCTCGACTTGAAAAATGAGTGACGCTGGCTTTTTATTTAGACAGAGGGAGAGGGTGAGGGGCGGGAAAGTGTGTGTGTGTGTGTGTGTTTCCCCCCCTCCTCCACCATATGTTCTCTCCCCTCATGTCCTGTCATGTCCTGTTCGCAAAAACAGAGAGGTTTAAATATATGTTTTTTTAGATGCTTTACTTTTGATTAATTTCATGTTATTTTGCAAGTATTTGTAAGTTACATTCGATACTATATACAGGATTAACCACACAAGAAGTGGTTAGGAGGCGGGATATATATATCCTAGACATATTAATTGATTGAAAACAACGGCATTTTATTTTTATCATTTTTTTTAATTTTAATTTTATTTTTAATTTTATTTTGAAAACCGGAAGCGGGGGCGGGACATCCGCCGGAAGCGGGGGCGGGACATCCGGTCGAACGAGGCGGGACTTCCGGTTTTCAAAATAAAAAGGCGGGACTTCCGGTCAAATAAGGCGGGACTTCCGGCCAAAAAGGGGCAGGGCGACCTGTCACTTTTTCTGCATACTAATGAGATTGATATGGCATTGGTAACACTACTTACCCCCCTCAGTGAGGGGCAACCTCCGGTTTTGGGGGTCCCCGGATCACCTCCGGAGGGGGTCTCCACTGGGACGGGTGACTTCCTACATCACAGTGTTCACGGATGCATCCGGAACAGGATGGGGAGGGACCTGACTGAAGAGGGCTATAGGTGGGCGCTGGGCTCTAACAGAGTCTCGACACAGCAACCTCCTAGAGCTACGGGCGGTAGTGTTAGTCCTCCGGCATTTCAGGCCCCTAATTCAAGGGAGGCATGTAATGGTCAGGAGCGACAACAGCACCACAGTGGCTTATATCAACAGGCAGAGAGGAGTCCGCTCCGCCGCCTTGTTGACCACAGCGGAGAGGCTGTGGTTATGGGCTTCATTTCAATTCGTCCATTCGATACACTGTTATCTCTGAGAGCCCTCCATATCCCGGGACTGGAGAACGGGGGAGCCGACCTCATGTCGAGGGGCGGCCCCCTGCCAGGCGAGTGGGTGCTTCACCCGAAGGTGGTGAAGCAGATCTGGGCCCAGTTCGGGAGAGCGGAAGTGGATCTGTTCGCCAGCCGGCGAAACAGCCACTGTGCCCTGTGGTTCTCCGTGGCTCGGAGCGACGACCCGCCCTTGGGGGTGGACGCGTTTGCACACGAGCCATGGCCAAGGAAGCTGCTATACGCTTTTCCACCGCTGCGTCTCATTCTCCCCCTCCTGAGGAGAGTGAGGCGAGAACGTCTGTCAGTCATCTTAGTGGCTCCGGATCGCGTTGGGGCGCCGTGGTACTCAGAGATGACACAGGTGAAGGTGGGCCAGCCCTGGGCGGTTCCCCAGTTCTGGGGGGCGATGTCTCAAGAGGCAGGTGCAATCGGGGCGTTACCCACTCTCGGCCGTCCTCTCCAGGTTTGGCTCCTGAGAGGGACAGGTTGAGACAGGGTGGATTGTCTGATAGTGTTATGCAGTCTATCCAGGCAGCTAGAGCTGGATCCACCACAGCCTGTTACAGGCCAAAGTGGCTAGGATTCCAGCGATGGTATGAGGAGCGGGGAATAGAGCCCCTATCTTGTGAGTTAGGCGCTATTTTATCCTTCTTACAGTTACTGGGGGACAGAGGGCTTGCGCATTCAACAGTGAAGGTGTATGCAGCAGCCATCTCGTCCTGCCATGAGGTATTTGGCGGCAGGTCAGCCTTTAGTCAACCACTGATGTCGCGGTTTTTTACAGGGAGTCAGGAGGCTGCGCCCAGTAGTGCACGCCTCCACCCCACAGTGGGACCTGCCCCTAGTGCTCGAGGCTCTGGCCTCGGGGCCGTTTGAGGCTCTGGAGCTCTCCTCTATGAAAGCATTGTCGTGGAAAACAGCTTTGCTTCTTGCCTTAACGTCAGCCAAAAGAGTGTCCGAGTTAACCGCTCTGTCGGTGCACCCGAGCTGTTTACAGATTCGGGGTGACCGGAGCGGCGCGACACTCAGACCGAACCCCTCCTTTGTGCCCAAGAGCCTAAGGAGTGCGTTCAGGTCAGGGGCTATTCAGTTAGGGGGTGTTAGTCTTCCCCCCCATGGTGGGGCCAGGGAAGCTAAACTGCACCTCCTCTGCCCGGTGCGTGCGCTAGCATGTTATGTAGAGCGCACGGCTGCCCTTAGACGCACCGAACAGCTGTTCGTGTGCTTCAGGGGCGGGGTGATCGGGAAAGCTCTGTCCAAGAAACGCCTGGCAGGCTGGCTCTGCGAGTGCATTGCACATGCCTACGGACAGGCAGGGAGAGCCTGCCCCACGGGGGTTCGTGCACACTCCACACGGGCTGTGGCTGCGTCAACAGCCTTATTCAACGGTGTGAGTGTGGAGGATATATGCACAGCGGCGTCTTGGTCGACGCCAGGCCCCTTCATAAGGTTTTATCTCTTGGACATGTCGGGCTCTTTCTCCTTCGTCTGTACTTGCGGGGGCAACACAGGACTGGTGGGGGGGGGGTTGTGGGTCAGTTGGCATCTGACCCCCTCCCCGGACGTAACGCACCTTCGCTGTTCTCGGGCCTTCGGAGGGTCCCGGGAGGGGCGGGGTGGCGCACTGGGCCCTTACAGGGCTGGAGGGCTGCTCTCCTCCTGCCGAGAGCAGGAGGGGGGGAGCCCTCCACTCTTTAGTCCACACACTCGACATGGGGTCAGTGTTTGAGTGTGGGGCAGGGGCTCTGGCGCTCTCCCTGTTATCCTTAGGGATTCAGGGAGGCAGGCGTGTAGTTAGCCTTTTCGGGGCCGAGGGGGCTCTCCCTATCCAGGGTGGGGGGGTCCCCCAGCACTGTTTTTTGAGCACACTTTTTGCGAGGTAAGCGCAGCAGGGTGTGCTCTGTCAGCCACATCCCAGATTTCTCCTCGGTTACAACCGGGTTAAAGGAGAAGGTGGGGCAGCAGCTGCTGACCATAATAGCCGGTCAGGGGCAGTAGGGTGGAATATTGTTGGACGACAGTGCTCGTATACATCGCGGCTCCACCCACTGTACCCATAGAGTCCAGTAGAGGGCGGAGCCTGTGAGAGATATAACGTCGGGTTACGTAGTGTAACCCTTGTCATATTAGCACAGGCGGAGCCCTCTACTCGGGGCACTGTCTGTCCTATTCCGTTCGCTGAAGAGAAGTGTAGGATGATAGTCAGGAGGCGAGGCCTCCTTTTATACGGTGTGATGCGCGCGCATTCAGGTAGGCCCACCCAGGGCCGGCTACGTCTATAGAAGTCTCAGTGGGAGAATGCTTGCGGGGTAAGAGAGTACCCATAGAGTCCAGTAGAGGGCTCCGCCTGTGCTAATATAACAAGGGTTACACTACGTAACCCGACGTTTCTCTGTTGTCCACGTTCATAAAGCATAAAACAACCGCATCAGAGCACGGTGCAGAGTCTCTAGATGAGTTTACAGTAGTCCCTCGTTTTTATTAAACATCCATGTAGTCGGTTGTATAGAAAACTGTGGTTTCCATAGTTTCCCCACAGCAGCAGACGCACATTTATGACGTCCTCCGGCGCATCATAAACACGTCGGATAGTGAAAGTGCATTCGGATTCTCTAAAGTACCGCAGTCTCTTCTCCTAAGTCCTTTTGAATTATCCTATCCACTATCCCTTAACCCCGTGACGTTTCACTCAGAGGTCAAGGAATAGGAGATAGGGTTAGAACTTAGGAGCTGATTTTTAAACTATCCGACCGCAACCCTGCCTTCAAGTGGGTTGCCAGGTTTGCGCGCATGGTGCTATAATCACGTTTTCCGAAAAAACGAAACGTAATATCTCACTACAAAAACAAACGTGAATATTTAATTTTAAACAGTCAAGTCCTTTCAAGTCATCTATCTCAAGCTTAAGTCAAGTCTCAAGTCATGAATACCAAGTCAAAGTCAAGTCAAGTCTTTTATCAATGTTAGTCAAGCAAGTCTCAAGTCAAAAAATATGCGACTGGAGTCTGACTCGAGTCAAGTCATGTGACTCGAGTCCCCACCTCTGGTACACACACACACAGCAAAAATACTCAGGCAGGGAATTTCTGATGTCACATTGCAGGATTTAAAGTTTGCTGTCATTTGAAGCTCCGTGCATAAAAAAAAGTCACCTAGTTCAGCTTTAAATCAAGAAGGTGGAGGTTTTTATGACGTGGGCTGTACCACTTTCACAGCTGAATGATAGTGTTGATTTTCTGCTTTGCCAGATTTATTTGCAGTCATGTACCTCACTTTCTGCTGTTAACTGAGCTCATCTTCAGTCATTAATTTCTAATGGGTGCTCTCTTGCTCGGTCATAAACACACGTCCCCTGGCCTGTTCCTGATCCACACTACTCTGTGTCTGTGTGACGGGGTTCAATTCGTCCATTCGATACATGGCTTAGTCGGTTGTTTAAGCTCCAAAAACACTTTATTTATATCAGCAACAAAAAGAAATAGCGAACCAGCGCAAGTTAGACAACAAAATAAAATCCACAAACAGGCCGTCCCTCACTCATTCAGAGTAAACGTGTTCTGGCTGTTGCCTTCTCTGCAACAAACCCCCGAACACGTCCCAGCTGTTGCCTTCACTGCAACATTCTTCAGAGTGACACAGTCCAAAACCCCCCCCCCAACAAGGAACCAACACCGTCCCTTTTGAACCCATGGCCCCTCCCACAGGCTCACCGTCAACAGGTGACACAATCAACTCAAAACCACATTTCAACATAAATGTAATTTCCTCAAACATGAGGAAACTATCTGAACCAAACATACACAGGTTAACTACCTCTTAACAGTCATTCCCCATAATTAATAAACACAAAATAAATAAGAAATTGCATGGTTCATTTGACGGAAGAGAGCAGGAAATGTTTGTTGTGTGTGTGTGGTGTGGTGTGGTGTGGTGTGGTGTGTGTGTGTGTCGGCTGTCAGTGGGGGAGTCAGTCACTCTGTGACCCGCTCCGTCACAGTCTGCATTCCTCAGCTTGTAACAGAAGCAAACACATGCTAGGATATTGTTAAAAGGAGTGCTTGACTGACAGTGACCAGTGGCATTGCAACTCTTCCTCATGCATACTGAATACTGAAGTATTACAAGCACACACTGTTCCTCCTGAGGATCTAACTCCTCCCATCAATGAAGGTCACAAGGCAGTTTTGGATTTCTTGGCTGAAGGGACCCTGTTATTAGCTGTCACGTGATCAATGATTCAAGATTTTTCTTTTGCTACATGCTGTTCACCAGCTTTTCCCTAATATATTCTGTTTGTGGGTAGGCATGTCATTTTATTGGATTTTTTTATTTGCTGGAAAGATGGTCAATACATGCGCAATGGGACAAAACAATGTGCAGTGGTTCCCAAACTTTTTTGTATCGTGTATACTAGGGCTGTCCCGAATACCATTTTTCGGGCTCCGGATATTCGGTAGTAATCAGCAGCGAATATTCGGTGCAGAAAGATTTTTTTTTTTTTATTTATTTTTTTTTTAAATAACTTTTTTTTTTTACAAAAACATTTCATAACACGCTCCGAGACACCTGACAACATGCTGTTAAGCAGAAGTGCAGAAAGAGCATACTATTACGATTTATATTTATTTATTGTCTCAGTACTCGCATACATTACAACTAAATGTCTCCTCTGCATTTAACCGAGCCGCAGTGCAGCGCCTGGGGACCAAATCTGGTTCCAAATTACGTTTTACAACCTGAAGATACAAAACACATATTTATGTTATAACAACAATGCTTTTAATAACATAGCCATAACAGTAGGCCTAACAGTGTAATACTTGTTACCGATACAGAAAACAGTATTTAAATAAATGAAGAACGAAAAATAAATGAACGAACTGTATGCCAATAATTGCCTTAGTCCCAGATGTTCCCACATTGCTCCTATTATTTTCACTATTCGGATCAAATTGAAAAACTAATATAAAAAAACAATTCAGTTGCTTGCTTGCAACTATTTTCCAAGCAAAGTAAGTGCACGATTTTATCATGTGTAACGTTACTGTTTAAACGGCGGATAAAGCAGCTTCATCATGGCAACTTGACAACAGCTAAGCTAAGCTAGGCTAGTACTTACAGCATCCGGTGACTTTTCAGAGTTGTTGTGCCACCGTGGTAGGCCAGTTTCTTGTCGCATATTTGGCACACTGCCTTCTTCTTACCATCGTCCAATTTAAAATGGTCCCACACAGCTGAAGTCTTCGGCATTTTGTGTTCAGGTGTGTGAAACGAGGTGAAGCGAGGTGAAGCGTGCCGTTTGCATTCGTGACTGTGAATGAACGCGATGTCAGGAGCACAGGCTGAGATTGTATATATTTCCGCATTTTAACAGTGCAATTCAAAAGTATAAATATAGTATAAGAATATGGAAATTCGCCTTTATTGATAGCATACATTTAGGAAAAACATTTGAATTGAAAATAAATAAAAAAACAAATATCCGAATAATGAAATTAAAACCCGAATAGTTGACCAACGAACGAATAGTCGAATATTCGGGTACAGCCCTAGTGTATACATTTGAGCTGGTCGCCATTCTATAGTACCCCCTCTCTCATCTGTGATGATTCGCCTACATTTTTTCTCGTGGTAAACCGTTTGTAATCTTATTCAACCCAAATGCTCCTTAAAGGAAAATCACTTGAATTACTCACCCTTCAGATTAATGAAAACAACCTAGAGGACATTATTCAACTTCTGAAACCTCCTCCTGTTGCCTTGATATTATTCCAACAGGATTTTTCAAAGATGTTTTGCCTTGCATGGCCTCAGATCTACTTCATATAGTAAACAAATCTCTTCACTCAGGTATTTTTCCACAGGCCCTGAAAACTGCAGTCATTAAACCGCTCTTAAAAAAGAATAATCTAGATGCTTCAGTAATGAACAATTACAGGCCCATATCAAACCTCCCATTTCTAGGTAAAATCATTGAAAAAGTTGTTTTTCAACAGTTGAGTAATTTCTTGCATTTAAATAACTGTTTTGATGTGTTCCAGTCAGGCTTTCATCCAAACCACAGCACTGAGACTGCTCTTGTAAAGGTCTTCAATGACATCCACTTAAACACAGACATTGGCAGAACTTCAGTGTTAGTATTATTAGATCTCAGTGCTGCGTTTGACACTGTTGACCACAACATATTACTACAGTAGACCGACTGGAAAACTGGGTGGGACTTTCGGAAACAGTTCTAAATTGGTTTGAATCTTAAAGGACAGAAATAACTTTGTTTCTATAGGTAAATACACATCTGAGATGACAAATATGACATGTGGGGTTCCACAAGGCTCCATCGTGGGGCCTCTTCTCTTTAACATCTACATGCTACCACTGGCTCAGATAATGAAGAACAACAAAATAAGTTACCATAGCTATGCAGATGACACACAAATGTACGTAACAATTTTACCAGGAGACTATGCTCCAATTCAAACACTGAGTAAGTGCATTGAACAAATCAATGACTGGATGTGTCAGAACTTTCTCCAATTAAACAAAGATAAAACTGAGGTAATGGTTTTTGGAGCCAAGGCAGAATGTATAAAAGTTAGCGCTGAGATTCAGTCTGCAATGTTCAAAACAACAGATAAAGCCAGAAATCTAGGTGTAGTCATGGACTCTGACCTGAGTTTCAACAGTCACATTAAAACAGTTACTAAATCAGCCTACTATCACCTAAAGAATATATCTAGGATTAAAAGACTAATGTCACAGCAGGATTTGGAAAAACGTGTCCATGCTTTTATCTTCAGTAGACTCGACTACTGCAATGGTGTCTTTGCAGTTCTCACTAAAAAATCTATTAGAAAGCTGCAGCTAATTCAGAACGCTGCTGCTCGAGTCCTCACTAACACTAAGAAAGTGGATCACATCACTCCTGTTATGAAGTCTTTACACTGGCTTCCTGTGTGTCAAAGAATAGATTTCAAAATACTGCTGCTGGTTTATAAAGCACTGAATGGTTTCAGCCGAAAATACATTTCTGACCTCCTGCTAAATTATGAACCATCGAGATCTCTCAGGTCTTCAGGGACTGGTCAGCTTTCTGTCCCCAGAGTCAGAACTAAACGTGGTAAAGCAGCGTTCAGTTATTATGCTCCAAATATCTGGAACAAACTCCCAGAAACCTGCAGGTCTGCTGCAACTCTTACTACTTTTATATCCAGGCTGAAAACTTTTCTTTTTGTCGCTGCTTTTAATTGAACTATTCATATCTTAGACTGCACTGTAACTTTTATCCCTGTATTTTTTCTTTTAATGTTTATTTTATTATTGAGACAGATGTTTTAATGAGACACTTGAGCTTGCTTGTCTTTCATAAGCTTTGATAGTTCTGGGGGAGGACACCAGGCTTATGAACATTTAAAAATATTTGTTTGTGTGGAAATATATTGTAATCTCTAATCTTTCGACGTACCCCCTGCAATCCCCTCAAGTACCCTTAGTGGTCCCTGCACCCCCAGTTGGGAACCCCTTTGCTAAAAGACGCTAAAATTGTTCCCTAAAGCCAAGAAGGAATGATAGAGAGGAGGTTTGTTATTTTGTATTTGATATTTTTAGCTGGAAGCCATTGCCTACTTTGGCTTGAAAGTTGGATGATAGGGGACACAATAGGGGAATGTTGTTTTGGATAATAATACTTAATGCAGGTAGTTGATAAATGTTTGTACATTTCGTCAAGTCAAACATATTTTTTATTTCAATATTGATAGGAGCAGCTTGAATTAATAGGTTTCAGCTTCAGAATATAAATTAAACACGGTTAGAAGCAGATTATATTTGTGTGTGAACACAATTAGAATAATAATAATATATATAAACAAATATTTACAAATAATGAAATTAATGTGGTCAGTTTAAGAAAAAGACCCAGTTGGATTTGTAACAGTTGAAGGCAATATTATTTATACCGAACACTCCATACACTGAGGCAGTTTACACAGACAGCAGAAGAATGACACATGAATGTAAAAAAGAAAAACATTAACAGTCCATTTATTTTCAGTAATTTATGGAAAATACATACAGTTTATGAATTACACTGGATTGTTTAGCAGCGTTTGTCCAATCTGGCCACCTCCGATTTATGTCAGACTTGCTGTTTAAACCTTATATAAGATGTCCATCATGACTGTACAGCCCACAGTTGACGCATGCAAAAACATGGCTTTGTTCCATTGACAGACTGTATGAAATATTGCCAACATCATCCTGACAGAAAGAACGGAATAACATCCGGTCTGTTGATGACAAATCTTAAAAGGATTAGCTCCATTTTCAAATGTGTCAGAAAGCTTATTATTTCCTTCAGTTCTGCTTATTATTATTATTATTATTATTATTATTATTCTACGTATTCATTTCTTATAGCATAATTCACTCGAAAGAGAAACATAGAGTTGGGGGTATATGAGTGTCTCTGTGATGAGTTATCTGATGGAGTAACACATGATAATGTTACATGGTGCCTTGAGAGTAACAGTAGGAGGAAGTTAGGTTGATTAGAATTACCAATTAGACTGAACATCCCTGTTGTAGAGGATTGCTCCCAGAGACGCATAGTCTCTGTTAACCATAAGCCATTTACTCATTTATGGAGAAAAATGCAGTTTTGAAGAAAATTGAAAATAAATCAAACAAGAATACGTCTAAATAAAATAGATGATCAAATCTTCAGTCTGTTTGAAACAAGTTTGTGGTATTACAAAGTACATTATTGATCTCAGAATTATTAAATGGTTTGAATCCACAAACCAGAAAGGTGACTCATCTTATTAAGTCCAAGTCTCAAGTAAGTCCCAAGTCATATTTCTTGGGCAAGTCACAGTTAATGTTAAGTCAAGTCTTTAGTTGAGGCAGGTTAGGTCCCCTACGGGTATCCAATCTTTTAATAGACATAGTCTAGGTATTATTACCTGTATAATACTAATGTTGGTGGCCAATTGATCTAACCTTCAGAAAGACACTGGTACTGGCTTAAAATGCTGTAAAGGCCCTTCCTTCATCCAGGACATGCATGGTTTACCAAACACTCGAGCACGTGCTCTGGCCTGTTTGCTATTCTGACTCCTAAATGGTGGAACGAGCACCCCATTGATTTCAGGACAGCAGAAAGTCTACATATCTTCAACTCAGACTAAAAACCTACCTGTTACACTTGTACCTTGGCCATTAAACTCAACACAGACAAAAAAAGTGAAATAAATGTAATCAATAAAAAAAAACGATGTTTGCGAACATTTTATTCCGGTGATTAGGGTTGATTAGGGATATCATTGGTTATCAGGCTAACATTAGCATGACAATGAGCTTCACAATGATGAAAGTTTTTAATGTGTAATGTTTTCAAAACTGTAAACACAAAATGAACAAAGACAATAATTTAGGAGGCTGTAGTCACACATCTTTGACTTCCAGTTCATGTGTCATGTTTAATTTCTGTTAGGTCAATTTACAAGTCATCAGAACAGTGATTTGAGTTGAATTAAGTCCAGGATTAACTGGAGTGCACTTCTCTGCCACACACCCACCTACAGTACAGCCAGTGCTGTAGTGTAATTTTAGCTCTCTGTGTTGGCATTTTACTTGATAGAGTGATGAGTGCAGCAGTAATGAAATCACAGTGCAGTAAAAGTCACAAGGCAGCGCAGATCACAATGTGCTGCCTCTTAAAAGAACCTAATTTTCTCGGTCAACAGGTTTAAAGCTGAAAAACAAGCTGATGAACAGGTCTTTAAGCAACAAAAAAACACAATGTCCTCTCCTGAAGTTCTTCTAAACCCTCACACAATCATCACGCTGCGAGAGGGATCAAGGGTGGCAACATCAATGTATTTTGGTCACATTTAAAAGGAGCCAGCATGCTGATTTGGAGAAATGGCCATCTAATTGCCGCGTGGCATCGGAGAAATAATGAGTATAAGCGCCGGAACGCAGCAGGAGGGGGAAGTCGATGCAGAGGCCTCTATTGTTCAGAGCTGTGCAGAGGCTGCGTAAACCAACAGTCTAATAAGCAGGAGAAGGTGTTTAACAAGAAACGCTGGAATGTATTTTCTGCCACTGGGCTTCTACTGTCAGCTTCAGATCCCCGTTTCTGTTTCACACTGATAGAAAGACAAAATGGCATTTATTTAGGTACTGCTGTTAACTACAATCATGGTTATCCTTTCTTATACTTCTAACTAAATCAGACAGGCCCAAATCTGGATGTGGCAGAGTCCAAACTTAAAGTGGCCCTACTATGCTTGTTGTGCTTTTCTCTTTCCTGTAGTGTG
Organism: Pseudochaenichthys georgianus; assembly: GCF_902827115.2. NCBI lineage: Eukaryota > Metazoa > Chordata > Actinopteri > Perciformes > Channichthyidae > Pseudochaenichthys > Pseudochaenichthys georgianus. The sequence goes on along the minus strand of NC_047521.1, from coordinate 5,577,235 downwards.
TTATATGGGTTTTTGTGCTTTTGTAAATGGTCTTCAAAGGCTAAAATCCCAAAGTTCCCAGCTAACCAATCAGAGCAGACTGGGCTCTGGTTTCAGACAGAGGGTGAAAAGAGGTGCTGCAGCACAGGCAGTGAGAAAAATAAAGAGCTTTTTGAACATTAAAGCATGGAGACATGTCACAGCAGAGACACTACAAACAAATTTGAACCTGAAAGGAGCAGAATATGTCCTCTTTAACGTACCTTCACAATAGATTGTGTAAACACTGTTATTCACACACACACACACACACACACACACACACACACACACACACACACACACACACACACACACACACACACACACACACACACACACACACACACACACACACACACACACACCACTACCATTCAACTTTACAATAACAAGAAAATTGTAGGTATGTTACATACCTTAAGTTATAGTATGTGCAAGTGTTACGTCCCGGCTCGTGGAAAGTAACATTTAACCAGTTGTATTTGGTAAATAGGAAGGAGTTTTAATGAAGTGAATACCTTTCGGCGAAACAAACAAACAAAAGAACTCTCACCTCTAAGGTGGAAGATAAATGGGGCTAACAAAAAAATAGACTGTTGTAAAACACAGCCTGGGAACAAATTAACCACAGTCAATATTGTTCCTCAGTATAAACCGAGTTTCCACAATTAAACACACTTTAGGACAACTTGTTAATACCACCATTAACAACACTAACATGGAATGCTCAGAGAGGATATTGAGAGACGTCTGACACAGATTCAGACCTCTCTCGACTAACACAGTGCACACGGTCTTAATAGCTGTCGCCGGAAAAGGTGCGCGGGGATTGTTGAGTCGGGCTTGGCCTGGCATGCTCCAATCCAGACCTCCGGATCTTCGGTCATGCCTTCTGGGGGAGGGACAGGAAGCCGGCATCCAATGACATCTGGGCAACGGCACAGCTCATATACATAACACACACACTTATTGTAAGTTGCTTTGGATAAAAGCGTCAGCTAAATGCAATGTAATGTAATGTAATGTAACACATGCACACAGCTGCAACCAATCCTAGACAGGTTAATGAGCAGAGAGGAAGCAGCAGCCGTAACAACAAGATAGAAGTTAAGGATCCATTGTTATGTATGTGATTAAGAGGTATTTTGTAAGTAACTGTAATTGTGTTAGTGATGCTCACAATAATGAAGCATAAAGCAAAGTGTTTACCTGATTGTCTCACAGTGCCAAAAACAATCTTAATGGATGAAAGAAGATTGTTTCGTTAACAAGCTTATATTTATATTCTTCACACAACCGTTTCTGCTACCTTTTGTTTGCAGCACATATGCTTTTGTGAATAGACTTTCTAAAAGTGTGTGCTTTATTCTCAGATGAGTCATGATGTCAAAATATCAAGGACACATTAACTGAAATGTTGGAGAGTTTCGAAGGGTTTAAATATGTTAGGAATCTTGACTCAATAGTATGAGGACTCAAATGCACAACCCAGAGACAAAAAAGGTTTGAAGAAAATAATCTTTACTTTGCAAAAACAAAATCATTCTTTCAGAGGATATAACAAACTGTCAAAAGTAAAGCGCTCACAAGGAGGAAAAAAGGCAAAACACTGACTCTCTTCAGCGATGGCTTGGGTCAGGCTTCATGGAACGAACGAACAATACGAACCGACAACTAACAAGGGGAGACAGGACAATATATACATGAGGTAAGTGGGCACAGGTGGAAACAATCAGGGGCGGGGTAGACGCTGATGATGGCGGGAAAAAGAACCAAGGCAGGAAATAACGGGACCTGGAATGAGTACAAAATAAAACAGGAAGTGGAACATAAACTAAACTAACATGAACATGACAATCACAAACATGACTAAATGTATAGGGGACCTATCATGCAAAATGCACTTTTGTACGTCTTTCATACATGAATATGTGTCCCCGGTGAGTCAGGGAACTCACCAAGTATCAGAAAACACAACCCTCTCTCTTTTCCTCTGTACCCAAATCTCTAAAAACGGGGCTGCAACGGAGCTGACACAGACTGATACAGATTTGAATGTTTCTGACGTCAGAAAAGGGGTGCTCCCCCTATATGGGCAACTCTCCACCTATCAGGGGAATGAGAGACCGCTGGAAAGCGCTGGAGACGCAGTAGTACATATGCCAGGCCTCTAAGTGGCGCTGTAGTCAGCCACAAAAGCAGAATCAGCCCTTGCAAAAACAGGACTGGAAAACAGCAAATAGAGCGAAATGAGGCATGGCTAAAATGCATGATCTGTTTGGTATTTTGAAAAAAAAACTTCACAGACATGTTTTGTATAGGTATGGCCCTACAATATATGTCTCAAATATAGCATGATAGGTCTACTTTAACATATTTGAAGGGACACTACAAAATCACTTTTACCAAAGGGTTAGAGCAGAGGTGCCCAGTACGTCGACCGCGGTCGACCGGTCGACCACGGGAGCAATGCTGGTAGATCGCGAGTCATTCATAAAAAAAAAAAATCCAGCTCCATTAAAATAGACAAAACTGGTTTTGATCCCTCCTCCCTTGGCCTCCCTGCCACTTAATTCAGGAGTTTACTTGATTGACAGAAAAAGCGACCTATCGCTTTCCAGTCTGTTAACCCAGAATGCAAAGCGATACAAAATCAGTCAAGTGCCGGGAAAACTCAAATTAAGTTAAAGAGACAAACAAGAGACAAACAACAAAATGAGTGCGGGACCGAGCAAAAAGCTAAAGACATACCACTTCCACCCAGAATGGGAGGAAGAAAATTAGTTTGTGATGTCACATTCAAAGATTATTTGCCTTATTTGTAAAGCAAGCGTCGCTCTGCCAAAGAAAAGTAAGGTGGAGAAGCATTATCGGAGTATTTTTGATTCGGTTCGGAGCTGGAGCTTGAAAAGCACCGGGTTTTCCTCTTCACACCGCAGCGGAGCAGCCTCTTAGCTCCGGAATCCGGTTCGTTTCAAGCTCCAAAAAATTGTCCGGCCAGAGCAAAAGCACCACATACGTCACGCTTACGTCGAGGCGGGGGGGGGGGCAGAGACCGATCAACTCCTGAACAACAACAAAAAGCCCGCGTTTTATCCAGTTTGTACACAACGATGGAGAAACTTAACAAGAGTTTCAGAGTTTCAGTGTTTCTGCCATAGACTGTATATATAAAGGTTTCTGCTCATGGTGAAGCAACATGTCTGTGTGTTAAGGTGGAACCTGAGCATTCACATTGATCACCTCTCATTATAACTCATTATAAATCTATAAAACTATAAATATTAAACTTTACTTCACGTGTTCATTTGAGAACAGCTATTACATACCTGGGTGAAGGTTACAGTTCATTTAAATGAAAGATACAAAGTTACTCCACACTCATGGTTCAGTCCACCTTAAGAAATAAGACCGACCTCGGAAGCAGTTTAATAAAAAACTTTATTGACACGAGTACACTTTTTTATAAGAATATAACTAAACCGGAAAAGCTGCAGATATAGCCATAAGAAATTTAATGCAACTGATTTCATCCGCGCGGTTTGGCTTTATGAAGCAGGCACGCAAATGGTTACGTCATGACGTAACGATGCATTACCAGTCGGACTCTGGGCGGTGTGAAAAGAGCCAGAGCTAAACCGAAGAACTGGTTCTGAACCTGAAAAGCTCTAGCACGGAGCTTGAACCGGAGTTGCGTTGGTGTGAATGAGGTAAGAGTTACTCTTTATTTTGTTAAAGTTTCAGCTATTCTGTTTACAGTTCTGTCATCAGATTATTTAATACGATTTGTTAAAACATTGTTGTTTCTTTTTATGTGAAATATTATTTATTTTATTTAAATAAAAAACAATGTTAATTTTGTTCACAATTGTTAAGTTAGTTTACCTTATTTTTTTCTCCAAAAGAACCGATAAGAGTACCGTTAAAAGACCGGACCGATAAGCAGTATCGGTAATTTACGTTAGAATAAATAGAATGGTTTTGAATAATACAGGCATGAGAATCACTCACCTTTCGGCGAAATTCGCCGTTTTGAATCCAAAATAGGTCGTTTGTGTGATTCATGTAGATCTGCAATAAAAATATTTTTGGGGTATGGGGGGGGTCTGGGACCCGGAGTAATCTGCGGCCGCGAGCTGTTATGTGCCATCATGACACGCATGGTGTTGTTTTTTTATATATTATAATGCAGCGCGAGCTGTGTGCTCGAGTCTTCCTGCCTGTCGGCTCTGCTGCTCCGCGATGATGGTCTAGCTTCAGCAGCCACATTAGCTACGGGTGCGTTCGTTAATATTAACTGTGCGGTCCGGAGTCACTGTGGCACAGACTGGACTGCTGGTGAACAGCTGTTAGAACGGGCCGTTCAGGTGTTCAGAGCAGAGCTCCCTGTCGGAGCGCAGAGCGTGATGTGCACTGAAAAGTTTTTTTCTGTCGCAATATTATCGTTGAGCTAGCTAGCTAGCATACATTGTCACTATCTGCTAACGTTAGCTTTAGCCTTCGTTTTTGTTGAGAGCTTCATAGTATGTTGAATACTTAAAACGAAAGTTAGTTATAATCAAATATAATCAATTATATTCTTGTATAACCCACAATGAAAATGATTCATATTTTAGGTTTTTCTATATTTACAGCATAAACAAAACGGTGGTTTGTTAAGTTGAGTGTAAGACCTATAATGATTTATGCCTTACTCTCTGATAAGAGAGTAGGCAGGTTCTTCCCTCTCCTCTCACAGCAGGGAGGGGGGCTCCTGACTTAAGGAGAAACACATTGAGGCCTCAAAAGGATGGTTATGTCATAGCCATAGAATATGTCTAGTCATGTTTTTTTGTTGTTTTTTTTACACAAAATTGGGAAGGTGTGTCTTATGCCAGAGCCAATAGAATATGTTGGTTGGGTATAGAGGAGGTGTTTTTGGGGTTTTCTATCCGGTTTTTTTTTTTAGCATAAAAAGACTGGCTTTTTTGGATTTCGGGGGGAGAGAGGGGGAAACCCCTGGTATACTCTCTCCCAGTAAGCTCTGGCCCTCAGAGCTGGGTTAGATGGCTCTCGGTAAGGTATACCCGGAAGGCGTTGTTAGGACGTACGGGAATCTTAGACCTAATAGTATTATTTGGATCTACCCGGAAGGCGTTGTTAGGACGTACGGGAATCTTAGACCTAATAGTATTATTTAGATCTACCCGGAAGGCGTTGTTAGGACGTACGGGAATCTTAGACCTAATAGTATTATTTAGATCTACCCGGAAGGCGTTGTTAGGACGTACGGGAATCTTAGACCTAATAGTATTATTTAGATCTACCCGGAAGGCGTTATTAGAACGTACGGGAATCTTATGAATATGAATTAAGGTTTTAGATAAAAATATAACCCCAGCATGATATGTTTTGTATGATTATAATGTGTTAAAAGGTAAAGACTCTGTATTAGTTTGGACCTATTTTTCTTCAAATAAACTGATCTCACCTTTTGGATTGGGACAACTAAAAAGAAAATCTGTTCTCCCCTCTCCTGCTTCAAAGGTAAGACTGCACCCTGCCACACACACTTAGGTAGGAACACACCTCATTTACTGATATCAAAATCCTTCGGGATCCCTTAAACAGATTAAAAAGAGTTGTCTCAATAGAAACAGCAGTTAATTGAACCTGGTTCTTCAGGGAGTTAATAGAGGTGAGATCTTGCTGACGTTGGTGGATCTGAGCCAAGCAGTAAACTTACATAGACTCAATAACTTCGGTCAGGTCAATTAGTAGGTCAGAGTAATTTACCGGAATAAATTATCAGGACCTCACCGACTTTAAACATTTTCTAATAGTTTTTTTTTCATAGGCGATAAACAGAGGTGGTATAAGTATAGATCTTGTACTTGATTAAAAGTAGAAGCACTCAGATATTGTACTAGAGTAAAAGTAGAAGTACTCAGATCTTGTACTTGATTAAAAGCAGAAATACTCAGATCTTGTACTTGAGTAAAAGTAGAAGTAGGCCTACTCAGATCTTGGACTTGATTAAAAGTAGAAGTACTCAGATCTTGTACTTGATTAAAAGCAGAACTACTCAGATATTGTACTTGAGTAAAAGTAGAAGTACTCAGGTCTTGTACTTGAGTAAAAGTAGAAGTACCAGAGTGTAGGAATAGGAATACTCTGTTAGTAAAAGTACTGCATTCAAAATGTTGCTCAAGTAAAAGTAGAAAAGTATTCTCATCAAAATATAGTGAAAGTAGCGACAGTAAAAGTAGTCGTTGTGCAGATTGTTCCATTTCAGAATAATATATATGATATGTTTTATAATGATTGATCATGAAAGTGTTCTCAAAGCTGGTAAAGGTGCAGCTAGTTTGAATGAATTTGTATACTGCAGGGTAGCTTGTGGATTTACTCCAGGTGGAACTAAAGTCTGATTCAACACTTGATTAGATTTCACATCATTCATCCAGATCTGTGAAGTAACTAAAGGTATTAAATACATGTAGTGGAGTAAAAGTACACCATTTACCTATGAACTGTAGAAGAGAAGAAGAACAAAGTAGCAAAACATTGCAATACTTAAATAAAGTACAAGTATCTCAAAATTGTACCCAAGTATTGTACTTGAGTTTATGAATTTAGTTACTTTACACCAGATGCCATAAAGATAGAAAGACTCAGCCTTGCACAGAGGCATGACAATAGATTTTCAAAATGCTCAACAGTGTTGCCAAAATTATAAACTGACTGCTACACAATTAAAATAAATGCTTTTATATATTTATATTAGATGTGACTCTTTACCATTTCTGTTATTATTAACACTGCTGCTTTAGTTGTTTTGACTGCTAAAATCCTCTGTTATTTCTCATTTTAAAGCCGATATTCCGTGGGGTCGGGGGGCTCGGGTCCTTGTCACCTTTTCCATAAATGATGAGTTTGCATCCCTGATAATACTTAGTAAGGAGGTCATAATATTTTTGACTCATGGCTGAAGTTAAGTTTCTCCAGCTCTCCCCAGGTTGGCAAAAAAATGCATCTCAAAATGCATCAGATTGATGCTTTAAAATATGGAATATTCAAAATGTTCTTCCGGGGGAGCATGCCCCCGGACCCCCCTAGAGGGATAATATCCTTCTCACCTTTTTCACCCCTGATCCGTTTTCATGCCTGATAATAGATGAGAGTAAAATCTACGTCACTTTACAGCCCCGCCCAGTTTTGCGGAAACCAACGCTGTCATTTGAACGGCGATCAAGCCTGAAGCCACAGAGATCTTCTGTTATACCTCATTCACACCAACGCAACTCCGGTTCAAGCTCCGTGCTAGAGATTTTCAGGTTCAGAACCGTTTCTTCGGTTTAGCTCCGGCTCTTTTCACACCTACCAGAGTCCGACTGGTGCTGCGTCATCGTTTGCGTCATGACGTAACCGTTTGCGTGCCTGCTTCATAAAGCCAAACCGCAAGGAAACCCCTCACAGCTGACACCGACAACAACAACAATGGCCGATTGTGCTCCAGCTTCCTCTGTACCTCTTCGGAAGACCAGATTCCCAGTAGGTCCCAGTTTGGTGCTTGAAACGGACCGGATTCCGGAGCTAAGAGGCTGCTCCGCTGCGGTGTGAACAGGAAAACCCGGTGCTTTTCAAGCTTCAGCTCCGAACCGGCCCTGAAACACCGTTGGTGTGCATGAGGTACTACTGTCCTTTCTTCTTAGAGGAAGTACAGAAACACGTAACTCTGGATTTGTTTTAATGTTTGAGGTGCAATAAACGACACAGCAGCTTTTTGGCAAGTTAAAAACTATTATTTTCTGCCTCTATTTTGAAAAAAAAACTATATTTATATACTTTATATAGGTCGATACAGTAGCCCCTTTTTAAAATAGTTTTTATAAGTGTTGCTATCTGTTTTGTGTAGGTGGTATCAGAGAGTTACACAGGTCTGTAAATGCAATGAAAGCAATTGGCCACAGCAAATCATTTATATTAAACATGTAATTTTTACTTTTGAATACTTCAGTACAAAGGTTGTATTGAATAATTTAAGTGATATATGTGTACACATATAATTAGTCAAAACAGGGCTACATTTGATTTAATTAAAAGGTATAATATGTGGTAAACTGAAGAGCCGTTTGGGAGCCGAAAGAGCCGGCTCTTCTTGGTGAGCCGAGCCAAATGATCCGGCTCACCAAGAAGAGCCAGAATTCCCATCAGCTGCATGTAGCAGCTGCGTGTGTGTAAACTGCCCCGCCCCCTCGCAAGCAGGCGGGGGAGAGAGATCTCTCGTCTGGATTGGAAAGATTGAAAATACTAAAAAGACGCATTTTGCACGCTTTTTGCATATTAGAAACGGAGTTGGCAACACTAAAACTGCAATATAATGTTTGTGTAGCATAATACATACATATATTTTGTACATGTCTCCAGTACCGATAAAAAGACCGTTAACGTCGGAGCTTAACGGTACCACAGTCTTTAATAATTCAGCCCCGGGGCCCGTTTAATACCGGGGCTCGGTACCCATCCCTAACGGCATTATATTTGTTATTCTACAGTATTGTTGTTTTATAGTTATTTGTTAATGTAAATAACCCAATTTGTGTTCTTTGAAATTGAAAAGGATATTGCATTGTTTGTGTTACTTTCGTTGCAGTTGTATATGTCTTAAGTGCAGTGTTGTGCTAGTTACTGAAAACGTTGGGTTACGTATTGTAACCCTTGTAATATTAGCACAGGTGGAGCCCTCTACTGGACTCTATGGGTACTACCCTCTATGCAAGCATTCTCCCACTGAGACTTCTATAGACGTAGCCGGCCTTGGGCGGGCCTACCTGAATGCGCGTGCATCACACCGTATAAAAGGAGGCCTCGCCTCCTGACTATCATCCTACACCTCTCTTCAGCGAGCGGAATAGGACAGGCAGTGCCCTGAGTAGAGGGCTCCGCCTGTGCTATTATGACAAGGGTTACAATACGTAACCCAACGTTATATCTCCCACAGGCTCCGCCCTCTACTGGACTCTATGGGTACAGTGGGTGGAGCCGCGATGTATACGCGCACTGTCGTCCAACAACAACATTCCACCCTACTGCCCCTGACCGGCTTTTATGGTCAGCAGCTGCTGCCCCACATTCTCCTTTAATCTGGTTATAACCGAGGAGAAATCTGGACTGTGGCTGACAGAGCACACCCTGCTGCGCTTACCTCGCAGAAAGTGTGCTCAAAAAACAGTGCCGGGGGACCCCCCCCCGCCCATAGACGGATGGGGAGAGCCCCCTCGGCCCCGAATGGGCTTACTACACGCCTGCTTCCCTGAATCCCTAAGGATAACAGGGAGAGCGCCAGAGCCCATGCCCCACACGCAAACACTGACCCCGTGCAGAGTGTGTGGACTAAAGTGTGGAGGGCTACGCCCCTCCTGCCTCTCGGCAGGAGGAGAGCAGCCCTCCAGCCCTGTAAGGGCCCAGTGCGCCCCTCGCCCATCCCGGGACCCTCAGAGGGCCCGAGAACAGCGAAGGCGCATTACGTCCGGGGAGGAGGTCAGATGCCAACTGACCCACAATCCCCCCCCCCACCAGTCCTGTGTTGCCCCGGCAAGCACAGAAGAGGAGAAAGAGCCCGACATGTCCAAGAGATAACAAGGGGGCCTGGCGTCGACCAAGACGCCGCTGTGCATATATCCTCCACACTCACACCGTTGAATAAGGCGGTCGACGCAGCCACAGCCCGTGTGGAGTGTGCACGAACCGCCGTAGGGCAGGCTCTCCCTGCCTGTCCGTAGGCATGTGCAATGCACTCGCAGAGCCAGCCTGCCAGGCGTTTCTTGGAAAGAGCTTTCCCGATCACACCGCCCCCCACACACACGGACAGCTGTTCGGTGCGTCTAAGGGCAGCCGTGCGCTCCACATAACATGCTAGCGCACGCACCGGGCAGAGGAGGTGCAGTGTAGCTTCCCTGGCCCCACCATGGGGGGGAAGACTAACACCCCCTAACTGAATATCCCTCGACCTGAACGCACTCCTTAGCTTTTGGGCACAAAGGAGGGGTTCGGTCTGAGTGTCGCGCAGCTCCGGTCACCCCGAATCAGTAAACAGCTCGGGTGCACCGACAGAGCAGTTAACTCGGACACCCTTTTGGCTGACGTTAAGGCAAGAAGCAAAGCTGTTTTCCATGACAATGCTTTCAGAGAGGAGAGCTCCAGAGGCTCAAACAGCCCAGAGGCCAGAGCCTCGAGCACTAGGGGCAGGTCCCACTGTGGGGTGGAGGCGTGCACTACTGGGCGCAGCCTCCTGACCCCCTGTAAAAACCGCGACATCAGTGGTTGACTAAAGGCTGACCTGCCGCCAAATACCTCATGGCAGGACGAGATGGCTGCTGCATACACTTTTATAGTAAAATGAACTAGTCCTCTGTCCACCAATAACTGTAAGAAGGAAAAAGTAGAGCCTAACTCACAAGATAGGGGCTCTATTCTCCGCTCCTTACACCATCGCTGGAATCCTAGCCACCTCGGCCTGTAACAGGCTGTGGTGGATCCAGCTCTAGCTGCCTGGATAGACTGAATAACACTGTCAGACAATCCACCCTGTCTCAGCCTGTCCCTCTCAGGAGCCAAGCCTGGAGAGGACGGCCCAGAGTGGGTAATGCCCCGATTGCACCTGCCTCTTGAGACCTCGTCCCCCAGAACTGGGGAACCGCCCAGGGCTGGCCCACCTTCATCTGTGTCATCTCTGAGTACCACGGCGCCCCAACGCGATCCGGAGCCACTAGGATGACTGACAGACGTTCTCGCCTCACTCTCCTCAGGAGAGGGAGAGTGAGACGCAGCGGTGGAAAGGTGTATAGCAGCTTCCTTGGCCATGGCTCGTGTGCAAACGCGTCCACCCCCAAGGGCGGGTCGTCGCTCCGAGCCACGGAGAACCACAGGGCACAGTGGTTGTTGCGCCGGCTGGCGAACAGATCCACTTCCGCTCTCCCGAACTGGGCCCAGATCTGCTTCACCACCTTCGGGTGAAGCACCCACTCGCCTGGCAGGGGGCCGCCCCTCGACATGAGGTCGGCCCCCCTGTTCTCCAGTCCCGGGATATGGAGGGCTCTCAGGGCTAACACCACCTCTGAAGCCCATAACCACAGCCTCTCCGCTGTGGTCAACAAGGCGGCGGAGCGGACTCCGCTCTGCCTGTTGATATAAGCCACTGTGGTGCTGTTGTCGCTCCTGACCATTACATGCCTCCCTTGAATTAGGGGCATGAAATGCTGGAGGACTACCACCCGTGTTAGGGAAATTATTGACCTAGACTCCTAGATATGACGTACAGGACCAACCCTGACGTTTGTTTATCTCCTTTAAGGACATAGGCTGCTTGAGCCATAATGTTATTGTTCCCATTCTGTGACCGGTCAACACTAGGTCACAGATGGTCTGTTGTTGTGGATGCACTGGGACACTTCCTTCTTTGTTGTTTGTGGACTCCAAGGTATGACATCTTCGAGGCCATAAGTGACGGACGCAAGTGACTCAGTGTGCCCAACTGGTTAAACTATCTTATGAAGATATGTTGATTACTCTGTGAAACCAGTTAAATGGGCTAACAAGAGAGAGGTTCTCCAGAATTGACGTGGCAACCACCCGTGCAGTCAGACCGTGACTGTGTGACTCTCGCATGCCCATAAAAAGAGGTGAGTGTGGGACACCCACAAGACAGTGGTCCATGTGATACAGTGGTACAGTGTATAGACATGTGGTACAGTGTGACGCTGCAAAACTGGAGTGAATAGCCCCGTTTCAGCGTCCTCCTGTCCCTCCACCTTGTTAGCACACAGCTGAGTTCCCCAGAACATTGTGTTAATGGACAGGCCCTCAGCTGTGGGGCAGCAGCTATGAAGCTGTTCCGCCGCAAAAACTCCCCGCGAAGGGAAGATTTGCCCCTGGAGGGTTGACACAGAAAGGGCCGATTATTTACTGAGGACCCTGAACCCTAATGCTGTTCTCACCACTACGGTAAACAGCATTAATCGGAGTCTTTATAGGCGTAGTGTGTTTTACTAAGGTCCCTGAATGCACCGCCACGCGCTCTTGTGTGAGTGCGGGCTCCGCCATAATGCAGCCTTTACCACTACGGGTAAACTGCATTGGAGTCTTTGCTCTAGGCGTAGTGTGTTCTCTGACAGCAACACGCCGGCCATAATGTCCCTGTATAGCGCTCTCCTTTAGATAGCACTCCCTGCGGTTCATCCCTCTCTGCGCATGCCCACTAGCCACCTCCTTTACAGGAGCTGGGGCAGCGAATGGGGAATTTGTACGGTTAACATTGTGTGTAGGCCTAAGTGTAGCCTTTGTGGAAACAAAAGACACTTAGATTTGGATACAGATCAACCTCATTCTTATTAGAAAACGTAGTGATTTGTGCATTATACAGGGAGGAGGCGGGATTCTCCCATCTGTATTCATGCAGAGCGGTAATTCTGTCTGTGGATCAGCTCCTCGCTGAGTTCACTCAGAGCTGTTGCTCCAGAGGCTTTCCCATTCCAGTGTGCTGGAAATGTGTGTACTGCAAACATCTCTAATGGAGCAGAGTGTTTTTTTGAACAAACTCATTTAAGTTTCATCAGGCGGCTCCTGAGGGGCCGGGGGGGGAGAGCTGCTCAGGCCACGGCTGACAACCGTATCTAACAGAGGAGCCTTTTCATCACCACTATTGTAGAGTTTTTTCCTTACTTTTAACTGCCAAGTTTGGCCCTTCAGGGACCAGTGGGCCACTAATCAGCCTACCAGATATCCATTCCCAATTTGGTTCCCAATTGCTATTTGTGATGGACACCTAGCTAAAACTAGTGCAGTCTACAACAACCTTACTGCAATGCAACCTCCCTTCATGAAGGGTGAAATGTTGATTCAACAGTTTCCTCATTATGGAGGATGTAGTTCATTGTGACTTTGACCAAAGCCCCCAAGAAGTGAGCAGGCGATCAGTTTATTGGTGGCCAAACGTACTACAATAGCTATGTTAGTCACATGACGTCAATGGGCCCAACAATACTGTTTCTTTTGACATGGAAAACAGACATCTGTAAATCAGCATATCTTTTATTTTTTGGTAAATCAACTTCCCTGAACACTTTAATTGTGTCCTTAGTTTAATCATTAGGAGGTGGGGTTAAGGGCATTGCAAATGCACAGGCTCTATGGAACCATTAGGCGCTTTCACACCGGAGTACTTTTCCCAGGAATAGTTCCGATAGTTCCTGGGATTTTGCGTTCACACCAAAAATATCTGGAACTAGAACTTAGTTCTCGGGAACCTTTTCAGTCCCTGCTAGAGAGGTGGTACTTTCCTGGGGAGGAAAAGGTTCCAATTTCTGATTGGCTGGGCGAATTGCACACCACGCCCCGTAAAACTCCGAAAAGTTTTGTGAAGCCGCCATTTTATTTGCTCGCATTAGCATTATTAGCATTAGCCCAGCACACCAACGGAGAGAGACTAACTTATGCGCAACACAACATAAAACGTGGGAGCGGTGGAGTGATGAGGAGATGTCGGCGCTTCTGGCGATTTACCCGGGACTTCGGGTGGCAGTATACGCCGTGAAGTTGTTTGCGGCCTGCCAGTAAACCCAAAGCAGAAGAAGAGACATCAGCGGCTTCATTTGCGTAATCCTCCCTCAGGGACTTATTCCGGTGTGAACGCGATCTACTAGATAGTTCAGGAATTAAAGAGTTCCGGGGGACTAAGTTCTGGGAACTATTCCTGGGAAAAGTACTTGGTGTGAAAGCGCCTATTGGATGCGACAAATTGTCAGAAGCGCCAACTGTCCATTTATTTGAATTGTAAAGTTATTACATTGTTACTGTTGTAACTGAACCATTTAAAGATATACACTTTCAAATGGTGGTCTTACCAATCTGATGTTTCTGCTTTAATTTGGGTTGATTAGTGATATCATTGGTTATCAGACCAACATTAGCCAATATTAGCATGACAATGAGCTTCACTGACAGGGTGGTTATCCAATCATAACATTGTGTTCCCAGCATGCACTTGGCATGCTGACGCTAACCGACTGCAGCCCATCAGAACCAAGCTCCGGACCTAGGGCGACAGGTACTTTATGTGTGGTTTGGACGTTTGGTACAAACCAAAGACCAACAGCCACATCTCATTGCAAGGCCGGGCTAACTGATAGTTTTGGGTAAAATCACCCAAACTTTTTTTGTAGTCCTTGGCCCAACTGTTAAATAGTTCTCCAAACTATCATTAATGCTCATGAGATATGAAAAAAAACGTCATCACAAATCTCAGTGCGGTTAAATTGTATGTATGTGACACAGGGTTAGTGTTACCCTGAGCTACTGTTATTCTGTCCATGCTGACAGGCCCTTCCATTATTTGTCCACTTGCATGTCATACAGTATGTCCCTGACTGCAGTCATGATGAAATAGCCATGTTCCATATGCCACACACAGGGGGCTTCTTTAGCTTTGAGGAATAACGGTGTTTTTCCCACAGTGCCAAACTATAATTAGTTGCATTACCTTCCTAACTTGTGATATTTATGACCAATTAGAGGATTAGCTTCAGAAGTATTTGCTCAATTTGGAATCTGCTATGGATTTTGTTCCTGATTACAGTCGACATGAGGTAAACAGTCACACAGTTTTGTGTGTGTGTGTGTGTGTGTGTGTGTGTGTGTGTGTGTGTGTGTGTGTGTGTGTGTGTGTGTGTGTGTGTGTGTGTGTGTGTGTGTGTGTGTGTGTGTGTGTGTGTGTGTGTGTGTGTGTGTGTGTGTGTGTGTGTGTGTGTGTGTGTGTGTGTGTGTGTGTGTGTGTGTGTGTGTGTGTGTGTGTGTGTGTGTGTGTGTGTGTGTGTGTGTGTGTGTGTGTGTGTGTGTGTGATGGAGGGAGCCACATTGCGGAGTGAACACGATGTACCCAGGCACAATTTTCCTGGGACATGTCCAAGTGGAGTCTGCTTGCAGCTATGTAGTCTCTCTGGACATCTCCCATCACTCCCCACCTATTCTCTGTCCCCCGCCCTAACATGATCTACCCTTGTGACCTTACTTTACCCACAACCCCCATAACATGCCGCTACTGATACCCCTCCAGTGCCCTTGACTTCCTGTCTTGCTCACTTCTCCCCTCTCCTCCAGCCTAGCACTTGACCCGAGTCCTTTCATGAGAGGCTTCTCAATACTCAAATTTCCCCTCCTCGACTCCCCTCCTCGACTCCCCTCCTCGAGACTTAGACCCGCCCACAGGAGATGCGAGCGGAGGACCGAGGAGGGGAACCGAGGAGAGAGGAGGGGAAACAGCAGACGTTTAAAGAAATGAGAACTCCTCTCCTCTGAGCGGTCATATTAAAGCGACGTCCGTTCATTATTACGTGGCAACAGCTGCATCAGCTGTCGAGTGTTTTGTCATATTTCATCATCTCTGTTAGATCAGCTGAACATTGTTCCCCCACATATGTACTTTTAATTCATTGAGAGTGCGGTATAATGAGACAATAACAGGCTACAGATGCGGACACACACACACAAATATATTTATATAAATATATACAATTTAAAGTATGAGAGCACTCTCATAATAACGTAACACAATCAGAGACTGGATATATCCCCCCCCCCTCTCTCTAGTCGCTGAAATGGGGAATTGAAATTACGGGCCAAAAGTTGTATTTGCAAGTATTAAAAGTAAGGACATCAAACCAACTGAGACCCGTCTGTCCGCAGCATCTGCGCACTGTACAACACACACATACACACTGTACAACACACACCTACACACTGTACAACACGCACCTACACACTGTACAACACACACCTACACACTATACCACACACACCTACAGCTGCTAAAGCATAATCAGGCTACAGCCGTTGTGTATTTTATTATGTGAAGGACTAAATGGTTTTAGAAAAATATCGACTCTTTGTAGATATCTACTAAACTAAAGCAAATAAAGAGAGTAGGTCTGTTCTACTGAGTGATATATATTTTACACACTGCTCTGCTTTCTGCACGGGCCTCACAGCTGTTCTCACTGCTCTCATCGCGTTGCGATGAGAGCAGGTTCTCAAATAATATCCAGGGGATGCATGCAGAGCTGTCATTGGCTGAGATAAATCCGGCCGTGCGTCACGCCTCCACCGTTCCCGGAAATGCATCCGCGGAGGAGCCGTGGAGGAACCATCAGTGTATCCTCGGTTAGAGCTCCTCCAGAGAGCCTCCTCGATGCTCGATCCTCGGTCCTCGGTGTGCATTTAGAGAAATGAGACGTCCTTCAAAATGGCGCGTTGAAATTCATTTCCGGGTCACTACCGGAGGACCGAGGAGTCGAGGAGTCGAGGAGGGGAAATTTGAGTATTGAGAAGCCTCTATGGTCTCTCAGTTATTTCTCTACCGCTCCCCCCTCCCCTTCTTCAGGACAGGTTCCACACCAGAGTCCTGCACGGGTCTGATTTTCAAGACCCGCTCCCGCCCCGCACCCGCGACGTGCAATACCGAACCCGCCCCGCTACCCGCAGATATTGCCAATTAGTTCCTCAACCCGACCCGTCGGCAAAATATCCGCAACCTGACCCGAACCCGCATATATATGAGCAGTGAAAACGTGCAATTATTAATAATAGTAATAATAATTCCTTACATTTATTATAGCGCTTTTCCAGTGCTCAAAGCGCTTTACAAATACACACATTACACATATTTTTTTTATACATGCAATGGTCACTGTGGACAATACCCACAGGAGCAAGTTCAGGTGAAGTGTCTTGCCCAAGGACACAACGGCTTTACAGACGCAGCAGCGGCGGGTTTCACCCCTTGATCTGATGATCATTGCACAGCGCACTGCGCCACACCGTCCATCTTCACGCCTCGAAGTCATCGAGGCGCTTTTACAAGTACACATTGGTATTATACATGTACTGTGGACAATACCCACAGGAGCAAATCCTGGTGAAGTGTCTTGCCCAAGGACACAACGGCCTGACGCAGTGGCGGCAGGAGCGGGTTTCGAACTGGAGTTCCCCAGCACCCCCCTTGATCTGATGATCAGATGCACAGACCACTGCGCCACCCGTCCCTGCACACACACGCAGTTGCATATTTGTCTCAAAAAGCGTGGGATGTTGGTTATTTCCTCCATCTAGGATGACACCAAAGCCCCCCAGACGTTGGATTTCGCTCTTGAGGAAGTGTTATTGAAAATGCTGTATTCTCCATAGAGAGCTTCACCTCAGCCATTTCGAATGTGGCGCGCACAGCAGCAGATTGATGCGCTGCAGAGGTTATGATTATGCGCGGTCCCGCGGGGGAGAGGTCTGAGGATTTCAACATTGAACTAAATTATTATTATTTTAATATATTTATTATGCAATACCCGCGACCCGACCCGCATCATCTTTGTTTTACCCAGAACCGAACCCGGAAAAAAGCATTTGAAAAAATACCTTTTTTGCGGGGTACCCGACCCGATGCAGGACTCTGTTCCACACTCCCCTCCTCTCTCCTCGTCTTTCATCCCTACCTACCTTCCAGTCGTCCTCTGGAAGCTTACCGTAGTGGAGCAGAGGGTTTTGTCATGTGAGGTGAACACTGTATACTATGTTAAGCCTGCGGGCTGGCGCTGGTGACATAAAGACAAAACAAAACCACTAGAATACACTAAGCAGTCATTACAGGGTTTGTGGCTCTTTGGCCCTAGCACCTTTCTGCTTCCAACAACAGTTGTTCTAATTCATTCATCCTCAACATGGGTGTGGTAGCTCAGCCTCAGTGTCGGCCTTGCTTTCAATATGTCCCATTGTTCAAATCTGGTATTGCAACCAAAAAAATCCAGCAAACCCAGGTGTTTGTCCTTTGTCTTAAAGGTCCCATGTCATGGCAATTTCTACTGATCATAGTTCCATTGTTGAGGTCTACTAGAATAGATTTACATTGTTCAATGTTCCAAACTCACATTGGTTTCTCACAGCATCTCTGTATAGTATGTGTATTCACTCTCTGTCCTAAACGGCTTGTTGGAACTCCTGCCCCCCCCCCTTCCTGTGAGCTCACTGTGCTCTGATTGGTCAGCTCGCCCACTCTGTTCTGATGAGTCCACCACCGTTACAGCGGAACATCAGTGATTATGTGTTACAATGGCGTTTGTTAGCAACCAGAAAATGACACCAGTGATGACAAACAGATGAGAATGCTGCGTGGGGTCTGGGTGCCGTGTTGGCGGGACGTTGCGCGGCTCGCAGCTGTGAGGAGCGGATGGTGTGCGCTGGGTTCATTTCCTGCTTGGTGCGTGGGGTCTGCGAGACAGCGAGACAATGCGAATGGATGCGGGATGGTGGGGGGGTGCTGAGGGGGCTGCAGCACCCCCATCTGTGAGGCTCCACTAGCACCCGCACCCCCCAAACGCGGCGCACCTACAGTGTGAGTGCGCCACAGTTTCGCCGAGTTTCGCCGAGTGTGTGTGTGTGAGGAGCTCCACGGATTGGTCCATTTGGGTATGGTCACGTCACTGTACCCAGGAAGAAAAAGAGAAATCTCCAACGAGGCGTTCTGGGGAAGCATAGACAGGTATTTTCTGTGTTCATTTCATTTCATTTCAAACCTTTATTTAACCAGATTGGTCCCATTGAGATCATAGATCTCTTTTTCAAGGGAGACCTGCAGCAAATAGGTTCCACATGAAACATAAAACAATAAAGGACATTATACATTATATTTACAGGATACATAGTTATAGACATTTACAAGTGCCCATTGTATCGGCAAGCATTTCATTTACCCTAGCTTTAAAAACATGCAGAGGAATGAGATTGCTCAGTTTCAATTCTTGCTGAAGATTGTTCCAAGCAAGTGGAGCTGCGCACATAAAAGCTGTCTTACCTGAGACAGTCCTTGCTCTTGGCACATCTAACAAGACCACATCATGTGACCTCAGACAATAGCTGCTTGCAACTCTCTGTGTTATCAGAGAGCAGATATAATACGGGAGTTTACCCAACAAAGCTTTATAGATAAAAGTGTTAGAGTTGTACTCACTACAGGGTGTACTTTGAGGGTTCGTGACTCTGCAGACCGTTTACATGCAGAAAAAGCTACATAACACACAAGGGGATGGGCGGGTGATAACCGGAAAAGCATGATGACATGGGCCCTTTAAAGAAGCAGTGTGTAGGATTTAGATCCATCCAGTAGTGAGGTTGCAGATTACAACCAGCAACAACTCTTGGTTTAAGTTGATTAAACACAATTAAAAACATACTGTATATATGTTATATTACATTTTTGCATTACAATTACAATTGGAAAATGAAGTTTATAAAAAAAAACAATTGTAATGGTGTCTCTAGCCTGCAGGCTGTAACATCTCTCTTCATACATTAGTCCATGGGCCAGACCAAATATCGGTACCACCCGAGGTGGCAAAACATTTGTGGTACCATTTTGTTCATAGGGTCCATATAAGTACATTAAGCCATGATAGACTTTCCAACTGAGTATCTTAGCGGAGTTACATGCTACCCCGTTATTGATCAAATAACGCATTTTGTCACTTACAAAGTTTGGCGGTATGTTCTGTGTTTGTCCCTGCTATGTAGAAAATGGTAATGAAACTTGCCTGAATGAATATTATATAAGCTTTGTATGTTCTATTTGGAATATATTTTCAGATTTTTGGGGAAGAAGCTCATTTTGTTGCTTTTCAGATAATGTTATTGGAGCCGCATGTTATTGCCATTTTACATGTTATCGGACACTGCGTCTGATGTACTGGTATGTAGACATACATTTTTAGTAAAGATGTATAGTTAAGATTAAGTTAATATTTCAGTCCCAGAGGCAGGACCCAGCGGCACGGCACCAACGCGGCCACGCCTGGAGTGCCTCATCCATTGCACATCTCAAGATGAAGACTCAACCCTGGTATCACCAAAAGACATTAGTTCCTGGAAACCCCTGCTGAGAGCAGCAGAAATCAGACAGCATGCACCGATCTTAGACATCGCAAAGGACTTGCCAGATGATGTCATACCACCTGTCACCTACCATAGGAAGTGCAGAAGCATCTTTACTGGAGAGAGGCTCCAGGAAAAGTCGCTGTACGTGACCTGTGGTGAGGCATGCTACCTGATCACCAAGGATCACTGGCATGAAATCCAAGATCTGAGATCAACCCAAGAAGAAGCTGATACGCGCATGCTACTTCATGCCAGACATGCTTCAGGGGATGGTTATGGGTCCATAATCATCACAGCTGAAGACTGATGTGCTGATACTGTGCCTTTGCTTCAGCAAGACGATGGCCTGCCCTCTGTATCAGAAGTGTGGTACACAGAATCGTACACGATACATAGACATTGGTAAACTAGCGAGCTCCCTGGGCGAGGAAGTCTGCCAAGGTCTTGTTGGACTACATGCTCTCACTGGGTGTGACACGGTCAGTGCATTCGCTGGTCGTGGAAAGTTAAGTGCACTGAAGCATCTGAAGGAGAATGAGACCTACCAGGAGGCCTTCAAGCGTCTTGGTGAAGCATGGGATGTATCTGCTGACCTATTTGATAAGATGCAGGACTTTGTTTGCCGGTTGTATGCATCCTCATCCACCACCTCTGATGTCAATGAACTCCGCTACCAACTCTTCTGTGCACAACGGGGAGAGGTGGAATCCAGCCAACTGCCACCATGCAAGGATTGCTTGCACATGCACGTCCTCCGCACGAACTATCAGACCGCGATTTGGCGACGCTGTCTTGTGAGTGAACCTGTTGTGCCAGACCCCAAGGGCTGTGGCTGGACTACAGGTGACGATGGCAGTCTGGAAATAGAATGGATGCAGGGATCACCGGCACCTGATGCAGTATTGCAGCTGATGTCCTGCAAGTGTGCACATATCTGCAAACTTCCAGCCTGTGTGTGCCTGGAGAACCAACTGAAGTGCACGGACATGTGCAAACTGCAGACATGCACCAACCAGAGAAGTGAAGATGAGGACGAAGTCGCAGTGGAACTGGACGAGTCTGACACTGATGATGAAGAGAACTGACAATGTTTTGTTTAGGTAATGGTCTGGACTTTATAGTCATACCGGTACAACTTCAGATGAATGTATAGTACCCATGAAGTGCATGGCAAGTCACTGTCGATGAGTATAAACTGATGTATACTCAGTGGCGTCATTAGGGCACAGCCCCACCTAGTGTCAGCAGAAAGTATTACAAATAATGATTACAAAAAAATGCAAACAATAAATTAAAATATATATCAAATATATTTTAAGATCATGTTTAATCATCGGATTTGTCTGTACATTGCTGTTATAGTCTGTGTTCTTCTAATTAGTGTCTACAGTGTGTGCCTATTGAGCTCTTTAGAGCCATGTGGGACAAAACCTGATCCTGCCCCTCCCTCTCACTGTCTAAGTCAATGGTGACTGTAAAAACTACACTGCGCATGCTCAGAGTATTGTCCTATTTAATGTGTGTGGCAAAAAAATAATGACCATAGGGGCATAGGGCTGCCATCCCCACCATACGTCATCTCACATAATTCAGAGCTGATTGGCTGTACTGTAAGTACGTGTGCCGCGAAAAGTGTGGTGTGTGAAGAGGAGACGAGAGAGCTGCAGTGACGCGTCCTAAAACCAGGAAGTAAGCTGCGCATGGCTTCCCTCGACAAAAAAGCAATGAGATTTCTCCATAGGATTTTAGAAAATAGCTCAAAATAAGATCTGTGGGAAACAAACCTGTTAGAGATAAATGCACGTTTTGTTCAGCCGGATAATATCCACATGTCTACCCTACTTTTATAATTTTCGAATCATAAATCTATTGATTAGATTAGATTTATGATAGACTTTTGAAACTACAAGAAGATAAGGACTTTTACAAAAAAGTAAGAGAGATTTTTGTCCAGAGGGATAGGCAAATGGACTTAATCTTCATGTCAATGTAAGACTGCAATTTTATTGAAAATGGGATCTTACTAAGAGAGAACAATTCAATATTTAAATGATACAATTACATTTTTTGGGTATCCTTTTGTTGAACTGTCTGTTTAAAATTAATTGAAGCATCAGACAAAAAAAGCTTTTGAAAATAATATTATATTTTGATTTAGGTCAAAATATAATATTTGTAAACCTGAAGAGTCAGTGCCAGTGCCTCACCAGCCATGAACCTCTCTGCAGAAGCTTATATATAGACATCTAAGTTGTTTGTGCCCCACCACTTTTGTACATATAAAAACGCCACTGTGTATACTCAAGTACTGGGTAAATATGTAAGTAAATCAAACTAGACTTGCCCCCATGAATATTTCTTGACCTTGTGAAGGAGTTCTACATGTAAAACTGGTAGTATAGTTGACTTTGTCTAGTTGGCTGGTCAAAGCTAGACACTACAGACATGTACATGTAACTATGTTATGCAGTTCCATGTTTGTTTTTTTTGTTCAAGTAATAATAATTTTATTTGGCTAAAATATTGTCCAAATTACTTTAGAATGACCTGTCTAACTAAACAACACCATAAGAACAATGCATTAGCCATTAAATGGTTGACTTCATGTTGGTATTTGAGTTATATGTACATTCAAGCCACATTTTACGCCTTCGAATTTGGCGCTTCGGGTCATTGTATTCAATGACTAAGCTACCACTCTGGAATGTCTATCATACCAAAATATCATCTATAGATATATGCCACTTGAAAACACTTCACTAAAATGTGTCACCTTGGGTGGTACCGATAAGTGGAAATCCAGGTATGGGCCCATGGACTACCTGGCATGGGTCTCAGCTGAGTCCTGTTCCTCTCTTTGCTCCATTGTTTGCAGCCTCTGGATCATTTGCTCATGTTGAAGTGGAGCAAAGCAATGGAAACTAATGGAAATGAAGAAATGTGTCTAAAAACGTAATTTCCTGCACATTTCTTGTCTGGAAAAAAATGTATTCACAATAATAGGTGAGTAAACCTTAATTTCTAATAGTTTAATATACTTAATTTGCTAATTAGGTAATGGAAACTTGTTAAAATGCAAATGTTGCCTTGAGGCAACACCGTACCATTATGGATTCACCATGATATTGTGGTATTGTGTGTTTAGGTATAAACTGTTCAAAAGCATACCATTCATCATAGATCTCTACAATTTAACCAAGATACATTTGATGTTAAAGCCAACCCAACGATCTGTGCAAAGATCGGATGTGAAAAAGAAAGAAACATTGCAGGTTACCTTCCCAAGTCTCATGCATGCATACAATAAAAGTATGGGAGGAGTGGATCTTCTAGACTCGCTGATTGCTCTCTACAGAACAAAGATCAGGTCAAGGAAGTGGTATCACAAGATCCTGTTGCACAAGATGGGTTTCACTCTAGTGAATGCGTTGCTCTTGTACCCCAGGGACTGCAAGGACTGCGGCATCCCCAAGAAAGAAGTGTACAGCCTGCTGAAATTCAAAGCTGAAGTTGCAAGTTGTCTTTGCAACGAGAGGAAAGTCTTGAAAAAGAGGGGGAGACCATCTCATAATGTTGACAGAGACCTGGCTGAGAAGAAGCACAGAGGTTCTTCCTCATCAGTGCCATCAACACATGTGCATCAAGACCACACTGACCATTGGCCTGTGGGTGGAGAAACAGGGCCGGTGCACATACCCTGGCTGTAAGGGTGAAAGTGCAGTGATCAAAGTGTGTCACGTGCCTGTGCTTCACTGCTGACAATAACTGCTTCATGAACTTCCACAATAATGAGTCTATTTTGTCAAATGGCTCAATAAAGTGTTGATGAAAGATGCCGGCTCTTTGCGTATTTATTCCTAAAGGTTGTTTCACAATGGTACAATGTTTCCTGCAGGCAACATTCAGACATGTAATCTTGTTAAAATATAAAAAATAACGATTTTCACATTTTAATTGGCATGCAATTTAACCTGTTGAGGCTATTTAGTATTTTCCATGTGTTTTTAAATACATTTTGTTCAACTCCATTATGGTACAGTGTTGCCTCAAGGCAACGCACCCCAAAAAGTACCCCCAAATAATTATTTATTTACAATTTCTTTAGATTATGTTTATTTGGTCTATTATATGACAAAAAAACACTCCAAATTTTTTTTTCCCAAATAGCATCATAGTGCGTACCATAGAGCAGTGGTTCCCAAACGGTGTGCCGCGGCACACTGGTGTGCCGTGAGGCAAGTCCGGGTGTGCCGTGGGATTTTGTGACAACCATACGTTATTATTGCAATATACAACTACACAGAAATAATGATTTTTTAATTTACTATATAAGTACTTTGTAGGTTTATATGTACGTAATCTGCGCGACTTGCGCGTCCACATCTCCACGTGCAGTGCTGCATAAACATGGCTGAGTCAGCGATAACTTTCGAGGGGTGGAGGTATGCCCATTATTTTGAGTTTGTCCGAGGAATAGACAGGAATGTGACGGTGAGGTGCAAACTGTGTCCAGGCCAGAAGCTGTTATCCACTGCTGGAACACCACGTCAAAACTCAACAAACACATGCAAAGAACACATGCTAAGGTGAAGCTACCGCACACGCTATTTGTTGTTTTGTTTATATCACGTAGTTCTTCTTCTCTGTCTTCCGGTTGTTGCCTGTTTTGAATAACAAATACACACTACCGCCGCCTGCTGGTAAGGAAAGTTATTGCCACTCACGCATGCGAAGTTCGTACGTGCTTGGCGAGTAAAGTAACGAGTTACTTTATGTAGATAGTAACGAAGTAGTGTAATATATTACTTCTTTTTTTTTTTTTAAAGTAATATGTAATATATTACATTTTTTTAGTAACGACCCCATCTCTGGAGTTGGCGTTCTCTACTCTGATTTACATGAAGAACAACAGGAGGTCACGGCTCTCTGTTGAACAGGACTTGCGAGTGGCCCTCTCCTCAGTGCCACCAAGGATTACAAAATGCTGCGCGCCCCGACAGGCACATGTATCTCACTAATTTGTAAATCGGCAACATATTTACAATAGCACATGTTTCAATGCTGATTGCTGAAATGTTACATTTATAATTTGTAGTTCAGGACCATGGACAATGCAGCTTCCTTGCATTGACAGTTCTCTGTGCTGAATTTCTGCTGAGTTTCCTTTGCCTCATTTTTAATGTTGTGACCTGTCTGGTTTAAATGAGTGTGTTGCTGCTTTGATGAAGCCTAATTTGATACAGTTTCAAATTAATTTCTGAAATTTCGTTAATAAATATTTCATGAGTAATATAGTTGTCTTTGTCACATTTTATTTGGCATTAGTAAATAATTATGCACATTTACAGATATTTTACATGATATGAGTGATAACACGTGTTATAAGGGCTATTTTGCACAATAGGTGCGCCTTGAGATTTTTACTTGTCCTTTGTTGTGCCTTGGGCCCAAACAGTTTGGGAACCACTGCCATAGAGGGTTACATTATTATATTGACAGAAAATACAATTTCAACATTTGTGATAATCAATTAATGATCGAAGTCAATCATTACAATAATAACTGCCAAACATTAATTGTTCCTTAAAATGGTCATATGCGAGAATACATTATAAATAAAACGTTTTTTGGGTTAAAAATATGCTAATTAAAGATATCACCTTGGGATAGCATCAATCTATATTACAAAAAACATATATAGATGGTATTGGATTCGTACATTGAGTATATTTCACTACGGTTTCTCCTGTATCCCCACTTCAATCTAAATATGATTACTTTAATTCAACTTGAAAATGTAGAGAACAACTTAACAAGCATACCTCACAACTGCTCGGTCAAGGCATTAGCGAACAGTTGCTCATGTATACAACCAGAAGGAAAGGAGTACATTACTGTCATTTTGAAGTCATGTCCACCTTACAGAGAGTTCAACCTGCTGCTGCTGCTGCTGCCGCCGCCGCTGGGAATGAAGTTGAGAAAAAGTAGCTAAAGCTCAGTAATGCTAAAGGAAACTGAAAAGTCGGATTATAATCTTTGCGACACATGTTGGCACATTTGCTGTTCCATATAAATTGAAGAATAGATTCAGACTGTTTCGTCTACTGTTATATTTGATGCAGCTCCAATACAGAATAAAGAAAGAAATTTCCACAAATACCTAAACATTTCAAACAGAATGTATTGTGTGCCCGGATGTAAGAAGCATTGCTGACTATTGACAACTAGGTTCATGTTTTTGCCATGCTACAGACACCCGGGAGTAAGTGTCTGCTTTGTCATTTCAACCTTCATCAGTTACAGTTCTGTATAAAGAATAAAAAATGTGATACCTTACACTTTAGTGCAAATGGGGTTCTTGCAAGACAAACGTTTTTACTCAACTTTTTTACCACAAATGCCAAAAACACAATCCTCCTGTTTTACAGTTCATTTTTCCTGTCTTTCTGTAATTCCTGTCTACATTTTAACAAGTTTCCATTAACTAATTAGCAAATTAAGTATATTAAACTATTAGAAATTAAGGTTTACTCACCTATTATTGTGAATACATTTTTTTCCAGACAAGAAATGCGCAGGAAATGAAGTTTTTCGACACATTTCTTGGAGAGAAATGGCTGAGCTGATCCTTGTGGGAAAGGCAGCAAACAGGGTCTTTCAATTGGCCGCCAGAGAGTCATGGGACAAATTCAAACACTACTATTGGTTCCTTATGGTCCTGCCTCTTTCTTAAAGTACTGCATCATCATTTGAGATGTATTGTGTGAATGCAAAAGGCAAACAATGGGTATGTTGCCTGGAGGCAACATCATACCATCATTTTAGCTCTAGGTTGAACAAATGATTGATCTTTAACAACGGATCAAATTTGACCTGATCATATATGTTTACGATCTAAATCTTCAGTGTGTATCTAGCATGTACATCAATGAATTAAAAGCACTTTAGTGGTGTTCTAAAGTATTGTTTAAAAAAAACAGAGCTGTAAATGTTTTCAATGAAATGTAGTTGAACACAGTAAAAATATAAAGCAGTATAAAACACAAATACTTAATTATGTTAAAGATGAAATGATACAATACTTTCCACCTCTGACAACCAGGATCAGAGGTGGAAAAAACAGATGTAACCCTTTCTTTATGCAATTACACACACACACACACACACGCACGCACACACACACACACACACACTGATTAAACTACTAACGCAGATTGCATGATATATGCAACAGAAGCGGGGCAGTGCAGATTGAGAACAGCAGCCTCATGTTTCTCGGTGTGATGAAGGCATTGCATAAGGAGGATGGGATGGATTCGGGTCATGGAGGCTGTGGGAGCCAGTGTGAGTGATTAGAGCAGACACACTGAGGAGGCAGCTCGCTCCTGTCTGAGAGGGAGGGGGACGGACAGAGATCATTCCACTCCACTGCTGTTCTATTCCTGAGCAGCCTGTGTGCTGCTCCAAAAATAAAACACTATGAAGGAGTAGGCCAGCCCTCATACACACAGCCCCCCCCCCCCCCCAAACACACACTCACTGCTCACATTGAGAACAAGCAAACAATGTCTTGTTTTAATGTCTCCCGGGTGTTTCTGTTGGTGAGATGGAAAACTCGTCATTAAAAGAAAGCATTTGTCAGAAAGAGGAAAAGAGCTCATTAAAAACGTGTTGGAAGGTATAACAACATAACATTTCTCTTCCTAACTCACTTTGGAGTTATTTTGCTTCAGTTTTATGAAGCATTTTAGAATGTATGACTTTATATTGTCATTCAAAGCTAGTCATCACAGATGACAGTGCGATATAGTGATATATTTCAAAGATACGTACAACATGATGCACATGACATAAGTTCAAAGAAACCTGGGAATTTGTAAAAAAAAAACGTTTTCTGAATATATTATACTGTGTTTATAAAAAAAATCAACATAGTGCATTATGTGTCAACTTTTATAAAAACAACATAGTTTTACAATTTCAGATGATATGAAATAGTATGTTGAAAGTCTTATCCCTTCATCTAAGTCAGTGGTTCCCAACCTTGGGGGTGCCAGGCCTCAGATGATTTGAGGCCAAATATCATATTTAGACTTTTTTTTTTTTTCATATAATTGTAAAGCAATACATGATTGTCACTAAACGCCTTGTCTCTACATTACAATAAAAAAATTTTGATTAATTAATTTGAATAACAATTAGTAGCTATTAAAGGCATAAAAAGACAGAAATGTATAATTCTTTCTTTAATAGAAATGTTTCTTCTGCCCGTAAAGTGTCCAAACCAGGCTTTTCTGGATAAGCGCATTTTTAAAACATAGTCATTGTCCATGCCGGTTTCAGTTGGATTATTCGTCACAGTTGCTCCGATCAGATCGGTCTCTTTTGAATCCACATAAACACATCGGCAAAATCCGGTTTACTTTGAGCAGTTTAATCCCTTTGTGAATTGTTTCCACTTCCGCGCCGTCATTTAATTTCTTCATACAGCGGAAATCCAAATTAATTAATCCTGAGTCCAATAACCATCAAAGTCACTCCAATAGTGCTCCTTAATTACGCTTTCATCCTCCTTTAACAAAATACTTCACATTCATCTAGTTTGTGAGAGTAGTTGTAGCATTTTTGAGACTTTTAAACTTTAATTACCGCTGTTAATGACTGTTTAAAATGCCTTTTTGTTAATGTCTTTCATTTTTGTAAAGCACTTTTGAATATGTTATATTTTATGAAAACATTTAAATATTAAGAGTACATACAAAATAGTGGGAAAGTAGAAGGTCAATGATATAAATATAGAATAGAAAATATCAAGAAGATACTCAAATGATATCTAAAATAAAACAGTGTAGTGCCTGATAGGAGGATGTGCTAACTAATAAGGCTTTATTTAAACATTAAAGAATACTTTAGGTTAAGGTCTTCTTTTAAATAGGAAAAAAGCTTTGGGGGTATCTATCTACAGATAAATATTAAGCCTGACAAAGTCTAAATTGCATGGTTTGTTTTGGAACTTGACAATCAACTTTCCTGCAATGTTAACTATGTTGAAACACTTATTTTAACTGATATTATACACATTAATTATAATCTTATGTATGTAGATAGTATAAGAAACGTGCAGAATACGACAGTGTAATGGTGGAGGTACACACATATTGATAGATGTCTTGTAATGCACTGTTGAGGAACCTGTGACCCAGTTTTTCATTCATTGCATAACTACACTGTTGTGTATATGATATGTCAATAAACCTTAGAACATCTTGAAATCTTGAAAGGGATGTGCAAAATAGCAATTATATACAGTCTTTAATTAACTATTAGAGAATAACGAGTAATGAATACGCTTTAAACCAGGGCCGTATTCATGGAGTCAACATTGGGGGGGACCAAAAATTAAATACAAATTTGAATACTGATTTCCTGCCATTCTAAAGGAAAATACATAAAAAATCACTAACACATTGGATACTTTAAAACCTGTTAAACTCCATGCCCCTGCCTGTGGGGGCAAAACACAACAATAGTCACGAAACTGTGTCTCAGGCATGGGTGTAGGAAGCATCCTCAATGTGGGTGGGACAATTTGACGGGGGGTGTGGGCGGGCGGGGGACCTAACCTCCTCTAGGGGGGTCCGGGGCATGCTCCCCCGGGAAGATTTGTTTTTAAATGTTAAAAGCATCAATCTGGTGCACTTTGAGAGCAACATTAGGGAGTAAATGATTGTTTGTTTGTAGCCTTTATTTAACCAGGTGAAAGCCCCTTGAGATCAAAAGATCTCTTTTTCAAGGGTGACCTGCAAAAATCTATGGATACATCTCAACAATACTCATGTGAAACAGAACTGAACAGATTTACTTTTTCTTTATGCATATTTTACAAATCACTCACTTTTTAAACTGTATGAGTTGGAATGATTTAATACCTGTTATTCTGTTATTCTCTTATTTTGTATAACTATAATGATCATATAAAGGTGTGCCTTGGAAATACTTATTTTGCATCAATCTTGATACAAGGTACTTATTATATGTTATAGTTTGGATTCCTAAAGTCTACTATCCCATCATTCAAGGGTGGTTTTCACAATAAGAAATGGTTTATTTTTTGCACGGACACTATCATTTACATTTTTTTACTATGTTCAATCTGAATTTACTTTAAAAACATCTATATTGATATCTATATTATATACTGACACTAGCCCGCCAAACCCTGGCTAACAACTGAAACCAGCTAGCCCACAGCTAGTTAGCTACTATTCCTGAAAAGTTCGATTTTAACATCAGAACTACAAGTTACTTACACAAAGAAGCTAAACCGGAGGGTTCATTAACATTACCATTACGAAATAAAATAATATAGATTACTTTAGGGCTAACTAGAAAATATACCAGAACTGATGGAGGGCAAATTAAAACATGACTGACCTGCTTGGAGCATCAAGCTAACTGAAGGTGACGTGCAACAGCGAAATACACCCGCGGGTACAAAATAAGGAACCAATTTACATATGAAAAGAAATATCATTTTGGTGAAGCTCAGAATAACAGAAAATATAGATTTTCAAGTATACAAATAACCAAAATAAATAAGTCATAGAATAGCAATTTTATTTAAATCAAAAATTCCAAACTTTTTTTTTTTTTACTATTTATTGGGGGGGACATTTTGAGTGTATCTGAATATTGGAGGGGATGTGTCTCCACAGTATGTAGAAAATGTGCTGAGAAAAAACATGTGGAAATGTGTCAAATAAAATAAAACATAATATACGTGTTAGAAAAATAACATAGTATGATATGCCTAAAATATGCAAAAAAACTACCTAGTACAGTATGTCAACATATTGAAACAAACCGACATAGTAAAGTATGTCAAAAATATTAGAAAAAACGACATAATGTAGTACTGTATATCGAAATTGTAAGAAAAAGCAACATCTGTTGTGATGGTACCTGACCAATAGAAGCACAATGTTTCTTTAGTAGAGAAACTTCCTCTGGATATAACTTTGTCATTTTAGCCTTTGCAGACCATTTACGTGCACTAAAACCTAAAACACACTCCAGGAGGTGGAAACCTCCCAAAAAGCGTTATATGGCATATTTAATAATTAATATATAATATAAGGCATGGTGGGTCCAGTATAATGCTAAAGTATCAGTGGACAGACACACACAGACTGGATGCATCCTCAACCCGGATGAAATTAGGTTAAATGCGTTGTCATATTAAACTTAGGCTACATTTGCATTTCCAGCTAAAGTGTTCTCCTCTACCTTCAGTTAATGGTTGTGCCTGTATTCCCACCTACTGATACCCTTGACCACAGCCTCCTGCACACACACACATCCACAAGCCATCTCTGTTTACATCCCCTGTGTAACACACACACCGCCCCCCCCATACCTGCAGTAATCAAGCTCATGAACATTCTGCTCCGAGTTAAATGTGTAATGTGAAACGCACTCTGCTGTTGTGTAATCTTTGCTGATATTTACCGTTGTGATGATTACCATAGCTCACAGTCAGCATGGGATCACTTTATGCATGAAAAACTGGCACCCATGAAATATTCAGCAGCAGTCAATCAGGGCCGTAAACTGCTTCTGAACGTGTCACTGTGTCTCTGGCGGAGGGATACATGAAGGGAGGATGCACCTTCTCCTCTGGTTCTCCAGCAGTCAGTCACTGTTTCCCTGGAGGCGCTGAAACTTGCTGTGTGTGTGTGTGTGTGTGTGTGTGTGTGTGTGTGTGTGTGTGTGTGTGTGTGTGTGTGTGTGTGTGTGTGTGTGTGTGTGTGTGTGTGTGTGTGTGTGTGTGTGTGTGTGTGTGTGTGTGTGTGTGTGTGTGTGTGTGTGTGTGTGTGTGTGTGTGTGTGTGTGTGTGTGTGTGTGTGTGTGTGTGTGTGTGTGTGTGTGTGTGTGTGTGTGTGTGTGTGTGTGTTTGTCCCAGCTGCTTGAGTACAGTGGAAGGGACACGGCTCAGTAACTGGTATAGTATAGTATAGTGTAAGGTTGTAAAACATGTAATGTGATGAAAAGTAACTAAGTACATATATTCAAGTACTGCTCTTAAGTAAAAAAAATGTAGGTACTTGCTTTATACTTTACTGTACTTCTTACTCTGCTACATTTATTTTACATACTGTATTTAGTTACTTTGGATTATTAGATTATTAATACAAGATATAGATCTCAGACAAATACATTATTAATACAGGCGATAATACCCATAAAGTAATTTCAACAATCCCCACTTTTACCATGTGATGAACATATTATTGCATCAATAATTATCATACACAAAAATAATAATTTTGAAATGTATATATTGTTTATTTTATATTTTGTAAGATTTAAATGTAAGATTATATTAATGCATATGCATTCTCGTGACAGAAACAATCCTCAAATTTGGAGAACATTAAACCTTATCCAATCTAATCCAATCCAATAATCAAAAAGATATGGTGCTTAAATTGGCCATTCTGCATAATGAGTACTTTTATGTTGGTACTTACAATAGAGCTTTATTTATAGAGCACTTTAAACCTCCAGACCAAAGTGCTGTACAGTCAAATAAACAATACAAAACATACAAAAATAACACAGCACAGCTCACAAGTACAAGAACAAGTAAAAACAGACCATTTAAAAGCATTAAAAGCAACACTCTAAAAAATGTGAATACGCTAAGGAGAAAAGGTGGGTTTTAAGAAGCGATTTAAAATGGATTGATGATTAACATTTTGAATGCAGGATTTGTACTTGTACCATGTATTCCTACTCTCTGGTACTTTACTTAACTTAAGTACAGGATCTGATACTTCCTCCACCTCTGGCTGGGAGACAGAACCTCTGAACTGCTCCCTTCAGTCTTCATTACACGCTCAATTATCTGCTTCTTACATAACTGCTCTTTTCCACCAGAGGACGTTAAAACTCATCAACAGCGGCAGAACTACTTTACTGAACGGTTCCTGCATTGCGGGTAATAAAGTTCTGACAAATTGGATTTAAAAGCAGTCTTAATGCTGCATGAGTTTATGAGGACAGATAGTAACGTAACAGACAGGAAGTGCAGTGAAAGGATGCTGTGGTCAGTGTGGATGTGTGACTCATGATGTATGACAATGCTGCCCTCTAGTGGATTGTAGGGTTTACTGCTTGTGATGGTCACATGATCCATGAAGCTGAGCCACAGAGATGTCATTTATTCATTTTGTTGCAATTTTGCATGCTTTTTCTTATAAGGGGTCACAAGCATACATCCATGGTCACAAGAGACATGAGCATATCCCAGCATGCAATAGGAAGCAGTGTGCAATCAGTTAGTTAGGGGAGTGACCTTTTTAATGTGGGGTCAAGCCAAACCAATGTGCACAAATAGTCCTGCGTATTATAATGAGGGTAAAGGTAAGGTCTAGGCTAGGGGAGCAACAGAATACCTGTAATGGGATTATGTCATCGGGATACAAATAAAGGTAACTGTGTTCCCTTACATAAAATATACATAATCAGATTATTACTACATTTATTTTTTTAATGTGGGTTGATATGACCTTTAGGCATAGCGTATGGTTTAATTTGGAATCCCAAAGCCTGCATATTTAAAAGATATTTTGCTTTTAAATATAATTTCTTCCTATTTTCTTTTCAAAGTAAAAAATCTTATTGATATTTATTTTCTCTTTTATTTATTTGCATTGCCTTTTTTTAAAGCAATGGAGAGTAATCAGGGTACATTATAATTGTTTTACTTAGATTAGGTAGCAATTTAAAAAAAAATTAAAGTAATAAGTCATTGTAACAGAATACATGCTTCAAGGAACCCTGGTTATGAAGTCGTTTGTAATAAGGGATTACTTCACACAGTGTTACTTTTAATTCGTGAAAAAACATTCTCGCATGCTTTCGCAGTGAAGAGGACTCCAAAAGAAAAGTATTTATTAATTGAAGTGAAAAGGGGCCAGCAGCAAAACGATCCACCATCAAACCATCCGTTTCCTAACTCTCTCACAACGTGTACGGTGTGATCCATGTCTCATGTTGTTGTGTGCTTCCTAAAACAAATCTTACTTTGTATATCACTGTTTGGATGCTTCAAGAGCCGCCATTTACATTCATCCATAAAGATTATTCTCTGGTTTTGATTCTAATAATTTGTTCAAGAATTCATCATATCATGGAACAGTCATTGAAGTGTTCCTGACACATCTATAGTCTTTTGTTGCATTAACGCACATCCAGCAGAATTATCTCTTGCTTTTCCCTGGAGTCCTGTTCTTCTCTTCTGCAGCCGAACTACTGAGCTGATTAATGCTTCAATACTTTTACTGGTTAGTTGCTAACTTTGTCTGTGTGCAACTTTTTACTAACAGAGTACTATCTTGATATAGTGCACATATTTAAACAGAAAACATTACTTAGGATATTTCTAGCATGTTCCAACATAGGAGATAGAATATCTTTGTTAATAAAATATACTGTACAGCCCATAACAGCAGTCTGGACCAGAGCTGACATTTCTGCAGAGAAGCTTCAGCCGACAGCAGAGGAAGCTGTGGCTCACACAAGGTCTGATTTCTGCTCCATTACATCATCAGCCATAACACATGCACCAAATGCAAGGCATCACATTTGATTAGAGATAATACTGTCACGATCTGTCTTTTGTTTCATGTTTTATTTTGAAAGGTCTTCACCTCCTGTCTTGCCTGTTTCTGTCTGCGTTGTGTCTTGTTTAAATCTGTCTGTGGTTCCCTGTCGTTAGTTTCCCTGGTGTGTCTGATGACCCGATTGTGTTCACCTGTGGCCCTGTGTTTTCTCCTCCCTCCTGTGTCTTGCTTGTGTGATTAGTCTTGTGTGTAATTAAGTTCTGGTTTTTCTGTCTGTCTTTGTCGGTTCGTCTTGTGTCATAGTTCGTCGATGAGTATTCTGTTTCGTCTTTGTTAGTATAGCCTTGAAATAAAGGAATGTTCACGTTAATCTGTATTTGGGTCCTACCTGCTTCACACACCGTAACATTACGAACCGACCAACAAATGGACCCAGCAGATGATCCATGGGAGGTAGAATTACAGCATTTCTGGCTCCAGTAGCCATGGTTACAGCCCCAGTTCTGGTCCCAGCAACCATGGTTCCAGCCTCAGTCCTGGCCCCAGCAGCCATGGTTTCGACTCCAGCCCCTCGTCTCCAGCCGACGCCAGCTCCCCGTGTCCTGTCGGCGTGCCGGCCGACTCCAGCACCTCGTCTCCTGCTGGCTCTCCAGCCGACGCCAGCTCCCGGTGTCCTGTCGGCGTGCCGGCCGACTCCAGCACCTCGTCTCCTGCTGGCTCTCCAGCCGACGCCAGCTCCCCGAGTCCTGTCAGCATACCAGCCGACTCCAGCCCCCCGTGTTCTGTTGGCGAACCAACTCTCTCAAGTCTCCTCTCCAGTTCCCTCTCAAGTCTCCTCTCGAGCTACCTCTCGAGTCCCCTTTCAAGACACCTCTCGAGTCCCCTCTCGAGTTCCCTCTCAAGTCACCCCTCCAGTTCTCTCTCGAGTCTCCTCTCGAGTCATCTCTCAAGTCTCCTCTCGAGTCATCTCTCAAGTCTCCTCTCGAGTCATCTCTCAAGTCTCCTCTCGAGTTCCCTCTCAAGTATCCTCTCGAGTCACCTCTCGAGTCTCCTCTCGAGTTCCCTCTCGAGTCTCCTCTCCAGTCTCCTCTCAAGTTCCTTCTCGAGTCTCCACTCCTGGGCCTTCTCAGGTCTCCTCTCAAGCCTCCTCTCGAGTCACCTCTCAAGTCTCCTTCCAAGTCCCCTCTCGAGTCCCCTCTCGAGTCATCTCAAGTTTCCTCTCCAGTTCCCTCTCAAGTCTCCTCTCGAGTCCCCTTTCAAGTCACCCCTCCAGTTCCCTCTCGGGTCTTCTCTCCAGTTCCCTCTCGAGTTCCCTCTCGAGTTCCCTCGCGAGTCCCCTCTCGAGTTCCCTTTCAAGTCATCTCTCAAATCTCCTCTCGAGTCCCTCTTCAAGACATCCTTCTCGAGTCCCCTCTCAAGTTTCCTCTCAAGTTTCCTCTCAAGTCTCTTCTCAAGTTCCTTCTCTGGTGTCCTCTCGAGTTCTCTCTCAAGTCCCCTCTCGAGTCTCCTCTCGAGTCTCTTCTCAAGTTTCCTCTCGAGTCTCTTCTCAAGTTCCTTCTCGAGTGTCCTCTCGAGTTCTCTCACGAGTCCCCTCTCAAATCACCTCTCAAGTTTCCTCTCGAGTCTCCTCTCAAGTTTCCTCTCGAGTCTCTTCTCAAGTTCCTTCTCGAGTGTCCTCTCGAGTTACCTCTCAAGTTCCTTCTCGAGTTACCTCTCGAGTCTCCTCTCAAGTTCCTTCTCGAGTCTCCTCTCCTGGGCCTTCTCAGGTCTCCTCTCAAGCCTCCTCTCGAGTCATCTCTCCAGTTCCCTCTCGAGTCCCCTTTCAAGTCTCTTCTCAAGTTCCTTCTCGAGTCTCCTCTCCTGGGCCTTCTCAGGTCTCCTCTCGAGTCACCTCTCGAGTCATCTCTCCAGTTCCCTCTCGAGTCCCCTCTCAAGTCTTCTCTCGAGTTCCCTCTCAAGCCCTCTCTCTCTCTCTCTCTCTCTCTCTCGAGTTCCCACTCAAGTCCCTACTCAAGTCCCTACTCAAGTACCGTTGGAGGTTCCGCTGGGGGTCCTGCCAACCCTTTGTCCTGTCCCGTTGGAGGTCCCGCCGTCTACTCTCCTGCTGGGGGTCCTGCCAGCTCCTTGTCCTATCTCGTTGGAGGTCCCGCCGACTACTCTCCTGCCGGGGGTTCTGCCAACCCTATGTCCTGTCCCGTTGGAGGTCCCGCCGTCTACTCTCCTGCCGGGGGTCCTGCCAACCCTGTGTCCTGTGCCGTTGGAGGCCCCGCCGACTACTCTCCTGCCGGGGGTCCTGCCAACTCCTTGTCCTCTTCCGTGGGGAATCTTGCCGACACCTGTTTCACCGGCTCTGGTTACTGTCCGGTCAACACCGGCTCCTGTCCGGTCCCCTGAGAGCTGTGGTCTTCGCCCCTCCTCGAACTCTGCCTTGCCCCCGGGCCGTCCGCCCGAGAACCCCTCCTTGAACTCTGCCTTGCCCCCGGGCCGTCCGCCCGAGTCCCCGTTTTTGAACTCTGCCTTGCCCCCAGGCCATCCGCCCGAGATCCCTTCCTGGTCCTTTGCTGTGCTCCTGGGCGGTCAGCTCAGTCCCGTCCTCCTGACCCCCTCCACCCACCCTGGTGGCCTAGTGGCCCTACCTGCTTCACACACCGTAACAAATACGATTCTGAGACTCAACACTAAAATATTGACCTGATTTTTGTTTAAATATGAAAGGATCTTTATTGAATCAATCCTTCACTGTTATCAGAGTCTGACATTTTTCAACGGCTTTATTGTTATATGCATAATATCTACAGTGTAGTGCTGCATATATGCATATAACAAGTGTTGCTCCAACAATGCAACATACAATATACTTAAGAATAGAAAGAAAAAAATATTTGCGCAAGGGACACAATCTTCAAAGTAAAATGCAGAAATAAGTAAACTATTGAAATACTGTACACTGAAAAACCCCGGAAACAATGACTTTAATTAAAGGTATTATGTCAACAAATGTCACTTAACTGTGTCAGGAAAGCAATATTATTAAGTTGAACCTAATATTTATTTTTTTGAACTTAATATTATTGCTTTTAACTAACCTAATACAGTTGTGTGAAATATGTTGACATAATACTACACTGTAATACTAAAACGTTGACTTTAATTAAAGGGGACCAATCATGCAAAATGCACTTTGTGATGTATTTTATACATGAATGTGTCCCCGGTGCGTCGGGGAACTCACGCAGCGTCAGAAAATAAAACCCTCTCTCTTTTCCTCCGTACCCAAATCTTTTAAAAACGGATGTACAACGAGCGGATACAGATTTGCTGCTGGTCTGACGTCAAATTGGCGGCGGACCCACAGAAAGTTGCTATCAGAAACAATGCCTGACGTGTTTTGGACGTAATCTCGTCTTTGTTTACATTAGCAAGCCTCGCTAACACTCAGAGCTAACCTGTACTGAAGAGCACATGTGTTTAAAAAGCAGGAAATGGAACTCACCCCCCCTAGGGGACATGGAGAAGAAAAAAAAAATGTTTTGCGAGATATCGCAAAACCCCTTTGCAAGATCTCGCAAAACCCGTTGCAGTTTGTAGACGGTCCCTAAGCCCTCCTCTCCTTCCTCCAGCTGCAGATTGTGACCAATTCTTGATGTTTAGCTCGGATGACGGCGCGTACTGAACTGTTCTGATAAAAACGACTCTGTAGCTCGTTGTCTACCTTGCTATGATTGTAAAGTCATGTTGTTTGTATTTTTACAACGTTATGTTCATGAGTTATTGATCCGCGAAATTCGAATCTGTCAATAACTCAGCTCAGAGGAACGTGCATGTCCCCTCGCTCTGAGTGTTTTCTTGAGGTGTCTTCACTTATGTGAAACCCTTTTATATATGTGTGAAACCCGTGCCTATTGCCAAGCACTGATGTTATATCTTTATATTTAAGGCCAAGCTCAAAGTAAAATCGATGAACCACTCAATTGTTGTGGTTTCTGTGTTGCCGTAGCAGCCGAACTGACCAGGAACTACTAAATGAAAAGTATTGCGAGATCTCGCAAAAGTATTGCGAGATCTCGCAAAACATTTTATTTTTATTTTTTCAAATTATTATTTTTTTTCTTCTCCATGTCCCCTAGGGGGCTCCGTACCTTGTGATCAATCAATCAATCAATCAATGTTTATTTATATAGCCCAATATCACAAATGTTACATTTGTCTCAGTGGTCTTCACAGTGTGTACAGAATATCAGTATGACAATACGACACCCTCTGTCCTTAGACCCTCACACCGTACAAGGAAAAACTTCCGAAGAAAACCCAGTTTAAAGGGAAAAATGGGAGAAACCTCAGGGAGAGCAAAAGAGGAGGGATCCCTCTCCCAGGACGGACAGACGTGCAATAGATGCCGTGTGTAAATTGAAAAGATAATACATTTGCAACATAGGTAGTCCAAATGTTTGGAAATGCATGTGTGTATAATAGGAAGATGAATCCACGAAGATATCCATCCAGGACCAATGATCCAGGACAACAGCCACGACTCAAGATCCAGCGCTCGCGATCCAGGACACAAAACCACAGGATCATCCATGACTCCGGATCCCAGCGTATATAGACACCAAAAAGAAAGAAATGTGGGGAAGCTGGGTTAATCGGAACATGAGAGTACACAGGTATAGACAGAGAGAAGGAAGAAGTAAGATGTCCCCCGACAAACTAAGCCTATAGCAGCAAAACTAGGGGCTGGATCTAATCAGCCCTAACTATAAGCTTTATCAAAAAGGATCTTTATCTTAAGCGCACTCTTAAAAACGGATAGGGTGTCTGCCGCCTGAACACAAACTGGAAGCTGATTCCACAAATGTGGAGCTTGATAAGAAAAGGCTCTGGCTCCCATTGTACTTTTAGAGATTCTAGGAA
Organism: Pseudochaenichthys georgianus; assembly: GCF_902827115.2. Taxonomy (NCBI): domain Eukaryota; kingdom Metazoa; phylum Chordata; class Actinopteri; order Perciformes; family Channichthyidae; genus Pseudochaenichthys; species Pseudochaenichthys georgianus. Next base: position 5,537,726 of record NC_047521.1, on the reverse strand, counting down.
CAACCAACAACCCTGCATTCTTGGAACGCAATGCCCTAGTAGGACAGTAGGGTATAATGAGTTATTTAAGGTAAGATGGCGCCTGCCCATTAAGGGCTTTGTAGGCGAGAAGAAGAATTTTAAATTCGATCCTGTGTTCTATAGGGAGCCAGTGTAAGGCAGCCAGAACAGGAGTAATGTGGTCCCTTTTCCTAACTCTGGTTAGTACACGAGCCGCAGCATTTTGAATCAGCTGAAGCGACTTGACTGACTTCTTGGTACTCCCTGATAATAAAGAGTTACAATAATCCAGCCTAGAAGTAACAAATGCATGGACTAGTTTCTCTGCATCGTTTTGAGGCAAGATATGCCTGATTTTTGCAATGTTACGTAGATGGAAGTAGGCGGTCCTTGAAATTGATTTTATGTGGGCGTTAAAGGATAAATCCTGATCAAATATAACACCAAGATTCCTTACAGTCTCACTGGAGGCCAAATTAATGCCATCCATAGTTAGTATATCTTTAGATAATTTGTTTCGTAGATTCTTCGGGCCAAGTACAATAAAAAGTTTAAGGTCATCCACGTTTTTAAGTCCTTAAGGCAGTCTTGAATTTTATTTAGATGATTAATTTCATCAGGCTTGATTGATAAATATAGTTGAGTATCATCCGCATAACAATGAAAGTTTACAGAATGATTCCTTATAATATTGCCTAACGGAAGCATATATAATGTGAACAAAATAGGTCCGAGCACTGAGCCCTGTGGCACTCCATGGCTAACTTTGGTTTGCGTGGAAGATTCATCGTTAACACGTACAAACTGAGAGCGTTCAGATAGATAGGACCTAAACCAGCCTAAAGCAGTTCCCTGTATGCCAACTAAGTGCTCTAGTCTTTGCAATAGGATATCATGGTCGATAGTATCAAATGCAGCACTGAGATCGAGCAAAACAAGAATAGAGACAAGTCCCTTGTCTGAGGCCATTAGGAGGTCATTTGTGACTTTAACCAGAGCTGTCTCTGTGCTATGATGTGTTCTAAAGCCAGACTGAAAATCTTCAAATAAATCATTGTTTTTTAAGTAATCACACAACTGTTTTGCGACCGCTTTCTCAAGAATCTTTGAGAGGAACAGAAGAGTAGAAATAGGTCTATAGTTGGCTAAAACCTCTGGATCGAGGTTGTGCTTTTTAAGAAGCGGTTTTATCACTGCTACTTTGAATGATTGTGGAACATAGCCTGATAATAAAGACATATTCATAATATTTAATAAAGAAGTGCTAATTAATGGAAACACTTCCTAAAAACCCGCAAGAGAAAAAGCATTTGAGCTCCATACTGTTTCAGAAATAATCTTTGATGTGGTTTATCACAGCAGAATTTAACTTTATCTCCGGCAGAATTCTGATCAGGCATTAGCTCCGCCTCCTTTTTTTTCTTTCTTCGAGCTTAGGGCCCAAAATCCGCGTTTCTCTAACAGGGCTGCAAAAGAGGGGTTTGGGCAGTATGAGGCATGGCTACAATGGGTGAACTGTTTGGTATTTTAAGCAAAAAACTTCACAGACATGTTTTGTATGGCCCTACAATATATGTTTCCAATATAGCATAATAGGTCCACTTTAAATATATTATGTCAAAGGATTTCACATATTTGGTTCCACTTACTAAACTAATACAGTTAAGTGACATTTGTTGACATGATACATTTAATTAAAGTGGATCTATCATGCTATATTTGAATAATATATTGTAGGGCCATACCTATATAAAACATGTCTGTGAAGTCTTTTTTTCAAAATACCAAACAGATCATGCATTTTAGCCATGCCTCATTTCACTCTATTTGCTGTTTTCCAGCCCTGTCTTCACACGGGCTGATTCTGTGGCAAATGAGCTGCAGCTGACCACGCCCCCTGCAAAGGAGGGGGGCAAGGCACAAGCATCATGTTACCATGCTGTTACCATGCCACGCAACCTCTCATTCTCCTGATAGGTGGAGAGTTGCCCATATAGGCGGAGCACCCCGTTTCTGACGTCAGAGATATTTCAAATCTGGATCAGTCTGTGTCAGATCCGTTGCAGCCCCATTTTTAGAGATTTGGGTACGGAGGAAAAGAGAGAGGGTTGTGTTTTCTGACACTTGGTGAGTTCCCTGACACACCGGGGACACATATTCCTGTATAAAAGACGTACAAAAGTGCATTTTTCATGATAGGTCCCCTTTAAAGTGGGGAGTGCATCTGACGAAGAGATAGGTTGTTGTGCTCCCTATCTCTGTTTCTTATCCTATATCTAATAGAACTGCTCGGGTCCTAATAGGTTGAGTGGGGAAGTTCATGAGATCTTTCTAGAGGGTTATCAAGAATAACTTTTATCCAATGACCTTTCCCCTCTCTGTCTGTGTCTGTGTTTTCTCTTGTTCCGGTTAACCCAGCCAAATCTTTTTTCTTGTTTTGTATCTATATCTACGCCGGGATCCGGAGTCGAGGCTGATCCTCTTGCTGTAGTCCTGTGTCTTGGATCCTCTATCCTGAGTTCTGGATTAAGTCGTGGACTTCGAGTCGTGGCTGAACCTGTCTCTGCGGTCCTGCCTTGGGTCTCGCCATGCTGCTTCCCTGATGGCTTCCACAGGATTGTAGCTGACATCCTCGTGGATTCATCTTCTCATTACAGACACATGCATTTCCTAACATTCGGTCTATATGCTGTAAAATGTATTATCTCTTCAATTTACACACGGCATCTATTGCACGTCTGTCCGTCCTGGGAGAGGGATCCCTCCTCTTTGCTCTCCCTGAGGTTTCTCCCATGTTCCCTTTAAACTGTGGGTTTTCTCTGGAAGTGTTTCCTTGTACGATGTGAGGGTCTAAGGATAGAGGGTGTCATTTTTCTCATACTGATATTCTGAACAATCTGTGCTGTTGTATTTGCTGTAAAGTGTCTCTACTGTAGGCTATTTTTATTATATGTACAGCACTTTGGCTCGACCAAAAATCGTTTATAAATGTGCTATATAAATAAAACTTGATTTGATTTGATTTAAAGTCCACCTTTTAGTTTTTTCAGTGCACGTCACTATGCATAGTTAATCAAAAACGTTGCATAGTAATACAAATACATATGTTAATGCGTGAATAAATATGTATGTATGTGTTATATGAGCGTATCTTGCTTATGGTCTGTTGACACTTTGCCACAGCAGCATTGGGGTGAAGCCCCTCGATGTGATTGTTGTCATTTATGGTTTATTTCCCCGTCCGGAGCGGACCCCCCCCAGCATCAAAGCTTCCAGCTGCTGCCCCGGGATGATATACTGCCCTGAGACCCTGCTCACCTGCACTCACTGCGTGTGAGTGGCTACTGTATCTTTTCAATAGACATTCAAAATGATATGGCCATAACAGATGCAGGTCATGAATCAAAGGTCTTAAACCACCCGGCTAGCTGATGCGTTCCACAGGTGCTACTGTCCCATCATGCACACACAACACTGAGGCTGCACATAGAAACACACTCAGAGAGGAAGCCCCCCCGCTCTGCTGCCTGCTGTGTCCTTTCTACCTGCCGCAGATCTACATCTGAGCCTCGCATGGACCACCACTGCTCCTGCCTTGTGTGAACTGAGCTTGTGAACGCGTTGACCCCATCAAATAAGAGAGGAAAAGAAAATGGGAGCAAAAATGCTGCACAGCATATCAAAGCATAACTCGTGTACCCTTTTACTGAGCCCAACTCAAATTAAAAAAGCATAAAAGTGCTCGAAAAATAAGGATCACACATGTTTCGAATATGCTGAATTTTAATTGATGGTACATTTTGTTTTTGTATAGCCGGACTACGCATTGAAGTGGTTAGAGGTGTTTTATTAATGGACATAACATCAGGGGAGGAGAAAAATAATTGATAGCATTTGTGGTTGTTTTCAGGGGTTTCGGTTTGATAGGTGAACCAGTTTGATAGGTGACCCAGTTTGATAGGTGACCCAGTTTGATAGGTGAACCAGTTTGATAGGTGACCCAGTTTGATAGGTGAACCAGTTTGATAGGTGACCCAGTTTGATAGGTGAACCAGTTTGATAGGTGACCCAGTTTGATAGGTGAACCAGTTTGATAGGTGAACCAGTTTGATAGGTGAACCAGTTTGATAGGTGAACCAGTTTGATAGGTGAACCAGTTTGATAGGTGACCCAGTTTGATAGGTGAACCAGTTTGATAGGTGACCCAGTTTGATAGGTGAACCAGTTTGATAGGTGAACCAGTTTGATAGGTGACCCAGTTTGATAGGTGAACCAGTTTGATAGGTGACCCAGTTTGATAGGTGACCCAGTTTGATAGGTGACCCAGTTTGATAGGTGAACCAGTTTGATAGGTGAACCAGTTTGATAGGTGACCCAGTTTGATAGGTGAACCAGTTTGATAGGTGACCCAGTTTGATAGGTGAACCAGTTTGATAGGTGAACCAGTTTGATAGGTGAACCAGTTTGATAGGTGACCCAGTTTGATAGGTGAACCAGTTTGATAGGTGACCCAGTTTGATAGGTGACCCAGTTTGATAGGTGAACCAGTTTGATAGGTGACCCAGTTTGATAGGTGACCCAGTTTGATAGGTGAACCAGTTTGATAGGTGAACCAGTTTGATAGGTGACCCAGTTTGATAGGTGACCCAGTTTGATAGGTGAACCAGTTTGATAGGTGAACCAGTTTGATAGGTGAACCAGTTTGATAGGTGAACCAGTTTGATAGGTGACCCAGTTTGATAGGTGAACCAGTTTGATAGGTGACCCAGTTTGATAGGTGACCCAGTTTGATAGGTGACCCAGTTTGATAGGTGAACCAGTTTGATAGGTGAACCAGTTTGATAGGTGAACCAGTTTGATAGGTGACCCAGTTTGATAGGTGAACCAGTTTGATAGGTGAACCAGTTTGATAGGTGAACCAGTTTGATAGGTGACCCAGTTTGATAGGTGAACCAGTTTGATAGGTGACCCAGTTTGATAGGTGAACCAGTTCCCTCAGCTGAACTGGAGGTGGCACCTGGGATGCTGTTAAGTTCTTGAACTCAATGCAAGATACATCAGAGGGACAATAAGCGGCACACATGTACCAAACATATAAAATCATGTAATATTTCACAAGTACCTGTCTGTGGTTTTCGGAGACCCTCAATCAGTGATTCCCAGCCTCTCTGGCTGATCTCTAAGTGTTGCACAATTGTTTTAAACCAGGAGCCTCAAGGTCCCAGGTTCCAGTCCAGCTGGGGACATTTGTTGCATCCCTCTTTGCTGTCTGAAGGGACAAACCATTTGTACATAATAATTGAATTAATTAAAAAGTAAGACCCCAAATCAAATCCAGGGTCTTTGTGTGGAGTTGAGTTTTGATCAGTTTAACCAACAAGTTCACTAAAGAGGCTGAAAAGGCAAAAGTACTGTGGTAAACAAGAATTAGAGAATACATAAAGTGTTCTATTTTCTTTTCTTTCATTATTACTTGATTTCAGTTTCACATAAGTATGTTTGCAATTTGATATATACAATTCGTACTCCACCACATCCCCCAACCATCCTGCTAGACACAATTATGAAATATTATTTTACATTCTTGAGGAAATGAGGTGTCAGTCAGCTTAAGTTGACTTACTACCTCAGAATTTGGAATATGTGAGCAATCATTGTGGACTTCTGGTACAATCTCTTCTAGTAGTACATTTTCATCTGGCTTTTGTGTTTCCAAACCAAACAGCACTAGTACACACATACTGTATGTACCATACATATAGTACATATGTGTATCTATATATCACACAGCTATAGATATACTATATATATAACTTTTACATTTTCGCAGGAACTTCATTCTAGAAACACTGTTATAGTGTTTAACTGTTAAACCAGAGGTTTGTGATTTTGAATAAGCAGTGTATCAAATAACTGTTGATAGGTGTGTGTGGTGGATATAAACGTTGTTTGTGTTGCTCTCCGATGTGATCCAAGGTGTGGATGGGATGTTGCTCTGCTGCTGAGTCTGAACAGCTGCTGGAGTGCAGCTCCCCGCTCCCCGCTGCTCTGCCAGTAAAGGACCACCGTACGGCTGCTGCCTCCCTCTGCTCTGGATGGGAGAAACAGAATCTCATCTGGGAAGTGGAACACCCTCGTTGAAAGCCCACCAAGGCCTGTTCCCAGTAACCCAGAGCCGCCTGCTGGCACGGCATGAAACACATAGCTCGTAAGGGATTGGACCTGAGCTTTACTGCCTGGGCTCCTTACCCAATTAGAGTGGCTTGTGGAGGCAAAGCAAAATAGGGTGAAGTTTTTACAATGCCACAGGGGTCTGTAGAATGGATAGGCTCTGTGTTTGAGCATGGGTCGGGGCCGGGTGGGCTGGGGATCAGCTATTCCCAAATCTCTTTCATCACGGCCTGTCAGAGGAACCACAGGTACGGAGCAGCTCCCCGGCCTCGGAAAAAGAAAAACTAACATTTCAATCAATGTGTGCACCCTGTCCTTTAAGCTTTACCTCCTCAACATGTAAATCAGTCGTGTATTGATGTACTCAAAGGTTAGGAAATGGAGACAGATGAAAAATCACAGAACTTTATTTTCTTTCAGAGAGAATGTGATACAAAAACAGGATGAAGAAAAGATTACATGATAATAAATATCCAAGAAGTTAAAGCAAGATAAAAAAATAAATGACTCACCATCAGAAAATGTGGTAAAATGGTCAATAAAATATATTACAACTTTGGATGATCCGAATCGACCCCGTTGCACTGCGTGTGCAAACCCCTGGGCAGGTTTATGGATGCATTCACACAACATTCAAGAAGTAAGAAGTAATGGGTACACGTGTGAAGAAAGTGGAAATGCTGTTGGCAAATGAAAGAATCGAAAGCTTTGTGACACCTAAAGCATGTCCATAAGATCAAACTCAACTGGTCTGTTTTTTTGCTTCAATGCAGCTCAACGTCCATCTCTGCTGGAGGCAGGAGAGGGCATGAGGACCTCGGAGTCTGGGGAGTTAAGGCAACGAGATCCATGATGGATGTCTCTTGTGTTGCATACAGGACATGGTAATTCAATCAACTAATGATATAACAAAAGCTCTGCAGACACACATGAGACACACGACATGAGACAAGGACCTCGGACATGAGGAACTCCTAAGAAACATCACTGCATGAATGCTCCGTAGAGAACAGGCTGCAGTATGTCCCTGACCCTGACCCGGACCCTGACCCGGACCTACTGCGGGCTGTTGGTGATCGCCTTCAGAATGTCACATGTGTTCTTGGAGATGACCTCCCTCAGCTTCCGTATACGTCGCGGGCTGGAAGCACCCACGTAGCTCTCCGGCTGAAGCACTGCCATGCCGTCGTTGGCGTTGCCCATGATGATGACCTGCCCCTCAGCGGCAGCGCCCGTGATGTTGGGGCAGGGGCAGTTCCAGTCCATGTTGAGGAAGGTGACCTCCAGAGGCTCCTTGCCAAAGAACCGGAGACCCATCTTCTCGTCCTTTAGGATCTCCTCCACGGTCACGAGGGCATGGCCCGAGTCCGTCTCCTCCATCAGCTCTGTCATGCGGCCCAGGATGACGAAGTCGCTGCGGCAGAAGCTCGTCACCATCTTGCCCCGCGGCTTGCAGGCCTTGCAGTGGTGGTGTTTCGGGTAGGGGCACATCTCCTCACAGGCTTCTCTGGATTCAAAGTTGTTGTTGTTGCCCTCACAGCCTCCGTAGATGAAGGACTGGCACTGCAGCAGGGTGCTGCTGTAGGCCCAGCGCGGCTCGTAGGCCTTGCAGGGGCCCTGCAGACTGGGGAGGCCGCAGGGGCCAGCCAGCTCGGGGCCGCAGCACTGCATACACTCCTCGTACGTCTCCAACACCTTCCTGGGCCGCGGGCCGCTGCTGCCGTGGCAGTGGGTGAAGGAGAAGCAGTTGTTGGTCTTGGACTCGTAGTACCAGCTGACTCGCTCCATCTCGCTCCCACAATCATCCGGGGTATCAGGCGCTTTCAGACACTCTTCAGGCAGGCAGCGGGTCACGTTCCCTGGGTCAGGGGTCTGGGGTGGCTCCATGGGCCGGACAGAGAGCGGGTGGCTGACCTTCACCGATCCAGAGGGGTTCTGAGCGGTGCAGACGTAGATGCCTGAGTCCTGCGGCTGCGTGTTGTGGATGACCAGCTGCCCGATGTTGGTGACCACCATGTTCCCACGCACGTGATTGGGCCTCATGGCCACCCTCTCCAGCCCCTCCGGCAGCTGCTTCTCCCAGCTGATCTCAGGTCGGGGGCGGCCTGTCACGTCACACAGGAAGCTGGCGGTGTCGCCCATTTTGACGGTCTGGTGAACCGGGCTGCTGCCAACCATGGGAGTCTGAGGCTCGGTGGGAGGGGGCGGGGTCACCGGAAGAGGAGCAGTGGTTGGGCGCAGAGTGGTGGCCTGGGGCAGCGAGGGGCCGGTGTTGGGCCAGGTGAGGTGGAAGCGGCAGGTGACCACTGCCAGGCCGATGCCCTTGGAGCACGCCTCTGCGTCCATGTAGCATTTGTTGTAGTAGGTCATGCCGTCAGAGGCACAGGTGAAGTGCGGCTCCCTCTCGCAGCGGTCCCGGCACTTACACACCGGCTGGCCGTCCCAGATGTCGCACTCGGAGCCCTGCTGGTTGCACATGAAGCTGGCGCAGGAGGCCTCCGTGGGCATTCCCATGGGGCCTTTCTTCCCGTCCAGATAACGGGCTGCCACACAACTCCGGTTCCCGCAGACATTCTGGCAACACTTTTCAAAGGATTCACACTCCTGTAAAGGAGAAGAGAGTTGGAGATGAAGGGAAGCATTTGGAAAGTATTTGGAATGTATTGGAAAGTATTTGGAAAGTATTTTTAAAGTATTATTTAAAATATTTTAACAATACATTTAAAAAAAAAAACTCATTACAGTTGAGAGCAGAAATTGAAACAGAAGATTTAAATAGTACTTATAATACAAAAAGTGCATGCAAAATACTTTAAAGAAACAGAAGAGTTAATTCTAAAATGTAACTTTAATGTATTTACCTGATCAGACACACACTCTCGGGTGCAGGTGCTCATGGCATCCACCCACAGGTTAGGATTCATGTCATTGGGGCAGATCCCCGGGTGTGAGTAGGTGGTATGCGGCAGAACTCCGACATTGCCACACCACACTGACACACACACCAGGAACCAGATCCAGCGAGGAAACAGCATCCACCACATCTCCAGAGCGGGACACAGCTCCGTTAGCGCGGAACCGTTTTCAGTGAAAGGTTTCTGTGAGCCAGCAGTAAACAACCCCACGTATTTGATTATAAAAGTTAGTGAAAACGATGGCAGAAGTCAAGAGCGCATCACACGTGTGTGAGTCTGCGAGGCAGGACGGCGTGTGTCAGCTGATCCGGTTTGGAGATGCTCTATTTATTCTAACGATCTGCAGCCATCGCCGCTAACATGACTCGCATCATGACAGATATGAGTTGCTCCTGAGATGTTGGAAGAAGCTTTAAAGTGGTGCGCTTTGGGCTGGCGCTGGCGGGGCACCTGCCTGTTAAAAGGATTGCCGGGAACCCCGTTTAACCCTTAGCGCGCTCCAGCGCCATTGTGCGTAAAGACGCACGGAGACAAGAGACTGTTGCTTATAAAACATGCACAGGCTATTATTTGACGATAGCACGAATTAAAACTGAGGATGTTTAAATCTAACCGTGACTCTGGGAGTAAACACACGAAAGAAAGACAGCATGTGTTTTATCATTTGAGTAATTGTTGTGTAAATGACGCTTAACTTTAGTTTGAATATGAACTATTTTGTCATTATATTATTTTCCCGTTTAATCAAATCAAATCAAGTTTTATTTATATAGCACATTTATAAACGATTTATGGTCGAGCCAAAGTGCTGTACATAAAATAAAATTAGCCTACAGGAGAGACACTTTAATTTAATAATAATAATAATAAAAGCCTCGAAAACATTACTCCTGTTTTCAACTATATCGATTAAAAAGAATAGGCCTATACATTCAGTCTTCTTTACATTTTTAAGTATGAATTATTAAACGGATTATCCAAAGCAAAGTGCATTCAACCATCAAGATACAAACTTCAAAACAAGAATCCTAAAAGTACATCCAATAAGTCAAACATTTCTAAGTGCTACGAAGTATTTTTTATTATTGCTACAACAAAATCCGTTTCAGAGCTGTGTGCATTTAACCAGATATGCACAAATATTCTGTCTAAATGTGATCTCTTCAACAAAGGTTGGTACATGTTGATACATGTACTTTCTATTCCAGACTAAATATAAGAAGATATGCTTAGCAAACATTGGAAGGTATTACCAATATCCTGCACATTATTATGTTTTGTCGAACTCTTTTACAATTATAATTCATTTTACAAACTGTGGAATTAACAATTGCACAGGTTTAACAAAATAATATAAAGTGAAATCATTTCAAATGAATACCTATTTATACTTATACTCCTCAGTTTATAGTTCATTACCTTAGATAGTGTAACACACTAGAATGTAATGACATCTAACTGCATGCATTTAGAGGAAAACTGACACGTTTAAGGATAACATGTTGATGTTCCTGTAACACTGTAATCATGTGAGTGTGTGGGTCATACAAGTAGCTCTTCTGAATGCTTATTAACTGGTAGTACTAGGTTAAGGTTTGAATAACTGTGTATTGAAAGTAATACATCAATAACACCTCAACAGTTTATTATAAATACATTGCAAACACATATTTATAACCTTGTATTTAACACATTGTTATGGAGTGCTTCTGTCTAAACATGTGACGAGTGCTCCGTGACTGCTGCTGCACAAACACTTCCATTCTTAACCAACTTTCAGCCGTGCACCTAAACCTTACAGCAGCCTATACATGCTCCACATTCTACAAAGCATGTCTTTGTAAACAGGTTTATGTGTCAATACAACCACTTTACATGGATTTACAGAAATCTCAAGAAGAACAAATTCCCCAAAGACTGGATGGACTGGCAGACAGCATTGCATCGACAACACTCACTTGAAGCATTATAAAACAGTCCCAAGGTTTAATTTGCGAACTGGCTTCATTGTGGACTTAAAATAGCGAACTCAACCTTGAGTACACCCCTATTCAAACGTGTCTGGTAGACCAGCAGAGGTGAGGTGAGGACAGTACAGTTAAAACAACGTTAAGATCTGTTGCTGTTCTCCAACGTGGGCGTGTGCGGAGGCAGAGCATTTAATGAATGAAGGTGTAATTATAATTCCTTTCCTGTGTAAACCTCTTCCTTTGGTTGCCTCCACAGTTCAGCTGAGGACAGAGGAGTTATTAGTCTGCCTTCCAGTGCAATAACAGCGGGCTCATGCTGTGGAGTTGTGCCCATGAAGTGTTTCCGCGGGACATTGTTTGTTCTCAATGGTGATTTCTGTGTGTGCGTGTGTGTGTGTGTGTGTGTGTGTGTGTGTGTGTGTGTGTGTGTGTGTGTGTGTGTGTGTGTGTGTGTGTGTGTGTGTGTGTGTGTGTGTGTGCGTGTGCGTGTGTGTGTGTGTGTGTGTGTGTGTGTGTGTGTGTGCGTGTGTGTGTGTGTGTGTGTGTGTGTGCGTGTGTGTGTGCGTGCGTGCGTGTGTGCGTGTGTGTGTGCGTGCGTGTGTGTGCGTGCGTGTGTGCGTGTGCGTGTGTGTGTGTGTGTGTGTGTGTGTGTGTGTGTGTGTGTGTGTGTGTGCATGACCAGCAATAAATAAAACCTGTTTATCTGAAGCCTGCAGAGCTTCCAGTCTCAATCCTGTAAAAAGGATTACATTTGCTATTTCCCCTGCCCATGACAAACAACTGCACACATATGATTAACTATATCAGCTTATTTCAACAGCTGTACGGTATGGCCGGGTCTTTCCTGTGATTTAACACCCAACATTCTTCGAGTTCTGTTTTCTGGTCTTTTCCTGAACAATCCAGCTAACAAAAGTCCTTATTAACATACACGTTTCATAAGATACATTTGAAGGGTTTAATAAAAAAATAAATATATCACATCTCCAGACAGGAAGCAGCTGGCTCACAGCTGGATCACCTGTCATGCACAAACTCTTTGTACGGAGGATAAATTAATAAACTTGTCAAAGCAGTGAAGATGGATACATCTTGGGGCTACAAGTATGTAAGAAATGATTTCTTCCCTCAGGAAAGCGTCAATAGGAACCCTGAAAAGCACAACATCGTCCAAAGGCCCGCCCTCAGACAAGGGGTTATTTGAGGATTCGAGCTTCAAAAAAATAAACCGCCTGGAGAAACTTTCATATTAGATTCTTATGCAATTTGGTGAACAATAAAAGCCCACACCAGTCAATTAAGACAAAGTATAAGGTGTAACTTGCACGTTTCTGGTAAGACAATCACAACAGCTCCAAAAGTGTAGCTTAATTGCTTGATAATTAGCTTACTGTAGTAGTAGTGGAGCTGTTTTACCATACTGTACCAGCTTATATACCAAATATATAACTAGGCCAACAGACCAATGGACTAAAAGTGTCAGGGAGACGCATTCAGGCCAGGAAAAGATGCTAAATGACCTCAAAGAGAAGCTACACACAAATGATATAACAACCCAGTCTCACGGCATTTCGTGTTCACGATTTTTAATCTATTGATTCGTGTTCACCAACACGATTTGCCCCTTTTTTTCGTGTTGCACAGGACGATTTTAAAAGCAATGTATTTCTACTGGTAATGTGTTTCGTGCCTGCAGGCTGCAGCACGTCTTTTTCTCCGGTCGGGTCGTGGAAGACCGGAAGCTGTGTGGTTCATAAAAACATGTTCTTACTCAATATCAAGCCACAGTTATTGCTTTTATTTTAAATCGTATAATTTCTGACTTTTGTTGCCGTCTGTGAGGAAAATAAATGGGGCTCAGAGCCTCAGGATACTGAAATCTGTATTTTTTAAATCTTTTTTTCCTTCTAATTTGTTATTCTTTTCAAAATAACACACTGTTATTTACTCACCAATAACACACAATTATCCTTGCTTTTATTTATTGGTTTAATTCCATAATCGTGGGCTTTTTTGGCGTCCGTCAGGAACTGAATTTCAAAATAAATATAACCGGAAACAGACGTAGGCATTTCGAGCGATTACCCAAGATCCTCAGCTATGGTTTTAAGCTCGCTGATTGGATGTGTTAGCCGCAATGCATGCTGGGATTTGGTGTTTATATTATATGAAATCCGGAAAACATTTTAAAAGTATAAAATAATACTTAATTCCGAGTGCTCTTGCTTTTCTCTTTGAAAGTCATCACATAACGACATTGTAATACACGGTTCGGCTGCATTACATATTACAGATCTGCCGTAGTTCTTTATTTAGAGAGCCCTGATGAGAAGACCTTTGGAAAAACTGAAGAAATGCCGCCGAAACTGAATACTTGACGTGGATCATAAATATATCAACAATTAAACAACATCTTCAATTTCTCTTCACACAATACGTCTCCTTGCAGTATCAACACTAATTCGGCTTACTTTTACATTTGATCTAATTCATAGATAGGTTATATTTACACCATAACGGTGCACAGCTGATAGAAAAGGACTGTAGTTTTTAAAGATATTACTGATTTTCTTTGAATGTAAGAATGTAAATACTGAGTCTGAAATAGTATAGCAATATGCTGTACAATTATGTGAAAGCATGCATAAAACTATACATCTTCAGATGTTGTACATACACACTAATAATACAAAGTTATTATGGCTGTGTGTACCTTGTGTGCACCGCCTAGTGGTTAAAGCACGTTATTGAATTATTGTTTTTATGTGTTATATTTGATTAAAAAAATATTAAGAGTACATACTTTCATAGAGGGAAAGTATAAATATAGAATATAAAAAATCAAGAAGATACTATAAGTGATCTCTACAATAAAACAGTTTAGTGCAGGATGTACAAAGATATTAATAGGAGGAGGTGCAAAACAGAAAAACGGATTAACCTTTATTTAAACATTAAATAACAGATTAAGGTCTTCTTTTAAATTAAAAAAAAACGTTGGGGGTATCTAGTATCTAGTATCTACAGATAAATATTAAGCCTGACAAAGTAATTAACGTCTAATATATTGCTTTCCTGCAATGTTAACTATGTTGAAGCACTTATTTTAACTGATATTATACACATTAATTATACTCTTATGTATGTAGATAGAATAAGAAATGTGCAGAATATGACAGTTTAATGGTGGAGGTACACACATATTGATAGATGTCTTGTAATGCACTGTTGAGGAACCTGTGACCCAAGTTTTTCATTCATTGCATAACTACACCGTAGTTGTGTATGATATGTCAATAAACCTTTGAAAATCTTGAAAGGGATGTGCAAAATAGCCATAATATACAGTCTTTAATGAACTATTAGTAGAGAATAACGAGTAATGAATATACTTTATTACTTGTTTCCATTCATGTCAATTGCAGATACATGTTTAGTCTTCTCAAGCACCAACTATCAAATATCTCTCCTGATTGTTGGCACTTGACAATCACCTTCCTTGAATTTTACTCAGGTGTAACCAAAGTCTGATTATATTTCACATCATTAATCAGAATCTGCAAAGTAACTCAAATAAATGCAGTGGAGTAAAAATACCAGGTTAACCTCTGAATTGTAGTGGAGTAGAATTACAAAGTAGCAATGAGCTGTCATGTGGGTATATGCTGCGCATTATGGACACAAGCGATTTTCACCCATTTATTAATTATATGTTTTACATTTGATAACACCAATGTGTTTAATAACTTCTAATTGTGGGAAAAACGAAAACGTTCAGTAGAGACGTCCCATAGAACATTTTGCGAAACACAATAGCCAGCATGTGTAGTTCTGGGGGGGTGTTCGATTCCAGTTTTGGATAGTCTGGTGTGGTTTCGTTCCATTTCAAACAGCTGTTTGACGCTCTGCCTTACGGGGACTGTAGTCCCAAATGATAGCTGGGGATTATGGGTAGTGTAGTGTCTTCGGCCATCCTAAACTCAGAAATGTTGACAATCGCAATGATGATCGAAATGTCCCTTATAGGCCTACGTCCGTTTACGGTTATTTTTATTTTGAAATTCAGTTCCTAACGGACACCAAAAAAGCCCGAGATTATGGAATTAAACCAATAAATAAAAGCAAGGATAATTGTGTGTTATTGGTGAGTAAATAACAGTGTGTTATTTTGAAAAGAATAACGAATTAGAAGGAAAAAAATATTTCAAAATACAGATTTCAGTATTCTGAGGGTCTGAGCCCCATTTATTTTCCTCACAGACGGCAACAAAAGTCCGAAATTATACGATTTAAAATAAAAGCAATAATTGTGGCTTGATATTGAGTAAGAACATGTTTTTATGAACCACACAGCTTCCGGTCTTCCACGACCCGACCGGAGAAAAAGACGTGCTGCAGCCTGCAGGCACGAAACACGTTACCAGTAGAAATACATTGCTTTTAAAATCGTGCTGTGCAACACGAAAAAAAGGGGCAAATCGTGTTGGTGAATACGAATCAATAGATTAAAAATCGTGAACACGAAATGCCGTGAGACTGGGTTGGATATAATCACAAAGAGACATAAAAAAGGTTAAGATGCTAAATCACTACAAACAGTCTCAAATCACAAAGACACGTGGGAGATCCCCACAACGACAGTTTTCCTCTAATGTAGGAGACATGGTGCAGCATTTTGCAAGTGCCCTCTGACTCATAATCCGCCTATGGTACCATGTAGTGTGCATTTATGAAATTATTGGTTTAGTTTGGTTGTTTTCTGTGTCAATTACAATCTACATATACACAAAGTCACTCCAACATGATACTTAGACATGCAATATATTGATAACATATGCATAAGCATGGCAGAGGAAAAAACACTGAAAGAAAAACGTATTGTTAGAAATGTATTGATGTAGATTTCATTATTTTCTTGCCAGAAGTTACATGACAAGATCAAAACCATTCAGATAAATACCAAACTACAGCATGCAGCCAGTTAGCTTAGCTTAGCATTTAGCCTGAAAGCCAATGTAACAATGGGATGTAGGACTACCGTGTAAGCTGGCTTTAAGCTCGACAGACATGAGATTGGTATACATCTTCTCATAGAAAGCAAACAACTTCCAATTAAGTCCTTAATAATTATTAATTATGACGGCAAGGCAATATTATTTATATAGCATTTTTCAGCAAGTGGCGATTCAAAGTGCTTTACAAAATAAAAACAAAAGACATTTAAGAACAAATACAGCATAAATGCATTATTAAATGAAATTTAAAAACAGGTATAAAAAGCAAAGATAATGAAATAAAATAAATAAATAAACACAGCAGGTACAGAATACATACAAGCATGGACAGGTTTTTCTAAATCCTGTTGCGACATTAGTTTTTTAATCCTTGATATATTCTTCAGGTGGTAGGATGCAGACCTAATAACTGTTGTAATGTGGCTGTTGAAATTCAGGTCTGAGTCCATCACTACACCCAGATTTCTTGCTTTGTGAGTTACTTTGTTGTCTGCCGACTGAAGCTCTGTGATTACTTTTAATCGGTCCTTCTTTGCTCCAAAAACAATGATCTCAGTTTTTTGTTTGTTCAATTGGAGAAAGTTCTGAGTCATCCAGTCAGTGATGTGCTCAATGCACTTGCTCAGTGTTCTAATCGGAGAGTAGTCTCCCGGTGTAATTTTAAAATAAATCTGGGTGTCGTCTGCATAGATGTGATAGCTTAGATCGCTCTTTTCAATAATTTCAGCCAGAGGTAGCATATCAATATTAAAAAGCAAAGGTCCTGAGATGGAGCCTTGAGGAACCCCGCATGACATGTTTATCAGGGTTGATTTGTAATTGCCTATTGAGACAAAGTTTGTTCTGTCCTTTAAGTAGGAGCTAAACCAGTTTAGAGCTGTTGCTGAAACTCCCACCCAGTTTTCAAGACGGTCTAGCAATATGTGGTGGTCAACAGTATCAAAGGCAGTGCTGAGATCTAATAATGCTAATAATGCTGATATTCTGTCACTGTCTGTGTTCAAATGGATGTCATTTAAGACCTTAACAAGTGAAGTTTCAGTGCTGTGGTTAGGTCGAAAGCCCGACTGAAACACATAAACTCATCTCTTTCGACTCCACTTCGAGCGATAGAATGACTAACAAAGAACTGCTAACAGAGCACTTATATACTAATAAAGGACTGGCTTATCTATAGCCAGTTGAGCAGCACTTGAAACGATTGGCTCTTTGAAACCTGATGTTCTTATATGATTCTGTTTTCCTCAAGGTTGTGTCTTCCTGGTCGAATGTACTTATTGTAAGTCGCTTTGGATAAAAGCGTCAGCTAAATGCAATGTAATGTAATATAAGGTACCATTTAATTTTTCTGTAACAAATGAGACAATTGCCTTGCTTGTGGGTTTTCTTATCTAGGCCTACCTCACAAGAAACCTCATTTATTATATATATACAATATGGCAAGATCAAAAGATGGTTAAAAAAACACTTGTTATTATTTTCAAAATTAAATATATGATAGATCTTCATTAAGTTTAGACGAGAAGAATTGCTAACATTTGAAGCTATAGCTAGCGGCTGCTAACAATTAGGGAGATATGTAACCATGATATTACCAAATGTAACACAAAAGGGATTAAACAAACAGACAAAGAAAAACATGTTTAAGCTGGAGTGCAGGAATTCTACACATGAATGACCGTCCATTATTTAAGCATTTCACAAAATGCCTTACTAAGCCCATAGCCGCTAAGCTAAGCAAACCAGTTGCTAGCTTTAGCTTTATTTAGTGTGCAGGTATGAGAGTGATTGTGGCTTCTTACTGTAGCAAGAAAGCTAATTTGTGCACTCCCAAAGAAGTTGAACTAGCCTTTTCTTTTGTCCTTTTTTAACATTTGCCTACTGTTTGAATATAGCAAAAATAATATCCAGGAGACCAGTCAGGTTGGTATCGGCAGACAGACATAGAGCAACATTGAGGCAAGAAAGCGCCGTGCTTTGTCTGAACTCTGCTGATGTTGTTTTCAAACTTCTACCCACTTCTGGTAAAATGCGCCTGCAGCAGAAACTGAAAGGACAAGTCATCAGACGGCCGGAGACAAACCTCCATGCCATTTCATGTAGCTGCCCCAGGGCAGGTAAATTACTGAGCATCCTGGCAGCAAGCACCCATTCATCCCTGGTTATCAGCATCCGATAGTTTTGGCATGTTAGACAAATAGTATGTGTTGTGTACGCCATCAGTAATTGGAGGAACATTGAGAAATGCTAACCGCAGCTTCTCTAGAACAGCAAGCCACAGTGTGTGTGTGTGTGTGTGTGTGTGTGTGTGTGTGTGTGTGTGTGTGTGTGTGTGTGTGTGTGTGTGTGTGTGTGGTTGGGGCAGGAGACATCTTGCCAGAGATCTGAGGTGAACTACTCTTCTTAGTCCTGCCATGGTGCTAACCTGTGGTGTCAGATGAAATGCCAAATTAGGGGTAAAAACTTTCTGCTAACTTCCTTAGTGAGGTCCACAAGTTCACCATAGAAGACTGCAGATGTTATGGTGTTGACTGGAGACTGATGTTCTTCTGGTGGACCCCTTATTGTCTGTGAGCGCACTCTAGTGGATGAGTGGAATAATGACACTCTCATTTTCAAATGATTTTGTTTCTCATAACTTAGCACATACTGTACACACCAAGTTAATAGTTTTACTACCATTGCTCTCAAATAAAACAGCCCTACGTTTGCTAGGTGTACCTTATAAAATGGAAATTAAGTCATTCATCCCTGTTTGATCATAGAATTGGAGGATGAAACCCTCTTTAATGGTCACACATACGTGCAGACAGCGCACACAGTGAAATGTGTTCTCTGCTTTTAACCCATCCTAGTACCAGGAGTCTAGTACTAGGAGCAATGGGCAGCCATTGTACAGCGCTCGGGGAGCAATGGGGAGTGAGGGGGGAAGGGTTGTCCGGTGCCTTGCTCAAGGGCACCAAGGCAGGGCCCAGGAGGTGAACTGGGACCTCTCCAAGTAGCAGTCCACACTCCATATAAAGACAACTGACAAGTGCATATTTTATATAATCCATTTTGATGAATGCATCTTTCTTAGACAGTTTGTGGCGGCACGGCCATCTTTGGAGTATAGCGTCCAAAAGCAGCCGCCATCAATTTGTATTAGTTTTTACTGATAATCTTTTAGCTATTTTGCATCCAAAACGAATTAAGTATGTGCAATAGATACATGCAAAGAGAAGCTCATCAAAGAGAAGCTCATCAAGGAGGCAAAGGAGAGTTATTTTCCTAGATTAAAGTTAATGAATTACATTACATGTCACTTGTTAGACGCTTTTATCCAAAGCGACTTACATACTCAATACTGTGGACAATCCCCACAGGAGCAATTTGAGGTGAAGTGTCCAGGGACACAACGACATGCTGACTGCAGTGGGGTTTGAAGCTGTGACCTCCTGATCCGAACACCAATGCACAACCCACTACACCACACACCTCCCGAATATTAAAAGAATAGACCTGAAGTCGTCGACTCTATGTTTTTTGGAATGTGAGTGAGAAATTGCCTACACATGTCTGCAAGTTCAAAATGTCAAATATGTTACCCTTTACAACACTTGCAGTCTAGTGCTGATGTTGGCTACATCTTCTACATAACTTCCATGTTGAAAACAAATAAGATAAAAAGCAATGTTCTTTTTCTTATTTTATTTTGTTGGTCGTGGAATATGAGGGTAAAAGTTAAGCAACTTTGCTTGCCGTACAGGTTCAGTTCAAGCCCCCGAAAGTGTGCCGCACGTTGAAGCACATTTGGCCAAACGGTGGTACTACAACTTCAGTGTCAGTCCGTGACGTCACTTGGGCTCAAAACGATTTTTTGATTGGGGAAAAATTGATAATTGTTTAGCTTTAACTAAAACTACCCAGTACGAAGACTTTTATCGACCTTATTTCAATCATTAGTGTCTAAAAGTTGTAAAATGAGCCAGGGGCAGGTTCTGGGGGGGGGGGCAACGGGGGCCAGTGCCCCCCTAACACTGACTTTGGACGCCCCTGTGGCCCCCCTGAAAATGAAAAGTTTATGATTAAACGATTTCTTGGCTGACGGAATAGTCGGAACTAACGTTATTTGTCATTCTAGTCGGACCCATAATGATTAGAGCGTAAAAACTGTAACTATAAGTATCTGAAATAAATATGTGTACCAATAACTGTATTGCATTGTTTTCTTATGCACAATTACTTCATACTGTCTTTGTCGCCCTGCATTTATTGTGCCCCTCTCAGAAAATAACTGGCCCCAGCCTGGCCCCCCCAGTCAAATTGGTCTAGAACCGCTACTGAAATGAGCTAAAAGCAGAATCCATAGATCCATTCTTGAAAATGCGGACTGGAGGCGGGACTTACTGTAAGCAAACACAAGGGCCCAAGCTTTAACAGGTAGTTTTGCTCCAAAGTCAGGCCATTTTGTAATGATGGGAATTACGGCAATTTGAAGGGAGCCGGATCTCATGGCTCCGTTCCTTTATTTCCGAGAGCCGTTCAAAAGAGCAGTTTTTAAGGGGGCGGGGTTAACGGGTTTATCTGCGAAATAATCACCAGGATAATGATTGACTGTATTGCCAGAAATCTACTTTAACTCACAGAAAAATGTATAACTTGCTACATCTCTCAGCCAGCCAAACTACTACTCAAGCAGCATGCGTTATCCCATCATCTATGGCAAATTTGCTTTCAGGAAAGCAAGTTCCTTTAAAGGCGAGTGGATTTATGGCAGGCAGTGAACCAACGATAAAAAGAACGGCTCTCACCAAGTAGGACTCGGTTCCCTTCATTCGTACCAAAGAGCCGTTCAAAAGAATCGGATCGTTCGTGAACGTCACATCACTACCATTTTGGTAGGAATTAATGCTGTATCCATTTCTCTTTGTACATCCATGGATCAGTGAATAGGTTGCAGTTGATACTATCCTCCAAAGATGGCCAACTCTCTGTTGATGTAATCACATTCCCATCCCTTATTGTATTATAATTGTCAGTCTCTGCAAGTTTTTGAAGTCACCACTACTCTTTGGTTATGTGCATTCCACTTTTAATGTGCAATATGTTTGGTGACCCTGAGATTCAGTATCATACCAAGACGGCACACAAACATTGTTCTTCCATTTTTTTTAATAAAGGCTTTATCATCTTTCATATTTTGGTGGTACAGAGTTCAAGTTTCAATAGATTTGGTTCACAAAAGAATCACATATTAAACTGAGCAAACTTCCCTAAGATTAAACAATTCTTTAAAAATTAGCTTAAATAATGGTACAGTACAAAAACAAGTGGGTTTATCACAAAAGGAGTGTTGTTTTTCTTTTGAGGAAAGTAACAGTGGCACAATATTTTTCTCTGTAACATTTCCTCCTTTTTTTGTTGATGTTTGTTTTGCAGCAGTCAGCCGATTAGAAAAGTATACATTCACTGGCTTTCTTTATCCCACTAGCAGAAGGCACTAAACAGCAGGCTTGGATCAACTAGTACTTGCACATATGGCTTGTTTATCCTTATGAGATGCCAAATGGACATTTCTTTGCCACAAAGAACAACACATTCAGTGCAAGAAACTTAAGACAATCACAGAATATGTACATTTTGCTGATACGGGTTTAGAAAACACTACAACTGTTTGCAATGGCTAATTGATCCAAGTCTGCAGAGGAGGCTTCATTCAAAACCAGCAGTGAGTGCCCTGGAAAGAAATACCAAGTTCACAATAAAAGGTACACTTCAGCTCCACTGCCAGGTTTGAAATGCAAAGTCACACTGAACTGAGCTCATCCTCAACCCTGGTTTGTAAAAATTGGGACGAAAGGCAGTTCTACTGCGTCAGGCCTGCATCTTTAGCCATGCCATAAAAGATTCCTTTCTGTGATAGGAGGTTTGTCGGAGTGTCAAACTCTGCTATCTGTCCCTTGTCCAACACCAGCACTCTGCAAGGAGAAAGAGGAGAGCATGAGTCATTTACAAAACATGGATACTTTTCAGAGTTTGGATTATTGGCTTGATCACGATATTACCAAAGCAGGCGGTACAAGGTTCACATTGTAAGGGCTTAGCCAGCATGTTGATGTTTTTGTTATTGTTCCTGTTTTCATTGTTGTTTCTC
Source organism: Pseudochaenichthys georgianus (assembly GCF_902827115.2). Lineage (NCBI taxonomy): Eukaryota > Metazoa > Chordata > Actinopteri > Perciformes > Channichthyidae > Pseudochaenichthys > Pseudochaenichthys georgianus. Next base: position 5,515,519 of record NC_047521.1, on the reverse strand, counting down.
TCATTTCAGTCTCAGCTTTCCTGCCCTTGATTGAACTCCACCTGCTTCCCTTCCCTAATTAGCCTCACCTGTGCCCCATTATCATCTCTCTGTCTATTTAGTCTGCATCCACAGTCCCTTCAGTGCCAGTTTGTCTTAGTTATTCCTAGCGTTCCAGCAGTGTTTTTCTTAGTATCTGATTCCACGTGTACCTGACCCAGCTGCGTGTCCTGACCCGGTTCCTGTCTACTCCTCGTCTGTTTTGTTAGCCTTATTGACTGATCTCCCGTGTACCGAACCTTGGATATAAAGACCTTTTTTGCATCCTAATTCTCTGTCTCCGAGTCGTGCTATTGTGTCCTCCACTTGTGTTCATTCAGTCTTTACATACATAGTATACAATCCAAATGATATACATTTATACACAATGTGGCAAATGGATGGGCATTTGAAATTAACCAATTAAGCATTATTTGATTGCCCACATATATATACAGTACATATACACATTACATAAGTAATGGCTTGTTATTATGCAGAGAAAGGTTGTCTATTAACATAATTTTCATGATTGTTTCGTGATTTTGTTGTTGTTATGTTACCAACATCTCTAACTCATCTGTCTCCATTTTTGTTGTGATTTATTGTTTGTTTGCCAGGTGAGGAAGTTGTTTTGTACTGTTGGTTTCTACTGAATGAGATTTCACTGAGATAAGATAGGATGAAGTAAAATAATAAAGGATTCTTAATGTCAGTAAGCATTCGCTTCTCTATATTTTCTAAAAGCGAACCAACACAGAATATAAATATTTGAAGTTTGCTTGGTTTATCATATTATTTACATGTGTCATTACTGCCAATGTTTTCACATTATTCCACTGATCTACGGTTAGCTGTAAAATGCCAATAAATGTTGCAGTGTGTCAAATATGCAGGTTTTAAGATACAGAAAAATGCTTTGCCATTTTAAAAAGTGCCCCCTGCGTGTTTCTTTGACCTGAAGAATACACACAGTGAGCTTCGGTGAGATACACTCAATGTTTGTGTGCCCTTCACAACCCAGAATACTTTAGGATCACTAAGGAGCTTTGAAATCTGATTTTTATCATTGTTCTGTGTTTACTAAGTTAAGCTGATTGCTGTTGATTGATGCATTAGATTTCAAGGTTTACTTTAAAGTTTAAAAAATTGTAAAGTATTTATATATGTTGAACCTTGTGTAATCCATGATTGTGTTGAGTCTGTGAGCGATGGTGAAGACAGTGCAGTCCTCAAACTGAGTCCTGATGGTGGACTGGATGAGGTCATCTGTCTCCAGGTCGATAGCAGCTGTAGCTTCATCCAGGACAAGGATCCTCGTCTTCCTCAGGAGAGCCCGAGCCAAACACACCAGCTGCCTCTGGCCCACACTGAACATAAAGAGCACACAACATGTGAAACACAGCGCTACAGAGAACAATCAGTTTGTCAAGCGACTTTGTTGACCAAAAAAGGGTTGATGATATTCGCTCTTCTTTTTCTGACTCACCTTTACTCACCGCTGGGTCACCAGACCCTCCTTTCACCCACACACTAACCTCCTTTTCCCCTCTCTCTCCAAGTGAGGTTCTTACCCTCATTACCTCTGCCCGCCCTACCACCTGTCCTCTGGACCCTATCCCTTCAAACCTCCTTCAGACTATCGCTCCTGATATTCTACCGTTTCTCTCCCATTTCATCAACACTTCTCTAACTTCTGGTCACTTTCCAAACAGTCTCAAGGAGGCAAGAGTAAACCCTCTCCTAAAGAAACCCACTCTCAACCCGTCTGATGTTCTAAACTACAGGTCTGTCTCTCTCCTCCCGTTCCTGTCTAAAACACTTGAACGCGCTGTCTTTAAACAACTCTCCTGTTATCTCCATCAGAACAACCTTCTGGATCCGCACCAGTCTGGTTTCAAGGCAGGTCACTCCACAGAAACTGCCCTCCTTGCTGTCACTGAGGAACTGCACACGGCTAAAGCAGCCTCCCTCTCCTCTGTCATCATCCTTTTGGACCTGTCTTCTGCATTCGACACGGTGAATCATCAGATCCACTCTCCAAGAACTTAGAGTTTCAGGCTCTGCACTTTCCCTCATCACCTCATACCTCAAGGACCGTACCTACAGGGTAACTTGGAAAGGGTCGGAGTCCGACCCTTGTCAATTAACTACAGGGGTCCCTCAGGGCTCTGTTCTTGGTCCCCTCCTCTTCTCCTTGTACACAAACTCGCTCGGATCAGTCATTAGCCCGCCTGGTTTTTCATACCACTGCTACACTGACGACACCCAATTCATTCTGTCCTTTCCCCGCTCAGAGACCCAGGTCGTCGCACGCATCTCTGCTTGTCTAGCTGACATCTCTCAGTAGATGTCTGCTCACCACCTCTAGCTCAACCTTGACAAGACTGAACTGCTTTTCCTTCTGGGAAAAGATTGTCCCACTCTTGACCTGACTATCAACATCGGCACCTCTATTGTTTCCCCGACTCAGACTGCAAGGAATCTGGGTGTGATCCGAGATAACAAACTATCCTTCACTGCAAACATCGCTGCTACAACCCGCTGCTGCAGATACACTCTTTACAAAAAAAATGTTTTAGTCAGTTTATTGAACATGTCAGAAACAAAAACATACAACAATAATATATATATATATATTCTCTTTTTTCCTTTTTTTTTTTATCAAATTAATAATTATAACAAAGTACAAAACAACAAATAATAACAACAACAAAAAAAATTAAAATTCTCAGATAGTCTGTCATGTTCAACAGGGGCAAGAAGAAGCTTAAAAAAACTGTTCTGGTCCTACCCCCTCTAACATATATTTTTCTTATAAATAAAACATTAGGTCATCGTCATCAGCGACATGTTTGTCTTGTTAATTTGTTTTTTTACAAAACAATCAGAAATAAATTACTTTTACAATTACAAGAAATAACAACAAATGGGATTTTACAGGTCCTATTCATAACCATTAATGATTTGGCTCCTAAATAATACTTTCAGTTTAGATAGACTTATATTTCAGTGCATCATTACAGTTATTCCACAGACTAACACCTTTTGATGAGATGCAATGAAGTTTGGCATTTGTTCGTACGGGTGGTTTTTTGAAAATGCAGTTTCCTCTCAACATATGCACGCTTTCTCTCTGTGTGAAAAGTCCCTGGATATTATAAGGTAATTGTTGATTTGCGGCTTTGAACATAATTTGAATAGTTTTATAGTCAACCAGGTCTTGTAGTTTTAGTGTTTTTAGTTTGATGAACAATTTATTTGTTGGTTCTCTGTAGGTAGTTTTATGTATAAGTCGTATGGCTCTTTTTTGCAGGATGAAGATAGGATGTGTATTTGTTTTATATGTGTTCCCCCAAACTTCCACACAATACATTATGTATGGAAGTATGAAGGAGCAGTACAGCATAGACAAAGAAGCTTGATTAATTAGGTATTTGGCTTTATTTAGAATTGCTATTGATTTGGACATTTTGGCTTTGATATAGCTTATATGTGGTTTCCAACTTAATTTATTGTCTATGATTACTCCAAGGAATTTTATTTCCGATACTCTTTCTAATTGGATGCCATTTATAGTGAGTTTCTTCTCTGTATTGGTCGATCGATTCCCAAATATTATGAGTTTGGTTTTTCTTGCGTTCAATGTTAATTTATTTTGGTCAAACCAGATCTTCATCCTGCTCAGTTCCTTCTCCATTGTGACCAATAGCTGTTCTAAATCGTCCCCACAGCAGAGTAGACTTGTGTCGTCTGCAAAAAGAATGGTTTTAATCATTTTTGATACTTCACATATATTGTTAATATACAGAATAAATAGTAATGGCCCCAAGACTGAGCCCTGAGGCACCCCATATGTAACCTGCAGTAGTTGTGATTTATGGCTTTGTAGTTCAACGTACTGTTCCCTGTTATGTAGGTAGCTGGATAGCCATGATAATGCAACACCTCTAATGCCATATCTCTGTAGTTTTTAAATTAATAATTCATGGTCAACCATGTCAAATGCTTTTTTAAGGTCCAGAAATATCCCTATTGCATATTCTTTATTTTCTATTGCCTTAGTAATGTGTTCAATACATTCTATAACTGCAAATGATATAGTTCTGTTTGCTCTGAAACCATATTGTTGTTCATAGAGTATGTTATGTTTGGTGATGAAGTCATTTAGTCTTGTATGGTAGATTTTTTCCAGTATTTTAGAAAACTGTGAGAGCAATGAAATTGGTCTATAGTTTGACAGTACATGTTTATCTCCAGATTTATGTATTGGTATGACTTTAGCAGTTTTCATTTTATTTGGAAATACACCGGTTTGTATTGACTGATTACAGATGTGAGTTAGTGGTTTGGCTATACATTCAATAATGTTTTTAACTGTATACATGTCAATATCATGACAGTCTGTACACCTTTTACTCTTACGTTTTTTAACTGTGTCAATTTCATTTTCATCTCATCTTTACAACATCAGGAGGATACGTCCCCAGCTGACCCAGAAAGCGACGCAGGTTCTGGTCCAGGCTCTCGTCACCTCACGCCTAGACTACTGCAACTCCCTCCTGGCTGGTCTACCTGCATGTGCCATCCGACCTCTGCAGCTCATCCAGAATGCAGCTGCTCGCCTGGTCTTCAACCTTCCTAAATTCTCCCACACCACGCCGCTCCTCCGCTCCCTCCACTGGCTTCCGGTAACTGCTAGAATCCACTTCAAGACACTGGTACTTGCGTACCATGCTGCGAATGGATCTGGCCCTTCCTACATCCAGGACATGGTTAAACCGTACACCCCAGCACGTGCACTCCGCTCTGCATCAGTCAAACAGCTTGCTGCACCCTCACTGCGAGGGGGACCCAAGTTCCCATCAGCAAAAACACGTGGGTTTGCTATCCTGGCTCCAAGATGGTGGAATGAGCTCCCCACTGACATCAGGACAGCAGATAGCTTACACACCTTCCGGCGCAGACTGAAAACTCATCTCTTTCGACTCCACTTCGAGCGATAGAACTATTAACAGAGCACTTATATACTAATAAAGGACTGGCTTATCTAAAGCCAGTTGAGTAGCACTTGAAGTTTTTCTCTATGAAACCTGGTGTACTTATTTGATTCTGTTTTCTTCAAGTTTGTATTTTGTTGGTCGAACGCACTTATTGTAAGTCGCTTTGGATAAAAGCGTCAGCTAAATGCAATGTAATGTAATGTCTGCTAACATCCATGCATTAAAAGCTGCTGTATCTCTCCCTCTGAACAAACCTGAGGTTCTCTCCTCCCTCGGAGCACTCCAGCTCCAGTTTGGCCGGCTGGTTGCTCACAAACTTATGGAGGTGAGAATTTTCCAGAACCGCCCACAGCTCTTCATCACTGTACTTCTCAAAGGGATCCAGGTTCATCTTCAGTGTGCCAGAGAACAGCACAGGCTCCTGCAACAGGCAAATATTTTCAGGCTTGAAACATAAGAGACAATCAGAAAAAGGCCCAACGAGAGATATTGTATATTTTGGATTGTAGTAGCTTTAGTCGCTTCTAGTCAGTAATCCGTAGAAACCAACAGTACAAACAATTTCCGACTACATTTGACATATTTTGTTAGGAAAAATTGAGATATGCTCATGCTTCACTTCCAGAACACAAGATGAAGTCTTAAAAGGACTCGTTTTGTCTGACCAACAGTTTAAAAAAAACATCAAGGAATCATTTTGCTTTTCTGATGGGAGTAAAATGAGGAGATAGATAGCCAGCGGTTCAGCCAGAGCTAGAGCTAGCGCGGTGGGTCTCATTCCAGACTGCTCCAACTACTTGCCGGGTCAGTAAACGTTATGTTCCTGGCTGAATCGTTACAGTTGCTAACTGTAGGTCTGATTCTAATGCCTCTTCTCTCAGCAAAGTTCTCTCCTAGCGAGGAGGAGGGATGCACTAACTTGCACATATTTGTCTTTTTTTTGTTTGATAAACAATAAATTCAACGAATCCAGTGCCAGTATTGATATTTCTCAGCTGAAGCTTACATAGGGATCCTAAATGAAAAAGGTTTGTGATATAATGCTAACATTTTTGAGAGGTAAAGGTTCTGTGAGACAATGCAAACTAGGGATCGACCGATATGGCTTTTTCAAGGCCGATACCGATTATTAGTAATAAAGGAGACCGATAACCGATATTTGGAACCGATATACTTTGCAGTAAAATCTGAAAATCTTGGTGTCAAAATGTAGAGTAACACAACTTCTTTGAAGTGCCTTTTTATGTTTAATGAACTTTTCAACATCTTAAAACTGGTTTCCTCTCTGTGACCCTGAGTAAAGTAAATTAAGTAAAAATAAAATAAAAACTACTAAAACTTGTTCTGAACTTCTGATATTTGAGTCTCACTCATTTAGTAGTCACAATTCAGCAGCACCAGATTGTGGTGCAGAAAGCAGAGTTGTGCGAGGCTCCACTAGCAGCCGTCCCAGTCGCCCCAGCGCGTCACAGTTTCTCCGCTGCGAGACGCTACCCGCCCCCACCCCCCATGTCCCTTTGTAACTGGGAAACTGATAGAATTGGATCATAAGATCGTGGTGTTTTTGCAACTCCAGCAAAGGAGATTGGGATGTTTATTGAACTTCGGCTTTCAACTGATTTACCTTCAAAACACCGCTCACTACTGCTGCTGCTTGCCTCTGTCTGCGTTCTTCGCACCTGCCTGTAATCTGAGAAGGTCCCGCCTCTCTGGCTGGCTGCAGCCCGGAAAATCTTCAGTGTTGATTGACACTTCAGTAATAGCCTATCAGATAGCGCTGTGGGCGGGACATTGCTCGTGAACAATGGTGATTGCAGCCAGCGAAACGGCCGCACCAGAGCCAAAGTTGTATCGGCAATTTGTTAAAAAAAGGCTGATACAGGTAATCTGTGAAATGCGGAATATCGGCCTCGATAATCGGCCAGGCCAATAATCGGTCGACCCCTAATGCAAACCAGTGTCAGTGCAATATAAAGCAAAGGTATTCCTTTTATTCATCCATAACTGTTTTATTAATTCCGTGTCCCTTTAGCTATCAGAGTTTCCAAGTCAATTTTATTTTCACTATGCTTAATATTTGATATCTCAATGGCAAAACATTTTTCTCTGACATATTGTGAGGAGTGTGTGCACATGTGTTTACCTGTGGAATGATGGTGAGCTTGGACCTCAGGTCGTGCAGGCCTATCTCTGAGATCTTCACGTCGTCGATGGTGATCTCTCCTGCTGCAGACTCCAGCAGTCGGAACAGGCAGAGCGTCATGGAGGACTTCCCAGCTCCTGTACGACCCACGATACCAATCTGTGGAAACACACACACACACACATTAGTGGACCTTGTTGACCCATTATTGCTTACTGATGGCCACACTAAACCCCCCCCACCTTCTCTCCTCCTTTCACACTCAGTGTGAGGTTCTTTAGGACGAGGTCCAGTCCCTCTCGGTACCGGACGCTGTAGTCGTGGAACTCTACGTTCCCCTTCATGGGCCAATCAGCTGGGGGCTTCTTGTCCTCAATCTCCCAGGGGGCCTGTGAACAGAAGAGCAGCATTTCAGACCAGGAACACTTTCTGAACAACTCATCAGCCTGTTAGCAGAACTTCAAATGACTTCTGTGTGTGAGTCAGAGCTGCCAAACATTTATTTCCCCTCTGAGACACACTGGATTCTCACTAACAACTATAGCAGTTACTGTATACATGGGGCACACACTGTGATGGCTGCTGAACAGTAAGAAGAAAGTACACTGTGTACAGTGCACGTGCCATGTTTGTCTTGTATAACAGAGGGGCCCTTGTTGGCACCAGGTAATCTAACATTTCTGGATCTGGTTATAGTTTATAGGTTTTGTTGAGAACATGACTTGGCAGCAGGACAGTTTTTTGGAATGTGGTTACATTCCTCCTTTTTAACTGCAGCAGCACAAAGCCAACACTATTTTACTGCTGCAAGCAAACACATGCACAAGCCAACTTCTCTGGAATACTAGAAAGCGACAGAAGTACACACACACACACACACACACACACACACACACACACACACACACACACACACACACACACACACACACACACAGACAGACAGACAGACAGACAGACAGACAGACAGACAGACAGACAGACAGACAGACAGACAGACAGACAGACACACAGACAGACAGACAGACAGACAGACAGACAGACAGACAGACAGACAGACACACACACAGACAGACAGACAGACACACAGACAGACAGACAGACAGACAGACAGACAGACAGACAGACAGACAGACAGACAGACAGACAGACAGACAGACAGACAGACAGACAGACAGACACACAGACAGACAGACAGACAGACAGACAGACAGACAGACACACAGACAGACAGACACACAGACAGACAGACCTCTGTCTTGGTCTCAGAGTATTCCTTGACCCGCTCCACTGCTACGATGTTGCTCTCCAGATCTGAAGTCATCCGCACCATCCAGTTCAAAGACATGGTTACCTACAACAGAACCACAGAGTTAGAATAGATGGTTAAAGTGGTTTCCTAATCGTTATAGACAAGTAGCTAAAATAGTTCGCTTAAAAAGAAACAAGGGGTGGATGAATAGTTCAATATAACCTAAATTGTATTACCTAAAAATAATAATAATAGTAGATACATGGTTTAATTGGTTAAGTACAAATTCGAGACAGGTAACATTAGCAGAACTAGTGGTGGATAAATGGTCAAAATAGCTAATGGTTGAAATAGCTAGCTAACCATTAAAGCCGAATAGCATACAAAAATACAAATGGTGGATGAAGGTTAAAATAACAAAAAAAAAATGCTAGATAAATGGTTTGATTAGTCAGGAGTTAACGTCAGCTAAAACAGTAAGCTAAAAGTACATTAATGGTGAAAAAGCTACATTCGGTGGATAAATGGTCAAAATGGCTAAAGGAATAGGTGAATGGCTAAAGATAACGATAGTAGATAAATGGTTGTATAAGTTACCACTTATATGGGCAACATTAGCTACCTTTGTTAGGACGTATACACATAACTAACTTCAGCTGCTGATTTACATTACTTGTTAAAAAAAAAAGGTGAAATCCTGCAGATGGATTTAGTTGCAGCAGTTAGTTGTACCTGCAGAGCGTAGGACACTGACAGACCCACAAGACCCGGGTTCAGATTCTCCTTTCCAATCACAGCAAACAGAGCAGCGAACAAAACGATGCAGTTCCCAATGAACTCGATACGTACTCCCAGCCACCTGTGAGACACAATATATATTATTAAATACTTCATGCATCTGGTTGAAAGTTCAATTATGATGTTTATGTTTTGATGAAAACTAGAAATCTGGAATGACATTCAATGTAAACCTTAATTAATACTGACATCTTGACTATCATTAAAACCAGTTAGGATTTTCAGGAGGTTATTAAACTTAATTGCTGGATTATTTTTTAATGAAGTGGATACATATGAACACATGTATTCATCTGGTAGCATATATAAGCTAATGGTTGCTTCTGTTCAATACTGATTGTGGATTACATCAATCCAGCTCATAGTCATACCCATATTAAAACAAAATATAACAATTAAAATGCAATAAAAATCATGTTCTCAGTTTTAATTGATTAATTTTATTTATTTCGTATTAGCTACACTAATATAATGTTATAACCAGGGGTGCACATAACTTTTTTGCCCTGGTTCTCAAAGGAGCACCTGGAGATGGTGCTTGGTGCGCATCCTTAAAATGAAATAAACCGTACCTTTTGAGGGGTACTTGACTTTATGAACGGGGGGGGGGGGGGGAGGTGCGCTAGTGAGCACTCTCATGAACTGTTCGCCTCGCAGCGGGGTTACTGTGCGGGGCACATAAAGCAGACCCTTCACGCGATAGCGAGGGGTAGAGTGAGGGATCACAGATGCTGTCGTGCTTGTGGACGGATACAAAAAATTAAACCTAAATGGCTCGCGAATTATACTTTGTAAAGACTGTGTGGGAAACCCTGCTATCTTACCAGTTCTTATGCAACTCGCAAATATCTCTCTATCTCTCTGCTGGTGCGCAAATGCGCTTTTTTTCAAATGATCCGGTGCTCTTTTTTTGGCGGGGGGTGCGCATGCGCACCTGCGCACCAGTTATGTGCAGCGCTGGTTATAACTATGTACTCCTCCTCCGGGTCATATTTTGGTCGAAACACGTCTACTATGGAAGCAAACAAGAGACAGAAGTATTTGAATTTGATCAGACACCGAATTTATAGCATTGAAAATAATTACTTTGAAAATCATGTATCGGAATTGTTTTTGCTCCGAATTTACCTATGTGAAATAAAAATGTTCAAATTCAGATCCCAAAAATTCAAGTGAAAAAAATTCGACGTCAAATATTTCGGTGTTTAAAATTCGATGTCAAAACATTCGATGTCAAAAATTGGATGTCAAAAATTGCGATGCAGCATCATCCGGGCTACTCAGACAGGATAAGCAATCGAGCCCGAATGCAATCAAACCGACTTCTGGGGGACAGTGCGGTGAAGCCCAATGCTGCAAACTGTAGGCCAGGGGTGCCCACACTTTTTGGGCTGGTGAGCTACTTTTGAAATGACCAGCTCACCGAGGTCTACCAACCAAAAATAAAATCCCAAATTGCAAGGGTTGCTGAATAACACGTTTTATTTATACATGGGATAACTACAATAGGGCTGCAACAAACGACTAATTTGATAATCGATTAATCTATCGATTAATGAAACGACTAATCGACTATTCAGACTATTACTGTATGCCTTGAACAATTTCTCCAACGCTCTTATTTAGCCATCAACTTTTAGATTTAGCTTGAGGTTGTTTTAGGCATTAACAATGAAGACAATAAAGATTAATACTTGATTCAAAAATACATATATTATTAAATTAACAAATTGTTTCCAAAATTAACATTGCTTTTTATTTAAATAAAATAAATAATATTTCACATCAAAAGAAACAACAATGTTTTAACAAATCGTATTAAATAATCTGATGACAGAACTGTAAACAGAATAGTTGAAACTTTAACAAAATAAATAACTCAGTTACCTCTAATCATTAACCCATGTTTGTATAATTGAGTTAACTCTGTGTGTTGCTGCTAGCATACATAACACCTGACGTGGAAAGGTTACTCATGGATGGGGGGGCTACAGAGCTACTAGAAAGACAGTGGAACCTGGTGCATTCCTCCGTCTGAATGTGGTGCACTTTTGCTAAATGTTTAGATAAATTACTCGTGTTACCGCCCTTACATGCTAAACACTCTTGGCAAGGAGCATTGTCCACCTCAAGACGGGTAACATTTAACCACACTTTGGAGCGCTTCTCTCAGCCATCCCCGCAGTGTGTTGCTGCTTGCAGCAGCCGCGTGTGTGTAAACTGCCCCGCCCCCTCGCACACAGACGGGGAGAGATCTCGTCTGGATTGGAAAGGTCGACAATACACCGACCACAGACGCATTTGTTTGTCTTTTTGCATGTTAGAAACGAGTTGGCGACACTGCGAGATAATATTTGTGTAGCAATAAATGACCTTTCTCAACTCGCTACTCGGAGGGAAGTCGCTGCCATATGCCTTGTGAACACTCCGATAATGCCTCTCCACGTTACCTTTCTTTGGCAGAGCGACGCTTGCTTTACAAATAAGGCACATAACCTTTGAATGTGACATCACAAACAAATATTCTTCCTCCCATTCTGGGTGGAAGTGGTATGTCTTTAGCTTTTTGCTCGGTCCCGCACTCATTTTTTTGTGTGTCTCTTGTTTGTCTCTTTAACTTAATTTGAGTTTTCCCGGCACTTGACTGATTTTGTATTGCTTTGCATTCTGAGTTAACAGACTGGAAAGCGATAGGTCACTTTTTCTGTCAATCAAGTAAACTCCTGAATTAAGTGGCAGGGAGGCCAAGAGAGGAGGGATCAAAACCTGTTTTGTCTATTTTAACGAAACTGGATTTTTTGTTTGTTATGAATGACTCGCAATCTACCAGCATTGCCCCCGGGTCGACGTACTGGGCACCTCTGCTGTAGGCGATGGATGCAGATGGGAGCAATTCCCGTAGACCCTATTTTAAAATGTCCAACTTAACATCAGAAAATGAACATGTTTCTAGCCTGGATCCACAAAAACATATTCTGTATATAGTCTCACTGCTAGCTCCGTTAGCTCCATTGGCTCCGTGATGCTACAGGGGCTCAGCTCATGAGGAGAACACTACTTGAACTCGGCCGTGTTTGTTGTGTTGGCTCCTGGTGGACTATTCGTCATGCAAATATAGGATTTATCTGCGGTTAAAACAGACCGTCCATGAATGCAGTTTATTTGGTATGTCAACCCTGCGTACTTTATGTTATGTTACTGGTGTTTTTTATTAAGCTAACGTTAAAGAATGTTTAGAGTTGGGTTAGCATTTGAGCAATCGTAGCTCCATCTGTGCTAACGATGCTATGCGTAGCATCCAAGAGTGTATAACATTAAGTGGGATGCTACTGTATACCAAAAGGCTTCTGTGCGAGGTTGCTAAAATAAGGTCATCCTTGTATGTTAGATAGTTAGTTTGCTAGTTAGGTTACTGTATGCATTGTTAAGGTTTGTTTAAATTCGCTATGCTCTACTACATCATAAAATAGACTAGCTAACGTCAACGTATTGTTGAAGAGAGGCTTAGTGTATATTAAATCAACCTCACAATGAAATGTGTGTATATTTTTTTTAAATATGAACGACACATTTCAAGATGGTCCAGAAATAACGCTCCCTTAGATATTGTAATATGGTTTGTTGAACTGGAGTTATTTATTGCAGCTAACCGCCTATCCGACAAACGACCCAAACATTGTCGATTTTAATATCATTACCAATGCCTCTTTTAATTGTATTATCCTCACACTTGAGAAACAGCCTTATCGTGGCTGTAGAACGGAACATGTAACTTAATGCCTGCATTTAAGGACGATGAATAGCGTGGTCAATGCTTTAGTTTAGTGACAAGGAAATTATTTGTTTAAATATTAGATATGACGTTATCTGTGACTTCAGTGAAAATTAAGCTTATCCATTGCATTGCATTTGTTAAATAGGTTTGTGTCTTACACTTACGTATGTGATACATATGAATATGGCATATGAAAACAAATTAATTTGACTGACTCATGAAAAACTGATCCAAAATAAAAAAGACCTACTCAAACTGATACAGTATAAGGACTGTGATATCCAGCAATTTCTTAAGTATAACAATAAGATTATGACCTGTTTTTTAAAAGAAGATACAAAGTTGTTTGCATGTAAAGAAGTCTGTAACCCACGCATTTAACTTTACATCTGTTTGTTCAAAGTGTCCTCAAGGTGATCCAGACAGGCTGGACCAGAGGAGAGACACATCTGGACTCCTAACAGCAGAGAACTTCAGCACGGATTCCAAGGTACACCTTTTTCATATTTTACAAAGAATGCATAAAGTAATGACTCAAATATACTGATATACATGCCATTAAACATGACTAAATACTAGATCACCTACACATCAGTAATGTTGAGTGTACTTTCTTAGCAAAAGGTTACATTTACATTTTACCAAGCCACATAACTTTTTTGTTCAACTTTCACATTTCAATGTATTTAAGGCAAATATTATTGAACATAGTGAGAACTACGACCCTTTGTCTCTGCATATTGACTGTAAAAAACATGTTAAAAGTGATTCTTTCAGTGAGACAACCGCACAGAGCAAGCTTCTACAGTTGCACTAAGCTTTGATAACAGTTAAATATTATTTTAATAATACATTTATTTCAATGTTGATGAATTTAGAACGGTTTATTCATAATCTGATTATCTTTGTAGTACACCGTTGGATTTAAAAAACACATTCAAATAAAAAAATCATTATATTTATAGCCCCTGACCAAACAAACACACCTCTTTCTTAAATAACACACTTGCTCTGCAATAATGTTTTTTGATATTTCTGTTAGGAAAGGACATGCCTGAGAGACAGGACTGCTTCACCATTTTCTCTTTCTCTGAGGGTCCAGAAGAACATCCAAGAGGGAAAGGAAAAGCTGATGTGATGAGATTTAAGAGCAGTACAGGACATTCACTAATGGCGCGTTTCCACTGCAGGCCTCGCTCGGTTTGGTTAGGCCTTATTAGGCCCGGCTCACTTTAATGCTGCGCTTCCAATACGGCCCGTCCACACAGCGGCGTGCGTTGAAGCTTCCAACACTTCTGCCTATTCACTTTGAATGGGGTGACGTCACTTTTAGCCGAACTGCATCGTGGGAAGTGACGCGGCTCGCTGCAAAAGTTGAGCAATGTTCAACTTTTGACGCCTCGGCAGAAGCGTCAGCCAATCGAATCATATGCCAGAACAAGCTCTAGCCAATCAAACCGCTGCTTGTGTGTCAGGGGCGGGAGATTCATGTGATTGGTTGTTGGTCGAGTGTCAGACACGCCCACCGGCAAGTGTCAACTCACGCCGCTCTGTGGACGGGCCGTTACAGTTTAGGAACTGGGGTAGTTACTATAGTAACGCAGTGTAGGCGGAGCCGTGACGTCATCTTCAATGAGAGCCCCAGAAAAACAACACAGCCGTTGGCTCTTAGCACTCAGAGCTCACAGCTCTTCATATCTGTTCAGAAACTAGACAAAAGTTAAACAAGTACAAACCACAGACTGTCTGTGTCATGGCGAATACAGTCGCTGGTTTATTTATGTCTGTATAGGCCGTTGTTGTGAGTGTGGACGGTCGGAGCATATATAACGTTCGCTTAGCCAAGCTCCGTTTAGAAAACAAGCATTTTAAAAGGGTGTTTCGCCTGCCGTCTGTCTGCAGACTTGTCAAAGCATTAATTCATGGTTTTTACTAATCGGTATCAGTGTGTTGTTACTTCGGCATCATTTTGAAACGTGTATTAAAATTAAATCACGGTCAAATATGTTCATCTTGTTGTAGTTGTAGCCCCCTTGTCAGCGATTCTCTCTCTAGTTTAGCAAACTCAGCCCGGTTGTTCCTGGCCCTAGAACCACGATTTAGTCGGGCCAGAAAAAAGGTGAAAAAGTAGCCCCGGGCCAAAACTAGGCCAAGTGGAAACGCAACCAAAAACGGGCCCCGCACGGCTCGGCACGCTTAAAGCGAGCTACCCGCTGCAGTGGAAACGCGCCATGCCTGTCAGCCTTCCATCTGTGCACAAACTTATCTCGTGCCCTCATTGGTCATGTGCGCGTTCGTGTGTGTTGGAGGAGGGGCTCTGTAATGCTACGTTCACACCGGACGCAATGCGAATATTCGCTTCACTCCAAACGCTCCCATCGCATCGCTCTAGTCCAGGGGTGGGGAACCTTTTTCCTCTCAAGGGCCATTTCAATTTTTACAATATCCTCAGAGGGCCGTACAAGTTATTGACCTCTGCTTAAAAAAACTAAAATCACAGCCCATTCATTTCATTCTGTGCAAAGAAAAAGCAACCTCTTAATCCAGATATCTCACCATGACTCGCGTATGCATGCACGTGCAGGGTGTGGCGTGCTCCCCTGGGAAGATTTTTTTTAAATGTTGAAGTTAAAAGCATCAATCTGGTGCACTTTGAGAGCAACATTAGGAGATCTATGGACACATCTCTCAACACCCAAACACAACTGTAAGCAGATTTTCTTTTAATTTATGGATATTTGACAAATCACTCCCCTTTCAAACTGTATTCTTCTTTATTAATAACTGTCGTATAGTATTGTATACCTGTTTACTTTATTCTCTTATTTTTTTTATAACTATAATGATCATATAAAGATGTGCCTTTACCTCACTGGTTGTAGACAAAGCTTCTTATATTTGTTAGCATAGCTAGCTAACCAGATGCTAATGATAACAACACAGTTATTGACTGTCTGATCAGTATGACAGATGAGCAGATCGCCACTGGGCTTTCAACTAAAGACACAGACACGCAGAAACTGCGGCATGTGTATGGACTTATCGGTACTGCAATTTCTGAAGTGCTGGAGTGGCGTTCTGGTGCTCTCCGTCAGAACTGCACCCCTGTCAGTCGAGACATATACCACGTGATGACACGTTAGGCTCGTGTTGTGTTCAAGGACCCTGACCTTGGCCAGGAAAAACAGGCACTCGCTTGTTTAATTTGTTTGCGGTCTAGATTTCTTTCATTTTTTTATTTTTTGCGTGTGTTTATAAATGACATCGAGGGCCGTAGCAAATTGTCTCGCGGGCCGTATACGGCCCGGAGGCCGGAGGTTCCCCACCCCTGCTCTAGTCGCTCGAGTTTCACCGCGGCTGCCAGCTGTGTTTACTCGCATAATTCAAACAAGACGCGCTGGCTCGGGAGCTACAACTACAACAAAATGAACATATTTTACCGTGATTAAATTGTAATACACGTTTCTAAATGATGCCGACGTAACAACATACTGATACCGGTTAGTAAAAACCATGGATTAATGCTTTGACAAGTCTGCAGACAAGACGGCAGGCGAACAACCTTTTAAAATGTTTGTTTTCTGAATGGAGATTGGGTCGACCAGGTTAAGCTAACGTTGTATATGCTCACTCCACACTCATAACGGCCTACAGACATAAATAAACCAGCGACTGTATTCACCATAACACAGACAGTCTGTGGTTTGTTCTTGTTTAACTTTTGTACAGTTTCTGAACAGATATGAGGAGCTGTGATCTCTGTGTGCTAACTGCTAATGGCTGATGTTTTCTGATTGAACGTCAGTGATGGCAGGCTGAGATCCTCACCGCTGATTGGCTTCCGCGAGAACGCGTCACGTGAATTTGACGCCCGAGTTGAAAAAATTAAACTCGCGTTTGACGCGGCACCCTTCCATCGCCTCAATCGCGTGATTCGCACCGCGTCCACCGCTTCATGCGCGCCGTCGGAGCGAATTTGCATCTGATCGCATCTCTGCAAATTCTAGCACACTCGAGCTGGTATCTCCAAAATGACCTACCCCACCTTTAAATTATTCTTTTTTTGTTTTTTAACTTTCTCTTATTTATTGCCTTTTATCCTGATTTTCTTTGCTTGTCTTGCAACTTTTTTTTAAAGGTAGGCCTACTATATATTAAAACTTAAGACACAGCTGAAATGGGACACTTACCTGTTGGAAACTATACCCGGGTAGTAACACTTTTGGTTCTCATCCACTTTCATATCACTCATGAGAACAAAGGCAGAGTGTCTGCCATAGGCTCGGATTACACTAGTGCCGGTGACCGTCTCAGAGAAATGGGAGTATATGGGCGAGCGGCTGACTGACTCCAGGCGCTTTAGCTGTCGGGACGTGGCAACGTAAAATCTCTACAGGGGTGGGGGGAGAGAAACAAACACAACATTACAACTGAACAGGGTGTTAAACATGCTCGGATGTTAAAAACAAATATGATTCACACAATCAAGTCCACACACACTCGCACACATGCAGAGTAATTAAGAAGCCTGTGTGAACAAAACACTCACAGTGATTATTTAATAGTCCAATTTACACATTTATGATAGGATGCCAACTCAGTCTACATGCATATTACCTGCAATCACTTTAAACCGCATGGAAACAGACCAATCATGTTAGCAAATAGCTAGAATAGGAACAAAAATCCCTTAGTGCATAATAACTCTGTGAATTTCTGCACAGTTAATCAAATGTGTTCAACTGCAGGTGTTTTGTTCATCACACAGATTATTAAATGATCAATTTTTGGTGCTATTATTGGTATGATTAGTTATCATAAATTTAGAAATTAATCATTCAAACAAAGACTAAGTTTAGAGACAGATGATGCCGCAAAGACATAAACCATGCAGGATTAATGTCATGACAAAGACAAAGACATTTAAGAGATTGTGATAGTGAAGCAGATTTAAGCTATTTGAAGGTTCATTTAGTTAGTGTAAATGTACACGCGCACTAAAACACCCCATGAATTTCTCATTTCTGTATCATTTTCCAGTTAGTTTGTGACTGTTGAATTAAAGTGGATTGGATTGTTGATTTGAAATGATTTACAGACTGACTTTTTTATTGAGTGATTGATTATTCCTTAACTTAAAGTCTGTAGGCTTGATTTAAAGATAATCTGGTTAGCAAAACAGCTAGCATTATATGATGTGTATCCACAGGGGTTGAAGGGATACTCCAATGTTTTAGCTCACAAGATTAAAGACCAAAGCAGCAGACACTGAGATATGTATTTGTTTCATAGCACGAGTCAAGCTCCAAAGGTCTTAAGCCACCTCTTTCAAAACTAAGAAAAGGTCTCTCCACAGCACCGCAGAAATAATGATTCAACTGTTTTCACAGGCTGATTAGTACTCCTTCGGGAAAGTAAACTAAACTCGATGTGTAAAATAAGTGCTCCTTTAAGCGGATGTACTGTAGTAGCAGACATGACTGACCCACAGAGAAGATCCATAGCAAAATGAGTAATGGATGACTTGAAATTGCCCTCATTATTTGTTTGAAATACAGAAACAAATGTAAACCAATACAGCAGTCATTAGCACTACGCACACGACCATCCATCTACCACAAGTCCCACTGCCTACACAGCCACCACCAGACCTGACAGACACAGCTGCTCCTGTGGCAGGAGTAACCTCAGTGGGCCGAAGTTACTACAGCTATCTGGCAAACCCTCAATAACTGGGCAGGGTCAAAACAAGTTCAATAGACAAGCTTAGTTCCAAATGGACATTAAATGTACACATACAGTACAACTAGTGAGATTATCTCTGCCTCCCGAGCAGCTTTGCCTGTGAGAATGAACGTGTAATATAACTGGATTTGCAATATGCCAAAAAGTATTGGTGTAATCATCTGTACCAGGTGGTGCTGCTGACGACACACTGGCCCCTGAGCCTTGAAGGCCCCAGCCTGCTGTGACTACTGGACTAGCAGACACCAAACTACACTGCACCTACTGCACTGCAACCCCTTCAACCCCATGCACACACACTCTCAGACATGCATGTTGTATTAATGAGTTAGCGGACGTCCTATTTACCTGAACCCACCAATAGAACACCGTTAACGGGGCTATGACAAGGAGGAACATTGGGGTGAGGGCAGAGCATATGAGCAGCACAGTCGAAGTGTACCAGAAAGTGCGCATCCATATGTCAATATTGTCAGGGATGTGGTTGTCTATAGTATCCACGTCTTTGCTGAAGCGGTTTAGTAACCGCCCAGTGGGGGTGCTCTCGAAGAAGCCCTGCGGAGCGTGCAGGACCCCCTGAAGCAGGTCGCAGTGTATGAGCTTGGCTGCCCGCAGCATACAGAAGCCCCGACCCAACAGGCAGTTAATCAACACCAACACACCTGAGAGAGGGGGAGGGGAGGGGGTCAAATTTGACAATACAACACCTGAGTTAAATAGATTAGGACCTGTTCCTGATGTCTAATGACAATGTGTGCTCCAGCTAAACAGAAAACACTTCTTTAAAAATGAT
Source organism: Pseudochaenichthys georgianus (assembly GCF_902827115.2). Classification (NCBI taxonomy): domain Eukaryota; kingdom Metazoa; phylum Chordata; class Actinopteri; order Perciformes; family Channichthyidae; genus Pseudochaenichthys; species Pseudochaenichthys georgianus. The sequence continues at coordinate 5,495,992 of NC_047521.1, read as the reverse complement.
TGTGTGCCAGCGCTGATCCCTAAAAGTAGACTGAGGCAGATTCAAATACAAAGTACAAATCAAGTGGTACAACAAACCTTGGTATCAGTAAATGAACTTCTATCTCATTAATAACTATATACCTAATCAGTTGTGACTTCATATGGCCACAAACATCGAGTTTACTGTATCTCAAGAAGTGTGAATGTTATCTTTGTCCTAAATGTTACACAAAAAACAGATTTTTCAATCACTATTTTAAAGTAATGTTTATTATTCTCCATCTCTGCTGTTTTATTTTACTGTTGGCTTAGAATAAAACCGTAACCTCGAATCTAAGTCATTTTATATTTAGATATAAATATTAAGATACAGTTATAATGGGTAAAATGTACAGAATCCTCCATATTTATCCAGAGATACTCCTATACATTCACAGACTACCGTTAATTTAACCAACCAACTACCCTTTTGGTATTTCAAACCACTTCAGAAATGCTCCAATATTCCATGAATGGAAATAATTCGTCTACAGGTTTGCTACATGACACCTGCTAAAACCCTAAAACAAATGCAGACCACTGGCATTCAAAGAAAAGCCCCAAGTTGATCCAGTTGTATCTACAATGGTCCACCACTAGAGGGAGATTATAGATAAGGGAAGCCTGAGTAATAATATTTTTGGTTCCTAAAACAAAAAGGTACTTAAGTACATTGTGTGCATATTGGGGTTGGGAAGTATGGCTCAACCTGTGTGTGCATGTCTGTTTGAGTGTGTGGAAGGGGTGTGGAAGCAGGCTCATCACGGACAACATCACAGGCTATGGAGAAGCTGAAACTGAAAATTAATTAAGCTGCTGTTCCAACATGCATGCCATCCCAGGAAAAGGCCAATAGCAAAGAAAAGAGGAAGAAAGAGGATCGATCATCCGGCACATGTGCAACATTTTCCCAAAGTACCTGGACAAAGATATATATGAAAGCCAGGGGGGCTATGACGACAGCAAAGATGGGTGTGGTGGAAATGATAACTATCAGGGTGGAGAGAGAAACGAAGAAGGTGCCCAGGAACATGAGCACGGTGGATGGGAGAGCCTCGTCTATGACGTAGATGTCCTTGGAGAAGCGGTTGATGATGCGTCCTAAAGGCGTGGTGTCATAGAAAGACTGGGGCGTGTGAAATTTGTTGGTGAGCAGGTTAAAGTGCAGCTTCCTTGCAGCGCCGATGTTCCCCATGGCTAGTGTGAAGGAAGAGAGCATGACCAGGAGACCTGTGATGGGGTGGATCAGAGGAGGAGGAGTGGAGGAAAGATATGTTGGAGAGGAAGGTGTTAGTGTGTTACTAGCAGACAGTCAGTCCATCAACAGTTTGCTGTAAAGGAACAGCGTTACATCATTACACCACTCAAATGTTCTCGTGCTGAAACATCTCTCCAGTTGGTTTAATGTAGAACAACTAGCTGTAAAGCAAGTACACAGTGTATTCAACAAAGTCTGCAACAAGACACTGTGGGTGGAGCACCTTTAGTGCCATCAGGTAAAACAATATGTTAGCACCATGGTGTGGCAGCACATACAACCTGAAAGCACAATTTGAACCACTGAGCAACATTAGAAAAAAAGGTATTAAACAAGAGTAAATATATAAACAAGAGCTGGACCTTAACTGACTTAATGCTCATGTTGAGTGATTCTTACCTTGTGCGATGCCCAGAGCTGCGTACACCCCCACCCTCAAGTGAATATTCTCTTGAGTCTGATTTGTTAAGGCGTCGTTGGTCCACTGGCTGAGCCAGATGTTGGCTCCGATGGCCGCCGCGCTCTGGCAGCCGTACAGGAAGCAGATGACCACCGACAGCAGGATGCCCACTGCCTTGGCGTACTCCAGGAACACCTTTGATTTCACCTGTCAGAGGGACAGAGGTCAGGCAAGGTCAGCGCACACAGCCTTCATGACAGAATTGAATTGGGAGGGACGAAACGCTCTTGAATGGTCACACATGCAGAGGTATAACCATTACGATCATATATTGATGTATATAATTAGGAGTCATATTTCTCTGTTGCATGTGAGTCTCTGCAGCTACATGTAAACTCGCTTGCTTTTTTTTGGCGAACATTTATGACAGTATGCTCAAACAACGGTTGTGGTTGTGGTGATTCATCAATTTTGAAAACCTTTGTTATTCACTTATTATCGTCATTTATGGATGACTCAAACGGCCAGTAGGGCGCCAAGGGAACATCAATCTCTTCAGCAGCAAACAGTGAAAAACAAACTTCTGCTGTGTCTCAATGTGGACACTTTGTTTAACACACTGCATGTTGTGCACCGTGAACACGTGTGCAGCGTGTGCATTTCACATGTGTAGTGTTGTCTTGAGCTGGTAGGGACACTTTAGTGAGATTTAAGTCTTTAACGTACTCTCTTGAGTGACCTTGTCGTGGATCAACACTCATAACCTTTGTTGTATTTTATGATTTCTATTCATACATATAATAATTTATAATACTCATAGTGTGATAAGGTAACATAAGATCTACAACGAAATTACAATATGAACTGAAGGTGCCAACGCGCAACAACAAGACAATATAAAAACAAGAAATGGGACTTAAATAGACATGATAGGGAATATGTACATAAATAAATAATAAATGAAATTGCACGATTCCCCTCATATTGCACGGAAGACATGATAACTTAAATATTAGCAGTGTTAAGTAGGGTTGGGTACCGAGAACCGGTTCCGGTTCGGAACCGGTTCCAACATTTCGATTCCAACGGTATCATTTAGAAATGTGAATTTCGGTTCCGCTTTTCGATTCCTGAGGAAATGTTTCTCGCCGCTCTCCGTAGCCTACTGCATGCCTGCGGGAAATGTAGCGTTGTATCTACATTTCCTACAGTGTAACCTGAGACCAGGGCCGGCCCGTCGCACTGGCATTATAAATGTTCGCCTAGGGCGCCAGATCTGTGGAGGCGCTGCGCTGACAGCTCTGGGAGAAAAAATAAATGTTTTGACCGTTGGTGCTCATCCTAATTTTCGGCCTTGATGTAACAACATTCATAATTAAGTAAATGTAACACCCTTTTCACCCCGGTTACACTTTTCATTTGCCCTGTACGATGGGCGCTGCAATTGATGAAAATGGGGGATGTTGGCTTATCTGGCAACCGCAGCTCACAGCCAAAGTGCGCGTGAGCGAGGGAGAAAGGGAGGGTGCACTGGAACCGGCGCTGTTGTTATTAGCATCTGGTGCTAGCTGCTCTTACGGAAGAAGATGTTTCTACATGATGTGGAGGGAGAGTCCTCTCCAGTCAGACTGAGAGGCTGATAACTTCAGCTCAGTGAGGTAAAGGACTCTGTGGGTTTAGATAGTTCACTTTAGTCTAAGTTATCTCAGTGGGTCTCAAACGTTTTGATCACAATTTATGTAAACACATATTTCCAAGGCACTCTTTTATAATTATTGGGATAAAACAGGTTTGAAATCATTCCAATGTATACTATAGGACAGTAAACCAGACATATCGTTTTAAACTGGAGAGATAAGAAAATATGCATAAATAAAATAGTAAAATAAGATATGAATGAACAACAAAAATAAAATGCATTACATGTAGGCTATTTGTTATTTAATTATTAAAATGTAAACCGATCTTTTTCATATGGGTGTTTAGAGTTGTACCCCCTAGATCTAGTCTCTAGTAATTCTGCGTGTGCACCAGATTGAAGCATTTTACTTCAAAATGTTCAAACATTTCTTCCCGTTATGCCTGAGAAGGCAGATATGCTTGTTTTTCTCAACAAGAACTGTTTTTAAAAGAGTGTTGCACTGTTGTAGCTTCAGTGGTTCTCAGGTTAAAGTTACATAGCAGTGAATATAAACAGACTGATTAATGTGAATATTACTTTAAACTAACCTGTGTAAAAGTTTCTCGAATAAATGTAATTTTTTTGGTGGAAGAAGCATGTATCATTTTTTTACCCTGCCCCTCAAAGAATCGGAATCGAGAACCGTTAAGAACCGGAATCGAAAAGTAGAATCGGAATCGGAATCGGAATCGTGGAAATTCAAACGATACCCAACCCTAGTGTTAAGTGCACATATGGCCCTGGGAAAGAAACTAAACGTTGCAATAGGATAGGGCTGAAGAGCATCTCAGGATATGATGAAAGAAAACATTATATAATTTTAAAGTAAAAAAACAAGAGGCCTCAGAAAACCCCCCAAAAGGCTCACTGTACATCTGAGGATAGAAATGAACGATTAAAGACTGACTCTGCCTGTTTCCGCGGTCTCTGCATGGATGAGTTTCTGGAGCTCGTTTGGTTTCTTCTTCTCTTGTTGCTCCCCATGTTTCTTCTGGCTGCAGTTGTGTCTCTTCACTGAGCGGCCCCTCTGGTTTTCTCCCTCTGCTGATATGATGCTGATCTGTCTGTAAAGGGACAACATATTATTCCCATGTATGGCATTTCATTAGAAAAAGCCACATTCAAAACATCCACTAGAAAAGCATTCCATAATATGTCTAAAATGAATCATTAAAGTTTTTATGAGAGAAAAGGCAAAGGAAGGAAACAATAGTATTTCTCTACCTTATAAAATTCCGCTTGGTTTCATTGACCACCGGCTCATTGTCCACCATGTCTGCGTGGTTGCTAAGGGCGTCGTCAGGGAACAGTTCTTCATCCTGAATGATCTCCTCTGTGAAGCAATTAAGCAGTATGTTATACAGCTCAAGCAGAAAATATGCAAAATGAGGTAAATAATAGAAGTAAGTGATGGTCTACCAGCTGGCTCTTCCTCCTCCACGAAGTCCTCCGTGGAGTAGTTCCTGAGGAACTCTGCGAAGGCCCCGTTCTGTTTGAGCAGCTCCTGGTAGGAGCCCATCTCTGACACGCGGCCCTCCACAATCACAATGATGTTATCCACCTGAGGCAGGAAGCTGATGCCGTGTGTCACCAGAATACGTGTCTGGAGTTAACAAGAAAAAAAAACATTGTCATTTAATAAAAACACATATATTACAAAACTACAGACAAGCATTGGCACATTGTTTCTTTTTACAAGAGAAAACATTCAAAGATAACATTTTATAAAATAGAATAAAAAAATAGGTAAGAGTAGTGTAAAAATGTAATAAAATAAAAATAAACTGATACAAATCTATTCAGTTAATAATAATAATAATAATACATTGCATTTCAAAGCGCTTTTCCAGGTGCTCAAAGACGCTTTACAGTGGTGATAAAACATGATAAAAATAGAATTTAAAAGTTATTAGAACAAGATAAAATAACATTTAAAAGTTATTAAAACAGCAATACAGCAGTTGTAATGAAGATATTAATGATTAAGTTATGACACAGTTATGTTTATGTTTATTAAGGATCCCCATTAGCGGGGCTCTTCCTGGGGTCCGACAAGTTGAGCAGCGTCAGCCTCAGTAATGTAGGCTGACGCACAGTTTAAAATGGCGATTCTGGACTTTTTAAATTACAAACTAATGGAAAGACCAGGCTCTCCCACCTTGCCCTTCAGACACCCCTCTGGGCCGATGAGGTTGTCAAAGATGTGTTTGGCTACGTGTGCGTCCACAGCGGACAGCGGGTCGTCCAGCAGGTAGACGTCAGTGTCGCTGTACACAGCCCGGGCCAGACTCACCCTCTGCCGCTGCCCCCCCCGACAGGTTGATGCCCTGCAGGACACAGACACGTCACTCATTAAGGAAACACTTTTTCTTATTTGTACAGGAGTTACTCAATTATTATGTTTAAAAATGCAAGTGGAGCCTGCATCCCAGCTTTCCAGAGGGTTCCATATATTTTGTTACAAAAAGTGTTGGCAGCTTTAATTTACCAAATGTATTTGAAAATGGGGCTCATTAACACATGAATACTGTGTAATATATTTGTACAATATAAGAAAAGCACAAGTTTCATGTTTGGGCCATATTCCATTATACTTTTTGAATTTGCTGCGGGCTAATACAACATTTACCACGGAACACATTTGGCCACCGGGCCGTAGTTTGGACACCCCTGCTCTACTGTACTTGCACCATAAACAGAAATACTTTAATAGAAAACTCCATTTTGTTGTTGTTAGGAATACAATGTTCTACAAATCAGGTGAAACATTTGAAATACATTAACTTACAAATAATTACGTTTTTCTTTTTCAATGAATATGTTTAAATATGCAAACTAAAATGTGTGCTTATTTGCATATGGAATAGAAAACATTGGATTAGGCCAATGAGGAAATGTTTGATATCTCTCTATATCACTCCATAATCATAAAAAACTGTCACAAAAAACAATTTCCACCAGGTTTAACAAAATAAAATGTTCTATAAATCAGTTAACAATGAAAAATAAAACACCTAAATGTGTGTTCTGGATACTTCACACGAGTCAGACGGAGACTTGTTATGGAAGTCTCCGTCTTCTTTCACGATGACGAATCCATTTCAAAAGGTTTTTCTCTTTAATGTCGAAAACATCAGAAACCATGACCAAAGCCCACACCAGAAAACAGGAACAAAGAGTGGGTTTTGTTAGTAAGAGAATGGAAACTGAAAGTGTTCTTTAGAAAGAGAATGGAAAATTAAAGTGTTCTTTAGAAAGAGAATGGAAAATTAAAGTGTTCTTTAGAAAGAGAATGGAAAATTAAAGTGTTCTTTAGAAAGAGAATGGAAAATTAAAGTGTTCTTTAGAAAGAGAATGGAAAATTAAAGTGTTCTTTAGAAAGAGAATGGAAAATTAAAGTGTTCTTTAGAAAGAGAATGGAAAATTAAAGTGTTCTTTAGAAAGAGAATGGAAAATTAAAGTGTTTTTCAGTAAAAGAATGGAAAGCGAAGTGTTTTTCTCTTTGTACCTTCTCTCCTATCTCGGTCATATCCCCTCCAGGAAGCACTTCCAGGTCAGGAGTTAAGGCACAAGCTTCCAGAACGCAGCGGTACTTTGGCTCATTGTAGTCTTTCCCGAACAGGATGTTGTCCCGCAGCGTGGCGTTCTGGATCCAGGCCTGCTGCGGGACATATGCTACTGAGCCCTGAGGAGAGGAGAGCCCACACACTGGTAGTTAGTAGCCTTTAACAAGTATTTTGTCCCAAGAATTAACAGTATCTAAAGTATATCTTATGCTCACCTTTTGATGTGCTGACTCAAGACACGTATTACCATCTATTTCAATTCCTCACTTAGTGACCACAAGCCCTTAAGCTCAATCAATAACACAATAAGCTTTTGGGAATTTATCTGAACCAAAAATGAAAAAACAACAAGCAAGGCTCTTCCTTCCTGCTTCCAGTATTTATGCTAAGCTAATCGCTGCTGGTTAAAGTCTCATATGAAGCAGGCAGACAGAGTGATGTCAATTTCTAATCAAAGTCTCCACAAGAGGGAACATTCCCAAAATGTAATATTAATATAATCAGTGTTTCTACTACCGTAACTAGGCGAAACACTTACTATGATCCACTGAAAGACACAGTAACGGAAATGAGTAAGTCATTGTATTAGAACAGGTGTTTAATAATAAGTAAGCCTCTCAGAGAGATTAGTTGTTGTGTTTAGTTTGTTTTGTTCATAACATGTGCAATGACTTGTGAACCCTCTGACCCACTTGTATGTTAGTTGTGCAAACAGTGCTTTATTAATAAAGTGTGACTGATTGATTCCCCTCTTTATTCCATCTGTTGTGATAAGTGTGCACCTGGTGCCAATGGATAACAGAGCGCGGCACTCTCACATAACGTGTAATAAAACGTTACTTAATAAAAAAAGAAATGTATTATGAAATTCAGCAACGAATCTAAAGTTGGTGTGAATAAACAAAGGGTTGAGTTGAGTGAGGTGATCATTCTATATTGGGTCATCACTGTTCAATTACACAACAATAGATTGGATCAAATATACTTTGATCATCCCACATTGAGATGTGTTTAGCATGTTAACCAGCAGCGATTGGCTTAGCTTACATTCTGGAAGCAGGGAGGAAGAGCCTTGCTTGTTGTTTTTCATTTTTGGTTCAGATAAATCCCCAAAAGCTTATTGTGTTATTTATTGAGCCTCAGGGCTTGTGGTTACTTTTGAATGTGAGGAATTGAAATATATGTTAATACGTGTCTTGAGTCAGTACCTTAAAAGGTTAGTATATATATATATATTATTAGAGTATCTAAAGAATAGACAATATAAAATGATCAGAGAAAATACAGAATGGTCTATTATTAACATAAAAACAAGTTAGTGCAGCTTTAGGGAAGGAAAGAAAGAAAGAAAAATAAGCTTGTTTTGTTTTTTTAGAAGGTGTACTTAAGTCTTACCCGGATTGAGACCTCTCCCTCCAGTTTCTCCACCTCCCCCAGCAGCGCAGAGAGCAGGGAGGACTTCCCACAGCCGACATGGCCCACCACCGCCAGCAGGGAGCCCTGAGGCACCATCACGTTAATGCTACAAACACACAGAACATTCACAGGAGTTAGCCACAGGTATGACAACACAGCAACATGACACAAATATTCAAGACCTACTTGTGCAGGACAGGAGGGTCGTCTTTAGCCCAGCTGAATTTCCCATTGACAACTGTCACTGCAAAGTCTGTGGAGCAAGAAAAGTGGAAACATCTTTGTCAATATCTTTTGAAATTGATGTCAGCTTGATTTATTCAGGCAGGGCCAGTGACGAAGAAGTACTCGCATCCTTTACAAGTTAAAAGTACAAATATTATGATACTAAACAACAAGCAAAATTCCTGATTTCAAAATTTGAGTTAAGTTGAAGAAGAAAAATGTTAGCATTTGAATATAGTTTAAGTACAAAAAGTACTCATTCTGCACAATGTCACATTTCAGAATTAAATGAGGTAAACAGGTATTATCAGCTAAATCAGCGTTCCTCAAAGTGTGGTAAAATATGTGATAGGTGGGTCGCGGGCGTTAGTGGACTGTTACAGCCGGAGACTTGCAACGGCGGTGGACTTGCAACGGCGGTGGACTTGCAACGGCGGTGGACTTTCACAGCGCCGGATCCGCGCAACGGCGGGTGCGGTACCGGCGCAGTGAAAATCCACGGCCCACCTATGTCAGAGCCAGCGGCCCACCGGGAAAAGTCTCGAATCTCCCGATGGCCAATCCGAGCCTGCTCACACACACACAACTGAAACCAAAATCATTTACACACACACACACAACTGAAACCAAAATCATTTACACACACACACACACCACACACCACCACCACCACCACCACCACCACCACCACTTCATAAGGAGTTTAACCGTGACACTTTTCGAAATACCGTTTGTGTTCTTTACAAATAGGCCTATGTTTATTATTAATTTTTAACGCAAGCCGTCATCGCCACCGAGGAGCACACAGCCTCTGTGAGCGAGCGAGCGAGACAGAGAGAGCACACCTTTATCTATTTAATATAGCCTAGGTGTAAAAAATAAAGTAAGAAATCGTTCCAATGTGTACTATAGGACAGTAAACAGTTTAAAAGGGGAGTGATTAGTAAAATATGCATAAATAAAAAGAAAGAATGCTAACTGGTAACATAAGATAAGAATAAACAAGTTTAAATGATTTGTTATTGGTTGTGATCATATTCTAAAGATGTTTGGATTATAAGTATACAGCTCCCTTTCATATGAGTGTTGAGAGCTGTATCCATAAATTCATTTTGTGCTTAAAGTGCACCAGATTGATGCTTTTAACTTCAACATTTAAAAAAATATCTTCCTGGGGGTGCATGCCCCCGGACCCCCCTAGAGGAGGTGAGGTCCACCACCAAATAAAGCAGGTTAAAATAATTAAATTGCATACATTTTATTTTAGTAAACACTGAAAACGGGTCCCACAGAACCAAACAGCACACAAAGGTTAAAGGTAAGCATATCATAATGTTCAAATGTGCTAAATATATACACTGCAAAAAAACAAAAAAAGAGGAGTAAAAGTAGCCCTCGACTTGTTTTATTTTTTGAAAGTAGCTCTCATCCTAAAAAAGGTTGGAGACCCCTGTTATAGAACGATACATTTGACAATTTTAAGCTTGGCCTACCATTTTATTGGAGCGATGAGGAACAGGTGGGGCTTGAAAAGTCCCACCTGTTCAAAGTGGGGAATGACAGAACAAGTTTGAGAACCACTGGGTTAAATGTACTTGAAGTATCAAAAGCACCCACTATGCAGAATGGATCTTTCACAGTATTCTATTATTATCATATTTGTAATATCGTGTTTTTTTATACATGTAAGAGCATTTTAGTATTGTAGTCGTTAGTGCAGATCAAATGTAGATACTTGAAATACTGTGTAGATTAGTACTGCATTATTGTGCTCATTTTCAGGTTCATATTCTCTGACAAGATATAGCGGAGGATATTTGCTGGCTCAGTTTGATCCCGTGCCCTCGAGCCTGTGAGACGTAAACACACCAGATGTGTCTGCTTGCTTATTGATGAAATACAGCTGATTTTGGTTTATGGGAAAAAAAGTATTGTTTTTGCTTTTTTTGGAGGTATTGTAAATTCAGATAATTTATCACGGTTTGGAAATTGGAAACCTCTTCTGTCAAATCTTGAAGAGCAAGATGGTCGACTGGGAAATGTACAATATTAATGTTTAACATTGTGTATATTTAAACAGAGTACAGTATACAGCAGCTGGTCTAATAAAAAAAAATATGATTAGCTACATCTGCCATGTTTTATTTACAGTCATTTACACCCCCACACCCAAACACCCACAAACTCTATTTGAAATGAGCTTGCTTTTTGGGTGAAGTTTACAGCTGGTGATTCCCAACTCCAGAGGAAGGTGTTAATGGGCTCACCTCAGCGTTTTTATTAACAATGATGATGAAGATTATTTGTACCGCTGCTTTAAAGAGGACATATGTTCAGGTTCATATTTGTATTTTGTGACTCTAGTCTGACATGTCTCCATGCTTTAATGTTCAAAAAGCCCTTTACTTTTCTCATACTGCCTGTGCTGCAGCACCACTTCTCACCCTCTGTCTGAAACCAGAGCCCAGTCTGCTCTGATTGGTTAGCAGGTCGGCACTGATGTGATGGGCAACCACTTAGAGATGTCCCACCCCTTAGCCTATCATGTACAATGTGTCGGAGCGCTAGCCAATAGAAGCGCGAGATTTAAATAGTGACTTTACAGTGTTGCGGAAGTAAAAAAAGGAGTCCAATGGACGTGTTTCAGACGGGGGAGGACTTTGGGATTTTAACCCTTGCAGACCAATTCACCAACAATCTAGATAACACACTAAAGGAAAGAGAAAAACACACTTTAAATCATATTAGCATTTCAGGTGTTTGTAGATGTACAAAGTAACTGAGTATAATATAATAAATGTAGTGGAGTAAAAATAAGAATATTTGTCTCTGAAATGTAGAGAAGTAGAAGTATGTACTATCTATAAATGTAAGTACTCAAGTAAAGTACAAAACTTGAGTAAATGTACTTAGTTACTTTCCACCCGTTGGAAGTACAAACGGCATTTTTAAGTGTTAGTCATCCAAAAGCTCTTCAAGCTCACTGTGCGAAAGGGATGCGTTGGAAGCAGTGTCTTTGAGAAACTCCTTGAACCTTAAGGCGCTATTGAGTTCAGACAAGAGATTCAAAATGATGACAAGCCACATTTTCTAAAGGTCTTCTGTGAGTTAAAAGCATGCGCAACGACATCAGATGTGCAAACATAATCAAAGTATGGCGAGGAAGGGAAAACAGAACCCACATGTTGATTTAAGGTCTGTGAAAGGGGTAGGAGTGTTTAATCACCTGCGGCTGTGTGCTTCCTGTCTACTGAATTTGGGTCCAGCTCTTCATGACTCAGGAAAGATTCTATTCGCTTCAGTGAGACGCTGGCCTGCATGATGAACGCACACAACATGAAATCACACACCCAAAGAAGATAGGTAAACACAATGAACAGAGAAAAGGAAACCAGTTCCCACCTGCACCATGCTGCTGATGACTTGGGGAAGCATGTTGAGAGGGAACCGGAGGATGTTGAAGAGCGAGAGCGACACGAAGGCCTTCTCTGCGTCCAGGATGTTGTTCTCGTCAATAGACACGTACACGGCAAACGTTGTCAAAGCAACCTGCAAAGCACATGGGCAAACAGACCCATCATTTACTGTAGCAGTCAGTGCTGTGATGCTACACACACTCGCACGTTAATCTCATTCAACCGGTGACTCAGCAATGACCTCACTATCAACAGCTACAGAGATTCAGTTTATAAAGACGGATACACACTGGCTGTGTGTTTATGGGAACAGTGGCATGGCAACGAGTTTCATATAATCGTGAGGATTTGGTTTGGTAAGCAGGCAATCAGCCGGTGAAAAGTGGTGTGTAATGTTGCTATGGCGTGTGCACTGGAGCGTGTGCAGCAGCCTCTGTGCAGTCAATGATTCCCGAGACGCCTCTGGTGGAGGGTGGAGGGGGGGGCAGTCGAAAGATTATTCAACCATCCTTGCTGCTCATGTTGTGTAAATGCTACTAGACGTTCAAGATGTTCAAATGTAACATGGCAACGGTTCCACCACAAGTATTCTGCATTTAGTCTCCCGTGTAACCGAAGCCAGCTGATGCAATGTCCTGCCACTACGGGTCTCTATCAAAACAATAACAAAAGATTGTGAAGGACTTTAATGGCATCGTGGGAGTTGTTGCCTCATCACCATCTCTGCCACTGCAGACAGCTTCTCACATTCATCGTTATTTGCTAAGAGGTTTTTTCAAAGTCAAATGATCCGCAGAGATCTCCTGATCGAAACACTGAATACATCTTCATCTTTGATATCCTTTTGCTGTTAGAGCATCTTCTTTATCAACTGTAATTATTCAGGTTTCTTTTCAAACAGTACATTTTAGTACGTGAAACGTAAGTAAATGTTCGCTGACTCTCTTAGTTAGTTATCTAGCCACTTCCTGTTGATTCCATCAAAGCTTTGTTGTGATGTCATGTAGCATCATCAGGAACAAAACAAGGTTTATAAGCACCATTTGTTTTGTATCTTCCCCATTGCTCCGTTGCCAAACAAACACAAACATTGTGCGTTTGGCTTAATGTCACGATGCATGTGCAACAATCAGAAGGTACGCTTTAACAAGGAATCTGATCAAAAGGAAACAACACAATTCTGCTCCTTATGCTTCATTCGTGAATATGAAGATTCAAAAAGCAGTTTAGAAGACAGCCAGCCTCCATGTGAGCAGAGCCTACCAGGAAGGGGGCGCTGGTCCAGGCCATGGTGGACAGCGCTCCCAGGTAGGCAGTCTTCCGCAGCACGTTGAGCTCCTTCTGACGGATGTTCAGGACCTTCTCTTTGAAGGAGTTCTCCCAGGCGTACAGCTTCAGCACTTTGATGCCGTTCAGGATCTCGTTCATCAGCTTGATACGAGAGTCCTTGTACTGCATCTGCTCCACCTGGGAGAGAGGAAGAGGAGGAGGAAGAGGGGGGGAAGACGAGAACGACGACACAAAACTACTTTAGACTACAGATGACTTTAAACTGTTTCTGATTTGTGGATTGTATTCATTTACTCTAGCTTTATCAGTATGCCATTCCGTCATGTATGTCGTTTAACCATTTCATTTCTTAAAATGCAAATAAAAAAGAATAAAACAATTAAAGTAGCTCTTGGTATATACTAGGGCTTTTATTTATTTCGAATGCACATTTCTTTTTGCAAATTAATCAAGTAATTTGTAAATATCACTGATTCCAAAGTCAAAAGACAACAATTACATTTTTTGTCAAATACTATTTCCGCTCATACCTGGTAGGCTCGTGTCCTCATGGCGATGACAGCATTTAACGGGATCAGCATGATCATCACAGCAACCCCGGCCAGCACGGAGGGACCCAGGTTCTGAAGAAACAACAGCGTCAATAAATGACTGCAAACATCATTAAAAACCAATGGAACAGCACGCGGCTCTTTAGCACATCTGTGTATCACTTGGACAAATGAGAGGTTGTTCATGTTGCCGCAGAAAGATGTCCTGTTATTTAAAAGTCAGCTGTGGAGAACCAACATTTGTTTTCCATCCATCACGAAACACCATGGAATACAACCGAGCTGTTGCCAGTAAAGAAAAGATAGACGAGGAAAGAGGTTAAAAGACAGAGCGCTGGATGTCAGAGAAATCAACAGAATGAGACAAACAGGAAGTAAACAATAACGGGAACAGCAGAATGAGACAAACAGGAAGTAAACAATAACGGGAACAGCAGAATGAGACAAACAGGAAGTAAACACGAACAGAAGTTAAGGGAAAGGAACATGTAAACAGTCCATGGTAATGCAAGATCACCATGTCAGTGTTATAGCATTTCATATTGGAACATCGAGTACTTCAGGGACGACAGACGAAACATAGCCTGTTGGCTAACTCTGACCCTGTCAAATAAATATATAAATAAAATAAAAATAAATAAGTCTGTAGTAGAACTAAACCAGATGAATCCTGCATGCAAATTATATTCCGTGAGGAAGTAATTTTATGTATAAAAATGATAAATAGTATATATTTATCAATTATTTCAATAATCTAGTACTATGGATTTTTTTGTTTAGAGTACCAGAACATGTTGTAAAATAGAATGGTTGTGCTTAAGTTATCATAACAAAATAACACTAAAACTATATCGTTGAAAGGGTTGGCCGGGTTTGGCAGTATTAAAACCTTTATTCGTCTCACAGAGGGGACATTTACATTGTTACAGCAAAAGTGTCATTACACAACATTGGAGTCGTACTCTCGTTTGTTACATTGTTGCACGTTGGTGCGATTACACAACAGTGGTAGTCTGTGTTGTAGTGTGGGGGTCCACCAGGGGTCATGATGGATGTAGAGTCTGACCGCTGCAGGAAGAAAGGACCTGCGGTATCGAGACACCGCGGGTCGGGGGAGGAGTGGGAGGGCCATGTGCAGACAGATGGGACAACGGGTGCAGCGGGGGGGGATGGGCAGGGGGAGGGGCACCCGACTGATCAGATCTATTGAAGAAATGATTCAGGTCGTTTGCCCACTGACGGTCTCCCTGCCTGGACCTGGGAGTCGAGCTCTCTGTAGCCAGAGATGTTCAGGCCTCTCCAGACTCTGCTGCAGCTGTTCCTCTTCTTCCCCTCTCTGATCCTCCTCAGCTACCTCTGCACAATCCTCAGCTCCTCTCCGCTGCCTGATGTAAAGGCCCTCTTTCTGTCCCTTAGTAGTAGTAGTAGTAGTGGTAGTGGTAGTGGTAGTGGTAGTGGTAGTGGTAGTGGTAGTGGTAGTGGTAGTGGTAGTAGAGTAGAGCCTTTATTTCAGGGATAATCCATGGTTTGTTGTTTGGAAAACACCGTACAGCCCTGGTACAGTAGGTACAATGTTTCCCACTGTATCTTTACGTATTAGTACATTGGGTCTTTATAAAAGGTTTCACTTTATTGGAACATTAGTCAGAACTGAGATGTTTATATTCATAATTATTAGTTTGTATAACCTGCTGCTCTTCTTTAGATAGACCATTCAACTTAATACATCAGTAAATAACTGTAATATATATACTTCCACCCGTAATGCTATCACCTGGCTGCTATCTCTTAACTGTACTAGATGTGAGTTTTGTAAATTGTAAATTGTGTAGTTCCTACTTCTATCTTTAATATGTTATGCATGCTTCTTAATGAATATTAAACTATCTATGGCTCTTTACTTGTAACAATGTACATGTCCCCTCAGTGGGACGAATACAGTTATTCTGATCTCAATGGTATACATCCGTTTAATCAGACTAAGTGGCCTAGGAACTAAAAGCATGGTCAAACATTCACTACTAGAGAGAAAGCAAAAGTCCACTGTGTCCCATAAAGAAAGGGTCATGCAAAAGGATATGGAGGGAAATGCCTAGCACAGCTATCAGAGGCATCGTGTGTGCACATACCTGCCAGAGGAAGTAAAGGGCCAGCATAATCTGAAGAGGAGCAGACCACAGCATGTTGAGGAAGGTGGTGAGGTCCATGAACCTCTGTGCGTCCACCGACATCAGGTTGACCACCTCTCCCACCGTGGAGGAGCGCTTGGCGGCGTTCGTTATCACCAGCGACTGCAGATCAATAACAGGGGGAGAAGTGACGTTGTGAGGGCCGTTTAAGAGTCGTTGCATTTGTTTTTGGTAAAGCCCCAGGAAATGAAACGTGAACATTTCTGCATACCTTCCTGTAGATGGCTCCTATGACAGCTGTGCGCACATTCATGCCAGTGACGAAACAGTACTGAAAGTGATGGTGGAGGATGAGCGTCTGCAAGAAGGCCGTGAAGAACATGAGGAAGGCCAGCGAGTAACCCCACCAATCAGGAGCACCCTTCTGTTTGGTGAACGAGATCAGCATTCTGAGAGAGCGAGAAGGAGGGACATTATTTGAGATAAGACACAAAAGATAATACATATCTGGAATGAGCTGTGCTGATAACGGCATATCGTTTGCTTCTTATGTAACCCCTCTGTTCTGGCCATGGTCTTTAAATAGACACGTCTTCTGAACTGCAAAATGTCAACATGAGATGGCACGAACAAACCATCTATTGGTTGCTTGATATGTTGCTAGCATGCAACAGTAAATACAACTGTTCTTACAAGCAGGTGTTGAATTCACATTGTTTTTTGTGGTGTGTCGAAAGGGGGGGGGGGGGGGCTCTGGGGTCAGGTGGTTAATATAAAAAAGCTAATTTAATTTCATTAATTTACAGATACACCTTTTCAAACATCAAAGCCTTTGCATCACTTGTATAAATGTGGAAAGAAACTTATATTGAGATCACCATTTTTTACAATGATTATTAATTTGTCACAAATCATATGATACACTTAAATAAGCATTTCTATCTATAAGTTCATATTGACATAACCAAACAAGAAGAGACACCTTCAAGCTGACCAAGCATCTCTTACACTGGCTGGTGTTTTGAGCGCTTGATTTGAAATGCAGCCGTGCTTTCTGTGCACGGAGCACCCATCTCAAACACATTGTTAAACATATACATTGTGTAAGACGTGCGAAGCTAATGACCTAAGAGCGTTGGCTTACGAGCCTCAGACAGCCCGGGTCGAATCTAACCCCTGCTGACAACACAGACATTACAGTCAGGCAGCGAAACATTTCATCTGACAAAATATCATCTGTATCAAACTGCAACGTTTGTTAGAGATTATAACTTGAGCAAAGTCCTTCTATTAATAGATTTGATTGGAAACAAAACATGTAAGCTTTAAAAACTCCCTTATATGTCCACATTTAGTCATTCTTCACAAGTTGACAAGACCATGGAGACACATCAGTATTATGTTCATTCTTTCAGTTGGTAATTGCAGGTTGCTGAAGCTTCATTAAAATGGTTCTGTTCATGTGTTGGTTGCTTCTGTGTCAAATAGATTCAATGATGGAGGTGAAACACATGGAACACATTTTATAAAAGCAGGACAGCCAATCATGAGCTCTCAGAAGAATTACAACAGGAGTCCCATGTCGTTCCAGAAAAGTCCGGTCTGCAGCACTAGCCTAGTAACATGACCCCGGCATGATATCAAAAAGCATCTGCCACACATCTATAGTCAAAACATAACCGTAACAAAATGCGCTCGGGGAAATGATGTGGTTGTATAAACTGATCTATATCTTCTTTGTATGTAAAGTTCTAGCTTTCACAGGACAGATGCTCTCACAAAATGTCCATCCTAGTCTATTATAAGATGAATAAACATACACTATTTACATAAGGGCGACCATATTACCTTAGGAAAAAACTAACCAGGATGCAAAACCATAAACATGTCATTCAAAGATCTCCCCTGAACATAGTATGTGGGAACAATGGTAGCCTGTTGGTGTCCCAGATGTGCACATATGGTGTGTTAAGGACGTTTTCCCTACCGGAGCAGCTGAGGGTTGACGAAGGTGACCACATCCTGCAGTAACTTGAAGGCAGACCCGATCAGGAAGTAGGGTCCGAAGGCTTTGATGAGGGCCCGCAGGAAAGAGGGCTGTCTGGGAGCCGTCTTCTTATTGGACAGGAGCACCTCTACTTCCTCCGGGCTGCTTCCTCCTTCCGCTCCGGTATGGTTGGTGGTGGATGGCGGGGGCTTGGAGTACACCGCCTGACTGGACAGGTTCTGATCACTGGAGAATATGGAATTTTGGAGAGTGTTTCAGAATGATAATCCGGTTCATTATTGGCTAAGTAAAAAAAGGCCTTTATGTGTAAAATGAAACAGTGTTGACACAACAAGTAAGACGATATATAATAGCAATAATATTAAAACAGCACACAACATCATTGTAAGGCCTTTGAAAGACTCTTAAGAAGAATATTAAAACTAATTATGCATTTAACTTGAGGTGGAATTCGGGCTAGGGACATTTGACTCATGGTTAGATTTGCCACGGAAATGTCTGTTTACATACAGTATAGGACATGTTGTGCATCTGCCAGAATCCTCCAACAATGCACATTGTGAGTGTACATAAAGAGGCCCAATCATGCTTTTGGGGGGTTTTCCCTTTCCTGTAGTGTGTTATATAATGTAGCTTTTTGTGCATATACATGGTCTGCAGTGGATACAATTCCAAAGTTCTCAGTATGAGAAAAATAAATACCTATCTGAAAATTAAGCAAACATTGTACAGAAGAGGCACACAATACAAATATTAACCCTAAAATAAGCTTAAAGGTGGGGTAGGTAATTTTGGAGAAACCAGCTCGAGTGTGCTAGAATTTGAAAATACACAGCCGGAAGAAATCTGCTACTTCCTTACAGAGCCCCTCCTCCAACACACACGAACGCGCACATGACCAATGAGGGCACGAGATCAGTTTGTGCCCGATGGAAGGCTGACAGGCAGGTAGGCCATCCAGTTATTTTACAGATAACATTTTTTTATGGATTTTTTGTCAAAGCACTTAAGATGTTCATTGCTATCGGGATGTTAAGAGCATTCCATGGAATATAACAAAAAGTGTATCTCGAGCCGGTTTCTGAAACTTACCTACCCCACCTTTAAATGATTCAGACACAGATACGTTTAATCTGCCTTAGAAATAAATATACAACTTACTCAAAGCTGATGATGATATGTCTTGCATTAGAAGTAATTCACCATCAGGAAGTGGTTAAATAATAAACCCATTTAAATTGTGAATAAATTACTTTGCAATAACATCTGTTTTTATTATTGATTAATGTTTATCTGTTTTAAACTGTTTTAGCTCCTAAGAATTACACATTCCATATTTTATTGGTGTGATGATTTTCTTTGGAAAAACACTGGATTATTGCAACAGCGAGTAGTAATGTTAGCTGTAATACAAACAAAGGTGCATTTCTCATCTTGAGAAATGTATAGAAAGCTCAGGTAGTGAGACATTCTGAAAGGAATGTTTTTGTAAACTACACACAATCTATTCTAATACCAGCTTAGAGCACAGGAGTCGGATTCCAGCAGCGAACCAATAGACGACTACAGTTCAACTGTGAAGGTATTCAGCACAATACCAAACGGGTTTCCAGACGACGAGTAAAAAAGGCTGAATCAAGCTTTTCCATATCAGTTTACAGGTTGTTCTCAGTGAGAAAGCACAAAGGAACTATGACAGGAAAACCAGAGCATGAGAGGGGAAGCAGCCTGGAGGAGGTCAGAGTTCATCAGACTTGTTGAGTGTGCACAGAATTGAACACAATGTTGTAGGACTGCAGTGTTCTTGATTAGTCGTGTTGTGCTTAAAATGTCAAAGTCTAAGATGACGTCTTTAAATATCTTATTTCATCAGTTGAAACCCAATTTGTTTTACTTTCATATGATATGCAACTGAGATGTTTGCATTAAAGGTCCCATGACATGCTTTTCCGGTTATTACCCGTCCCCTTGTGTGTTATGTAGCTTTTTATTCATGTAAACCAGAGACCATCAACTGGTGGCCCGTGGGCCACAACCGGCCCGCCAGACATTCTCATCCGGCCCGCACGACGGGGGTGACTGTGGCGTTGGTTAGTGCGTTCGCCCCCCCACTCATTTCTTTTTTTACAACGTCTCGTGAGTAATGTGCAGTACCGGAGTCCAACAGAGAGGCAGCAGCTGCGGGACAGTAGACTGCGTACTGCGTAGCCTTCCCTGCCCTAAAGAATAAGTGTTCCTTCGTTGTGAAGAGTCTGCTTTATGTGCTCCGCAGCAGTAGCCAGAGAGGCAGCAGCTGCGGGACAGTAGCCTAGAAGTGATCCTTCGTTAGCGTGAAGTCTGCTAAGCTTATGCGCTCCGCAGTACCTGAGCATGCTCCACTAGCAGTGGAGGTTTGGCTTTATGAAGCAGACACGTAAACGATTACGTCATGACGCAAATGATGACGCAATGACGCAGCACCACTCGGGCTCTGGGCGGTGTGAACAAAGGCGGTGGCTGAAAAGAAAAAACGGTTCCGAAATAGAAAAGTTCTAGCACGGAGCTAGAATGGGAACCGCGTTAGTGTGAAAGGGGCATTAGTCTCTCTCCGTTGGTGTGCTGGGCTAATGCTAATAATGCTAATGCGAGCAAATAAAATGGCGGCTTCACAAAACTTTTCGGAGTTTTACGGGGCGTGGTTTGCAATTCGCCCAGCAATTGGAACCTTTTCCTCCCCAGGAAAGTACCACCTCTCTAGCAGGGACTGAAAATAACTAAGTTCTAGTTCCAGATATTTTTGGCGTGAACGCAAAATCCCAGGAACTATCGCAACTATTCCTGGGAAAAGTACTCCGGTGTGAAAGCGCCTATTGTAACACATAATCACTGATGTTCCGCTGTAACGGTGGTGGACTCATCAGAACAGAGTGGGCGAGCTGACCAATCAGAGCACAGTGGGCTCACAGGGAGGGGGGGGCAGGAGCTCCAACAAGCCGTGTAGGACAGAGAGTGAATACACATACTATACAGAGATGCTGTTTGAGAAACCAATGTGAGTTTGGAACATTGAACAATATGAATGTATTCTAGTAGACCTCAACAATGGAATTATGATCAGTAGAAATTGCCATGTCATGGGACCTTTAAACATTTCCCTAACTATTAATCGTTTTTCAAAAATAGTTGCAGATTATCTTTCCTATTGATGCATTAATCGATGTAGAGCTGAAGTCCTGTTATCATGACTAAGCAACTCACTTGGTTCTATGTAACTAAACAGGCTTGCAATGTGGAATCAAATATCAAATATAATAGAACAATTATTTGTTCTGCAGCATGTTTTACAGAGATGGGAGACAGATTTAATATAGCATATTAATCAGATGGGAAAACAGAAATAAAAATATCCATCAACCATGAGCTCAATAATTAAACAGATCATGCAAACCTGGAACCGCTTTCTTCAACCTTAAAGGCAAAATAATCACTTTTAATAAAACCTGGTCTCCTTTTCCTCGTAACACCAGCTGAAACAGACTATCCCCAAAACATTGTAACAATGTAAAATGATATTATAGCACAAAACACTTTCTTCTGTCCTCTTCTTGACTCTTTTCTTTCCTTTTTATCTTTTTGAATTCATGTGTTTGTTTTTGTCTGTTCTTATGTGTAAGTATTACTAAGAATACTTTTGTTTTGTAAATACTTTTGTTATTAACTCCACTGTGAAAAATATGTTTTTAAAGAGACAGTGGTATTGGTTTCATACATGAGATGTAGCTATGTTATTGTTAGAGTTTCAATGACATTCTCATGGTTTCACTTGAAAAAAAGGGTGAACATATTGTACAACAGCACTTTTTAAACTTTTCACACAGGAAATAAGAACTCCCTTGCAGTTTGTGTAAAACCACATTATTGAAGTTACATTTAGGATGTTTATATACACTCAAGTAACCTGGTTGGTGTCTGATTCCTGCATTAAAACAAAATACCATGTAACACAAGTGAATAATCCTGGAGAAACCAGATATCTTGTGTATTAAAGAATTCTATATTCCTTATTTTTGTAAAAAAAACAACAAATAATGTACCCTACTGTAATAAAAGTGTGTGTATCGAAGACTAATGCATCATATTCCTCTGTGCTATAGACCTCCAAAAGACAGCTGTAAACCACACCTTTTCCTTGTTACCATGAGAAGAACTCATCAAATGTACTATTTCCTCCTGTTACGGGAGCTACTGTTTTGGAAATTACCTTTTTAATCAAACTATGAAATCTGTTTTATCTGTTTTTTAAAGATTTATATTTCAAGTGAAAGTATATTATGGCAGGAATGCAGAGATGAAAGGAAACATAGCTGTGTCCAAGATAGTTAAATACAACTAAAACTGAAATAAATAAATTTCATTTTTTGAAAACTAAATGACAGCTCTCGAAGGTCATGACATACTGTACATTTGGACAGCCGTGGTTAAAAAAAAAATGTGAATGGATAAATGTGATTATTGCGTCACATTGTATTTTTAAACTAGGCAGATCTTTCTTCTTAAACCTGATCCCTCTCTTTAGACTACTGTCTCTTTGGCATTACACATATTGTATGTTCAATACACTGACAGTAAAGTAAAGCTGTTTTTATCAAATATTAACTTCTTCTACTCTTCCCTTTTAAAACATACCTCTTGGCTTTCGTCAGCTCCTCCTCCCACTGGTTGAGGAGTTTGGGCACCGTCACCTTGGAGCTGTCGCGCTGGTTCAGAGACCACAGGTGTTTGGTCTCCAGAGGCATTTTGTAGCCCTTTATAGCCATACTAGAGAGAGAGACGGAGAGAGCCATGTTAGCAAAGTACAGACTGAGCATTCACAACAAGGTAATAGGAACAGGCAGGTATAAGAAAACATGGCCGCCAAAAAAGGACTGACAGGGAAAACAGAGCCTAAATACACACACACTAATCAACCAACAAGACACAGGTGAGGGGGAGGAGACAACACAGGGCACCAGGCGAACACAATCAGCAACAACAGACAAGACGGGAGGGGGAACACATTTCAAACACAAACATTATAACTGAACAGAATAACACGGTGATAACTTGTACAATTAATGCAACTTTACATCATGACCTTTACACGCTAAAACATATCATTTGCACACAATGACTAATCTCAACCGCTGTCAATCTTACACAAACAAACACTTTCGGCGCTCTCGCTATCACGCCCCTCTCTTTCCAGGTGGAGCCGAGGGCCAGACCAGCGTCTGCCAGACGACATTCCAATTTAATACGGTTTAATCATTTAATAAATACTACATCAATAAATAGTATAAAAATGTGCAAATATGCAATGTTTAACTGTACTGTGCAAATCATGCTAATAAAGTGCAAACTGTTCACTAAAGTGCTGCGTGACATTTGTCCTGTGCAAACCCACATGTGCAATATTACCCGGCCCAAAGCCGTCAGTTCACAGCGACGAAGTTACCTTCGTCACACAACAAATCAACAATCACAATTAGATGTGAAGGAGACAGTATAGGCTTGTTAGTCTCCACCTGTCTCTCTGCCTTTGAACGATTGTCAGGGTGTTTTCTTATGTACCTTGTTGTGTGTTTCATTACATGAGCAACATGTCATTCTAAAACTAAAATCTAAGATACTGACTCAGTAGGATTTCTCCCCACAAAGAACCTTAATTGAGTTTCCTGGATTTGCTAATCATTATTATGTACTGGTGGATCAGATTTCACCGGAAATTGCCCTGATGCATTTTCCGGTAAGAGGAGAGACTGGCTTACAGAAGATGCATGTAAGATGCTTACAACATCTTGTTTGTTGTTGGAACCACAAATAATTAGTCAGTTATCATCAGTTGGTGTGAGACAAACCAACGTCTCAAAATAGGTCTCCCTTGTTTACAGTAATTATCAACTTTGAGCAAATATATATTATATAATTTATAATAAAATAATGCCTGATATCCATTTTATATTGGTCTGCAGAGATCACCTTTATTTTTCTTGAAAGCTTCCGGACCAAAAGTACATTTACTAGATTATGTTTAAATGTAGGCTATTATATGCGACCTCCTCCTGCGACCTCCTCCTGCGTCATAACCCACCAGGCGCGTTTCAAAACGTTGCGGAAGCGGAGCGTCGTGTGTGCAGCCTCGCAGTTGTTGGATGAACGTTCCACTTCCTGCCTGTGCCGCGCTGCGCTGCGTAAAAAATAGGATTCATCCTATATTTTAGAAATTCCTTGCGGCGGGGAGCTTCTGGGACGCTTCGAGCCACCGCGCCGCGGGTCTGGTGGAATAGCACCCATTGACTAGAGTGGCTGAGATCGCTAAAAACGCCGCAGCCGCAGCGCAGCGCAGCGCAGCGCAGCGCAGCGCAGAGCAGCCACTCCTGGTGGGATTAGGGGGTTACAGCAAGCTAAATAAGCGCTAACAAATGTAACCACCTCCTATTGATGTTTAAATGTAGATTGTACACAGTAAGAAACACCTTACTGATTTAGCTTAACAAGGCTACCTAGCCAGCTAACTATGCTAGGTTGTTAGCTTGTATTATTAATCAGCACTAAAGTGACAAAAACAGCTAGCTAGATAATTCGGAGCTAAGCGATTTTGATTTCAAAGATGTCCCTTAGAGAAATACAGAATTCTGTGAACATGAAACTGACCAAAAACAAACAACATGACAGACATTTTCTTTGCTTACGATAAAAGGAACTAGAAAACATTGCTAACATGTAGGCCTACTCTACTTCGAGAAATAATCCAAGTTAGCAACCTAGCCTCGCTAATTTAGCCACTAGGTTGGTAGCATAGTTTAGCTAAATAAGGAGTAGTAAGTTACTTTGTGTGAGTAGTGTGTTAAGTGCAGCAGCAGCCTTTAGTTGGTTGTTTTATAGTGACTTGAAGTAACTTGACTTCATCGAAAGTTACATTTTAAACTTAAATGTAAAAATTAGGGCCGGGACTTTAACGCGTTAATTAAGATTAATTAATTACACAAAAATTAACGCATTTTAATCGCACTTATTTTTGCACAGCGGAACGTTTCTCACTGGATGAGTTTCAGGCGTACCGATTATACTGGAGCACCAACTAACGTTCATGACTTCTGCATGGGACTTCAAACAACAACAAACCACGGTGAACAATAGTCAAACATGAACGAACAAGCTGATGAGACCGCTTTGGTCGGCCCCGTGGATGGGACATTTTGTTTTAAAAAACGGACGGATGGAAGCGTCGATAAGAGCACGGTTGTGTGCAAATTATGCAAAAAAGAATTTGCATATCACCGCAGCACATCAAGCCTAAAGCATCACCTAAATGCAAAGCATGTAGCAGCTAGCGTGGACGTTAGCCCGACTCCGAGTGCAAGGAACCACACCCTGACCCAACCCACACTCAGCCAGAGGACTGGTTTCAGGGCCAGGATAAGTAAGTCCACGTCTGAGAGAATAACCAGCTCCCTGGCTCACTGGACTGCACTCGACTGTAGACCACTTGGAGTCACATCCATGTGAAAATTGCTTCTCACTGTTCTCAGGTCAAATATGTATATTTGATTAAAAATGCGATTAATTTTGATTAATTAATTACAAAGTCTCTAATTAATTAGATTAATTTTTTTAATCGAGTCCCGGCTCTAGTAAAAATACAAAATATTATTAATCCCAATATGTACAACACATGATGTGTCTATGGGTGAGGCATTGGGAGGCAGACACCAGTGTGAACCCACCTTGTGAACCACCAGAACGTCATGGTGGAGAGAAAACCTGCTGTGGCTTCAGGGCAGGGATTCTGAACAAAATAGGAAAATGTGCAGAAAAACAAGTCAGGGGTAAACAAGGATACAGTTGACATACTTCTATGAGCAGCCAGCAACAAGCGTGTTCTCTGTGTGTGTGTGTGTGTGTGTGTGTGTGTGTGTGTGTGTGTGTGTGTGTGTGTGTGTGTGTGTGTGTGTGTGTGTGTGTGTGTGTGTGTGTATAAGTGTGTGACCTTCTTTAACAAGTAAACAGTGGCCCTGAGGCACACACTCAGACTTCCAGCCACTCAGGACCGTGAACATACAAGCTGGAATTGAAGATGTCCTTGCATGTAACATACATACATGCTTCATAGGCTCTGAGTTGACACTTCAGAAGGATGCATAACTCACAGGGTCTGTGACAACATTGGAGAAGAGAGGAGGTTTCTCATTGAAGCAGCAGAGGATCAGCTCACAGACCACAAAGGCGAAGTAGAAGTAGAACGTAGTGAATCGCAGCTTGTCGTTGACTTCGCTCTGAAATGTAAAATAAAGACACAAAGAGATGAGATGATAGCAAATATGAAATTAAAGGAAAGATCATGTAAGGCTGTGCTAGGACATACCAGTGCTTTGAGCTAAATGTCAGTTGCTAACATTCTCACAAAAACCACACTGACATGCCAATTTGAACTAAATGCGAGGTACAGCTAATATTGATCAAACTGTTAGTTTCTGTGGGTATTCAGGCGAAAGTGAGCCTTCTTTCCAAGTTTTGGATGGACAATGTTGACCTGATGCTGGCACTAAATTAAAAGTTTAAAAAGATAAGATGTTTTGATAAATCCTATGAGGAAATTGATATTCCCAACATTCTTCAAAATATTTCATTTAAAACCACAGTTGCAACATCATTGTTGCACCAGACGATCACCACAAGTACAAGACAAGTTATTTCTCAAGGAACCATCAAAGCCTGTACAAAATGTCATGGCAGTCCACCTTGACATATGTAAGTCTGGATCTAACTGGTGGACCAGCCTACAGGCCCACAATGCCAATCGTAGAGTGCAAGTTAAAGCAAACAGATATTGTTCTGAACTGTATTAAAGTAAACAGGTATTATCTTGAACTGTATTGAAGTGAACATGTATTATTTGGGACTGTTTTTAAGTAATCCTATATATATATATATAAACCTTCTTACATACACTTTCCCAGACACCCTGACACACATACACTCCCTGACCAAGATACCAACACACACACACATACACTTTCCCAGACACCCTGACACACATACACTCCCTGACCAAGATACCAACACACACACACATACACTTCCTCTTTACCAAACGCACACACATTCTTTTTGGGGCCAATACAATGTTTGATACTAATATATCTGTGTACAATGTTTGATTGTTTGAGAAAGAATAGTTTGTGGGAAACCTTCCCTGGGAAATGAAAGGAGTAGAATCCAGTGGAAGATAAGAAGTGACTCTCCGCCCCAAAAAGGTCCATATATACTGCTGTTTATTCATGCCAAATGCCCCCTGTTTCTGACTGGCTGGTCCCGATACCTGTATTGCACAGCAGCAGAACTGGGAGTCCAGAGTACTCTGTAAAATTGTATTGTGTATTTTTACCATTAAAATCAGATTATTGTTATAACTTTTATGCCGGTGTTTTGAACTCCTTCTCTTATTAATCTGACCAGGCTCATCTAACGGACGGCGCGGAGCAGAGCTGGGCTTTAAGCCACCAAAACTGAGTCTGCTCCTACAAAGTCAGACACAAAAAGGCATTAAGAATGAAAAAATGGCATAATAGGGCCTCTTTCAGCTAAATGATTAGCATGCTAATCTTCTCACAATGGCAATGCAAGTGCTGATGTTTAGCAGATGTAATTCCAGCACTTTAGTTTAGCCTACTAATATGCTAACATATAATCTGAAAAGCCACAAACCTAATTTTAAAGGTATTTGATCATAAACTAAAAAGTTAGACAGACCATTTTGACCTGGATGTCCTGTAGCAAACGCTACCTACCATCGACTAAAGATGTAAGAATTCCTGAGACTTTTAACTTGCATCCATTGATTTGAGTTCACCCAATATTCCCAACACAGAAAGACCCAAAGGGAAGCCACACACTTTGTCTCCAAACAGCTAAATCAGATGAACATGATTATAAATAGATGACCTAGTTAGACAGTGTAACATCACTGAATCATATTTGTTCATGGGCTAATTGTCTGGATCAACGTGATTATAGCACAGGTCTGCTGTAGCCTGAGCTGACCTGGAACACATGGCTGCATGGTTTACCGCCTGTCTGCCTCACACTCTGACCCACTGAGCGCTCCAGGCTCTGCTTACACGTCTGTCCTGGGTTGGTGTCACTTTGAAAGCAGCCACACTAAGTAAAGACTTTTAAATATGAATGAAATGTATTTATTTTGGTTGAAAGTGTTTTTTATCATAAAGGAAGTGGAAAAGAATACCATCCATCATGTGAACACACCTTTTTGTACTTAGACATTCAGGCTGGACAAGTGGAGTCTACTCTTAACTGATATAAGGCAGGTTTACCATCACTCTTTGTACGGAGGCTCAGTCATTGGTACACGTTTATCTATAAAGCTTTGTTGGGTAAACTCCCGTATTATATCTGCTCTCTGAGACACAGAGAGCAGCAAGCAGCTATTGTCTGAGGTCACATGATGTGGTCTTGTTAGATGTGCCAAGAGCAAGCACTGTCTCAGGTAAGACAGCTTTTATGTGCGCAGCTCCACTTGCTTGGAACAATCTTCAGCAAGAATTGAAACTGAGCAATCTCATTCCTCTGCATGTTTTTAAAGCTAGGCTAAATGAAATGCTTGCTGATACAATGGGCACTTGTAAATGTCTATAACTATGTATCCTGTAAATATAATGTATGATGTCCTTTATTGTTTTATGTTTCATGTGGAACCTATATGCTGCAGGTCTCCCTTGAAAAAGAGATCTATGATCTCAATGGGACCAATCTGGTTAAATAAAGGTTTGAAATGAATTTTTTTCATAAACAAATATCTTACAGTAACCTATGGTATTAGCGTATTATACACTTCTGGTCTAATGGATATTTATTTCACACTTTTTACTGTTATTTTGAGGCTACCAAAACAATTGCAGGTGGCCTTTCCCATAAATCAGATTATCTCGCACACAGAAACATGCATATGAACCAATGTGCACATCTTAATCGGTTATTACTCTGAATATTGAGCGTAATCCAATTATAACGTGCAAGTTAACACAGCCAGAAACATTTCCATCATACAGATTATCAAGAATGCCAAAAAGAGCTTAGATCTAACAGAAATTCACCTCAATTTCCTATTTTCATGAGACAGACAGTGTCCAAACTTTTAAGAGTATGCTGAAGACTTTCCTTTTGAAAATATTACTCCATGTTTGTCTTCCTGAATCCAACATGTCATATACAATAACCATTACACATTCTCAAGCTATGTTATATGACTTTAAGTGTCAAGTACTTCAATAATTTGTAATTCCAATTTTAGATTAAATATGTTTTTCCCACTTCATTAAAGCAAACAATTACAACTTATATTGACTTACAACAAGCGTGTGATATGTTATATCTGCTACGTTGTGTAGGGGAGAATACATAAAGATTATAATCTGTTAATTGTTTATTGAGCCTGATGAGCTGGTGGCAGCCTACATTTTATTTAGACTTAAAGGTCCCATGTCATGCTTTTCCGGTTATAACCCTCAAAGTACACCCTGTAGCGAGAAAAACTCTAACAGAAAAGACCTGTCTGTGCTTCCCCAGAACGCCTCGTTGGAGATTTCTCTTTTTCCATTTTTTTCTTAAGTGACGTAACGACGACCAAATGGACCAATCCGTGGAGCTCCTCATACACACACACTCAGCCTTATCTTTTCTCGGTCACACTACTCCGCGGATTTCTTAGCCTGAACTCAGCTTGAGACAGCGAGACACAGCGAAACTCAGCCTGAACTCAGCCTGAGCACTAGGGCTGTGCAATTAATCGTATTTTAATCGCGATTACGATTATGGTTTGCGACGATTATGAAAACAGCATAATTGACAAAATACGATTATTTTGCTGGGTGCGCTTTCGCCCCTCCCTAAAAGCCCACTCGGCCACGTGGGAGTGACATGTGTTGTGAGTGTTCAGCGCGAGCGAAGATGTCAGAACAAGAGCAGCAACTCGTTAAAAAGAAGGGTCGCGGGGAGATTCCCAGTCGATCGCGAGATGTGTCTAAAAATAGAACAACAATGTTCTGTTTTATCATTAATGTCCTGTAACATAATCTTCCTGCGCCAGAATAATGCACTTGAACGCATCAAAACTTTGTGATTGGCCGGCCTCACCCCATGTGTCGGGGCGTGGCTGGTGGGCAGTGGGCACTATTTCGCTGACATTCTCCGTGTCAACAGGAATCACAGTCCGCACACACACAAGACCGCAATTATGGCAGAAGCAAAAAAGCCCAAAATATATAATTTTCACTTCGAGTGGGAGGATGATTATTTTGTATCTATTCCAGTCCATCTGTCTCATCTGCAATGCGAGCGTGGCTTTATCAAAGAAGGGTAATTTAGGAGCGGCATTTCAAAACAGTGCACAAACGCTACGAGACGGAATTCCCTCCTAATTCTGCCCTACGCTCCCAAAAGGGGAGGGGCCTGAAAGGACAGCTAAATGGAGAAGGTCCTCGCTGCGGAACGCGGAATGGGGCGGGGTCGGATAAAAGGCGGGGTTGGATGTCCGACCCCGCCCAGAGAAGAGTTCCGACATCTCCGTTCACTCCAATGGACCAGTTTTTTACAGCAATGGCGGATCGCGGAGCACTTCCGGGAAACTATTGAGAGGATCTGCGGCTAGCAGCGCAGTAGAGTTGTAGCATAATAGACCGTTCGTGATGGATTTTTAAAGGTAAGAAGACGTTTAAAGATTTATATTGCGGATATTATCAGAACATCTGAATCAAATTAACTACACATGTGTATTAAAGGATGTTAGTGGATTATCCCTTCAATCAGTATATTTGACGTTTACAGATAACAGATTAGGCTAGAATGCCGGATAACGTTAGCAACACACGTTAACCACGAACAGCCTATTAATCCGTTCTCCTAATGTTATTTCCTCCAACGTTGTGGAATTAGAGAAAAGGGGCTTCTTAACGTGCTTTTATCCGGGTGGAGGGAGTTACATATTAGTTCAATATAACATTGGGGCGTGTGATTGTAGTGGGTGGAGGTGGTGAAATGAGGATATCCATCTTGGAGTTCAAGCTAGTATAATATAGTTAACGTTACACAATAATAAGGAAGAGAGCTATTTTTGTGATACATCGCTATCGATATGGATTTAGAGTGCATATTTGAGACTTCCAAACAGTAAACAAAAACGTAATTTATGGGTGAGTGTTTTTAGCAGAGTCATATCATGTCCTTGTGATTCTGTTGATTATTACCTGTCTGTATTATGTTGCAGCTCAGCTGATGTTGGATTGATGGCAAAGGGAGAGGGACTCAAGTGAGAGTGAAAACACAAGGTACGTTTTAAAATAGGTCGGCAATTTCCCATCCTCTGGTTGCTAGATGTATCTAACCCTTTCTCCTGTCTCCCTCTTTCAGCACAATAACCCCAGGGGGATTCAATGGAGCCTAAAGACCTGCAATGAGACCCTCACCCCGCACCTGAGTCTCAACTCCCAGAGCTTTGCAAGCCTCTCCCTGTTCCTTATTTTTATTAAACAGACGTTAAGCTTCCCAATGGTGTGGTCTTCGTTTTGTGAAAAATATGATTACCTCACATATGTTGTTGCTGTTGTTGTTGTCTTTTGTGATAGTTAAATGGCTCCTGCTGACTTGAGCCAGCCATTCTTTCCTCCTCTCTGTGTCAGTGGGGAAACCTTACATTCATACTCCTTTCTCTGAGCGCTTGAAGCCTCCCCAGGCAGCACAGCATTTATGTTCAGGTTCAAATTTGAGTCAGACTATTTCATGTTTTTTGAGCAGTGCATTGATAAAGAAAAGCTTAAGGTTCATGCCTGTTTTGAAGAGCGCGGTTGAATGTTTGCATCAGCAAAGCCTTTCACTGTTGTATAGATTTTTTTTTTGTATACTTGGTTTGGTTTTTATATTTACTGTATTTGCTTTTTCGGTTCTGTTATCTTAATGATTGTTCTGTTATATGATAAATGTTGTAAATAATAAATGCTTTTTCTATCATTCTATGAAATGCAGTGCAATGTATCATTTTAAATATACCAATCAGAGCACAGTGGGCTCATAGGGAGGGGGGGGGCAGGAGCTCCAACAAGCCGTTTAGGACAGAGAGTGAATACACATACTGTACAGAGATGCTGTGAGAAACCAGTGTGAGTTTGGAACATTGAACAATGTAAATGTATTTTAGTAGACAATAGAATTATGATCAGTAGAAATGGCCATGTCATGGGACCTTTAATGTTATTGCTTTCAACTAACCTAATACAATTATGTTTAATTTGTTAACATTTAAATCAACATTTCATTTTTTCCAGTGTGGGGGAAGACTGGCTTGAGTTGTATTGTGTGGAGTGGTTGCTAAAGCTAGAGAGAAGCTATATTAATGCAGTCCATTTACAGCGCTATAAGCAGATTATAAGTCATTATGCAGCATTATAGAAAGTGGTACTGAAATGTTTAACAGGTCACTGATTAGAGGAGTGCTTTATTTCCAGCACTTGGGCGCTTTACACTTCTGCCAAAATGCCCAACACCTAGCCAAGTAATTACCTGGATCAATGGTTTGCAACAAAAATAATGTTTTGGCGCTGCTTCTGAATTATATTTGACATGTTGTTGTTGTTGTTGTACGCTGTCTTGTCTTGTCGCCTGTGGGATTTGTCTGCAGTGTGCGGCAGCTAACAGCCCTAGAGGTGAGATAAGTATGGTAGGAACAACAGACCTACTATTCCCTCTGCGCTTAGTGATGCCCTGGGCTGACCCCTCTCCAAACATCCACTCACTGTAAGCTCCTGAGACAACGTGGAGGGGGAGGGGAGAGACAGAGCTGACAGATGAAGTAGTCTCAAACGTCAAGAGCACTGAGGAGGCAGAGGAAGAAGGAAATGGAAGAGAACCACCAGAGCAAAGACAAGAGCATTGGGGATGGGGAAGAGGATGATGGACGTGAACTAAATACAATTATGTGATATTTGTTGACATAATACGTTTTCATAAAAAACAATGCAGTGTGTAAAAGACATTTGAGAGCCGTTCTCACCTGGCTGGAGGCCTGGAGGATCTTGGAGCGGAAAGGCACGATGGCACAGAGCACACACAGGAACCAGAAGATGAAGAGGACCCCTGAGGACTGGACCCCGCGTAACCTCTCAAACTGGATCAGAAACGTGGCCAACAGCTGAGAGAGGAGGGCGGGGGGGGTATTACACGGAGAGAGGAATGGATGGGCAGAGGCAGAATGTTTAATCACTGAGGGCATGTAAGGTGAACCGCAGTCTGACTGGGTCAGCCTTTCATGCTTCATAGCTCTCAGGAGAACTGCGGATAAGCTTCACTCAAGTGTACGGCTCTGGATAAATGCTTTGAGCCTGCTGGAATCAGTATCGGCCGATACCGATCGCCGATCCGATCAAGTGGGCGGGGCCTAAATGGAAGATTTAAACATCACTTTAAATCTTCCATTTAAAGTGATGTTTAAACTCAGTTGATGGGGCTCATTCTCTGGAGCTTCCACAAACAACAATCAACTTAATTATTACATTCAAATGATGTACATTATTCAAGTTTATATTCACTTTGGATAATAACACGGGAGAAATTAGCGGAAGCGCTCTCTTTTCCTCTCTCCCTCTCTCTCCTGACAGCCTGTCAGTATCTCATGCAGCTCACTGATCCAGTAATGAGTGACCCGACAGTGAAGAATAAATATATTTATAATAACTAGTTTAGCTTGTTCCAGAGGTAGATCCAATAGCTAAGTAGGTCTAACTCTTGTGTGTGTTGCTCCGCTCACCGGTCCGTCACAGCGGGTGGACCTGCAGGATTTCTGCTTCACACACGTTGCATTCCGCTATTTTACTGTCTTTTTCGGACACCTTAAAATACTGCCAGACCGGTGAAGCACACAGAGAAAAGTGTCATGTATTTTACGTCATGCGATCGGCATGTTTAGAGAGCACCGATCGATCGGTAGAGAGTGAGTATCGGCCGATCTCGATCGGTGACCGATCGATCGGAGCATCCCTAACATAGGGGCACCAAAAAACAATAGAACTGACAGGAAGTGATGACAAGATAAATGGTCTGTCTCAAAACAATACTACATGGGAGAGAAAAAACAATTAAGGGTACTAAAACCAGAGAGAAATAAATGCTATCGATTTATAAATGTGGCGTTAAATGATCATTTAAATGCTGTTATATTTGAAATTCCAAATTGGTGGTGAGATCCAGATAAATCAAGGAAGACCTTTTTGTTTTTTTATTTTATTGGCAGTAACATTTGGCAGTAACATTCAAATGTCTATTTAGATGTTTTTGTTTAGTAACTGCTGAAACTGACGTTAGGTATGTAGTACATACTGTATGGCAGGGGGTGCCCACACATTTTCAGCTTGGGAGCTACTTTTAAAATGACCAAGTCAAAATGATGTACCTAGGTCTACCCTGCCCAATCTGTGGCCCCACGCAAAGTCACGAGGCCCTCTGTGCTGCGAGCGTCGACGGGGGGTGCTAGTGAACTGCGAGTGCCGGAACCTCGCAGCGGCGGAGGCCCCACGCAGTGTGCGTCATCTGCGTGTAGGGAGGGGCGGGCCTCTCTACCTGCATTTTTTGTGTAGGTAGACAAGTGGCAAATGCCATAATAAGGATGTTTTTGTTTTTTTTAAATGCCATGCCATCTACCCACACTACCTTTGCGATCGAATGTATTGGGCACCCCTGCTGTATGGGAATAGTATTATGGATTTGGGAAACTGCATTAGAGACTACAGCTGCTTTGGGCACATGCTCACTTTGAAAATGTACCTTTTTAATTATATTTAGACTAGATATTAGGGCTGAACCGAATAACTTGAAGCTTCATCCATAACGTCATCATTCAAATTGTTAATCAACATGCAACAGGTAATAATCAGCATCAGTAATTCCAGTTCAATATATATATGCAAGTTGACTTGATTGTATCATATCACTGTGAGCTCTGTATTAGAAAATGATGGAAACATTTTTTTTAAAAGCATTAAATTATAAACGAGAGAGCCACACATCCTCATTCTGTTTTTTGTTAGACATATCCTCACCATGGTCATGCCGAGCACCAGCGGGGTGACAAAGTAGATGGGCGGCTGTGTGTTTCCCTGCCGCAGCTCGTGGAATGTGTAGAAGAGATCTGACCAACACACAATCCATAACAACAAGCCAAACACCTGAGAGCAGAGCAAGAGAGAAACGAGGCAAGGTTAAAAAACAGACAGACATCAATACTTAAAAACGGTTAAAGGTTATTGTGGCTTAGTTCCAGCAACATCATTGGATGCACACTTGGGACTTTCTCTCATACAGCATCACTGGAAACTGAGCATCTCAAGTCTAGAACAGCCAATTGATTGCATTTAGTTTTTCCCATTCATTCTAGTTAGCCTAGCTAACTCATTATCTTTTCTTTTTTTTTTGAGTAAGAAACAAATGTAACAGCATGGTAAGTTTTATTAACTACATTACAAAGACTTGTTGAACAAATGTAAATAATTGCTTGCATCAACATTATTATATTAGAGAACTATAAGGAAATTAGTGTTGGTACAATTTAAGGGTCTATTATCATCTGGCCGGGGACGACAGCTGGAAATGAGCAATGTTGGCTAAGCTGCCCCATTTACTGTTTATTGTGACAGTTGATTAATGTGGACTGTCCACGACACTATAAACAAATAAACGTAACTAAACAATGTCAGTCAAACACCCTAACACATGCCGGAAGCTAGCCGTCCAATGATTTTCATTTGTCTTTAAATCATGCACAGTTTCAGGAGCAATATAGTCATTTCCATTGAAATGTAAAATATATCTAACTGTTTTAGAGCTATTCAATGAAGAACAGATCAACCAACAGTACTCATAGCACTACATGGCATTGTGAATATCAGCCACGTGTAACAATCTAACCTTGTTCTGGAGTGCACTGTGATCAAATCTACAACAATGAAGTCCACTCTCACCGTTTTGAACCTGTTCATTATGGACATCATGATGTAGCCCCTGTTGTTCCTCTTGAGATAGAAGAGGTAGATGGGGCAGACGGCCCAAAGGTAGATGCACGGCAGCCATGACAGGACGGAGAGCTGGAAACACTCCGGCAGGTCGGGCCGGTCCGCGTGGAACGTCTGATTGGCTACCTGCAGACACACGATATGGGGAACAACACTTTAGTACAAAGTCTCCTGAAGTTTGACCATTCAGTTACAGGTTGTTCATAATACGCTGTCCTGCACATCTGTTTAAAGTCCTCATATCCAAATGTTGATACATTATTACAGCATTACAGTGCCTATTCTACCCTACAGTATTTCATTTCTAAACTTTTCAATTGTTATAACAATATATATTTCTTATTCTGCAACTTACTTAAACCACATTGTCTTTTACACAATTGTATGTACTTGTTAAGTATATTTGATGTTGCATTGTCGGAGGAGTCTTGGGATTTTCATTTCCAAAAGCCTTTTAATCCTTTAAATGCAGTGCTTCATATTTGATCAAAAAACCCAAACTGGTATGTCTGACCTTCTCACTGGATTTGCAGAAACTCTGCTCAGACATACACTTCCAAAAAGACATCGCCACACCTCCAACACCCAACCAAAAACACCACTTCTAGTTTATCAGAGCAAATGGTTCCCTTCAACCCAGTCTCACGGCATTTCGTGTTCAACAACACGATTTGCCCCTTTTTTTCGTGTTGCACAGCACGATTTTAAAAGCAATGTATTTCTACTGGTAACGTGTTTCATGCCTGCAGCACGTCTTTTTCTCCGGTCGGGTCGTGGAAGACCGGAATCTGTGTGGTTCATAAAAACATGTTCTTACTCAATATCAAGCCACAATTATTGCTTTTATTTTAAATAGTATAATTTCGGACTTTTGTTGCCGTCTGTGAGGAAAATAAATGGGGCTCAGAGCCTCAGGATACTGAAAGCTGTATTTTTTAAATCTTTTTTTCCTTCTAAATTTGTTATTCTTTTCAAAATAACACACTGTTATTTACTCACCAATAACACACAATTATCCTTGCTTTTATTTATTGGTTTAATTCCATAATCTCGGGCTTTTTTGGCGTCCGTCAGGAACTGAATTTCAAAATAAAAATAACCGGAAACAGACATAGGCATTTCGAGCGATTACCCAAGATCCTCAGCTATGGTTTAAGCCAGCGCGATATAGACTGAGAGTTATGTCATCTCCGTTCACTCCAATGTACCACTTTTTTACAGCAATGGCGGATCGTGGAGCCTCTCAATCGTTCCCCGGAAGTTAGCTCCAAGGCTAGCAGAGCTATAGAGTTGCAGGATAATAGACCGTTCGTGACGGACTTTTAAAAGTAAGAAGAAGTTTAAAGATTTATATTGCGGATATTATCAGTACATCTGATTCTAATGAACATGTGTATTAAAGGATGTCAGTGGATTATCACTAAATTAGTAGATTTAGGGAACGTTTACAGATAACAGATTAAGCTAGGATACCGAATCAAGTTAGCAACACACGTTGAACAGCCTTTTCATTGTAAATTCCGTTCTCTTAATGTCTATTTGGTCCAACGTTGTTGAATTAGAGAAGAGGGGCTTCTAAACGGGATTGTATGCGGGGGTGGAGGGAGTTAAATATTAGATAAATATAACTTTGGTGCGTGTAACAGTGAGTGTTTTTAGCAGAGCCATATTGTGTCCTTGTGATTATGTTGATTATTACCAGTCTGTATAATGTTGCAGCTCAGCTGATTTTGGATTGATGGCAAAGGGAGAGGGACTTAAGTGAGAGTGAAAACACAAGGTAAGTTTAATACTACTGTTTTATATAAGTAAACACCTTATCTCCCCAAGGCATTTCCCATCCAATAGGTGTGCTATATAGGTGTGTATAACCAGGGGTGCACATAACTTGTTTGCCCTGGTTCTCAAAGGAGCACCTGGAGATGTTGCTTGGTGCTCATCCTTAAAATGAAATAAACTGTAACTTTTGAGGGGGTCTTGACTTTATTTGCCTCACACACGGCACTGAACACACATGCAGAGGCGAACACAGAACACACATGCAGAGGTGAACACAAGACAACATTAGCACGCCCAGTAATCCTACAAGCTGTCATCACTACCCTCCTGACTGTTCTCCTCACTGTCTTCCTCTCTGTTCTCCTGACTGTTCTCCTCACTGTCTTCCTCTCTGTTCTCCTGACTGTTCTCCTGACTGTCTTCCTCTCTGTCAGACATGGTAGCTGATGATGCAGGCCTACTACTTCCTCTCTGGTTGAGTCTGCGATTAGATGCTTGCATCCAAGTCAACAGCTGGTTTTGGGTCGAAAGTCTCTGTTGTCATCTTAGACAAGTGGATGTAATCAAATAAGTATATGAACATAACCAATAACCTACCATAGCCAATAACAAATGAATGTAACTTATTTTATTTGTGTTGTTCATTCATATCTTATTTTACCTTAACATTTATTTATGCATTTTTTTTTTTTATCTCCAGTTTTAAAGGATGTTTTTGGTTACTGTCCTATAGTATGCATTGGAATGATTTCAAACCTGTTTATCCCAATAATTATAAAGGAGTGCCTTGGAAATATGTGTTTACATAGATTGTGACCAAACTGTTTGAACTTAGACTAAATTGAACTATCTAAACCCTCAGAGTCTTTTACCTCACTGAGCTGTAGTATCAGCCTCTCAGTCTGACTGGAGAGGACTCTCCCTCCACATTATTGTAGAAACATCTTCTTCTTATATCCGTTAGAGCAGCTAGCACCAGATTCTAATAACAAGACCGGGCGGTACGCCCTTCTCTCTCTCCCTCGCTCATTCGCATTTTGGCTGTGAGCTGCGGGCGCCAGATAAGCCAACATCCCCCATTTTCATCACTTACAGGGCCCATCGTACAGGGCGAATGAAACGTGTAACCGGGATGAAAAGGGTGTTACATTTACTTAATTATGAATATTGTTACATCAAGGCCGAACATTAGGATGAGCACCAACGGTCAAAAATGTTTTTTTCCCTCCCAGAGCTGCCAGCGCAGCGCCTCCCCAGATCTGGCGCCCTAGGCGAACATCTATAACGCCAGTGCTACGGGCCGATCCTGAGTTCATATGCAACTCGCAAATATCTTTCTCTCCTCTCTCTTTCCCTCTCCCTCTCTCAATTTTGGTACGCAAATGCGCCTTTTTTCAAATGACCCGGTGCTCTTTTTTTGGCGGAGGTGCGCATGCGCACCAGTTATGTGCAGCCCTGTGTATAACCCTTTCTCCTGTCTGTTACCCCCTCTTTCAGCACAATAACCAGAGGGGGATTCAATGGAGCCTGAATACCTGCACTGAGACCCTCACCCTGAGTCTCAACTCTGTGTTTTTCAAGCCTTTCCCTGTTTTTTTGTATTAAACAAAACATTAAGCTTTCCCAATGGTGTGGTTTTCGTTTGGTGAAAAAGTGCAAATGCAGTGTTTGTATATAATTACATCACATATTTTGTTGCTGTTGGTCGTGAAATTGCTCCTGCTGACTTGAGCCAGCCATTTTTTCCTCCGCTCTGTGTCAGTGGGGAAGCCGTACATTCGTACTCCTTTCTCTGAGCGATTGGAGCATCCCCAGGCAGCACAGCAAACCATGGTGGCGACTAGGAGGCAGCACAGCAAACCAGGACAACACGGAGGAAAAGGCACCGACAAACTGCATGATATGCTATTCAATGTTTATTGAACTCCATGTATTTGCAATGGATGTTCCTAAAACAACACATCTAACATCATCATCATGCTGCTGCTGCTAGTCCTTTGATAGTCACCTGTCGGTCTCCTGTCCTTTCTGAAAGCCATAAAGATGACATTAGTCATTTAGATGTGTCCTCAATTACCATGGGATTACTGAAACTACCATGAATTTAAGAAAATGGTAGAAATTAAATTAAAGTTAATTAAAATTAAAAATTAAAGCATTAATTTAGATCCCCTCCCTCTAAATAATATATCAATAAACATTAGAAAGTGATGCTCCTGACTACCATACAAGTTTAAGAAGATAATATTGGTTTTAAAGAATTCAAAGCTATAAATAAACAGCAACAGGCTCTTTAACCAAGGCACTGTTAGCCTAACATGTAAACTAGTTGTTCACACTAATCCTAATATCACTTAATATTAGCAAATTCTATTTTATTTTTGAAAACATATTGATGTAAATACATACACATATTGATTTGTTGTATACATATTGCAAATCAAAACCTTTATTCACTAATAATTACCAAAAATCGTAGTTCTATCTCCTGTTATGAATGCATTCACATTGCCCGCCGTGAACTTCCGGGGAACGATCCTCGTCTACATGAACCACGTGACGATAACCGTTTTTGGACTTCCGTTGTCGTAACTCTTCTATCTATATGGCGCTGGTTTAAGCTAGCTGATTGGATGTTTTAGACGCAATGCATGCTGGGATTTGGTGTTTATATTATATGAAATCCGGAAAACATTTTAAAAGAATAAAA
Organism: Pseudochaenichthys georgianus; assembly: GCF_902827115.2. Classification (NCBI taxonomy): domain Eukaryota; kingdom Metazoa; phylum Chordata; class Actinopteri; order Perciformes; family Channichthyidae; genus Pseudochaenichthys; species Pseudochaenichthys georgianus. Next base: position 5,455,454 of record NC_047521.1, on the reverse strand, counting down.
TAATACTTAATTCCGAGTGCTCTTGCTTTTCTCTTTGAAAGTCATCACATAACGGCATTGTAATACACGGTTCGGCTGCATCACATATTACAGATCTGCCGTAGTTCTTTATTTATAGAGCCCTGATGAGAAGACCTTTGGAAAAACTGAAGAAATGCCGCCGAAACTGAATACTTGACGTGGATCATAAATATATCAACAAATTAAACAACATCTTCAATTTCTCTTCACACAATACGTCTCCTTGCAGTATCAACACTAATTCGGCTGACTTTTACAATTGATCTAATTTGTAGATAGGTTATATTTACACCATAACGGTGCACAGCTGATATAAAAGGACTTGTAGTTTTTAAAGATATTACTGATTTTCTTTGAATATAAGAATGTAAATACTGAGTCTGAAATAGTATAGCAATATGCTGTACAATTATGTGAAAGCATGAATAAAACTACACATCTTCAGATGTTGTACATACATAAGTGTCCTACACTAATAATACAAAGTTATTATGGCTTTGTGTACCTTGTGTGCACCGCCTAGTGGTTAAAGCACGTTATTGAATTATTGTTTTTATGTGTTATATTTGATTAAAAAAATATTAAGAGTACATACTTTCATAGGGGGAAAGTAGAAGGTCTGTGAAAGAAATATAGAATATAAAAAATCAAGAAGATACTGTAAGTGATCTCTACAATAAAACAGTTTAGTGCAGGATGTACAAAGATATTAATAGGAGGGGGTGCAAAACAGAAAAACGAATTAACCTTTATTTAAACATTAAATAACAGATTAAGGTCTTCTTTTAAATAAGAAAAAAACGTTGGGGGTATCTATCTACAGATAAATATTAAGCCTGACAAAGTACTTTAATAGTAGTCTAATATATTGCTTTCCTGCAATGTTAACTATGTTGAAGCACTTATTTTAACTGATATTATACATATGAATTATACTCTTATGTATGTAGATAGTAGGGCTGTCAAACGATTACAATTTTTAATCAGATTAATCACAGCTTAAAAATTAATTAATCATGATTAATCACCATTCGAACTATGTCCAAAATATGCCATTTCTTTATGTATATTGTTGTGGGAATGGAAAGATAAATGAAAGAAGGCGGATATATCCATTTAACACAGTATCTATGTTTATTATAACATTTTTCTGTGTGTCAAAATGAAAGACAGCCCACACACCTATCAATCATCAAACCGTGGGGTCTTAATTCATTACGTGTTGATTTCTATCAATGGGGGAGGGGGGGCGGCGGCTAGTGGAGTACTTCGTGACCACAGAGTGTGAACGTTGTGATCAGCTGTTTTAGCGCAGTTCTCCAGTGAAGGGGGGGGGGGAGTCTCCCTCCGCAGCCGGTTGGCGTAATTTTGGCACAAGTCCGTTGTACAGACCGACGATAACAGCTCCCCGTCTGTGCACACGGAGACCGACTCTGTCGTCCGGTGATCTAACCGCCTTCTGGAAAAGCTTCACAAGTACGTCGGTACGCAAATGCGCTGTGTGACACAAGTGACGGTACGCATTTCAGATTACGCACATAACCTGCATACCAGTTATGTGCACCCCTGTACTACAGCAAAAGTATTCTCCGTCGGGACTTCCTGCAACAACACCACGCCGTTATCAAATATGTTCTATTGAGAAGACGATCACTACGTGACAAAAGTTTTCAAAACCGTGGCTCCTGAAATCAATCTTACTAACTGCTGTCTGTGCAATTTACACCGCGTGAGTTGGCAGACTTTATTTTGCTTACTTTAACATCATTTTTCATGGTGGGGCTAAGCCATTTCTTGGTATGGGTGTAGCCTACCACAGCCATACCCTGGCGCTGCCACTGGTGGCACGTATGGGGCGGGCCATTCTGCACATGCGTTAAATTAATTCAAAAAATTAATTACCGCCGTTAACGCGATAATTTTGACAGCACTAGTAGATAGAATAAGAAATGTGCAGAATATGACAGTTTAATGGTGGAGGTACACACATATTGATAGATGTCTTGTAATGCACTGTTGAGGAACCTGTGACCCAAGTTTTTCATTCATTGCATAACTACACCGTAGTTGTGTGTATGATATGTCAATAAACCTTTGAAAATCTTGAAATCTTGAAAGGGATGTGCAAAATAGCCATAATATACAGTCTTTAATTAACTATTAGTAGAGAATAACGAGTAATGAATATACTTTATTACTCGTTTCCATTCATGTCAATTGCAGATACATGTTTAGTCTTCTCAAGCACCAACTATCAAATATCTCTCCTGATTGTTGGCACTTGACAATCACCTTACCTGAATTTTACTCAGGTGTAACTAAAGTCTGATTTAAGGGTTGTTTATATTTCACATAATTAATCAGAATCTGCAAAGTAACTCAAATAAGTGCAGTGGAGTAAAAATACCAGGTTAACCTCTGAATTGTCGTGGAGTAGAATTACAAAGTAACAATGAGCTGTCATGTGGGTATATATTAATGCTGCGCATTATGGACACAAGCGATTTTCACCCATTTATTAATTATATGTTTTACATTTGATAACACCAATGTGTTTAATACTGGCAACTTCTAATTGTGGGAAAAACGAAAACGTTCAGTAGAGACGTCCCATAGAACATTTTGCGAAACACAATAGCCAGCATGTGTAGTTCTGGGGGGGCGTTCGATTCCAGTTTTGGATAGACTGGCGTGGTTTCGTTCCATTTCAAGCAGCTGTGTGACGCTCGGCGTAACCTTGGCGCACTGCCATTCCAACATCCAATCCCAAAGTTTGAAGATTAATCACGGGGACTGTAGTCCTAAACAATAGCTGGGGATTATGGGTAGTGTAGTGTCTTCGGCCATCCTAAACTCAAACTGTCAAATTGTCACTCAGACAATCGCAATGATGCTCGAAATGTCCCTTATAGGCCTACGTCTGTTTCCGGTTATTTTATTTTAAAATTCAGTTCCTGACGGACGCCAAAAAAGCCCGAGATTATGGAATTAAACCAATAAATAAAAGCAAGGATAATTGTGTGTTATTGGTGAGTAAATAACAGTGTGTTATTTTGAAAAGAATAACAAATTAGAAGGAAAAAAAGATTTAAAAATACAGATTTCAGTATCCTGAGGCTCTGAGCCCCATTTATTTTCCTCACAGACGGCAACAAAAGTCCAAAATTATACGATTTAAAATAAAAGCAATAATTGTGGCTTGATATTGAGTAAGAACACGTTTTTATGAACCATGTTTTCACAGCTTCCGGTCTTCCACGACCCGACCGGAGAAAAAGACGTGCTGCAGGCACGAAACACATTACCAGTAGAAATACATTGCTTTTAAAATCGTGCCGTACAACACGAAAAAAAGGGGCAAATCGTGATGGTGAACACGAATCAATAGATTAAAAATCGTGTTGGTGAACACGAAATGCTATGAGACTGGGTTGGTCATGGGAGAAGAAAACATGATGTGAAATCCTGTTCTTTGTATGTTAGAAACTTGTCTGCCAACCTCTGTGGGTACCGCGATACCCTGCCGTTAAAAACGGTACGATTCCTCCGTTTCATTAGTATCGGTACTTTAAGAATGACGGGGAAAAGTACTCCCGTGAAAAAACGCCGTTTAATAAGAGCCGTGTGTGTTCAGCGCTCTGCTTCCACTCCTTGCACTGCAGCCGTGCCTGCAGTCCCGCTCCTCTCAAGCACGCTCTAAGTCCCTCCCCTCTCTCTTGCACGCGGCCACGCGCTAGCTGCCAGAGCATGTGAGAAAACGAGAAGCATGGCTGCAAGTGGGAGTGCAACTGCCGCTGCGCCTCGGCTTGTTGACAAAAAAGACGCCAGAAGTCTGTGAACGGGCCGTTCAGGTGTTCAGAGCAGAGCTCCCTGTCGGAGCAGCAGAGCGTGATGTGCACTGAAAAGTTTTTCTGTCGCAATATTATAGTTGAGCAAACTTAACTAGCAAACTAGCATCACTATCTGCTAACGTTAGCTTTAGCCTTCGTTTTCTATTAGTTTTTTTCATAGGCTATAAACGGAGGTGGTATAAGTATATATCTTGTACTTGAGTAAAAGTAGAAGTACCCAGGTCTTGTAGGCTACTTGAGTTAAAGTAGAAGTACCAGAATGTAGGAACAATCCTGCAATCAAAATGTTCCTCAAATAAAAGTACAAAAGTATTATCATCAGAATATAGTTAAAGTAGCGACAGTAAAAGTAGAAGTGCTCAGGTCTTGTACTAGAAGCACCAGAGTGTAGGAATACTCTGTTACAGTAAAAGTACTGCATTCAAAATGTTCCTCAAGTAAAAGTATTAAAGTAGCGACAGTAAAAGTAGTCATTGTGCAGATTGGTCCATTTCAGAATAATATATATGATATGTTCTATAATGATTGATCATGAAAGTGTTCTCAAAGCTGGTAAAGGTGCAGCTAGTCTGAAGTACTTTGTAGACTGCAGGGTAGCTGGTGGATTTACTCCAGGTGGAACTAAAGTCTGATTTAACACTTGATTATATTTCACATCATTCATCCAGATCTGTGAAGTAACTAAAGGGATTAATACATGTAGTGGAGGAAAAGTACACCATTATTTCTGAACTGTAGTGGATTAGAAGTACAAAGTAGCAAAAGAAACATTGAAATACTTAAATAAAGTACAAGTATCTCAAAATTGTACCCAAGTAGTACTTGAGTTTATGAATTTAGTTACTTTACACCAGTGGCTATAAAGATAGAAAGACTAAGCCTTGCACAGAGGCATGAAAATACATTTTCAAAATGCTCAACAGTGCTGCCAAAATGTTAAACTCACTGCTACACAATAAAAATAAATGCTTTTATATATATTTCTATTAGATGTGACTCTTTGGCGTTTCTGTTCTTAGTAACACTGCTGCTTTAGTTGTTCTGACTGCTAAAATCATCTGTTATTCCTAATTTTAAAGCCGATATTCCGTGTTTCCCTTTTTTTAAGAAAAGTATCGAAAAATAATTGGAATCGCAATTCTTGACTTGGTATCGGTATCGAAACCAAAATGTTGGTATCGTGACAACACTACTCTGTGCGATATCATAGTAACTTTAAATGCCAGGATTAACAGCTTTACAAGCAGGTTAGAGGTCAGCGCCAGAGCAGCCTGACAACATTCCTCTAACTGTGGAATATTCAGTAACCAGGAATGTATTGGATTTTAAATCTTTGAAAAGAAGCAAAGGCATCAGCAATCATTTAGGGGTTAGAGATGTTCCAAGATGCTTAAATCAGATATTTATATGATGTTCATAATACACATATCCAGCACCTCTTTGATCATATTATATATATATATTGCTATTGTAATTTACACTTTTACCTAGTCACTACATTTGTATTTTCAGTGTATTTATTTGCAAAAAAAGTTACACAATAAACCAAAGTAAAAGACCAATGTGACCGATAGCATTATTATTATTTGTTTATATATTCCTTAGATATCGAGATAAGATGGCTATTGTGAATTATCCTTTGCTACGCTAATCATGTGATGAAAAACTGATACTGTGCCTGCCTTTATTCCATTTAACCTTGAAACTTGAATTGCATGGAGAGCTACGGAGCCCCTAAAGGGACATGAAGAAAAAAAGAAAAAAACAGAGGGAGAAAAAAAAAAGTCAGGATAACGAGTTAGTATCTGGTGCGCACGAGATACTAACTCGTGCGCACGAGATACTTTCTGGTGCGCATGGGATACTAACTCGTGCGCACGAGAAAGTTTCTGGTGAGCACGAGAAAGTTTATCATGGTCACCAGAAAGTATCTCGCACTTTTTTTTGTTGAGAAAGTTACCGGTGCGCCAAGGAGGAAGTGAAGCGCACAGGAGACAACCATTTAATTGCAGACTGTTATGTTTACGTGGGGAAATGACAGTGCATACATTATTTGAGATATATATCGTACTTAGACTTCACTTTAAGGACATTTCGGCCAGGGGTGTGTGGTCACTCCAGGAGGCAGCGGGACGTGTAACTCAGAGAAGAGCAGAACCAGCGCTCAACAAGCTTTTACGCACCGCCTACACTGTGTTTACCTTCATTGAACAGCAATACATGATGGGCGGACTGGGACTAAAAATCAGCCCGGGACGTGTGTGTGTGTGTGTGTGTGTGTGTGTGTGTGTGTGTGTGTGTGTGTGTGTGTGTGTGTGTGTGTGTGTGTGTGTGTGTGTGTGTGTGTGTGTGTGTGTGTGTGTGTGTGTGTGTGTGTGTGTGTGTGTGTGTGTGTGTGTGTGTGTGTGTGTGTGTGTGTGTGTGTGTGTGTGTGTGTGTGTGTGTGTGTGTGACAGCTGCGGGCAGCAGGTACTCTGAGAGTCACGGACATTAATTCATAGATCAAAGCAGACTGGTTTACAGACTCTCCTGTTTTTTGCCAATCCGGTGCTTAAACCAATAGCTCTACACCCCTGGCCCATACAATTAAGTCTGACTTCAAAATATATCTCAAATAATGTATGCACTGTCATTTCCCCACGTAAACATAAAAGTCTGCAATGAAATGGTTGTCTCGTGTTCCACTTCCTTTTTTTTTGTCTATTTTTTTTTTTTTCATGTCCCTTTAGGGGCTCCGTAGAGAGCTGCCAAACCCAGAAACTCTTTTTATTCCTAAATGAATCAGATCAAAGACTGTCAGCTATTTATAGAGGTGGGAAATGAAGAAAATCTAAGAAAATGCCATTCTGCAAAATAATACATCTTAAATAGGATATAATATGCTAATGTTGTGCCTCTACTGTGACATGTTTCCATGCTGACATTTTCAAAAAGGTCATTTCAATCTTTTCAGACCTTTTACATGTGCACTAAAACCTAATAACACACTACAGGAAAGAGAAAACCCCCACAAAGCATAATAGGGCCTCTTCAAAACATCTTTTGAGACACAGCTTACCACAAACACAATGCCGAATATGGGGTGGAAATAGATAGGGCTAGTGGTTTGGTGTGCTGATCCTCAGATCAGAGGACCAGGGAAGCACAGGTTAAATCCCACCTTGACCACCGCAGGCAACATGCTGTTGTGTCCTTGGTCAAGACACTTCACCTTAAATTGCTCCTGTTGGTATTGTCCACAGTAGGGCTGCAAGATATTGGAAAAAACTGACATTGTGATATTTTCTCCCCCTGCGATATATATTGCGATATGAAAAAATACAAGAATTGAAGAAAAGGCAATTTTTTTCCCCGCAAACCATAATCTCTTGAACTTTAATGCTATACAATTGGTATTTTTTTAACTATATTTAACCAGATGAAGAATTTTAGTCATGGACGTCTGGATCTGAAGTTATCAGAGCAACAAGCTGAGCTAGCTCGGTTAGCAGCGCCGAACTTCCCTGGAGAAACACATGAAACGACTTTATTCAGTGTTTTTACCTTTAATCACCGGGTCCCTTTGCTTTGGAGATTTGATTGTGATTGGTGGTTTGCTGTGCATGCAGAGCCTGCATGTCACCCACTCAAGTAACCCTGACATGAGAGTTTTCCTTTTGTAGCAAGCAGCAAAATAATTGTAACATGACGTGTTTGAGTTAATTTGCCTACTTAATATCGTGCGTTCTAAAAAAAATAATAAAATAAAAATATTTAAAAAATATACATATTAAAAAAAGAATATTCAAAAAATCGCACTTCCTGCGATGTGAATATCGCGCATGCGCATATCGCGATTATCGTCACGACACGATATATCGTGCAGCCCTAATCGACAGTATTAAATGTATTAGATGTCTGATATGTAATAGGTAATGCTTCGCGCATTGAGCACTTGGAAAAGCACACAAAAAATACCATTCATTATTTTTTTCTTTTTATGAATTATTAAGGTTTTATTAAATGTCATTTTTCAACACTGCAATCACCAGAAAGACATTCCAATCTCCTTCGTTGTATTGAGTTGACAGTAGAATTTCCAGTGACATATCTGAAAACCAAAATGATATAATTCCAGGCCCGTGATGACAAGGTTCTGAATCTGTCATAATTTAATAATTTGAGGCTAAAGGCGCTTTCTTGACACTTTATCTTCCCCTACATTTCTCTCTGATGCACTTGACAACAGCTCACAGTGAACTTGCCTTCAGTACACAGGAGACACACCATGCAAACTGAGGAAGAAATTAAGGCAGATAATGTTAATCCTGTTAATCCAAAGAGCTAATATTGATACGACTGTGTTACTTTTGAGTGTTGTCCACATGCATCAAGATTATCAGTGAGACCGTTTTCAAAAGGTTGTTGCAACCACTAAACCACACAAAGCTGAACTTAGCTCACAGGTAACAGTGGCACTTTCAGATCAACTACAATATTAAAGCAACAGTAAGCAATGTTCTGCATCAACAGGATGTGTGTTTGGGAGTTGCCAACCTTATCAAGTAATGCAGAAATGCCTAAAGAAATGAACTTCTGTAAGATGCTTTCATATCTTATTGACACTTATACAGCATTTCACACGTTGTACATGTTGTGTATAGTAGTACAATGAGCATATATTTATTTTAACTTGTTTTTATTGGACTATTTTAAATTCCTGTGATTATTTATGTGTATTTCATTTCATAATTGTTTTGGCAAGTTTATTAACTTAAAATTCTTATTGTTATACATTTATATTGTGTGTTCTTCAGATACTCAATTGGAGTTTCTCCTAGTGTTGATATGTATAGAATTGCTGTTTATTTTGTAGAGTTATGTCTTTTTTTATTCCATTTTTTTTAAAACTCATGTCCAATGACACATTTCTGCTATGACATATCAATTTACCAATGTGGGATAAATAAAGTATACAGTTTATCCATCTATATAAATATATGTTTTATTAATTTTATTGTAATCTAAAATGGAGCAACTGTGTGATTCCGACACTGATATGTTAATGTGTAACTTTTTCCACACCATGCATATGAAAACAGATCATTTATTTTGCAGCAGAGCAACAATAACTGAGTGATCCGAGGACATCCGGAGGAGATGGCTAAAGTAAACATGAAGCATAGTGGGATGCAGCCCTGACTCAGCCCGTGGTTATCGTGCTCCCCTGGACAAACACAGTACAGGGCCCACCCACAGACGGAACCAAGATAAACACAGGGTTGCTGTGGTATGAGGTGTTGTGTAATTGCTCGTGTTGGTGTGTGTGGCAGCTTTGAAATGTCTCTTCTTAAGGAGTCCTACAGTATACCCTCTGGCCCTAAACACGATGTGATGTGTAAATGACCACAAGCACATATATGTCTGTCTTTGTTGTCTATCATACACCCAGAAAAGGTGTTTAAGCTTTTTAATACCTGATAAGGCCCGAACATATTCTCATTTGTTTGAATAGTTTTTTGTCTATGCATCATCCAGTACATCTAACTGAATCCAGCTGAGCAAATAATTAAGACCCTTATTGTAGGAGCCACATATGAAGCCATTTGTGTTTGTTAAGATACATGTTTTTTGAGTCACTATAGGTGGTGGGCGTGTCATTGCATTGGGGTGGTGACGTTTGTGCTTATATCCGGTTGCTTTTACCTGTGCAGCGGGCAATAGATGGGGGAGTGAGCTAGAGAAGGACAATTTGTGTTGACCGCACGCACTCACGCAGGCACTCAGACACGCATACAAGGAGATACGTACATGGATATGGAATATTGCATTTTTGGAAAGGAAATAAAAGGTCAAGCGCATACTGTGTTGGAAAGACTGAGTTTTTGCGCGTCCACAGTGTTTTTTCTCTTGTTTAGTCCCTCGCGGCACTTTGTTTAAGATTACTGCTGCAATACTTATGTTGTAAATATTGGAACCTTTTGGGATATTTACTGTTTTACTTGTCAAGAACCAAAATTAGAAGCATGTAATGTGCAGTCAACATAAAGCTACAGCCAGCAGCTATTAAGCTTAGCATAAAGAGAAACAGATAGCCGTGCTTTTTGTGCCAAAAAACACCTATTAGCTCCTCTAAAGCTTTGACACCTACACAAACGTACATTGAAAAGCAACAAATGATGATTAAATGTGACAAAAGTGTGTACCAGTTTAGGGTGAGGTGTAAAGAAGCATAGGGTAAACATATTTCTCAATTACTGCTAATAACTTTTCACTTAGGCCCCGGCCCCACATGGACGAAACGGGTTGTAGCCGCATAGTTTCTCTTGCGTATAGCCATGGGCGTCGCAGCCATTATATGAGGGTGGGACAAGTCCCCCCAACTTTTTCAAATGATTAGTTTGGACCCCCCCACTTTTACCATATGGAAAGCCCGTGAATCGGTCTCTCCACTCGCCGCACTTTGTAGAGCGCTGTGTCAGTGCTTCACTATCAAATCCAGCACTTGCTTATTGAGAGAATGCCCAAATCAATGAAACTCCGTACCATGTTTTCACTGCTAGTTTGCACCAAGGCATAGACCCTCCAGAAAAACGCGATTCTGCGATCGCAGAAATTACCGCATAATCAGCAAAATGGCGCATATTTTTAAAAAGCCGCATATTTATCAAAAGGCCGCATAATCCACGCATTTTTCCACACAAAATTGAGAAAAAAAAAAGTGAACTCGCCTTGATGATGCGCGACGTCATCAGCTCGCGCATCACAGAAGGTAAACAACACCGTAGAGTGAACGTGTGGAGCTCACACGAGAGTTTCTCTTCACCAAGATGAAAAAATCTAATCCATCTCATTTACCGACGAACATTTCTGCTAAAGACCGGGAAAAGCAGTACCCCGATGTCTGGGGGTAAACTATTCTGCACCCCGTGCAACTGTGTGTTGGAGCATAAGAGAACATCAACGGTGACGACCCACTTTGATTCATTCAAACATTCGAAAATGCTTTCTGCTGCTGCGGACAAGAAAGCCGAACAGCTCACGTTCACCGAGGCATCAACTTCCAAAACCCTTTCGAGGGCTACAAGAAACGAAGTGAGTAGCCTACAAGATTGAAGCTGGTTAGATAACGAACGAGTAAATGAAAACAGAATGAGGCGGAGAAGTGTGTGTGTGTGTGTGTGTGTGTGTGTGTGTGTGTGTGTGTGTGTGTGTGTGTGTGTGTGTGTGTGTGTGTGTGTGTGTGTGTGTGTGTGTGTGGTGTGTGTGTGTGTGTGTGTGAGAGAGAGAGTGTGATTAAAATAGCCCAATTGCTTTTACAATAAATAAACATTGAATGTGTTTAATTGAATAGTAAAGGGGTTTAACGTTAGTGGCAGGTTGTGTGTGAGAGAGAATAAATAAATAAGACAGCCCAATATTTATTTTTTTCCGCATATTTCCGCATATTTCACAACTTCCCGCAATTTCACCGCATAAAATCACATAAAACCCCGCATGTTTGATCGCATAATCAAGGATTTTAGCCCGCGTTTCTCTGGAGGGTCTAAAGGCAGATTCTCCCATAGCGCGCACATGTTCAAGGAGTGTTGTCATAGTTGGACAGCTCAGATCTGTTGTATGAAGCGATGCCGGTAGCGGAGGTAAGGCACACACACCAAGTGTTCAGCACATTGTTAATACAGCGAAAATCAAAGCTGACGATCTCTTGGTTTGATATGTTTTCTCCCCCAGACAACATGGACATAAGAACATGTTTTTCAAAGAAGAGGAAAGTAAGTCATCAGCTGGTAGCAGTTAATCAGTTAACAGTGATGGCGGCGGTGGCGGCAAAAGCGTCTCACTTCTGGAGAGGAGTTTCGTCTTTATGTCATGATAGAGAGATACAAATACTGAATAGTTTAGATGAGAAAAGGCATCGAAATGCCAGGTTACTAGTATTTATCATGTAAACAGGGACCATGAATAACCCGATCTCTCTGTGCTCATGTAAACACCATGATGTCCATGATGCAGTCAGTTTGTTTTACTGGAGCCTCAGTTCGATAAGAGATTATTTTCTGAGTTCTTTAAGGTACTCTCTCTCAAAATGGTAATGTGCATTATGTTTTAATTATACTTCTTATCATTCAGAAGCTTTTTGTGTGTGTTATGTTTTACTGAGTGCTTATAGGCCATTTCCACCCCAGTATTCAGTTAACTATTTATTTTCTGCGCACATTACATAGACTAGCTAATATTCTACCTAGTGCTTGGGACTTTGAGTCTTCAAAATGTCCAATGTCACAGACTGGGACTTACTTTAGAGTCAGTTGTATTTACATTCAGTATGACTTGTTATGATTCAATGTGAAAGAGTATACTGCTCAATAAATAGTGATCACTTCACCACCTCTCTTGACATCTAGGCGCTTGAGAGTGAGTCAGAGGCAGAACACAGGGACAGTGGAGAGAGGACCGGTGCTGAGGTGAGTGATGAAAGGGAAATGACAGTTAGAGTAAAGTGTGATGTGGACTCTCATCCCAGAATGTTAAGGAAATCAGTGGGGGCATCATATGACCAATATAGACAGAAGAGCAACATTTAAGTCAATGATACCATTCCTAGGTGAACTTAACATCTGTATGGAGTCAGATCAGTCTCAATATTAATAAATGCTCACAGAAGGATTCACAAATGTATGTTGCGATTTATATATAAATGACTCCACAACAATATCTCTCAATGCACTCACAAATATTTATTGTTGTATATAAATGTACAAAAAATGGGCATTTAAACTGCTTTTTATTAATTCAAAGACGGCTCTGAATTAATAATCAAATATGTTTCCTTTCTTTACTACTGGATGAAATTACAAAATGTACCCATCATTTTCCTCATGCTAGTATAGCCACATAAAAGTATCAAACCACCTGTTAGAATGTACCAGAATACAGGAAATCTATTTAAACGGGTCCCAAGGTGGATAGTTCTGCAAACGGAACGCTCTGGGGGGGCAAACGGATCCGTCTGTATGCCTCTATACCAGGGATCACCAACTACATTTGTCTAAGTGCCGAAATGTAACCAATAGACACTATCGCAGGCCAGCGATTTTTATATAACCCAGAATTTTATAAATAGTATTCAGATTACTTTTGGAATACTTTCTTTTTCCATAACAGATGGGTATGTTTTGGTGCACAGGAGACACCTATTTTACTGTTTTCATGGCTTATCAAGAACTCAAACACGACATCTTGGTGTCATTCTGGACAGCTCTCTCATCTGCACCCCACATAAAAAACATCACCCGGACTGCATTCTTTGTACTGTCTTAAAACCTTTCCTTGGAATATGTTATGAATTGTAAGGTGTCCTTGGGTGCTTTGAAAGGCGCCCCTAAATAGAATGAATTATCATCATTATTATTCATTATCTGAAACGATGTAATAACTTTTGAAACTGTTTCCAGTCACTTGCCCCATGCATTCAGCAGCAGCAGGCCGTTCACTTTGATTTGATCCCGTTATAAATGTCATCATTTCGACAATAAAGAAATGCTACATAAACGTTACCTTGCACATTTTATCTAACCATCTGCGTGCAGGGGCGGGGCCTCACAGACACGCTGCATCTCTCTCTCGCTCACAGACATGCTGTAGCGCTGCGCTGTGCACACAGTTCTGCCGGTAATGAATATCACATTTTGTGAGGAAACTTTTCCACCAATAATTCCAATAAGTATTCCACAATGTATTCACTTCAGGTTAACGAGAGTAACTGTAATCAGATTACTCGTTTTTCAAATGTAACGCCAGCTGAATACAGTTAGCCTACTTGATTTTTGTATTCTGATTACGTAACGCCGTTATGTATTCCGTTACAACCCAACCCTGCTTCTAGGCTACTGTCCCGCAGCTCCAGCCTCTCTGTTGGACTCTGTCGCAGCGGGGCTACTGCTGTGGTGCGGAGCGCATTAACCAGACTCTTCACAACGAAGGATCACTTCTTCTTAAAGGCAGGGAAGGCTTTGCAGTACGCAGTCTACTGTCCCGCAGCTGCTGCCTCTCTGTTGGACTCCGGTACTGCACCTTACTCACAAGACGTTGTAAACAAAGAAATGGGTGGGGGACGAACGCAGTAACCACTCCGCCAACGCCACAGTCACCCCCGTCGTGCGGGCCGGATGAGAATGTCTGGTGGGCCGGATGTGGCCCGCGGGCCGCCAGTTGATGGTCACTGCTCTATACGATTATTTCCTGATAACAATGAAATAGCCCCGTCTCCCTCTCCCCACGTCTCCTGCTCAGAGATCAGCTGCTGGACTGTCAGAAAAGGGGGAGGAAAGGAGAGGCTCCGTTTATTATTATTATATTATTATAGAGTCGTTATCAATTTGTTTTAAAGCTCAATAAATAACAAAGAAGACCTCTGACCGGCACTTTTCTAATTTTGTACGGAAGATTTAAACTTTAACGGACATGTTGACCGGCGGAAAAAAATGTTAACGGAAACTCTGCCGCACGGTTCCCTCGTTCCTTGGAAGAGGCGGAGAGGTGGGTGTTTTTCATCTGCTGGTGGACTACCGGAGAGATTTACAGCAGGAGAACAGGCCGTCCACCGCGGAGAATAGACAGAAGGGCAACCGTGGCAACCATGCTCTGGGGTCTTCTTCGCTGCTTTTGGTGTATTTTGTGGCGGTAGCAGCGCCACTTACAGGCCTGGCATATGTACTACAGTGTTTCCAGCATTTCCAGCATTTCCAGCGGTCTCGTGTGAACGGACACGTTAATGAATCGAATGGGTGTGAACCGTGTGAACCGTGTGAACGGAAGACTTTTTTGCAATTGCGTTTTACCGTATGCGTCCTCGTGGGGCCGGGGCCTTAATGACAGAATGTTGCTAGGTTTAAAGTCACCAATATCTGATATTACCAACCCATTTTAAAGTATAAATATCACTGATTCTAATCCACATATTTCTCCAAGTGTGCAGATTAAAATAAAAGTCATACATGCATAACCCCATGTACAAACACACTTTGGTTTTTGTACAGATAGAAAAAAGAATATGAAGCTAGTTAAGCAGTTAGCTTTAGATGTGCTCTAAACGTCTATTTGATATTCAACTGATTATTTAACAAGGAAAACTGAAAAAAGTTGCACTGGTTTAGGTTTTCAAATGATTAACATTTGCTGCCTGTCCTAGTCTCAGATTAGAGTAATTGAGGTGTACGTTTAATTACAAAACTGTTTGAAATACCATCACAAGGGACAACACTTAAGTTAAAAATGACAGATAAAACTAAATGTAAGTACTTCAGGTTTTCCAGTTAACAGGTGTAAATAAATACCAGCCTGACTTTAGTGTCACACAGTATTGCATTTAAGAGTAACTAAAAAGAAAAGGAACATTTACCTTTTCTGCAGGTTTTGTTTCTCGTCCATTTTAAAAAGCTGACAATACACTGTCAAAATAAACTACAATGCAAATGTCTGCTAATCATGTAACCAACGTTCTTCTTTATCCTTCCCCAGCCCTGTATTTAAGACTTCACTCTCGTCCTCCATTTTTGCAAAAACCACGTAACCTTGAATAATTGGAGATAGTATTGATAATTCTCTCTTTGTTCACAACAACAACTGTCAACAACTGTCTTCTGAAGTTTTAGAGACGTAACGTATATCGACTAATCGAGAAGAATATTTGATAGGTCGATTATTAGCACAACACTGGAGCAAAACAGGCCGTTGTCACGCTCCTTAACACCATATATGTTAGAAGTAATGGATTCTGCAGAGTTTTGCATTGCAAATGTGTCCACAGCACAACGGTTTATAAGTTCTCCATTCCAACGCTTTTTCCTCATGCCAACCTGAGCAGCAGGGGAGCGGCCAACAGCACATTATCTGTGTTGTGTTTGTAACACACCTCCCTATCACACTCGGCATGGAACAGAGGGCTGAAAGCAAATGTCACATTTAGAAGCATGTCGTTTTCTCGACTGCCCACTGGGGAAAAGGCAGCGAGTAAATATCCACTTTAATCACTAACCACACCATTGTGTTTTATTTGTTCACACACATCACATTTTTTATTATCTTGGTGGCAAAGACACTGAATGCACATAAGAAATTGTTTAATTAATTCCTGCTATATCGGCTCACCTTCTAAAAGGAATATTCACACAGTGGTGAAACTTTTTAAATATAGTTTTTAACATTTCATTTGAAAGTGATACAAAAAGGAGATTGTTTCCATGGATGAAGGGACTACATAAAGGCTACGTTTTCTAAGCGTATGTGGTTATTGCAAAACGTGTCCCTTTTCCATATATTTAATGTGATACAGAGGCTGTTATCATCACATTAGCACCTACCGATACAATCTGAAACTGAAGATTGCGTAACTGCATATAAAATAATAATAATACATGTCATTTATATAGCACTTTTCCTGGTGCTCAAAGCGCTTGTATTTGTATTAACAAATGCAATGCAGAAGTTCCACGAGGAGGGAAAAAGGCAACGAGCTATAATACTTCCAACCTGAACCGTAGAATAATATGTCCTCTTTAAATGGAAACTGTTTATAAAAGGCATCTGAAATTACCATTAATTATTTAAAAACAAAACTGACTAGTACTGATAACTATCAGCTGTTATCACACTGCAGCTCTTACTGAATGCGGAAGGGTTGGCTTTTTGTTCCATTTCCCAGGCTTTCAGGCACTATGCATGTAACCTGAAATTAGAACAAAAGGTGAAGGAAAAGGGTGAGGCACTATCAGAGCGCCAGCAGAGAGAAACAGGAATACAAGAACAGGGAGTCTGAAACTAATAGTAAATGAAGCAGAGAGTGTTGTTAACATACAGGTCTGGCATCTCCCAGCCTCTGAGTTGCATAGAACCGAGTTATTATCAAAGGATGGCGTCAAAGCAACAGGGAGCTACAGCATGGCTTACACAAAGTTACATCATTGCCTAATGAGCATGAATCAATGCTGAGAGTTGCACAGAGACGGTGGAATCATGTAACGTGCAGCTGTTGTAAGAATCACATTAATCAATCTATTCTATGTAAGGGTGTGAAATTGGTTCCAAAGGACTACCTTACCATGACATGGCTTTAATAGCCGACAAACAATGTCAGCTATATTTTGTAGCAGAAAAGAATTAACCGGATTCTGCAGGTTCTATAATGCAGCATCTGATCCCTCCGTCCTCCATCCTGTTTCAAACCCCATTCCTCCTGTTTAGAATCAAAGTCTCAATCCCATTCCAAAATATATACTTATGATATCACTTCAAAAAGTTGCTCCTGTGCCACAGAAGATAAATACAAGTATGTTTACTGGTTAAGCACTCCTTATGTTCAGTAAACTGAATTCTATGCGTAATATAGTAGCCCTTTTAGGGATGTCACAAGAACCAATACTTTGGTACCAAGTCAATTCTGAAACATTCTGATAACCGTGACAATACTGTTTTGTTTTTTATATAGTAACGCAGGTACATATTACAGGTACACCATCCTGTCGCCCCTGGGATAGTAGAAAAATATATTTTGGAAACAGAAAACTCAGGGGACGCATCTTATTTCTCTACCTAAAAGCTACATTGTCAACGATCAAATACGTCGGTTAGCAGACGTTGCATAAAGATGAATTATGGTAGGTTGAAGCTCTACTCCTTAAACTATTGTTCAAAGATAAACTATGATTTCATAATGATGTGTTCAGTTGTAATGTTCTGAAACGTAACAAAAGATACAGTATAATAATTTGTTTAAATGACCTCCAAGATCTAACCGAAAATATGTATGTATGCATTACATCAGATTTAATGATGACATTGATTTCATGTTTTTACAGTAGTATTGAAAAGGTATTGTAAACGTTGAATTGCAAAGGTGTTGGCATACTATACATGAACTGTATTCTACATTTCTCATACCGCTCAAGAACACAACTGCTTGTTGTGGTGTTGTTTATTAGGGATTAAACACTTAAGAGCTTAGTGAATCTCTTTCATTCGGACTATGTGGGTACAGATCATAGAAGGAACCATGTGTACACCACTCAGAAACATCAGCTGATTCTATACTGAACGGCCAGCAAATATAAAAGTAAAACATTTAACTGTATCTAGCTTTAATTATTCCAAACTGTGCTTATTTGTTTATTGTTTTGGTTTGCTTTAAATCGCCACGGAAGGGACTTCCTGAATCTTCTAGACCGTCTTAATATCAATGCCTGTAGCAACCTGCCCAGCGAAGGCAGCCCTTTTGTCTCTATTTTTGGTCTGTGGTCAGAAACAATTCTCTAATGGTTTGATCATGTGAAATTGTGTCTGCTGAATGCATAAGAAGAGGGCAATATGTTTAAAGCATCTTGCCAGAAAACGCTTTAAAGGATAATAATGTGTGTATCGCTCAGCTTGTTATCTGTTCTTTAGTGAAGAATGCCAGCTCGGTTTAAGTCACTTTAAGAGTAAAACATGACCAAACTGCTTAAAACAGCAATCTTTTGGGCCATCTTGTTATTTTGATTAATGTGTATCCAAATAAAGTCCTGTTCAGATGTAAGATGGGACAGAGGAGAGAGACCATGGTTGTAATAAGTAAAGTACACAGTAAGTGACTATTTCCCAACTGCTTAATCGCATAGTTAAACTATTACTAGAGGAGTAATGATGAAGCCAGAACCTTCAGGGGTAATTTGAGCAACTGGATTTAAATCCTTCTTGAATGCTTCTTGGATGCATTTCACTTAGAGATAGGAAAGCAATCCCATCCCCCAAAGATGCATTGAGTGACTATATATGTTTAATAAAGGGTGACAAAATCCATACATAATAACCTAATAAAAGTAAATGTAACAACTACTACAGTGCAACAAAACAGGAAGATTAAATGTGGTCTCTTAAACATAAGATCTCTAGCATCTAAAGCAATATTGGTAAATGATTTAATATCAGATTATAATATTGATATATGCTGTCTCACTGAAACTTGGTTGAGACATGAAGAATATGTCAGCATAAATGAGGCCACTCCACCCAGCCATATCAACACTCATATTGCTCGAGGCACGGGCCGAGGAGGTGGAGTTGCAGCAATCTTTGACTCAAGTTTACTTATCAATACTAAACCAAAATTAAATTATACCTCCTTTGAAAGCCTCGTTTTTAGTCTTACGCATCCGACCTGGAAAACTTTGCAGCCAATCTTTGTTTGTTTAGTGTATCGTGCACCAGGTCCTTATTCAGAATTCTTATCAGAATTCTCTGAGTTTTTATCAACTTTGGTTCTTAAAACAGACAAAGTAATTATCGTAGGTGACTTTAATATTCATGTTGACGATGATAAAAAATAGTCTTACTTAAGCAATCATACACGAGAGGCCGTTCTTGAACGTCATTATTGGTACGACAGTACTGCGGCAGGACCGAGGTGCTTGCGCCGAGGTCCGTACGCCTGTACATAATTTCATAATGTGGGCTAATTTGCTCCCAAACCTACACTTTCTGCTTGAGCTCCGTCAGAAAGTAGTTCCTATAAAGTATAGTTCCCTTGGTAACGCTAGCCGATCAATCGAACACTCCTGCTTCCCCGCTTACAGTTATTGATATAATTATAGTAAATAATATATTATTAACCAATTTATTGAAAACAATTTATTTACAACAATTCTTGAATTAGGCTATTTATTTATTTGTTTACATATTTAACATTTTGGCTTCAGAATGAAGGTGGATGTTCATGCTGCCATTAAAAGTGCAATTTTTGAAACAGCTCTCCATGAACTCCATGCCAGACTTTTTTGCAGGTGGTGCTGTGGTGTTCACGGGTAGGTTATCGGAAGAGCTTTCCTCCAGTGGCCGTTTCATGGCGTGTCCCGGACCGGCAAAAAGCGCGTTGCTCCACATATTTCTGTTGTCCAGAGATGGAGCCCAGTAGCTGCGAAGCGATGACTCATTTTTATGCCCGCTAACGGACATGATTTCTCTGGCCTCCAACCCTGCCTCCGCCAGCGTTGTGTAACGCGTAGCAGTGCCAGCCTCTTCACTAATGCGGGTCATCATGGACACAAGGCTGTTCACCCCCAAGGGCTCCATGCTATACCACACCGCATCCCCAGGCTTCACCGACTTCCTTGGATGGTGGTAGAAAGCCTTTGCTGATTCGGGCATTTGCAAAATGCAGGCAGTTTGGGGCATTTGCAAAATGCAGGCAGTTTGCTTTTCGGCCCAACGGTATACCGTTTTTCTCAGACACGGAGGGATACTGACTTGTTGTGAAAAGGCACGTTCTATTTGACCGTTGTTTGATCGTGGAATCAAACACGCCTATTGACCAATCAGAGAGCTTGCTCACACCTATGTGTTATAGAATGTTGCATTTAACTCTATATTAGATTATGTTGGTTTCTGTCAGTGTAAATAAACCAACCCACTGCTATAATCACACTCTCGACCTTGTTCTGACTTATGGTATTGAAATTGAGCAACTATTAGTCGAACCGCATAATCCTGCTTTATCCGACCATTTCTTAGTAACTTTTTTAGTACTATTACGAGACTACAAAGCATTAGTCAAAAGCTCTTGCAGCAGAAACCTATCTGTTAGTGCTATAGACACATTTAAGGAAGAGATTCCACCAATACTTAACTCGATAGCATGTCTGCATGTAGGGGAGGAAACTTATACAAAATGTACACCACCCCAAATTGATCATGTTGTTGATAGTGCTACAGATGCGCTGCGAATAAAATTAGACTCTGTTGCTCCTTTGAAAAAGAAGAAAATAAAACAACATAGATTAGCTCCATGGCATAATGCCGAAACCCGCAAAATAAAGCAAAAGTCTAGACAACTTGAAAGGATATGGCGTTCCACTAAACTTGAAGAATCTCGTTTAATTTGGCATATTACTCTCAATGAATATAAGAAAGCCCTGCGTAAAGCGAGAGCAGCCTACTACTCTTCATTAATAGATGAGAATAAGAATAATGCAAGATTTCTTTTCAGCACTGTAGCCAGGCTGACAGAGAGCCACAGCTCCATTGAGCCTTCTATTCCCATAGCACTCAGTAGTAATGATTTTATGTGCTTTTTTAACGATAAAATTGTTACTCTTAGAAATAAAATTAATGACCTCTTGCCTTTGACCAGTATAGTGTTATCAACAGCTCCCGGAAACGTAAGTTCTAATATTACACTAGATAGTAAACTAGAATGCTTTTCAGCCATTAACCTTGAACAATTACATTCAATGATTCTCTCTTCTAAACCATCAACGTGCATGTTAGACCCAATTCCAACTAAGCTGTTGAAGGAAGTTTGCACTTCTTTATTAAATATTATGAATATGTCTTTATTATCAGGCTATGTTCCACAATCATTCAAAGTAGCAGTGATAAAACCGCTTCTTAAAAAGCACAACCTCGATCCAGAGGTTTTAGCCAACTATAGACTTATTTCTAATCTTCCGTTCCTCTCAAAAATTCTTGAGAAAGCGGTCGCAAAACAGTTGTGTGATTACTTAAAAAACAATGATTTATTTGAAGATTTTCAGTCTGGCTTTAGAACACATCATAGCACAGAGACAGCTCTGGTTAAAGTCACAAATGACATTCTAATAGCCTCAGACAAGGGACTTGTCTCTATTCTTGTTTTGCTCGATCTCAGTGCTGCATTTGATACTATCGACCATGATATCCTATTGCAAAGACTAGAGCACTTAGTTGGCATACAGGGAACTGCTTTAGGCTGGTTTAGGTCCTATCTATCTGAACGCTCTCAGTTTGTACGTGTTAACGATGAATCTTCCACGCAAACCAAAGTTAGCCATGGAGTGCCACAGGGCTCAGTGCTCGGACCTATTTTGTTCACATTATATATGCTTCCGTTAGGCAATATTATAAGGAATCATTCTGTAAACTTTCATTGTTATGCGGATGATACTCAACTATATTTATCAATCAAGCCTGATGAAATTAATCATCTAAATAAAATTCAAGACTGCCTTAAGGACTTAAAAACGTGGATGACCTTAAACTTTTTGATGTTAAACACGACCAAAACTGAAGTTATTGTACTTGGCCGGAAGAATCTACGAAACAAATTATCTAAAGATATACTAACTATGGATGGCATTAATTTGGCCTCCAGTGAGACTGTAAGGAATCTTGGTGTTATATTTGATCAGGATTTATCCTTTAACGCCCACATAAAATCAATTTCAAGGACCGCCTACTTCCATCTACGTAACATTGCAAAAATCAGGCATATCTTGCCTCAAAACGATGCAGAGAAACTAGTCCATGCATTTGTTACTTCTAGGCTGGATTATTGTAACTCTTTATTATCAGGGAGTACCAAGAAGTCAATCAAGTGGCTTCAGCTGATTCAAAATGCTGCGGCTCGTGTACTAACCAGAGTTAGGAAAAGGGACCATATTACTCCTGTTCTGGCTGCCTTACACTGGCTCCCTATAGAACACAGGATAGAATTTAAAATTCTTCTTCTCGCCTACAAAGCCCTTAATGGGCAGGCGCCATCTTACCTTAAAGAACTCATTATACCCTACTGTCCTACTAGGGCATTGCGTTCCAAGAATGCAGGGTTGTTGGTTGTTCCTAGAATCTCTAAAAGTACAATGGGAGCCAGAGCCTTTTCTTATCAAGCTCCACATTTGTGGAATCAGCTTCCAGTTTGTGTTCGGGCGGCAGACACCCTATCCGTTTTTAAGAGTGCGCTTAAGACCTTCCTTTTTGATAAAGCTTATAGTTAGGGCTGATTAGATTCAGCCCCTAGTTTTGCTGATATAGGCTTAGTCTGTCGGGGGACATCTTACTTCTTCCTTCTCTCTGTCTATACCTGTGTACCCTCATGTTCCGATTAACCCAGCTTCCCCAAATGTCTTTCTTTTTGGTGTCTATATACACTGGGATCCGGAGTCATGGATGATCCTGCGGTCCTGGATCGCGAGCGCTGGATCTTGAGTCGTGGCTGTGGTCCTGGATGGATATCCTCGTGGATTCATCTTCCTATTATACACACATGCATTTCCAAACATTTGGACTACCTATGTTGCAAATGTATTATCTTTTCAATTTACACACAGCATCTATTCCACGTCTGTCCGTCCTGGGAGAGGGATCCCTCCTCTGTTGCTCTCCCTGAGGTTTCTCCCATTTTTCCCTTTAAACTGGGTTTTCTTTGGAAGTTTTTCCTTGTACGATGTGAGGGTCTAAGGACAGAGGGTGTCGTATTGTCATACTGATATTCTGTACACACTGTGAAGACCACTGAGACAAATGTAACATTTGTGATATTGGGCTATATAAATAAACATTGATTGATTGATTGATTTCCTGTAAATATTCCTCACAGTCAAAGCATTCCCGGGGTTTAGTGATGTAAAGCTATTAATGTGAAGCAGAAGAAGCAGGAAGTGTTCCGTTTGCATTACCAGTAGCCCATCACAGCATGAATAGGGATACAGGGAAGCACAGTAGAAAACAGTGAGACTAAAATACGGAACAAACCTCCAAACTAAAAATAGTCTTGCTTAACAAACACCAAAAGAGCCCCTAAAGGGAAAAGGTTGGGATAACGGGTTACTTTCACATGGTCACAAGAACGTTCCTCACAAGCATGACATACTTTCGCGGTGCACAAAAGAGGAAGTGGAGCACACAGGAGACCGCTATTTCATTGCAGACTGTTATGTTTATGTGTGGAAATGACAGTACATACATTATTTGACTTGTATTTCGCGCTCAGACTTCATTTTAAAGACATTTCGGCCAGGGGTGTACAGCTGTTTGTTTAAGCACCGGATCGGCAAAACAAAGAGTCTGTAAACAGTCTGCCTTGATCTATGAATTCATGTCTCAGAGTACCTGCTGCCCAATGCTGTTTTATAGAAGGGAAACCTCAGTCACTTTATGAAATTGTTGCAGCATCAGGAGTAGGGCTGCAACAAACGACTAATTTGATAATCGATTAATCTATCGATTAATGAAACGATTAATCGATTATTCGGATCGTTAAGGTTTTAACTGTACTACTACTTATATCGATACTGCTTATCGATCCGGTCCTTTTAACGATAGTATTAACGGTTCTTTTGACAAGAAATAAGGTAAACTAACTAAACAAATTGTGAACAAAACGCAAAATCGCTTTTTATTTCAATTAAATACATAATATTTCACATCAAAAGAAACAACAATGTTTTAAAAAATCATATTAAATAATGTGATGACAGAACTGTAAACAGAATAGCTGAAACTTTAACAAAATAAATAACTCTGTTACCTCTAATCATTAGCCTATGTTTTTATAACTGAGTTAATTCCGTGTGTTGCTGCTAGCATACATAACACCTGACGTGGAAACGTTACTCGTGGACGGAGCTACAGAGCTGCTAGAAAGACAGTGGAACCCGGTGCATTCCTCCGTCTGGATGTGGAGCACTTTTGCTAAATGTTTAGACAAATTGCTCGTGTTATCGTCCTTACATGATAAACTGTTATTGCACTTTTGGTAACGAGCATTGTCCACATCGAGACGGCTAAAGTTTAACCACACCTCGGAGCGCGTTCTCTCCGCCATCTCCTCCGTGTGTGTGTTGCATGCATGTAGCAGCTGCGTGTGTGTGTGTGTAAACTGCCCCGCCCCCTCGCAAGCAGGCGGGGGAGAGATCTCTCGTCTGAATTGGGAAGATCGAAAATACATTATAGACGCATTTTGTAGTCATATTGCATATTAGAAACGGAGTTGGCGACACTAAGACTGCGATATAATGTTTATGTAGCAATAATACATATGACATATGTTTTAAATGTCTCCTGTACCGATAAAAAAGAGCGATAACGTTGGAGCTTAACGGGGTGTAGAACACATGTGATGACGTCACCAACGAATCGACGACTGAATTAGTTGCCAACTAATTTGGTAATCGATTTTAATCGATTAAGTCGATTAGTTGTTGCACCCCTAATCAGGAGGCAGCGGACTCAGCCTCTGAGAAGAGCAGCACCAGCGTGCAAAGAGCTGTGCCTTTCACGTACCGCCATCACTGTGTTTACCTTCATTAGATCAGCTAAAGAGCGACCGCAGGCTGCCACACACACAACAAACTGCCACACACACAACAAACAGATTATTACGCCTGATTATTTGTTTTATGAAGGAGATGTCCGGTCACCAGGGTGCCTGATGTGTGTCGGTTTCTGCTCTGCTCAGCTCTGTGTGTATGTGTGTGTCGGACACCGGCATTTGTTTTCAGAAGATATTATGATACTGTGACATATGACGCCCATATAACGTGTAAAGTGGAAAAACTGTACAACTGCAAGTATTATCTTTCCTCAGAAAAAAAATATCTATGGTAAGCTAAGCTAGCTAGTGGTCCAAAAACAAGTTCTTTAATATCAGTATTATCACAGAGGAAAGTTATATGAACATGACTTGTCTCACCTCGATGCAGCTAAAGCACACTTTAATGCAAGTTGATCATAGGTATAACATGTATTACTACTCTAGTAAATAAGTACTTAGTACCACTCAAACCAGTACAATAAACTGGCTTGTTTTAAAAGTAAGAGTCTAATATGGTAAGTATATGTTTTTGATTGAGCGTAACACTTGTGTAATATTACAATTTTTGAGGAGCACTCTGGAAGTGACATTATAGAACTAGAAAGATCCTTTAAAAAACAAGGTTCTAAGACATTGCAACAGTGTTAACAGTGGAATTATATTATATGAATCTGTAGTAGCTTTCGCAATGAAATCACAGTGACTAACAGACCACCACGATGTAAAGTATTCAGATGGTGAGGGAGTGACGGACTTGTCTTATGCTTTCGAGTGTATATTTAGAAATCAAATGCAGCAGGCCGTCCATCTGTTCTCTGTTACACTGAAAAGCTGTCGAGAGGCATGAAAGTAAGACAGAGGACCGTAAACACGGCAGGAGGACAGGACTTGCTGCTGGCCATGTTTGCTTACGACATCAAAAACATTAACAGTGTTATTCATGGATAGATCTGTGTTCTCTAAAGTTTGCTGGACACCAGTTTCCTTGAAAGTGGATTACAGGATAGATATTCCAATTCATAATGGACAAACACTTATGATTAAGAAGGAATTTGCTAGTAAAACCAATCAAAATGTGTCACAGGAAGTGAGTCAGACTGTAAGGAGTATAACACACAGACTAGAATGTAAAAGGATATTGATAACATGATAACGTGACAGAACTAGTTTGCACATTTCTCCTTGTTCTCAGGTGCTACTTTAAAAAAGAAAAGACCTCAAATGAACCCATTTCACAACTCTCATTTCCTCATTGTTTGCTGGGTTAGCAGTCTTTCTTTTCCAGAAGTAGACACTACATTTGGGGATTTTTCTTTGAAAATGTAGAATTGTACAAGCATGCTGGTGCATATAGGTGAGTGAGTCCCCTTAAAAACAGCATTGCCATATTGAGTGGTTTGCCTTGGACATGCAAAGTCAGCTAACAATACATTGTTTATTGACTGACAGAGTTTGTGTACACAGGGCTCACAAATAACTTTTAAAAGTGGTTACCAGGTTACCAAACAGTCTTCATCTATTGGCTGCCAGTACTAAAGAAATGGTGGCCTTCTATAGTCACCTTATATTTTGAGGAATTAAGATACTTTGCAGTTAAACATCAGCTTGATAATGAAAATGTGAGATGAAATAATTAAAGGTTTACAAGTACAAAAACTAAAAAAACATCCTTGTGAATTGTGTGTTTTCTGATATTTTAAGGAGTTTGAAACTACAATGTCATCAGTTGACGTGTCCAGCATACATTTCTGGTACACAAAATACTATTTGTGCTCAAAAGTTCTAGGTCTTATTTGACAGAAGATCTCCAATTAATCTTGATCCTACTCAGATAGATGTATCCCCTTCCCACGTACAGCTAAAGAAACCGGGAGACAACATTTACAATTATGTAGTATCAGAATGTGGGCAGTAAATCTAAAAGAAAAATGTGTTTTGGGGAGCAAGTTAGCTATTGTTCTATTTTAAAAAGTACAGCAAAAACACACATTCCTGGAAAGCTTTTTAAATCTCAGGGTTTTTTCCAAACCGGATAAGAGGGGCGCAGCGCCCTCTCATTTTGTGGCGTGCACCGTCATACCAAAATGCTGATTTCCCCCGTAAAATGTTAGGGTTCATTCACACCTAATGGCGCGTTTCCACTGCAGGCCTCGCTCGGTTTGGTTAGGCCTTATTAGGCCCGGCTCACTTTAATGCTGCGCTTCCATTACAGTTTAGGAACTGGGGTAGTTACTATAGTAACGCAGTGTAGGCGGAGCCGTGACGTCATCTTCAATGAGCGCCGCAAAAAACAACACAGCCGTTAGCTCTTAGCACTCAGAGCTCACAGCTCTTCATATCTGTTCAGAAACTAGACAAAAGTTAAACAAGTACAAACCACAGACTGCCTGTGTCATGGCGAATACAGTCGCTGGTTTATTTATGTCTGTATAGGCCGTTGTTGTGAGTGTGGACGGTCGAAGCATATATAACGTTAGCTTAGCCAATCTCCATTTAGAAAACACGCATTTTAAAAGGGTTTTTGCCTGCCGTCTGTCTGCAGACTTGTCAAAGCATTAATTCATGGTTTTTACTAACCGGTATCAGTGTGTTGTTACTTCGGCATAATTTTGAAATGTGCATTACAATTAAATCACGGTCAAATATGTTCATCTTGTTGTAGTTGTAGCCCCCTTGCCAGCGATTCTCTCTCTAGTTTAGCATACTCAGCCCGACTCAGCCTGGTTGTTCCTGGCCCTAGAACCAAGATTTAGTCGGGCCAGAAAAAAAGTGAAAAAGTAGCCCCGGGCCAAAACTAGGCCAAGTGGAAGCGCAACCAAAAACGGGCCCCGCACGGCTCGGCACGCTTAAAGCGAGCTACCCGCTGCAGTGGAAACGCGCCATAATAGTCCGTTTTCTGGTGCGCACCAGACGATAGTTTGTTACATTGTTTAATTTTTCAGAAGGTTCGGTTTGCGTTCACACGGGCAAAACTCAAACGGACTATAAACTTTAGGGTGCGTTCACACCTGCCTTGTACAGTCCGATTTAATCGAACCCTGGTGCGTTTAGCCGCTTGGTGCGGTTCATTTGGGTCGGTGTGAACCTGGTGTGAACACAGTCCGAGACCTCTGAAGTGAACTAAACAACCGGACTCTGGTCCGCTAAAATAGATGGTCTCGGAACGCTTGCTTGCGAACTCTGGAGCGGTTCATTGCTGGTGTGAACACATTCCGCACCAAAACATAGGAAGCGTAGTATTTACGTGTCACAAGAACGCGGATACCTTCAAAATCTTTAGTGAAAGAGTCTTTCAAGACATCCGCGGTTGTTTAGTTAAAGAGTGAAGCAGAATGAAGTGTTGAACAGTGTTGTGTAAAGTAAAAATTCTACGTCAGCTACATAAAAGTAAGAACACCTGTCGTCGGTGAAACGCCCCTCCTTACTGCAGAACGCCTCTCATTATATGTGTTATAATGTTTTGTAACGGACGTTGTCTGATATATATATATAAATCATATGCGCGGGCCGCTAGTGTCTGTTGATCTCCAGATTAAAAGCAGCATAGGAATAACCTGCCGAAAGTGCAGATGCTCCATGGCGGAGGCTCCGATAGAAATTGCCGGGATTTGCGTTTTTACCCCCTTAATGTAACAAACTGTCGTCTGGTGCGCACCAGAAAACGGACTATTGTGAATAGAGTGGCGAAGTCACGCCCATCTACTTCCGGTCCATGGGACCTTATTTCGGAAAAATTATGCATTGAAGTCAATGGAGAGAGAAAACTTATCTTTCGATCCCGTTTGAATTGTGCCATGAATTACACATATGATGTTTGTCAATCTTAAAAAATAATTTCCATGTCAAAAAAGTCACAGTTTGTCGTAAAACTGTTGAAATATAAGATTATGAAAAATACGCAACTAGAAAGACTACAAATCCCAGAGTGATGTCATAACTGTTTTCCTCCACTAAGAGATAGCTAAGATCAGATAAGATAACTTTAACAAGATGCATGTGTGCTTAGTACCAGGTTGTTATCATACCAGCAATGGGTCTTGCTCATTATTTCGCTTCCCGTCTGATGAAAGGAACAGGAGTGGCTGGATCAAGTTAGCTACCTAGCTAGTAGCTAGCACGTTAGTTAGCATTACAGCCTTGTCATTTTTATTAGCCTTAACATGAAGTAACATTAAGTAACCCAACATGTTAAACAGTAAGAGTAGTAGTCATATTTCGTGAACCCTTTGAAGAGTACTGTCACCGGTGTGATCATTCTATAATACACCATTTAAGCCCGGGGGATAAATGCTAACGCTACATTAGCATCTGCGATCTTTTCTACTTCACATTATCTGCACAAATGGTTGACATTCAACATTAAAAAGACCAGGCAGTTCAGAGAGGATCAAAGGAATGCAGGCAGGCAGCTTTGCATGACATTCTTCTGGACGTGTTTCATTGTAGTGATATTGAGGGTAGTCAATCCTTTTGTTGACACGACAGTAGTGACGCCCATCTTGGTGACGTGTGTTGTTCTGCTAGACCGGAGATGTAGTTAATTCAGTGTTTCACACAAACAAATGTGTAACTTCACAGTTTTACGACACATTTTTTTTTTTTTAACTTGCAAAATTATCTTTTAAATTGACAAACATATGTGTAATTCGTGGCACAATTCAAACGGGATCGAAAGATAATCTTTCTCTCTCCATTGACTTCAATACATAATTTTTCCGAAATAAGGTCCCATGGAGGTCCACCGGAAGGGGAGGGGCTTCACCACTCTATGCACCCTAAACACAAGTCATGTGCACTGAAATGCTGTTCAACCATTGGTCAGACATTAAGGGGGTAAAAACGCAAATCCCGGCAATTTCTACCGGAGCCTCCGCCATGGAGCATCGGCACTTTCGGCAGGTTATTCTCATGCTGCTTTTAATCTGGAGATCAACAGACACTAGCGGCCCGCGCATATGATTATATAATCAGACAACGTCCGATAAAAAACATTATAACACATATAATGAGAGACGTTCTGCAGTAAGGAGGGGCGTTTCACCGACGACAGGTGTTCTTACTTTTATGTAGCTGACGGAGAATTTTTACTTTACACGACACTGTTCAACACTTCATTCTGCTTCACTCTTTAACTAAACAACCGCGGATGTCTTGAAAGACTCTTTCGTTAAAGATTTTGACACGTAAATACTACACTTCCTATGTTTTGGTGCGGACTGCGTTCACACCAGAAATGCACCGCTCCAGAGTACGCAAACAAGCGCCGACCCAAATGAACCGCACCAAGCGGCTAAACGCACCAGGGTTCGATTCAACCGGACTATACAAGGCAAAAGTGATGCCAGAAAACAATACTACTGTTTGTCAACAACCTTTAAATGACTAAAAGAAATATGAATATTGTGTCAAATAGACCGTCGTTTAACCATCTTGAATCACTTACAGACATAATGTGGTGGCAAACGAATGACAAATTAGTCATCAAGTTGAATGTTGCATTCATTATAATACAACAATTGTTTCCCAACAGCTGTTGTTTATTCACAATGTGAAAAGGTTTAGCTTTTAGGTTAATAACTTCACACTACTCTATCTCAACTTGAGTTATTGCTAACACACCTTAACACACAAAGGGTTGGGAACTAGCAGTGACCTTTCCCACTAAATGTCACTTAGTATAATGACTTCTTCAAAAGGTTCCTCTTTTTCAGTTTCCATTCAGCAGAAGCATCACCCTACACCACTTAAACCCTAACTGATGAAGACATCAACTATTCCTGACTGATGCAACACCATATAGTTTACAAAGTCTGTTAACATTCAGCTCCAGCTGTTGGGCTGCGCTATCCATCAACTGACAAGTGACAATGTAAGATGCTAGTGACAGATTGAATAGTTGGTACGTGCTGCTGCTGATAAAAAGGTTTTAGATCAGCATGTGTGAACTGGATGCTATATTCTGCTTCTTCAAGGCCTTCCTAAATACCCTGTAAATACATACAGGGTAGCAACTCGTCTATGCATCATGAGTAATACAGCTACAATAAAAACTGTATGGCCTGTAGTGTTTCCCACTATATACAAATAGTGGCGGCGCAGCGCCGCTGCTGAATTATGCGCGCCGCTGCTAGGGGCTTTTTTAACTTGTTTTTTTTCAATTAAAATAATAATAAGTGGCAACCCTTTTTCATTTTTGATTGTTTGTTATGTGGATTTGTAGTATTTGTGTTACCGTATGTTCAATAAAGGTGTATTTTTGCAAAAATCTTGAGACATTGCCACTGTATGTACTAGGCAGGGCCAATTTTTGGCATAGGCGGTCGCCTAGGGCGCCAGATCTGGGGGGCGCTGCGCTGGTAGCTCTGGGAGGGGACATTTTTTTTTTTTTACTGTTGGCGCTCATCCTAATTTTCGGCCTTGATGTAACAACGTTCATAATTAAGTAACACCCTATTCACCCCGGTTACACTTTTCATTTGCCCTGTACGATGGGCACTGTAAGTGATGAAAGTGGGGGATGTTGGCTTATCAGGCCCCCGCAGCTCACAGCTAAAGTGTGAGCGAGAGAGCGAGCGAGGGAGAGAGAGAGGGCGCACCGGTACCGGCGCTGTTGTTATTAGAATCTGGTGCTAGCTGCGCTAACGGATATAAGAAGTAGATGTTTCTACAACCAGGGTGGAGGAGAGCTCTCCTGTCAGACTGATGCCCCTTTCACACCAGCGCCTTTTCAGCTCCGGCTCGGAGCTAGAGCCTGAAAAGCGCCGGGTTTTCCTGTTCACACCGCAGCGGCGCCGGCTCTTAGCTCCGGAATCCGCTTCATTTCCAGCTCCAAAAACTTGTCGGTCCAGAGGCAAGAGCTTTGGAGCTAAGAGGCGACGTCGCTTACCTCTCTCTTACGTCGAGGCGTGCAGGAAACTAAACCCACCTCCCCTGAACATGGGTCGACTGTCATGCCTGCCTACAAGCAGTGTGCTTATAAACACACTTTATAAAGTCAGGCAACACTAACCAGGCTTCGTGTGATTCTGTTAATTTGTGCCTTACTTTGACCATCCGTTCACTGTTATCGATCATTGTGGAGAGAGGCAGACGTGTTGTTTTGTATTATTGCAGCTATCGGATGCAAGTAGTCAGTTTAGCTTCGGTTGCTATGCCAACATCACCCGTTTTATACCAGAGAAACTTTAATAACAGCGTTGTGATACCAAACAGTGTCAATTCAGACTGACACACATTCACTTAGGCTAAGGGGAGCGGCCGCTGCAGTGTGAGCTAACCGGGAGCTAACGGGAGAATAAACTCCCGTGGAAGAGCAGCCAGCACTGCAGCGGTCGGTAAATGCTGCAGAAACACATTAATAAACAATGAACCACGGCACTCTGGAGCAAGGTATAAGGTTGGAGAAGTCGTTATTCAATTTATTCTGGCTTCGTGTGATTAAAAGCAACACGATCATCGACCCGACGCAGTTGTTGTTGTTGTGAGCGCCGTAATGGTTTCCATTGGGGAGCAAATCAGCGATGTAAACGGTGACGTCATGACGCAGCAGGGGCAGCTCTGGGGCGCCAGTGGGCGGTGTGAACAGAGCGGGAGCTGAAAAGGGAAACCGGAGCTGAACCAGAAAAGCTCCCGCTCTGAGCTAGAAACTGAAAAGCACTGGTGTGAAAGCCGCATGAGAGGCTCAGTGAGGTAAAGGACTCTCTGAGTGTTTAGATAGTTAATTTTAGTCTAAGTTATCTCAGTGGGTCTCAAACATTTTGACCACAAATTACATAAACACATATTTCCAAGGCACTCCTTTATAATTATTAGGGTAAATAAAAACAGGTTTGAAATCATTCCAATGTACTATAGCAGTGGTTCTCAAACTTTTTTCAATAATGTACCCCCTTTGAAAAAAAAATGCAGCCAAGTACCCCCTGATCAGCACAAAAACTATTTGTTAGGGAAAAAATGCCTATATAAAGAGGTACAGTACAGCGCTGCACCATCAGTGTCTGATTTATTAAAACAACAACATTGTAACTGAGAAACACTTAAATGCTACCTTTCAAATGTTTACAATCCATCACTAAATTCATGGCAAAACCAATTCAACATCATGCAATAACACTAAGACGACATTAGTTGCATTGAACTGAACTTTTTAATAAGTTGTACTTACAATGTAGTGAGAAACATGGGCTTCTGCTTCACTGAGGACCTTTGTCATTCTGACAGGGAGGCAAACTGCAGTTATTACACTTTGCATTTTGAAATATGGGTAACTCTGCTCATATAAAACCCACACTGCTTAAACTTCCTTACTTTTCCTAAAATTGGTATATTTATTTATTTTGGGGCGTGGGGAATGAAGAGAAAAAAATATATGAGCATTTTATGAGCATGGGATTTTGACCCCTCATATAAACATAGGCCTATGCATAATGCTGCACTATACTTTGCGGCCACACGCCGTTGCTAAGCAACGTTTATTGTTTAAGTGTCCTTTGATCAGCAGGCAGTCATATAATGAACTAGAACTAGCTAGATCTGATAGATTTGGAACTGTGTGGAGAGAGAGATCAGAGATCAGATCAGCTGCTGCTGACGGAGAACACGCAGCTCTGCATGATCACAGCTCCGCCGCTGTGATGGACCGTTGAGCGAAGCAAAATACACGAGAGTTAGACCTAACTAGTTCATCTACTCTGGAACTAGCTAAACTAGTTATACATATATTTATTCTTTACTGTCGGGTCACTTATTACAGGTTCAGTGAGCTGCACGAGACTGACGGGCTGTCAGGAGAGGGAGAGGAAAACTTTTCCCATTTTATTATCCAGAATTACTGTAAACCTTTGAATAAAGTAGTTAATCTACTATTAGTAGTTTGTTTAAATGCATTAATTATGTTTTTTCCCCCATTAACATAAAATAATTCTCACATACCCCTTGCAGTACTCCAACGTACCCCTAGGGGTCCGCGTACCCCCTATGCATAAATAAATAAATAGCAACTAGGTCAAATAAGAAAAAAAAAAAAAAAAAGATATAATGAACAACAAAAATAAAATAAGTGACATTTATTTGTTATTGGCTATGGTAGATAATTGGTTATGTTCATATAGTTATTTGATTATTAAAATGTAAACCGATCTTTTTCATATGGGTGTTTTAGAGTTGTACCCCCCAGATCAGGTCTCTAGTAATTGTGTGCTCAAAGTGCACCAGATTGAAGCATTTTACTTTAAAATGTTCAAAAAAAAATCTTCCCGGGGGGACATACCCCTGGACCCCCCTAGAGGATGTGATGTCCACCCCCCAATTCAAACATGTTCGTACAATGCTGAATACATTTGAAGCCATTTTGACGTATATTACCTACGTCAATAAGTTTCTGTTTTTGTAGTGTATTTGTCTTTTAGAGATTCGCCTAGGACAGCAAATTGACTAGAACCGGCCCTGGTACTAGGCCTCAAGAGCCTTTCTTGTGCTGGCAGACACATAGAAACAAATTGGCGGGGCGCACTTGCACACACAAAAAAATTCCACACACTCTGCGCTCACATTATGCTGGGCCCATGTGCCTTAGCACCACTGCTATGACTC
Organism: Pseudochaenichthys georgianus; assembly: GCF_902827115.2. Classification (NCBI taxonomy): domain Eukaryota; kingdom Metazoa; phylum Chordata; class Actinopteri; order Perciformes; family Channichthyidae; genus Pseudochaenichthys; species Pseudochaenichthys georgianus. The sequence goes on along the minus strand of NC_047521.1, from coordinate 5,420,912 downwards.
CATCCTAGGGTAAACACTGCCTGTTTAAATGTGTTTGCCCAAGGTTTGATAAACCCTTGGGAAGAATGTCATGATGGCCGACTTCCTAACATCATTTAAAAAGGCAACACACCTTTTTGGCCGCTAAGTTACATATGTATGTTTACACACGGCATCGATTGCACGTCTGTCCTCTGTTGCTCTCCCTGAGGTTTCTCCCATTTTTCCCTTTAAACTGTGGGTTTTCTTCGGAAGTTTTTCCTTGTACGATAGGGACGGGTGGTGCAGTGGTCTGTGCATCCGATCATCAGATCAAGGGGGAGTGCTGGGGAACTCCAGTTCGAAACCCGCTCCCGCCGCCACTGCGTTGTGTCCTTGGGCAAGACACTTCACCCGGATTTGCTCCTGTGGGTATTGTCCACAGTACATGTATAATACCTATGTATACTTGTAAAATGACCTCGAGGCGTGAAGATGGACGGTGTGGCGCAGTGCGCTGTGCAATGATCAAGGGGTGAAACCCGCCGCTGCTGCGTCTGTAAAGCCGGTGGGTCCTTGGGCAAGACCCTTCACCTGAACTTGCTCCTGTGGGTATTGTCCACAGTTTCTGACCATTGCATGTATGATGTGCAATGTGTGTATATGTAAAGCGCTTTGAGTCATTGATAATGCGTTATAATAAATGTAAGGAATTATTATTATTACGATGTGAGGGTCTAAGGACAGAGGGTGTCGTATTGTCATACTGATATTCTGTACACACTGTGAAGACCACTGAGACAAATGTAACATTTGTGATATTGGGCTATATAAATAAACATTGATTGATTGATTGATTGATTGATTGATTGATTGATTGATTGATTGATTGATTGATTGATTGATTGATTGATTGATTGATTATCTCTGCAAACCTGTGTGAAGGTTAAAAGATGTGTATGAGTAAATAGATTATCTTTATCAAGGACATGGATATTTAAATGTTCTCATGTATTATTGTTTGGATACACATCCTCCACTGCAGGCCCTTGATTGGTCTCTGTGTGTCATTCAAGCTCGGGATAAGCCCAGCTCAGGTGAGGTAAAGGACTCTCTGAGTGTTTAGATAGTTAACTTAGTCTAAGTTCTCAGTGGGTCTCAAACGGTGTGGTCACCATTTATGTAAACACATATTTCCATTTGAGAGGGTAGTGATTGGTCTAATGGATAGCGAGGTGGGCTGAAGATCGGAAGGCTGTGAGTTCAAATCCCGCGAGGAACACCACCACTAGTGTGCCCTTGAGTAAGGCACTTGCCCTTAGTTACTCCAGGGAGAATGTCCCTGTAATCGGTCATTATAAGTCGCTTTGGATAAAAGCGTCTGCTAAATGAAATGTAATGTGATTAGTAAAATATGCATGAATAAATAAATAAAAAGTTAACTGGGTCAAAAAAGGTAAGATACACTTTTAAAACTTGTTGAGAGAAAACTAGTCTTTGCTGCTGCCTCAAAGAGGAGGAGAGGAGGGAGACAGGAGAGGCTGATTCAGGAGCACAGACACACTCACAACTATAAATGAACCAAAAATAAATTAATAAACAAGTTTCAGTGTTTTTTTCATATTGGAAATGGTATGGTATTGGTTATGGCCATGATTTTATGATTGAAATGTATACAGTTCTGTTTAATATAGGTGTTTCCATAGATCTAGTCTCTTTATTTTCCCCTCAAAATGCACCAGATTGATGCATTTAACTCCAAAATAAAAATTAAAATCTTACCGGGGGGGGGGGGGGGGGCATGCCCCTGGACCCCCATAGAGGATTTGAGGTCACCTCACCCCCCCTCAGTACCGGCCCATCGGGATTCGTCCCGAATGTCCCGATGGCCAGTCCGCCTCTGGCTGCAAGTGGGAGTGCAACTGCCGCTGCGCCTCGGCTTGTGGACAAAAAAGACGCCAGAAGCGAAATTTGGAAGTTTTGGATTTTAGCTATATCTCTGACAGTGAGGGCAAGCCTACGGACACCACGAGGCCTGTCTGTAAGACATGTTTTAGATCCCTGCAAACCAAGGGAGCCAACACATCAAACTTGGCTAAGCACCTCGCCGACCAGCACCCAGAGCTGTTTAAAGAATTTAAAGACAGACAGGTTAGCGAATGTGATAGATAACATCATTACATCATGCTCAAGCCCATGCCCTCAAATCTAAGTCAAACAAGTGTAATTTATTTTGTGACAAACGAACGTTTTCGTAGTTTGACGAGGCAATTAATGGCAATGATAACTGTCTAATATGGCTATCTTTTTAGCTAACTTACCAATGTGGCTAACATCTGCAATGTACATTTTGTCAATAATTATTTATATTACTGTACTATTACAAAAAAAATTTGATTTTATAAAACAAAAAAGTTGTTTGAGATGATGCTTAATTTTATTTAATACGAATTCTTGTCATTTATTTTGTTTATTGTTCTCATTGTTTAAAAGTGTGTGTTATGGTTATGGTTCTGGTGTGCAATAAAGCACAATAATTACATTTAAGACTTTCCCTTTTTTTAAGAAAAGTATCGAAAAATAATCGGAATCGCAACACTAGTACTTAAAGACACTTAAAGTGAATACAGTCAAATGTGTATCTAATCACGTCATCACAATCGCCACATTGATATGTAAATTAGGCATTAACTAGGCCTAATTCAAATGCGCTAATTTGCATGCAGTTACCAAGGCATTGCAGGTGAAAAGGATAAAACAAAAAAACACATCACCTCACAACTTCCCCAGATAGTTACTGCGCTGTGCTTAGTGAATACTAAAGAAGACCATTGTCTCTGTGTTAGTTGATTGTTTTGTAGAATTCTGTTGAGTATTAAACAATTGCGTGAGTGTGAGGGTATTAAAATAAATTGGTCAGAGATGTGCAACTATATTTAACTTTTTGTTTTAAAAATGTTTTTTATATATGATTATGGGAAGTGCCCTTTTTCTCACTTGAGCACCTGCCCCCCAAAATGTCTGTGCATGTCCCTGCTCCACTGCATGACGTTGACCATTATGTTTATTAATTAATAGTAAGGCAAATAATAATTAAAATGCCATGCTCTGTCATCATTACTTTCCTGATGTTTTAAGTTTTTGCTGTGGTATTGTTTAAGACCCCGTTTTACATGAGGACGATACGGGTTGTATCCGCATAGTTTCTCTTGCGTATAGCCCTTTCGTTTACACAAGGCCATAACAAAACGATAGAAACTGATCCCGTAAACGATAACGGATCCCAAGGTGGATAGATCTGCAAACGGAACGCTCTGGGGGGTCAAACAGCTCCGCCTGTACGCCTCTATACGATCATCTTCTGATAGCGATGAAATAGCCCCGCCTCCCTCTCCCTCTCCCCACATCTCCTGCTCAGAGATCAGCTGCTGGGCTGTCAGAAGAGGGGGAGGAAAATAGAGGCTCTGTTTATTATTCTTATATTATTATACAGAGTCGTTATCAATTTGTTTTAAAGCTCAATAAATAACAAAGAAGACCTCTGACCGGCACTTTTCTAATTTTGTACAGAAGATTTCAACTTTAACGGACATGTTGACTGGCGAAATAAAATGTTAACGGAAACTCTGCTGCACGGTTCCCTCGTCCCTTGGAAGAGGCGGAGAGGTGGGTGTTTTTCATCTGCTGGTGGACTACCGGAGAGATTTACAGCAGGAGCACACGCCGTCCATCGCGGAGAATAAACAGAAGGGCAACCATGGCAACCATGCTCTGGGGTCTTCTTCGCTGCTTTTGGTGTATTTTGTGGCAGCAGCAGCGCCACTTACAGGCCTGGCATACTACAGCGCTTCCAGCGGTCTCGTTTCTTCAAGTTTGTATTTTGTTGGTCGAACACACTTATTGTAAGTCGCTTTGGATAAAAGCGTCAGCTAAATGCAATGTAATGAATGGACACGTTAAATGAATCGAATGCGTGTGAACGGAAGACTTTTTTGAAAACGCATACGGTACATAAACGCAAACGTTCCCGTGTAAATGGGGTCTAAGTATTACAAGATACAGGTTTTGTATTGATGTTAGTAACCAAATCTCTTTCTAATTGTGATCAAAGAACAGATTCAAAAAGATGCTGTGCTGTAGCTGTCATAGTCTGCTCCATCAACCACCAGTAGTTTTCCATTCACCTGTCTCACCTGTTTTCCACACCCACTCGTTAACTCACTCTCTTTCTCTTCTGCACCCATTAGCTTCTGCCAGTATTTAAACTCGCACCTGACACACACTCTTTGCCAGATTGTACTTTGCCTCATGCTTGTCTCTCCCGCGTTCAACACTAGATTGCCTACCCGGTTCCGACCCTGCCTGTCCCCGACCTGCCTGCTCTGCCTGTTTCCTGATCCTGCCTGTCCCTCGACTATCCTGCCTGGCCTGTTATCCGACCCTGCCTGTATCTACGCTGACCGCCTCGCTTACTCCCTGACCCTCTGCCTGTCCCTGACTCACCTTCTGCCCGCTGTCCTCCGGTGCGTTATACTGCTCGGTTGGTATTCCTCCGATCCAGTGGAATCTCCAATAAAGGATATTACCAATTCTCCTTGGTTTCTCGAGTGCTGCATTTGGGTTCTCCTTAAGACTGTGACAGTAGCATTAAGTTGAAATGAGGCATTCTTGACCTATGGAGCTTACTGTCGGCACATCTAAAGAGTATATTGTATTTGTCTAACTAAGAATGGCTATAAAGCTGAAATTATCAGTTTAGTCATTCATCCACAGGAGATTATTCTGCAACAACTGTAATAACAGCTTAAAAGTACATCACATTTTTCAAGCAAACGGTTTACTAGTTTAACAAATGCTGGTTTGGGTAATAAACATAATATATCTTGATTTAGGAGACACAAGCACTGTTATTTGTTCAATTACAAAAATGAAGTTGGTATATTTTAGATTTGTTTACAAGAATGTTCTTCTTTATCTAGGTAACAATGATTAACCACAGCAACAGTACTTCAAATATGCTGTTACATTTACACAATTGTCAAATTGAAATACTTTAATGATTTTCAAGGCAACCTTTTTGGTCTCAAGTTGGGTATGCTTTGGGAAAAAACCAAAGAGATCTGAATCAATGGTGTTTTTTATCTTGATCTAGTGAAAGTTACAACATGTAAAACCTGCCATCTGCAGCCGTTATATAAGCATATAAGAAGGGAAGCAGCACGTTCAAATCCCTTTGGATTGTGAACAGGCAATTGCTGGGAAATCTTATTAAAAAAAGCGTTGAACAATATTAATATGGATTTAACTAAGATAAACCTTGTTTGAGCTAACGATAAAGGTCCGATTACAAACTTTTATAAACAATGAGATTGCAAATAATGTTCTTGGTCAAGCCTTTCGTGTTTAACCTGACTCACACTGAACATTGTTGCACTGTAGCCCTGGGGGATTACAACCACCTCCAGTTTGTTTGAAGTGGATGTAAACAGCAGCAATTAGTCCAGGTCACCTCAGATGACCTCGAAAACAAGCCAGCCCTTGATATAATATCCAGCGAGAGGAAAATCAGGTGCACAGTCTTAACCTTTGTGCCCCTAAAGTGTTGAGTTTCGTGCATAGAGGGGTTTCCTCACTAATATAGCATGACAGTTTAATGAGGTGTGAGCCCAAGCAAGGGTATGTCTGAATGGCACAAAGATGCAAAATGTTGTAGTAGTGGTACCTGGTGCACCAACACAAATATTGGTGTGGTCATATTTTCATGTTAACAATAGATAAAACGCAGCTTCCACACGGCGGCGTGCGTTGAAGCTTGCCGGCGGGCGTGTCTGAAACTCGACCAACAACCAATCACATGAATCTCTCGCCCCGGACACACAAGCACGCGGTTTGATTAGCTAGAGCAGGAGTTGCCAACCCGCAGCTCTCGAGCACATATGTAACCCAGTTCACAAAGGGTTAACAACACACAAGTTCCAGCCCAATCGTTACACAGAGTTTAACAAAGAAGTGCTTTAGCCAATCAGAATGCAGATCCTGCAGTACTGGAGGCGGGCTTTACTGCACTCACGATGTGACAGTGAAGGGAGAGATCTGCTTCCGATCGGCAGAAATATAACTATGATAAAACCGTAATAACTCAATATAATGTTGTCAAATCAAAATAGTAACAATTTGCATATGTATCACATATGTGTATGTGAGAAGGCCTGCTCCCGGAAAGCTGGCAACTGACACGGAAGGGATCCCGAATTGGGTGATTCGCTATAAAGAAATAAACAAGAGAGAAAGTGCATCTCTGTCAGCAGAGCTTCTGTCAGTCAGAGGGTTAGGTAAAAGTTGAGATGTCATGTGAGGAGAATTAACAAAAATACACTTTATTTATTTACATTTATTTTTAAATAACTGTCATGAATGTGTGTGTGTGAGATACAGACAGGGAGAAAAAAGTCCAGGCATATTTTTATTAAATTATTAACAAAGATCGCAAATGTGCCCTTTCATGCATTTGAGCCCCTTCCACATCCTCTGCATGTTTCAAGAAGCAACATGCATCGTAAGATAACTACTTTTTTCAAATGTTTTTAACTGAGAATTTGTGTGTGAGACACAATATTGATGGTTGACTATAACTGGCCTCTGGTCTTAATACTGGTAAGTCCATTTCTGTCAATATCATGGACTGTGACATTTATAGGAAATCTGGCTGAGCGGAGGTATATGTTTCTGTATGTGAGAGGGCGTGTGTGTCTATGGGAGGGCGTGTGTGTCTATGGGAGGGTGTGTCTTTGAGTGAGTGTGTGTGTGTGTGTGTGTGTGTGTGTGTGTGTGTGTGTGTGTGTGTGTGTGTGTGTGTGTGTGTGTGTGTGTGTGTGTGTGTGTGTGTGTGTGTGTGTGTGTGTGTGTGTGTGTGTGTGTGTGTGTGTGTGTGTGTGTGTGTGTGTGTGTGTGTGTGTGTGTGTCAATTATTGTTCATTTTTAGATTTTCATTTTGTACGTGTGAGAGATAGAGAGGGGCACACAGAGGAAGAGAGTGAGGGAGCACACAGAAAGGCTGAGAGCAAAAGAGAGTGAGGGGACATGTGTGCCTGTGTGTATGATGTGGCTCTTTGCAGTAACACAGTAAAATGATTGGCTCTTTACCTCTGATTGGTTGGCCACCCCTGAGCTAGAGCTTGTGCTGGCATATGATTTGATTGGCTGACGCTTCCGTCGAAGCTTCAAAAGTTGAACATTGCTCAACTTTGGAAGCCAGCAACGCAAGCAAAGCCAGCAACGCAAACAAAGTGTAGCGAGGCTCGCACAATGCAGTTCGGCGAAGCGTGACGTCACCCCATTCAAAGTGAATGGGCAGAATCGTTGAAGCTTCAACGCACACCGGCTTGTGGACGGGCCGTTACGGAGCGTCCACACTACAGCTTCAAAAATAGCTTGGAGCTGGGCGTGCCTGGAGCTTGGGGATTTTATTCAAGCAACACGACCAACAACCAATCACATGAATCTCCCGCCCCCGACATACAAAGCAAAAACCCCCGGGGATTTTATGCGAGCAATATATAAACTCCCCAAACAGGCGAAAACCTACCAGTTTCCCCCACTGTCTCTCCATGCCTGGTTCCTCCGGTTTGTATCCCGGTAGGTGAAGAGGGTCTGGTCATACAAAACCGGGTGATTCGCTACGGCGATAGTTAGTTTCTCCTCCGACTTTTTTTGAAATATAGAAATGAACGGCGGGATATCTCTCCCAGCTTAGACGCGGTTTGATTGGCTTCGGCTTCAGCTGTCAGATTTTGGGAAACGGGATTTGATTGGCTGGCGCTGGCTACTCCGGCGTCTCTGGCGTCAGAAGTTGAACATTGTTCAACTTCTGTCGCCGGAGACGCCTGAGACTACCCACAATTCAGTTCGGCGAAAAAGCGCGGCTACGTGACGTCACCCCATTGAAAGTGAATGGGCAGATTGGAGCTTTCGACGCTGTCGACGCTGTAGTGTAGACGGGCCGTTACAGTCTCTGTATGTTATTTATAGCAATAACAAATGAAACTGCACATTTCACACCCGAATCATAACATTCACAAGTGACATATTTTCTCTACATCACCCAGGAAACACTGATTTACCACAGCAACAGATCTATAAACAGACGTCCCCATTACCACACTGATATATGAATATAACATTCAAAAATGTATCATTAACCTATGAAGGCGAAATGTCAGAATTGTTATGTTCAGGATCAAATTTAGCACATAAATGTGTCAGACATCAATATGTAAGCTTATGTATGTTTTAAGCATGTATAAATACACAATTGCAGCCGTTTGCAAGGTTTTTGTGATTGTAAGCTTATTTTTAAAGATATTTCTGAGGCTAAAAGTCATTAGTAGGACTCAAGTAACCACTACCATCCACACAATGTGCATGCATTTTAGGGTTTCTAAGGAAAGTGGCACTACTGAGTAATTACCTTATCCTATTATAGCTTTTGGGATTTTTCATCTCCTACAATATTCACATGTGTGTACTGTAACAGGTGTCTTTGGTGACTAATAGATATATTAACGCAGCAATGTCTTGTAATATTGACCATTAATATGAGTATTAAGGGACTTTGGTACTGCACGTGTTTTAATCACCATAGAAAAATATTCCCAGTGAGCCTATAGTGAGTGTTAAATGCTATCTGTAGATACTTCCTTCTTTATGATGTTGTTGTTATCTCTGCTATGCTGTCACTTTCATATTGATTGATGTAGCTACTGTGTACTAACACTGAGATTAGTTTATGGACATTATCGTGTCTGAGGTGTATCATGAATACTATAATAATATCAACATTAAGCTAGCTGACGTTTATTAGCCAGTTTACTACCGGAGTGTTCGTCCCATAGGAAACAACTGCAGTTTCCGACCTTCTTTATACAGCAAACGAGAGCACTGAATACAGCATGCTTGTTAACACAGTGAATGCTATCAAGTGGGTTATTTCGAGTAATCTATGACCATTAGTGGCTTCTTCTGCCCGGAAAGAAAACAATAGAATGACATAACATTGCATAACCTTGTCAGGTAGTACGTGAACTACACACCAATGGAGTTAGCGTATCTTGTGACATACACGGCGGTCGTGACAAACCGTACACCGGCCGGCAGCGAGTGACGGAGACGTACTCACCCAGAAAGGGAGCTCTGGTCCGCACAGCCGCTCCATCTCTGTGACTGTCTCGTCTCGGCGGGAGACCAACGCCGAGCTCACCCTCTACCGGTCGAGCCCTTTCTCGCCGACCAACTTAGCTTTTTCCTCGGCGTTAAAAAAAAAAGAGATGCTCGCTAACTGTCACATGCCAGGTATGTGTAGCGGAGGCGCCTCGGTTACCGTATCCCCCCCCGGCGACAACGTGGAGCAGTCAGGAAACGGTCCGCTCTTTCCGCCCTGGTGAGAAACGGAGAGAAAAGTCCTTCAGAGCCTGTGGAGAATTAGTTCACCGGGAGGTTGTTGCGAGGGCAAGGCAGAGCAGGGTGTCAGTTTACTAAGCCCCGCCCCCCATCTTTCTCAGTTTTTCCCCCTTTTATTAAACAAATTATAAATGTCATACAATCAAAAATGACATAGACAAAACATTGAAATCAGGGATACAGTCAACTTTATTGTCAACTTCTCTTTTTGTGTGACAGAAATTCATCATAATTATCTCACCACAGAGAGAGTAAATACAAAAATATATACATATATACATATTTATTTAAAATTATAATAACTTATGGGTTTGAGTCTAGTCTAGTGGGCCAGACTGCTAAAAGGATTAATTGAAAGAGATGATAAATTAGTTCAGCACCAAAATATATACAGTAGTGCAATCCAAAGCAGCGTAAAAAGTGCCACCTAGGGTCATCAGAAAGTATTAAAAATAATGATTACAAAAAAATGCAAAAAATATATATAACATATATTTGAAGATCCTGCCAATCGTATGTCTGTCCCGTTGGAGGCCCCGCCGACTACTCTCCTGCCGGGGGTCCTGCCAACCCTTTGTCCTGTGCCGTTGGAGGCCCCGCCGACTACTCTCCTGCCGGGGTTCCTGCCAACCCTTTGTCCTGTCCCGTTGGAGGTCCCGCCGTCTACTCTCCTGCCGGGGGTCCTGCCGGCCCTGTGTCCTGTCCCGTTGGAGGTCCCGCCGACTGCCGGGGGTCCTGCCAATCCCGTGTCCTGGTCCTCTTCCGTGGGGGATCCTGCCGAGGCCTGTCCCACCAGCTCCGACACCGGGTCCTGCCCGGCCTCCGGCGCTGTCCCGTCAGCGTCTTCCTGCCCGGCCTGCGGAGCGGTCTGGTCTTCGCCCTCAAGCCCGGCCCCCTGACTTTCCCGGCCGCGGTCCTCGCCCTCATGCTCGGCCCCCTGAGTTTGCCCGTGGTGGCCTTCGCCCCTCCATAACCCCGACCTTGGACTCTGTCTTGCCCCCGGGCCGTCCGCCCGAGATCCCTTCCGGGTCCTCCGCGGTGCTCCTGGGTTGTCAGCCCAAACCCGTCCTCCTGACCCCCTCCACCCACCCTGGTGGCCCTAGTTTTGGCTGTAAAATGTGGTGTGTGAAGAGGAGACGAGAGACATGTCCTAAAACCAGAAAGTAAGCTGCGCATGGGTTCCCTCCATAAAAAAGCAATGAGATTTCTCCATAGGATTTTAGAAAATAGCTCAAAATAAGATCTGTGGGAAACGTACCTGTTAGATAAATGCACGTTTTGTCCAGCCGGATACAAATCAAATCAAATTGTATTTGTAGAGCACATTTAAAAACGATTTTGGTCGAGCCAAAGTGCTGTACATGTAATTTAAACACATAAAAACACATTATATCACAATAAAAGACAATAAATCACAACAGATAAAGCAACACATGGAACAGTCAGGAGTCGTGACCTGCACTCTAAGGCCAGAGAGAAGTAGTGTGTCTTCAGTGTGGATTTAAAAGCCCCTAGGGTCTGGGCCGACCTCACATGGAGGGGAAGAGTGTTCCAGAGCCTGGGGCCAGCTGTTGCGAAGGCTCGGTGCCCTCGGGTTTTGAGCCTAGTCTAACCCCCTAAACGCACCAGGAGCGTCTGCGCCGCGTTACGGCCGCGCCGCGGCGGTCGTAACCCCCTAAACGCACCAGGAGCGTCTGCGCTGCGTTACGGCTGCGCCGCGGCGTTCGCAAAGATCGCGGCCACTCTAGTCAATGGGTGCTATTCCACCACACGCGCCGCGTTACGGCTCAGACGCGTCCCAGAAGCGGCTCGGCGCAGCGCTTCTCTAAAATTAGGATGAATCCTATTTTTGCCGCGGCGCAGCCGTAAGGTAAGGTCGGACAGGCAGCCCCCCCCTCGCAGGAAGTGGAAAGGTGAGCATCCGGGCCAGGCCCATCCCGCGTATATACTAATTTAGCAGACCCCCCTCCTTCATCACAACACCTCCACTACGATACGCACAATGGAACGACGAGGTGTTCATAATGGAAGTGGAGAAACACACCATTGTATACGATGTAACCAATGCTTTTTACAAGGACAACATCAGAAAGGACAAGGCCTGGTTTTTAGTCGCTGCAGTTTGTGGAGTGGAAGGTAACAACTACATATTAATGTTTTAAAGTTAATTAAGAACTGCGAGGCTGCACACACGACGCTCCGCTTCCGCAACGTTTTGAAACGCGCCTGGTGTGTTAGGTCGCAGGAGGAGGTCGCAGCGTGGCGCAGCCGCAACGTAACGCGGCGCAGACGCTCCTGGTGCGTTTAGGGGGTTAGGCACTATACCAGCAGCAGCTGGTCAGCAGATCTTAAGGCTCTGCCTGGGGTGTAGCGCTGAGGAGTTCAGCTATATAGGCCGGAGCCAACCCATTTAGTGCTTTAAAAACAAATAAAAGGATTTTAAAATCAATTCTGAACCGGACTGGAAGCCAGTGTAGTGAGGCCAGAATTGGGGTGATGTGGTCACGCTTTTTGTGGCCAGTCAGGAGACGTGCAGCTGCATTTTGGACTAGCTGCAGGCGTTTAATTGATGCCTGGTCCATACCCACATACAGAGCGTTACAATAGTCCAGTCTTGAGGTCACAAAGGCGTTAATAACCCTTTCCAGGTCTTTAAAAGATAAATACGACTTGGTTTTGGCCAATAGTCTCATTTTCAAAAAGCAGGATTTTACTACGGTGCTGACCTGCTTATCGAATTTAAAAGTGCTATTGAAGGTCACTCCAAGGTTCATGACAAAGGGGAGGATGTTTTTACTTAGGGAGCCCAGAATATCAACCGGAGAGGATGGAGGTTGGGGTCCAAAAAAGATTACCTCGGTCTTACTCTCATTGAGGTTGAGGAAGTTTTTGCTCATTTTTTGGATACAACACACTCCATAATCGTCCAGGAGCGACGTTTGGTCAGGGTCCCGTGGCGTGCAGTTGTGACGCTCCTAGGCTCCTTCAGCTTCATAAAGGGATGCAAATAGCTTTCAACTGATTGCAAGGTATTCCCATCTGCGGCGGGATTTGACGCTCATGGAAGCACGGCATTCGTTTGTGTCGGCTGGCCTTAAAAGGCAATGTGAGCGTCCATTCTCATTGGATAACGGAGAATTGTACACCCGGAAGTAAGTATTCCCCTTACTGTCGATTGATTTGACAGTGATATCTGCACTACTCATCGACTAAGAAACACCAGATTATCCTTGTTAATTACACAACATTGATTGGTTTAAATTGTGTGCAATGCTTTTGTATTTTTCCCCTTCGATTCGGAGAAACAAATATTTTTTCGGAGTAAAGGATGGCAGAAGACACTACACTACCCAGAATCCCCAGCTATCGTTTAGGACTACACCATGTGGTCTGTTTGACAAACCCCGTGATTAGTTCTCAAGCTCTGTGATTGGTTGACCTCCAACTGCATTCCATATGAAAAAAAACGTTTCGTAAAAGATAAAATCATACTTTATTCAGCAGTGCTTGCTTTACTATACTCTTAGGCCCAAAATACATTACTGACCTCCTGCTAATTTATGAACCATCCAGATCTCTCAGGTCTTCAGGGACTGGTCAACTTTCTGTCCCCAGAGTCAGAACTAAACATGGTAAAGCAGCGTTCAGTTATTATGCTCCAAATATCTGGAACAAACTCCCAGAAACCTGCAGGTCCGCTGCAACTCTTACTACTTTTAAATCCAGGGTGAAGACTTTTCTTTTTGTCGCTGCATTTAATTGAACTATTCATATCTTAAACTGCACTGTAACTTTTATCCATGTATTTTATTAGCTTTTCTTTTTTAATGCTTAATGTCTTTCATTTTTTGTAAAGCACTTTGAATTGCCTTGTGTTGAAAAGTGCTATATAAATAAACTTGCCTTGCCTTGCCTTTGAAAGTCATCACATGAATGCATTGTAATAAATGGTTCGGCTGCATTAAATATATTACACATCTGTCGTAGTTCTTTATTTTTATTTATGTACAGAGATCGGGCTCAGAATAGACCGGAAACTATAGGTTACCTACGTAACCACAGCACTCAGAGTAACATGAAGTGAGATGTCTGGCAACTGAACAGAACAGAAGCATCAATCTCATTACGCCAATCCTGATTGGCTGGTGATCTTGACGTCAGCGTCAGGGAATTCACCCCCTATAAGTAGCTTGCGCCACGACGCATGCGTCATTCAAAATAAGCACCTCTTCTCGCTTCACCATAGCATGGAGGGCCGTCTGGTGAGACATCTCACTTCATGTTACTCTGAGTCCTGGGGTTACGTAAGTAACCTATAGTTCTCATTCATAACACTCCGTTCGATGTCTCACTATGGGATATTGTAGCTCCCGTATTGCCAGACGAGCTTATCTCGAAAATCACCAAACCAACCAGAACTTAACAGGTAGAGCTCTGACTCAACCAGGTGCCCAGCACTGCTTGAGTCACACTGGGAGTAGAACGTCCAGACTGTTAAGAGGCGGACAAAAGTGAGCGGCGAGGACCAGCTCGCCGCTTGCACCAATGTCTTGGATGGGAGACATCCTGGACAGAGCCCAGGATGCAGCCAGACGCTGAGTCAAAAGAGCTCGCGGACCCGAGGGTGCCTGCGAACTCTGACTCGTATGGGCCCCAAAGCAATTGCTTCCACAAACCAGTGGGAGAGCCGTTGCTTAGTAACGGGCTTGCCCTTATAAGGGTTAGCCCAGGACACAAGGGGTTTGGTCATTATGACGAAGCACCCTTGATCTGTCCCTGTACGTGCGTAAAGCACGGGCTGGACACTGCAAATCCGGCCGCTGTTCCCCGGAGGAATACAGTGGCGGGGAGGATGCCTCAATGTCAAATATGGTACCTGAACCAACCGCCTTAAAATAAAGGCAGGGTTGGGCTTCAACCACACTCTGTTTGCCCTGAGGCGAACCGAGTGCCTAAAGACTGTACAGATAGCGTATGAGTGCCACTGGCTCGCTTTGCAGCTGCCAGGGTCAGCTTCATGTCACACTGTATTCAGATTGTACCACTCACGGGCCAAGCCCATAGAGCCAGGCGCTCTGGGTGTGGGTGAAAGATCTCCCCCCCCGCTTGGGACAGTATGTCCCTGCGCAACACACTCTCACTCCCTAACGGCCCGTCCACACAGCGGCGTGCGCTGACGCTTGCCGGCGGGCGTGTCTGAAACTCGACCAACAACCAATCACATGAATCTCCCGCCCCTGACACACAATTTGATTGGCTAGAGCTTGTACTGGCATATGATTCGATTGGCTGACGCCTCACCGAGGTGTCAAAAGTTGAACATTGCTCAACTTTTGCAGCGAGCCACGCCAGCTACGCTCCACGTCGCTTCCCACGATGCATTTCGGCTAAAAGTGACGTCACCCCATTCAAAGTGAATGGGGAAGCGTCAACGCACGCCGCTGTGTGGACGGGCCGTAAGCGTCCAGGAGCGACGTTTGGTCAGTGTCCGTGGCGTCAAATTGTGACGCTCCTAGGCTCCTTCAGCGTCATAAAGGGACGCAAATAGCTTTCAACTGATTGCAATGTATTCCCATCTGCTCATGGAAGCACGGCATTCGTTTGTGTCAGCTGCCCTTAAAGGCAATGTGAGCGTCCATTCTCATTGGATAACGGAGAATTGTACACCCGGAAGTAAGTATTCCTCTTACTGTCGATTGATTTTACAGTGATATCTGCACTACTCATCGACTAAAAAACACCAGAATATCCTTGTTAATTACACAACATTGATTGGTTTAAATTGTGTGCAATGTACACTACACTACCCAGAATCCCCAGCTATCGTTTGGACTACACCATGTGCTCTGTTTGACAAACCCCGTTTTTTTTTCACCATTCATTCCAATGGCTGGCATCTATGTCAGGTGATCTTCACATTTTTCCCTGCAGAAAAAGAAAACATGGCCGAACTTCGTTTTATTCTCGGTGGAAAATGCCTATTTTAAAGTTAGTTTGGCTATTAAAATGCGTTTTGATGTCATTTGATGCGAGAATATATACACATTCACATCTGACTGAAGATTGGCCCCATTTATTTGTGACGTTGCAAACTCTGCGGTACAAGGCACAAGTGATGTGAAGCTCATAAAGTGAGGCAAATAGAAATAATCAGCTGATGGAGTGTAGATGTGGAAATAGGTGCATTCGATCAGCTGACTATGTTTTTCGCCACACTTTATAAGCCTGACTATAACCACCCCTTCTCTGAGGTGCAGGCAGCGTCACAAACAAATGATGGTCCTGATAGACTACAAAAATATTCGGTGTGCAGATCTTTGTTTTCACAATAAAAGTAGTTTCTTAGTGAATGTCCTGTACTGGTCTTAAAATCTCATAACATCAGCTTTTAATGTTCCTCTTGGATGTTCTTCTTGACCCTCAGAGAAGGAGAAGATGTTGTGTCTTTCGGGCATGTCCTTTCCTAACAAAAATTACAGGAAACATCAAACATTATTGCAGAACAAGTGTGTTATTTATGAAAGAGGTGTGTTTGTGTGTTATGGGGCTGTTGATATAATTATTTTTTAATTGTAATCAGATTATGAATTAACAGTATGAAATTCATCAACATTGAAATTATCTTATCAAAACGTAGTGCAACTGTAGAAGCTTGCTCTGTTGTCTCACTGAAAGAATAACTTTTACCACATTTTTACAGACAATATTGAGAGATAAATAGCAGCAGTTCTCACTATGTGTTAAATATCTTTGCCTTCAATACATTAAATTAGAAAGTTGACAAAGTCATATTGCTTGTTAACATCTAAATGTGACTTTTTGCATGGAAAAAACCCTCAACTTAACTGATGTGTAGGTGATCTAGTATTTAGTATTGTTTAATGGAATGTATATCAGTGTATTAAAGTCAATACTTCATTAATTTAAACCAATATCTTTCTTGATTCTTTGTACAGTATGAAAAGAGTCTTAGTACCTGTGCTGAAGTTCACTGCTGTGAGGAGTCCAGTTCTGTCTCTCACTCTCTGGTCCAGCCTGTCTGCATCACCTGGACACTTTAAACAAACAGATATATATATATGTAAAGTACCATGTGTACAAACAATATAACTAGGGATGCACAATATTGTTTTTTTTAAACCGATACCGATAACTTCCTGCTTCTCAAGACCGATACCGATACCGATAACCGATAATACAAATAAAAATTACGCCACTAATTATTTTAACGCGATTAACGCATGTGTATTTTTTTTCCTCGGCCGCCCCGTAGCTTCAGAGCGCATCGAGTTTAAAATACCATCTACAAGCTGATGCTGACAGCCCCGCTCCTGCCGCCCGCTTGTGGCAGACCACACTTCCACGCTCACCGGTAGGCACCGACTGGCCATCTGGAGGACCGGGAGGGTGTGTGTACGTGTGGTCCGAGCGAGCAAGAGAGAGACCTTACGTGCATTGTTGTTGTTAGCATCTGGTGCTAGCTAGCTGCGCTAACGGATATAAGGAGCTGTTTAAATGAAAACAGAGGAGCGCTCTATCCACACAACTGCGCCGAGCACTTGACTTTATGCAGGAAGCCAGACAGCGGGACATTGTACGAAAAGTCAGCACACTCAGCAATAGAGATGTCCCGATCCGATCACGTGATTTTCAAAAAATCGGGGATCGGGAGAAAAAAATCGGGGATCGGGATTTTTTTTTTTTTTTTTTTATAATTTTTTTTTTTATTATTTAATGTTACAAAACAAAAATGACCATGTTCACGTCTTAAAGTCATCCTGAGGACTTAGTTTTGGTTTAAAATTACACAACATCATGTATGTGTTGCTGTCTTTGGGCTTGTTTTCATAGACCTGGTTGCTTATTTCTCTGAAATCTGGCAACAGAGTGGGCACAGTGTCTAATAGTAGCAGTAAGCTAACGAGAGGCTACGTTCAGCTGGTGACTCGGGAGTCGGGACAGAGAAAATGTCAGGAGTTTGGAAGTATTATAAAATTGAAAGCGAAGGCAGTGTAACAGCCAGATGCAATGTTTGCAAGGCAGAGGTTCCACGTGGTGGAAAGAACAGAGCTACGTTCAACACGATCAATCTAATACGCTACCTGAGAAACAAACACCAACAACAACACGGCGAGTACACAGCGGCCACTCAGGTAACGGCACTGAAACAACCAACACTTTCAGAGACTTTTAAAAGGAAAGAGAAACTGCCCCAGAACAGTGAAAAGGCCAAACAATAACAGCCAAGATAGCTGAATGCATCGCGTTGGATGACCAGCCGTTATCTGTTACCTTTTTTTTCTCTTAATGCATTGCATAAAGATCGGATCGGGAAAAATCGGTATCGGCAGATTGTCAAAATCAAATGATCGGAATCGGATCGGGAGCAAAAAAAGGTGATCGGGACATCCCTACTCAGCAACATGATTGCAGCGTCCAGGCAGCTCCGGTTCGAGCATATGCCTTGAGTTGCACATAGCTCCAACGCGCGCGCGCCGACACACACACACACACACACACTGTATTGTATTATTGTCTTCGTACGCTTTTAACACACCATCGTAGCGATGGCGATGTTTCAGGTGACTGATCAGGTTCGAAGTATTAGGGAGCGCTGGATTTGTGAAGAACTCCCCTCTTCCTAAACCACTAACACCACAGTACTGGCAAAACGGGAGGAGCCGAGTGAAAAACAAGCGCCCCTCATCCCAATCCACCCACACCACAGTATTTTTTCTTTTTTTTTACCCAAAAAATATATTGTATATTATCGGCGCTATTAATACTGTTATCGGTTTATCGGGATGACGTCATAATTCCTAATATCGGACCGATAATTATCGTGCATCCCTAAATATAACTGATTCTCTTCTGTTGAACATGTTGGATTGTGTATTGTCCGAGTCAGGGTCCTTTTTATTTTACTGTAACTTTGGAAATTGTGTTACCAATGCTTACTGTTTATTTGATATCAATTTGTAATACAATTAATAAAAACAACAAGGTTTGGGTTCGTTCTTCAGATGACTGTGACGTTAACTTGTTAACTCAATAATGAACTCCAGCTCAACCAACCATATTGTAATATCTAAGTAATCATCTTGAAATATGACATTAATAATTGTAATATACACACATCTTATTGTGAGGTTGATTTCACATACACTACTTCGACGTTAGCTAAATAGAAAATAGCATGGGTAATTTACAAAGGCTTTAAAAACACAGCAGGAGCCCAAGACAATTATAAAACTTGTAATTATTTCAGTACAGTTGGTTTTATTTTCATAAACGGTTATCAACCGTTAATGACAAAGCAGTAGGCTATAATATATGAATTACTGCTGTATAGACTACAACCACTACTTGTTTAGCTAGCATAAACTCAACAAAGCTAGCGTTAGCTGGCTGACTGACGTTATTTCGCCGCTAAACTGCACGATATAAAACGGTGGTCTTCAAAGCGGATTTAATCCTCAATCACAATAATAATATTCAAAGTAATACTGGGCAAGTAATGGGCAAAACTTACCGTTTATTGACGCGCCATGTCAGCGGACTGGTAGCGACACGAACCGTTAGCGAACAGTTAGCCCCGCTGTCATCCGGTTCGATCTGACTGTGACTGTGACTGTCCCAGAGCCATATGGCTCTGGACTGTCCCAAGCCTCGTTGTTCTGATAGCTCCGCCCCATCGCTCCAACCCCCCTCCCTCCCCCCACATCTACAGGTGAAAGTAGGCTTGTTTGAGACACATTGCGGCTCGCCTCGAAAGTAGACGAGAGTAGCCGATAAATAAGGTTAAACCAAATCATTACATTACAATAGATTTTATTGTAATGATTTGGTTTAACTTAAAGAGAAACTTTATTGTTATTGCACATATTACAGGTACTGAGACAACGAAATGCAGTTTAGCTTCTAACCAGGTGCAACAAGCAGTGAAGTGGAAAGTAATGTACACAATCTACAGAATAACATATAGAATGAATTGAATGATGAATAAACAGTGGGGTATGAATACACTAGATATCAGCCTGTGAGCAGTATGAACAGTGTGTATGAATATGCTAAGATATATAAAGTATTAAAACGGTAAGCAGTATAGTATAAAATATATAGATATTAATTTCATGATGATAAACATTGTGGACCAATGATGAAAAATGGGAATGGATGTGGCGACGTAAAACTGACACAAAACAACAACAAACTTTTGCCAGCCAATTGGAGAGTTTCATCAGCAGCAAGTGGTAAAAACCACCAATGAGCGCTCAGCTCGAGATACCAGCGAGCCGTTTCCCATCAAGCATTTCGCTTCCGCAGCTCGTGGAGAGCAACTGCGCCAACTCGCCTCGCCTCGCTCTCAAGGCTGCGGGCGTCTTTGTCCCGCGAGATTTTAAAGTCTCATGTGGGCGAGCCTCCAGAGCAAGTCGGACAAAATGACTAACCATCATGCAACGCACTAGCAAGACGTTGATTGCAACTGCGCAGGTCTGCGCAGATCTTGCTTTTCTCAAACAAGCCTAATTACTTTTGCGACACATTTATCGCAAGAAGTGTAGCAAAAGTCAAGACCGCAGATTCGTCGATTTATACTGCCACAGAGCAGATTCGTCAAGTTGTAATGACTGATTTGAGAGGTTTTAATAAATAAAGTTGCAGTTGTAATGGAAAATATATTTAAAAAATATGTATTTTTCTGCAAGTGAACATTTCATCTCTAAGTTCATTTTTTTTCTACAAGCTACAAAACTTTTTTTTTTCTTCTGTGACTTCAAATTTGGTTCACAGTTACGTGGATATTTTTTACAATTGTACATTTGGTTCACAGTTACATGGATATTTTATACAAGTGTAAATGTAAGCACACAAACTCAGATTTTTTTTCTGCAAGTGCTCACATCAGGTTTTACACGCTCTCACATTTTGCACCATATCTACCTTCATACAATTATTGCTTTTATTTTAAATCGTATAATTTCGGACTTTTGTTGCCGTCTGTGAGGAAAATAAATGGGGCTCAGAGCCTCA
This sequence comes from Pseudochaenichthys georgianus, assembly GCF_902827115.2. Classification (NCBI taxonomy): domain Eukaryota; kingdom Metazoa; phylum Chordata; class Actinopteri; order Perciformes; family Channichthyidae; genus Pseudochaenichthys; species Pseudochaenichthys georgianus. Next base: position 5,400,464 of record NC_047521.1, on the reverse strand, counting down.
GGATACTGAAATCTGTATTTTTAAATATTTTTTTCCTTCTAATTTGTTATTCTTTTCAAAATAACACACTGTTATTTACTCACCAATAACACACAATTATCCTTGCTTTTATTTATTGGTTTAATTCCATAATCTCGGGCTTTTTTGGTGTCCGTCAGGAACTGAATTTCAAAATAAAAATAACCGGAAACAGACGTAGGCCTATAAGGGACATTTCGATCATCATTGCGATTGTCAACATTTCTGAGTTTAGGATGGCCGAAGACACTACACTACCCATAATCCCCAGCTATCGTTTAGGACTACAGTCCCCGTAAGGTTACGCAGAGCGTCAAACAGCTGTGTGAAATGGAACGAAACCACGCCAGACTATCCAAAACTGGAATTGAACACCCCCCCAGAACTACACATGCTGTCTATTGTGTTTCGCAAAATGTTCTATGGGACGTCTCTACTGAACGTTTTCGTTTTTCCCACAATTAGAAGTTGCCATTATTAAACACATTGGTGTTATCAAATGTAAAACATATAATTAATAAATGGGTGAAAATCGCTTGTGTCCATAATGCGCAGCATTAATATATACCCACATGACAGCTCATTGCTACTTTGTAATTCTACTCCACTACAATTCAGAGGTTAACCTGGTATTTTTACTCCACTGCATTTATTTGAGTTACTTTGCAGATTCTGATTAATTATGTGAAATATAAACAACCCTTAAATCAGACTTTAGTTACACCTGAGTAAAATTCAGGGAAGGTGATTGTCAAGTGCCAACAATCAGGAGAGATATTTGATAGTTGGTGCTTGAGAAGATTAAACATGTATCTGCAATTGACATGAATGGAAACAAGTAATAAAGTATATTCATTACTCGTTATTCTCTACTAATAGACTGTATATTATGGCTATTTTGCACATCCCTTTCAAGATTTTCAAAGGTTTATTGACATATCATACACAACTACGGTGTAGTTATGCAATGAATGAAAAACTTGGGTCACAGGTTCCTCAACAGTGCATTACAAGACATCTATCAATATGTGTGTACCTCCACCATTAAACTGTCATATTCTGCACATTTCTTATTCTATCTACATACATAAGAGTATAATTAATGTGTATAATATCAGTTAAAATAAGTGCTTCAACATAGTTAACATTGCAGGAAAGCAATATATTAGACGTTAATTACTTTGTCAGGCTTAATATTTAGCTGTAGATAGATACCCCCAACGTTTTTTTCTTATTTAAAAGAAGACCTTAATCTGTTATTTAATGTTTAAATAAAGGTTAATCCGTTTTTCTGTTTTGCACCTCCTCCTATTAATATCTTTGTACATCCTGCACTAAACTGTTTTATTGTAGAGATCACTTATAGTATCTTCTTGATTTTTTATATTCTATATTTCTATATTTATACTTTCCCCCTATGAAAGTATGTACTCTTAATATTTTTTTAATCAAATATAACACATAAAAACAATAATTCAATAACGTGCTTTAACCACTAGGAGGTAGAGGTACACACAGCCATAATAACTTTGTATTATGGCTGTATATACATTAGTGTGTATGTACAACATCTGAAGATGTATAGTTTTATGCATGCTTTCACATCATTTTACAGCATATTGCTATACTATTTCAGACTCAGTATTTACATTCTTACATTCAAAGAAAATCAGTAATATCTTTAGAAACTACAGTCCTTTTCTATCAGCTGTGCACCGTTATGGTGTAAATATAACCTATCTATGAATTAGATCAAATGTAAAAGTCAGCCGAATTAGTGTTGATACTGCAAGGAGACGTATTGTGTGAAGAGAACTCGAAGATGTTGTTTAATTGTTGATATATTTATGATCCACGTCAAGTATTCAGTTTCGGCGGCATTTCTTCCAGTTTTTCCAAAGGTCTTCTCCTCAGGGCTCTCTAAATAAAGAACTACGGCAGATCTGTAATATGTAATGCAGCCGAACCGTATATTACAATGCCGTTATGTGACGACTTTCAAAGAGAAAAGCAAGAGCACTCGGAATTAAGTATTATTTTATTCTTTTAAAATGTTTTCCGGATTTCATATAATATAAACACCAAATCCCAGCATGCATTGCGGCTAACACATCCAATCAGCGAGCTTAAAACCATAGCTGAGGATCTTGGGTAATCGCTCGAAATGCCTACGTCTGTTTCCGGTTATATTTATTTTGAAATTCAGTTCCTGACGGACGCCAAAAAAGCCCGAGATTATGGAATTAAACCAATAAATAAAAGCAAGGATAATTGTGTGTTATTGGTGAGTAAATAACAGTGTGTTATTTTGAAAAGAATAACAAATTAGAAGGAATTTTTTTTTTTTTAAATACAGATTTCAGCATCCTGAGGCTCTGAGCCCCATTTATTTTCCTCACAGACGGCAACAAAAGTCCGAAATTATACGATTTAAAATAAAAGCAATAACTGTGGCTTGATATTGAGTAAGAACATGTTTTTATGAACCACACAGCTTCCGGTCTTCCACGACCCGACCGGAGAAAAAGACGTGCTGCAGCCTGCAGGCACGAAACACATTACCAGTAGAAATACATTGCTTTTAAAATCGTGCTGTGCAATACGAAAAAAAGGGGCAAATCGTGTTGGTGAACACGAATCAATAGATTAAAAATCGTGTTGGTGAACACGAAATGCCGTGAGACTGGGTTGTGTATTTACACCATCAAGGTGCACAGCTGATATATAGGGACACCTAGTGGTTAAAGCATGTTATTGAATTTCATTATTTTTATTATTAGTTATTAATAGGATCCCTATAAAGTATATTCATTACTCGTTATTCTCTACTAATAGTTAATTAAAAACTGTATATAATGACTATTTTGCACATCCCTTTCAAGATTTCAAGATTTTCTAAGGTTTATTGACATATCATATAGGCCTACACAACTATGGTGTAGTTCTGCACTGAATGAAAAACTTGGGTCGCAGGTTCCTCAATAGTGCATTACAAGACATCTATCAATATTTGTGCATACCTCCGGCAATGTTAACTATATTGAAGCACTTATGTTAACTGATATTATACATAATGTATTATACTCTTATAAGATGTATGTAGATATTTCATCTCCGGCCTTGTCAGGTATTGAACAATCAATAAATAAAGAACACAGAATTGTTGAATATAAAACACAGAATTTGTGTGATTATACTAAATGATTTTCAAATAAACACCACTGCATATTTAACTGTTACACATGCTGATGTAACGCAAATGTTCCAACTTGGGATCAATAAAGTATATCTTATCTTAAGCTGATCGATGGCTACTGCCATATTTGCAAAATGTGCCTCTGAACCTTGCCAAGTGCATGTTTCAGGCTTATCAATTAATGTAATGTTATCATGCAACAGGGGTCACAAACATAAGACCAGCTGTTAAATAAAGCTCTTCTGACCTTAGCTGACATGTGTGTATATATAGTAATACTGCCCATTATGGGCACAAGCAATTTTCACCCATTTATTAATTATATGTTTTAAATGTGAGTGTTTCCTATCCCCTAAACCTCCAGGGATGTACACAGTTTAATACTTGCAACTTCTTATTATGGGAAATACGAAAACGTCTTTTAAAACTACAACTCCCAGTAGAGACCTGCCATAGAGAACATGTTGCGAAACACAATAGCCAGCATGTGTAGTTCTGGGGACGGGGTGGGGGAGGGGGGGACACGGTGGACCCGTTCAAATCCAGTTTTGGACAGTCTGCCGTGGTTCCATCCCATTTCAAGTGCTGTTCGAGAATCGGCTTAACCCTCGGAGCACACTCTCCAATCACAGAGCTTGAGGACTATCACGGGTTTGTCAAACAGAGCACATGGTGTAGTCCAAACGATAGCTGGGGATTCTGGGTAGTGTAGTGTCTTCTGCCATCCTTTACTCAGAAAAAATATTTGTTTCTCCGAATCGAAGGGGGAAAATACAAAAGCATTGCACACAATTTAAACCAATCAATGTTGTGTAATTAACAAGGATAATCTGGTGTTTTTTAGTCGATGAGTAGTGCAGATATCACTGTCAAATCAATCGACAGTAAGAGGAATACTTACATCCGGGTGTACAATTCTCCGTTATCCAATGGGAATGGACGCTCACATTGCCTTTAAGGGCAGCCGACACAAACGAATGCCGTGCTTCCATGAGCAGATGGGAATACATTGCAATCAGTTGAAAGCTATTTGCGTCCCTTTATGACGCTGAAGGAGCCTAGGAGCGTCACAATTGGACGTGACGGACACTGACCAAACGTCTCTCCTGGACGCTTAGGGAGTGAGAGTGTGTTGCCCTGCGTTGTGGGAGCTGCCATGGCTGCCCGCACAGCAGCTGATATATCTCCGCTAGCCAGTACATAGCTGGCCAGTGCGGAGCTATCAGAATAAGTGTGTGGCGTTGCTCTCTCACTCTGGCCAGAGTTGGAGGTATCAGAGCCAGGGGTGGGAACGCGTACAGAAGGCCCAGGGGCCAATCGTGCGCGAGTGCATCCACGCCTAACGGTGCATTTAGATCACGCATCGAAAAGAACAGCTGACACTGAGCGTTGTCTTTCGATGCGAACAGATCCACCGCGGCTCTGCCGTAACGCACCCACAGCTGGCTCACAATCCTTGGATGTAGAGTCCAGTCTGCATAAAGTGGTATACCTCTGGACAGTAGGTCTGCCCCGAGGTTCATCACTCCCGGTACGTCTCTCATAGAGGTTTAGTTTTAGGGCGGCCACCCAGCGCTGAAACTCCCTCATGTGTAAGCGTCCCAGTCGTACGACTGGGATGGCTGACGCCATGAGCCCCAGCAATCGCAGGCATGATCTGAAGAGAACATGTTTGCGCAGCTGGAATTGAGCGAGACAAGCTCTGAAAGCTTTCACTCTTTCCGCTGACAAGCGAGCTGAAAATGGCACCGAGTTCAGGCGTAAACCCAGGAAGAGTATAGTCTGCGCGGGGCACAACATGCTCTTCTCTGTGTTTATTATGAAACCCAGAATGAGCAGGTGCTTTACGAGGAAATGTGTCTCCGTAACAGCCTCCTGCTCCGACTGTGCGAGCAGCAGCCAGTCGTCCAGGTAGGTCGCCAGGCGAATACCCTGTTGTCTTAACGGGGCTATCGCGGCTTCCGTACATTGTACAAACACCCTTGGACTGAGAGACAGACCGAAGGGGAGTACTCGTAACAGATCCCCTGAAATGCGAACCTCAGATATTTCCTGTGTGGGCAATATACTGGGATGTGAAAATACGCATCTTTCAGGTCGACTGATGTAAACCAGTCGTCTTGTCGCACGAGCCGCAGCAGAGATGTGTGAGTGAGCATTCTGAACTTATATCTTTTTAGATATTTGTTCAGAGCCCTCAAATCAAGTATTGGCCGAATTCCGTTCCCTCCCCGTTTGGGAACGAGGAAGTACTTGGAATAGAAGCCGCCCTGACTCTGCTCGGCGGGTACAATAGATACAGCCCTCTTTTCTAGGAGTGAGAGAATCTCTCTCTCCAGAATATGGGCTGACTCTCCTCGGGCCTGCGAATGCAGAATGCCCGAGAAGCGAGGGGGGGTGACAGCGAATTGGAGTCAGTAGCCCCGTGTTACTGTCTTGAAAACCCAAGCAGATGATGTGAGCATCTTCCACTGCATGCTCCTTAGAGCCAGTGGAGATGTCACATCTCTTCCCCTCTGAGTCTCTATTTGTTGTGTTATGGGACTCTCTAGTGTCTGAACACAGTGGTGCCCCTTTTCGACAATCCCCACCGACACTGCGCATGACGGTGGTGCCTTCACAACCCCAGCCGGCACTGCGCATGCGCGTGGCGGTGGTGCCCTTAAAGCCCCAGCCGGCACTACGCATGCGCGTGGCGGTGGTGCCTTCACAGACCCGCCTGTAATCCGCCTTTTGAGAGATGCCGTAGCTGCTCTCAGAAGGGGAACAGTTGACGGGCTGTTTATTGGTTTTATTGTTTTCTATTCATTTTTTCGAGCTGCGCCCTCGGCCTGAAGCCTGGATGTGTCAGCGGCAAATGTTTTATAACAGAAAAATCAACCAATGTATGACATGTGTTTGTGCGGACTTGAGGATGGTGTTGAGGCATCTCTCGAGGCGGCGGGAACAGATTCAGAGCTGGGGAACCGTGGACTTCCAGCTCTGTCACAGAGAAGGAGGGGCTGTCACGCCGCTCGCTTCTTTTTCCTCGACTGCTGGCCGAAATTCTGGGTTGGCTGCGCCTGAGCTGCAGCCGGAACCGGATATTTTCTAGGCCAGCTCGCCCTCGTCTCCATCCTGGGCTGGGGACTCGGGGCGGGCTGCGACCTCTGCGTCTTCGGTGCTTTAAACCGAGCAGAGTTCGAGGCAGCTTGGGCGAAGGACTGCTGCTGCGAAAGACTGCTGCTGCAAAGGACTGCTGCTGCGAAGGACTGCTGCTGCGAAGGCAGCGGCTGGACCCTTCGAGGGAGGCAGAGGTGGAGTGCCTCGTCCTCCTTATTTTTCTACTCACACCTCCTTTGCATGGAGGCGAGAGTGGAGCCAAAAATTCCCTCGGGAACGATGGGCATATCCAGCACATCCTCCTTTTCCCGGTGTCGGAGGTTGGTGAGGTTGAGCCATCTCGCTCTTTCCTGCACCACCATGATCCCCATTGCCTTGCCCGTGGCCTGGACGGCGCAGCGTTGGACACGGAGACAAATGTCCGTGACCGCTGCCATCTCGTCCAGAGTGGCTGCCCCCGGGTTTCCCGACAGGTCCTCGCAGAGCTCCGCTTGGTAAGCGGTTAGCAGCGAGGACACATTCAGGGCCCTGGCGGACAACGCTGCAGCTTTGTTGGACCTTTCAGTCATTGTCGACTGAAATCGGTCCGACTTTGCTGGCAGCGTGGGGTTCCTGCTTGGTGACGGGCCCACCCTCGGTAGGAGGTGGGCCGCTACCAGCGGTTCCATGGGCGGTATGCGGAGCAGGCCGAGCTTCTCCATTCCGTCACAGTCTAGGGAGGAGGCACCCTGGATTGGGACCTTGTTGCTGAAGGGCCGGTCTCTCCACGAGACCGACACCTCATCCAACATCTCCGGGAAGACCGGAAGGAGTTCCCTCTTTGTCCGCGCTGCTTGGGGAATATGTTTCCCTTCGTAGCGGGACCTGGAGGTCTCCTTGGCCATTTCAGGTGACGGGATGTCGAGTCTGGCCGCAGCGCGTTTACACGCGGCCTGCAGGTCCATGCTCAGACAGGGCGAAGCTGGTGTGCTATCGCCCGGGAGAGCAGCCCTCGCTCCAGGTTTTGCAGCCTGAGCCGATGACATAAAGGTGTCCTCTTCCTGTTCATCCGACTCGGACAGGAGGAACGCCAAGGCGTCCTCTTCGTCCTCCTCGTAGTCCAGCTCGAGGACATCCTCCGCGGGTGAGACCATGGTGAGGTCTCACCGGGAGCCCCAGCTTGGTAAAGCATGGGGACCCGTTCCCGCGTTTCTTGCCGTCACCGGGTCCCGGCCTGCCAGGGCGCGGGATTCCGGTTCTGTAGCCATCGCAGATAATGAGCCCCAGACCGACACGGAGAGGGGTTCACTCTCTGCGGCGGATGCCCCCGTGTCTTGACTGCCGGCCGGCGGGTCAGTGGACATGGGGGGGTCCTGCTCCGACAGGCTAGCTTGTCATGCTAACCGTCGGCGGAGGCTCTTTACGGTGAAGCGGACACAATGTCCGCACGAGCCGGGGTTGTCAATAGCGCCTCGGGCGTGTTCCAGCCCGAGGCAGGACGAGCAGACCTGGTGTGTGTCTGTGCCCGAGATCTTCAACCCGCAGCTGCAGAGTCGAGCCACCGAGTCCCTGACTCCTCTGGTGTGAGGGAGAGGGGCGTCCATCTTGTTCGCCTCGTGGCGTGGAGAGGGCCCGCTCTCGACAGGTAAGATGGGAGAAAAAAATATGTTACCACCCTGTCCTTAATCCGGAGAAAAGGACGGTGTGGGTCTTTTATTCCCGGAGAATACTGACTGGTGTGACAGTATGCTCCTTTAATCCTTTCTTCCTCCGTGGAGAAGAGAAAAAAAAACGTCCTCGCTACCGTGGTGTCGATAGAGAGGGAGCGAGCTTGCAACAGGTGTGTTGCTAGCTTAAAAAAAATCAGACCTACCTTACTGTCCTGGGAAGAGAAGGGCGAGGTCGATTTTAATACTAACTGGCGTTAGTACTACCGTCTTCCTGCGAAGCAGAAGGAGTAGCGGGCGAGCGCCCGTAGACCGAAATGGGTATTTGGGTTCAGTCTGTGGACCGTTAAGCTTGTCCGGCTACTGTAGAGATGTGCTCTGAAGCGAGAAGAGGTGTTTGAATGACGCATGCGTCGTGGCGCAAGCTACTTATAGGGGGTGAATTCCCTGACGCTGACGTCAAGATCACCAGCCAATCAGGATTGGCGTAATGAGATTGATGCTTCTGTTTGCTCCGCGATGAGGCACATCCCATAGTGAGACATCGAACGGAGTGTTATGAATGAGAACTATTCTTTTACCGTTCAGTTTGAATTAAACAAGTTATTAGTAATATTTTGTTTTGATATTATTGTTTTTTATTAACTACTAGACCGCTGGGTCATGTTAAGACCATCTTTTCTGTGTTGCTGTGGGTTTTTTCCATCGCTTTTGTGTTACAAATATCAAAACAATAACATATATCTGTCGTAAACTAAACCAGAAACAGCAGTATATTTTATTTTGTTAACACTGTAAACTTGACAGCTTTTTAACCCAAACCACCTACTGGTTAAAGCACGTTATTACACGTTTAGAGTAATGCAATGCAGGTAGATTGTGTTGCTTTTTAATGACTGTTTAAAATGCCTTTTTCTTAATGTCTTTTATTATTATTAAACTAAACCAGAAACAGCAGTATATTTTATTTTGTTAACACTGTAAACTTGACAGCTTTTTAACCCAAACCACCTACTGGTTAAAGCACGCTATTACACGTTTAGAGTAATACAATGCAGGTAGATTGTGTAGCTTTTTAATGACTGTTTAAAATACCTTTTTCTTAATGTCTTTTATTATTATTAACTACTTGCTACGTGTTGCTAGGGACGCTGCTATCGATATTATTTCTGTTATGTTGTGTAAATGTTTAATGGTGTTATCTTTATTGCTACCCCCTTCCCCGTCAATGTATAGGTCCACAGCGCAAACTTATTAGTTTATCCGCATCTAAAATTGTGGCATCGATCTACGTTATTTCCCCCTGTGCAATTCTACATTTACTGAACAATAACACATAATTATCCTTGTGTTTATTTATTTGTTTGATTAATAAACACAAGTTGGAGTCCGTCAGGACCGAGGGTCGGAGCAGCTCATTTGCTTTAGAGAATATTACCCGGGAAGTAAGTATTCTCTCCGCTTCGCTTGACAAACCCCGTGATAGTCCTCAAGCTCTGTGATTGGAGAGTGTGCTCCGAGGGTTACGCCGAGCGTCGAACAGCACTTGAAATGGGATGGAACCACGGCAGACTGTCCAAAACTGGATTTGAACGGGTCCACCGCGTCCCCCCCTCCCCCACCGCGTCCCCAGAACTACACATGCTGGCTATTGTGTTATTATGTTCTCTATTTATGGCACGTCTCTACTGGGAGTTGTAGTTTTAAAAGACGTTTAAAAAGTTGCCAGTATTAAACTGTGTACATCCCTGGAGGTTTAGGGGATAGGAAACACTCAAATTTAAAACATATAATTAATAAATAGGTGAAAATTGCTTGTGCCCATGATGGGCAGCATTAATATATATACCCACATGCCAGATAAGGTCAGAAGAGCTTTATTTAACAACTGGTCTTACGTTTGTGACCCCTCCTGTTGTTAATTGATAACATTACATTACATTATATTAATTGATAAGCCTGAAACATGCACTTGTCAAGGTTCAGAGGCAAATTTTGCAAATATGGCAGTAGCCATCGATCAGCGATAAGATATACTTTATTCATCCCAAGTTGGAAACATTTGCGTTACATTAGCATGTGTAACAGTTGTAAATATGCAGTGTTTATTTGTAAATCATTTAGTATAATCACACAAATTCTGTGTTTTATATTTAACAATTCTGTGTTTGTCACAAACGAGCTGAGGACCAAAATGCAGAACACGGGAAACCAGGGATAGTCGGTAACCAGCTTTATTGAAGGCAATAGGCTGGTAGGAGACAAAACGGCAGATAGTAGGCAAAGGGCTGGTCGGGGACAGGCGAGGGTTCCAGGAGAAAGCAGGACGGGAGTCGCAGGTACAGAACGGGTCAGGGAGCAGGCGAGGCAGGCTGGTCAGGGACAGGCAGGGTCGAAACCGGGAGAGCAATCTGAAGGGTAATGCGGGAAAGACTGGCATGCTGCAAAGTACGATCTGGCACTGAGGTGAAAGTGAAGTGGGCCTAAATACTAATGGAGCTGATGGGTGTAACAGAGTGAGAGAGAGACAGGGTGTGACTACCAGGTGACTAAGGAAAGTTAATGCAGAAAATAGGTGAGTGAGAAAGCAGACTGTGACAGAACCCCCCCCCCTTAATGGACGCCTCCTGACGTCTAAGAAAATTCTAGAGAGAAAAAAAAAAAAAGAATTAAAGAAGAATCAATAAAAACCCTACAGACACAGGGTGAAGGTGGAGGTATGGGGAAAGGTTAATACTCATCTGAGAATGCTCTCTCGGTTTCTCCCTCCTGGAAATCCTCGTCCTCCTCGACTGATGACACTTCCCCCTCCTCCTCGACGAAGCCTCTGGTTTGTCGCGGACGAGTGCCCCCTGGCTTAACGCCTGGTTGAGCGTGGGTCCTAGAAGGCTGCTCCGGGTAACGCAGGTGGAAGTCTCGGATGAGTTGAGGGTTGAGGATATGACGAGCAGGAATCCACTGCCTTTCCTCAGGACCATAGCCCTCCCAGTCCACCAAATATTGAACCCCTCTTCCTCTGCGACGGGAACGGAGTAGACGACGAAGGGTGTAGGTAGGACCCCCATCGATCATCCTAGGGGGTGGTGGTGGAGGGGCGGCGGGAATCATAGGACTCTCCCGGACAGGTTTAATCCTAGAAACGTGGAAGGTGGGATGGATCTTCATGTTCCGGGGCAAACTCAGTCGAACTGCTGCAGGGTTAATGACCTTGACAATCTTGAAGGGTCCATTGAACCTGGGCGCTAACTTCTTAGACTCCACCCGAAGGGGAATGTTCTGAGTGGAAAGCCACACCCTCTGGCCTACCTGGTACACAGGTACCTTGGTGCGTCGGCGGTTCGCTGATGTGGCGTACCGGTTAGCAGACTGAAGCAGAGTTGTTCGAGCCTGCCTCCAAGTCCTCCGACAACGTCTGATGAAAGCCTGGACAGACGGACAGGTAACCTCCTTCTCCAATGCAGAGAACAATGGGGGTTGAAAACCGTATGCACACTGAAAAGGGGAAAGACCAGTAGCGGAACTGATGAGGGTGTTGTGGGCATACTCCACCCACAGGAGTTGTTTTGACCAGGTTGTGGGATGATCGGAAGCCATGCAGCGGAGAGTGGTCTCCATCTCCTGATTCTTCTATTTGGTCTGGCCATTGGCCTGTGGGTGGAAACCGGAGGTGAGACTGACCGTCGCCCCGATCAGTTCACAAAACTCCCTCCAAAACACAGAGGTGAACTGGGGCCCCCGGTCGGAAACCACATCAGTCGCCAGTCCGTGAATGCGAAAAACGTGGATAAGAATCAGTTCTGCCGTCTCCTTAGCTGACGGGATCTTAGGCAGGGGTACGAAATGAGCCATCTTACTAAACCGATCTACCACCGTCAAGATGGCAGTATGTCCGTGGGACGGTGGTAGACCAGTCACAAAGTCCAAAGAAATATGTGACCAAGGGCGACGTGGGACCGGTAATGGATGAAGGAGGCCAGCTGGCGCTTGGTGAGATGGTTTGTGCCGATTGCACACAGGACAGGCGTTCACAAACTCCCGGGTGTCAGCCTCCAGCGTGGCCCACCAGAACCGTTGTAGGACCATCTCTCTGGTACGTTGAGTTCCAGGGTGGCAGGAAAGTCTGGAGCTGTGAGCCCACTGAAGCACCTCAGCCCTCAAAACCTGAGGCACAAACAAACGGTTGAGAGGACAAGAACTAGGACCGGGTTGGTCCACCAAAGCTGTCTTAACCCTCTCCTAAATCTCCCAAGCGAGGACGCCGATCACCCGAGGAGCAGGAAGAATAGTGTCCGGAATACCCCAGGTGTCTCCCCCCCCCCCCCCCCGAACTGCCGGGACAAAGCGTCGGCCTTCACGTTGCGGGAGCCCGGGTGGTAGGAGAGGAAAAAATTAAACCGGGTAAAAAATAACGACCACCTGGCTTGCCGGGAATTCAGTCTTTGGGCCGACCTGATGTATTCCAGGTTCTTATGCTCGGTCCAAACCTGAAATGGTTGTTCTGTCTCCTCAAGCCAGTGTTGCCACTCCTCCAACGCCAACTTGACTGCTAGAAGCTCCCGATTCCCCACGTCATAGTTCCTCTCCGCCGGACTCAATCTCCTCGAAAAGAAAGCACAGGGGTGGAGCTTCTGGTTCTCACCAGAACGTTGCGACAGGATGGCCCCCACCCCTACGTCAGAAGCATCCACCTCCACCACCAACTGACCAGCGGGATCTGATAGCCGATGTAAACCGGCCCTTGAGGTCCTGAAAAGCCTCCTCGGCTGCAGGGGACCATCGGAACGTCACCTTGGACGAGGTCAGGGCGGTGAGCGGGGCGGCCACGGTGCTGTAGCCACGGATGAACCGTCTGTAAAAGTTGGCGAATCCCAGGAAACGCTGCAGCTCCTTCCGGTAATCAGGGACCCGCCACGAGGTAACCGCTGAAACCTTAGAAGGATCCATGTCCACACTTCCTTGACCCACGATGTAGCCAAGAAAGGCGACCGAAGAAGTGTGAAACTCGCACTTCTCCGTCTTGACGAACAGCGAGTTCTCCAGAAGTCTCTGGAGGACTGTCTGGACATGATGCACGTGTTCTTTGAGGTTCTTTGAAAAAATCAAAATGTCGTCCAGATAAACAAAAACATAACGATCCAACATGTCCCGGAGTACGTCGTTCACCAATGCTTGTAAAACTGCAGGGGCATTGGTAAGTCCAAATGGCATCACCAGGTACTCGTAATGTCCCGAAGAGGTGTTGAAGGCGGTCTTCCATTCAAAATGCTGCCCCACAATGCATTGCAGCCGCAGCATTTCACTCAACAGTCGGCCGTTCACGGAAACAAACGATTATGACCGAGAAATTATATCATGAAAGTTACGGTGCTTATTAAGCATTTTAAAACGTATGTGGTGCTTTGTTTTGAACGTTCATCAGTATTATAATCAAAAAGAGAAATATGAACGTTAGTTTTTACTGAAATTATCAAATAAAGTCAACATTTCACTGAGCTGTGTGGGGTTTGTTCAACTTTTAAAAGATGTTTGAATGGTGATATACACAGTGATAGGTGTTAAAGACTAACGTTTATAATAAATATATTTGTATTGATTTTAAGATCTTTTCATAGTTCATACAATCATACGTATTGGGATCATTTGTATTAATGTGGACCGGAGGGAGAGGGTGATGAGCACAAGTTTCACTTTTTTATTTCAATTCCAACTTTGGTCATGAAGAATATGTTTCTCTGTTGTTCATAAAGCATAAAGCAACAGTATCAGAGCACGGTGCAGAGTCTCTAGATGAGTCCGTCGTTCTTATTATACATCCATGTTGTAGTCCGCTGCATAGAAAACTGTAGTTTCCATAGTTTCCCCACAGCAGCAGACGCACAAAATGACGTCCGCTGGCGCATCATAAACACGTCGGATAGTGAAAGTGTAGTCGGATTCTCTAAAGTACCGCAGTCTCTTCTCCTTAATCCTTTTGAATTCTCCTATCCACTATCCCTTAACCCCGTGACGTTTCACTCAGAGGTCAAGGAATAGGAGATAGGGTTAGAAATTAGGAGCTGATTTTTAAACTATCCGAACGCAACCTGGAACTGCACAGGGGAAAATAGATCGTGACATAGACGCCATCCATTGGAATGAATGGTGAAAAAAAACGGGGTTTGTCAAACAGAGCACATGGTGTAGTCCTAAACGATAGCTGGGGATTCTGGGTAGTGTAGTATCTTCTGCCATCCTTTACTCCGAAAAAATATTTGTTTCTCCGAATCCATCCATCCATCCATCCATCCATCTTCTCCCGCTTATCCGTGGTCGGGTCGCGGGGGTAGCAGTTCCAGCAGAGAGCCCCAAACTTTCTTTTCCCTGGCGACATCAACCAGCTCTGACTGGGGGATCCCAAGGCGCTCCCAGGCCAGCGAAGAGATATAATCCCTCCACCTGGTCCTAGGTCTACCCCTTGGTCTCTTCCCAGCTGGACGTGCCTGGAACACCTCCCTAGGGAGGCGCCCAGGTGGCATCCTAACTAGGTGCCCGAACCACCTCAACTGGCTTCTTTCGACGCGAAGGAGGAGCGGCTCAACTCCGAGTCCCTCCCTGATGACCGAACTTCTCACCTTATCTCTAAGGGAGACACCAGCCACCCGGCGGAGGAAACCCATCTCGGCCGCTTGTATCCGCGATCTCGTTCTTTCGGTCATGACCCATCCTTCATGACCATAGGTGAGGGTAGGAACGAAAATGGCCCGGTAGACAGAGAGCTTTGCCTTCCGGCTCAGCTCCCTTTTCGTCACAACGGTGCGGTAAAGCGACTGCAATACCGCTCCCGCTGCTCCGATTCTCCGGCCCATCTCACGCTCCATTGATCCCTCACTCGAGAACAAGACCCCGAGATACTTGAACTCCTTCACTTGGGGTAAGGACTCATTCCCTACTTGGAGTGGACAGTCCATCGGTTTCCTGCTGAGAACCATGGCCTCAGATTTGGAGGTGCTGATCCTCATCCCAGCCGCTTCACACTCGGTTGCGAACCGATCCAGTGAGTGCTGAAGGTCGCAGACCGATGAAGCCATCAGAACCACATCATCTGCAAAAAGCAGTGGTGCAATCCTTAGTCCACCGAACTGCAGACCCCCCCCCCCACGACTACGCCTCGAAATCCGATCCATGTATATTACAAACAGGATTGGTGACAAAGCGCAGCCCTGGCGGAGGCCAACCCTCACCGGAAATGGGTCCGACTTACTGCCGAGGACCCGGACACAGCTCTCGCTTTGGGAGTACAGAGATTGGATGGCCCTGAGTAGAGACCCCCTCACCCCATACTCCCGCAGCACCTCCCACAGTAACTCCCTGGGAACCCGGTCATACGCCTTCTCCAAGTCTACAAAACACATGTAGACCGGATAAGCGTACTCCCAGGCCCCCTCCAGGATCCTTGCGAGAGTAAAAAGCTGATCCGTCGTTCCACGACCAGGACGGAATCCGCATTGTTCCTCCTCAATCTGAGGTTCGACAATCGGCCTGACCCTCCTTTCGAGTACCTTGGAGTAAACTTTCCCGGGGAGGCTGAGTAGTGTGATGCCTCTGTAATTGGCACACACCCTCTGATCCCCCTTTTTGAAAAGGGGGACCACCACCCCGGTCTGCCACTCCTTCGGTACCGTTTCCGACTTCCACGCAACGTTGATGAGACGTGTCAACCATGACAGTCCCTCAACACCCAGAGCCTTCAGCATTTCCGGGCGGATCTCATCCACCCCCGGGGCTTTGCCACTGTGGAGTTGTTTGACGACCTCAGTGACCTCCCCCCGGGAGATTGGCGTTGATCCCCCGTCATACTCCAGCTCTGCCTCTAACATAGAGGGCGGAGTTGTCGGGTTCAGGAGTTCCTCAAAGTGTTCCTTCCAACGTCCCAACACTCCATCAGTTGAGGTCAACAACGTCCCATCCTTACTGTACACAGCTTGGATGGTTCCCTGCTTCCCCCTCCTGAGGTGTCGGACAGTTTTCCAGAACAACTTTGGTGCCGCCCGAAAGTCCTTCTCCATGTCTTCTCCGAACTTCTCCCACACCCGCTGCTTTGCCTCGGCCACGGATGAGGCTGCTGCCCTTCGGGCCTGTCGGTACCTTGCAACTGCTTCGGGAGTCCCCCGGGATAACAAATCCCTGAAGGCCTCCTTCTTCAGTCGGACGGCTTCCCTGACCACCGGTGTCCACCAGGAGGTTCGAGGGTTACCGCCCCTTGAGGCACCTAAGACCTTGAGACCACAGCTCCCCACCGCGGCTTCGGCAATAGAGGCTTTGAACACCGACCACTCTGGTTCAATGTCCCCAACCTCCACAGGAATGCCCGAAAAGCTCCGCCGGAGGTGTGAGTTGAAGGCCTCCTGAACTTGGGCCTCCTCCAGACGTTCCCAGTTCACCCGAACTACACGTTTGGGCTTACCAGGTCTATCCAGAGGCTTCCCCCGCCACTCGACCCAACTCACCACCAGATGGTGATCAGTTGACAACTCCGCCCCTCTCTTTACCCGAGTGTCCAAAACATACGGCCTCAGGTCCGATGATACGATAACAAAATCGATCATGGACCTTCTGCCTAGGGTGCTCTGGTACCACGTACACTTATGAGCATCCTTATGTTCGAACATGGTGTTTGTTATGGCCAATCCATGACTAGCACAGAAGTCCAGTAACAAACCACCACTCCGGTTCAGATCAGGGGGGCCGTTCCTCCCAATCACGCCCCTCCAAGTGTCTCCATCATTGCCCACATGTGCGTTGAAGTCTCCCAGCAAGACTAAGGAGTCCCCTTCAGGAGCCCCATACAGGACTCTTTCCAGGGTCTCCAAGAAGGCCGAATACTCTGAACTGCTGTTGGGTGCATAAGCACACACAACAGTCAGAGTTTTCCCCCCCATAACCCGCAGGCGTAGGGAGGTGACCCTCTCGTCCACTGGGGTAAACTCCAACAACGAAGCACCTAACCGGGGACTTGTGAGTATCCCCACACCCGCCCGGCGCCTCACACCCTGAGCAACTCCGGAGAAGAATAGAGTCCAACCCCTATCCAGAAGTAAGGTTCCAGAGCCGACGCTGTGCGTAGAGGTGAGCCCAACCAGATCCAACTGGTACCGCTCCACCTCCCGCACAAGCTCCGGCTCCTTCCCCCCCAGAGAGGTGACGTTCCACGTCCCCAAAGCCAGCTTCTGCCGCCCGGGTCTGGTCCGTCGAGACCCTCCGCTTTCACTGCCACCCGTCTGGCAGCGCACCCGACCCCATCGATGTTTCCCGTAGGTGGTGGGCCCGCGGGACAGAGAAGCGGAGGTGTTGCCCACGTTGCCTTTTCGGGCTGGGCCCGGCCGGGCTCCGTGGCAAGCCCGGCCACCAGACGCTCGCCGACGAGTCCTCCTTCTGGGCCTGGCTCCAGAAGGGGACCCCGGGCTTCCTCCGGGCCGGGTATCCTCACTTCTTGTTTTTCCTTTCGATTCTCCGAATCGAAGGGGAAAAATACAAAAGCATGGCTCACAATTTAAACCAATCAATGTTGTGTAATTAACAAGGATAATCTGGTCTTTTTTAGTCGATGAGTAGTGCAGATATCACTGTCAAATCAATCCACAGTAAGGGGAATACTTACTTCCGGGTGTACAATTCTCCGTTATCCAATGGGAATGGACGCTCACATTGCCTTTAAGGGCAGCCGACACAAACGAATGCCGTGCTTCCATGAGCGTAAAATCCCACCGCAGATGGGAATACATTGCAATGAGTTAAAAGCTATTTGCGTCCCTTTATGAAGCTGAAGGAGCCTAGGAGCGTCACAACTGCACGCCACCCTGACCAAACATCGCTCCCCCTGAAACGGGGTTCAGGGGGAGTGGCTATACCCGTAGGATAGAAAAGGGGGAAGTGACGTCTGACTCAGAGGTCGCACGGCTGTGGAGAAGAACGTGTTGCCCACATTCTGTTACTGAGTTTAGGCTAGTTAGCTAGAAGGTTTATTGTTTTGGGTGCAGTCATTTTGCCTCCACTTGCTGTTCAAATAAATGTTGAAAGAAAAAGTAAATCTGATTTAGTCCCTAATTTTGCTCTCAAAGTGCACCAGATTGATGCTTTTAACTTCAACATTTAAAAAAAAAAATCTTCCCGGGGGAGCATACCCCCGGATCCCCCTAGAGGAGGTGAGGTCCACCAGTAGTAGTATTCGTTTTATTTGTCCCCGAGGGGAAAATGGGTTGCAGCACATCACAGAGGCATTTAAAAAGATAAAACAATCA
Organism: Pseudochaenichthys georgianus; assembly: GCF_902827115.2. NCBI lineage: Eukaryota > Metazoa > Chordata > Actinopteri > Perciformes > Channichthyidae > Pseudochaenichthys > Pseudochaenichthys georgianus. The sequence continues at coordinate 5,382,225 of NC_047521.1, read as the reverse complement.
GTCACTGACAACAACATAGACACAGCTTAAAACAAACAGACATAAGAAAACCAGATATCGGCAGACATGACAAGGGGCCTATAGGCCCTCATTTGCGAAATAGGGGGGACAGGGCCACTGGGCTAGACCAGCTGGGTAAACAGTGCGTCCTAGCCATCATTTATTTAGGAGTTTGATGGCTTGTGGGACGAAAGACAGCCGAGATCTGTTCTTTTTTAACAGAGGGGGACGATATTTCTGCCCGGATGGCAAAAGTTAAATCCACCTGCCCACACCCCCTGTCAAATTGTCTCACCCACATTGAGGATGCTTCCTACGCCCATGTTTTATTCCATGCGTCAAGTCAGGCAAATTGGGTCCAAATATTATTGCATCAATGATCTGTTAACATTAAAATCAATAAATATATGCTGTAACTATTTTGCTCTAGGCAACTCAAGGGCTCAGGTAATGTGATTACTATATGAATAATGGTCCAAAATAACATGGAATGCATAGGGTTTTTTGTTAAGTAACATACTTTCGTGGCCGGCCGGCATCGGCATGTATCGACATGCCGCGCATTAAGTGGGCCTGTCTGTCAATTAATCCCCGGGCCACTTTTTCCCCCCAGTCCGCCCCTGACTGTAACCCACAGTATGTGTATATAAGGCAACCTCATCTGCACGTTATCTACTCTTTGCACGTTCGGGCAGGATGCAAACTGCTATCTTTGTACTATGTGCAATCACAATAAAGTTGAATTTTTATGGAAACTGAAAAAAACGTCTAATCTAGTTTTGAACAGGGGTTTTGAATCAGATCTTTGCAGCCAGTTATGCCATACTCTGTACTGCAAGCAAGTCAATTCAGATCAATTCATAGAAGAAATACAGATAATTAAGAAATGGACGGTAAAGCAATGTTTTGTTTTTCATCTGTAGTGAAAAAGACATTGTGTTGTGTCACTACTGAGGGAACGTTGTGTATTCAGACCTTTTTCTACTCTGCTGGAATTCCTTCTCTCCATGCCTTCTGCTGCAGGTGCTGCTCCTATCGTCCATCAGAGGATCTAATTACCCGTTAAGCCCTTCTGTTCTCTTCCTATTGGTTTCTAGAGGAGCTGACCTTGCCCTGCAGACAGATGCTTCTGTGGTGAGTTCCTCTGTGGTGCAGGTGAATGAAGGCCGCCAGCAGAGGACCTGCAGAGTGAACTCTCTGTGACATGCTCGGGAAGCCTTGTGTTATTTTGACTCTGCAGGAGCTGTCACATTTTCTCAGGGATCAGCAGTGTTGTGTTGTGCAAGTAGACCTGTAAGCCCTTTATCGCTGCATGCCTTGTAGATGGGGTTTCCCTCACTCGCTGATGTTTGATTTAAAGGGGACCTATCATGTAAAATGCACTTTTTTTATGTCTTTTATACATACATATCAGGGTTTCCGCTAGGATTTTTTCTCGCCGGTCAAATATCCGGGCAGAATTTATTTTACCGGACAAATTTGAAACTTACCGGTCATATTTCAATAATAATAATAAGAGTTGTGTAGCAGTTTCCGTAAGCAAGTAATTTACCGGACTATGAGCAGATATGCTGATGTTTAAAACTCAGTTCACGGGGCTCATTTTTATATTGCTTCAGTTTATAATCGTAACAGATCGAAAAAATTCAGATTAATTTTCAATAAATGATTTCACAAACAACAAACAACATAATTATTACATTCAAACAAACTACTTGTAGTAGATAACGTACATTATTCAGAAGTTTACATCAACTTTGAATAATAACACGGGAGAAACGGAGCCTCTCTTTTCCCCTCTCCCTCCCTCTCTCTCCTGACAGCACGTCAGTTTCTCAAGCAGCTCCTGCAGCTCGCTAAACAGAGGGCGGGGCTTCAGGTGATTATGCAGAGCTGCGTGTCTCGGTCAGACTCAGCAGCTGATCTGATCTCTCTCTCGTCCGGTTAAACTTCACTTGCGTTTATGTCCATATCGATCAGATCCAGCTCTCCTGATCGGCCTTTATAGAGAGCACCGATCAAACTATTAAGAGTGAATATCGGCCGATAATGACCGGCGGCCGATCTATCGGAGCCTCCCTAATTATTACCAGACATTTTGACCGTCAGGTTTTGAATTTACCGGTTTTTTATCAATTTTACCAGGTAAAAACCGGTAATTACCGGCTAACGGAAACCCTGATACATATGTGTCCCCGGTGTGTCAGGGAACTCACAAAGTGTCAGAAAACAAAACCCTCTCTTTTCCTCCATACCCAAATCTCTAAAACGGGGGTACAACGGAGCAGATCCAGATTTGTGTCCAATATGACGTAATATCAGAAATGTGGACCCGCGGCACTATCAGAAACAATGCCCGACGTGTTTTGGACGTAATATGGTCTTTGTTGACATTAGCAAGCATTGCTAACACTCAGAGCTAACCTGTACTGGACAGAGTATGTGTAAAGAAGCAGGAAATAAAAAAAGGAACTCATCTTGTGGGAAACCCGCAAGAAAATAAGAATTTGAGCTCCAGGCTTGTTTCAGAAATGATCCTTGATGTGGTTTGGAACATGATATGGCGTTTAATCACTGCAGAATTTAGCTGAGTACCTCGTAGAATTCTGAGCAGGCACAAGCTCCCCCTCCTCTTTTTTTTTTTTCAAGCTAAGGACCCAGATCAGCACTTCTCTAACAGCTGAAATACAGGGATATGAGGGATGTCTAAAATGCATGATCTGTTTGGTATTTTGAGCAAAACACATCATGGACATGTTTTTATATATTTGTATATATCTGAGACCCATAATATATGCCTAAAAATAGCATGATAGGAGACTTTTAAACAGGTGGCCCAAAGCTACATGTGAAGTTGTTTTACACAAATATCTGACATTATAAATCAATACAGCCCTGCAATCTTATTACGAAGAAAAATACTGCCAATAAACGTAGAATAAAATCAATAAATGTTTTAACATATGTAACATTAAGCTGTCTGTGGCTCTTTCCTGCTGCAACGATGCAAATGTCCTCTCTGTGGGACTAATAAAGGTATTCTGATTCTGAATAACTTTGGCACATGTGTTTGGCTTTAGAATCAGGATTATGTTTATAATTGGCATCAGTGCTAAACATAGGCTTTAGAAGGAGTTCTGTGGTGTGGCAGATGTGTCATAATCCTCTGGATTAGGATACAAATGATTGGTATAATATGTATTTAGTCAGTGGTGGAAGGCGAGTGTACTCAAGTAATGTTCATAAACATATGTTTGAGTTACTTGTATTTTACTTGAGTTTTTCCATTTGATGCTATTATATGTAATCTCATTGATGATAAAAGTATTTTGTGCCTTATGAAAGTGAGTGTCTTTTCATTCTGGAATGACAAAACAAGATGTTTGAAGACATGCCTTGGTCATCATAGGAATATATAATTAAGCACCCTTACATCCATTGATTTGTAGTTATTTTTAAATCGTACTCTGAACTGACATTTCATAGATCAAAATTGTAATGGGGTAATAATTGTAAAATGAATCCGTAAATGTATTTAGTTGCAGCCCTTTGAGTGATTACGCTGCAAGGCATGGTTTAGTTTTTAGGAAGTGTTTCATTGTAATATCGCCCCCCTGTGGCAGCAGTGTGTTATATCTACTGAGTTTACATGCACTACAGTTACAGTTGTAGTACTCCTTTGAGTGCAATGTCATATAATACATTTAGTTAAATGTGATTATAAGTTACATTTACATATGTATTTATTTGTTTTATTTCATAGCATAAGTTGATTTATTAATGGAACTCTGTGGGCTGTCAGAGGATTTGGTGGAAAAGCCTTGTGGCATTTTCAGATGTGTGAAAAAAGTTGTTCAAAGCAGTGTGGATTTTAGTCAAATGTCTTTCACCAAAGAGAAAAGATGGAATGCTATTCTAACAGTTTAGGATGATATCAACTACACTCTGTATTAAGATGGAGATAAACAGACTGCATTACCTAAATGATATAAGTTTACAAATATGAACATGTTTGATAGACACAGGCCTGTGTTCAGTACAGTAAAGAAGGATATCACGGAGCTGGTCCTTCATGGGACCCAGAACTTACAGCTTGGTTTTGAATATTAAATACTTACCCGTTCACATTTAAAAGTGCTTTAAGTCAAATGAATACATTTGTATAGTTTACATTTAGATAAATGTAGTTCAATTCAATTTCAATCAAATACAACAAATCAAGGCATTTCAGTTCTAACAAATGTAACTCAAGTTAGCCCAATTCAATAAAATAAAAACCTGCTGAAATTAAGTGGAAGGACAGAAGCGCTTAGCTTCATTACCTGCAGCCTCGGCTCCTCTCTTGCGCCACCTGCTGCCCACCTGGCTCCTCTTCTTCACCAGGAGTCGGACGCTCTTCCTCCACTGCTGCTCCAGGGTTGCGTTCCAATAGTCCATTTAGCTTAGGAACCTTCCTAACCAAGTAAACTGACCCGGAAGTCCCTCAGTGGCAGCCATGTTAAGTGCCGTTCCAATTCTCCAAATGAAAGGAAAGGAGGTTTCAAACTTCCTTTATAACCTCCTTTAGCTTAGGAACCACTGGACCTCCCTTGATGAAAGGAGAGGAGAAAATGCTGCCCCACAATGCATTGCAGCCGCAGTTCAACCACGTTCATAAAGCATAAAACAACAGCATCAGAGCACGGTGCAGAGTCTCTAGATGACTTTACAGTAGTCCCTCGTTCTTATTAAACATCCATGTTGTAGTCCGCTATAGAAAACTGTGGTTTCCATAGTTTCCCCACAGCAGCAGACGCACACAATGACGTCCGCTGGCGCATCATAAACACGTCGGATAGTGAAAGTGCATTTGGATTCTCTAAAGTACCGCAGTCTCTTCTCCTAAGTCCTTTTGAATTCTCCAATCCACTATCCCTTAACCCCGTGACGTTTCACTCAGAGGTCAAGGAATAGGAGATAGGGTTAGAACTTAGGAGTTGATTTTTGGATTATCGGAACGCAACCATGGACCCTCCTCACTGGCAGAGGCTGAGGTCGGGGGGAGGAGCCAGACCGCTGCGGCCCCCGGAAGATGATCCTGGTGGGATGAGCACACGGCACCAGAGACCAGGGTTGCGTTCCAATAGTCCATTTAGCTTAGGAACCTTCCTAACCAAGTGAAATGACCCGGAAGTCCCTCAGTGGCAGCCATGATAAGTGCCGTTCGAATTCTCTAGAATGATGAGAATGATAGGAAAGGAGGTTTCAAACTTCCTTTATAACCTCCTTTAGCTTAGGAACCACTGCACCTCCCTTGACGAAAGGAGAGGAGAAAATGCTGCCCCACAATGCATTGCAGCCGCAGCATTTGCCGTCACTCAACAGTCGGCCGTTCACGGAAACAACCGATTATGACGGAGAAATGATATCATGAAAGTTACGGTGCTTATTAAGCATTTTAAAACGTATGTGGTAACTTGCCAAAGTGCTTTGTTTTGAACGTTCATCAGTATTATAATCAAAGAGAGAAATATGAACGTTAGTTTTTACTAAAATGATCAAATAAAGTCAACATTTCAGTCTTTACTGAGCTGTGTGGGGTTTGTTCAACTTTTAAAAGATGTTTGAATGGTGATATACACAGTGATAGATGTTAAGGACTAACGTTTATAATAAATACATTTGTATTGATTTTAAGATATTTTCATAGTTCATACAAATTGGGATAATTTGTATTAATGTGGACCGGAGGGAGAGGGTGATGAGCATAAGTTTCACTTTCCTTTTTTATTTAAATTCCAACTTTGGTCATGAAGAATCTGTTTCTCTGTTGTCCACGTTCATAAAGCAAAGCAGCAGCATCAGAGCACGGTGCAGAGTCTCTAGAGGAGTTTACAGTAGTCCCTCGTTCTTATTAAACATCCATGTTGTAGTCCGCTGTATAGAAAACTGTAGTTTCCATGGTTTCCCCACAGCAGCAGACGCACATTCAAGACACGTCGGATAGTGAAAGTGCATTCGGATTCTCTAAAGTACCGCAGTCTCTTCTCCTAAGTCCTTTTGAATTCTCCTGTCCACTATCCCTTAACCCCGTGACGTTTCACTCAGAGGTCAAGGAATAGGAGATAGGGTTAGAAATTAGGAGCTGATTTTTGGATTATCGGAACGCAGCCCAGCCCTCCTCGGGAACAGGTGGGGGGGGTCTGCAGGAGAGGACAGGGGAGGAGGAGCAAGAGAAGCAAGAGCAAGAAGAAGAGCGAGAGGAGGAGGTAGGGGAGGAGGAAGAGGAGGAGGAGGAGGAGGAGCTAGAGGAGGAGGAAGAGCTAGAGGAGGAGGAAGAGGAGGAGCTAGAGGAAGAACGAGAGGAGGAGCAAGAGAAGCAAGAGCAAGAAGAAGAGCGAGGGGAGGAGGTAGGGGAGGAGGAAGAGGAGGAGGAAGAGGAGGAACGAGAGGAAGAGCGAGAGAAGGAGCCAACGTCAGACTTACCTGCAGCTTCAGCGCCTCTCCTGATGCTGCCACTGCCAGCCTGGTCCCTCCTCTTCATCAGAAGCCTCAGGTTCTTCTTCCACTTCGGCTCAGGGGCGGGGCCAGCTGGGGGGCCGGGGGAGGAGCCGGGGGAGGAGCTGCAGACGGCCCTGAAGGGGGAGCAAGAAGAAGTGTTAGATCCAGAGGCAGCTGTACCTGGGGAGCCAGGTGAGGAGCTGCTCTGGGAGGGCGGGGCTGGGGTCCTGCGCAGGATGAGGCGGGGTCCACTGGGGTCTGGCAGGAGGACAGCTGTCCACTTGTAGCACCGGTCCATCTGAAGGTAGAAATATAAACAACAATCAGACCACTGCTCCACGTCATGACGACACACCAGCGAGGGTTACACAATAATCACTCTCTCATCACACACTGAATTAAATGGAGGACAATGCAATAATACATTGTTCAACAAACGCTGCATAAAGTAAACACACATGAGAGCATTTTACTGCAATATGAGCAAAAGAAAAAGGAAGCTTGCAAGAAACAATGTCTTGCCTTTACTTTTGTCAAGGACAATACATCCATATAGTCATTGGGTACATTGTGTGATGTTTAGCTTCTGGAAAGTGTTCGCCCTTCTTACCGTGGATGGCAGTGGACTGGATGAAGCGGAGCCAGGTGAGGGGCCAAGTGCTGCTGGGATCCTGTGAAAGATGGGGGGTGGCTGCTGGGCACACATCAGGTTGATATACCATGGAGTGTTATACCATGATGACTTCCACAAAGGACCAATATTGCAAAGCCAAAATGTAAAAACATGCACGAAAACTAATCACAAGTAAGATTGTTTGCAGAATGAAATAATAGCAAAGTCCAGAATGAATACATTTCGTTCAACCTTTGTTATTGTCTTACAAATGTGGCCATATTTCGCTGGTACAAGGCGTAACTGTGAGACATATCAACGCTTTAGGCTGGAAAAAGGACTCAAGAATGCACCAACTTTTGTCTCAATAATGATGAATTTATTAAAATATAACTTTTTGTTCACAAAATGTTATTTCTAATCCTTTTTTTGAAGTTTCACTTACTCTGCTGTGTATTGATCAAAACACGCTGCCAACTGAACTTTTAAGTTGTGTGTAAAATACTCATTAATGACCCAAATATTTGTTAGTTTAAGTTTCATTTTCAAATAAAAAGGATATAATAATGTTGTCACTGCTTGTTTCACTTTATGGTTTCACTATGGTAGCCTATGTAGCACTAAAAAGTAAAAAGAAAAAGAATATGTTAGCATGCTAACTTTTTCAAAAGGTGAAACGGGTAGTCAGTATTTGGTCTCGACAGGATTATTTCACCCTAATATGATTTATTATCACTGAGAATATAATAAATTGGTAATATTGTCAGTTATATCGGTGATTTTTGAGGGGTTTGGAGATAGGGTTGCCAACTTCCAGAAATGGAGAAACGGGACACATGCGCACAAAGATTTTCGGGTTTCTGGCGGATTTAGTTACTTTTTTTTGTTACTTTATTTCAGTTTTAGGGTTAGGGTTATGTTATTTAATTCTTTTGGGGGAGCCAGCCCCCTAGGGTTCGAGGGGTCAAACCCCCAAAACCCCCAAAATGCATAGAAAACTATGCATACCTATAACACAATACAAACACAATGATCTTACACCTGCATTAGGCTACTACATCACATTGTACATCAGCATGTTCAAATCGGATAGGTGGGCACTAGGGACATCTGGGCACCTCGATGTACAATTGGCTATTTTGTCCAAAATGTTAAAAAATAAATATAGGAAAAATGGTATTAAGTAATGCAAAGTATACATGATGTGAACATGCACGGTACATCATTATTAGACTTAATGTTATCCTTCAACCAACCATTTTCCCATCAATCAGCTGACTGACTCACTCAGTGAGAATACAGCCGAATCATCACAGCGCACAAAACCGCGCAGATGGACCAAAAAGGGGAGCGTTTGAAAAAAATGTGCGGGTCCATGGAGGAACAAAAGTCTGCGTTTAAATCGTGTGTGTGTGTGTGTGTGTGTGTGTGTGTGTGTGTGTGTGTGTGTGTGTGTGTGTGTGTGTGTGTGTATGTAGAGGTGTGTGTGGTTAAAACACATCAGCCACACCGCTCTTTAGCCTTTCTATTGATTCTGAAGGTAAACACAGTGAAGGCGGTGCGTGAAAGGCGGTGCGTGAAAGGCGGTGCGTGAAAGGCGGTGCGTGAAAGGCACTGCTCGCTCCTCTTCTCAGAGGCTGAGTTAACCCTCCCGCTGCCTCCTGGTGCTGCAGAGATTTCATGAAGTGAAGGAGGTTTTCCTTCTATAAAACAGCTGCGGGCAGCACATACTGTGAGAGTCACAGACATGAATACATAGATCAAGGCAGACACACACTCTCCTGTTTTGCCAATCAGGTGCTTGAACAAATATAGCTCTACACCCCTGGCCGAAATGTCCTTAAAATGAAGTCCGAGTTCGACATTTTAATTAATGTCCTGCCAACTCTGGCAGGACAGAAGGCGACACTTTCTAAGCCATGTCCTCACATCCCAAGCTGCATCCCCAAAAAGTGTATTATGTTGTTACAACAGGGTTCAGGGGGAGTGGCTGTACGGCTGTACCATAGAGGCTGTACCCGTAGGATAGAAAAGGGGGAGGTGATGTCTGACTCAGAGGTCGCGCGGCTGTGGAGAATTAAGAACGTGTTTCCCACATTCTGTTACTGAGTTTAGGCTAGTTAGCTAGCAGGTTTATTGTTTTGGGTGCAGTCACTTTTGCCTCCACTTGCTGTTCAAATAAATGTTGAAAGAAAAAAGTGAATCTGTTTACAGTTCTGTTTTATATGGGTGTAGAAGAAGAAGAAGAAGAAGAAGAAGAAGAAGAAGAAGAAGAAGAAGAAGAAGAAGAAGAAGAAGAAGAAGAAGAAGAATTGGGAGGGATGAAACCCTCTCTAATGGTCTCACATGCAGAGCACACAGTGAAATGTGTTATCTGCTTTTAACCCATCCTAGTACCAGGAGTGTAGTAGGAGCAGTGGGCAGCTATTGTACAGCACCCGCGGAGCAATGGGAGTGAGGGGGGAAGGGGGATGTCCGGTACCTTGCTCAAGGGCACCACGGCAGGGCAGGAGGTGAACTGGGACCTCTCCAAGTAGAAGTCCACACTCCAAATAGGTCTGGTCGGGGACTTGAACCGGCGACCCTACGGCTCACAGTTTAAGCCCCTACTGACTGCCATAGATTTAGTCCCTAATTTTGCTCTCAAAATGGACCAGATTGATGCATTTAACTTCAACATTTAAAAAAAAATCTTCCCGGGGGAGCTTGCCCCTGGACCCCCCTAGAGGAGGTGAGGTCCACCACCTGCCCACACCCCCTGTTAAATTGTCTCACCCACATTGAGGATGCTTCCTACGCCCATGTTTTATTCCATGTGTCAAGTCAGGCAAATTGGGTCCAAATGTTATTGCATCAATGATCTGTTAACATTAAAATCACTAAATATATGCTACTTTTGCCGCCTCGACGGAGGCGTCAGCCAATCAAATCCCTCGTATGTAAATCTGACAGTACAAGCAGTAGCCAATCAATGTATGTTGGGAGAGCCATATGTCAATACCGGCCCCTACACACGGCGGCGTGCGTTGCCGCTTGGCGGTGGGCGTGTCTTGAGCTTGGGGAGTCAACGCGAGCAGCCCGACCAACAACCAACCACATGAATGTCCCGCCCCGGACATACAAAGCAAAGCATTCATGCTACATCCATGCTGGCTAAATATACTGTCTATGCTTGCTAGCTGTCCATTCAAACGAAATACACTGGATATAAACTCCCCAAACAAGCGAAAACCTACCAGTTTCCCCCACTGTCTTTGCCACCTCCCCCCATGCCTGGCTCCTCCGGTTTGTATCCCTGTATGTTCCCTACCGCCACGATCATTTTCTCCTCCTTTTGTTGACATATGGGAAATAACTGCGGTCTGGCTCTCCCAACATACACCCGGTTTGATTGGCTATTGCTTGTACTGTCAGATTTACATACGAGGGATTTGATTGGCTGACGCCTCCGTCGAGGCGGCAAAAGTAGAACATTGCTCTACTTTTGCAGTGAGCACCTCGAGAGAAGCTACGCTTTGCTCCCACAATGCAGTTGGGCGAATCGTGACGTCACCCCATTCAAAGTGAATGGGCAGAAGCGTTGAAGCGGCAACGCACGCCGCCGTGTGTAGGGGCCGTCGGCGAAAGGGCTGCGAGGAAGCCTCCACACGCTGCGTTTCACTCCGGCTGTCATCATGAGGCGTGCACACGCTCACGGCCCGTCCACACAGCGGCGTGCGCTGACGCTTTCCGGCGGGCGTGTCTGAAACTCGACCAACAACCAATCACATGAATCTCCCGCCCCTGACACACAAGCAGCGGTTTGATTGGCTAGAGCTTGTACTGGCATATGATTCGATTGGCTGACGCCTCGCCGAGGCGTCAAAAGTTGAACATTGCTCAACTTTTGCAGCGAGCCACGCCAGCTACGCTCCACGTCGCTTCCCACGATGCATTTCGGCTAAAAGTGACGTCACCCCATTCAAAGTGAATGGGGAAGCGTCAACGCACGCCGCTGTGTGGACGGGCCGTCAGGGGATGAGTGGAGGTGTGTGCAGTGCTGTCCACATGAGGCGTTAAAACGGCGCTCATGGGTTATTATGACCGTGTGTAGGCAGGGCCGCCTTAATGCACGGACTGACTGGGCTGAAGCCCAGGGGCCTACGGAGATCAGGGGCCTATCATGAGCCAATACAAAAGTTTTTTATTTCGGATGTTTTTAAAAAACATTTAAATAAACAAAGTCTTGGCTTTCAGAATATGAAACTTTTATTTCCAAAATCACACGATAAATACATTTTTGAAGCCTGTAAAGGGAAGATGACAGCTCTCACTCGCCACTCACTCCCCCTCCCTCCGGCTGACATTATGAATGTAAGGCGTATAGTAATCATAGATAACACGGCAGGGTCCGTTACAGTTTGTTTTCATCTGGTTTCAAATAAACAAAGTCTTGGCTTTCAGAATATTAAAATTGTTTCGGCAAATTCAGATGATAAATACAACGTTGAAGCTTGTAACGGCATAATTACAAGCGGAGAACGGAGTAACTTGACGTCACAGCAGGCATAACAACAGCCGGTGTTTCTCGTTCCCCAGGAAACAAACACATTACACACAAACGCAAAAATACACAAACACACACACTCACGAGCTTCCCCCAGACCAGTAATCCAAACGAAAATATCTTCCCTCCGTAGTATTTTGATCTTTTGCTCCGCTAATCAATCAGATCGATGGATTCCAGAGATTTTTCTCAAACATGATGACTCCGTAACAGTCAGTGGGCACCACTTAACAGCCAATCAGAATGAGAATATGTTTCACATGTGACTTATTCAAATTGCGAGTGATTGAGTGACAGATGAAGGTTGTTTAGGAGAAAAAGTTTGAGAAGAAAAAGTTTGAGAGTGGCGCTCGGGAAAGGAAATTGTTGAGGGAAAAGGAGTTTCGAGACAAGCAGCTATTACAAAACATGGCCGGGAAACGATAGAACGAGCACCTTTCATGCAAAGACCTGTGGCTGCAACCCGGAGCAAAGCAACAAACCATTGCGTAGCTAACTAGTAGCGCTAGCTTTAGCTAACGTTAGCTAACGTTAGCTAACGAAACGAACTGCCGAGTAAAATTGGAAAACACTGGTAATTAATTATTCTATAATTTGTAAAATTACGGTGTTAAAAACGACAATTTCAAAAATACAGATTCTAATGGTCAGATATAGATAATGATACTAAAGATAGGCAGGTACTTGCTTTCAAGCAGAACACAGGGGAAAACAAACTTAGCTGGAGTGTTTACGTGTGTAGGCGTAATGACGTACAACGGCCTCGACCATTTCTGTAGTCCTATTCGGCCACTCGGTAACAACCATCGTTTTTCAGACACGTAAACTCTTCAAAAATCACCAGTGGGGTCACTGCTGATGTATCTACTGTCGTAGAACAAAACATGATTTATCTCTTTAATTTGTGTCAACCACAGACTTTATTTGGAGCTATTTTCCAAAAGCCTATGGAGAAAATGCATTGCTTTTTTGACGAAGGAACCGGAAGTGCTAAAAATGCTAACTTACTTCCGGGTTTTACGACGCGTCACTGCGGTTCTCTATAGCGATAGCCTTAGAGGGCGAAGTATGGGCATAGATATGTCTCATAATTATTTGTGTGAACATAAAAATAATTTGTGTGTAAATGATGTGATTTGTAAATGTAAAACAACATCCAAAAATGCATTTAAAAGATTTGCAAACTCACAAATACATTTGCAAGTGTAAAACGGATCTGCAAATACGCTAAATATGTTCACAAATAAAAAAAAGATCTGTGAATATCTCTTTAACATTTACAACTTTCGATCAGGCATTTCTGAATCCATTTTGTATTTGTGGACCAAAAATGCGCTCGCGGATCTCAAATCTCTGTTCACGGATCTCAAATCTCTGTTCGCGGATCGTCTTTTTACACACACGGAATTTTGAGACATATTTTCCGCCGGTCTCGGCTAAAATCTTTTTGTGTCACTCGGTTATTTTCGGAAACCACGTGATGGCCTGCTGATGACTACATTTCCGCATGATTTCAAAGTAAGAGCATGATGGTTTGTTTAATGCTCTGTTTTTGTATTATAATGAACAGCGGAACGTTAGATACATTCTTCATCACCATCATCATTATCATCATCATCATCATCATCATCATGTTATAGTGATACAGTTAGTTTGTGTTATTGGTTCAATACAGCATATCGAGCACCTTCGTTGATGTTGAAGTGCAGGCTATACGCCACTTCCGGGTCCCGGGGGAGCAGCTGGCAGCGAAGCAGCCCAGATAAAACTCTTTCTTCATTGTTTGTTGTGTATTCAGTCAAGCGGGTCAAAGTTACAAAGCACTTCACATCTTATTAATCGCCCTAATTTTACTTTACCAGTGCAGTAATAAAGTAATCTGTAGAAAAGCACCGTATTTAGGTCAGCCTTCATAGTAAGGCTACATTACATATGTTATAATATTCATCGTGTCCTTTTGACTGTATATGCATATATTCCTGTCTATTCCTTTCATTTGTATTTAATGTTATTGTGTTTATACTTGTTTCCACACATTTCACAATTTGGGATGAATGAAGTATCTATCTATATATGATATCCATCTATCTATCTATATCTGTCTGTCTATCTATCTGTCTGTCTTTCTATCTGTCTGCCTGCCTACCTACCTACGTACCTACCTACCAACTAGTTGTTTTGTTTGGAAAGGTTTTGTCATTGTATTGCTCTTTACCAGCACCTGCAGAGTACAGGACTTTACATTGTAAATATTATATCAATCCATTGGTTTCTAGCATATATCATTTGCAAGTGTTACTGATACTGATTTCATAAAAAGAAAGACATTCATGATTGTCATATTTTATTATGTAGGATACAGGACTGGAATTATTCTTACTTTTTACTCCACTTCATTTATGCAACAACTTTATTTCATTTTATGATTAGATTGTTTTGCTTGTATCATCCTTTGCAAATACATAGTCACAATGCTGGAAACAGGGCTGTTTCTCTGAGAAACGTAGATACTCACTTATGAGGATATAATGCATTGGTGTATATTAAACTAGCCAACAGTATACAAAGCACTACAAAAGTTTTGTCAATATTAACCATAAACATTTACATTAGTGAAATGACACATCAATCAATGTTTATTTTTATTTTATTTTTCACATACACAGCCTTCATAGTAAGGCTACATTAAATGTTATAATATTCATCGTGTCCTTTCCACTGATATATTCCTGTCTATTGCTTTCATTTGTATTTAATGTTATTGTGTTTATACTTGTTTCCACACATTTCACAATTTGGGATGAATGAAGTATCTATATAACCCCTTGCCCTTATTCCTCCGAGCTTAGCACTTTCTACTTTTGTTGTTATTTTGTTTTACTTGCTCGTAAGCGCTTTGAGCACCAGGAAAAGCGCTTTATAAATGTAATGTATTATTATTATTATTATTATTATTATATATGATATCCATCTATCTATATATCCATATATCTATCTATCTATCTATCTATCTATCCATATATCTATCTATCTATCGATCTATCTATCTGTACCTGCAGAGTACAGGACTTAAATATTGTACATATTATATCAATTCTATAATATTTGTTTCTAACATTTAAAGTGCTTAAAACAAATGTGGGATATTCATTTGATAAAAGTAATTGACAAAGAAATTAACGATTTTCATATTTTATTATGTAGTATACAGAACTGGACTGTAGTCAAGCAAACTTACTTAATAACACATTCCACATATACTTGTTCTTTGCGTCAGTGTTTCAATGTTATATTTTATAACCATATACATTATTAAAACAATTAAAATACATGCCCTACCTTTGATTGTGCACACTTTTGCCTGAAATTAATCTCCCACTGCCAGGCCCACGCACAGTCAATATAAGTAATTATATTAATGCATAGGAATGTAGTGATACTTCTTTATTCTTCTTTTGTATACAATTATAACGGTATAACAGCGGAAGAAAAGTATACATATTTTTAAAAACGGTTTTGTTTTTTGTGACAGAGATTACAGATCCCCTACATTGACTGGGAGGCCAGTGGTCATCTGCGTGAGGAACACTCGGGAATAGTTGTTCCTGTCACCCGGAGTCCTCTGAGTGATCAACAGATGGAACACCTTAATGCAATATTGACCCAATGTGACCATCAGATTCATTTGGAAAGGACATCTACTTGAACACATTACAGTTGGTTCTCTTTACGACTGGAAATTAAGAGCAATGGATCCATGGACTACCAGCAGACAAAGTATTCAGATACTTGACTGAAGTAAAAGTCTTGCCTTTATAGTCTTACTTAAGTAAAGGTATGTAAGTACTAGCCAAATGGACTTACATTTGAAGTACTCATTATGCTTTAAAAGGTTCTCTGTATGTGTTAACACTTTTGATTATATAGCTGCATTAATGTGTATGTGATGTGAAAAATAAAATTAAAATAAACATTGATTGATGTGTCATTTCACTAATGTAAATGTTTATGGTTAATATTGACAAACTTTTGTAGTGCTTTTTAAACTGTTGGCTAGTTTAATATACACCAATGCATTATATTCTCATAAGTGATTATCTACGTGTCATGTCTAGGAAACTAATAGTGAAAGTTTATTCTTTATGTTAGTTTTGTCATGTCCCTTTGCCCTGTGCTTTATGGTTATTCCCTTAATTAATCATTCCTCTCATCTCGTCAGCCTTCGAGCAGCTTCAGGGAGCCAAGGTTTTCACCAAGTTAGACCTGCGTAACGCTTATCATTTAGTCAGGATCAGGGAGGGCGATGAATGGAAGACGGGTTTCAACACCCCTTCAGGCCACTATGAATACCGTGTAATGCCATTTGGATTATCAAATGCTCCTGCTGTGTTCCAGGCTATGATCAACGACGTGTTGAGGGAGTTTCTGAACCGTTTCGTTTTTGTATATCTTGACGACATTCTGATCTACTCCCCTGACCTTGACACCCATAAACAACATGTCCGCCAGGTTCTACAAGAGCTGCTCAAGAATAGGTTGTTTGTCAAAGCAGAGAAATGCGAATTCCATGCAGAGACAGTCACTTTCTTGGGCTTCATCATTTCGCCAGGTCAGGTTAGGATGGACCCAGAGAAGGTTAGCGCAGTAGCTTGTTGGCCTACCCCTGACTCTCGTAAGAAAGTGCAGCAGTTTTTAGGCGTTGCAAATTATTACAGACATTTTGTGCGGAGGTTCAGTGCTATTGCAGCCCCTCTTCATGTCCTCACGTCCCCTCAAGTGCCATTTTTGTGGTCTCCTCAGGCTGAGGAGGCTTTTTCTCGGCTTAAAGGAATGTTCACCTCTGCTCCCATACTCACCTTGCCGGACACCACTCGTCAGTTTGTGGTAGAAGTGGATGCCTCCAACGAAGGGGTGGGAGCGGTCCTCTCCCAGCGACTACAGAAGGACAACAAACTTCACCCCTGCGCTTTCCTGTCCAGGAAGCTCTTCCCAGCAGAGAGAAATTACGACGTGGGAAACCGTGAGTTGCTGGCCGTGAAGCTGGCACTGGAAGAGTGGAGGCATTGGTTGGAGGGAGCCGAGCATCCTTTCGTGGTTTGGACCGATCACAAAAACTTGGAGTATATAAGAAAGGCCAAAAGACTGAACTCCCGCCAGGCTAGGTGGACCTTGTTTTTCAACCGTTTTGACTTTGTTCTTTCCTTCAGGCCGGGGTCTCAGAATGTCAAGCCTGACGCTCTGTCCCGTCTGTTTGTGCCTGCAGTCAAGGAGCCGGAACCCATCATCCAATTAAACCGGGTGGTAGGAGCGCTGACTTGGTCAGTAGAGAAGGAGGTAATACGAGCCAATGCTGGAGCTCCTGCACCAAGGGGTTGCCCGCCTAACCGGCTTTTCGTTCAGGAGGCCGAGCGACCACAGGTGATCCACTGGGCTCACACTTCGCTGCTCACCTGTCACCCTGGAGTCAAGAGAACTATGTTCATCATAAAACAACGTTTCTGGTGGACATCCATGGAGAAGGAGGTGAAGGAGTATGTGGAGGCGTGCCCTGTCTGCGCTCGAAACAAGACCTCTTCCAGGGCGCGAATAGGACTATTACAACCACTCCCTATTCCCAACAGACCCTGGTCAGAGATCTCCATGGACTTCGTCACTGGCCTGCCCCTCTCTAGAGGTAAAACCACAGTTCTTACAGTAGTGGACCGTTTTTCGAAAATGACACATTTCATTGCTCTGCCCAAGATGCCCTCAGCGAAGGAAACGGCTGAGGTCATGATGCATAATGTGTTTCGGCTTCATGGTTTCCCAAAGGATATTGTCTCCGACCGGGGCCCCCAGTTTGTGTCACGCTTCTGGAAGGAGTTCTGCTGCCTCATCGGTGCCACGGTCAGTCTCTCGTCAGGATACCATCCGGAGTCTAACGGCCAGACAGAGCGCCTAAATCAAGAACTGGAGACCTGTTTGCGCTGCTTGGTGTCCCAGAATCCATCCTCCTGGAGCGAGCACCTCAGCTGGGTTGAGTATGCGCACAACATCCTCCCTACTTCTGCCACGGGCCTGTCCCCATTTCACTGTGTTTATGGCTACCAGCCGCCACTGTTCCCAGCCACGGAGAGGGAGGTCACGGTCCCGTCTGCCCACGCGCTGGTCAGGCGTTGTCGGCGCGTGTGGGCTGCGGCTAGGAAGATCCTCTGCAGGAATTCACAACTGGTGAAAAGAGCAGCAGACCGAAAACGCCGACCAGCTCCTGTATACCAGCCAGGCCAAAAAGTCTGGCTTTCTACACGAGACCTTCCCCTCCACGTACTCTCCCGTAAATTGGCTCCCCGGTTTGTGGGTCCTTTTCCCATCACCAAGGTCATCAACCCGGTTTCAGTGAGACTACGGCTTCCCAGGTCCATGAAGGTACATCCCACCTTCCATGTAGGGAAACTAAAACCCTTGAAGGAGAGCGCTATGGTTCCCACCGCCAAACCCCCCCCACCCCCCCGGATGATTGATGGAGGTCCGGTTTACACCGTCAAGAAGATATTGGCTAGTCGGAAAAGGGGTAGAGGGCGACAGCTACTAGTTGACTGGAAGGGTTATGGTCCTGAGGAGCGGATATGGATTCCTTCCCGCTTCGTCATAGATAAAAGCCTCATTGAGGATTTTGACCGCCTCAACTCAGAGGAGCCTGGGCCGTCAGGAGCCGTCCCTAGAAGGGGGGGTACTGTCATGTCTAGGAAACTAATAGTGAAAGTTTATTCTTTATGTTAGTTTTGTCATGTCCCTTTGCCCTGTGCTTTATGTTTATTCCCTTAATTAATCATCCCTCTCATTTCAGGCCTCCACACTCCCCGCCCCTTTCTGTCTCCTGCGTCCTTGATTGTTTTCCCCGCCCTGATTGTTTCCACCTGTGTCCCCTTTACCTGTGTATATATTGTGGTGACAATCATGAATGTCAATGTGACAATCATGATTGTCAATCATGAATGATTGACAATCATGAATGTCTTTCTTTTTATGAAATCAGTATCCCACATTTGTTTTAAACACTTGCAAATGATATATGCTAGAAACCAATGGATTGATATAATATTTACAATGTAAAGTCCTGTACTCTGCAGGTGCTGGTAAAGAGCAATACAATGACAAAACCTTTCCAACCAAAACAACTAGTTGGTAGGTAGGTACGTAGGTAGGTAGGCAGACAGATAGACAGGCAGACAGATAGATAGACAGACATATATAGATAGATGGATATCATATATAGATAGATACTTCATTCATCACAAATTGTGAAATGTGTGGAAACAAGTATAAACACAATAATATTAAATACAAATGAAAGCAATAGACAGGAATATATCAGTAGAAAGGACACGATGAATATTATAACATGTAATGTAGCCTTATATGAAGGCTGACCTAAATACGGTGCTTTTCTACAGATTACTTTATTACCATGCGGAAATGTAGTCATCAGCAGGCCATCATGTGGTTTCCGAAAATAACCGAGTGACACGAGTAGATTTTAGCCGAGACCGGCGGAAAATATGTCTCAAAATTCCGTGTGTGTAAAAAGACGATCCGCGAACAGAGATTTGAGATCCGTGAACAGAGATTTGAGATCCGCAAGCGCATTTTTGGTCCACAAATACAAAATGGATTCAGAAATGCCTGATCGAAAGTTGTAAATGTTAAAGAGATATTCACAGATCTTTTTTTATTTGTGAACATATTTAGCGTATTTGCAGATCCGTTTTACACTTGCAAATGTATTTGTGAGTTTGCAAATCTTTTATATGCATTTGTGGATGTTGTTTTACATTTACAAATCACATATTTACACACAAATTATTTTTATGTTCACACAAATAATTATGAGACATATCTATGCCCATAGCGAAGCCATATACGAAATAGAACAGGCTGACATGCCACACAAACAATGATGCCGCGCCCACGGCCCACCGGAGAAAATCTCACATACACACGTGCGAGCATTGTGCCTGCCCTGTCAACTGAGAGGTCCTAGCGCCCTTCTCATACAGCACACAAACACACAGGCACGCAGCCAGACACACTGCATTGCGCGCAAACAGAAACATATTTTTTATTTTTCCCTTTACACGGGAGTCCGGGACAAACAATGTCCCGTACGGGACACGCCCCTTTTGGCTCAAATACGGGACGTCCCGGCTAATACGGGACGTCCCGGCCAGAGTTGGGTGTAACGCGTTACTTTGTAACGCGTTACTGTAATAATATTAATTTGTCGGTAACGGAGTAGTGTAACGCGCTACTTTTATAATCCAGTAATCACACTACAGTTACTAACATTGCCCCGACACGCGTTACTTCGTTACTTTCTAAAATCAGTCATAATCAAACCTCAACAAACACCTGCAAAGAACACATGCTAGGTGAAGCTAACGCACATAGCACACGTAGTTCTTCTTCTCTGTTTTCCGGTTGTTGCTTGTTTTGAATGACGAATACACGCTACCGCTGCCTGCTGGTAAGGAGAGTTATTGCCACTCACGCATGCGCAGTTCGTACGTGCTCGGCTGAAGTCTGGCTCCAGTGCAACACATGGCCAACACGCAGGAGAACACGCTGACGCAACAGCGTGAGCAGAGATAGACTGCGCAAAAATATACAGATAGCAGGAGACAGAGGACAGCCACGGTCAGATAGCAGGAGACAGAGGACAGCCATGGTCAGATAGCAGGAGACAGAGGACAGCCACGGTCAGATAGCAGGAGACAGAGGACAGCCATGGTCAGATAGGAAAACATTCAGGAGCTATCTGGATCAGTCTTATGCGACAATGGAAACTGAACTAAAGAGAACATTTGAAACTTTAGCAGTCTGCGAGATCTGCCTGTAGGGAGGGGCGGGCCGGCCCTGCGAGTAAAGTAACGAGTAAAGTAACAAATTACTTTATGTAGATAGTAACGAAGTAGTGTAATATATTACTTTTTTTTAAAGTAATATGTAATATGTAATATATTACTTTTTTTTAGTAACGACCCCATCTCTGGTCCCGGCTAATACGGGACGGTTGGCAACCCTATTTGGAGAGCGTCAATGATAAAATGCATTGAAATGGGTGAAAAAGTGAAAAAGTGAATAAATGTCACATCTAACCCGAAAAACGTCCTGTAAGTTTTGACAGTAGGGTTTAGGGAGAGGTCCGGAAGCAAAAAGTCTCAGGTTTGTGGGGGGTTTTCAGAGAAATTGTCGAGTGAGAGCAGAAGTGTTGAGTTTCTGACCGTCAGCAAGTTTGTGTTTTTTCAAACTTAGAGCATAAACCTGGAGCCTGCATACCAGAGCTATTTAATAGAAGAGTTACGACATCTCCGTTCACTCCAATGGACCACTTTTTTACAGCAATGGCGGATCGTGGAGCCTCTCAATCGTTCCCCGGAAGTTAGCGCCAAGGCTAGCAGAGCTGTGGAGTTGCAGCATAATAGACCGTTCGTGACGGACTTTTAAAGGTAAGAAGAAGTTTAAAGATTTATATTGCGGATATTATCAGTACATCTGATTCTAATGAACATGTGTATTAAAGGATGTCAGTGGATTATCCCTAATTTAGTAGATTTAGGGAACGTTTACAGATAACAGATTAAGCTAGCATACCGAAGCAAGTTAGCAACACACGTTGAACAGCCTTTTAATTGTAAATTCCGTTCTCTTAATGTCATTTCGTCCAACATGTTGAATTAGAGAAGAGGGGCTTCTAAACGGGATTGTATGCGGGGGTGGAGGGAGTTAAATATTAGATAAATATAACTTTGGTGCGTGTAAGAGTGAGTGTTTTTAGCAGAGCCATATTGTGTCCTTGTGATTATGTTGATTATTACCTGTCTGTATAATGTTGCAGCTCAGCTGATTCTGGACTGATGGCAAAGGGAGAGGGACTTAAGTGAGAGTGAAAACACAAGATACGTTTAATACTACTGTTTTATATAAGTAAACACCTTATCTCCCCAAGGCAATAGGTGTGCTATATAGGTGTGTATGACCCTTTCTCCTGTCTGCTACTCCCTCTTTCAGCACAAGAACCAGAGGGGGATTCAATGGAGCCTGAATACCTGCACTGAGACCCTCACCCTGCACCCTGAGTCTCAACTCTCAGTGTTTTTCAAGCCTTTCCCTGTTTTTTTGTATTAAACAAAACATTAAGCTTTCCCAATGGTGTGGTTTTCGTTTTGTGAAAAAGTGCAAATGCAGTGTTTGTATATAATTACATCACATATTTTGTTGCTGTTGGTCGTGAAATTGCTCCTGCTGACTTGAGCCAGCCATTTTTTCCTCCGCTCTGTGTCAGTGGGGAAGCCGTACATTCGTACTCCTTTCTCTGAGCGATTGGAGCATCCCCAGGCAGCACAGCAAACCATGGTGGCGACTAGGAGGCAGCACAGCAAACCATGGTGGCTACTAGGAGGCAGCACAGCAAACCAGGACAACACGGAGGAAAAGGCACCGACAAACTGCATGATATGCTATTCAATGTTTATTGAATTCCATGTATTTGCAATGGATGTTCCTAAAACAACACATTTAACATCATCATCATCATCATCATCATCATCATCATCATCATCATCATCATCATCATCATCATCATCATATCCTGTCGGTCTCCTGTCCTTTCTGAAAGCCATAAAGATGACATTAGTCATTTAGATAACTTGTGTCCTCAATTATCAGGGGATTACTGAAACTACCATGAATTTAAGAAAATGGTAGAAATGAATCTAATCTGAATTGTAAAGCATTACTTTAGATCCCCTCCCTCTAAATGTATCAATAAACATTAGAAAGTGATGCTCCTGACTACCATACAAGTTTAAGAAGATAATATTGGTTTGAAAGAATTCAAAGCTATAAATAAACAGCAACAGGCTCTTTAACCAAGGCACTGTTAGCCTAACATGTAAACTAGTTGTTCACACTAATCCTAATATTATCACTTAATATTAGCAAATTCGATTTTATTTTTGAAAACATATTGATGTAAATACATACACATATCGATTTGTTGTATAAATATTGCAAATCAAAACCTTTATTCACTAATAATTAACAAAAATCGTAGTTCTATCTCCTGTTATGAATGCATTCACATTGCCCGCCGTGAACTTCCGGGGAACGATCCTCGTCTACATGAACCACGTGACGATAACCGTTTTTGGACTTCCGGTGTCGTAACACTTCTATCTATATGACGCTGCTGCATACAAGTAACCATGGAACCCTCAAGTCTCACGCAGAGCTCTCGTGAGACCAGCTCAAACTATTGTTTTCACGTTTAATTTAATATAACTATAATGGAAATATCCAGCATGTAAGCACGACATAAAAATAACAATGCTCCTAAAACTACGTTTGAATCAGTCTCGTGACAGATAAGAGCTGAATATTGTGTTGATGTGCACACGTGCAAAGTTTGAAAAGTATTCTTTCACACACACATACGAGTTTTGGGCCGAGGGCGACACCGTACTTCCGGTATGCGCCATTTCACGCGAGGTGCAAGCAGAATATCATAGTCTATTGCCTTAATCAATATCTAGTGAACTCTAAAATACCACATATATGCATTGGCATGATAATATTATTGTGACAAGTGGGGTATTCACCTGGTGTTTCCAGAAGATAGACGTAGCTGCTGCCAAAATCGACGAAGGCCACTTTCGAGAGTCGTTTTTCCATACGTCTGCAGGCAGTCTGTAAGGGCAATCCGACAACCCACACAGCTCTAGTTTACGCTGGTAACGACATAGAGCACACCCCTCCAGTCCAGAGATGTAATCCGAAGACATGCAGCGATTTCTTCGGTTGTTAATTCAGAAAAAAAAAACCTAGTGCGCTCTGCCTGGCTACGTTAGCTAGCTGTTTACATTAGCACCTCCAGGATATTTGCACCTCCAGGAAAATGGCGGATTTATATATATATCTATGGTGCGCGTTGCATTGTGGGTAGCTCGTGACGTCACTGTGTGTGAAAGAATGAGAAATGCGACCATGTCACGAATAAATGATCCACTTATTGCAAAACCCTGTCTTAGATCATTTAAAATAGTATATTAGAAATGTATAGGGTAAATTAACTCACCTTAATGCCCAAGTGTTCGTATATTGACAGCATATTGGCGTCCTCCATGTTTCCTCCATTGGTACAGTTTGAGATACAGAAAGCCCAGTTTTCAGAGTAAGTGATAACATTTAAAATGTATGTTCTTTCTGCAGTAATATCCTGTCAGTGTAATTATACTCAAAAATCAAATAGGTGACACATGTAAAAATAGGGCCCCATGTAAAAAGCCACTTGAACTCCCCACTGCATAGTTCGTGTAAAGAGAAACCCTTCAAAAATAAACTTTCTGCGTGTTCTTCATTTTAATGTTGCAGTTAAACACTGAGCTAGATGACTACTACTACTACTACTACTCTAAACTGATGTGTTGCTTAATTTATAATAATGGAAATAGGTCTATATTAGTGGGATGTTTGAAACTCATCCAAATCGTACCTTCCTATCTTTTCGTTCAGATCCGTGTGCAGCCACTAGAGGGAGACATGAGCTTTTGGTTCTTGACCATGGAGATACTGTCTACCTCCTGTGTGACACTTCCTGCTGATATGAGTTAGGGAACAAGTACCAGTGGTGTCATGTATTGAAGTACATTTACTCAAGTAGTGTACTTAAGTACGACTTTGGGGTTCTTTACTTGAATAGAACCATTTTATGCTACTTTATACTTCTACTCCACTACATTTTGGAAGCCAATATTGTACTTTTTAGTCCAATTCATTTATATTACAAAATTAGTTATTAAAATATTCAGATTATAAAATAAATAATACAAAGTATAAATAAACTAATAAACAAACTATGGTGTAAAAGTATTGGTTAAGATATAGAGCAGCAGTATATCAAGTAATTAAATTAGCTCCACATTTACCAGAAATTAGGAACACAATAATGCTTGAATAACAACAATCCAGTAAATTAATACATATGATTCTAAAATGGGAAAATTACTATTTTTTTTTACTTTTGTTACTTTAAGTATTGTTGATGCTTGTACTTTTGTACTAATATTTTGAATGCAGGACTTGTACTTGCAGCACAATTTTAACTTAAGATGTCTGGTGAAATATGAATGCCTTTAGAATGAGAAATTAATGACCAGATAACTGAAACGCGTTCTCCGATTAGGATTTTATTTTGAAAGTTTCGGTATGGGTGGGGGCATTTGGCACCTCCAAACATTTGCGCTGTCGAAGCACGTCTGGAGAGCGGTTTCCATCTGGATGTGAAACACACTGCCTCCTCCAGCAGAGCGCGTAATAACTAACATAATATTAGGCGTTCAGATTTGTCCACTTTTTGACTTGATGTCAGTCATTCATATTTTACTTGTCTGACTTGAGAGCGTCACAGAAATAGTGTGAAGTAAAGCTGCCCGTCTTTGGACTGAACTACGTCAGATCCAACAGCTGGATGAGGGCTGGAAACATCTGCAGCGCCTGGTTCGGAGTGCGTAAAATGAAGCTGGATGGATCCGTTACGCATGGCATGGATGAAACCTCCCGGGAATAAAGCAAAACACAGCTTAATGGAGCATGATAGGAACCATTTGTCTATTTAAGGAACAGCTTTAATCGCACAGGAATCCCCATATCCAGCAGACAGGAATGAATCAGATGAGATGTTCCTCTGAGGAGCTGCGATCTCTCCCACCGAGACCCCCGAGTTTACCCGCAGCTTCACCGAAGAGACGCTTTGTCAAGCTGGGGAGGAAGACAAGTGATGGTTCCCATCAGTGAGTATTTACAAACTTATTTTAAAAGAGTTATCAGGAGTATACAAGTGTAATTGTGCAACTTATTTGCTTTAAACATTTTTTTTTTCTTATGCTCTCAAAACATTTTGAGATACAATACTTGTACGTCTAATAGTTGTATAACTTCTGCCAATAATGTTCTGTAGCCTAATTGTTAAGGGGGGAGACTTTAGAAGGATTTGATGGTAGGAAATCAAACACCAACTCATAAAGGCATCTTACAAATGTAATATTTTTATATGAATGCATTTTATTTTTAACAAGAATAGGATAATACTTTGATCAAGTCTGACATTTTTCTTGTAGCTCCATTTTCAACAAGGACAGTTATTAAGACAAGATACAAGACATTTATCATACAATCACAGAAGACAACATGTTAAAAACCGTTTAACACATTTAACCTCGGATTAGTATTTAATTCTAGGATTGACTGGTGCACAAAAAGAAATATGCTTCAGTCAACCTCATTAAATTATGGGATCCTGTATCTCCGATTTGATGGTAACACCAAAACAAATACCAATCAACTTCTCAGATTAAAATCATTAAACAGCTGACAGTCTGCCATCATATTCCCTCAGTGCCCTTTCTGTTCTACAAGAGACTCCTACCAGTTTGACTGACATGTATGCAGGGCCGTCCCAGGCCGATCATGCAGGCTGCATGGAGCCTCACATTGCGCAGGGGGCCTCGCGCAGGGGGCCTCGGCTTATGAGCTTGGCTTGTGCGCAGCTCTCAGCGCAGTTCTCAGCGCAGTTCTCAGCGCAGTTCTCCGCGCCTCTCCCCTTAACTCCTAACAGTCATCATCATGTCAACCACAACACAGAGAAATACTGATAGAAATGTGTGTGTAGCTGTTGATACATTGCTGACAGAGGGAACTACATTTGAATACAGATTTAAGAAATATCAGTGTTTGAGCATGTAATAAGCATGTTTTGTCTTGACTATATTACAACAATAGTATAATAAAATAATATAGTATTTATATTATTGATTATGATTATTATTATTAGTAGAAGTAGTTTATTTGCATTAATTCTATTTTAATCTTTTTGAGGCTAGTATTTGGCAGGAAATGCAGACATATTCACCTGTAAATGCATACTGAACGACATACATGCACAATTACCATTTACCTCACTGTATAAAAAAGTAACTGTGTTGATAATAATAATAAACAGGAATTATATTTGCAAAGTACTGTGAAAAAAAAAATGTCACTCCTGTCGGTGGGGGGGGGGGCTCATCTCACAATGTTGCTTGGGGCCCCAAGTTGGCCAGGGACGGCCCTGCATGTATGTATCCTCAATCTTTTGGCATTACTGCAGGGAACCTTTGAACCACAGTGAGAAGCTTACAGGCTTGGTGAGAAATAAAACAACACTTCATTATTTCATTAGCGAGCTGGGGGAGCTTGGTGAATGAGGCTGGGGAAGGCACTGTGCTGGTGACAGACATGTAGGTGGAGCATTGTAGCAGGTGAGAACAAAGTGATTTTTTGGGAGCATCATAAGGCCTTGATGCAGTTTTTGCACATTTTCAGCTAATTCTTTCTTTCTTGTCACCATATTTTCTCATGTTGATAACTTTACTTTCTCTTTTGATGTTGGAAAACTGGTCCCTTTCGAGAAACCTTGTCTTACTGACCTTCCAGAGGTCAAATTCAGACGTCAAGGTACAGATCAGCTGCTAGTGAGTCAGCGTTCTGACTGACCTCATTCTCCTGTGTTCTTCAGATCGGCTTCCTCCACTGGCAGTTCCTCCACCAGCCGGTCAGCAGAGGGTGTGTTTGTCCGACAGCCCAGCAAGAGCCGCATCCGTCGCCAAACTAACCGCCTCTCAGGGGTCTTCCTCCGTGTCCCCCGCTCCAACGCAGGCTCCATGGCACTGCCAGCAGGCATCAGGACCTCCATCTCCATCCCAGGAAGAAAGGAAAGCAGTACGTCACGGTGACTTTTTGATCTTTTAGCCAGTGGTTTTACATTTAAAGGTCAGTTTAGTCTCAGGGAGTCTCATGTTGCTCTGTAGGAGCTGTCCAAGTAACCCTTAAGACAAAAAGCCTCTATTACTAAGAGGGATTTGGCATTGGATGTGGCATTTAGTTGGCATGGAGGATCTTACAAAAGATGCTATTGGTTGAATTTTAGAAAATGTAGAAGCAAAAGGATAGATAGAGGATTGATATTGCATTTGCTGCTAATGTGTTGGACTATTATCTTTCTTCTTTGAAATGTCTCTTTGTGAGTAACCTCACTTCCTCAGCTGAGAGCCGTCTGTGTTCCCTTTGTCGCCATGTGTTGTGATGCAGTGATCTGTGCAGATGCTTTAGGAGCGGACGACCCATCCGAGCTGTCCAATCAGATCACAGCTCCAGGAATCCTGAAGATCTTTGGGAATGAGATCTGTGAGGGAGCGCATTATAAGAGCGTCCTGGCCACCACACACTCCAGCGCCAAGGAACTGGTCAAAGAGGCTCTTGAACGGTATGTGTGATCTGAGCATGTGTGTGAGCGTCTGCTGGCCATATGTGTCTGCTTCGCATGTGGGTCCTTGTATGTCCATCAACTGCTATAAAATACCTTTGTGCTACATCATTTGTATATAAAAGCAGTCAGAACGTGATGGCGGTTGATGAAAGGAGAGCATGTTCATGTGGTTAATATATTTCAGATGAACGAAATTAACCTGACCCTTTGTTCTGTGTATTATAATTGCAGCACAGTGCGAACGATGTGAGAGCCAAATGGTTTATTTAGTAGTTCTGAGAGGTCTAGAGCAAACAGCAGATCGGTGTGAAAGACAGCCAGTGTTGGCCATGCCTCTGAGGAGAGTGAACGTCCTCTGCTTATGTTACAGCCAACAGCATAATGGAATGATTAATATAAATGCTATTCAGCTTGTAGAGGAAAGAGTCAGGGAAAGTCGACACTGCACTAGTGACATTTAGATCTTTACTACATCCCTTATCCAGTAATAGGTTAGCAAATACAGTAAGCGAACAGCAGGATAAAGACTCCCGATGAGCTGATTCCTTTATTGTAAGCAGGTCTAATGGAATATCTATGATAAGGACATGAAGAATAGTTAAATAAACTTCTGAAAACAATCTTTTATTAGTCAGTATGTTTGCATATTGAAATGTTTCACATAAGAGCTGCTCCGATATAACTTTAAATAATGGATTGAATGGCTAGATATGCTGTCGGTATTTTAGCTTATTTTATCCCATTAAAGCCTATAACTTTACTGTTCTGGTTAAACCTCTCTTTCAGCTACAGGCTGATCTTTTCCCTTGCATATATGTATGCAAAGAAATGGGATAAAGTTGGTAGCAATGTAGTTTATATAGCTTTAGAGATTAGTGGAGCTCTGTGTTGAAGTTTCTGAAATTTGAAATCCTACAGCTTTAAAGAAACATTGTGGAAGATATGGTGGAGTCTACGTTACGTAATGTCAAAGACGTCTATGTATATATGTGAGTAGACTAGCCTTGGCTTGGCCTGTCTTTAAATAACACATGTTCCTCTGGTGGAAAGAACGACTGGCACCACCGTCTAACTCTCACAGGTCTTTTGTTGGTCGTAGAGTGGTTGGCACCCCTTGAAGAGGGACGTAGCTTCAGTCGGTTGGTAGAAGGTGAACGTGAAGATCCTTGAGTCACAGCTGTACAAAAAACGATTATATTTATTGTTTTAAACCATCATCCTGCTGACTCAACTCGTCGAAAGTGGCTGCAGGAAATCGATGACTTAATTAGTACCCAAAAGGCATTTCCAAAAAACAGCTAAGCTAAAAATGAGCCTTGGTTGGTCTATTGCAGGCCACATTTTGGACTTAATCATGGCTCAAAGGTGACATCCAAAGAAACGTCTGGAACAGGAGTATCTGAAGGTTAACTTCATACCAGATATGTTATGTGTTATCTTTATTGACGTATTTAATGTTAGGAAGCTAGGAGGGACAATTAATTTTCATGTAAAATGCAGGAAACCAGTCGTTTCTAAAGGCTAATATTTGGAGAGCACATTCAGTTTCTTTTATCCTAATAAATAATATAATGTTTATTGTGTCATCTAGGTATGGCCTGAGCAAGGAGGAGGCCGACTCCTACGTCCTATGTGACACCATCGGCTCTACCCGAGATCATGGGTGGAGAACAGAAGGGTTTCGGGTCGTGAGCGACAATGAGAAGCCCCTCCTCCTGCAGTCACTATGGAAACCCAGAGAAGGCCTGGCGAGACGCTTCGAAATCCAGAGGAGAAGCTTAGTGGAGGAAAAGACATCCAAAGACAAAGACACCATCACCGCTGGTAGGGTGTCCGACTTCAGCCTCATTTCACACCACATCCTTATTTGGGGTGTGAGTGAGCTGCTCTTGGAATAAGAGTTTGCACCATTACATGTTTTGCCAATATTAAATCCAGTTTTGTGAGTTCTCACAGTAGAAATGTGGTTTGTTGGCACGCTGTTTTTCCAGTGAACACCAGCCAAGCCACACAGACCAAACTGTATTTTAATAAGTCTACAGTTTTTCTTTCATTTCAATTTCTTTTAACATTTCTACTTCATTCTTACTGTTGTTAAAAACGCCAGTGAAGTTTAAAATGGAATTTGCAGACACTGTATGATTCAATTAAACTTCTTCCAGTGACACACCCTATTTTTACAACACTTAAAGAGGCCCTATTCTGATTTTTGGGGATTTATTTTTCCTGCAGTTTGATATATAGGTTTTTGTGCATGTAAATGGTCTGGAGGTTCTCTCCCGCACACTCCCCCCCGCCTGAAACGTCTCCATTGAACTCCTTTGTTTGTTACCATAACATAATGATATCAGTATGTAACCCTTGTCTAGGCACAGACACAGATGCAGGGCACACACACTTAGGGCACAGTAAACGTGCAGGGTGGACCCCTCACTATCATGTCCCCAGCTGTGGTTGACACAGCTGCGGTCGTGGTGTGTGTGTGGGTCCTGTTGTGTGTTTTCTTTTATGAATGGCGCGGCCTGTGGCAGCCTTCTATCAGTGTCAGCTTGTCGATGCCTGCTGGGTGGGTGTATTTTTTTATTTCCATGAGCTCTGTCTTTCTTTCCACTGAGGTCTGTTTCCTGTGTGGGGCTTCTCCATGTTGACTCTGGCATAAACACACCATGTCCACATGACAGAACACACACTAACACCTCACAGTATCTCGGGGGGAAAACGGGTGTTGCCCTATCACTACATTCCATTACTAATGTGTTTGATATATTTATATAGCAGCTTACTTTAACAGGTTATTATTTGTTTGTTCATCTCCCTGTTAGGTATCAATGCCCAGGCGAGAAAGCTGCAGAAGAGCCGCTCCAGAGTGACCTCCACGTTCATCGAGAGGACCATGGGGCGAGGCCACAAACTGTGGAGGAGCCAAAGTGAGATGGACCTCTTAGACTCTGAGAGCAAACAGGAAGCAGATCAATGCCACAAGGAACGCAGAGACAGTCTGAATCAAACCTCAGTGCAATGCTACGAGCGATCAAAAACAAGCCTAGAACAGAATCACAGTCGCAGCCTGGCAGTTCCCTCGCAAGGGGACGGTGGGTCGCAGCCCAAAACAGAGACCCTCTGTCCGGCCAGGCTGAGAAGGGAGCGGGAAGGAGAGGAGTCAGAGAAGGAGAGCAGCGACGATAAAACCACACAGTACTCCATTCACCCTCCTCACGACTGTCCCTACCTTCTGCTGCTGCAGGGCTGCAGCCTCACACAGGTATCTCATTCACACACTCTGCAGTCGAGGGGGGAAGTTGGCCGAGTTATTTTGGGTTCACTTTTTACTGGAAGTATAAGTCCCATAGCTGTGGGCAGTTACTCACAGTTTGAGCTGCTCTGTGGCTTGGATGGTATTGAAAAACATGGTAATCAGTCCAGATGTGAATTATTAGAAATGTTCTGGTGCTTACATTATCAAAGGTAAGAACTTGTTAGGAAACATTTCAAGGTCCAGGTTAACTCCCAAGGTGCATTTCAGCAACAATATAAAACATCCTCCAAGCTTTGAATTCAGTTACATGTGCCACTACACGAGGGTGGCAATTATGGGCTCAGAACAGTCTCATAATACACACGTGCACACAGAAGGATTCACACTTGTGTTTCCAGATCCACACTTGTGTTTTTCAATGCACACACAAATGTGTTCCGTTTCACATACATGTAAATACAATCCAAATACAGAAAAAAGTTTTACATGTGTATTTTTGATCCTCACATATTTGTTTTCCGTTTAAATCCTGAACCTGCAAACACAAACTGCTTTCTGTGCACGGATCGCTGTGCATTCGTGTGTGGGTTTTTTGAGACTCCCCTGACGGTCAGCCGATTCGTACTTGTAATTTTTTCTATCTATAGCCAATCAGATGTCTCCTCAATTCTAAGCCAATCACATGAGCGCGCCCCCACGAGGGTAGATTTATTGCGTTCATGACGTAGTGCTTCATCTACGCATTTTGCGCTGTCCGGTGTAGGTACCATATCTGCAGTGTTGGGAAAGTTCACTTTCTACATGAACTAGTTCAGTTCACAGTTCACACATTTTAAAATGAACTAGTTCAGTTCATAGTTCATAATTCAAAATGTTGAACTAAAGTTCATGGTTTCAAAAATGAACTAATTTATAGTTTATAGTTATTTTTTCAATACGTTGCTGCGAGCTATTATTTGTCTCCTGTACGATGTTAATGGGATTTGGGTGGGAGTGGATCTGTTTTGGCGCTCTTTTTTATTCGCCACTCACACATACCGTGAAAGGATGGTCGTGTGCTTATTCTCAATGTGCCGTTTAAGGTTTGTTGTCGACGTCGTCGATGTACGGACTTGCTTTTTCAAACCGGGCGGACACAGTTTACAGGCAAACGTTTGATTTTTCCATCTGAGTCAGTACTGACTTTAACGTAAAACTCTTTTAAATGCTCATACGCCGACGCCGTAGAGTCTCACTCTGAGCGAGTGCTGCTGCAGCTGCTCTCGGCTTCGTCCATACCAATTCATTCATTCAATGCTCGCCGGTTCCGCGGTTCCACATTGTTTGTTGTGAGGAGTCTGATATATTTAGTATATTTATATTTTAGTGCGACAGCCAGGGGTGACAGGCGTGTACTCGTCACAGGCAGCTTGCTGTTGCCAGATTGGGTGGTTTTCCGCATTATTTTGAAGCCTGTTTACGGTGTGTTTTAACTGGGTTTTCGGCTGAAAGGCATATGAAATCTGGCACACTTTTGAACGCCGTTATAATACAGTGCTGAGAATGAACGCACTTTTGAACGCCGTTATACAGCGCTGAGAATGAACGCGTTCTCAATTACGTTCATCTAGCGGAAATACAGTACGTTCAGTTCACGTTCGCCCAAAATATGAACGCGTTCATGAACGATCGTTCATTGAACGCGTTCAGGTACATCACTGCATATCTGCACGGCCTACCAGATTAGCACGGGGTCCGTTACGCTTACTAATGACGTCACGCATTGGCTGTACGGCATCCCAAGAGGACATTTTAGACGGCCAAATTCTGCAAAGAATATTAAAAAATAACAATAGACAATAAATTGTTGTTAGATGTTAGATTGCTTCCCCCCCTAAAAGTTGTAAATTAAACAAGTGAAGTACATGTTATGTTATAAAGCCGTGGAGGGCGGTAGTTTATAAACCAAAGAGTAACCGCCCTTACGGGACACTCTAATTAGTAACGCGAACGCACCCGCAAGGACACCTGGTTGAGGGATTTTGACAGGGTTGTTGCACAAAAGATCCAAGCGCGCACAGCAGAAATCTGAGAGCAGACATTTCACGAGCGCACAGAAACAGCCTGAGTGCGAGGAGAAGGTTTTAAGCTGGAACACAGGAAATCTATAGGTTACTTACGTAACCCCAGCCCTCAGAGTAACATGAAGTGAGATGTCTTACTATGGGATGCGCCTCATCGCGGAGCAAACAGAAGCATCAATCTCATTACGCCAATCCTGATTGGCTGGTGATCTTGATGTCAGCGTCAGGGAAATCAGTAGCTTGCGCCACGATGCATGCGTCATTCAAACACCTCTTCTCGCTTCACCATAGCAAGGAGGGCCGTCTGGTGCCATCTGGTGCCACTAAATGTTTTTAAAGCTCGGTTGGATGCTAGTCAATCGGAAGCTGTTGGTACCTGCTTATGTGGATAATTATGTAAATGATGCTGTATGATGTCCTTTAGTTGTTCTGTTTATGTTTTTATGTTTCATGTGGAACTACTTGAGCAGGTCTCCCTTGAAAAAGAGATCAATGATCTCAATGGGATTTATCTGTATAAATAAAGGTTTGAAATGAAATGAAATGAAATCTCACTTCATGTTACTCTGAGTCCTGGGGTTACGTAAGTAATTTATAGTTCTCATTCATAACACTCCGTTCGATGTCTCACTATGGGATATTGTAGCTCCCGTATTGCCAGACGAGCTTATCTCGAAAATCACCAAACCGATCAGAACTTTAACAGGTAGGGCTCCGACTCAACCAGGTGCCCAGCACTGCTTGAGTCAAACTGGGAGTAAAACGTCCAGACTGTTAAAAGGCAGACAATGTCTTGGATGGGAGACATCCTGGACAGAGCCCAGGATGCAGCCAGACCCTGAGTCAAGAGAACTCGCGAACCCGAGGGTGCCTGTGAGCTCTGACTTGTACGGGCCCCACAACAATTGCTTCCAGAAAACAGTGGGAGAGCCGTTGCTTAGTAACAGGCTTGCCCTTGTAAGGGATAGCCCAGGACACAGGGGACTTGGTCATTATGACAAAGCACCCCCGATTATGGTACCGCTCACGGGCCAGGCCCATAGAGCCAAGCGCTCTGGGTGTGGGTGAAAGATCGCCCCCCCCGCTTGGGACAGTATGTCCCTGCGTGGTGGCAGCTGCCATGGCTGCCACAGTCTGCGCGGGGCACAACATGCTCTTCTCTGTGTTTATTATGAAACCCAGGTTGAGCAGGTGCTTTACGAGGACATTTGTCTGCGTAACAGCCTCCTGCTCCGACTGTGCGAGAAGCAGCCAGTCGTCCAGGTAGGTCGCCAGGCGAATGCCCTGTTGTCTCAACGGGGCTATCGCGGCTTCCGTACATCGTACAAACACCCTTGGACTGAGAGACAGACCGAAAGGGAGTACTCTGTATTCGTAACAGATCCCCTGAAATGCGAACCTCAGATATTTCCTGTGTGGGCAATATACTGGGATGTGGAAATACGCATCTCTCAGGTCGACTGATGTAAACCAGTCGTCTTGTCGCACGAGCTGCAGCAGAGATGTGTGAGTGAGCATTCTGAACTTATATCTTTTTAGATATTTGTTCAGAGCCCTCAAATCAAGTATTGGCCGAATTCCGTTCCCTCCCCGTTTGGGAACGAGGAAGTACTTGGAATAGAAGCCGCCCTGACTCTGCTCGGCGGGTACAATAGATATAGCCCTCTTTTCTAGGAGTGAGAGAATCTCTCTCTCCAGAATGAGGGCTGAGTCCCTGACTCCTCTGGTGTGAGGGAGAGGGGCGTCCATCTTGGTCGCCTCGTGGCGTGGAGAGGGCCCGCTCTCGACAGGTGGGACGGGAGAAAAGATATTACCACCTTGTCCTTAATCCGGAGAAAAGGACGGTGTGGGTCTTTTATTCCCGGATAATACTGACTGGTGTGACAGTATGCTCCTTAAATCCTTTCTTCCTCCGTGTTGAAGAGAAAAGAAAAAACGTCCTCGCTACCGTGGTGTCGGTAGAGAGGGAGCGAGCTAGCAACAGGTGTGCTGCTAGCTTAAAAAATCGGACCTACCTTACTTTCCGGGGAAGAGAAGGGCGAGGTCGATTGTAATCCTAACTGGCGTTAGTACTACCGTCTTCCTGCGAAGCAGAAGGAGTAGCCGGCGAGCACCCGTCAACCGAAAAGGGTATTTGGGTTCAGTCTGTGGACAGTGAAGCTTGCCCGGCTACTGTAGAGATGTGCTCTGAAGCGAGAAGAGGTGTTTGAATGACGCATGTGTTGTGGCGCAAGCTACTTATAGGGGGTGAATTCCCTGACGCTGACGTCAAGATCACCAGCCAATCAGGATTGGCGTAATGAGATTGATGCTTCTGTTTGCTCCGCGGTGAGGCGCATCCCATAGTGAGACATCGAACGAGTGTTATGAATGAGAACTGTAAGCAGCAATATATCTGAGTGCAAGCGTACAGTTTGAGCAGAAGCTACGGAGCCCCCTAGGGGACAGTGTTTTAAGGAATGATCTGCACTTGATGCACAAATGAAAACCTGAAGCCGGAAACAGTTTAAGTGTGCTATATAAAAGTTGTTTACTGTCAAAATTATAACAAAAATAACTGCTACACAAAATCATTAAGTGATTAAGAATAAAATCATCACATGTGGCAGTATACAGTCCAATGGAAGGCTTAATGTGTTTTAGTTTGGCTAGATACCTCTGTCTCTGGATGACTAGTTGCCATTTAGCTTGTAGATCAAGATACTGCACCAACTATGTGCTAGCTAGCTATATGCTAATGCCAGTCATAATTGTAGCCACTAAAATCAATGGTTATCTGCTAGAAATGAGAGGCTGCTTTTGTCTTCCTGTAAATCGAAGAACCCATTGTTTAAAAAAGAAACGACTCTATATTGTACAGGTTTGACTCTTTGCTACAATAACTGGTCAACTGTCAAATTATCTTTTTTACCTCTCTACAACCTCTTATATAAGTTCAGTCAGACAACTCACGTGTTTCTTTAACATGTTTATTAGAAGCAGCATATAGTTGAGTTTGGTGTCTAGGCTCGGTCTCATCACTCCACAGATATACATAGCGCCATGAGTGATGATTAAATAACTAACCCCCGAGACTACAGGTGGAAGCTGGGGTGGTGGGGGGGCAGCGAGCAGCAGCGACGTGGAAGTAGCTGCAGCAACAGCAGCAGCAAGCAATGCATGGAGAGAGATCTGGCAGGTTAGATAGAGCGGCATATTAAGGAGACTCTGGTTGGTTGGTTGTAGAGTGGCAAGGGGGCGTTATGTATGAATGCAGCACAAGTGCTCGAGTTGACTGCCTGAACTAGCTCGCAGGCTTCGCCCCATTTAGTGAAATGGATGCAGGCTTTTATTGGCTTCTACACAAAATGTTAGTTGTGCATTACTTTAAATTTGAATGATGAAATACTGCGTTATACCTGATGCACACTCCCTGCAGCCCTGACAGCATGTTATCTCAGAGTAAAGAGAGACGGAGAATCATGATGTGAGAGGTCAGTCAACAGTAGGTAGAACATGTGTGTCATAACACTGATCAGGAAACAGAAACAGACGACCCTGCTGCTTCCTGCCTGATTACACATGGTGTTAATGGTGAGCAGCAGCCACACACAGAGCACATATTCACATACTGTTGTGGTTTTAACTCTGCGTCACATTTGTTTTCCCAAAAGACCCCTTATAAGAATACACTAATGCAAGGTTCACCAAATCTATCTCTGAAGAATTCATTAAGTGTTTTTAATCTTTCCTGTTGGAAAAGATTGAGTGTCATGCATAATAACCCCCGAACATTGTGCCTGCCACTTACGGTGATTAATCAAACATTGTTTGTCTACTCAGGCTCAGATCAAGAATATAACTCTAATGCCTCCACATGATTAGACTGCTTCACTCACTGTTGTTTCGTAGCTGTTCAAAGTCCAGCAGCGAAACCCAAAGAGATTCACTTTAACTTTAGGTCAAAAACTGAAAACAGCATGCCATGCCATGTTTGCACAAATGTTACTTTAAGGTTGAATAGATTATTAGAACTGCTATGAATTATTATTCTGCCTCCATTGAACTCCTTTGTTTACTTCCGTAACATAATGACATCACTATGTAACACTTACGCTTCTATGGCTAGCGCTATGACACATTGTACGTTCGTTTCAGAAAGACTAATTGATTAGCTTTACAAGTGACAACACATGCAGGATTAAGTGCAGTATTTGAGTACACATAGGTTACTTGGATGGTTTTTAACACTGTTCATTTGGAATAGACATAAAACATACATCAGTTAGCTAGTTTTTATAAGCAACGGTAACCGTGAAACCAACAAAGAAGAAAAGAACAGCACAATATCAAAATACAATCTCAATGACAATATGTAGCAGTACTGAGTCCAAATCAAATGTGTTGCATGTCGTGTGGTAACTTTGTAATGTATCTCTCTACTCAGGACTTTGTCATCTACCTTCTCGCTGGGCCAAAAGTTCTATTTGGTCGGCAGATTGATCCTGAAGACGAGTCGAAGCCTGGCATCCTTCTCTTTTCCAATGACACTCTCCTGAGGCACTGTTATTTCAATCGCCATGGCGCTGGCGGCCCCACCATGCTGTCCCCCTGTCAGGACGCCGTGGTGATGAGAAATGGCGAAGCGGTGAGCGAAGAAGTGCAGCTCAACAGTGGTGATGTCATTGGGATGGGACAGCACTACCTGTTTCTATTTAAGGATCCATGTGCTTCCACACACAAGGTGAAAGTGAGATGCGGAAAGGAAAGAAATAAAGGCACACTGGCGAAAGAAAACGAAATCCACATATGTATAAATGCTCCTTCATGATTCTTGTTTCTTTGTTTTGGGAAATGAAGGATGTTTACGATGCTGCTCCTGAGTCCAGTATGGCTGCCCTCCCCTGGACGCTGAATCCTGCCACTACAACCAGCCCCACAGAAGGAAGGATCCTCTGCAACACCTGCATCACAACCTGCACTGACCTCAACAGCTCCAGCTGCAAACAGTCACTAAACAGAGGCATGCCCTTTTTTCAATCCCCTGAATGCCACAGCCTGACTCTGCAGTACGAGAGTGGAGATGAGGATCACATCGTCAGGGAGATATTTGCCATGGGAAGGACCAGCAGCAACGACAGACCCCCCCAGACTGCTGCATTTCTGCTGTGTATGTGTGTGCAGCACTCAGCCTCATGTCTTCAAACCTCAGATCTGCGCAGGCTGCTGTTGCTCATAGCCAACGGAGTTCAGACGGCCATGTGGGTGAGTGGAACAGCTGCAATGGTTATTGGACTAATTGATTAGTTGATGGGCTGAAAAATAATCGTCAACTGATAATTGATTATGTAATCTTCCGTTCAAAAACCATGCCGTTTCAGCCTTTCAAATGTGGAGATATCCTATCATCATATTCAGGGGAATGTGTTGGGGTTTTGAATGACAAAACAAGACATCTAAAAACATCATCTTTGACTTGTGGAATTCACTTTTTACAGACTAAATGATCGATCATTAATACAAGAATGCTAGGTTACCGTCCTACTGAATTGGAGTAAAAATGCTATATATGTCTCCTACTGTAGTTTTAAAAATAATTTACTGATATTAGATTATTTTGGAAATAAGTATTAAACAATAAAGCACAATATAAACACAAATAAAGAAAACAATGCAATTAAATGGTCACAGTTGCATTTAAATGAGCTCATGCTCCTGTTAGCAATGTAGCTTTCTATCTGCTAGTTTATGCCAATAATTGACAGTTTTCAGAACACCCAATACTTTTAGGATGTCAAGTCTCCTTAAAACTCACTATAAAGACTTATTTTTATGCACAATCATTTTGCTGCTTCAACTCTATATGATGTATTTGTGGTTTACCAGATTTATAATTATCATTATATATTCCTGCCAACTGCATAGTCTATTGGTATAACATTGAAATGTTCTACATTCATAATGTGTTGTCTAACAGGAGCACACTAAGGACCTAGCTGCAGTGAAACCTGAAGTGTAAGCAATCTTTACAGAGTTATTTTCAGCATCACTTGCCTTACATTACAGTTTAGATACTAATCTGCAGATCTTTTCTTCTGTGTGGCTAGTATTGATGGTGAAAGCTCAAACCCAGAGGACCTCAGCCAGCAGGAGGTTATGTCAGGCCTGCGCCCCTTGGTGGTGTGGATGTCCAACAGCCTGGAGCTGCTGCAGTTCATGCAGTTCCAGCTGCCTGTGATTCTGCAGTGGAGAACCCACAAAGAGCACGAGCAGGACGAGGACAAAGAGGTGGAGGACCTGGGTTAGTCACCTGTTGAGCTTTGAATTTGTTAAATATTGTTAAGTTCATTTTTTACGACCTTAAAAGAAAAATCATGACCACACAGATGTGCATTAATGTACATTACATGGCTTAAATGCTCTTGTCTTAAGTGACTTAGATAGACTTTAATACCATTGAGGCACCCATTGGCTGGGGATCATTTTAACCCTAAACCACAGTCACTTTTTAGTAATGTATTGATGGGTCACATAAGCAAAGCCTTATGCTTAAAAGGCCAGCTAACTAATGATAATAAACATTTTCTTTGTAAAAAAAAAAAAAGTTGGCATCCCAACCAAAGCTGACTAAAGGTATACAGTTGCTTAGTGAAACCTTTCTAGTATCACACATATTTGACTGTGATTTCAGCCCGGTTGGAGATGCGTCTGTCCTGTGTCAGTTCAGCCAGCGAGGAGACGGTGGCTATCCTGGAGGAAGTCATCATGCTCGCCTTCCAGCAGTGTGTGTACTACATCACCAAGGTGAGAGGACGGCCAAACACACCTATAGTTTACACAGCATTAAAACAAACGTACCATACTTAAATAGTACTCTGGTGTCTTGGTAAACTCAACAACATCTACCTTACCTTAGTGAACAAGGAACCTTTCTTGACCAAAATAGTTAATCTGTTCCTCTCACTGATGATTATGAAGTGTCGTTTTAAGAAAAGAAAAATAATCAGACAAGGGCTGAGAATAAAGAGCCCACTCTCACAGCTCACTAAAGACCAACCAGTGACACTGCCAGACCACACTGAGGGCATTATGACACAGAGACAGACAGGACACCCAGGGGGGGTGTGTGTGTGTGTGTGTGTGTGTGTGTGTGTGTGTGTGTGTGTGTGTGTGTGTGTGTGTGTGTGTGTGTGTGTGTGTGTGTGTGTGTGTGAGAGAGAGACCAGGGGCGGACTGGGGGGAAAAAGTGGCATGTTGCATTATATATAACCCTTTAACAAAAAACCCTATGCATTTAATGTTATTTTGGACCATTATTCATATAGTAATCACATTACCTGAGCCCTTGAGTTGCCTTGAGCAAAAATAGTTACAGCATATATTTAGTGATTTTAATGTTAACAGATCGTTGATGCAATAACATTGGGACCCAATTTGCCTGACTTGACACATGGAAGGGTGCGTTCACACCTGCCTTGTATAGTCCGGTTGAATGGAACCCTGGTGCGTTTAGCCGCTTGGTGCGGTTCATTTGGGTCGGTGTGAACACAATCCGAGACCTCTGAAGTGAACTAAACAACCGGACTCTGGTCCGCTAAAATAGGTGGTCTCGGAGCGCTTGCTTGCGAACTCTGGAGCGGTTCATTGCTGGTGTGAACGCAGTCCGCACCAAAACATAGGAAGCGTAGTATTTACGTGTCACAAGAACGCGGATATCTTCAAAATCTTTAGTGAAAGAGTCTTTCAAGACATCCGCGGTTGTTGAGTTAAAGAGTGAAGCAGAATTAAGTGTTGAACAGTGTCGTGTAAAGTACAAATTCTCCGTCAGCTATAAAAGTAAGAACACCTGTCGTCGGTGAAACGCCCCTCCTTCAAACGTCTCTCATTATATGTTATAATGTTTTGTAACGGACGTTGTCTGATTATATAATCATATGCGCAGGCCGCTAGTGTCTGTTGATCTCCAGATTAAAAGCAGCATGAGAATAACCTGCCGAAAGTGCCGATGCTCCATGGCGGAGGCTCCGGTAGAAATTTCAACAAGTCCTCCAACTCCTATGACCAAATAGGCCTGTCACGGAGGTGATCTCTGGGCTCATAGATCTCGGCCTCCGTTACGGGTTGTTTAGTTTTGTGTTGTTGAAAAGTGTTCCCCTTTCCCCATGTCTGTCGTTGATTGTGTGCACCTGGTGCCCTGTGTTGTCTCCTCCCCCCTCACCTGTGTCCTGTTGGGTTGGGCATTTAGGCTCTGGGGTTTTGCTGTTTGGGTGGTAGTGTGTGTGAGATCCTGGTGGCTGCAGGCTGTGCCCACGTGAACAGCAGCAGCAGGATTGAGGCTGTGTTCATGCTGTAATAAATGCCCACACCGGGTTATATTTGAGACGTGCTGCCTCTGCCTCCTTGCTTGGTCTGGGTCGCTCAATTGTCAGCTTCACAAGGCCGATTGTTCAGGCCCAATTATTACGACCAAATATGTCGTTTGTTCAAGCGCTTAATACGTCCTATAATTACGTTCTCATTCATAACACTCCGTTCGATGTCTCACTATGGGATGCGCCTCATCGCGGCGCAAACAGAAGCATCAATCTCATTACGCCAACCCTGATTGGCTGGTGATCTTGACGTCAGCGTCAGGGAAATCACCCCCTATAAGTAGCTTGCGCCACAACGCATGCGTCATTCAAACACCTCTTCTCGCTTCAGAGCACATCTCACAGTAGCCGGGCAAGCTTCACTGTCCACAGACTGAACCCAAAATACCATTTCGGTCGACGGGCGCTAGCCGGCTACTCCTTCTGCTTCGCAGGAAGACAGTAGTACTAACGCCGGTAGTACTTAAAAATCGACCTCGCCCTTCTCTACGAGAAAGTAAGGTAGGTCCGATTTTTTCAAGCTAGCAGCACACCTGTTGCTAGCTCGCTCCCTCTCTACCGACACCACGGTAGCGAGGAAGTTTTTCTTTTCTCTTCCTCACGGAGGGGAAAAGGATTAAAAAGGAGCATACTGTCACACCAGTCAGTATTATCCGGGAATAAAAGACCCACACGTCCTTTTTTCTCCGGATTAAGGACAAGGTGGTAATACCTTTTTTCCCGTCCCACCTGTCGAGAGCGGGCCCTCTCCACGCCACGAGGCGACCAAGATGGACGCCCCTCTCCCTCACACCAGAGGAGTCAGGGACTCGGTGGCTCGACTCTGCGGCTGCGGGTTGAAGATCGCGGGCGCAGACACACACCAGGTCTGCTCGTCCTGCCTCGGGCTGGAACACGCCCGAGGCGCTATCGACAACCCCGGCTCATGCGGACATTGTGTCCGTTTCACAGTCAAGAGCCTCCGCCGACGGCTAGCGAGACAAGCTAGCCAGCGATGGCCTCAGAACCGGAATCCCGCGCCCTGGCAGGCCGGGACCCGGTGACGACAAGACACGCGGGAACGGATTCCCGCGCTTTACCAAGCTGGGGCTCCCGGTTAGACCTCACCATGGTCTCACCCGTGGAGGATGTCCTCGAGTTGGATTATGAGGAGGACGATGAGGAGGACACCCTGGCGTTCCTCCTGTCCGAGTCAGATGAATAAGAAGAGGACACCTTCATGTCATCGGCCCAGGCTGCAAAGCCTGGAGCGAGGGCTGCTCTCCTGGGCGACAGCACACCAGCTTCGCCCGGTCTGAGCATGGACCTGCAGGCCGTGTGCAAACGCGCTGCGGTCAGACTCAATGTTCCGTGGCCTGAAATGGCCAAGGAGACCTCCAGGTCCCGCTACGAGGGGAAGCATCTTCCCCAAACAGCGGGCAAAGGGAGGCAACTCCTCCCGGTTTTTCGTTGGATGAAGTGTCGGTCTCGTGGAGAGACCGGCCCTTCACCGTCACCGAGCAGGAACCCCACGCTGCCAGCAAAGGCGGACCACTTTCAGTCCACAATGACTGAAAAGTCCTATAAAGCTGCAGCGCTGTCCGCCAGGGCCCTGAACGTGTC
The DNA here is from genome assembly GCF_902827115.2 of Pseudochaenichthys georgianus. Lineage (NCBI taxonomy): Eukaryota > Metazoa > Chordata > Actinopteri > Perciformes > Channichthyidae > Pseudochaenichthys > Pseudochaenichthys georgianus. The sequence goes on along the minus strand of NC_047521.1, from coordinate 5,338,975 downwards.
CTCGCTGCTAACCGCCTACCAAGCGGAGCTCTGCGAGGACCTGTCGGGTAGCCCGGGAGCAGCCACTCTGGACGAGATGGCAGCGGTCACGGACATTTGCCTCCATGTCCAGCGCTGCGCCGTCCAGGCCATGGGAAAAGTAATGGGGTGGTTGAGCGAGATGGCTCAACCTCACCAACCTCCCTGACCGAGAAAGGGAAGATGTGCTGGTTATGCCCATCGTTCCCGAGGGAATTTTCAGCTCCGCTCTCGCCTCCATGCAAAGGAGGTGTGAGACAAAGAAGAAGGAGGACGAGGCACTCCACCTCTGCCTCCCTCGAAGGGTCCAGCCGCTGCCCTCGCAGCAGCAGTCCTTCACCCAAGCGAACTCTGCTCGGTTTAAAGCACCGGTCAAGCAGAGGTCGCAGCCCACCCGAGTCCCCAGCCCAGGCTGGAGACAAGGGCAAGTTGGCCGAGAAAATCTCCGGTTCCGGCTGCAGCTCAGGCTCAGCCAACCCAGAATTTCGGCCAGCAGTCGAGGAAGAAGAAGCGAGCGGCGTGACAGCCCCTCCTTCTCCCCTCCGTGAATGTGTTCCCGCCGCCTCGAGAGATGCCTAAACACCATCCTCAAGTCCGCACAAACACATGTCCAGAGATGGGGTCGTTACTAAAAAAAGTAATATATTACATATTACTTTAAAAAAAAGTAATATATTACACTACTTCGTTACTCTCTACATAAAGTAATTTGTTACTTTACTCGTTACTTTACTCGTTACTTTACTCATAGGGCCGGCCCGCCCCTCACTGCAGGCAGATCACGCAGACTGCTAAAGTTTCAAATGTTCTCTTTAGTTCAGTTTCCATTGTCGCATAAGACTGATCCAGATAGCTCCTGAATGTTTTCCTATCTGACCGTGGCTGTCCTCTGTCTCCTGCTATCTGACCGTGGCTGTCCTCTGTCTCCTGCTATCTGTATATTTTGCGCAGTCTATCTCTGCTCACGCTGTTGCATCAGCGTGTTCTCCTGCGTGTTGGCAATGTGTTGCACTGGAACCAGACTGGAGCACACCGCAAAGACTTCAGCCGAGCACGTACGAACTGCGCATGCGTGAGTGGCAATAACTCTCCTTACCAGCAGGCGGTGGTAGTGTGTATTCGTCATTCAAAACAGGCAACAACCGGAAAACAGAGAAGAAGAACAGACTACGTGTGATATAAATAAACAACAGCTATGTGCGTTAGCTTCACCTTAGCATGTGTTCTTTGCAGGTGTTTGTTACTTTGTAACGCGTTACACCCAACTCTGCACATGTCACATGTTGATTGATTCCTCTGTCATAAAACATTTGCCGCTGACGCATCCAGGCTTCAGGCCGAGGGCGCAGCTTAAAAAAATGAAAAGAAAATCAATAAAACCAGTAAACAGCCCGCCAATTCTTCCCCTTTTGAGAGCAGCTACGGCATCTCTCAAAAGGCGGATTATTGACGGGTCTGTGAAGGCACCACCGCCACGCGCAGATTAACGGAAATAATCTCAGCTAACTGATGATACAAACCATTTTGACCAAAACACAAATCTCATAAGAAGCATCTAAATGACCCCTTAGCGAAAAATGCTAACGGACATTGGCACAGAACTCAAGATAAAAGTACCCTTATTACTTATCGTAGCTGCACATAAAAGATATCCGATTAAAGCTGAGGTTCCACAGATTATTTAGGTATATAGTATCATCACTGAGTGATCCGGACTCACGACAGGGGAAGCAAACACAGGCAACACGTCTGATCAAAAGACGTGTTCAATGGCATTAAAACGAGAAAAAACGCGGCTGAATCGGTTAATCCATAGGTTCCATAATTCCATTTTTATGTGAAAATCGGAGAGCAAAAGTTAGTTGCTAATGGTAGCCACCAGAGTGGCTGCTGCTTCCGGTCTAGGCTATGCGGCAGTCTATCCAGGGGCGGTTCTAGGGGGGCCAGTGCCATGGTGAAATGCCAAAGGGGTTTTTTCAGTTTGGTTTTGTTTGACAGCATTATAAATGGAAATACAGGGCATTTTCTTTAATGAAACATATTAAAAGAGAGGGGCCTGGGCTGGAAGAGAACGCATTCAATTTGGGACTGGGTCAGAATAATGCATGAGAAACACATATAATGGTTCATATCCTTTTACATTGCAAATAGGACATGGCCTTGGAGAAAGTTTGTGCTATCCAAGTTCCCTTCTAGTTGGTAATAATGGATTTTCTGGTTAGCCAGGACAAAACTCAGAGAAATGTTAATGTTACTCATGTCTGCCAATTTGTTGTTAAAGCGTGGATTACTAATGTTAATGACAACTTCAATATTGCACATCCAAGTTGTCACACTGCCACCAAGTGGAAGAAAATAATCATTAAAAACTGTTATTTTTTATTGCAATAATTGTAACATTGTAGACAACCATCACACGCATGCGCAGTGCTGGCTGGAGCTGTAAAGGCACCACCGTCACGCGCAGGCGCAGTGCTGGCTGGAGCTGTGAAGGCACCACCGTCACACCAATACTCTCCGCGCGCCACGGGCGCACTACACCCGACTTTTCTAGTGTGGGACGCGCCTACGGGTGCTGTCCTTTCACGGAAGGTGGTCACCACGGACGTAGGTCAGACGGGCTGATAGGGTATTTGCGAAGGTCGCCCGGTGAGAGGTCTCTAGAGCAGAGACCTCCAGCGGGCGCACATAAATTACCCGGAGCTTTTAGCGGTGTTCCCCACCCTAAAACGCTTCCTGCCTTCTCTCAGAGGACACCATGTCCTTGTGAGGACAGACAACACGATATCGTGTATGAACCGCCAAGGGAGGTTGAGTTGTCTCCAGTCACACACACTGGCACACAAACTGATCCCTTGGAGCGGCAGACGTCTCCTCTCGCTGAGAGCGACACAGGTACCGGGAGTGATGCACCTCGGGACAGAACTATTGTCCAGAGGTGCACCACTCTATGCAGACTGGACTCCTCATCCAAGGATCGGGAGTCCGCTGTGGGTGCGTTACGGCAGAGCCGCGTTAAATCTGTTCGCATAAAGAAAAAATGCTCAATGACAGCTGTTCTCTTTAATGCACGATTTAAACGCACTGTTAGGCGGGGACGCACTCGTACACGATTGACCTCCGGGTCCTCTGTACGCGTTCCCACCCCTGGCTCTGTTACCCCCAACTCTGGCCAGAGTGAAGGAGCAACGCCACACACTTACTCTGATGTCTCCGCCCTAGCCCGCAACGTACGGGCTGGCGGAGATATATCAGCTGTTGTGCGGGCAGCCGTGGCGGCCCCCACCACGCAGGGACAGATTGTCTCAGGCGGGGGGGGGGCGATCCTTCACCCACGCCCAGAGTGCGGGGCACTATGGGCCTGACCCGTGAGTGGTACAATCTGAATACAGTGGGACTCCCTCAGAAGGTGATAAACACTATTCAGAGTGCGAGAGCTTCCTCCACCAGGTCTCTTTACGACTGTAAGTGGAGGGTGTTTGAGGAGTGGTGCCTTCAAGAAGGACACATCTCTTTTCAATGTCCTGTCGGGGTGATTTTATCATTTCTACAGGACTTGATCGATAAACACAGAGCTTTCTCCACGATCAAGGTGTACCTGGCTGCTATTGCTGCATGCCATGTGGGCTTTGAGGGTAAGACGGCTAGCCAACATCCTTTGGTCTGCCGTTTTATGAAGGGAGCTCGCAGGCTCCTCCCTGTCTCCAGGTCGCTGGTGCATGAAGTGAGATGTCTCACCAGACGGCCCTCCTTGCTATGGTGAAGCGAGAAGAGGTGCTTATTTTGAATGACGCATGCGTCGTGGCGCAAGCTACTTATAGGGGGTGATTTCCCCTGACGCTGGCGTCAAGATCACCAGCCAATCAGGATTGGCGTAATGAGATTGATGCTTCTGTTTGCTCCGCGATGAGGCGCATCCCATAGTGACTTCATGTTACTCTGAGGCTTGGGGTTACGTAAGTAACCTATAGTTTTCAAGTTTTCGCCCTCTAGTGCTCCCGTTGAATGCAAACGTTACAGATGGTCGTTTATTCACAAATAGCCCTCTCTGTAAAATCCTAAATTGTAGGATAGTTTGGCCATTAAAATGCTTTTTGATTCGATTTCTAGCGAGAAGTGTATATTTTACTTTTAGAATCCACGTCCAGTCAATATGTAGGATCTATAGTTTGATAGATATTACGAAGATGATTTGAGGTATGCTGCAGGTTCCATGTAAAGTTACGGGTTGAAAACAGCATTTCCGGTCTCGACGTTTTCATAATAAAACCAATGATCAAATGATTTAACAGTGATATCTGCAGTACTCATCAACTAAAAAACAGTTTATCCTCTAGCATTATAAATGGAAATACAGGGCATTTTCTTTAATGAATCATATTAAAAGGGAGGGGCCTGGGCTGGAAGGGAACGCATTCAATTTGGGACTGGGTCAGAATAATGCATGAGAAACACATATAATGGTTCATATCCTTTTACATTGCAAATAGGACATGGCCTTGGAGAAAGTTTGTGCTATCCAAGTTCCCTTCTAGTTGGTAATAATGGATTTTCTGGTTAGCCAGGACAAAACTCAGAGAAATGTTAATGTTACTCATGTCTGCCAATTTGTTGTTAAAGCGTGGATTACTAATGTTAATGACAACTTCAATATTGCACATCCAAGTTGTCACACTGCCACCAAGTGGAAGAAAATAATCATTAAAAACTGTTATTTTTTATTGCAATAATTGTAACATTGTAGATTAATCTAATTGCTTAAATATCTACCATGGTCACTTGCAACAAAGTAGATAAATAGGTTAAATTATGTCTGATACATTTTGCGCCAAACTCCATTGAATGATCTCTTCTTGCGTTAACTCATCACCCTGACAAATAACATAAACACATTTTGTGTTCCTCTTACCTGCTCTTCTTGTTACCATTTATTCTCTGTCTATAAAGGTAAATAACAAAGCTTTAAACACTGAAAAGTTTGTTTCATGCTACAGTATATTCTAACCAAGTGTTACTTGAAAAAAGAGAGAACGAAATGTATTGTAGTCACATTCATTTGTGTAGAGTTTCACTGAACCACCACACCCATTACATGGAAGTGTGCCGGGAAACTGTCAGACAATTTTCCAGTTGGGCGGTGTGGGTGTGGGCAGAAATACCATCCAAAATAATACTAATGCGGGGATCAGCCTACAGTATTCACTCGTCTTCAGTCAGTAGCTGAATTAGGACTAATCGCTGATAGCTGAGCCACTCAGATTCTTTCCTGCGAGGCCTGACGTCAAAGGAAATATGTCGAGTAGTAGCCACATCAGAGGTCGCACTAACACAGCGCTGGGTCTTCAGTTAGCTGCAGCCATGCCAAGGTCCCACTTCTCTCTGGGGATTCAGACAGACAGGTCCAATGCATCTTCTGTATCCCATGCAGGAAGGAAGTCAGTGATATGGCATTGTATCTCCAAAGAGGACATTTTAGGAATTCCTGAAAAGTTGCTGCCCTGCAGGTTTTGGACAGATTTCACAGGTTTGATCCCATGAGACTGGTTGGATACACGCTCATTTGTCTTGTAATATCAATCCATAAAGTATGTTTTCATAAAAATGTGCGTGCAGAACCAAGCAGTGATCCTGAGTTCCTCTATTCCCCAAAAATGCATGAATATAGAAGATATAGAATCTACATCGTGGCGTTTTTTGTAAGGGTGATGCCATCAAATACGACAACAGACATTCAAAACTCAAAAGAAGCTTTAAATGTAAATAAATCTGACATTATGTACATTATTTACAAATTAGCAGTAAAAACAAAGGTTGATGGGAATGTACCGGTAAGTGGTTTTGTTTTGCAGGATTTTGTTTTGCAGAATTATATTTTTCGAATCTTTACTTCGGTCTGTTTTATAAGTGTGTGTGAAAGACACTAAGAAATGTGTGTACCTGCCAAAGGACTGCAGACGGAAATGAGCTTTTAGCTATAATCTGACATGTAGGATACTTTCTCTCTTTAGGATTCATGTATTTTTACATGGGAATAGGTGTTCAGTTAATTGATGGACTGCCACACATTGACTATATAAACACAGTATTGCTCATCATGAAGAGGCGAAGGTAACAGCACGATGCATCTGAGGGTTACCTGACGCTGGCTGTGATGCACAGTATGTTTGCCTCCTGAACAAAGGAGAAAGAATTCAGTGCTTCCTTTCTCTGTGGAGATCTCTAGACAACGTTGTGATGAAGCAGGCACAGCGCTTTCACAGGTTAAGCAGATTTTGTGGATTTAGCTGGGACATAGTCTCCGTTTTTCTTCTCAGACCAGCAGTGCAGACCAGATTTGTGAGGAATGTGGTGGAGTCACCAATGTCAAGCTGAGCGGTAATCTAGATAAGGCCTAATCATTCACCCTAGTATGTATCCTCTCCCTTTACTAGCAGTGAGTTGACATAGTGATTTATGTCAGGGCTCATGTCTGACCCCGGGTTCAGTTTGTGGAGGAGAGATTTTAGTTTAGGTTCCAGGGTGAAAAAAAGGCAAACAGATCTGAACTTCATCTTCTTCTGTTTCTATCTTTTTACCCTCCCATCCAACAAGACGAAAAGTTCAATAGCTCTTTTCTTTTCTGTGGTTACATTTGATACATCTCTGTTTGTTCTGTTTGAGTATTTCATGCTCGCCCATCCGATGTGAGGGTAATTGCTCTGGGATGGAAAACAAAAGGCGCCACTGGTGAGCAGCTATTCCAACTAAAGACATGTCATGACGGATACAGACGCAATTTAAAAACTTGTGGGCAGACTGTGTTTACTTGTGTATCATAGTGAATTCGCAAATAAACAGAATACACATTTAATGTTTTGACTGTGAAATACTGCGTGCCATTGATGCATGTGGTAATCCCAGAATGAATGAATCTCCCCTGGCTCCGCTGAGCTATATTTTCCAACCAAAAACACTTCAGGATTATTTGACTTAATGTTTTCCATTGTCTCAAATTGGATGGGAGCTGCTATGTTCTACTGTTCGTGTTGAGCCTGCTCTGGCTGCAGGGCCTTACAGTACATGTAAGACGATCTGCTCAGGGTGGATTCCTTCAGAACTCTTCACTCAGCAGTCCTGTTGCAGCGGCGTGCCAAGCCCACATGAGCCATATTCAGCTTTTTAGGAATGTGGATCTTGGGCCGGCACTGGCCTCGGAAGCTTTGTGGGTGTAAGAGTGAGATTGGATTGGAAAGGGGATGTCTGTGTACAATTAGCCCGAACAAAGCTATCGTTGTACAGGGTGAGCTCTCACGAGAAGTGAGGACCTTTGGCTGAAAAGGAGGAAAGGCTTTTCTTTATATCTGTCTAATGCAAGACCCCAGGAAGAGCAATGGCTGTTGAAGCAAATATTCATATTGAAAAAACGATGGTATTACACTTCCTTTCCATTCCATGATGTCCTTTGGGGCCAACAAATACTTATTCCCATTGACTTACATTGGGAAACAGACGGTTGTAAATCAGCGGATCATTTTTTTTTAAAAGAGGACATAGTATACAAATGTTCTGGTTCATATTTGTATTTAGTGTCTCTACTGTGACACGTCTCCATGCTTTAATGTTCAAAAAGCTCTTTATTGTTCTCATACTGCCTGTGCTGCAGCACCTCTTTTCACCCTCTGTCTGAAACCAGAGCCCAGTCTGCTCTGATTGGTTAGCTGGCCGGCTCTGTTGTGATTGATCAACCGCTCAGAGATTTGTCGGGAATGTCCTTTCCTTTAGCATATCATGAAACTCCCTCTGGAGGGAACTCTGGGATTTTGGCCTTTGCAGACCATTTACATGCACAGAAAACGTTCATAACGTACCACATGAAAGGGAAAACCCTATAAGTATAATAGGGCCTCTTTAAGTTAATAAACTACCCAGTATAAACATGTATATAGTATACTACTACTGTATGTTGTAGTGTAAGAAACACAGAGACGGAATTGCAGAGGCAATATGGGTGGTCTGAAATATTTGAGTTTACCCCAGTGATCAGAACATCCACCACACAACGTTAACTTTTCCAACCTCAAATGTACCCACAGAAATGTCAACAATCTTCTACATGGATGAGTGAGTCACTCTCATGCTGATCTGCACAGTTCGCTAACCCACCCATTCCGTCTCATAAGGTCCTCTACCCCGTCCTGCCGGGCCTTCTGGATTGCGACCCATTCAGCGAGAGTCCTGACCTGCAGGTGCCTGGCGAGAGTGCTCCTGTCTTGGGTAGCGGTGCCCTGCAGGTCCCTGGTGAGATCCAGCATCTTGTGGATGTTCTGAGCGACACCTGGAGACTGCTGTGTGACTGTCAGCTCCACCCAGAGATCTCCTCACAGCTGATTGGCTACCTCTTCTACTTCATCAACGCATCCCTCTTCAACTCACTCATGGAGAGAGGTACCAGTTCACAAAGAGTATGCAGGTTTACAACTACTACTAGTTTTTTTTTAATAATAATAATAAGTTATTATCTGTAGAATTGCACCATTCTGTATTCTTCTTGCAATCCAATGTCTAAACATCTTTTGACATCCCAAACCCTCCCTAAAGACATCAATCTTTAAAAGCTTGTAACAAACATTTAAAGGGACATTTTTACTCAAACAAGATCAGTAGTGAATTTGATGGGTACTATTTTCAGCTGTTGAATACAATATGTTTTATTTAGTATGCTAGAAAGAGTATTTGTAACGAAGTCATAAAACATACAATATTGTGTCATTGTTCATGGTTACGACACACACACACACACACACACACACACACACACACACACACACACACACACACACACACACACACACACACACACACACACACACACACACACACACACACACACACAATTATTGAGTATTTCGAGTAAGAATTCAATGTTGATTTTGTTCCTTTCATTAGATTTATTGACAACAAGAATAATAAAGAATTAAGTCAGACTAATGCTTAATTCTTAATGTTTTTGCTGTGGCAGCTAAACAAAGGATGTGTAACCTGTCAACCAGGCAGATTTCAGATTTGTTATGAATGCAGATTGTCTAGAATAATGGGTAATACATAACTTCCAGGGTCAACAGCAGAGATGAAAGACTCAAATGTGTTGCTGTTGACCTAAAAGCTGAGAAACCAAGTCAATGAACAAGGAATGATTTAAAGTTGATTTCCTCCTGATGTGTTCACAGGCTCTGAGCCAGGTTTCTACCACTGGTCCAGGGGCGTCCGCATGCGGGCCAATCTGGACTTTCTCCTGGAATGGGCTCATACAGCTGGACTGGGGGAAATCGCCTTGGAGCAAACACACACACTCGCATCAGCTATCAATCTGCTGGCTTCACCTAGAAAGAATTTACTGCAGGTAAAACATACACTCACTTTACATTCCGCTGAGTTGGGTTCAACCTACTATAAATAATCAGCAGAGACATAACAGGCTGAACATTTAGAGATGTGAATTCTGCAGAGGGGTGGAAACATGATATTGCTTTCAGATCTAAAGTGTTTATGTACAATGTTAAATATCCAGAAAAGTCAAAAACTCAACTTATCTGGACTATGTGGGTAGTTTTATTAGTTTAGACTGTATAAATAAATCTCTATTATATTTGTATACAGTCTTTGGTAACAACCCAGCACTTCTTGTAAATAAACCCTAAGAAATTATGTTAATAATCTTGTTATTCTTTAAAAAAAAAAAAGAAATGTACATGATTCATTTAATAATATTTTTTTTAACGGAATGTACAGCAAGGTTTTTTACTGCTATGTACCATGTGGTAATATTCTGTGGGTAGTCCACAACCATAACAATCTCATGTTTGAGGTCAGCGTGCGCAATTCCCCCCCTCCTCAGTTGAAACAGGGCTGTGGTATTTTAGAATACATTTCATGAGAGCATGCAGGCATTGATCCAGGAGCTCGTTTAGTCAGACATGGTCCTTGTCAGAGACACCTTATGTCTGTGTGAAGGAGAACAGGGAGAGAGAGAACACAGAACAATTCTCTAAGAAAGGAATATTTTGTTAAATATGTATTGTACTTATCAGTAAAAATGTACTAGCTTACACTTGAATGATCAGATTCCATTATGAAATAAATAATCAGGGTTATCCGTTGGGACAGTCATGGCAGCGAAGTCTGAAGATGTCCCTATGACATTATAGCTACAACGTGTGTGTGGGTGTGTGTGGGTGTGTGTGGGTGTGCTTGTATAGCCTGTGGTGTGGGGACATATGTTAACACTGTCACATTGTGGGGACTCGCCTTCCTTTTGGGAACATTAAAATGAATCATTACATTCTAGGTTGGATACTTGGTTTATGGGTAGGTTTAGGTTTCGGTATCTAGTGGTTATGGTTTGTAAGGGTTAGGTTTAGGGTTAGATGTTAATTCCCCTTAAGTGATGTTGTATTTGTGTGTGTAGACATCGTGGGTGTCTTTGCGCTCTGAATACCCCGCCCTGAGTCCGGCCCAACTGCACCACCTCCTGAGTCTCTATGGCCCGGCGTCTCCCTGCAGACACAGCTGGACCCCCTCTGTTCAGGACCAGGCTGCAGCACACCAAACTGGTAACAGGTCAAAAACATGACAATATGAGAATCCACAAGATCACGTGAGTTTTCCCCCTAATGTTTTGTTCATTTAATTTCATGTTTTCCTAAGCTGATATACTGGAGAGTTTTGACACCCATCACCCTCTGGTGCTGCCTGATGGGGGTTACCAGTTTGAGATGGGCGGACAGGTAACAGATTCAGCTGTGAGGGAACAGCTGGACAAGCTCAAAGAGTTCATGTCTGGCCTTTCTAGCTCAAAGTCCAATCAGGCCCCAGCTACCAAGGAACAAGAGGTACAACATTAATATTGTTGGATTTTTAATAACTATACTGAAGAATATAAATAATACTAATAGCGAGGTAGAGCGATTGTCAGCCATTCGGGGGGACCAACTTTCAAAGTATTATTGGGCATCCAACACTATATTGCTCCCAATAGCATTGCCAACGGTGTGTGATTGTGCGCCTTGAGACTGTTCGCAATACTGTAAAAGTGTTTTATACAAATGGAGTCTATTTTCCTCAGGACACATTGGTAATATGATTAATGTAAGATTGACATAACGGCTGTACTTTGAACAAAACTCATGACATCACAAATGTATTAGACTTTAACCTTCCTGTTGTCTTCGGGTCAAATCTGACCGATTTGCTACTTTCATCAATCATAACTTATTTGTTTTGTATTCAATTGCATTCAGGCTTTATGATATCCTTCACAGGAGACATGTGAACATATACAAGTGCTGATCACCACTTCCATTGAGTTTTGGATGATTTAGTCAACTTTGTAACTCCATGGTGTTCCCCTTTACCGCCATAAAGAAAAGGAATTAGTAACCATCCGGATCAGATAAAACACACACACACACACGCACACACACACACGCACGCACGCATGCACGCACGCACGCACACGCACACACACACACACACACACACACACACACACACACACACACACACACACACACACACACACACACACACACACACACACACACACACACACACACTCTAGCTGTGTGTGTGTCCCCTTATGTGTCCAATCCCCCCATGTGAATCACACCTGGCACACACAAACACACACACACAGATCAATTTGACACATTTCCCGCTCTTATGTGCCCATCCCCCCACATAGATCACACCTGGCACACGCAATACATGTTCAGTGTCTATTCTTTCTATATTTACTGCAGTGTTCATGTATACCAGTAGTCTGATCCAATATGTACAGTTTGAAAGGGTGTTAAATTAAATTTGGTGATGACTAATGGTTAATGTAATAGCATTTAAAACAGGACTGGTCAAATTTGACCGAACACCAAAGTAAGGGGGGGGGAAACGAAGGCAATAGGAGGGTTAAACAGCTCCCTCTGGTGGCAAAAAAGGTTCATTACAACTTCACATGCATTAGTACTGCCCAGACCTGCAAGCACACTTTTATGCATAACATTGGTTGCATTCCCCTTTAAGTTGGCCAATTCTACAAATTGGTTTTCTAATTGATCTAAACCAGTGTTTAGTGTTGGGTACTTTTTCAGGAACTGCTAACTTGAACAACTCCCCACTCAACACCACCCGTCAGTAGGTTCGCAAAAATACATCTGCCAAGTCTGAAGTCCTGAAATGGTTGTCAAGTTACTCAAAAGACATAAAGACAGACAGAGACTACTTCGACCCTAGTAAGATTGTTGTATTTGTCATTCAGATGGATATCCTTCCAAAAGCCAGTCTGGAAACCTTGGATACGTCTTCAGTTGAGGCTATTGTCTTTGACCACCAGTCCCCTTCTACTACCTTTGGTGCCTTACCTCCATCACCGCCATCCCCTCCAACACCGTCATCCACGCAATACCTGGATGAGTTCATCTCCTCAGGTGCCATCCTTTTGTCCCAGAAGCTCAGAAATCTGGAGCTGCAGACTGGTGGAAGCAGTGAGACGAGGTCAGCTCTGGAAACCTCCTGTCTCCTCACCCCGCCCAACACCCCCCACATCGTAGATCGTGTTCATTTGGTGAGGCCAGACCAGGAAAGATGGATGAATGGGGAAAGTGAGACACTTCTCACCTCGGATGTAGATGCACATGATGAAGGTACATCATCGTTCATGATTGTCTCCTGTTTGTCAGCAGTAACAAAAAACTAAACATGCTTTATTTTCTCCTTAGGTGGATTGGTGTTTGAATGTCTGTCTGCTCTTAGAGTAGACCGTTTTAATTCAGATTGCCCCAGGATGGAGAGATGTGTTGAACTGAAAGAGGAAATGGAGGAGGATGACCATTATGATGACAATAATGATGAGGTTTTTAGCTTGGAGCTGGAGCGAGGGGAAAGAGGACTCGGTCTTGCTCTGGTTGACACAAGGGTGACTGAAAGAGATGTACACCAACATACAAAACAGTAGCCCATTTTCCTGCTTTTTTATGACACTTTGAAATGTCTTTCCAGGACACGCCCTTGAAGGTGAAAGGCATCTTTATCCGCGCTGTAGTGCCAGACTCTCCTGCAGCACGCTGTCAGAAGCTGCTGCCAGGAGACAGGATCCTGGCTGTTAATGGAGTCAGTCTGCTTGGACTGGACTACCACAGGTAAGAAATATTCAAATCTGAGCAAACTCATATTGAAATATCAAATACAGGTTGTTGTTGTTGTTGTTGTCTTCTACACCTCTGTGTCTCTGTTTTATCTCTTTCAGTGGCAAGGATCTGATCCAGTCATCAGGGGACAGACTGAGGTTACTGCTGGCCAGAGCTGACTGGATGACTAAGGCTGTACAGACTGAATGCTGACGGCCTTTTTTTATTGTTTATTTTAACCAAGACTCCATCAGCGCACTTGAAGATAACTATAAGATCTTGCTCAACATTGAAGCTCAGGACATGTGCCGTAATATAAGTTTACTGTATGGGTGATGTAAAGATAAAAATGCACTATAAAATGAGTCATGTCCTGTCCTTGTATTTAGTATAGTTTGTATTTGCTTAATGTAGTCTTGAAGCGTTTTCTTTTACATTGTAACATGATATATTGATGTCTATATTTGAGTTTGTGCTCAAGTGAATACAGAATATTGATTTCAGACTGCTTACCTTAACTTGAAATGTTTTATTAGTCATAGTCATCTTCATACATTCTCTATAAGGCAAAGTCATTTCATTGTCACTTTCAATTCTTGGTATGACCAGGTCTGATATCTCATTTGTGTTGTTATGAACGTACATATATACAAGTAAGGAGACCTGAGGCTCATCGAGTTTATTCTTTTATAATGCCAAGTAAAAGTTGATCCGAAGTTTTCTACATCAAATATCTAGAGTCTAATATCTAAGTCTGGTAATGCTGTTAGCTTGAATGTAAAAATACACACTGAATTGACAAATAAAGAAGTGAGAAAGTTGCTCTGGCATAATACCAATGACACCAATCATCTACGAGACAATCAACTCTAATTAGAGAAGTTTAATGAAAGTGTGTCTTTCTGTACTTCTGCTGCCACAAACCTCAATAACCAAATGTACATTTTAATCAGTTGAATTTAACTTATAGGTTTCTTTGCATTATTGATTGCTGGAAAAGGCATTGTTTAAGTATCAAATTTGTAATGGAAATCTTTAATTTTGTCTTTGTAAATAGCGACAAAGTACTCTGCTTCTTCCACGGTTAGTTGGTTTTTCCAGTCTCCAGCAATTCCTGCAACACAACATGCAAAAAAAGAACATCTTAATTCAGTTGAAGAACATTATTTCATCTTTGAATTGAGTAATATGTTCTTACTATTTAGAAATACAATATGTCAGTTTCTACATTACGACTCACTTCCTGTTACCATCTCCCGAAGAGCCATAGATGACTCAGGACTTATCAATGCCCCTACCCCCAAATGTTGTCACTTTTTCAAATGAAGTTATCTTGTTTAAAGTTATCTTTCATCAAAGGATGGGCCCCGTCTCAGGTCGACTATTTTCATTTCCTCGCTCCCACCGGAAGTTGATCTGCGCCATCTTGAGTACCGTCCCATGGCTCTTATTTCTGCCGGAGGACCGAGGATCGAGGAGCGATAACCGAGGAACCACCAGACCATCCTCCGATGAAATCCTCAGACACTCGCCCCACCCCCTTACTGTGTATCGCTCACTGATTGGACGAGGCAGTGCATGCACTGATCTGATGCTTCTTGACATGAGAGCAGTTTCCTAGCGGAGTGAAGAAAATACATGAACCTCACGGGAGTCACTCCTCAGTTTATACTGTGTTTTGTTTCAATTAATGTATCATTTAGTTACAAATATGTGATATATTTGAACAACAAAGTGGTCAAAAATCATTTTATTCATTTTTTGGAAACATTTTCATGATCGCCTTTTTCGTTTTACATTTTCATTTATTGTCATTTCCATTCAGTCAGTCATTAAGTGCTATTAAAATGTTAATGTGCTACATATCCACACAAACAAACAAAGTGTTCAATCCAATTAATGTTAATCTAACTGGGTTTTGATAGATAATATCTCTTTTTCTTCTCTGAATTATTTTATTTATTTTGTGCCCTCTAATCAATATTAATCAAACTATTGTTCGTTTATACATTTTAAGAATGGCTTGTATCTGTTTTGAGAATTAGTTCTTATTTTATTTTATTTATTTGGGTCTACAACAGATGATACAAATGTTTGTGTCAGTAAATGTGTACTAACAGAGGCGGGGGTGGAAATAACGGGGACAGAGCTGGCTGCTGTCAGACGATCAGCTGTGCAGCGTCATCACAAACGGACGTCGCTTCACGTGACACTCCGGAGGAAAGGACGTCCCATTGCTCTTAAAACTCATTTCCTTGCATCTCTCCATGCTTCCCTGGTGGGAGGGACTAGTCACAGGGAAACGACGTAAGTGAGGGACGCAAGGAATCCATTTAACCGAAGTGAGAAGGGCCCCAACTCTCATAGGAATGAATGAGGCCCCGCCTCCCACGCTGTATCCAGTTCTTATTATACATCCATGCCTGAGACGGGGGTTGCGTTCCAATAGTCCATCTAGCTAACTTAGGAACCTTCCTAACCAAGTAAAATGACCCGGAAGTCCCTCAGTGGCAGCCATGATAAGTGCCGTTCCAATTCTCTAAATGAAAGGAAAGGAGGTTTCAAACTTCCTTTATAACCTCTTTTAGCTTAGGAACCACTGGACCTCCCTTACCGAAAGGAGAGGAGAAAATGCTGCCCCACAATGCATTGCAGCCGCAGCATTTGCCGTCACTCAACAGTCGGCCGTTCACGGAAACAACCGATTATGACGGAGAAATTATATCATGAAAGTTACGGTGCTTATTAAGCTTTTTAAAACGTATGTGGTAAGTTGCCAAAGTGCTTTTTTCTGAACGTTCATCAGTATTATAATCAAAAAGAGAAATATGAACGTTATAGTTTTGACTGAAATTATCAAATAAAGTCAACATTTCACAGTCTTTACTGAGCTGTGTGGGGTTTGTTCAACTTTTAAAAGATGTTTGAATGGTGATATACACAGTGATAGATGTTAAAGGTGGGGTAGGTAAGTTTCAGAAACCGGCTCGAGATACACTTTTTGTTATATTCCATGGAATGCTCTTAACATCCCGATAGCAATGAATATCTTAAGTGCTTTGACAAAAAATCCATTAAAAAATGTCATCCGTAGAAGCCGTAATACTGTAAAAAGTACAATCAATCCGTTTAGCCGGCCCGGCTAAACGGATTGATTGTACTTTTTACAGGCCTACCTGCCTGTCAGCCTTCCATCGGGGCACAAACTTATCTCGTGCCCTCATTGGTCATGTGCGCGTTCGTGTGTGTTGGAGGAGGGGCTCTATAAGGAAGTGGCAGATTTTCTCCGGTTGTGTATTTTCAAATTCTAGCGATCTCGAGCCGGTTTCTCAAACTTACCTACCCCACCTTTAAGGACTAACGTTTATAATCAATACATTTGTATTGATTTTAAGATATTTTCATAGTTCATACAATCATAGGTATTGGGATCATTTGAATTAAAGTGGACCGGAGGGAGAGGGTGATGAGCATAAGTTTCACTTTCCTTTTTTATTTAAATTCCAACTTTGGTCATGAAGAATATGTTTCTCTGTTGTCCACGTTCATAAAGCATAAAACAACAGCATCAGAGCATGGTGCAGAGTCTCTATATGAGTTTACAGTAGTCTGTGGTTCTTATTAAACATCCATGTTGTAGTCCGCTGTATAGAAAACTGTAGTTTCCATAGTTTCCCCACAGCAGCAGACGCACATTCATGACGTCCGCAGGCGCATCATAAACACGTCGGATAGTGAAAGTGCATTCGGATTCTCTAAACTAAAGTACCGCAGTCTCTTCTCCTAAGTCCTTTTGAATTCTCCTATCCACTATCCCTTAACCCCGTGACGTTTCACTCAGAGGTCAAGGAATAGGAGATGGGGTTAGAATTTAGGAGCTGATTTTTGGATTATTGGAACGCAACCGGGGCCCCTGCTTCTCGTGGTTTCCTTGCGTCTCTCCATGCTTCCCTGGTGGGAGGGACTAGTCACAGGGAACGCAAGTCAGGGACGTAAGGAATCCATTTAACCGAAGTGAGAATCGGGCTCCTCGGTCCTTCGGCATCAACTTCCGGTGAGACCGAGACCGAGGAAATGAAAAATAAGATAAGTGAAACGCAGCCCATGTGGCGTCTCGTCGCTACGGTTCTCTCTCTCTGTGTTCCTGAGAAAGTGTTTGTGAGCTCCAGCTCTACTGATCCATCATCTGTGTGTCCGGATAAACCTCCGAATGGACTGTGTGCTCTTTTTTCTGGAGCGTTTACCTCGGACTATAGGAGCTAGCATGCTAGCGGGAAACACGTTAGCAACAATAGTCAGATTGAGAGTTTGATGGAGAGAGAAACGGTGTGTTTAACGGAGTATGCAGGAAATGGTGATCTAGGAAACATGAGTAAAGTCCAGATGCTGCTGTCGTTGAAGAAGCAGCGACTCACTGCTGCTGCTGAAGACATATTTGCTCTGTTTGAAAAAACTATAGCAGAGCTCGAGGAGGAGCTGTCTCTTTCCAAAGAGGAGAACAAGAGACTCCAGAAACTACTGGACGCTGTTTCACAGCCTCAGCTTCGGATACACAGAGCAAGTATGTTCCCTTTACCCTTAATTAACACTTTACACTCTCCAGTAGCACTTTATTATCACATTAATAACACTTAGACCCTTCATCAGCACTTGCTGCAGGTAGTAGATCCTGAAGTAAAAGTACAAACACCACACTGTGAAAATACTCCATTACAAGTTAAAGTAATGGATTCTTATCTTATTTAAGTACAAGTATGTAAGTATTGTTACACATGTAGTTTATTATAATAATTAAAATGTATTACGGAAGAGTAACCTACAAAAATAAATATATTTATAAAAATACATACATTGATAATATGCCATTTAATGTACTGATTTAAAAATTACCATACATGTAGCCACTAGTTGGTTAAATGTGACATACATTGTTACTTTAGTTTTAATGTGCTTCTTTATTCACCTTTTCTTTTTAAATGTGTAAAAGCAAATAAAAACAAATACTTTGGATTAATTCAAATTGCGCGAGAATAATTCATAAAGAAATCAATGAATAAATATGTTCAATAATAAATTAAACACTTCTAAAATGTTACTTGATAAAGAATAGGGGAACTCGTACAAAGGTCATTAAGTAATTAAAACATTAATATAAATTAATGTAAAATCTCATTAATCAAAATGTGGAGATGATAGCTTTGTTAATACCGGAGTTAATAACTGGAAAAAGTGCCCAAGCCTCCTGGACAGCCACGCAAAGTCTCATTTCCACAGAGTGTATTAAAATAAAGTGCGCTTTCTTCAGTCAAACACCAGTCAACATACAGCTTGTCAAACAACAGCGTATTGAGCAGGAAAAAAGAAGAGATGGAATGATGGAGCAACTGCGTTGTCTGCAGTTTCTAACCCGACAGGGCCTAGCAATCAGGGGGCATGAGGATAAGGAGAGCAATTTCCAAAAGCTGAGAAAAACCCCACTCTGAAAAGCTTCATGCTCACTGGGAAATATGCATCACACGAGACAATTAATGAATTTATAAATCAAATGTATCTGGAGTAGGGATGTGCATCTCCATCACTGAGGCCGATGCGATGCGTATCTCGATACGTTGCCAGGATACGATACATTAACGATACATTTGAAACACCAGGCGATGCGATACGATACGATTCACCCCTGTGGCGATACAGTTCGATACGATTTGATTTAACATTATGCGATTCGGTGCGATACGATGCGATTCAACTCGATGCAAAAATAATGATACTTCAATATGGTACGACAGAGGATTTTTGTTTTATTCCTTATATGCAGCAAATCATACATTAACAAAAAAGTGCTTTACATATTTGGTACTGCACATCCCATCATGCCGTTTATTTTTTTACCTTAAAAAGCTCTCCAGAGTAGGCTACAGTACAATTGTATAACACCCCACAGTTAAACAATGTAAGGATGCATTGCTCATGATTAACAATGTGCAAATAACAGCTAGCATAGTGCAATGCCCATACAGCTGCCAGCCTGATGTGCTTAACACTCATCCATAGGCTGACTCACCAGTGAGCAGAAAGCAGTGGGTTCTATAGGAACAATAAAGAATACAAATAACCTTTCACAAACAGCTCTTTCATAACTGCTTACAGTAAGGAAGACATTTAAACTGTTATTGGCCGACACAGGCTGCTGTAAATTAAACACCATTCTCTCTGACAGAACACCTCACTGAGTGATTTAACGTCGCCTCTTTATGTGCGTCGCTAAGTCCCTCGTACTACGCGTGTACTTTAAAGTGGCTCGGCATCGTTAACAATTTGCGAGCGATTTTTCAAGTTGACCGTCTGTAGTATATAGTGCCGCGCACATATACCATCAGGACGTTACTGATGGCGTGCGGCTGCGGAGTGATACTGTGTGTATGCAAGCCCGCTTCTGGACGGATCTATGTATCATGGCTGGAGACCTGTTAAGTAATAAAGATACCTCATACAAAGGTCTACGGATACCTTATTACTCTCCATGACCTGCGGTCAACTATATAGCATAAAGGACTATTACAGTCTTTCTTGAACAATCCGAAGTATTGCCAAACGTTTGATTTGTAGGTATTTTTCGGTGCGCTGTGTTTCTCTTTCTCCTCAACTTCCGTGTGTGTTGATAACTGAGACTCTTGGCCTCCGTAGTGGCGAAGCAAATATCAAAGATCGTCTCTGCTGAGCGTTGACAAGATGAGGGGATTTTGAATCGGTTTTTTACCGATGCAAAGACGCTACGCAATCGATGCATCGCGAGTTCAACCCAAACTGTAGCCGATGTGCACTCTTTCAACCGGTGCACTCGCATCGTGAACGTTTATGCCGGTGCACCGATGCGAATCGGTGAATCTTAACATCTCTAATCTGGAGTCACTCACCACTATATTAACTGAAATTAAAAGCAATGCAAAACACTATGCAGACAGTTATTGTGGATGAAACTCGCGATTGCTCCGGGCAGAACAGTTGTCTCTGACTGTACGATGGGTATATACGATACGATATAGTACTTTATTGTCCCTGTAAGGAATTTGTTCTGGACTCCGTCCTGCAGAGGGTATCAGCTGATTATGTTGTCCATGAAGACTTCATGATGTATGACTGTCCTAAGCTAAGACTAACGCAGAATTAATAACCCACTGATAAATTGCAATGTTAACAACCTCATGATATCCTCATATGTTTTTAACTTAGGATCATACCTGTGTTTAGTCTAGAAAAAGGTAAATGTGTGCATTTTATTATAAAGTTGTGTATATTTACAGACTGTTGCAAAAAACTAAGAAGCTTATAAACATCAGGTTTAAAACTAAACGAGCTTTACAAAAAAGTAACACAATTAAAGATGATCAATTTACATTTTTTGTCAAAGAGATGCTGATTTGAAACCGTTGTTACATACAGTTACGGCATTTCCTGTTTCTGCCGGAGAGAGGGGAGGCCGTCCCAAAGCTTGCTGCTGCTGTATTTACTCCCTCCATCTGACAGGAGGGAGCCTCGTTGAGCTGCGAGTGTCACTCCACGGAGTTCACTCTGTCACGGAGGGGGAGTGTGTAGGGGTAGGGTGTAAGGCGTGGTTTGGGAATTGGCCATACAAACGCACTTTTTTGCCCCCCCCACTTCTAAAATGAATCCGGCGGGCCTGGTCCCATGTCATGTTTTTCCTGTTATTACCCGTCCCCTTGTGTGTTATGTAGCTTTTTCTGAAAACGGTCTGCAGAGTCACAAACCCTCAAAGTACACCCTGTAGCGAGTAAAACTCGAACAGAAAAGACGTGTCTATTGTTACGACCCGTCCTCTACTCCGTGGTAGTGGCTCCTGGGGAGACCCGCAACATAAAATAATACACGTAAAAACCAGTACTTGGTAATGATCATTTATTGAAGCATAGCCGTTTACTCACACAAGCATCCGGCAGATAAATGGTCTACAGCTCAAAAGTAGCAGAGAGATAATTAAAGGCGAGTGTCTCCCGGCGTTAGGATAGGCGAGACCTCCTTCTCCTCCAGTTTCTCCTTATAATACGGCTGAGTGGAATTAGGAACACCTGGGCAGAGGCGGAGCCAGGGGCAGACCAGGTGCACCGCAGCAGGGAGACAGAAAAGACAACAAGGAGATGGGCACTTAAAGGGAAATGGAAACACTTTTCAAACTGCTTTCCATGCGACAATATTCCCATTAGGAAATGTATTTATCTAGTCTATTTCCAATGTAAACGATCGAGATACGCAAATTTACTTTTTGAAATACGTGCCTAATGACCATGGGCGCTTCCATTGCTCCGGGACTTTTCCAGTGACGTCACTGATTGGGTACGGCTTCCTGGGCCAAAGCTCAATAACAAACAACATGGCGTGCAATGCACCAGTAGTTTACATTACAAGAAAACGGTCGTCGTCAGGAGTTTATTGTATTGCCCCAGGCTGCACAAATGGATTTTATACAAAGAAGGAAGAAGTACATTTCCATAGGCTGCCACTAAAGGATGAGAAGCTGCTCAAAGTCCAGTCTGGATGCCTGGTTCAATACAAAACATTGGATTTGAAGCCAGGATCTGTTCCCACAATATTCGATTTCTCAACGTATGCAGTCGGGAACACCGACCGTCCCAGCACGTCGGCCGCGCAAGACAATGACAGTGTCAACAAACGTGAAGTTCGAGCCACCAAACGAGTTGCTTCAGCTGCCGAGAGAGAGGTACATATTGCAGCACTACCAG
The DNA here is from genome assembly GCF_902827115.2 of Pseudochaenichthys georgianus. Classification (NCBI taxonomy): domain Eukaryota; kingdom Metazoa; phylum Chordata; class Actinopteri; order Perciformes; family Channichthyidae; genus Pseudochaenichthys; species Pseudochaenichthys georgianus. Next base: position 5,317,044 of record NC_047521.1, on the reverse strand, counting down.
ATTACTAGCTCACACATGTATTTACTGACACAGTGTGACCTTATTAATTAACGCAATCGCGTCCAAACTAAATGGTAGCTATTATTATGACGCACAATAGAGAATTGGGGGTGTTCTATAGCTCAACTAATTAAACTGGCATACACACGCTCATCTGTCGAAAACAGCCCTAAAAAGGCTAGTATTGATGGATGGTATTGCAGGACCCAGAGCGCACGGAGCACAGAGCGGACAGCAGATAACGGAATTGCAGTTGTATTGCTTATAGATTATCAGAACATTTCAAAGGGGACACAGCCCCATTGGATATTAACCTATGGATTAACTACATCATCGTTTTTATCGTTGTAATGCCATTGAAGACCAGTTCAGACCAGACAATGAGGAAGGTAAGCCGTTAGCCTGGCGTATGTTAGTACCTAGCGCCACTTGTTTTGATGTACGTTTTTGTGGATAACCTCGCAAGTTTGTATCTTTCAGTGTTGAGGTGGGCACCGTTAGATTCTGTGTCTCCTTGCGATCATAAACGATGTGTTGGATGTGCGGCTAGGATAAGTAATAAGGGAGCTAGGAGTGATTTTCGGTGCAGTAATAGGTTAGCATTTTCGCTCGGGGCTAATTCAGAGGCTCACTGTTAGCATTGTGTTTTTTTTATTTTTTTATTCCGGATCGTATGCCACTCTATTCGACCGAATCGGTTCATAAGCATAGGCCATGGGATGCCTGGTAACTGTAGATGCTTCCACATCAATGTCATCTCCCGACGAATAGTCAAATTCATCGTTCAAAACGTCGATCTCATTGCAAAATTCCTCCATCGCTGCCATATCTGCTACGTTGTGTTGACTTCAGGTGGAGCGAAAACACAGCCAGTGACGTCACCATTTGGGACTCCCCTAATGGCGGCGGCCTGGTCCCGGAATTCCCCACCCGGCCGGCGGATAATTAATTTTCTTTTGGCGAGTAATATCATACACAATAAATATTACGATCAATATCCATTGTAAAATGAATAAACTACCGGAATATTATAACTGTAATTGGTGTTTCCTTTCCCCTTTAACATTTATGCTGCCCCAGAACACCTCATTGGAGATTTTTCTTTTTCCATTTTTTCCCTCCGGGGCATACTGACGTAACGAAGTCCAAATGGACCAATCCACGGAGCTCCACACACACACACACACACACACACACACACACACACACACACACACACACACACACACACACACACACACACACACACACACACACACACACACACACACACACACACACACACACACACACACACACACACACACACACACACACACACACACACACACACACACACACACACACACACACACACACACACACACACACACAACCAACCTTATCTTTTCTCAGCCGCGGTGCTGCGCGGAGCTCCGTACACGAACACACTCAGAGCAACCAGGGAACGACACCACCAGTAATCCAGCTCACACTGTCTGCTCCTCGAGCCTCAAAGGGCGGAGCAGCGAGCCCCGCAACGTCCCGCCAACACGGCACCCAGACCCCACGCAGCATTCTCATCTGTTTGTCATTACTGGTGTCATTTTCTGGTTGCCATTGACGCCATTGAAAAACATAATCACTGATGTTCAGCTGTAACGGTGGACTCATCAGAACAGATTGGGCGAGCTGACCAATCAGAGCACACTGGGCTCATAGGGAGGGGGGGGCAGAAGCTCCAACAAGGTGTGTAGGACAGAGAGTGAATACACATACTATACAGAGATGCTGTATGAGAAACCAATGTGATTTTGGAACATTGAACAATGTAAATCTATTCTAGTAGACCTCAACAATGGAATTATGATCAGTAGAAATGGCCATGACATGGGACCTTTAACCTGTTAAGCCCGAGAGACCCCGGTACTGGGGCACTGCCGCAACATCTTGCAGGAAACAGTGTCTGAAGGCATGTTCATTTAATAAACTATGAATGTTTTATATCCATGTAACGGGTAGAAACTCATCTAACTGATCATTTAAAAAAAAAAAAATCCAAAAAAACCCCACAATGCTAACGCTGAGCCTCTGAATTAGCAACGAGCGAAAAATGCTAACAGATGACTGCACCGAAATGCACTCACAAAACCTTATTATTTATCTTTGGTGCACATCCAACACGTCTTTTCACATCGTGAGGTGACACAGAATCGAAGGGTACCCTTATTATCACTCAATTATATGAACTCACGGAGGTAATAACAAGAACAGACATCAAAACATATGGCGCTAGCTAGCTAAAAATGCTAACATGGCTCACATGTGTCATAGTCTGGTCAGTCTTCAATGGCATTAAAACGATAAACCGCTGCTGAAGTTAATCCATAAATTAATCCAATGTGTCTGTGTCCCTTTGAAATGATTTCTGATAATCCATGAGCAATAAATCTGCTTTTCGGTTTCCAGATGTCAGAGCTAGAGCTCTATAGCTTCACTCTCATGCAAAACTGCGTCCGCAAAGCCCCCACCTTTTTGTTTTACCATGTGTGTGAGTGGGGAGATTCCCCTTCGATTCTATTGGCTCTAACGGTCAGAAAGAGATGTCAATCACCAAAATCGACCAATGGGTTCCAGAGAAACGGTAAAACCCCCATTTCAGGTCAAATGTCACTTGTTTTACATCAATCTTGATACAGGTACTTATTATATGTTGTACTTTGGATTCCTAAAGCTTTTAGTCTACCTTACCATCATCCAAGGGTAGTTTTCACTATAAGTACAAAATTATTTTTGGACGGACACTATAATTTACAGTTTTTTACTATGTTCAATCTGAATTTTCTTTAAAATAAAAACATCTATATTGATTCTGACTCTTCTACATCCAACTAACATTAATTTAACCCTTTTAGAAGGGAAGATATGGTCATTTTCGAGCCTGAGAATTGAAAAACAGGCTTAGGGCTAAACTGGTTAAGATTGTCTGCTCCTTGAGCCCTATGTGGGCTATAATCTGAGGTGCTGTTAACTTGCGGTTTCTGAGGCTGGTAACTCTGATGTATCGATCCTCTGCAGCAGAGGTAACTCTTGCTCTTCCTTTCCCGGGGGGTCCTCATGAGAGCCAGTCTCATCATAGCATTCGATGGTTTTTGCGACTGCACTTGAGGATACATTCAAAGTTCTTGACATTTTCCGGATCGACTGGCCTTCATTTCTTAAAGTGATGATGGACGGTCGTTTCTCTTTACTGGGTTGAGTTGTTCTTGCTATAATATGGATTACAACAGCAGTCAAATAGGGCTTTCCACTGTGAACTAACTCTACCTCTGCACAACACAACTGATGGTCTCAAACACATTAAGAATGCAAGTCATTCCACGCATTGACTCTTGACAAGGCATGCGTGTTAATTGAAAACCATTCCAGGTGTCTACCTCATGAAGCTGACTGAGAGAAGCCAAGAGTGTGCACAGCTGTCATCAAGGCAAAATGGGGCTACTTTGAAGAATCTAAAATAAAAATCATGTTCTTGATTTTTTAACACTTTTTTGTTAGATAATTCCATATGTGTTATTTCATAGTTTTGATGTCTTCAATATTAATCTACAAAGTAGAAACTAATTAAAATAAACAAAACACATTGAATGAGAAGATGTGTCCAAACTTTTGACAGGTACTGTATTTAAAAAAACACATCTGAATATTTAGCAGGTTCCCTCATCTATAATCATGTATACAAGCGCAACTTTGAACATGTTCAGCAGTAAAATGCAACATACAAAATAATCAAGAAACATCATAAATTAAACACTGACGGGGAATATTTTACTGCTCCATCATTACTTTTATATAAGGAGGTGCCGTAAATGGTTCCGATGATACTTGCATACTTTTACTTTAAATAAGGTTTGAATGCCGGATTTTAATTTGTAACGGAGTATTTTCATTATATACTGTAGGCGTAGTGCATCTGTGAACGATCGCAAATACAATTCATTGTTTACATTGCGGCTAGTGCTAAACCCTTTTTCATTTATAACTGGAAGTGGAAAGGCGTTGGGCTACATGAGGTGAATTGAGCCAACAAAAATACACAATAGGTGGGACTAAGAAAGATAATGTGAAAGTATAAAAACAAAGGCATTGATTAGGGCTGCAAAATGTCTCCCATTGTAATGGTGATTAGATTTTTAAATGCTAACACTTAACAGTTTGTTCTGATTGTGCGTTTCCTGTTTCCTGCAGATGCCCAGCAGCTGGTGGTGGTTAAAGAAGAGCTTCTCCCTGACCAGCAGGAGTGGAGCACCAGTCTGGACCAGGAGGACCCAGAGCCCCCCCCACACATTAAGCAGGAACAAGAGGAACTCAGGATCAGTCAGGAGGGAGAGCAGCTTCAGGAGCTGGAGGAGGCTGATATCACCAAGTCCACTTTCACTCCTGACCCTGTGAAGAGTGAAGACGATGAAGAGAAACCTCAGTCCTCACAGCCTCGTCAAAGAAAAACTGAACACATGGAAACAGAAGCTGATGGAGATGACTGTCAAGGACTAGAACCAGCAAGGAACTCAGATCCAGAGAGCAGTTTACAACCAAAGACTGAGGACGACACTGAAGACTCTTCTGAACCTGACACTGGAGACTTTTCTGAACCTGACACTGGAGACTCTTCTGAACCTGACACTGAAGACAGTGCTGATTGGAAAGAGACCAGAGAACCTGCATCAGGCTCAAACTCACTGAAAAATAGACATGAATCTGTCAGTGATCCACAAGGCAGTGCTGTAAATAAACCATTCAGATGCTCAGTCTGTAAAAAGGCTTTTTCACAGCGTAGAAATGTAAAGGAACACATGAGAATTCACACAGGAGAGAAGCCACACAGCTGCTCAGTCTGTAAGAAAGCTTTTTCACGGAGTGATCATTTAAAGACACACATGAGAATCCACACAGGAGAGAAACCACACAGCTGCTCAGTCTGTAAGAAAACTTTTTCACATAGTGGAAGTTTAAAAGACCACATGAGAGTCCACACAGGAGAGAAACCACACAGCTGCTCAGTCTGTAAGAAAGCTTTTTCACAGAGTGGACATTTAAAGGACCACATGAGAATCCACACGGGAGAGAAAGCACACAGCTGCTCAGTCTGTAAAAAAACGTTTTCATGGAGTGGAAATTTAAACACACACATGAGAGTCCACACAGGAGAGAAACCACACAGCTGCTCAGTCTGTAAGAAAGCTTTTTCACATAGTGGAAGTTTAAAGGAACACATGAGAGTCCACACAGGAGACTCTCATCTCTCAAGGACCTGAGGAAGGTTGCAGTGGCCTCTCTCCTTCTCCTCTGGCTGCATGTGTGCAGCATGTCTCTGTCTCTGTTTGAGGCCTGTATATTTGTGAATTGTTAGGCGTTGTGTTCCTGTATACTTTGGTACCTTAGTTTACTTTAAAAGTTGGCTGGTGAGCCCGTTTTCTTTTTGTCCATTAAAACCTCAATTTGTGGCTTCAGAGATCAGCTTCCTCTTCTTTTTCTCTCGCCTGGTCATTTTAAATGTGTGTTACTTCCCTTTGGTTCCCCTAGCCCAGTAGGGAACGTAACAGCGGGGCTTAGAAAGAAATGCTCATAACTCATCAACAACGTATCCAAACATCACATATTTTGATGGATAGGTTCAGTCTGTCTTGGGGAACACGCACACCAAAGCATTTTCATTTTGGACTATAGGGGGCGCCAAAAACACCACCAATTTATAACTCGAGAACGGATGGAAGAATTTCTTTATATTCTTTTTTGTACACATACTCTGGGGGTGACTACAAACTGAGATTTAAAGTGTTGCAACAAATGCAGAATGTGGGCGTGGCCTATACATTTTTTTTAAATTGCGATAGCATAAAATGAGCCTCGGACACAACTTGGGACACACGTCACAGCCCACGACCTTTTCGAGAATGTAAAAATAAAAGTAATTTTTCAAAAAAGCTGCTCACTAGCGCCCCCTATTGTGTGGTAGTCACATATAGTTTCTCAGAACTTCACGAATGTTGACACAGACATTCCTCATGGAATTGCGGACATATTACTAATTAGCTTCCATTAGCCCCGCCCCCCAAGAAGTTGGCCATTTTGAAAAATGTGCATTTTTCATGCATTTTAAGCAAAAAAATAAATTTGATAGCTCAATCGTGTAGGTCAGGGGTGGGGAACCTCCGCTCCCCGGGCCGTATACGGCCCGCGTGACCATTTGGTACGGCCCTCGAGGTAATTTATAAACACACGCAAAAAAGAAAAATGTAATAAATCTAGACCGCAAAAAAATTAAACAAGCGAGTGCCACATGTCATCACGTGGTATATGTCTCGTCTGACAGGGGTGCAAATCTGACGGAGAGCACCAAAACGGCTCTGGGCCGGGACTTCACAAATTGCAGTACCCATAAGGAGCTGTACACATGCCGCAGTTTTTGCGTGGCTGTGTCTTAGTTGTAAGCCCAGTGGCGATCTGTTCATCTGTCATACTGATCATACAGTCAATAACTGTTATTAGCATCTGATTAGCTAGCTATGCTAATGAATATAAGAAGCTTTTTCTACTACCAGTGAGGTAAAGGCACATCTTTATATGATCATTATAGTTATATAAAAAATAAGAGAATAAAGTAAACGGGTATAAAATACTATATGACAGTAACAAAAAGTTGTTATTAATAAACAAGAATACAATTTGAAAGGGGAGTGATTTGTAAAATATCCATAAAGAAAAATAAATCTGCTTACAATTCTGTTTCATATGGAGGTTGAGAGATGTATCCATAGATCTCCTAATGTTGCTCTCAAAGTGCACCAGATTGATGCTTTTAACTTCAACATTTAAAAAAAAAAAAAATCTTCCCGGGAAAGCATGCCCCCGGACCCCCTAGAGGAGGTTAGGTCCCCCCCAACTGAAATCATGTTCATATTCTATCAGGGCTGTATGAAAAACATTGTCCTCGTGTAAAGAAAACAGTGAAACAAAAATATGCTGAAAAACCATGGATCACTAAGGGAATATTAAATGCATGTAAAACGAAAAATGAATTGTATAAAGACTTCTTAAAGAATGGATCAGTAGAGGCTGAACAAAAATACAAGACATACAAAAACAAACTAACAAAGATAATACGATGTAGCAAAATGGATCATTACAACACATTGGAGGATAACAAAAATAACATTAAAAACACATTGAATGTATTAAATACCATTATTAAAAAAGGAAATGGAAAGGCACAATACCCAAACAGTTTTCTGTCAAAAAACGATACAGTAATTTATGACATGACCTCAGTTGCCGAAGATTTCAATAAGTACTTTGTCAATGTTGGTCCTTGTCTAGCTGGTGAAATTCCAAATACTGGTTGTAGTGATGGTGTTGAAAGTAAAGATATATATGTGAAGGAAACTATATTCTTAAGAGGGACTGATGAAAATGAAATTATTGACACAGTTAAAAAACTTAAGAGTAAAAGGTCTAAAGACTGTCATGATATTGACATGTATACAGTTAAAAACATTATTGAATGTATAGCCAAACCACTAACTCACATCTGTAATCAGTCAATACAAACCGGTGTATTTCCAAATAAAATGAAAACTGCTAAAGTCATACCAATACATAAATCTGGAGATAAACATGTACTGTCAAACTATAGACCAATTTCATTGCTCTCATAGTTTTCTAAAATACTGGAAACAATCTACTAGACAAGACTAAATGACTTCATCACCAAACATAACATACTCTATGAACAACAATATGGTTTCAGAGCAAACAGAACTACATCATTTGCAGTTATAGAATGTATGGAACACATTACTAAGGCAATAGAAAATAAAGAATATGCAATAGGGATATTTCTGGACCTTAAGAAAGCATTTGACATGGTTGACCATGAATTATTAATTTAAAAACTACAGAGATATGGCATTAGAGGTGTTGCACTATCATGGCTATCCAGCTACCTACATAACAGGGAACAGTACGTTGAACTACAAAGCCATAAATCACAACTACTGCAGGTTACATGTGGGGTGCCTCAGGGCTCAGTCTTGGGGCCATTACTATTTATTCTGTATATTAATAATATATGTGAAGTATCAAAAATTATTAAAACCATTCTTTTTGCAGACGACACAAGTCTACTCTTCTGTGGGGACGATTTAGAACAGCTATTGGTCACAATGGAGAAGGAACTGAGCAGGATGAAGATCTGGTTTGACCAAAAATAAATTAACATTGAACGCAAGCAAAACCAAACTCATAATATTTGGGAATCGATCGACCAATACAGAGAAGAAACTCACTATAAATGGCGTCCAATTAGAAAGAGTATCGGAAATAAAATTCCTTGGAGTAATCATAGACAATAAATTAAGTTGGAAACCACATATAAGCTATATCAAAGCCAAAATATCCAAATCAATAGCAATTCTGAATAAAGCCAAATACCTAATTAATCAAGCTTCTTTGTTTATGCTGTACTGCTCCTTCATTCTTCCATACATGATGTATTGTGTGGAAGTTTGGGGGAACACATAAAACAAATACACATCCTATCTTCATCCTGCAAAAAAGAGCCATACGAGTTATACATAAAACTACGTACAGAGAACCAACAAATAAATTATTCATCAAACTAAAAACACTAAAACTACAAGACCTGGTTGACTATAAAACTATTCAAATTATGTTCAAAGCCGCAAATCAACAATTACCTCATAATATCTAGGGACTTTTCACACGGAGAGAAAGCGTGCAATGCACCAGTAGTTTACATTACAAGAAAACGGTCGTCGTCAGGAGTTTATTGTATTGCCCCAGGCTGCACAAATGGATTGTATACAAAGAAGGAAGAAGTACATTTCCATAGGCTGCCACTAAAGGATGAGAAGCTGCTCAAAGTCCAGTCTGGATGCCTGGTTCAATACAAAACATTGGATTTGAAGCCAGGATCTGTTCCCACAATATTCGATTTCTCAACGTATGCAGTCGGGAACACCGACCGTCCCAGCACGTCGGCCGCGCAAGACAATGACAGTGTCAACAAACGTGAAGTTCGAGCCACCAAACGAGTTGCTTCAGCTGCCGAGAGAGAGGTACATATTGCAGCACTACCAGATTACTAGCTCACACATGTATTTACTGACACAGTGTGACCTTATTAATTAACGCAATCGCGTCCAAACTAAATGGTAGCTATTATTATGACGCACAATAGAGAATTGGGGGTGTTCTATAGCTCAACTAATTAAACTGGCATACACACGCTCATCTGTCGAAAACAGCCCTAAAAAGGCTAGTATTGCTATTGATGGATGGTATTGCAGGACCCAGAGCGCACGGAGCACAGAGCGGACAGCAGATAACGGAATTGCAGTTGTATTGCTTATAGATTATCAGAACATTTCAAAGGGGACACAGCCCCATTGGATATTAACCTATGGATTAACTACATCATCGTTTTTATCGTTGTAATGCCATTGAAGACCAGTTTAGACCAGACAATGAGGAAGGTAAACCGTTAGCCTGGCGTATGTTAGTACCTAGCGCCACTTGTTTTGATGTACGTTTTTGTGGATAACCTCGCGAGTTTGTATCTTTCAGTGTTGAGGTGGGCACCGTTAGATTCTGTGTCTCCTTGCGATCATAAACGATGTGTTGGATGTGCGGCTAGGATAAGTAATAAGGGAGCTAGGAGTGATTTTCGGTGCAGTAATAGGTTAGCATTTTCGCTCGGGGCTAATTCAGAGGCTCACTGTTAGCATTGTGTTTTTTTAATTTTTTTATTCCGGATCGTATGCCACTCTATTCGACCGAATCGGTTCATAAGCATAGGCCATGGGATGCCTGGTAACTGTAGATGCTTCCACATCAATGTCATCTCCCGACGAATAGTCAAATTCATCGTTCAAAACGTCGATCTCATTGCAAAATTCCTCCATCGCTGCCATATCTGCTACGTTGTGTTGACTTCAGGTGGAGCGAAAACACAGCCAGTGACGTCACCATTTGGGACTCCCCTAATGGCTGTGGCCTGGTCCCGGAATTCCCCACCCGGCCAGCGGATAATTAATTTTCTTTTGGCGAGTAATATCATATACAATAAATATTACGATCAATATCCATTGTAAAATGAATAAACTACCGGAATATTATAACTGTAATTGGTGTTTCCTTTCCCCTTTAACATTTATGCTGCCCCAGAACACCTCATTGGAGATTTTTCTTTTTCCATTTTTTCCCTCCGGGGCATACTGACGTAACGAAGTCCAAATGGACCAATCCACGGAGCTCCACACACACACACACACACACACACACACACACACACACACACACACACACACACACACACACACACACACACACACACACACACACACACACACACACACACACACACACACACACACACACACACACACACACACACACACACACACACACACAACCTTATCTTTTCTCAGCCGCGGTGCTGCGCGGAGCTCCGTACACGAACACACTCAGAGCAACCAGGGAACGACACCACCAGTAATCCAGCTCACACTGTCTGCTCCTCGAGCCTCAAAGGGCGGAGCAGCGAGCCCCGCAACGTCCCGCCAACACGGCACCCAGACCCCACGCAGCATTCTCATCTGTTTGTCATTACTGGTGTCATTTTCTGGTTGCCATTGACGCCATTGAAAAACATAATCACTGATGTTCAGCTGTAACGGTGGACTCATCAGAACAGATTGGGCGAGCTGACCAATCAGAGCACACTGGGCTCATAGGGAGGGGGGGGCAGAAGCTCCAACAAGGTGTGTAGGACAGAGAGTGAATACACATACTATACAGAGATGCTGTATGAGAAACCAATGTGATTTTGGAACATTGAACAATGTAAATCTATTCTAGTAGACCTCAACAATGGAATTATGATCAGTAGAAATGGCCATGACATGGGACCTTTAACCTGTTAAGCCCGAGAGACCCCGGTACTGGGGCACTGCCGCAACATCTTGCAGGAAACAGTGTCTGAAGGCATGTTCATTTAATAAACTATGAATGTTTTATATCCATGTAACGGGTAGAAACTCATCTAACTGATCATTTAAAAAAAAAAAAATCCAAAAAAAACCCCACAATGCTAACGCTGAGCCTCTGAATTAGCAACGAGCGAAAAATGCTAACAGATGACTGCACCGAAATGCACTCACAAAACCTTATTATTTATCTTTGGTGCACATCCAACACGTCTTTTCACATCGTGAGGTGACACAGAATCGAAGGGTACCCTTATTATCACTCAATTATATGAACTCACGGAGGTAATAACAAGAACAGACATCAAAACATATGGCGCTAGCTAGCTAAAAATGCTAACATGGCTCACATGTGTCATAGTCTGGTCAGTCTTCAATGGCATTAAAACGATAAACCGCTGCTGAAGTTAATCCATAAATTAATCCAATGTGTCTGTGTCCCTTTGAAATGATTTCTGATAATCCATGAGCAATAAATCTGCTTTTCGGTTTCCAGATGTCAGAGCTAGAGCTCTATAGCTTCACTCTCATGCAAAACTGCGTCCGCAAAGCCCCCACCTTTTTGTTTTACCATGTGTGTGAGTGGGGAGATTCCCCTTCGATTCTATTGGCTCTAACGGTCAGAAAGAGATGTCAATCACCAACATCGACCAATGGGTTCCAGAGAAACGGTAAAACCCCCATTTCAGGTCAAATGTCACTTGTTTTACATCAATCTTAATACAGGTACTTATTATATGTTGTACTTTGGATTCCTAAAGCTTTTAGTCTACCTTACCATCATCCAAGGGTAGTTTTCACTATAAGTACAAAATTATTTTTGGACGGACACTATAATTTACAGTTTTTTACTATGTTCAATCTGAATTTTCTTTAAAATAAAAACATCTATATTGATTCTGACTCTTCTACATCCAACTAACATTAATTTAACCCTTTTAGAAGGGAAGATATGGTCATTTTCGAGCCTGAGAATTGAAAAACAGGCTTAGGGCTAAACTGGTTAAGATTGTCTGCTCCTTGAGCCCTATGTGGGCTATAATCTGAGGTGCTGTTAACTTGCGGTTTCTGAGGCTGGTAACTCTGATGTATCGATCCTCTGCAGCAGAGGTAACTCTTGCTCTTCCTTTCCCGGGGGGTCCTCATGAGAGCCAGTCTCATCATAGCATTCGATGGTTTTTGCGACTGCACTTGAGGATACATTCAAAGTTCTTGACATTTTCCGGATCGACTGGCCTTCATTTCTTAAAGTGATGATGGACGGTCGTTTCTCTTTACTGGGTTGAGTTGTTCTTGCTATAATATGGATTACAACAGCAGTCAAATAGGGCTTTCCACTGTGAACTAACTCTACCTCTGCACAACACAACTGATGGTCTCAAACACATTAAGAATGCAAGTCATTCCACGCATTGACTCTTGACAAGGCATGCGTGTTAATTGAAAACCATTCCAGGTGTCTACCTCATGAAGCTGACTGAGAGAAGCCAAGAGTGTGCACAGCTGTCATCAAGGCAAAATGGGGCTACTTTGAAGAATCTAAAATAAAAATCATGTTCTTGATTTTTTAACACTTTTTTGTTAGATAATTCCATATGTGTTATTTCATAGTTTTGATGTCTTCAATATTAATCTACAAAGTAGAAACTAATTAAAATAAACAAAACACATTGAATGAGAAGATGTGTCCAAACTTTTGACAGGTACTGTATTTAAAAAAACACATCTGAATATTTAGCAGGTTCCCTCATCTATAATCATGTATACAAGCGCAACTTTGAACATGTTCAGCAGTAAAATGCAACATACAAAATAATCAAGAAACATCATAAATTAAACACTGACGGGGAATACTGCTCCATCATTACTTTTACATAAGGAGGTGCCGTAAATGGTTCCGATGATACTTGCATACTTTTACTTTAAATAAGGTTTGAATGCCGGATTTTAATTTGTAACGGAGTATTTTCATTATATACTGTAGGCGTAGTGTATCTGTGAACGATCCCAAATACAATTCATTGTTTACATTGCGGCTAGTGCTAAACCCTTTTTCATTTATAACTGGAAGTGGAAAGGCGTTGGGCTACATGAGGTGAATTGAGCCAACAAAAATACACAATAGGTGGGACTAAGAAAGATAATGTGAAAGTATAAAAACAAAGGCATTGATTAGGGCTGCAAAATGTCTCCCATTGTAATGGTGATTAGATTTTTAAATGCTAACACTTAACAGTTTGTTCTGATTGTGTGTTTCCTGTTTCCTGCAGATGCCCAGCAGCTGGTGGTGGTTAAAGAAGAGCTTCTCCCTGACCAGCAGGAGTGGAGCACCAGTCTGGACCAGGAGGACCCAGAGCCCCCCCCCCACACATTAAGCAGGAACAAGAGGAACTCAGGATCAGTCAGGAGGGAGAGCAGCTTCAGGAGCTGGAGGAGGCTGATATCACCAAGTCCACTTTCACTCCTGACCCTGTGAAGAGTGAAGACGATGAAGAGAAACCTCAGTCCTCACAGCCTCGTCAAAGAAAAACTGAACACATGGAAACAGAAGCTGATGGAGATGACTGTCAAGGACTAGAACCAGCAAGGAACTCAAATCCAGAGAGCAGTTTACAACCAAAGACTGAGGACGACACTGAAGACTCTTCTGAACCTGACACTGGAGACTTTTCTGAACCTGACACTGGAGACTCTTCTGAACCTGACACTGAAGACAGTGCTGATTGGAAAGAGACCAGAGAACCTGCATCAGGCTCAAACTCACTGAAAAATAGACATGAATCTGTCAGTGATCCACAAGGCAGTGCTGTAAATAAACCATTCAGATGCTCAGTCTGTAAAAAGGCTTTTTCACAGCGTAGAAATGTAAAGGAACACATGAGAATTCACACAGGAGAGAAGCCACACAGCTGCTCAGTCTGTAAGAAAGCTTTTTCACGGAGTGATCATTTAAAGACACACATGAGAATCCACACAGGAGAGAAACCACACAGCTGCTCAGTCTGTAAGAAAACTTTTTCACATAGTGGAAGTTTAAAAGACCACATGAGAGTCCACACAGGAGAGAAACCACACAGCTGCTCAGTCTGTAAGAAAGCTTTTTCACAGAGTGGACATTTAAAGGACCACATGAGAATCCACACGGGAGAGAAAGCACACAGCTGCTCAGTCTGTAAAAAAACGTTTTCATGGAGTGGAAATTTAAACACACACATGAGAGTCCACACAGGAGAGAAACCACACAGCTGCTCAGTCTGTAAGAAAGCTTTTTCACATAGTGGAAGTTTAAACGAACACATGAGAGTCCACACAGGAGACTCTCATCTCTCAAGGACCTGAGGAAGGTTGCAGTGGCCTCTCTCCTTCTCCTCTGGCTGCATGTGTGCAGCATGTCTCTGTCTCTGTTTGAGGCCTGTATATTTGTGAATTGTTAGGCGTTGTGTTCCTGTATACTTTGGTACCTTAGTTTACTTTAAAAGTTGGCTGGTGAGCCCGTTTTCTTTTTGTCCATTAAAACCTCAATTTGTGGCTTCAGAGATCAGCTTCCTCTTCTTTTTCTCTCGCCTGGTCATTTTAAATGTGTGTTACTTCCCTTTGGTTCTCCTAGCCCAGTAGGGAACGTAACAGCGGGGCTTAGAAAGAAATGCTCATAACTCATCAACAACGTATCCAAACATCACATATTTTGATGGATAGGTTCAGTCTGTCTTGGGGAACACGCACACCAAAGCATTTTCATTTTGGACTATAGGGGGCGCCAAAAACACCACCAATTTATAACTCGAGAATGGATGGAAGAATTTCTTTATTTTTTTTTGTACACATACTCTGGGGGTGACTACAAACTGAGATTTAAAGTGTTGCAACAAATGCAGAATGTGGGCGTGGCCTATACATTTTTTTTAAATTGCGATAGCATAAAATGAGCCTCGGACACAACTTGGGACACACGTCACAGCCCACGACCTTTTCGAGAATGTAAAAATAAAAGTAATTTTTCAAAAAAGCTGCTCACTAGCGCCCCCTATTGTGTGGTAGTCACATATAGTTTCTCAGAACTTCACGAATGTTGACACAGACATTCCTCATGGAATTGCGGACATATTACTAATTAGCTTCCATTAGCCCCGCCCCCCAAGAAGTTGGCCATTTTGAAAAATGTGCATTTTTCATGCATTTTAAGCAAAAAAATAAATTTGATAGCTCAATCGTGTAGGTCAGGGGTGGGGAACCTCCGCTCCCCGGGCCGTATACGGCCCGCGAGACCATTTGGTACGGCCCTCGAGGTAATTTAAAAACACACGCAAAAAAGAAAAATGTAATAAATCTAGACCGCAAAAAAATTAAACAAGCGAGTGCCACGTGTCATCACGTGGTATATGTCTCGTCTGACAGGGGTGCAAATCTGACGGAGAGCACCAAAACGGCTCTGGGCCGGGACTTCACAAATTGCAGTACCCATAAGGAGCTGTACACATGCCGCAGTTTTTGCGTGGCTGTGTCTTAGTTGTAAGCCCAGTGGCGATCTGTTCATCTGTCATACTGATCATACAGTCAATAACTGTTATTAGCATCTGATTAGCTAGCTATGCTAATGAATATAAGAAGCTTTTTCTACTACCAGTGAGGTAAAGGCACATCTTTATATGATCATTATAGTTATATAAAAAATAAGAGAATAAAGTAAACAGGTATAAAATACTATATGACAGTAGCAAAAAGTTGTTATTAATAAACAAGAATACAATTTGAAAGGGGAGTGATTTGTAAAATATCCATAAAGAAAAATAAATCTGCTTACAATTCTGTTTCATATGGAGGTTGAGAGATGTATCCATAGATCTCCTAATGTTGCTCTCAAAGTGCACCAGATTGATGCTTTTAACTTCAACATTTAAAAAAAAAAAAATCTTCCCGGGAAAGCATGCCCCCGGACCCCCTAGAGGAGGTTAGGTCCCCCCCAACTGAAATCATGTTCATATTCTATCAGGGCTGTATGAAAAACATTGTCCTCGTGTAAAGAAAACAGTGAAACAAAAATATGCTGAAAAACCATGGATCACTAAGGGAATATTAAATGCATGTAAAACGAAAAATGAATTGTATAAAGACTTCTTAAAGAATGGATCAGTAGAGGCTGAACAAAAATACAAGACATACAAAAACAAACTAACAAAGATAATACGATGTAGCAAAATGGATCATTACAACACATTGGAGGATAACAAAAACAACATTAAAAACACATTGAATGTATTAAATACCATTATTAAAAAAGGAAATGGAAAGGCACAATACCCAAACAGTTTTCTGTCAAAAAACGATACAGTAATTTATGACATGACCTCAGTTGCCGAAGATTTCAATAAGTACTTTGTCAATGTTGGTCCTTGTCTAGCTGGTGAAATTCCAAATACTGGTTGTAGTGATGGTGTTGAAAGTAAAGATATATATGTGAAGGAAACTATATTCTTAAGAGGGACTGATGAAAATGAAATTATTGACACAGTTAAAAAACGTAAGAGTAAAAGGTCTAAAGACTGTCATGATATTGACATGTATACAGTTAAAAACATTATTGAATGTATAGCCAAACCACTAACTCACATCTGTAATCAGTCAATACAAACCGGTGTATTTCCAAATAAAATGAAAACTGCTAAAGTCATACCAATACATAAATCTGGAGATAAACATGTACTGTCAAACTATAGACCAATTTCATTGCTCTCATAGTTTTCTAAAATACTGGAAACAATCTACTAGACAAGACTAAATGACTTCATCACCAAACATAACATACTCTATGAACAACAATATGGTTTCAGAGCAAACAGAACTACATCATTTGCAGTTATAGAATGTATGGAACACATTACTAAGGCAATAGAAAATAAAGAATATGCAATAGGGATATTTCTGGACCTTAAGAAAGCATTTGACATGGTTGACCATGAATTATTAATTTAAAAACTACAGAGATATTGGCATTAGAGGTGTTGCACTATCATGGCTATCCAGCTACCTACATAACAGGGAACAGTACGTTGAACTACAAAGCCATAAATCACAACTACTGCAGGGGGTTACATGTGGGGTGCCTCAGGGCTCAGTCCTGGGGCCATTACTATTTATTCTGTATATTAATAATATATGTGAAAGTATCAAAAATTATTAAAACCATTCTTTTTGCAGACGACACAAGTCTACTCTTCTGTGGGGACGATTTAGAACAGCTATTGGTCACAATGGAGAAGGAACTGAGCAGGATGAAGATCTGGTTTGACCAAAAATAAATTAACATTGAACGCAAGCAAAACCAAACTCATAATATTTGGGAATCGATCGACCAATACAGAGAAGAAACTCACTATAAATGGCGTCCAATTAGAAAGAGTATCGGAAATAAAATTCCTTGGAGTAATCATAGACAATAAATTAAGTTGGAAACCACATATAAGCTATATCAAAGCCAAAATATCCAAATCAATAGAAATTCTGAATAAAGCCAAATACCTAATTAATCAAGCTTCTTTGTTTATGCTGTACTGCTCCTTCATTCTTCCATACATGATGTATTGTGTGGAAGTTTGGGGGAACACATAAAACAAATACACATCCTATCTTCATCCTGCAAAAAAGAGCCATACGAGTTATACATAAAACTACGTACAGAGAACCAACAAATAAATTATTCATCAAACTAAAAACACTAAAACTACAAGACCTGGTTGACTATAAAACTATTCAAATTATGTTCAAAAGCCGCAAATCAACAATTACCTCATAATATCTAGGGACTTTTCACACGGGAGAAAGCGTGCAATGCACCAGTAGTTTACATTACAAGAAAACGGTCGTCGTCAGGAGTTTATTGTATTGCCCAGGCTGCACAAATGGATTGTATACAAAGAAGGAAGAAGTACATTTCCATAGGCTGCCACTAAAGGATGAGAAGCTGCTCAAAGTCCAGTCTGGATGCCTGGTTCAATACAAAACATTGGATTTGAAGCCAGGATCTGTTCCCACAATATTCGATTTCTCAACGTATGCAGTCGGGAACACCGACCGTCCCAGCACGTCGGCCGCGCAAGACAATGACAGTGTCAACAAACGTGAAGTTCGAGCCACCAAACGAGTTGCTTCAGCTGCCGAGAGAGAGGTACATATTGCAGCACACTACCAGATTACTAGCTCACACATGTATTTACTGACACAGTGTGACCTTATTAATTAACGCAATCGCGTCCAAACTAAATGGTAGCTATTATTATGACGCACAATAGAGAATTGGGGGTGTTCTATAGCTCAACTAATTAAACTGGCATACACACGCTCATCTGTCGAAAACAGCCCTAAAAAGGCTAGTATTGATGATGGATGGTATTGCAGGACCCAGAGCGCACGGAGCACAGAGCGGACAGCAGATAACGGAATTGCAGTTGTATTGCTTATAGATTATCAGAACATTTCAAAGGGGACACAGCCCCATTGGATATTAACCTATGGATTAACTACATCATCGTTTTTATCGTTGTAATGCCATTGAAGACCAGTTTAGACCAGACAATGAGGAAGGTAAGCCGTTAGCCTGGCGTATGTTAGTACCTAGCGCCACTTGTTTTGATGTACGTTTTTGTGGATAACCTCGCGAGTTTGTATCTTTCAGTGTTGAGGTGGGCACCGTTAGATTCTGTGTCTCCTTGCGATCATAAACGATGTGTTGGATGTGCGGCTAGGATAAGTAATAAGGGAGCTAGGAGTGATTTTCGGTGCAGTAATAGGTTAGCATTTTCGCTCGGGGCTAATTCAGAGGCTCACTGTTAGCATTGTGTTTTTTTATTTTTTATTCCGGATCGTATGCCACTCTATTCGACCGAATCGGTTCATAAGCATAGGCCATGGGATGCCTGGTAACTGTAGATGCTTCCACATCAATGTCATCTCCCGACGAATAGTCAAATTCATCGTTCAAAACGTCGATCTCATTGCAAAATTCCTCCATCGCTGCCATATCTGCTACGTTGTGTTGACTTCAGGTGGAGCGAAAACACAGCCAGTGACGTCACCATTTGGGACTCCCTAATGGCGGGCCTGGTCCCGGAATTCCCCACCCGGCCGCGGATAATTAATTTTCTTTTGGCGAGTAATATCATACACATAAATATTACGATCAATATCCATTGTAAAATGAATAAACTACCGGAATATTATAACTGTAATTGGTGTTTCCTTTCCCCTTTAACATTTATGCTGCCCCAGAACACCTCATTGGAGATTTTTCTTTTTCCATTTTTTCCCTCCGGGGCATACTGACGTAACGAAGTCCAAATGGACCAATCCACGGAGCTCCACACAACCACACACACACACACACACACACACACACACACACACACACACACACAAACACCACACACCACACACACACACACACCACACACACACACACACACACACACCCACACACACACACACACACACACACAACACACACACACACACACACACACACCACACAACCTTATCTTTCTCAGCCGCGGTGCTGCGCGAGCTCCGTACACGAACACACTCAGAGCAACCAGGAACGACACCACCAGTAATCCAGCTCACACTGTCTGCTCCTCGAGCCTCAAAGGGCGGAGCAGCGAGCCCCGCAACGTCCCGCCAACACGGCACCCACCCCCCACGCAGCATTCTCATCTGTTTGTCATTACTGGTGTCATTTTCTGGTTGCCATTGACGCCATTGAAAAACATAATCACTGATGTTCAGCTGTAACGGTGGACTCATCAGAACAGATTGGGCGAGCTGACCAATCAGAGCACACTGGGCTCATAGGGAGGGGGGGGCAGAAGCTCCAACAAGGTGTGTAGGACAGAGAGTGAATACACATACTATACAGAGATGCTGTATGAGAAACCAATGTGATTTTGGAACATTGAACAATGTAAATCTATTCTAGTAGACCTCAACAATGGAATTATGATCAGTAGAAATGGCCATGACATGGGACCTTTAACCTGTTAAGCCCGAGAGACCCCGGTACTGGGGCACTGCCGCAACATCTTGCAGGAAACAGTGTCTGAAGGCATGTTCATTTAATAACTATGAATGTTTTATATCCATGTAACGGGTAGAAACTCATCTAACTGATCATTTAAAAAAAAAAAATCCAAAAAAACCCCACAATGCTAACGCTGAGCCTCTGAATTAGCAACGAGCGAAAAATGCTAACAGATGACTGCACCGAAATGCACTCACAAAACCTTATTATTTATCTTTGGTGCACATCCAACACGTCTTTTCACATCGTGAGGTGACACAGAATCGAAGGGTACCCTTATTATCACTCAATTATATGAACTCACGGAGGTAATAACAAAACAGACATCAAAACATATGGCGCTAGCTAGCTAAAAATGCTAACATGGCTCACATGTGTCATAGTCTGGTCAGTCTTCAATGGCATTAAAACGATAAACCGCTGCTGAAGTTAATCCATAAATTAATCCAATGTGTCTGTGTCCCTTTGAAATGATTTCTGATAATCCATGAGCAATAAATCTGCTTTTCGGTTTCCAGATGTCAGAGCTAGAGCTCTATAGCTTCACTCTCATGCAAAACTGCGTCCGCAAAGCCCCCACCTTTTTGTTTTACCATGTGTGTGAGTGGGGAGATTCCCCTTCGATTCTATTGGCTCTAACGGTCAGAAAGAGATGTCAATCACCAATCGACCAATGGGTTCCAGAGAAACGGTAAAACCCCCATTTCAGGTCAAATGTCACTTGTTTTACATCAATCTTGATACAGGTACTTATTATATGTTGTACTTTGGATTCCTAAAGCTTTTAGTCTACCTTACCATCATCCAAGGGTAGTTTTCACTATAAGTACAAAATTATTTTTGGACGGACACTATAATTTACAGTTTTTTACTATGTTCAATCTGAATTTTCTTTAAAATAAAAACATCTATATTGATTCTGACTCTTCTACATCCAACTAACATTAATTTAACCCTTTTAGAAGGGAAGATATGGTCATTTTCGAGCCTGAGAATTGAAAAACAGGCTTAGGGCTAAACTGGTTAAGATTGTCTGCTCCTTGAGCCCTATGTGGGCTATAATCTGAGGTGCTGTTAACTTGCGGTTTCTGAGGCTGGTAACTCTGATGTATCGATCCTCTGCGCAGAGGTAACTCTTGCTCTTCCTTTCCCGGGGGGTCCTCATGAGAGCCAGTCTCATCATAGCATTCGATGGTTTTTGCGACTGCACTTGAGGATACATCAAAGTTCTTGACATTTTCCGGATCGACTGGCCTTCATTTCTTAAAGTGATGATGGACGGTCGTTTCTCTTTACTGGGTTGAGTTGTTCTTGCTATAATATGGATTACAACAGCAGTCAAATAGGGCTTTCCACTGTGAACTAACTCTACCTCTGCACAACACAACTGATGGTCTCAAACACATTAAGAATGCAAGTCATTCCACGCATTGACTCTTGACAAGGCATGCGTGTTAATTGAAAACCATTCCAGGTGTCTACCTCATGAAGCTGACTGAGAGAAGCCAAGAGTGTGCACAGCTGTCATCAAGGCAAAATGGGGCTACTTTGAAGAATCTAAAATAAAAATCATGTTCTTGATTTTTTAACACTTTTTTGTTAGATAATTCCATATGTGTTATTTCATAGTTTGATGTCTTCAATATTAATCTACAAAGTAGAAACTAATTAAAATAAACAAAACACATTGAATGAGAAGATGTGTCCAAACTTTTGACAGGTACTGTATTTAAAAAAACACATCTGAATATTTAGCAGGTTCCCTCATCTATAATCATGTATACAAGCGCAACTTTGAACATGTTCAGCAGTAAAATGCAACATACAAAATAATCAAGAAACATCATAAATTAAACACTGACGGGGAATACTGCTCCATCATTACTTTTACATAAGGAGGTGCCGTAAATGGTTCCGATGATACTTGCATACTTTTATTTAAATAAGGTTTGAATGCCGGATTTTAATTTGTAACGGAGTATTTTCATTATATACTGTAGGCGTAGTGCATCTGTGAACGATCCCAAATACAATTCATTGTTTACATTGCGGCTAGTGCTAAACCCTTTTTCATTTATAACTGGAAGTGGAAAGGCGTTGGGCTACATGAGGTGAATTGAGCCAACAAAAATACACAATAGGTGGGACTAAGAAAGATAATGTGAAAGTATAAAAAACAAGGCATTGATTAGGGCTGCAAAATGTCTCCCATTGTAATGGTGATTAGATTTTAAATGCTAACACTTAACAGTTTGTTCTGATGTGTGTTTCCTGTTTCCTGCAGATGCCCAGCAGCTGGTGGTGGTTAAAGAAGAGCTTCTTCCCTGACCAGCAGGAGTGGAGCACCAGTCTGGACCAGGAGGACCCAGAGCCCCCCCCCACACATTAAGCAGGAACAGAGGAACTCAGGATCAGTCAGGAGGGAGAGCAGCTTCAGGAGCTGGAGGAGGCTGATATCACCAAGTCCACTTTCACTCCTGACCCTGTGAAGAGTGAAGACGATGAAGAGAAACCTCAGTCCTCACAGCCTCGTCAAAGAAAAACTGAACACATGGAAACAGAAGCTGATGGAGATGACTGTCAAGGACTAGAACCAGCAAGGAACTCAGATCCAGAGAGCAGTTTACAACCAAAGACTGAGGACGACACTGAAGACTCTTCTGAACCTGACACTGGAGACTTTTCTGAACCTGACACTGGAGACTCTTCTGAACCTGACACTGAAGACAGTGCTGATTGGAAAGAGACCAGAGAACCTGCATCAGGCTCAAACTCACTGAAAAATAGACATGAATCTGTCAGTGATCCACAAGGCAGTGCTGTAAATAAACCATTCAGATGCTCAGTCTGTAAAAAGGCTTTTTCACAGCGTAGAAATGTAAAGGAACACATGAGAATTCACACAGGAGAGAAGCCACACAGCTGCTCAGTCTGTAAGAAAGCTTTTTCACGGAGTGATCATTTAAAGACACACATGAGAATCCACACAGGAGAGAAACCACACAGCTGCTCAGTCTGTAAGAAAACTTTTCACATAGTGGAAGTTTAAAAGACCACATGAGAGTCCACACAGGAGAGAAACCACACAGCTGCTCAGTCTGTAAGAAAGCTTTTTCACAGAGTGGACATTTAAAGGACCACATGAGAATCCACACGGGAGAGAAAGCACACAGCTGCTCAGTCTGTAAAAAAAACGTTTTCATGGAGTGGAAATTTAAACACACACATGAGAGTCCACACAGGAGAGAAACCACACAGCTGCTCAGTCTGTAAGAAAGCTTTTTCACATAGTGGAAGTTTAAAGAACACATGAGAGTCCACACAGGAGACTCTCATCTCTCAAGGACCTGAGGAAGGTTGCAGTGGCCTCTCTCCTTCTCCTCTGGCTGCAGTGTGCAGCATGTCTCTGTCTCTGTTTGAGGCCTGTATATTTGGAATGTTAGGCGTTGTGTTCCTGTATACTTTGGTACCTTAGTTTACTTTAAAAGTTGGCTGGTGAGCCCAGGGTTTCCCACACATAGACTATACTTGGGCGGGCCGCCCAGGTATATTAACGGCCGCCCAGGTATATTTCGCGACCCATTTAGGTTTTGTTTTTTTTATAATTGTTTTATAATTTTCTTTTGTATTCGTCCGTGACCACGACGCCATCTGCGATCGATTAACTTGTGGACAATGATCCCTCGCTCCCTTGCACTGATCTCGCCTCCTTCTGGCCTGTTAAGTGGCCTGCCTCACACAGGGTGACTGGCTGTCCACATGATGTGGCCTGCCGACATGGCCACTGTCATACAGATCATAAATCAAAGCCCTTGATTGGTCTGTGTGTCATTCAAGCTCGGGATAAGCTCAGCTCAGGTGAGGTAAAGGACTCTCTGAGTGTTTAGATAGTTAACTTAGTCTAAGTTCTCAGTGGGTCTCAAACGGTGTGGTCACCAGTTATGTAAACACATATTAA
This sequence comes from Pseudochaenichthys georgianus, assembly GCF_902827115.2. NCBI lineage: Eukaryota > Metazoa > Chordata > Actinopteri > Perciformes > Channichthyidae > Pseudochaenichthys > Pseudochaenichthys georgianus. Next base: position 5,292,974 of record NC_047521.1, on the reverse strand, counting down.
GGTGAAAAAAGGTAAGATACACTTTTAAAACTTGTTGAGAGAAAACTAGTCTTTGCCGCTGCCTCAAAGAGGAGCAGGGGGAGAGGAGGGAGACAGGAGAGGCTGATTCAGGAGCACAGACACACTCACAACTATAAATGAACCAAAAATAAATTAATAAACAAGTTTCAATTTTTTTTCATATTGGAAATGGTACGTTATTCGTTATGGCCATGATTTTATGATTATTGAAATGCAGTGGCGTGCACAGACATTTATAGGGGCAGGTGCTCAAGAGAAAAAAAAGGGCACCTTCTGAGTTGTCGTGGCGGTCGCGCCGAAATTGTGCGCTCCGAAATTGTGCGCAAAAATTTGCCGGATAATGGCGGATTTTGTTAGTTACTTTTCGGTTTTTGGTTACTTTATTTCGGTGTTAGGGTTAAGTTAGGGTTATGTTATTTAATTCTTATTTTTGCCTGATTTTACTGATTTATTATCAACATTTTTATTATTTTAACATTTATTTTTATTATTCTAAATGACTTAGGGGGGTCCAATCTGAAGCTAGGGGGGGGACGAACAGAACACAGAACAGCTCGCGACCGCAGATTATTTCGGCGATTAGATCAAATGTAAATTATATTTACGCAACTTTAGTTACATTTCCATGACTTTTCCAAAACTTTGGGAAAAATATTGTTTTCCATAACTTTTCCAGGGCCTGGAATTTGCATTTTGAATTTCCATGACTTTTCCAGGTTTTCAATGACCGTACGAACCCTGTATAGTTTAGTTTGGCATCTGATTTAGGGGATTAAACAATACACTCGTTGTTATTTGTTACCTGGTGGTTACTTACTTGGTCGTCACGAGGGCACTTTTAATCGTGCTGCTGCACCACACACCCGCCGTGGCCTGTCTGACTGAGTGACTGATTGTCAGCTCTGCGCGCTGCGCGTTCACGTTGAGAGCAGGAAAGGGAGGGGCTGCAGCCAGGGCACGTACGGGAGTGCCGCGGGCAGGGGCGGCGGGGTACTGTAGGCTAGGGAAGGCTAACCCCCTAAATGCACCAGGAGCGTCTGCGCCGCTTTAAGATGCGGCTGCGACCTCCTCCTGCGACCTAACACACCAGGCGCGTTTCAAAACGTTGCGGAAGCGGAGCGTCGTGTGTGCAGCCTCGCAGTTCTTAATTAACTTTAAAACATTAATATGTAGTTGTTACCTTCCACTCCACAAACTGCAGCGACTAAAAACCAGGCCTTGTCCTTTCTGATGTTGTCCTTGTAAAAAGCATTGGTTACATCGTATAAAATGGTGTGTTTCTCCACTTCCATTATGAACACCTCGTCGTCCATTGTGCGTATCGTAGTGGAGGTGTTGTGATGAAGGAGGGGGGTCTGCTAAATTAGTATATATGCGGGATGGGCCTGGCCCGGATGCTCACCTTTCCACTTCCTGCGAGGGGGGGGGCTGCCTGCCCGACCTTACCTTACGGCTGCCGTGGCAAAAATAGGATTCATCCTAATTTTAGAGAAGCGCTGCGCCGAGCCGCTTCTGGGACGCGTCTGAGCCGTAACGCGGCGCGTGTGGTAGAATAGCACCCATTGACTAGAGTGGCCGCGATCCTTACGACCGCCGCGGCGCGGCCGTAACGCGGCGCAGACGCTCCTGGTGCGTTTAGGGGGTAAGCCTTCCCAAATATTTGTGTCACTGCATCCTGGTAAAATAAAAATATAATGTATAATGTTTGTGTCTTTGACATTAGCACTGCTATGCAGCCACCTGTGCCCTGTACTACGAAGCCAGTTCAAACCCTGGATATGTTTGAGTTATCTAAACTAACCCTAACAAACGAGATCTCGACGCTGCTGGTTAATATCAACTCGGTAAATCAAGCCAGAGCTTCTCTCACCAGCTGAGAGCGCGTTCACGTGAAAGGGGTGGGGTTAGCAACATTTGACCAATCACAAACAGGGACAAGTGTACTGACAGCGCAGCGTCATACTTCATTAATGAAAAGTAAACTAATAGTAGACAAATATGAACTTTAAAGTTCATATTTGTGTAATATTAGTCATCCATGACTTAAACATAATAATCCAGGATACAAGCCACCTGCAAGGTGAATACAGAACAGGGTTTCCCACACATAGACTATACTTGGGCGGGCCGCCCAGGTATATTAACGGCCGCCCAAGTATATTTCGCGACCCATTTAGGTTTTGTTTTTTTATAATTTTCTTTTTTATAATTTGTTTTGTATTCGTCCGTGACCACGACGCCATCTGCGATCGATTAACTTGTGGACAATGATCCCTCGCTCCCTTGCACTGATCTCGCCTCCTTCTGGCCTGTTAAGTGGCCTGCCTCACACAGGGTGACTGGCTGTCCACATGATGTGGCCTGCCGACACGGCCACTGTCATACAGATCATAAATCAAAGCCCTTGATTGGTCTGTGTGTCATTCAAGCTCGGGATAAGCTCAGCTCAGGTGAGGTAAAGGACTCTCTGAGTGTTTAGATAGTTAACTTAGTCTAAGTTCTCAGTGGGTCTCAAACGGTGTGGTCACCAGTTATGTAAACACATATTAAGGTGAAAAAAGGTAAGATACACTTTTAAAACTTGTTGAGAGAAAACTAGTCTTTGCCGCTGCCTCAAAGAGGAGCAGGGGGAGAGGAGGGAGACAGGAGAGGCTGATTCAGGAGCACAGACACACTCACAACTATAAATGAACCAAAAATAAATTAATAAACAAGTTTCAATGTTTTTTTCATATTGGAAATGGTATGTTATTCGTTATGGCCATGATTTTATGATTATTGAAATGCAGTGGCGTGCACAGACATTTATAGGGGCAGGTGCTCAAGAGAAAAAAAAAGGGCACCTTCTGAGTCGTCGTGGCGGTCGCGCCGAAATTGTGCCCTCCGAAATTGTGCGCAAAAAATTGCCGGATAATGGCGGATTTTGTTCGTTTCTTTTCGGTTTTTGGTTACTTTATTTCGGTGTTAGGGTTATGTTATTTAATTCTTATTTTTGCCTGATTTTACTGATTTATTATCAACATTTTTATTATTTTAACATTTATTTTTATTATTCTAAATGACTTAGGGGGGTCCAATCTGAAGCTAGGGGGGGGACGAACAGAACACAGAACAGCTCGCGACCGCAGATTATTTCGGCGATTAGATCAAATGTAAATTATATTTACGCAACTTTAGTACATTTCCATGACTTTTCCAAAACTTTGGGAAAAATATTGTTTTCCATAACTTTTCCAGGGCCTGGAATTTGCATTTTGAATTTCCATGACTTTTCCAGGTTTTCAATGACCGTACGAACCCTGTATAGTTTAGTTTGGCATCTGATTTAGGGAATTAAACAATACACTCGTTGTATTTGTTACCTGGTGGTTACTTACTTGGTCGTCACGAGGGCACTTTTAATCGTGCTGCTGCACCACACACCCGCCGTGGCCTGTCTGACTGAGTGACTGACTGTCACTCAGTTTTTATTATTTTAACATTTATTTGTATTATTCTAAATGACTTAGGGGGGTCCAATCTGAAGCTAGGGGGGGACGAACAGAACACAGAACAGCTCGCGACCGCAGATTATTTCGGCGATTAGATCAAATGTAAATTATATTTACGCAACTTTAGTTACATTTCCATGACTTTTCCAAAACTTTGGGAAAAATATTCTTTTCCATAACTTTTCCAGGGACTGGAATTTGCATTTTGAATTTCCATGACTTTTCCAGGTTTTCAATGACCGTACGAACCCTGTATAGTTTAGTTTGGCATCTGATTTAGGGGATTAAACAATACACTCGTTGTATTTGTTACCTGGTGGTTACTTACTTGGTCGTCACGAGGGCACTTTTAATCGTGCTGCTGCACCACACACCCGCCGTGGCCTGTCTGACTGAGTGACTGATTGTCAGCTCTGCGCGCTGCGCGTTCACGTTGAGAGCAGGGAAGGGAGGGGCTGCAGCCAGGGCACGTACGGGAGTGCCGCGGGCAGGGGCGGCGGGTGCTGTAGGCTAGGGAAGGCTAACCCCCTAAATGCACCAGGAGCGTCTGCGCCGCGTTACGTTGCGGCTGCGACCTCCTCCTGCGACCTAACACACCAGGCGCGTTTCAAAACGTTGCGGAAGCGGAGCGTCGTGTGTGCAGCCTCGCAGTTCTTAATTAACTTTAAAACATTAATATGTAGTTGTTACCTTCCACTCCACAAACTGCAGCGACTAAAAACCAGGCCTTGTCCTTTCTGATGTTGTCCTTGTAAAAAGCATTGGTTACATCGTATAAAATGGTGTGTTTCTCCACTTCCATTATGAACACCTCGTCGTTCCATTGTGCGTATCGTAGTGGAGGTGTTGTGATGAAGGAGGGGGGTCTGCTAAATTAGTATATATGCGGGATGGGCCTGGCCCGGATGCTCACCTTTCCACTTCCTGCGAGGGGGGGGCTGCCTGCCCGACCTTACCTTACGGCTGTGCCGTGGCAAAAATAGGATTCATCCTAATTTTAGAGAAGCGCTGCGCCGAGCCGCTTCTGGGACGCGTCTGAGCCGTAACGCGGCGCGTGTGGTGGAATAGCACCCATTGACTAGAGTGGCCGCGATCCTTACGACCGCCGCGGCGCTGCCGTAACGCGGCGCAGACGCTCCTGGTGCGTTTAGGGGGTAAGCCTTCCCAAATATTTGTGTCACTGCATCCTGGTAAAATAAAAAATATAATGTATAATGTTTGTGTCTTTGACATTAGCACTGCTATGCAGCCACCTGTGCCCTGTACTACGAAGCCAGTTCAAACCCTGGATATGTTTGAGTTATCTAAACTAACCCTAACAAACGAGATCTCGACGCTGCTGGTTAATATCAACTCGGTAAATCAAGCCAGAGCTTCTCTCACCAGCTGAGAGCGCGTTCACGTGAAAGGGGTGGAGTTAGCAACATTTGACCAATCACAAACAGGGACAAGTGTACTGACAGCGCAGCGTCATACTTCATTAATGAAAAGTAAACTAATAGTAGACAAATATGAACTTTAAAGTTCATATTTGTCTAATATTAGTCATCCATGACTTAAACATAATAATCCAGGATACAAGCCACCTGCAAGGTGAATACAGAACAACTGGTTACAAAATAAATAAACTACCGAGTGTTTGAAAGCGTAACAGTTTTATGATATCACTGCCCCATCTAAGGCTGCGGCCCCACGAGGACGAAAACGGCTAAACGCATAGGATTAACGCAAACGCAATCGCAAACGGCTTCCGTCCACATGCAATAATTATCCGGATAGTGTCTGCCCACAGGAGACCGCTCCGTTTAGCTCCAACCGCTGGAGAAGCTGCAGTACATATGCAGGAGCCTGTAGGTGGCGCTGTAACTTCCTCCACAAAAGCAGCGAAGAAGAAGGTTGTCATGGTTGCCCTTCTGTTTATTCTCCGCGGTGGGGGCCGAGGGAACCGGGCAGAGTTTTTCGCCAGTCAGCGTGTATTAAAGTTGAAATCTTCCGGACAAAATTATAAAAGTGCCGGTCAAAGGTCTTCTTTGTTATTTATTGAGCTTTAAAACAAATGAATAACGACTCTATATAATATAATAATAAATACACGGAGCCTCTCTTTTTCCTCCCTCTCTTCGGACAGCGCCAGTGTCTGTCTCATGCAGCAGCTCATCCAGTAATCAGTGACCCGGCCGACTATAAAAATAAACATATTTATAACTAGTTTAGGGAGTTTGAGAGGTAATTAAAATAGCTAAGGGTGATGATCTGACTTGAAGTGTGTGTTTTGCTGCAGAGGGAGGAGCTGCAGGTGAGCAGAGCTGCGTGTCTCCCTCCTGTCAGATTAGACTTCACTCGCGAGAGAACGATAAATAATCTGAATTCAGGATGCAGTTTACTTTGACGTGGGGGTGAGCAGCAGAGGTGGGGAGAGGCGGGGCTATTGCCTCATCATTATTGCTGTAGATGTTGCACAAACAACTGTAGCATGGTCAATAGCGTCCGGAGCACAATAGCAACTCTGCGATCCGCCATTGTTGTTGTTGTTGGTGGCGAAACACTTCAGCACTGGCGCGGGGTAAGCGGAGGTGAGCAGAAGAGGTGGGGAGAGGCGGGGCTATTGCGCAATCACTATCAGTGATCTGAAAATGTCCGTATAGGGCGCACACACGGAGCTGTTTGACCCCCCAGAGAGTGGCGTATGCATTTCTATCCACCTTGGGACCCGTTGTCGTTTCCTCAGTCGTTTAGTGCCATATTCGGTCGTCCTCGTGTGGCCGAACGGTCTATATGACACTAAACAGTAACGCAAACGACCGAATTCGTCCTCGTGGGGCCGCAGCCTAAGACACGAGTGGATCTGACTTTAATTACATTTGAGTTGAGTGTTTCGTCAACCTAATGTGTTGCTTAAAATAATACTTCTGCATACAGTATGTAATGTGACACACATGCCCCTTTCACACCAGCGCCTTTTCAGCTCCGGCTCGGAGCTAGAGCCTGAAAAGCGCTGGGTTTTCCAGTTCACACCGGAGCTGCGCCGGCTCTTAGCTCCGGAATCCGCTTCATTTCCAGCTCCAAAAAATTGTCGGTCCAGAGGCAAGAGCTTTGGAGCTAAGAGGTGACGTCGCTTACGTCTCTCTTACGTCGAGGCGTGCAGGAAACTAAACCCACCTCCCATGGGTCGACTGTTATGCCTGCCTACAAGCAGTAGTGACTATAAACACACTTTATAAAGTCAGGCAACACTAACCAGGCTTCGTGTGATTCTGTTTATTTGTGCCTTACTTTGACCATCCGTTCGCTGTTATCGATCATTGTGGAGAGAGGCAGACGTGTTGTTTTGTATTATTGCAGCTATCGGATGCAAGTAGTCAGTTTAGCTTCGGTTGCTATGCCAACATCACCCGTTTTATACCAGAGAAACTTTCATAACAGCGTTGTGATACCAAACAGTGTCAATTCAGACTGACACACATTCACTTAGGCTAAGGGGAACTGGGGATATGCATCAGCTGCTTGTGTGAGTCGGACAGTGAATACTTTAGAGCGGCCGCTGCAGTGTGAGCTAACCGGGAGCTAACGGGAGAAAAACTCCGTGGAAGAGCAGCCAGCACTGCAGCGGTCGGTAAATGCTGCAGAAACACATTAATAAACAATGAACCACGGCACTCTGGAGCAAAGCATAAGGTTGGAGAAGTCGTTATTCAATTTATTCTGGCTTCGTGTGATTAAAAGCAACACGATCATCGACCCGACGCAGTTGTTGTTGTTGTGAGCTGCCGTTGGGGGGCAAATCAGCGATGTAAACAGTGACGTCATGACGCAGCAAGGGCAGCTCTGGGGCGCCAGTGGGCGGTGTGCACAGAGCGGGAGCTGAAAAGGGAAACTGGAGCTGAACCAGAAAAGCTCCCGCTCGGAGCTAGAAACTGAAAAGCGCTGGTGTGAAAGCCGCATGTGAGTGTTGCACGGCCAGATACGGCTCAGCTAACTCAGATAAGGAGATAATATAGGTTATAGGCTATGATATTATATGATCGATGATCTGATTGAATGTGATATGAATGAAGGGCGACACGTCGGCGTCTTCTCTGCATACAGCAGTTTAAACTGTATTTCCTTTATCCTGTAATATGACTTGATACATTTAAACTCCGCACACTGAGCTCTGATTGTTCAGCAGGTGGTGCTTTCACTGAGTTGATCTCTTTTCTATAGACACCGGAGGCGGGTAGCATCAGGTAAAAAAAAAGTGATTTAGCCTTCCCAAACCTGAGCCTCACGCGCCGCCTATGGCCGCGGGGCACGTGGGGATGTCTGACAAAATTACAACGCGCTAGGGGTGTAATGGTTCACAGAAGTCACGGTTCGGTTCATACCTCGGTTTGGGGGTCACGGTTCGGTACGGTTTGGTACAACAAGAAAAAGCAAAAAAAAGTCCCAAATGCATAATTCCAGGTTTGTTGTTATTTATTTTTGAACAGTAGTGCAAGTTTCAGTCTCAAAATAAGGAACTCTGACATTTTGAATAATTAACTGTATTAAACAGTTAAAAACAAACCATAAACAGCACCACACACACTCAGATGGCCATATTATCTATAATGGCTGATGTCAAACAAAAAGGTTTCATCAAGCTGTAAAACTAAAAAGAATGTCTTACATCATAAATAATAAGAAAGTGTTTCAAGAGCGCAAAGTCGTTGAAAAACATATGCCAAAAGCTTCCGTTATTTATTTTGGTCTCTGGCTCTCATGTCTATTGGCTTCTTAAAAACAGCGGGGATCAGCTGCTGAACAGCTGTTGTCTTTTGCCGGGCTCCGGTGAGTGGCAAATCTGGGTGATGCCTTCTGATATGATTTAGCATGTTTGGAGTGTGTTGGTTTTAGCATACCGCACCGCTGTGGAACAACGCCGACACACCGTCCTCGTCGGATCCACCACTCGCACACTTCATCGTTATTGTAGTCCACAGGGAACCCGAAATGTTCCCACACAGCTGATTTAAAAGAAGCAGGTGGGTTCTAGCTCCTGTGTGTTATCTGAAATCGCCATACTAACTTTTCTTCTTCTTGTATTTAGTTCGTTTTGTTGTTGTGTTTCTTCTTGTTCTTCATTTGTTGTTTAAAGGAATGGTATGCTCATGACACTCATTTTTTAAAAATTATCATCCGATAAAACAGACCAGTCTCTGCCAGTCTCTCTCTCTCTTTTTTTTTTTTAATCCGATGACATTATCAGTGATTTTAAACTGATTATATACCGAAATAATAAACACTGTGGGCGCCGCCATTTCCCGGACGTGACGTAATCCATGCGTTTGGTTTTCGAAGACACGTTGATCTCCATGTTATTTACTGTAGTTTCTCTATTCAAATATGCCTCACTGTATCGCGAAATATTGCCATAATTCGGATAGGAACAATCCACGGAATGCTCGGTTCCATCTGTTGCCAAAAGGTAAGCATAAGAAGTACATTCGGAGGCAGTGGCTAGCGAAATGTGGCCGGCCCGAACCGAGAGATTTACAGGCTCATGTATGCAGCGAACATTTCACATTTCCGGACGACTACTCTGAGAGTATGGGATTTAAAACATGGGATTTAAAGAACAACCATTACTCAATGGAGATGCAGTACCATCGGTCTTTCTGGTGCAACCTGATCTCACCAGAATGCGTGACTCCACCACGACTCCTTAACACCACAATGCGTGGTGGAGTCACGAACTTTGTTACATTTGCGTGTCGGCACCACGCAAACAACCCCAATGTAAAGTGAATGAGGCTCCTTTGTCGTGGTGCACACACGCATTTCTACAACGTCCCGCAGTGAGCTTTTATTCTATACAACGTTTTTTAAATCTACTTTATAGCGTGTAGTAACTCACGGGAGGCTTCTTTTATTTTATTTGTATTCATAATTATTTTTATTTTTCGTCAGAATGTAAAATTACATTAGTTACGAATTTGTGTTCTCAAAAAACAGTGCATTGTGTGTAATGCAACTGTGATTTTATTAAATTAGTTAGTTTTTAAGGAAGGCCAGAGCTTCAGCTGTGTCAAATAGATTGTTCCCTTTAGTTAACGTTATTTAAAAGATAATGATCATGTCTGTATTACGAGCGTCCATTCCCATTGGATAACGGAGAATTTTACACCCGGAAGTAAGTAGCCTATTCTCCTTACTGTCGATTGATTTTACAGTGATATCTGCACTACTCATCGACTAAAAAACACCAAATTGTCCTTGTTAATTACACAACATTGATTGGTTTGAATTGTGTACAATGCTTTTGTATTTTCCCCCTTCGATTCGGAGAAACAAATATTTTTTCGGAGTTTTGGACGGCAGAAGACACTACACTACCCAGAATCCTCAGCTATCGTTTGGGACTACACCATAGAGGCTTCTCAATACTCAAATTTCCCCTCCTCGACTCCTCGACTCCTCGGTCCTCCGGTAGTGACCCGGAAATGAATTTCAGCGCGCCATTTTGAAGGACGTCTCATTTCTCTAAATGCACACCGAGGACCGAGGATCGAGCATCGAGGAGGCTCTCTGGAGGAGCTATAACCGAGGATACACTGATGGTTCCTCCACGGATGCATTTCCGGGAACGGTGGAGGCGTGACGCACGGCCGGACTTATCTCAGCCAATGACAGCTCTGCATGCATCCCCTGGATATTATTTGAGAACCTGCTCTCATCGCAACGCGATGTTTACAGTGAGAACAGCTGTGAGGTCCTGCAGAAAGCAGAGCAGTGTGTAAAATATATATCACTCAGTATAACAGGCCTACTCTCTTTATTTGCTTTAGTTTAGTAGATATCTACAAAGAGTCCATATTTTTCTAAAACCATTTAGTGCTTCACATAATAAAATACACAACGGCTGTAGCCTGATTATGCTTTAGCAGCTGTAGGTGTGTGTGGTACAGTATGTGTGTGGTTGTACAGTGTGTAGGTGTTGTGTACAGTGTGTAGTGTGTGTGTTGTACAGTGTGTAGGTGGTGTGTTGTACAGTGTGAGTGTGTGTGTGTTGTACAGTGTGTAGG